>NC_087482.1:44930034-46130034 GCF_036417665.1 Passer domesticus
TCCCAAGTCCTGCCCGTGAGGATTTCTTGGAATGACAGCTCCTCTCCCTTCAGCAGGGACAGACTCCCAAAAAACCTCTGTGGGGATGAAAGACAGGAGTGCAACTGCTGTTAAGGAAAAGATGCATCTTAGGAAAAACCAGGGACAATTTCTAGTTTGACAGACTTTGAAAATATTACAGCATTTGAGAGAAGCTGCTGTGGAATGCTGGGGATTCCAGGTGAGGAACGTGAAGCAGCTCCAGTCACAGTGGTTTGTGTTTAATGCCCAGAAGTGATAAATCTCCTTTGTAATTTGAATGTTCCTAAGTCTACCCACTGTTCAGACTTTTATTAATTCTGAATTCACCGTGATGAACTCCTGGTGGAGTGGGCTGCACACCTGGGTGCGCAGAATCCCAAAGTGTTTGCTAAGAATTAACCAAACACCCACCAAAATATAAATTCCTGCTGATTCCAGTCCTCCTGTGACAGCTTCTACCCTGATATGGCTCCTCGTTAGAACGAGCAACTGTGCAATTAACTCCTTACTCAAACACAATTTGCACTGTGACAAAGGACAACCTTGCTCAAATAAAGATTTCAGTATTTGACTTGCAAGTTGTACATGTCACAGAAACATGGCTGGGTGACTGATGAGATTCTTGCTGCTTCAGTTGTAATTCTACCCAGGAAAATGGTGTCCTTCCATGGAAAATAGCAATAAATCACATATGCATATTCCTGTCATGTGAGGCAGGTGGAAAAGTGCTCTCACTACAATAATTCTGGTTTGACTTTGCATATATTTCTTTCTCTTCTCTCTTTTAGTGCCATTTACTATGACAGAACTCAAGAGAAAAACTGAGCAAGTTTGGATCATGGGAAATCATCAGCTGGAAGGGATCCTCGAGGATCATCCAGGGCAGCCCCTGGTCCTGCACAGACACCCCAAATCCCACCCTGGGCATCCCTGGGAGGGTTTTCCAAAGGCTCCTGGAGCTCTGGGATGTTCCCATTCCCTGGGGAGCCTGGGCAGTGCCAGCACCCTCTGGGGGAAGAACCTTTCCCTGAGCTCCCATCTACCAAAAAGAATTCAACTCTGTATATGGAGCTGCCATTTAAAAAACAGCTAGCATGTGTAAATACCATCAAGCTTCAGCGCCCCAGGTAAAAAATGACTTTTTATGAAAAAAAAATCCATTACAATTACACAGAAAAATAGGGAATAAAAATGAGCCAACACTGGAACTGGGACACATGGACAGGATCTCACTTGATGAAAATCCCATCAGTAATTAACAGCTCCTGGGGACAAGGAGCAGTAAACCCCAGGCTGGAGTGAGAAAGCTTCATTACATCACTACAAGACATTTAACTACACATAAATTAAAAGTATTTACATCCTCCTAAATATATAAGTAAAAAAACCTTAGAGATAAATTTGAAAATGTACAAGAATTCCTGCAGGAGCCAGTACTGGGTGTGCCACACTTCCACACCCAGGCTGGCAGAGCTGCACTGCTCTGGAAGCAGCCAAAATTGGGATTTATACACAAGAACTGCCTGCAAGATTTTTCAGCTGCCTGAAGCACGACACCAGGACTTTGTGACTGTGATGGATCTGTGAGGAAAACCTCCGTGACAGGTTTGCAATCTGCTGGAATTCTCGGGTTTCTGGAAGCCAGGCAGGAGCCCAGGCTGCCGTCAGGCACCGGCGCTGCCCAATCCCAAAATGCCAGGTGATCCAAGGGCAAGGAGCCTGAGCTGTGCCGTGTGGAGCTGCCCCGGTGCCACAGCCACATCCTGCACAAATCAGCCCCTGCTGAGGAAATGTCACTCTGGAGACACAGAAAGAACATTCCCTGGAGGCTGGGGGAATGCCAGAGCACCCGCTGCCCGGAATGACATCCCATGGAATCACAGCAGGGTTTGGGGTGTGTGGACCTTGAGGAACACCCAGCTCCAGCCTCCTGCCCCTGGAAGGTTCCTCTCACACCTGTCCAAAAAATCTGCAGGCAAAGCAAAGCACTGTATCCATTGTGTTGGAGCAGATCCACTGGGATCTCTTCAGCATCCCCTCTCCTGCAGCACCTTCTTTTTCTTCCCTTCCCACTGACAACAGAAAAATCATTCTGCTTTGGGCTGCTAAAAATATTACTGGTACAAGAAAGTGGATTGAAAATGCACCAGAGGGAAAGGACTCCTGACCAGTAACTGCAACCCCAGCAGAGGAGAGCAGGGCTGGGCTGTGGCAGGAGACCCTGCCCGTGCCAGGGGCTGGAGCTGGATGGGCTCTGAGGAACCTTCCCACCCAAAACAGTCTGGAATTCCATGTCTCACATGGACACAGCTGGGAAAAGGGGCTGACTGTTCAATACAGCCCAGTGACAGCCAGGATTGTCCTCACTGTCCCCACAGTGATCTCTCTTGAGCCTCTGCAGATCCCAACTTTTTAAAACCTTTGATTTTTTCATTCTATTTTTGATGAAATGCAATGCTGCTGTTCAGATATGAAACACAAGCTTTCATTCTGCATGCAAACCAGGCTGTCACAGGCACTTATACCCAGAATTAGTATGCAGCTAGGAGTACATTTAAATTTATCCCAAATTGATATGGAATCCTCTGACAAATGTCTGTCAGGAGGCAGACAGGACCCAGCTTCCATGTGCTTTGGCATATTGCCTTTCTACAGGTTTTAGGTCACTTCAAGACAGAAATGGTCATTATCTTTTCAATATAAAATGATATAAAAGTTTCTAGGTGGTTGCTGTATGTCCAATTATCCATCCCCTGGCATCCTCTCCTGGGAAAAGTGTCAGTGAACAAGGATCTGTCATTAGCACCATCACTGCACAGAACAGGCACTGTCAGGAGCAGCTCAACAAAACCCTTGATGCTCTTTCATGGTGAACCACCTCCATCTTCTGTATCAATTAGATAAAAGTATAAAAGAAGCGAGGCATTAATTAGCAAAATGCAGTTTAATGCAGGAGGAGAGAGCTGGGGAGGAAAGCAAACACCACTTGCTGTAAAAGCTCTGGGGGAGGAATTTCACCCTTCCTCTCATTTCCAGTGGCTCTGGGGTCAGCCCAGCCGACGGCAGGTTGGCATTGCTGCTCCACAGAAGGGGAGAAAAAAGCTTTATGTGTGCCACAAAGAGAGCAGGAACAAACAGGGCACAAACACTCAGGTTTGTGCCACAGCTCCGGGGGTCCCTGGGGGCAGCAGCAATTCTGTGCAAAGGTCCCAGGGCTTTGTGACAAACAGAAACCCCCAGGGCTGGGGGCAGCTGGTCACTCCAGGAGGGGAGGGCACTGCTGGGCACAGGGGGAACCAGCCCCCAGCCCCACTCTGAGCTCTGGCTGCCTCTGCTCCCAGCACAGCCAGGACCCCAGAGACAGCCCTGCAATAAACCCTGGGAAGGCTGGCATGGAAATACTGTAATTGTGGCGTTCCCAAACAAAGGGAGGGATAATGGATCTGACTCCATGTTCTCAGAAGGCTAATTTATTATTTTATGGTAGTATATTATATTAAAGAATACCAAACTAAAGAATATACTAAATATACTATACTAAATAATACTAAACTACACCATACTAAAGAATACAGAAGGGATACAGGCAGAAGGCTAAAAAGATAATAATGAAAACGTGTGACTCTTTCAAGAGATCTGACACAGCTTAGCCCTGATTGGCCCATGAGTCAAAATAATTCAAGTGAAACCAATCAACCATAAACAATGTGGATGAACAATCTCCAACCACATTTCAAAGCAGCAAAACACAGCAGAAGCAAATCAGATAATTATTGTTTTCCTTTTTCTCTGAGGCTTCCCAGCTTCCCAGGAGAAGAATCCTGGACAAAGGGATTTTTCCAGAAAATGTGACTGCCACATGGAAGGACCTTAAATCCCACCCAGTGCCACCCCTGCCACGGGAGGGACACCTCCCACTGTCCCGGGCTGCTCCAAGCCTCATCCAGCCTGGCCTGGAATAACAATTCCAGGGATAACCAGAGCTGCTTTCAGTGCCACGGGGCTGCAGAGCCCAGGGAAGCAGGGGGTAAAGCTGTGCCAGCTCAGACCCCTGCTCCCATGGTAAAAACTTATATTCCACCTCCTCTAATGCTCCTGAGCTTTCAAACAGCAAACAAAGGGCAAAGAATGTTCCACTTGCAGCCAGCACCCAGCCCTGGTTTGGGGAGCCATGGAGATCTGCTGGAACTGCTAAATGCTAAAAAACAAATCCTCCCATCTTTCCCCTGGGTTATGGAACCCCAGCCTGGATCTGTGGGGGCAGCCAGGGGCTGGATGAAGGTTCCTGGACTCCCCATGGAAGGTGGGACCTGCATCCCTTCCCAGCAGGGTCAGTGTAATTAACACACACACAGAGAAATTGGAAATTATTCCCTTCTGGAGACAGGAGCCACCACGGTCTGGGGGGATTTTTTGGAAGGCAGAGAAAGAAAAACCAGGGTGCAATTTCCAGCTCTTTCCCTGAGCTGCTTTTGGGACAGCACAACAAAACCCTGCTGTCTGCAGTCACGCTGCCACACCTTCAATCTGCCCTGAATCATATTTGAACATCTAAATTAAACTTTCTATTGAATATAAATGGGAAATAGCACTTGCTTGGCTCAAATGCATATTGAATCTTGGGGGCTGGCTGGTGGGGGAAATATTCTTAGGACAATATGAACAGATGAAGTGGAATCCTGAAAACTGAGCTCTTCAAAACTGTCTCCAGACTTCAAACTATTCAAATTATTAATTAGCTTCAAATAAAACCAGATAAGGAAACGGCACAGACCTCCCCTATTTGCTGTAAATAAGCAGATAAGAGTCAGGAATTTGGTGATGCTGGGAAGAGGCACAGCACAAACACAGGGGCACCTTCAGCATTATTTGTTTGTTTTCCACCAATTAAATATATTTAATATATTGTAGGATAAGATAAAACACAGTGTTCAGCACCACCAAGGCAATATTGCCTTTGGGGTGTGTGCAATGCCCTAATTATGGCTTTTTTTTTTTTAATTTGAAAAGGAAACCTCCCTCTCACAGTGATGACCTTACAGCTCATTACTACCTGGGCATTTAAACAGCAAACCTTTCCAGGCATTTTCACAAGACATTTATTGCACAGCCTCAATTTAGGTGGGACAATCTTTGTACGACATTATTTTATTTATAAAATCATGATAAAATTACACCTGATTGTGCTCTGTGGCTGCCCCGAGTGCAGGGTTCAGGGATTTGGGATATTTTTTTGAATTTTGGCTGATTGAGAGCCAGGCCAGGGGAATTGCTCTCCCTCCAGGCACTAATTAGCAGAGGTTCCACTGTTCTCCTCCACTCTACATCCTCTGACGTTTCAGCTCTTCCCCTGACTGGGAGCAACCACCCTAAAAAGAGATTTGTTTTCAGCAGTAATTGGGAATAAAAGTGACTAGCATGGATTGGGATAATTTGGGAAATTCACCTTCCAACTGGGTCATTGTGCAGGTTTTGGATGCCTGAGAGATTCCCTTGCTGCCTCTAAAGGTTATTGTGCATTTAATGAGTCTTTGTAGGTTTAAGGTAAGTAAAAATTTTAAAAAATTGCAGATTTCATAACAGAGTAGCAAGACTTAGCCCAAGATTTGCTGATTTATGGGACAGGATTCTGGAACCTGTGGGAGTTCCGAAGAGACAATCCAAGTGTAATGGGAGTAGGACAATCCATTATTTCTGTATTTTAATGTCCTTATTTTAATTAATATTTATTAATTTCAATGCAATTTAAATATTGTCATCTTGGGGCTAGAACCTTTTCAAGCCCTGTTTTAAAAAGAATGTGATAAATCTTAAATAAATGATGGTTTTTTGTAAATTATTTTTTAAAAATGGTAAATGCAACAGCAAAATCTACCAGGATTTCAGTATTTCACCTCCTCCTTTCTTCCCCATCTGCAGCACAGTTATTCTGCACATTGCTCTTCATGAAACCAAAGGATTTATAGATATTATTTCCATAGTCCAGTGAAGCAGTAATCCCCACAGAAAAACAGTGCAAATCTCATCATTTGCTGGCCTCAATTTTTCCAGACATTTTAAAGTCAGGAATAATATTGCAGAAATCATCCAGATCTACCCCAGCAAAAGATCATCTGCCTAAGAAAAACAGCCCTTTGCAACTCAGGGCTTAATCTATATATTCAAAACCACACAATATTACATTTTATTATTTCAGTGTACAGCTTCACTCCTGTAGCAGATTCCTTAAAAAATTTACCATCCAAATTAATGATTAATTAATAATATTCATCAATCCTATGCATCCAAACTGAGATGTGGTATTTCTTGCAGCCCATATTTTCTGAAAAAAACTTACTCCCAAACATTATTCTTTTGAATAATTAGTTCATTGACATTCTCGTGCTAAAGAAAATATCATTAGTAATTTATAGAAGTTGCATGAAGAGTAATAAGAGTTCAAAACCCAGTGTGAGATAAACAAAGCCCACAGGTCCCTGGAAATCATGAAAAGGCAGCTCTAATGATATTGCACAAGAATTATCCTTCAGCCAGGCTGAGCAGGAGCCCTGCCCCGTGTCAGACCAGTCTTGGCTCAAACATTTGACCCTGTAGCCCTGGACAAAACCTCTGCTTTGGTTCTGGAGAGGCTGCTGGAACCCAGAATAAAACATCCCCAGATGACAGATCCTTCCAGCACCCGTTTTGTCCCTGGGCTCCATTGTCCCATGATATTTTATGAAAAAATCAGATTTTTGTCCTATTCTAGCTGAGAAGCCTCAGCAAAGAAATGTAAGCAATATCTATCTGATGGCTGTGGAGTGTGGTGTGGACATTGCTCACGAGCAGGGGCATCTTCCATTGGTCCATGTGGATTGTTTTCACTGATGGCCACTCACAGCCGCCTGTGCCGAGGCTGTGAGCAGTCACAAGATTTTATTTATTCCTTGCTTTTTCTTTCTAGCCTTCTGATGGATCTTTTTCTCTCTATTCTTTTAGTATAGTTTTAGTATATAATTTTAATAGAATATCATTCTATAATAAAGCAGCCTTGTGAAACATGGAGTCAAGATTCTCATCTCTTCCCTCGTCCTGGCACCCTGAAACACAGCCACACTCCATTAAAGGGCTGACGTTTCCTCTCTCCTCCAGCCTCCAAATCCTTCTGTATTTCAGCTCTCTCCCCATTATCTCACACCTCAGAGACACAGCCTTGCACCACCGTGCTGTCATTGACTTCATCTGTTTGCTTTCATCACTCCATTTGCACATCCTTATCATATTATTATTATTCCTCCCGGAGCTGTGCAGCCAGGAAACGTGTGAGTCCAGGAGCACACGTGGAAAATGGATCTGAAAGAACACTGCAAGTCCTGGGAGGAGGGGCTGAGGGAGCTGGGAAGGGGCTCAGAAAAGGGGCTCAAGAGGGACCTTGTGGCTCTGCACAGCTCCTGCCAGGAGGGGACAGCCAGGGGGGCTCTGCTCCAGGGAACAGGGACAGGAGCAGAGGGAACAGCTCAGGCTGGGCTGGGCAGGCTCAGGGTGGACACCAGCAGGAATCTCCCCATGGAAAAGCTGCTCAGGCCTTGGAACTGCCCAGGGAGGTTTGGAGAGCCCATCCCTGGAGTGTCCATGGAATTCCTGGAGGTGGCACTCGGTGCTCTGGGCTGGGGACAAGGTGGGGTTGGGCACAGCTGGGACTGGATGGGCTGGGAGGGCTCTGCCAGCCTGAATAACTTTGTGATTTTATTCTACAGCTCCCAGGAAGAGCTGGGAGAGGGTGGACACCAGTGAGTGCTGATGTCTCAGTGCTGGGGACATCTCTGGGATGTGCTGCCATGGCAGATGTGGCACAACTTGGGTATTTTTTATAACAGATTTATCACCACCTCTTTAGCTCGTGACCTTACAGGATCAGGACTCTGAGACATCTGTTTCCAGATCAAAGGAGATTAAGGGAGAATTATGCTCAAATCAGGTGCCTTTAAGTGATTAAGGGCCTAGAAGGAAACAGAGGACACAGACCTTGGTGTTCACTCACTGACTCGTGGAGTTTGGGCCTTAGCAAAGCAGTCCATGGGAAATGAAGGCAAAGCTTCATTAAAGAAGTGGCTTCCTAATGAAGGAGCAACAGCCTTTTGTTTGTCCACTGGATCTGTGCCTTAATAAAACAGCAGATTGGAAATCTGCTGAAAACACCAGAAATTCCCCACAGGGAATTCTTGCTAGCCTGAACAGTTCTATAAATAATTCAGTATAATTGACAAGAACCCCATTAAAAAACAGTGAAGTCATCTCAGACTTTTAGTTGGAATTTAAAGGAAAAAATTCACCCGAGCCGCTGTGGTCGATACCAAAGTCACTCCCAATCCCCCAGCAAGCCCAGAACAAAAGAGAAAGGCAGATGAAAATGAGCAGCTGGTGCCTGGGATCAGTGGGGCGTGAAACGAAGCAGTTAAATGTTTACCAGGAGCTGCTCTCGGGTTTTCTGCCTTGCTGCTGGCCGGGCTGGCAGCGAGCGAGCTCCAGAGATGCTCCAAGTCAATCACCAAGCCAGGTACAGCATTCCAGCACTGCACGTGGCAGCTCCTCTGGCTCTGCCGCTCCTAACGAAGCTCCCAGCCCTGGGAACATCTGGCCATGCTCAGAATGAAAGCCCAAATTTCATCCTCCTCATTACTCCAGGCAACGCAACAGCTTCATTCTCCTGTCTGACTGCAGAGCTTGGTCGGGATTGTTTAATCTTTTTGTTTTTACTTGAAGGAAGCAGATGGATCTAAGCCTGGAAAATAAACAGCCCTTGATGCCCAGCATCCCTGAGCTCACAAACAGCTCGGTGTCCTTGGGGAGCAGAGCAGCTAATGACTCCCCACTCCTAGGGTGCAAAGCACTTCATTAACAAAGCCAATGTTTCTCCAGAAGCCGTTTCTTTGTTCAAGTTAATGGTGCACAATATTGCCAGCCCCTGGACAAGCCCTGCTCTGAATTCCTGCTGCTCCCCCTTCCCATCCAGCACAGAAACCAATTCCACTGGTAAAATGCATCCCCTCCATCTTTCAGCTCTTGGTTGCTCTCCCATCTCTCTGGCCTTCCATAAAACCATTCCTCTGCTGGGTGGAACAGCAGCATTTTCATTGTTTGATAACCTTGCATATTTATAATTAGAGTTATTAACGTATTTTATGATACTCAAGGTATTTACACACACAAAGTGAACCAGGAAATACAACCCATATTTTCATTATAACATTGTGAGATCCACATCAAACCTCTGCTCTGTTTTTTCTGTTTAAGTTGTTTTGTTTGATGGTGCAGAAATACATTTAACACAGCCAGTTCCCACATCTCTAGCCAGTGAAATCCTGTGGCACACATGAATCATTTCAATGGAAAATTTAAAGAAAGTTAATTAAAGGTCATTAGTTTTTCCTCTTCACCCCCTCCCTTTTTAAAAAATAATTTAAAGGACCCTCCATTGTCTATCAGCATGGGGGGAATAAGACAATTTTGTTAAAGCTGACAGAATTAGCAAGAGATAAGTAAAGGTCAAATGTCAGGATGAGGTCTGGAAGCTTAATTTTCCTCCTCCATACAGCAGAGCAGCCAAAAGAAGGGGAAAAAGGTATATCCAGTCAAAAGGGAGACAAAAAAGAAATTTGCATCAAATACATTCCAGCAAATTAAAAGAGATTGAGATCTTGATCAAAGACTATAATTTTTCCACTTAATTGAGATTTATTCAGAGATCAGACTACTTTGCAATGGGTTAAATGAATGGAATGAAGCAAAATCAGTTATTCTGGAAAGAGCCAGGTTGTGCTTTGGGTGCTGAGGGAGCAGAAAACTGGAGCTGGGCTCCTGTGCTGCAGGAAGGGAAGCACAGCCCAAAGCAGCCAGGAAATCCCAGCACCCCAGACTTTTAGGAGGACCCTAAAACTTCTTGTTCCACCCCTGCCATGGCAGGGACACTTTCCTCTGTCCCAGGCTGCTCCAAGCCCTGCCCAGCCTGGAATTGAACTTCAGCACCATTCTCATAAAGCAGCAGCTGAAATATTTTAGATTATAACAAGTTACAGCTAATTTCAAGTGTAAGGAAATCATGGAAGAATCTGAAATGTAAAGCAAGAAAATATTTCTCTTAATAAGCTTCTATGTGAAAAAGAGTTAATAAAGCTGAGAAATAGAAGGTTGCTGCAGATCAGAGAAGAAGAGCTCTTGAATGAGCAGACAGAAAATATTAGAAAAAAAGGATGGAACAATGTGCCATTTCCAAATAAACACAAGTGGAATCCAAGTCCTGCTGTTGCCTTTCCTTTGTGGCAATAGAAATGGGTTCTGGAGGAGCTGAGCAGGCTCAGCATTGTGCTGGCTGCTTTTGTCTCACAGAAAATGCACCAAGATTGTATCACACGCATTTTAATATTTTCATAATTTCAGTATGAACTGCACGAGCAGCTGCTCATCCTCTCAGTGGTGTTCCCTGGGGGCACCTGGAATAATTTCCCATCACAAAGAGCTGAACACTTGTTGTCTGTGCAACAGCTCAGGCCAGCTGATGGGACCTGCCTGGGACTTCTCCCATGGCTCCACTCAATTTAAGTATTAAATAACCATTAACTAATAACTACTTATTTATTAGCTACAAAATGTCAGGGGCTGAAGGCCAAATCAGTAGCACCTACAGCAAAAATATCTTGGCAGAATTTAGTAAGGAAAGAACCTATGGATTCCCTTCTCATACTTCCCACAATGCTACAGTGGAGAGCTTTTCAAAGTTCATTAAGAATGATTAGAAACAAACATGACAAAATTTAATGTGCAATTATAAACTGACTAAAAACATTTTCTGTTCCAGTGTTTCCATTCCATCAATGCAGCTTTTTTTGTACCAGTGCAGATCACCAGTAAGATATGACAACATCCTACCAATCCATATTTTTATACGCAATAAGTCATTCAAATGCATAAATTATACATAAAAATATACAAAGGAATTCCTGTGTCATCAATTTGTATTTTATACTCCTCCAAAAGGATGGGGTTTCAATTTCCAGCACAGAGAAGTGCCAGGACAGCTGTCTGTCCTCTCTGTTTCACACCACCTTAAATCATATTTTATTTGGATACCATATGCTTCAACCTCTCTGTCTGCCACCTTCAGATTTCCCTTTCTGAGCTACAGAAAATAATATGCTAAACAGCAACAAGAGTGGTGGTAAAACCATGGCAGAACTCACTCCCTGGAGCAGAGGGATGGGGATTAAAAGCACACCTGAAAGAGCCTCCATTTTACAGGCTATAAACCAAACCCTTCCCATCACACTGATGTCCTTCAAAGCAAAAAAAGGTCTAAATGCAGCCTTGAAAAATACACACTCATTACTGATCCTCAGATTTTTGTGGTGCCAAACAAGGTGCTGGGAGCGTTATGGAAAACTTTATCCTCTGGGAATTCATCATGCCAAGGATGGAACAGGCTGGGTTTGGCCATGAGGTTCCAAAAGAGAAGGAAACACACTGGCTTTGTTCCGTGAACGTGCTGTGGATGAGGAGCACACCAAGAGCAGCAAACACCTTGGGCAGGGGAATGGTTTCCCACTGCCAGGGGGAAGGAATTGTCCCTGGGAGGGTGAGGAGCCTCTGGGAGCCCCCTGAATCCCAGTTTTTCCCTTCCAGCCCTGACCCAAACTCCTTCCATTGCTCCCCAGAGTTCAGACATGGGATGGGGTAATTCCCTGCTGCTGTTGGAGGGGCTGGGATGGCAGCAGGGAATGGCAGCAGGGAATGGCAGCAGCTCAGGAATGGGCTGGGATGGCAGCAGGGAATGGCAGCAGCTCAGGAATGGGCTGGGATGGCAGCAGGGAATGGGCTGGGATGGCAGCAGGGAATGGCAGCAGGGAATAGCAGCAGCCCAGGAATGGGCTGGGATGGCAGCAGGGAATGGCAGCAGGGAATGGCAGCAGGGAATGGCAGCAGGGAATGGCAGCAGGGAATGGCAGCAGGGAATGGCAGCAGGGAATGGCAGCAGCTCAGGAATGGGCTGGGATGGCAGCAGGGAATGGCAGCAGCCCAGGAACAGGCTGGGATGGCAGCAGTGATGCAGCCCAGCCTCCAGGACAGGGAGCACAGCTCTGCACCAGGTCCCCCAGCAAGCAGAGATCAAGCAGTTTAAATTTCAGTCCAAAGGGGAAAACAGGATTAAACCCAGCACTGCCTCCTCCTCAGCAACAGAGTACACATCTCTCCACTAGAAGATAACTTCCTTCAAAAGCTTTATCAGAAGGAAAAGGGGCTCCCCTGTGTCCAGCTCTCTCACAGCTGATGTGCCCGGGAAGCTCAGGTTAGGGGATGTGTGTCCTGCCCCACACCCAGCCCCATGCAGCTGTGCTTCTGCAGCAGGCAGGATGCCCTGGGCTCACACCTCACTGCAACCCCTCAGCCTTTAACCACCACTCCAGAGTCAAACCCTGCCCCAGATCAGGGTGGTTTCCCAGTTTCACAGCCACCAGCAGTGCCTGTCACACTGGAACCCAGCCAGGCATCCTCCACTGAGGCATTCCCTGCTGCATCTCCTGGCACAAATGCACCGAGGCCTGCAGAGGGACTTTAACTTCATCACTGGAACTGGCACCGAGTTTGGGACCAGGTTTCACCTCCAGAAATAGCTCCTGCAGCTCAGGGAGCTCATTTGGTTCCCAGGCTGCATGGCAGGAGATGACTCCTGGTGCATGAGGAGCCAGCCTGGTGCTGGATGGGTGAGGAGCTGAGCAAGGGACAGGGAACAGCTTAACCCCAACTGGCTTGGAAGGGACTGGGAATCTGCAGGGACTGGAAATTTCATCTGTGACACGACAGGCTGAGCTCAGCCCAGCTCCAAGGCACCACAGGGCGAGGGGCTCCCTCTCCCATCCTTCCAGGACACTCCTGGTGGCTGGGGGTATCCTGAGCCCCTCTGCACTGACACCACTTCTGTGAATACAGAGAAAAACTCAGCTTTCTGACTTTCTGCAATGTGTCATCCCCACAGTAATCCTCTGCATTTTCTCAAGAGCCTGGGATATGAATAACTTCTCCTTCATATTCCCTGCAAATGAGAAAGACTCTCTTTTTAAATTATTCATGACATTATTATTATTAAAAGTCAAAGCGCCATTTAATAACATTTTTAAGTCTGATTGCACTAAAGCCAGAATGCCACGGTTTGTAAAACATCAGTGTCCTTTAGCCTGTGCTGAATTACAAGAGAAATGAATCTGAAATCACACTTGTAGCTCGAGAGAAAACTCTCCTCCAATACACAAATCAATACATGATTTAATTGTGTTTTATTGCTGCTTCTGCTTCAGTTCGGGGTCAGAAAAGAGCCTGAGAACATCCTATTTGCTATTTTCCCAATTGTATTCCCTCAACGTGCACCTTTGTTTAATTCCAGCCCTCTCCAGCTGCAGGGCAGCAGGGAGACTGATGGATTGATGGGGAACCAGAGCAAGCTCGGTGCTCCCCTCTGGGCTGCAGCTCTTGGGGAGCCTTTCCTCTGGGATTGGCTTCTGAAGGTGCCAAGGAAACCAGGACAGCAAAGGCAGAGCTGAAATCTGCACTGAGCACGAGTGTCTGTGCCACTGAGGTGGCTCTGGTACCAAGCCATGGTGGTCCCCAAGCCCAGCACAAACCAGGGCTCTGGGCCAGCTCAGGAGAACAAGGACATGGAGTCCCTGGAGCAGGCAGGGGAGATGTTAAAACCCAGGAGAACAAGGACATGGAGCTCCAGAGCAGGCAGGGGAGGTGTTAAAGCTCAGGAGAACAAGGACATGGAGCCCCTGGAGCTCCTGAGCAGGCAGGGCAGATGCTGAAGGGCCTGGATCTTCTCCATGCCCAGGAAAGGCTCAGGGAGCTGGGGCTGCCCAGCCCGGAGAGGAGCCCTCAGCCCTGGGTGTCCCTCATGCAGGGACCCAGCCTGGGATTTTGTGATTATTTTAAGGGAAAAAACCAGACTCAACCATTTCATCACTACTAGACTAATAATATATTGTTTTCCTTTTTAGATCTTCCTTCCTCAACGTTCTTTGAGTTTGATCAAGCTTTGTTTCAAGGTTCAGCAATCATTTTTCTCATGGACCAGGCCCAAATACACCATCCTGGCTGCTGTCCAGAGCTACGTGCTCTAATCCCAGGGGATAAATCCTCCTGCAGTATGTATGGAGCCTTTCCATCCCACAGGTTTTTCTAGTAGTGGAAGAATTCCTGACAATTCCTAGGTGTGAGATAGAACTCCAGATTCATGTTCTCCCCAGCTAATCCCTGTCTTCTACTCTGCCTTTTGAGCCTCTCTAAAATCAACACACGGAGCTGGTGGCTCTGTTTTGACTCATACTGAAAACAGCAATAGCTCAATTAAAATCAGTGAGGATTGAAGTCCCAAATCCAACTGAAATCCTGATTTTTACTCTCCACAGGTCTCTAAGGAGATGCACAATTTTTAGAGTATTTAAGGGGGTTTTTTTTGTTTTGGTTTTTTTTTTTAAAGATGAAGTGGATTTCTATCTTTGAGGATGGAAATGTACTTTAAAGCTTGACTGAAGGAAACAACATAAAACCATGTTTTAGCTTGAGGCTATACATTTATCCAGCCATCTTTCCCCAAATCTTGCAGGCACAAAGCTGCAAACAGACCCTCACCTTAGCACATCCATCAGATTTAATGTCTTCCAAGGAAAACCTTTCCAGGATGCACCCAGCCCCTTCTCCTGGGTCTGGAAAAACTGCCACTGATTTGCCATTTCTTCCTACTTTCCACTGCTGGTGATGCAACCCATTGCAGACTATTTTTGGGATGCATAAGGAGAAAAATTCTAGAAATTAGGTAATGATCTCAGAAGATCCCAAATATATTAAAACAAGGGCACCTGCAGGATTGTGTGGTGAGATAAATCTACCCAGGAGTGTTTGTTATTCCTTAGGAAACAGAAAGCTGGAAGCAAAATTACTGCTTTGTGCAAATAACAGAGGGTTTGTTTAGTAAGCTGAAAGCAAAACAGTCAAATGTGGGTTTCTGTGGAAGTTTACCTGAGTCCTTTGTGAATCCCCACCCTTCACTGCACACAGCCAGGAGAACAGGGACTCCTGACAATGGCTGAGCTGCAAAAGCCCCATCTCCTTTTCAGATCTGCAGATCCATCCCCAAAGCACAAAAATTGCATTTTTCACTTTCTTTTCTCATTTAATGGCCATTTAAAAAAATCCTGCATTTCAGAAAGCATTTTCCTCCATTATGTACTAAGAAAGTCACTATTTATGGATCAGTTTTACAGCTGGAATTGAAACAGGATGAAGAACAATTGCTGTAGTCAAGGCACTGCTGCAGAATGAGGAGCTGGTTTTAGCAAAGCCCCACATTCCAAAGATTATCAATGGCCAGAGAAATTCCCCATTCTGGGCACCCAGGGAATCCTGTTCTGAGCTACCTGCACTCACAGCCCAGCCCTCTGAAAGGCTCAGCTGCCAGTGCTGCACCTGATAAAACCCACCACGGGCTCCTGGGACCCAGGGGACAGGCAGGGGAGGAGCAGAGAGACTCAGAGCTGCTTTCTGATTTTGGGGTTTCCTTCTCCTGGCACCTGCCTTGCTCCACTTACCTCCCAGTTCCTCATTTCTGAGGAAATCTGGAGCTAGAATTCCACTTCCTACCTTCTTCTGTGCTCATCAACCACTACAGATAAATCAAATTATCCCCTTTTTCCTGGCAAAATGACAAGCCAAATCCATCTGGAACCTAATTATTGTTCCAATGCCCATCGTTGCAGTATAAATCACCTGGAACTACAATACAAAAAGAATAATCTATAGTACTGCTAATACTTGCCTTGCTCCATTTTCAACTATCTCTGTGAGTAGTCAAGGTATGATAAATCTCTGCAGTGCAACTCCTGCATTTGTAACCCAGATGGATCAATGGGCTGGCTCTGACATGCATCCCTGGAGGGATTCTGTACATGACTGCTGGATGAGGGAGGAGCACAGTGACAGGGACATCAGGGTTTTCCTGTACACAGCCCACCCCAAACAAGCCTCCTGCCCTCCTTGTCCTTGTGCTGGCCCCAGGGAAGCTGCTGCTGGATGCTGGGGTGCCCATCCTGCTCCTCAGCAGCCTCCCTGGGCTCCTGGCACACCCCTGCAGGGAGCAGGGGATAAATGAACCCCTTTAACACAGCACTGATGACAAATTCCAGAGTGGGAAGCATTAGGGGAGTCCCACAGAGCTGGAGGCTACATGGCAGCAGAGGAGAACAGGGTGGAGAAAGAGATGGAAAGAGAGAAACACACGCAGTGAGCTCCAGGCATCCATCAGGGAACGTCACCCACCACTCCTGACACCAGCAGCTCTGAGAGGGAACACCAGCACAGCAGAAGGTCCTTGCACAGCCCCAGTGCTGGACTCCCTCCTGGGCACTCCCTGAGGCAAAGCCCAGCCCTGGGACAGCAGCACCTCACACGGAGCTGAGCTGCCAGGGAAAGCATCTTCCTGCTGCTTCTTCAGGGCAGCTGAGCCAGCTCCCAGCCCAGCGCTGCCTGCAGTGCCACAAAGCACAGCAGTGGCTTCCCCAGGCTGTTCCCTGGGTGGGAATTCATTCTGGAGCTCACTGATCCCCCCCCAAAGAGCACAGCCCCCAACTCTCTTCACCCAGCTAACTGCAGAGAGAATGAAGTGACACAGAGGGAGCTGAACTGTGGCTGGGGTTTGAATATCCCAAACTCCTGGACATCCCTCCATGCTCAGCACTGCAGGAAAGGCTGATTTCCAGTGAAAAGAAGGTTTTAGTGCTACACTCCACAGACATGTAGGGTGTGTTAATAGTTAGTTACTGAGCTCTTCAGTTGTGGTTACAATCTGCTGCCATATTAATCTCACCCCATAATTAGCTGCCTGGGGAAAACGTGTTATTATTCAGTGGAGCCAGGTGAATGGAAAAACAGCTCCAGAGGTCTGAACCTCATGATTTATTTCTCTTTCAAAACAGAAAGGTGAAGCAAGGCATAGCCCTTGCTCCATTATACGCACTGGACAATTCTGCTGTGCACTTGGCAAGGTGCAGAAGTGAAAGATGAACAAAAACAGTCCTGCAGAAAATCAAAACTACTTATTTCTGATACAAGAGAACAGCAGGAAAACCCTGCACTTAAAGATCTCCACCAGAGAGCTCTAAAGAGGCTACGAGGTACTCTACAATATTTATGAGTGCAAGATATATACTATAGATTAATTCATAAATTCTCCATACATAATTTATAGTCTATTTACAGAGTAAAACAGTCATCACACAGCAACCACCACAAATGCATTCACTTAAACTTAAGGGCATCTGTAATGTCTGCTCAGAAATCAGAGCCCATAATAAACCAGTCACAGGCAATGAAGAGCTGACTAAAATGCCCAGGAAGAGAAAGGAAATGCATTTTAAAGGCAGCTGATGTGCTATAAATATTTAATGCTCTATAAAATCTTTCATTTAGTTATATTTATACAGTATTTAGTACATTGTTCCAGCTCAGAGTGAGAAATTAGTCTTAACTCAAGTTTTAGAGAGAACTTAGTTTTTCTTGCCTACAGTTTAACCTCGCATTAAGAGCTACCAGTTGTGGCTCAGTGAATTTGTACTAAAGCAGCAGAATTCCTCAATTTCCTCCAAAATCCTCCCTGAACAGAGTTATTTACTCTATTTAACAATGCAAAGGAATTGTGCATTCCCAGAATCACAGAATTCCAGAATGGTTGGGGTTGGAAGGGACCTTGGAGCCCACCCAGTGCCACCCCTGCCATGGCAGGGACACCCCCCACTGTCCCAGGCTGCTCCAGCCCCAGTGTCCAGCCTGGCCTTGGGCACTGCCAGGGATCCAGGGGCAGCCCCAGCTGCTCTGGGCACCTGTGCCAGCCCTGCCCAGCCTACAGGGAACAATTCCCCATTCCCAAGATCCCACCTAACCCTGCTCTCTTTTTCAGGGCAGTATCAAGGGTAATAAATGTGGTTACTGAACACAGAAGATGCTTTTGGATATAAAATAAGACCCCCAGTAAGTAACACACTCAGGTGTGTGTTTGCCACTTGGAAATAAAAGCAGATTCTGCTGCTCCAAGAAGCTCACTGTGGCTCCTGTAGTTCTCACACTCTGGAGGGAGACAGAATTCCCTGGCTCCAGCTCAAGGCATCATTGCTGCAGAGCAATGAAAACAATCAGCCCTTTAAGTTACACCCCATTCCACTGTTTTCCCATAAATTAGCTGTGAGATCACAGCCTTTACATGCTATTCTATTTATTTACTGAATAAATTCTGAATTTCCATCACAGGAGTAGGGAACATCTCTTAAGGAATGTGCAGGACGAGCTCCCTCCTTCCATGGTTTAAAAAAAGTTGAAGGACAGTGTTAGGAGACAGCTTGTTCCACATTAGAAGAAAAAAAAGCAGGTTAAGAAGCAGTGGTGTTACCCTGAACCACAAGGCCCAAGATGCACTTTTTGGATTTACAGCTGAATTTCTGCAGTAGAATGTGCTGCCTGCCGTGGCCCCAGGCCAGCAGATCCCACTCCCTGCCTGAGCACTCTCCTCTTGTGGATGACGTTTTTGTTCTTTAAATGTCTTCATGGTGCTCCTCTGCCTCCACATAAAGATTTTTAATTGCTGTTTAATATTAATGCAGTTTTCAGAATCAGTGAAAAAGCTGGGTTTTAACTTTTTTATTTTTTTTTAAGTCCACATCAGCTTCAAAGTTGCAGCTATAAATAGGAGTGCTGGAGACAGACACAGCCAGGAGCTATTGCAGGGTGCAGTTTATCCTCTGCACAAGACTGGAAATCACTGAACATCTGAGATGCCCCAGTTTCAGCAGAGGCTCCTCAGCAATGTGTCCTGACCCCACAAACCCTGCAGGAGTCCTGGCTGTGCTGAGGGCACGGGCACCTCCTGGCTCAGCTCCATCACTCAGAGTTTGTGAATGCAGAGCCTAAAACTCATTTAACTCACCTGGACTTCAATCATCTCACCTGTCACCTTGGCCGTGTTTGATAGCAGATCAACTGCTTGTGTTTAACACAGGGTTTGTTGGGATAATAAATCTTCCAGCCAGGCATTTCCCTTTGTCCTGGTGACATTTTAATTGACTTCTAAGGACAAAGCTGATTTTATGTATTTCAGCTTTAATTGCTGCTCACTTGCCTGGATTTCTTTCACACAATCATATTAAGCATTAGGTTGTTTAAGGAGATTAGTGACTCTCACCATTGAGGACCACTCTCCCAGTTACAATGGAAATACACTCAGTGGAAGAAATTGAGCAAGAATTTTGAAACTGGTTTTGAACGAGATCCCTGAGTCTGTTTCACACAGCTCCATAGAAGGGAGCCCAAGGATTATGTGAAGGAGTAAATCTGACACTGCTTAATGTCTCAAAAGGACTCGCCTCCACCTCCAAAATCTGTAATTATGTGTGATTTGCATTAATCCTTAGAAAGAAATAGAAATCCCTACACGAAACAGAAAAAGCAGATTAGCAGCAATATTCTGTTGACAGTCCCTCAAATGATTTGTGTCAATTAAGATAATTCCCCTGCTCTCATGAAACCACCTCTCACTGCATCACTTCAGAAGAGGGGGACACTACCCCAGAGCCACACAATTCCATTTCCCACAAAGGAACAACCTGATTTGAGGTCTGTCCAGTGAGAAGTGCACTATGTTTAACACTGCTTTGAGAAAAAGCAAAGCTATCAAGCAGCAAGAAGAGAAAAGGCATTTTTCATGGGAGCCACGGGAGTGCAGGTGTGAGGTGTGCAGGGCTGAGCTGCTCCCACATCCCCTGCACCCAGCACAGGGCACGGGTGATGCCAGGAGGCTCAGACCGTGCTGTTCTCTGTGGAGAGAGATGCTGACACATCCTGCACCTAACAGGCACCTCCTCGGGAATATTTCCGGCAACTGATGAATCATTTTGCACGTCAAGGCAGAAAAGCCATCATTAAAATCACCTTGTTGTTCCTGCCACAGGCGCCTCGTTAAAAAGCCGCTCCAGCTCTCTTTGTTAGTGCCTCCACAGATACAAACTTCCCACCTCTCAGAAGTTTGATTTGCCCCCAGACAGCAGCAGAGGCTGATGCTGATCTCCAGAAGATCTGAGAAGGAATGGCTGTGCCATCCAACAATATCCTGTGTCAGAAGCTGGGATAGCTTCCCCAAAAGCAAGAACGGGCTCACCAGGGCTCTCTGCCACAACCACAGCAGCCATGGCAGCACTGATGGCAGGGAGGACATTTACATACATGCAAATGAACACACAGGGGGATGTCTTGGGCCGTTTGCAATTTCCTCTGGGAATTATCAGGATTCACCTTTCAAAAGTTGTTTCCAGCAGTCATGGAAGCCCAGACTGGGTTGGGTTGGGAGGGACCCTGAAGCCACCCCAGTGCCACCCTGCCATGGCAGGGACACCTCCCAGTGTGCCAGGGACACCTCCCAGTGTGCCAGGGACACCTCCCAGTGTGCCAGCCCCAGTGCCCAGCCTGGCCCTGGGCACTGCCAGGCACCCAGGGGCAGCCCCAGCCCAGGGGACAAACCAGCACTGCCCATAAATGACCCTGGCCAGGCTCACCTGGGCACGTGTGAAAAGTGCTCTGTAATGTTTATCTCAAGGCAAACTGACTAAGAGGAATCACTAATGAAATGCAAGAATGTTTAATTGGCACATTGTTAGGAGAACATTAATTGGCAACTCTAATACACTGAATAAATTAGCATAGCCAACAAGCTGAGGACTTACATGCATTATCACGTACCTCACAATAACTTTTTAATTATTCAGAAAGCAAATAAATTATTTCCAGACTCACACTTTCCTCTGTTTCATGTTGTCCTTGTGGGTTTTAAATACACATTAACATTTTTTTTCCTTTCTCAATTCAAGTCTACCAAGCCCTGGTAATTCAGCTTTCTCCTTCCATGGAAGTACGGGGTGGGAACAGAATTTCTAAATTTCAGTTTTCTCCTTCTACGGAAGCATGAGATGGGAACAAAAGTCCCTGTGTCACTTGTAAGAGCTGCAAGATTTTAGACCTACTTGTAAAAACTAAAGCCCTAAGGCTTCAATGACACAAACAACACCTTTGCAGAGGAGGAGGAAGAACCTGCTGATGTCAGTTTTAGGCACATTGATGGATTTAAATATGATATTTAAATATGGTGTTGTTTAAGCTACACAAACAAGGTGTTAACCACGTTGCAGTCTAACTAACCCCAGTGTGCCTTGGATCAGTTTAAAATGCCCTTTTTTGAGTAATCAAGACTTTGGACTAATCAGAACAGGCAGCTTTGTTCTGACACAGGTATCTCCCCACTTCCCCTTCCCAATAAAAAAAAAGCTCATAAATCTCTCTCCAGTTCCTCCTTTCAGTCCCAATTACAAACACTACTTTTAGCCAAAGCAAATGTCAGTGTACAAATAAAATTAAAACTGCAATTAACATTACCAGATATAATGAGACGTTTAATTACCCTTGAAACTAGGCCCTGTGAAGAGCCAATAAACTTTAAAGTGCTTTTGTTACCAGCCCAATTATCCATCATACAGAACATCAGACTGTTTGCATTGCCCTAAACCAGGGTCCAAGAGCTGGGACAGCAGAGCCAGGAAATGATTCTGGCATTAATAGTGGAGAATGTTACAGAAACCTCTGCTAGAAAAGCTCAGTCCAAACCCTAAGGAGAGACAAGAAAAGCTTGATGAACTGCAGAATATCTGAAATAGTTCTCTAGTGTCTCACGTGGCAAAGCACTGAACAGAAATACTTCATATGAACCTAAAACTCAAGTGCAGCACAGCAGTGATGGCACCAGCACCCTCCAGAGCCAAAATCCCAGCACAAAGCTCTGGTGCCAGCTGACAGTGGGGAGGAAAACAAGGCTGCCTTTAAAACACCCACAGGCTGTACAGCATTATCTTCAATAAAAACCAAGAGCTCTGCAATAGTGCAGAATGTTCAAACAGGGGGACCTGCAGGTGCCAAATCCACCAAGAGGTTTCATGAATTACATGCACATTTGGAAAAGAAAATTCAACGGGGGCTGGAGTCCAAATTGTCCTTAAGGAATAACAAAAACACCCACAAAAAGGCCAAACCCCACAAAAAACAGCACTAAAAAATCCCCAAAACAACTTGCACAGACTTCTTGCCCAAATTCACTGGATGATTTCCTGTACATAAGAAGATATTTATGTAATTATTACTTTTTTCTGGACAAAATCAACTCCTAGAAAATGTTGATTAATTTGCAGCTTGATGCATAAAAAGTAAGCATGTGAAATTACCAGAAGAGGTAAATAAATGATTCATGTGGGTTGGTTTTGCATGAATAAATTATTTGTTCCTTCTCTGTGTTTCATCTGATAGAAGAATGCAAAATTAATGCTATTCTATGCAAATAGAAAGCCTTTTATAAAATTCTGACCTAATTATAGGTGTTTGCTAAGAAACTCACACTTGAGTTCTCAAGGAAAAAATTCATTGGTGCCACATTAGTGCCATGGAAGGAAAGATTTAAAAAATAAAACATGTCACTCACGGATTATTAATAGAAATAGTTATTATTAATATTTTCATCTTCTTTAACCATTTTCATCCTGTTGGAGAGGTGTGCAGTTGGCACCTAAAAAATGCTCCATCCTCCCAGCTAATGTTGAACACAGCACATGATTCCAAAGACATCCCTGCAGATCATGCAAAGTTGTGCATCCCAGCAGATTTTCATTAATGCCAATAAAAGAGATGGCATTTCAATGATGTGGTAGCCAAGGAAACAGAGGAGCACCTGACAGATGTTATCCCCCAGCCTTCTCCTTCAGAGGCAGCAGAGATGAACATTTTGGGCCAATCCTGCAGCAGCTGATGGCCAAATGAATCATGAAATTATCCTGATTTCCAACACCACGGTGCTGACCAGCAAGGAGCATTTAATAAGAATTGCTCAAAAAAAGAAGCCAAATTAATTGAAAAAAGCCAAATTAATTCTTTCCAGCCACCATGTGAAACAACACAAAACATCTTGCCCAGAGCAGCTGGGGCTGCCCCTGGATCCCTGGCAGTGCCCAAGGCCAGGCTGGGCACTGGGGCTGGAGCAGCCTGGGACAGTGGGAGGTGTCCCTGCCATGGCAGGGTGGCACTGGGTGGGATTTAAGGTCCCTCCCAACCCAAACCATTCTGGGATTCTGTGATCTCCTTTTGGAGCTTGTATCTGGCAGAGATTTTGGTTTTAGATTTTATAGTTTTCCCTGTAACTGCTAACCCTTAAATTCCATTAATGGGATTTCATCACAGTAACTGTCCAACAGTTCTGGAAAATCTAACTACAAAGCATCCCAAGTATTCAGACAGAAGTTAAAATCACCAAACTAAAGCCCATTCATCTGTAAATACAAGAACAAAAAACATTCCAAATCTTCAGATTATCTTTACTATTTTATCTTTAAGGTGAGAGGAACCCACACCACAAAGCCAACAATATGACAGGCAGGAACCAGAATAAGTAAAGAAAATTTGTGCTATCAACCACAACATTTTCTATGGTTGCATCAGACACTAGTTTCAACATACAAAGCCCTTGAAGAATTCACCTAAAGTCTTATTTTATGAAATTCAGAAGGAATAAAATTAATATCTGCATTATTTTAGGGACATTCACGCAGTCACTTTGGTCTGCTTGCAGGTGTTTTCCCCAAGGCCATTGCACTGCTCTCTCACTAACTGAACAAGCTCTGTTTGTGTCTGTAATAGAGAGACTGAGGGACTGATTCAATCAGTCTGAGGGTTCTAAGTGAGGTTTTGCAGCACAATCACATAAGTTCCCATGACCTGACCTAGCTTCTCCTACCTGGTTCTACTGGCTCTGAACTCGTTGAGGGCTGCTCTCCTTGCTGATGCCAACACACAGCCCTGGTGATCCTGTGTTTCCAAGTATCCTAACTCTATATAATTAATATGTATGCAATAATTCCTCTATCAGTCTTTCTGTGGATGGCCAATTTGCCAGAATAACTCAGCTTCAATAGCAGGGAGCTGAACACCACCCAGGCACCACTCCCAGCAGGGAATCCTCATGGACAGCAGCCTCCATGCACCCACACTGAAGAGCAGAATTCCTTCCTAAACTGATATTTAAGTCAAATTAATGGGAAATACTTCTTGGAAAGGTCCAGAAAGCAAGGAGACACTTCCCTAGCTGCAGCCATTATTCCTCAGCAGCGATCCTGCACTTGGGAGCACCCTCAGAGCAAGATGTCCCAGACATCTGAGCAAGCAGAGCTGACTTGTATTGAGAGAAATCTGGCACATTTTCCAAATATTGTGGATAATTAGTGGCTAGAGGTTAAACAGCCACAGAACTCTGGGACTTTATCCCAAGCTTGAATGCCCTTGATAGGAGTCAGCGAAGTGTCGATTCCAAACATTTCTGTTTCTGTACACAAAGTGGCTGCTCCAATTCAAAACAGACAATTTAGTGGGTGGATCTGTAATTAAATTATTATGGCTCATATCTAATTAAAACAGATTTCAAGGCACATTTCAAGCTGTGGTTGGATGTCAGTTTGAAGCTGCCTCGCGCGGCTTGGCAAGCAGTCGCGCTGAAGGAGGGCAGGAACAGCATCCAAGAGTAAGAAAAGGAGGATCTAAAAATAAAAATGTTCTGGAATGCCTGCCTTTGGTTTTGAACCCAGCAGTTCACTACTGGCACGGTACCACCCCATGGATATCTCAAAGGGCTAGAGACCCAGAGAAAGAAGGAGAAACAACTGGATGTGCACAGCCCGCAGTTGTTCCTGGCTTCTGCACAGAGTTTAACAAAATCCAGCAGAATAAAAACCTTCCTGATGGATGGGAAAACAGGCTCAGTGGGGAAATGAAATTACAAGCTGGCCAAGGCAGAAAGGTACAGCCTAGTGAGACACACTACACAGGTTGTTAAGCTGAACATACACCTCGGGCTTAGCACTGACTTCTGAGAATTCAGTGATGGAACGGGAACAGCAGTTCGAAGATCACGCTTCAGAAACCAAGAGAAGGGTTTGAGAAAGCAAAGTTTAAAAATGTTGTGACTTCTTGTTACGCTTTAACCTTCCTCTACTCACCCAGCAGGAGCTTATTTCTATATCAACTTTGATTTAAGTAAATGGGTGTATTTTCAGAAGGCCTCAAGGTGCTGAAGCCACCATGGGACTGAAACCACGACAGGAACAAGCAGAGCTGAAACCCCAGCTCTAGGCTCCTTTGGGATCTCTCCCAGCACACCCATCCTGCTCACTAATTACATCCCCTCCCTCTTTTTTCTCTACTTTTCCTTATGTACTTAAAGACGTTTCAGATGTAATTGCATAAAAGATTGCCTGGTTCACACAGGAACTAATAAGTCCAAGTAACTGTTATTACAAAACTCAAATCAAAGGCACTGAATATTGCCATTGCAAAGTAATTAGGGCAGTAAAACCATCGGTGACTTGAAGGGCTCTTTCATTAGTAAAGAGAATGCAATTATTTTCCTGCCATGTCTCCTGACTCCATTAGGCTGACATGCAGGAACAGCCACTGTAAGCAGGCTGATTTCTCTCCCAGCACACTGACACCCTGGAAATCCTTCTTCACACACAGCTGAGCCACTGATGGTCACCACAATCCCTCTGCTGTCAGGGCTTAGCCTGGCTCTCGAGCTTAAACATGAGCTGAGCAGGGCCTAAAACCCTTCAGCTCTCACTGAACACTGAATAAAAGTCCACTTGGTTCAAAGGGAGCACACAGCATGAGCCATGAAGGTGTCCTTGTTCATGGCAGGAGGTGGGAAGGAGCTGATCTCTAAGGTCCCTTCCAACCCAAACCTTTCTGGGATCTGGGGGGAAAACTCAGATGTCCCAGAGAACAAGGGACAGGACAAAAGGAAATGGCCTCAGGCTGTGTCAGGGGAGGCTCAGGTTGGACATCTGGAGGAATTCCTCCATGGAAAGGGTGCTCAGGCACTGGAAAGGGAGGTTTGGAGTGCCCATCCCTGGAGGTGCCCAAGGATGTGGCACTCAGTGCTCTGGGCTGGGGACAGGGTGGGGATCCAGCTTGGACTCATGGTCTGGGGAGGGGTTGGAAAAGCCTGGGACTCTGTAACCTGAGATCAAAGCTAACTTTTAGCAACTTTTAAAAAGTTTTGCTTTTAAAGGACAAGCATCAAGTAGGGATTTCCTCTAGCAAATTCCAGCCACGGTTTGCATTCCCTGTTACAACATTCGCCTTTGGCTCGATTGTTCCAACTGTTAGAAATCAAGTTAAACAGCAAGAAGAACAGAGCTACATTTGAATCTGAGCAGGTTAAAAAATAGAAAACAAATATGCTCTGCAAGCAGCGACCCTCGCTGTGCACGCCGGGGCTCCCGAGCTCAGATTTATAATGAGGAGTCACTGCCAAACTCCCAGTGCATCTTAATACCACCAAAATTCAGCCTGAATGCTGAAAGGGACAGAGATCGCTTGAAATTCAGCTCAAGAATGCTCCTACCTGACAAACCAAAGGAAAAGGCTTAATTTCAGTGGGTGGTACAGTTTTATGACAGAGGGAAATAAATTTGCCTCGGGTATGATTGTCACTTGTGGAAACTGAGTTAGCTTTGTTTCCAATCATTGTGTCAAAATAGATTTGGGTGTTTCTATTCAGATCAGCACCATAATCAAAAGACTAGAAAACACCTCCTTCCCACTACACCATTTGAAGTCATCTCTTCATTTTGCATTACAGCTCTGCTGATCTTGAAACCCACAACAATGAATAAGATTTCTTCCAAAAGCCTGGTTTCTTAATCACCTTTAGAGTATTTCAGAGAATCATAAATGGTATGGGTTGGGAGGGAGCTTGAAGTTCATGTTGTTCCAACTCCCTTCCCAACACCTTCCACTGAAAGGTCCCTGGGTCACTTGTCACATTATTTCAGACGTGACAAAACAACTTCTCTTTTGAAATACTGCATTATCTTACAACTATTTCTCATTAAAGAACTCTGTGTCCTCAAAAGAACATGCAGTTGTGGAGCTGACTACTGGCAGGAAGCCATTTCCAGCCCTCACAGCCTGTAGAAGCACTGCTGGTCATACCCCACTGAAACCTGGAAAGGGCCTGGGAAGGTGCAGGAAGGTCACCAGGATGATTTGGCACTAATGTCATGGATCCACAGAATGTCAAATCTATCAGGAAAATTCCCTGGGGAGTTTCACAAACAGGTACAGGCAGACCAGTTCTCCTCTCACAAGCACCAGGAAAAGAGCCCTTCTTACACTCTGCCTGAAGTCACAACACCTGAGCCATCAATAACACTGATTCTCCTTTCTCTCTCAGCAAACAGAGCTGTGCCCAGGGCTGCTCCAACTGCACAGAGCAGATTTGGAAGTCAAGCAAGGAGGCTCCTGGGAAAGGCTGATGCCAGGGAGGAGGAAGAGCAGCAGCAGGAGGACAAGATTTGATCCACAAAGGGAATGAAGCACCTGCTGTGCTGGGCTGTGACCTCCTGCCTCAGAGTTTGGGTGTGATTTGATGTGAGCACACAGCTCAGGAGCTGCTCAGAAGTTTCACCCCCCCAGTCCCCAGGCTTTTGATGTTTATGGTTTATTGATCAATATTGATGTGACCCAACCCTCTGGTTCAAAGGTTTCATTGTCAGCACCAGATTTATGGCTTCTTCAAGACATCTTCAATTATCTGTCATCCAAACTACAACAGGGAATTAATTGTTTCCATCATTTTCCTGGGGTTTAATTAAGCATTCTGAAGAGGGCTGCAGTGATTCAGCAGTGAGGGTGGATCAGCTTGGCTGGCCATCCTCCCGCATGCTCCTGCCCACTTATGCTATCAAGACCACAATAAACACATTTTTCTGCCTGAAAGCCATTTATTAGAAGGAATTTTCTTCTGAGAGCAATGGCATGAGGTCAGCAGACAGAGGGTGAGTGACTGCTCATTCCCTTTAGGGGGGATTGGTGCTAAACACACTTAACTAGCTCACCCAATTAGTGGTTAATTCCAAGTATTAAGGATGTTTAAATTAAAGTCTTTTACTTACAAGGAATAAAAGCAAGATGAGATTGAGGAAAAACTGGATTGATATGGATGCAGCCTCCACTGGCACAGGGCACTGATGTGAGGACATTGCTCAGGTGTCAGGAGCTCTGACACTCCCACATCCAAGTTTATTTTGCCAAGGATCATCTGCTGGCACCACACAACGTGTGGGCCCAAATCCCTCACCTGCCAACACAATTTACTGCCTGTGCCTGAAAACCAGGTGCACCTGTGCTGAAATGACACCTGCTCCCATCCTCTCTGTCACCATAAGTAAATAATTTGGGTGTCACTGTCAGGGCAGGACAATTCCTGTGTTCACAGCACTGTGGCTGCTGCAGTGACACAGCCACAGAAATGTTCTGTTACATCATTTACAGAGCAAACATCCAAGGCCAAGGCCAGGAAGGTGTTGGGGAGACTTCAGGCAGAAAAACCTGCTGAATTTACACAGCCCCATGGCACAGCCTGGTTTTGGCAGAACCCCGAGGGGCTGGTATTTATGAGCAGAACACGAGAGCAGGCAGGTCAAAGAGCCCTTCCTGGGTGACAGAATTTACAGGGCAGTGCCTGCTCTCCACGAGAGCAGTAAAGCAGATCCTGGAGAGCTCAGATTTACAGGCAGCTCCTGGAGCTGTGAGTTACTGGCAGGCTGTGGCTGTGCTTTCCAAGAGCTTTCACCAGACCAGCTGCTCAGAGCAAAACCCTCAGCTCCTGTCTGCAAGAATTAAGTCAAAAGCTGGGTTTAAAATTGAGCCAGTGTGTGCATTTCATCAGCTGGCCAGCAAAGGCAAAGAGAAAACCAGGCTGGGAGATGTGAACAACGCTCACAGGAACAGATTTGATGATGATAACATACGATGAACGAAACAGAAATAAGTATTTCCTTCAGCCAATTACCACCCAATCCTTGCAAGTCAGACAAAAATGTTAAATAAATATTATCTGGCGTTTCCACATGGCTCTTTAATCCATCTCATAATCACAAAGAATTCTGAACTGCACCATCACTGTGTTCATATGTACAACAAGATGGGGAATGGGAAGCATCTGATACATCCTTGAGCCACTGGAATGTTGGGAAAAGTCTCCAAAGCTGCTCTCCACAGCCCCTGCATTTGTTCTGAATTACATATTCTTAAGGAATAAATAGTTTTTTCCCCTTAAGAAGCTGAGGACACAGTGGGATTTCTGAAGACATCAAATGATGTGCAACTGCAGCAGAATGCTCTAAATTATATCAAGATTTAGTGTGGAGTTAACAATAAGACATAACAAGAGACAATAAAAGACAACCTTGGCTACCCTTAGTTCATCTGTCCTGAACAAATAAATAAGCTGGGAATAAAGCCAGAAATCAGTAGAAATGGAGAAAATTAAAATAATTATTTGACAACATGGAACAACTTATTCTCATTTGAGGGAGAGCAGATGAGGTCATCAGCCTCCTTTTTGCAGTGGCAAACTGGAAGTGGCCTGAATATCAAAAATGTAATTGCAATCAAACAGAGCAAAGCCTGGAATAGTGCAAGAAAGCTGCTCCTGTTGTGCTGCATTCTGGAGCACAAGAGTTCCTATCAGCGCAGGTTGGCACTAAAATCAGCTTTTCTCTCTGCTTGCTGTGAAAAATAATGATCTGTTGATCTTGGTTTGTCATTCAAACTGTGTAACCCACTAAGGCAGCATCTGTCTCTTTACTGGATCTTCTTCTGTGGCGCTTGCCAACTGTCAGAACTGAACAAAAACAAAAACACAGGAACAAAACTTCTAGAAGCACTTGGAAAATGAAATTTGCAAAAGGGCCTGATAATAATGGTGAGAGTTCAAAAAAACTCATCTGCAATGAGTTTATGACCATGTTCTACATTACCATCTGTGTATTGTGACCTTGTTCTGCACAGAAGAGTATGAATCCATCCCCTTCCCAAGCATCTAAGTTTTCCAAGGAATTTCCAGTGAATTCCCTGTGAATCTTTTACCTTACCTGACCTAAAAACTTCTCCACAAACACAGTGAACAACACACCTCAGTGGTGAAGATGAGAGCCTGAGATTTCAAAGCAAATCACCCTAGGATGCATTTTAAATGGAAAGATCCAGGTTTCCACAGGCAAAGAACAAGGTGCTGGTGGCTGGGCAAGGCAAGAACTTTGAGGATTTTTACCTGAGTTGTGTGATAAAATGACTGAACAGTTCCCTGGAGAGAGGGCCTGAATGCCATTGATTTGTGTCTGGGGTTTCAGTTCTCCCAGCTGGGAGAGGAGGAATCTGCCAAGTGCCTTTGCACCTCCCAGACCTGTGAAGCTGAGAGGATCCCACGTGCCAGCAGGAACCAAGTTATCCCAACTTCCCAAAACCAGCCAAAAGGAAGGCTCTCAACTGCAAGATATTGGAAAGCAAGAGTTTCTGCCAACTTAAAAGGAAAAAAAAAAAAAACCCTGAAATGCATCAGAACAAACCCCAAAGCAGCATTTCAGCTAAGCTGCAGGACGTGCCTGTCAGTGATTTTCCCCAAGGGGGATTTTCCCCATTTTCCTGCCTGGGCTGTCTCTGGCAGTGGTGACAAGTTCTCCACGCTGGAGAGGGGCAGGAGCCCGTGCCAGCCCTAAACTGGTGACACATCCTTGACTGGATGTACAAGCAGGCAGTCAATACCTGCACGCTTAATGCTGTGCAGATTAATTGGTGTATTTTATGGGAATCCTGATGAGAGTGTCAAGGAGCCTCAGACAGATCCTTACTAACAATTCAGTATCCTCAAATAAGAGTTCAGGCTGTTGGCTGATCAATTACTAAATAACCCAAACCACCACTCTGACTGCCAAGAATTGTTTTTTGGAGCAGCCAATTTGTTCTTCTCTCATTCTAGTGCAGAAATGTTTGATGGGCTCCAGCTCTCCTGATCTATTTTATTCCACCTGACCAGGGATACCCAGACAGTTTCAGCAGCAAACCCACTCGTTAATAGTTAATGCAAGGAAAAAAGAGATTATCATCAACCACTTGGAAATGGTCTCCTTTTCTTGGAGAGGGAAACAGGAGTCAGCAGGACCAGAGCAGTGGAATGGGAAAAGCACAAAGGTCTGATTTCTTCCCCCCACACCCCCTGGCTTGCCAGCAGCTGGGTCACAGAGCAATGGTGCAGATGAACACCTGTAAGCACTCCAGGAGGAGGGCACATCAATCATCTCACTGCTGCTGCTCTACCCAGAGCTCACAAAGAAAATAACCAAGCCTTTGGTGGTGCTCTCTGCATTTAGAGAATGAAGTTCAGACCTCAGCAGTTTTAAAGAGCAGCTACAAATATAACAGCACTGGAAGGGATGAGAGCTCAAAAACTCTGAAGGACATTGCAGGACTCAAAAAAAAAGTAAATATCATGATTGCTGTCAAGATTCAGTAATTCATTAAAAGCTGCTGAAAAAAGCTTATGTATTAATAATGCAAAACAAATAAATGTACAGTCATACAAGCAATATTTCCAAGCACTGCCATGTTTGTCAGGAGATGAATTGCCACCTTCCAATCACATAATGCCAGTAACAAAAGATTGTACATCCTTCCCAGAAGCAAAGAAGGAGCTACCATGGACTGCAGTGGGTACTGATCCCAGAATCATTATTAACTTGAAGAATATTTGCATGCAGTCCCTCTAACACTGCTGCAGGCCAGCTTCCACATGTTGGGAAGAAGACAGCCAGAACTCCAGCTGCTTGAGCCACAGACCCTCCCTCCTGCTCACCTGCAGGCAGAAGCCTCAATTCCTGCTAAAACACTGCTCCTTTTCTCCTCTCCCCACAGAGAACAAAGGTTCTAGAGAAGCTAAAAATGGGGGAAAAGAAAACCCACCCTTGCTCCTGTGGAAGGCAGAACCTTATGTAAGGAAAAAATTGTTTTATTTTGTAATTAGTACAGCCTGTGCACAGATACCAGGTGAGAGAAGCACAGGTGGCTCATTGGGAGTGAAGGTGGGGAACTCTGGATCCTGAAACCCCTGCTCTGCACAGCACAGGACAGGCCAGGCAGGGTGTCCAGCAGGTGTTCAGAGACATGGCTTGCCCTGGGTAACTGCTTTTGACATCCACACCTTTGCCCCTGCCAGACCTCTGCTCCTGTTCCACACAACACACTCTGCATTTGCAAACAACCCAGCAGCCCCTGCTGTTTTCTGCTCTTGTTTCAAGGGTACTGAAACTGTTTGTGCCTCCTAAAAATGGCTAAGCTTTCCTGAGGTGAAACCACAGATAATTCCTCAGAGCACTCTGGCCCCACTGGGAGCATCCTGAGATTCCAGATGGGTCAGGCACCCACTGCTCCTGCTGCTTGTGAGCAGAGCACTGTGCAGCCACTCCTAAAGCCACACCAAAAAGCCCAAACCACATCCCAGGCAGCCCCAGGTATGCAGGATTTCCCTGGTAATGAGGAACACAGCTCGGATTGTGTATCCTGAGCGAGATTTACCTGCAAAACTACACCAGGGATTCTGTATCAGCACCTATCTCAAATATCATGGAATTTGTCACCTACTTAGTCTGTAACTGCCTGAGTGAATCAGGTCTAAAGATTTCCCATTGAACAGACAGCACTGACTGAGCCTGAACCCAAAAGTTTGTTCTAGGAATACCTAAAGCAAGTTTATTTACTATATACATTTTGTTCCTTTAATGCACAGCACTAACTGGGTGTAACATGGTGCTGGCCTCCATCACAATTCTGAGGTGCTACAGTTATAATTAAGTTAAACTGATTAAGACAAAAGTTCCCAACAAAAATTACATTGAAGAGGAAAAAAAAAATCTAAAAAAGATCTATTAAAACCATGACTATGGTAGCAAGGAAGTTAATAAACCTGCCAGAGACCCAAATCCAGAATTAATTATTTGAACAGAAAATAGTAGCTTTTCTATAGAATTTTAGAAGCTCAAGAGCAGTCTCTGATACAGTTACATATTTGCTCCATAATTAGGTTGGGGAGCCCTGGAGGAAGGGCTCCCTTTTGTGCCATATTCTATGTCCCTACAATGCTCTGCTATTGATTTGTCAGCCCCAGTTACATCTCCCAGACCTTTTCAAAAGGTTATTCACGACCAGCTGCTCCCATGGCCATGAGAACAGGGCACCACGAGCCAGCAGGTTCAGCACAGTGACCCTGATCTGTGTGTGCAAGTCAGGGAATGGTTTGGAAGGGAATTTAAATCCCACCCAGGGCCACCCTGCCATGGCAGGGACACCTCCCACTGTCCCAGGTGCTCCAGCCCCAGTGTCCAGCCTGGCCTTGGGCACTGCCAGGGATCCAGGGGCAGCCACAGCTGCTCTGGGCACCTGTGCCAGGGCTGCCCACCCTGACAATGAACAATTCCTGCCCAAAAAATGAGCTCTGACAGGTCGTGCTCTGTGCTCTGGTTCTCACAGAGGCAAAGCACAGCAGCTAAATGATGTTCACCACAAATCTCACACCTCCAAACAAGCAGTCAGGTCTTGTCACCAGCTTTTATTCCACACTGAACTTCCAATTTGTTGAAGTGTCAGTCTGGTAGCTTTGCTGGAAATCAGTGAGGTGAGATTATTTGAGCAATTAAGAGCCAGAATGAATTGCTGTGTTTGAGAAAGATGCAAGCAACAAAAAAAAAAAAAATAAAACCCTTTTCATTGTTCAGCAAAAACACTGGTTGCAGGTTTTAAACAGTAGTAACAGGTTACCCTTGAGACATGCAGGAAATGCTTGGTTTAGAATGTTTTACATAGCCATGGAAGCAGTAAAAATGCTTGGGGTATTCTCTTAGTTTTATTCTGCTGATGTTTTCCTTGCCCCATCAGATTTGCCATATTTACGCTTTAATTTTCAGAAAACATGAAAATTTGCATAGAACTCCCTTTCAGTTCAGTATCTGCAGGGGATCCAACGAGTTACTGGAAAAATCTTTGTTTATACAGCACAGAAACTGAGACACAAGTCAATGTGCATTAAAGCCAGACAAACCAGTACTTTTTGCCTGTATTTTCACTTCTAGTCTCAAGGGAAGATGGAGATGTTGTAGTAGCCAGTGATGGCAAAACCCCAGTTGTCCTTACTGGGAATGGATATTTCCATGAATACAAACCTGGGGAGTTTGTTTAACAAAGGAGGGCACGCTGGCCTCAACCCAACATGGATGTCATAAACCCAGACCAGCTCCCTGCACTAAGGACAGATGACCAGAGTGTGCCTCAGCTGCTCCTGGAGTGCCCACCTCTGCAACAGCCCCAGACACTCCTGGCATCACCAAAGCCACACCTCACCACGCTCCCTCAAGCTCCCAGAAGTTTCTTTACCTTGCTGAAATAAAGCAGAATTCCTGTGCAGGTTTGCTGGACAGATCTGCCAGGTGCCCACAGCCAAATCCTGCACCTCTGCTGTGGCCAGGTGGTTAAACCAGGAGAGACCTTGCTGTGCTCTGCCTTCCCTTCCAAAGCAACCAAACGCAGATGAATATGGCACAAATGGAAAGCTCAGCTCGAGCCCTTGCTCAGCTGAACATTTTTCCCCAAAATGTCTTGCCCAACACACTGCAGCCAGTGTTTGTGGTCACTGTGGCTTTCCTCTTTAGTTCCTCTGGAGCAGGATCACTGCTGGCAAGGCGTGAGGGTGAGGAAAGGAACCCAGGAGCTCTGGAACACCACAGACCTTGGCAAAGAACACACCATGAACCTCTCTGAGACATTTCCAGCAGCCCTGAGGCTCCTGAAGATGTTCCCACTGCCCTGTGGGAGCTCTGGGATGGAAGCTGTGAGCAGAAGTTCATCTGCTGGAATTTGTATTTGTGCTTCTTGCCAAGAGAGGGGCCAAGGTCAGCCAGAGCTCCTTTATTCATGAGGTTCTGGCTCTCCTCTCAGACACAGGGCCCGAGCAATGTGTTTTTCCAGAGTCCTGATTCCAGCCCCTGCAAGGCACACGGCGCAGAATAAAATAATTCTAATTAGAGACAACGATTCCAAAGTGCAGCCCTTGCACAGCCTTGCTCAAGGTCATGTGCTAAGTGGCTGGTGAACAAACAAATCTGCTCACTTTCAGCAGAGTGAGGAATTAAAATCCGATTTAACTTCAGCACCAACCCCGGTATTTGACACTGTCAAAACAATTTTCTGTTTGAAAGCAACAGCAGACTGTGAGTGAGGCAGCAAAAGAGAACTGGCAGTGAAATTTAAAGTAATTTTGTTCTTAAAATTAGATTATTTTCAAAGAAAAAGGTCTATCAAGAATATTAAGTACGCCAAATTTCCAAATCCAGTATTTACTGTTCTGCTGGATTTCTAGTTGGATTCTAAATTCAAATTAATAATTGAACAAAGGTTTTCCTTAGGCATATTCTTCCCTATTAAACATACAGTGCCCAAGATGTCTTAAACACACTCTAATTTTTCCCTGCTCATTGAACTTGGTCCATAACGAGGTGCACAGAACATGAACAGATCAAACAATATCAGTATTTCTGTAATTTCATACTTTGCAGCCACTGCTCAATAAAAATTATCACCTGTAACCAGCATCTTGTCCTAAAAATAATCAAGAAATTGTTAGAGGAAATTATTTTTCATATTAAATTATAGCTGCTGTTAACACACTAGTGCTCATGTGGGAAATAATGCTGATCATTCCAGGATTTGGGCTGAGGGATGGGGGTGGAACAGAAGCCAAAGGTGCGGGAGCTCTGGAGGGCTGGAACCCACACTGCTCCCTTCCTGCCAGGGACAGCTCTGAGGAGCACAGGAGGGGGCAGCAAACAAGGAATTCCTAATTTCAGGGAGATGAAAAGGAGATTCAAACCACTCTGTCAGCTGCTGCCTTGTCCAAGGCCTCCCTCCCAGAGGCACCTGAGCCTCAGCCCAGAGCTCTCACACCTCAGAGCATCCCCTGCCGCCCTGGCTGGAACTCAAATTATTCCAGTTACCACTTAAAAACCCTGCTCCTGTAGCTTTCTGTCACAGATAAAAATCAGACACACACCAACAAGGCCTGTGAGCCTTCCAGATGGAGATAACTCAGAATTACCCCAGGTACACTCCAATCCCATCAGAAGGGTGGGGAAGTGGAATATGTAAAGCAGTAAAATATCAAAATAGGTGAGACAGCCCTGCTCCTGGGGACAAATGTCCCATCTGAGGCTGGTGGCCTGGCAGGAGGGCAGTGGCACTGTTCCCCTCCTGAGTGAATCCCAAAGTCCCACACAAAGCCCTGCTCTCATTTTCTGTGCTGTCACACCTTCGACATGGCCTGACTGCCCTGAACCAAAAAATGGTGATTTTTGTGTGCTATTTCCTCTCAAAAAGTCACTTTATTTCCTTTGCCATGCCCTAGTCCTGGGCTTTGTTAAGGAGAGAACCATCCCACCCTCAGCACCAGGCACAAAAACTTCTGGTGGATGCTCAAATGCAGATAAATAAACAGGGAAAGAACACAACTCAAGGCAGAAAAGTGGAGAAAGAAGCACATGCAAAAACCTGAAAACGGTAATTATATGTAGTTTGAACCTTTCTTTTTGGAGACCAAGCACAAATATTAGAAGAGATTTCACAATTCCTTTTTCGTTTCCATTAACACCACCAATCCCTGACCTTTATTCAGTGAAGTTATGAGAGAATCTTCCTTCTCTACAGTGAGATGACTTTCTCCACTAAATCATTTACAGCAGGAATATTAAAAAGAACCCCTGACAAAAAAATGAAAAAATGACTAAGATTTTCTCATTTTTACCAAACTGCCAGGGGAAAAAAAATATTAAAACCAAAGGTATGGAGATGAGTCAAAATAGTGCACATTCCCATGAAAGCATTCCAAACCATCTGCATTATAGTTGGTTTAAACCTTAAGGGTCCCCTTTCAGGTTGGAAAAGTTAAAACAGGTGAAAAGACAAGATTTGACAATCTTTGCAGGCACCTTTGACTGAGTTCCATAAGTTAGCCAGACATTCCCATGGAACACACTGGGGTTTGATGAGCAATTGCTTCAACAGAGAAAACAGAAAAAGAAAAGTGTTTATTTCTAGGTGGAATATTTCCAAGAGAAATTGCTCTTCCTTGTGACAAAATCCACATCCCAAATGGACAATCCTATCCCCCTCCCCTGCAGGCTCAGGGATGTTCTCTCTGTGTGCACCAAAAACAGAGCCAGGACATTTGATGTCATCTGGTGAGAGATGAAGCAAGGCTGCAGTGGTGACAATCTTCTCAGGGAGCTGAAGGATTGCATTTTAAAGCCATGCCCTCCTCTTCATGCTGCTTAACACAGGAAGAGCTCCACGTTTTCAAAGCCAGGGAGATTTTTGGGCTGTGTTTTCCTTAGAGGAACAAACAGGTGAGGAGCTCTCTGGGAACTGGTACAAAGCAAGTTTGTGCTTTGCTGGCCCAGGCAGGGCCAGAGCAGGCAGGACAAAAGGTTAGCACAGTGCTGACAGCTCTGCAAAGTCCCAGAGGGTGTGAGATGTGACACACAGGGCTGAGAGGGAAAAGCTGCCACCATTTACAGCCTCCCAGAGCTCTGTCCCTCCCAGGGAGGCTGAGAGCCCCTGCCCTGGGTACCCTGGTGTCCACCCAGCACCTGCAGGTCAGGGCTCCCAGGTCCTGCAGAAACACATCTAAAATGTAAATCACAGCTCAGACTTTGCCTTTGAATCTCTAATTTCTTTAGAAATTAATTAAGCACTCTGATTTTTATCCTTCCACACTCTCCTCTCTTGTACAGCCTTTGAGTGAAACATGAGTCAAGTCTGTTCCTTTATTAATCATCCACAAAACTTCTCAGCTACAGCTCCTTCTGAGCAGGATCTCTGCAACAGACAGGAGAACATTCCCATTTCAGTGTATTAACAAGGGGCAATAAAAACACAGCCTAAAGGGATATCTGTGAACATTTCCAAGAAATATTGGTCTTGGACTTGTCTTCCTTTGCAAGGAACTTTTCAGACCAAGACACCAAACAGGTACAGGCAGGAGCATTATTATTATTAAGTATTCACAGAGCACTGATAAATCTCCAGTTTTACACAAATCCCAGTACAAACACTGCCAGGAGAGTGCAGTGATTTAAGAAGGTACAAAATCATGCTCAGCACACTGCATTTTTAACAAAAACATCTGAACACCATCAGTCCTTTTCCTTGTACCCACAGTGAAGAAAACAGTCCACACCATGAGTAATTACAGCATTAATAACTACAAAACTGGATGTATTATTGAACTGTTAGTCCAGCTCCCTTTCAGCAGGCAGGATGATGAAGCTGCTTGTCACATTCTTCTCTAAATATTTCACATTTATGGTTCTTCCTATATATAAAAGCCAGCACAGCAATTCAAACCTCACTCCACACCAGGCTGGGGATTTCTAAACCAACCTGGCTGTGCTTACAAATTCCTCTACAAAACATTGGCCTGGAAATGTGACCCAGCTTCAGCTTCTCACACAGAACTGTTCTGGTCTCTCTCTCCTTGTGGTTCTACAGGAATTAATTGCTAAATTTTACAATTATCAGTCCTTCAAATCTGCTTCAGTACTCAGCAGTTACACACAGGTGTATGTTTAATACACCTTTCAATAACTTTACACCCAGTCCAGGCAGGAGCTGAGTGTGCTGAGTCAGGAATGTAACAGCAAGTCAACAAGTGACAGGAAAATTGTCATCTTTAATTAAATCCACAATGAAACCTCCAGTAACCCCTCAGTGCAAGGAACTGCCTTGATTTTGGTATTGGAAAAGAAATGTCTTGTTTGTATCCGAGGTTATTCTGACAGTCATTCTGCACCTTAAAGTAATATCCCCAGGCTGGTAAGTGGGAATCACACACAACAGAGGCATGTAAATTATGGGAGAAAGGATTATTCCATCCCAGGAAAATCAGTGGAAACTGATTGAACAAGCTGCTGCTGATTGAACAAGTTGTTCCACATTTTGGTTACCCCATCTACCATCTTTTCTTTACAGAACACGAAAATTTAAGAGAGAAAATAACCGAGGATTTATGAATCCAATAGTTCTACTGGAAATATGATGCTGTTTATCTTCAGGTTCAATCAGCCTCTGCAAACTTAAAAGTAAGTAAATAGTCACAGGAGTAGGCACAGCCTCAGCTCCACTGCCATTTCCCAGGATCAGTGAGCTCCAAGGCAAAGCTTTGCCCACAAGCACAAGAAGCAGCAGCCCTGCCTGCAGTGCCCCTGCTCCTGCCTAACAGAGCCCTGCTGTGGGATGGATGGTGTGGAATGGAAACGCTGCCTCACAGCTCCATCTCATTTGTTTCCATTTGCAACTAATAATACAAGATCAAATCCTGTGTTAGCTTAGCTGCTAGAACAGGTGGCATAAGGAGAAAAACAATTTGAGATCTTATTTGTATGAATATTTGGTCACATTGTGTAATATTCTTCACTTTGTGCCGAGCAAATGGAGAATTAACAGGCTCTGAACAAACTGTGCTTGTTTAGCAGCTGGGTGACCTGAGGCACCCACAGAGCCTGGGCCAGATGGTCACCCCAGGCCACTGCTGTCCCCAGGGCCAGGGGCACCCACAGCCCTGAAGGGCCTCAGGTGTCAATTCCTGGCTTTCCAACCCCCCCCATGGCTTTGCCAGAAGTCACAGAAGGGACATTTGAGAGGTGCCCACCAGGACAACCCCCAGTGCCAGCTCTGGTGGGGCACAACACAGAGGAGCTGCTGTGAATTTGATTAATTTGGGCAAATCCTGCTTTAATGTAATTATCAGAATCAGCAGCTTTGGAGGAGACCTCCAGGATGATCCAGACCCACCATCACCACCCCCAAACCAGGTCCCCAGGTGCCACATCCATCTCAAACACCTGAAGAGACTCCAGCCCCCAGGCACCATCACCCCCAATTCATATTCTCTTGGTTTCTCCTGTGGTCACAGCTTTGCTTCCCAACTCTAATATTTCACTGCTTGCAGTACAGACTGAGAGCTCTTTTCTCCTGACCTTGATTAGCACAATTCCAGCTGTTCCATCTCCAGCAAGCAGCTGTGGAAGCCACAAGAACTTTGAATGGCCCTGTGTTGTATCTTTGGGAACCACCCAAACTCCAGGGCAGCGATGCCTGGACACCCAGCAGCACTGTCCCGAGACTGTTTTACCTGATCCTGGTGTAACACAATGCAAAAGTGAATTAAGCAGTTTGATCTCTGACCCTTCATGTCACAGTGCCAGTGAAACTCCTTTCCTGCCTCTGAACAGCAGTGATAACATTTGCAGCAGAGCAGCATGGATTAAACAAGGGAGAGCTAAGAACAGGAACAACTTCTTAGGAGATAAGAAATTAAAGCACCTAATTGCTGCAAAGAAATACACAAAAGCAAACTAAGCTCTAGAAAAAAGCACATTCTATTCCTACTGCCCCAGGGGACAAGCCAAAGGCTACAGAGATGCCAAACATAAAACAAATTGTGCTCCTAAAATGAGGTGAGGGCTGATCCTGTGCATCCACACAGCAACGCAGCATTCCGATGAATTTATGACAAAGAACCCAACACATGCAATCTCCGGCACTGCTCCTCTAATGTTTCCTGCTCCCATCTGCTCAGAGCCAGCTGAAAGCTGCTGCTGTGCCCAGACACCCCCTGTGCTCTGGGCTCTCTGATCGTGCCACACAAGGTGAGCAATGGGAAGGCTGATGTCACATCTGCTGCCAGGATTTGCCACACAAACAATCCCTGAGCATTGTGGCAGGACTGCAGGGGCTGGAGATAAGGGAAATGCCTAAAACAAAACTGAAGCAGAAACCTCTGTTCTCCCAGTGTGCTGCTGAGGCCACTGGGTGCAAGGGAAGCAGTGCCAGCCTTCAGCAGGAAAACCCACGTGAAATCCACAATTAACTTCAGCAGCAGAAAAATGGAGCTTCACAAGGCAGGAATGGGCACAGAGGCTGCTGACTCTCTCTGCTCGCTGATATATGGAAGCTGAATTAGTCTGGAATTTTAATAGCAGCTGCAACTCACCACAAATAATAATTACATCGTTTATTAAAGTGAAAGTCCTCCACATTATCTCTCCTCCAAGGGCAGAGAGGATATGGATGAGGTTGTGCTGTTAGTTTCTTTAACCCTTTGGGATGACCCACACTCTGGAGAATTTCTGGATATTGCCCACATGGAGTTAATAAAACCCAGCTCTCTGTAAGTTAAACTGGCACCAAAACCTTGGAACTGACTACAAAAAGTTGTCAGTACCATCAGAACTAAATTCAAGTACACCATTTCCTCTCAACATTGTCACAACCCACTTCTGCCTCCTAGAGCTTATATCTTGCCTACTGATTAATCATTTATTACCCAATTTGGCATTAGGAAAGTCAACTATTCCATATATAATGGCAGAAAACTCAAACCCAAGGTTTAAATACAGAATAGCAGCTTACATTATCTAAACAGCTGTTTTCAAGCCCTTTATTTTTCATTTCTTTAGTAATTTTTGATCCATACAGTGTGGCAGTTTTCCAGCAGGACATAAGCAAAGCAATTATTCCACCCAGTAAAAGGTAACAGCTTTTGTGACACAGGGGTCACACACCATTACCACCACTGCTTTCTATGGTCTTAAAAGCATAAATATTTCTTTTCATCAAGGAGCAGGTCAGGCTAAAGAGGGGGAAGTTGGCAGCAATAGGACTAAGCTGCAACAGGAAAAATTCTACACAGTTCTGCTGGGGTGTTCCCACCAGAACAGGGATTAATCAACATCACTGGGTAACAAGGAGACAACAAAAATGTAAATGACAATTCCACACTAAAGATAATGAAAACTAAATACCAAGAAAACAGATAGAGAATAGCTGGGCTAATTAAAATTACATGATATTTAACTAATCACCAAATATTCTCACAGCTCTCATGTGTAAGAACTGTTGAGTCATGTACCAGCTCTGAAGGTGATCCTGCTGGAATTCTTCCAAGAGATTCTTCAAGAAGAAACCTTCTCCAGAGCAATGAGGGTCTGCAAAGTCACTCAAACATTCTGTACAGATTGCCTTTATCAACACCCAGCCACCTGCACGTGGCAATGGCACAGCAAGATTGATTATTAGTGGGTTCTGCACTTCTCTCACACCTGGCTCCATTTCTCCAGGTGGTACAAAAACCCTGCAGTGCTCTCCAACACTTCTGTGGCAGCAAAACAATTCCCAGGCCAGATGTTCTCCTGCAACTTTTTCCTCACTACAAGGCTAATTAGGAGCAAGATTTTAATAAGAAAAACATTCATTCTAAAATATTATGTTTTGTTGCAATATTTTAGAAGAGTTGGGTAAGAGCTTTTGGGACTGATACTTTTTTATTATTAAACTTTTATCTGCTGGAATTCTGAATGCCATGCACTGTTCCAAACAGGCCGCAGGTTTTCAAAACAATTCCAACACTGCCAGATGGATGTAAGAGGGAATCTTGCACAATGAGAGTTTTACAGGTTAAAGCAGAAAATATCCAAATATCCAAGCCATTCTAGGAGAAACACTCACACGTTCTCAGCATTGAAGAGGAACAATAACATTTTATAAGGCTGCAATAAAAGGAGGCCAGCAGCTAATACTAAAAACTGGCATTTTACCAAGTGCCAACAGCAGATCAATAAATAACCACCTTAAAGTGGAGCAAAAAGGAGAGAGATGAGTGATGAGGAGCCAGGCAGCCAGGGAGGGACAGCAGAGGCACGGGGGGATGCGCTGGCAGCAGGAGGGGTCCCTACAAGCACAATCAGGTTCCGTGGCTGTCCCTGCAGGTGACAGGCACATCCCACCTTGCCTCCTGGTGTGGCCATGCCAGGAAGGGCTTTGGGGACACAGCTGGAGTGCCAGCCTGGCCCTGAGCTGCTCAGGCACCCACGGCAGGATGGAGCAGCCCAGGGAGGGACCCCTGACAGGAATTCCCACCTGATCCAGCCCTGCAAGGGCAGGGAAGTGTGGAAGGGATAAACACAGCAGGGACAAAACTGCTCAAAGCCAACCTCAGCCCTCACCAATGAGGCAAAAATAGCAACAGCTTCCTGTGCCTGAGAGCACAGAATTCACAAAGGGAAAAAGGAACCTGGAGGATAGAACAGACCATCCTACAGGACACATGCATGGCAATTCCAATTTAAGGAAGCAGTTTTGAAGGATTTCTGATGCACAGGATGATCCCTCAGTTCCCACAGCAGCAGGGAAACACTTTGAGCAACCTGGACTAGAGGAAGGTGTCCCTGCCCGTGGCAGGAGTTGGAACAAGATTCTCTAAGATCCCTTCCAAGCCAAACCACTCTGGGATTCTGGGACTCACTTCCCAGGCTTTTAACCAGCAGAATTGCAAGGGATACAGCTAAAAACAAATCCCAAACCAGCCAGCAGCACAGTGCAAGGGAATGTGTGCAGTGTTCAAAATGTGAGCCCCTCAGCCAAGCACTGACAAACATCCCCAGATCCAAGACACAAAAAGATCCTGACACAAATGGGCCAAGAGCAGGTGAAGGGACCAGGTAATAGACTGAGCACCAAACCTGCTTTGGCAGCCAGCACTCAAAGGGTAAAATTCAGGATGTAAAATATAAGAAATTATGTTTTGACTGTTAATTTCTATTTTTTAATTATTATTACCTGTTAATTAGAAAGTAAGATGCTTTAATTTGAAACCACACTGTTCCAGAAGCAGGAGCATCCCAAACCAAGCCTCAAACACAAAGCTCAGTCTGGAACTGCACTGTTCAACACACAGGGAGGACCAGGAGTATTTCTAGAAGGATCAAAGCCATTTGGCCCAGCAGGGGATGATCCCTTTGCTCTCCTGCACTCCCTGCCAGGCTGACTAATTAGTTTTTTGAATGACCCAAGTGGTTTTGTCCCATCCACCTAAACTATTCTACAATTTTAATTATCTGGAACAAAATGAAACAAAAATCAAGTGAATTACTCTGAAATACACAGTGAAAACAGAATAGATTTGCATACCAAGAAAATAAAATTGCCTATTTTGTAGTTTCCACAAGGTTCTTGAAAAGCCACCAGCAAGAAAGGAAATAAAATGTTTATTGGAATAAGAAATTATTTTAAACACATTTTTAAAAAGAGATGGATGTTAAGCAGAGAATAAAAAGACAACTTTACAAACAACATGGGGAAAAGGAGTTATTGAATACTTCCTTGTTGGAAGACAAAGGAAACCAACATTGGTTCTGAAGCTCTGTGGAATCCTGTAACAGCCCAGAAGTCACTTAATGTCCAGGTAATGTCCCATTTCCCATGGTACCACAAGTTAGGACAGTCCCAAGTGTCAAATTAAGCCTTTAATTTCTAACATCACAACGCAACCAGAAGCCTTGTGGGACTTAAAAGATGTCTAAGTGCGACTTAGGGGTGTGTGACTTCAACACAGACAGGTGAAAGAAAAATCATCCTGTGTTGGAGAGAGGAAGGTCAATACTGCATAATTCAGCAGCAAATAGACTCAGGATCAGAACTTCCTGTAAAAGTGGCTTGAAGTGGTTTAATCTTGAGCCTCTCTTACAAAATATAAAGTCAATACAAAGCCCAGATCCCAACCCCAGTCATGAACAGCAGAGCAGGCTGAGCAGGAGGGTGGAAGCAAAGCAGAATGAAATCTGATTTTCCTCACACACGCTGTCAGCATCACACCAAGAACCATTTCCACCAGAAAGTCAAATATCCTCTGCTGAAGCCCTCACAAAACAACTCCAGTTTGACTTGGGCTGTAGCAGCAAGAAGCAGAGTGAGAAGATGGCCTGACCATGGCAGCTGCACCACCACTGGGCAAAACAGATTTTATTCCATGTACATTGTCACAGAGAGACCAACAGGAAAAGCTCACAAAGGTCACCTGTTCATTAAAAAACACCCCCAAAAGCTCCCACCAAGGGGCAGGTGGAGCCTCCTGTGACACAGCACAGCAAGAAAAAGACATCATAAAGATGGAACACAAACCACCAACTTTAATTTCATTGCTTTGTGGGTTTTAGTCTAAGGCCCAATGTTATCTTAATGTGCTTCCTGGCTCCCATAATTAAATTCACTAATCCCCAGTCTTAAGGCATCAGCAAGTTAAGCTAATTTAAAGTTGCTACCTGAGCCCACATCCGCTGGTTGATTTCTTTCCCCTTTAGCAAAGAAACAAAATTATGAAACCCTTCCATAGCAGGGAGGTGTTTGTGTCTGTGCAGTTTTAATGGCTCCTTCTCCACAGCCCTCATCCTGCACTTGAAGGGTTACCAAGAGAGCTCAGAACATTCATTCCTGAAGATTTGAGATGCCTGGATATTTAACCAAGCACAGAAAATATCTCACCACATCCCCACTGCACAGCTCCTTGATACTCTGAGTATTTGATACTCAGCTATCAACATTTGTGAACTCACCTCTTCCATCTCTCTCACTTTGGTTTGGGGAGGGGCAGTTCCTGAAAGCAACACCTGAAAAATCAGGGTGTCACTCACACCTCCCAGCACTGTCACCCTGCCAGAGCTCACAGGAAAAGCAGGATCAGTTCCCCATCAATCTGCACACTGCAGACAAACACAATTACCAGATAAAAATCTCCCGGAAACATGACTAGCTGGAAAAATAAATTTACCTTGCTATCTGCAAAGAAATCACCCAAGTTTCTCCATCACTTCAAAAGAATGTACCTGGGTCATCTTTTTAATTACACAGAGAACATTTCTCAAGAATTTGCAACTACCCAATCTTCCTCAGGCCTTTTCCATCAGCAGCATTAACCATCCTGTGGCCTGGTTTTACCTTTGGCAATTGTTTGTGCTCTACTTTAAATTCCTTTCTGCAGTTCCAATTATCCCAGTATCATTTGCTTCCTGTCCCAAACCACAGCATCATCCCACACGATTTCCAGAGCCACTTTTAAGTTCCATCCCACTTCCCACATGGATTTTTCCTTGTTAGGTATCACAGTTATCCTCGTCCTGTTCTTCCCAGATGCTCCTCCACCAACACAAACACAGTAACTATTGAAATTACAGTTAGCAGCAATAAAAAACATCAAAATATCAATAACGGAGCATCTGCAATGGCATTCCAAGTGAATATTGAAGAGGATTAGCAGACCTGGATGCAAAGGAAGCCACTTTCCCCATCCATTCCTGCTGGAACAGCTCTGGCTCCAGACCCCACCCTCCTGCTGGTTTTCCTTAGTGCCAGCCATGGATGTGTCCAGCTGAACCCCAAATGATGGATGACAAATTCACACACCCACAGCAGTGTGTATACATTACAATCAGCCCCTCAGTCTGATTGCTATCTTAATTAACATCTTATCTGGGCAGAACCAAACGTGCCGCCCGACTCCAGAGCTGTTCCCTTTCCCTGGAGGAGAGGGGATGCTGCTTTGGAGAGGGCAGGAGCTCTCCCCTCTCACTCCACCAGCCTGCTCCTTCTCCAGCGAGGGGATAAAGCACAGGCAGGTCTAAAAGCAGGAGCCCATTTCTCCCTGCCACAGCAAACAGGAACGCAGGGCTGTGTGCAGGCAGTGCTCATCCATCACTCCAAAGGATGGCTCTGCTTGTTAAACTTGGGCTCAGCCCACCACTTCCTCCTTTTTTTGCTTTAACATTAATTAAGCTTTAAAAAAGGCAGTTAGGATAAGAAATTGCAGAAAAATTATGGCCATTTTATTGTTTGTTCCCTAATTGCACATATAATGAGGCAAATTTAAAGTAGTGCACCTCAGAAGCTGCATTTTAATGATGCTGTTACTGTGGTCTGAGTGCTAATGCCCTCGTTTATATCACCAATTGCTGCTCCAGTGACTGCTCAAAAAACTCTTGTTAAGAAATGCTTAAAAGGCATAATCATATATTGTTCCTACTCAGGTTACAGTTCAAGAAGCCAAGAATTTATTTTATGAAAATATACCCAATACTTATTGTGCATTACAGCGTGCTGGTTGTAGTCTTAGTGCTGCACAAGGCACAGAGCCCCTTGTGAACAAAACCTGTTCTGTTTCCCATTTAAATAACAAGAGCTAGCTCACCAAAAAGGTGCTTGGCTGCTCCTCCACCTTGAGAGGCATCTGTCTGTCCTGAGCAGAGGAAACTCCAGCAGCACTCCTGCCTGCTCTCCAGGCAGGCAGAGCTGAATTTGATATAAATTCAAAACCAGGGCTTAGTTACAGCTCTGCCTGCATTGGTAGTTTGGTTTCCAGCAGCTGCCAAAGGGAGCAGGTTCCCAAATTCCCTCTCAGGGTGCTCCAGGCCGGGCTGGATGAGACCTTGAGCCATGGGGGAGTGGAAGGGGTCCCTGCCATGGGGTGGGATTGGATGGGCTTTGAGATTTCTTCCAACACTTCACGTTCCATGATGAGTTCTGTAATTCTAGAGCTGTCTCTACATCCTAGAGCTCCTCTTTCCTGCCCACAGGACAGAGGGGGATGCCTGGAAAAGCAGCACAGGACTTGCACACCCTCCTGAAACAAACACAGGCTAAATAAATGAGGATAAATAGCTGGATTTTGAATTCTGCTCTCAGGGCAGTGAGGAACCCTTACTCAGTGACAGACTATTAGCAAAACAAGTGACAATGGAAAAAATTCATGGCTGCAATTGAAATCATTAATAAAATCTTCCTTCTTGCATGAAAACTTCAAGAGTCACAAGTCATTTTTTGAAGATCATTTTCTAACTACTTCTGCTGTGTTGGACAAACATACATTTAACCTCATAGAATCTATGGAAAATACTCCTATGAAATATTCCCAGAAGCCCTAAAACATTTAGAACCAGAGAGAGATTGTAAAAAAAAAAAAAAACAAACAAAGAGCCATTAGTTGTAGTGGGATACTATCCCTGAAAGTGCATCCTGAGCCATTTCCTCAGGCCCCAAGGAACCCCTCGTTTGCTCAGGCAGGCACAGAGCCTTTCAGACACCCCGAAATTCCTGGCATTTTGTGCTCTCAGCCCAAGCTGCCTGCAAGGGATTTCTGCAGAGGATGTTCATTTGGTGCAGGGCAGTGAGGAGCCAGTGCTTAATTTGTGCTGTAACCAGTTCTTTCTGTGAGCTGAGCCCCTGCCCCATCCCTGACTGCCCCAGAAGGTCACGGACCATGCTCAGCTAACAAGGCTGAGAGCTCTGAGCAGGAGCCACTAAAATCATAAACAATCATTTACCTCTCCTTCATGCTAAACTTCAGTGAGTTATAATTTGGCTCTCTCAACACAAGGTCTCAGCAGGAGACAGCTAATGACTTTTTCCACCTTAAAATAAGCTGTTCCACACTGTGCTCACTTAGCTTTGTGTGGGAAGCCTGAAGTCAGGTAAAATAAGCCTCTTATGCCACAAAAGCAATAAAAAAAAGAAGAATATTTCAGAACTAGAATTAGTCATATGGCTTAATATCCAATTTCTAGCGTGTACCATCAGGCTTTTTCCCTGCTTAGCCTGCACTGGAAGGGTGTCCCCATGAAGTGGGGATAGTCAAATTTTGCCCTAAGCAAGCATGAAAAACAATTGTAATAAAGAAAAGGAATACAAAATGAGACAGCTTGCAGTGATTGTACACAAAATCCATCACTCCAGAGAACACTGCCTTGGCTTTTACACTGCTTGAGACTCCTTAACACAGAGTTTCCCAACTCCAAATTTAATTCTGTGTATGTAGAGAGATACACTGCTTCAGAGCAGGGGCCCAGGAAAGCTGGAAATATTACAGGATTAACTATTATTAACTTTTTATTCTAGAAAAAAAAAGAATTGACACATTACTTCTGCTAAATATATATATATATTTTCCATTTTCTAGTTCTTTTAAAGGTGAAAAAGAGTTAAAAAGAACTGGCATGGGGATAACTTACAGCAATAAACTAGAACTGGAAGGCAGGATTTAGTGGCTGAGGTGGTCAAGAGCAAAAAATAAGATTTTTTTAATTAAACTAAAGTATATTTTATTAACAAATATTAGGAAAAGAAAGCTATATAAAGGCAGCAGCAGGACCAAGGGACGTCGCTGGTAATCGAGAGTTTCCACATTCCTGTTCAACACCTGCTGAAAACCCAAGGACAAACCCTGAAAGCCAGAAAACACAATGAAGCCTTCCTCTCTGAGGAGATTTAAATGTTCAAGGACAACCCACCCTGCCAGGGAACAATTCCTGCCCAGTGTCTCATCTGAACCTTCTGCCTTTCAGTTATGAACTCCCACAGCTCCAAACAAAGGTGCCTCAAACTTCCTGAGAGAGAGGACAGGTCCATTAATAGCACCACAACCCTTCTGTCAACCAGGCTCCTCATTACAGTGTCAGAAAATATTTAGCCCTCCAGGCTCAAACGAGGTGTTTTATTCCAGGTGGAAAAGCTAAAAATAACTTCTCACGCCTTAACACGGAGTTTGTCACAACAGTCCCACTCCCAGGGCCAGGAGGTGACAGCAGCAGGGCTGTCTGGTGATGGGTGCACGGTGCAGTGAGCCAGGTTAGGAGCTGTGTGTTGCATTTTTCACTGCTCAGTTCTGCTGCTCTGACACCCCCAGTGCTGGCTGTGCACAGGGAAATGCCTGTGCAGAGCCTGGGGAGGAGCAGAATTCACTGCTCGGATGCCAGCCCTGTGCCCCTGGCTGGCAGCAGGGATGTCACCATGATATTTTCTGAACAATCGCTTTGCCAGGATGTTTTCTCCTGAGAAGCCTCAGAGGAAAAGAAAAACAATTATCTGCTTCTGTGGAATGCAACAGCTGCATCTGGGATTGGTCCATGGTGGTTCTTCTCATTAATGGCCAATCACAACCAGTTGCCTCAGACTCTCAGAGTCACAAGCTTTTGTTACCATTCCTTTCCAGCTTTCTGATGGATCCTTCATTCTTTTCAGTATAGTTTTAGTGTAGCAATATAATAAATAATAAATAAAAAATAAATAAAAAATAATAAATAATAAATAAAAAATAAATAAAAATAAAAAATAAATAAAAATAAATAAAAATAAATAAAAATAAAAATAAATAAACAATAAACAATAAACAAAAATAAAAATAAATAAACAATAAACAAAAATAAACAAAAATAAACAATAAACAATAAACAAAAATAAACAAACAAACAATAAACAATAAACAAAAATAAACAAACAAACAATAAACAAACAAAAATAAACAAACAAAAATAAACAAACAAAAATAAACAAACAAACAATAAACAAACAAACAATAAACAAACAAACAATAAACAAACAAACAATAAACAAACAAACAATAAACAAACAAACAATAAACAAACAAACAATAAACAAACAAACAATAAACAAACAATAAACAATAAACAAACAATAAACAATAAACAAACAATAAACAATAAACAAACAATAAACAATAAACAAACAATAAACAATAAACAAACAATAAACAATAAACAAACAATAAACAAACAACAAACAATAAACAAACAACAAACAATAAACAAAAATAAATAAACAATAAACAAAAATAAATAAACAATAAACAAAAATAAATAAACAATAAACAAAAATAAATAAACAATAAACAAAAATAAATAAACAATAAACAATAAGTATCATATCATAATATAATAAATCAGCATTTTGAAACACAGAGTCAAGAGTCTCATCTCTTCCCTCATCCTGGGACCCTGGAGCACAACCCCAAAGGGACAGCAGTGCCCCAGCTCAGAGTGACACCCACCACTGGTGGCACTGCCACCCCTCCCTGCCCAGGGGTGGGAAAGTGTTTGCAGGGCCCCCGTGGCAGGGAGGAATGATGGATCTGACTCCATGTTCTCAGAAGGCTAATTTATTATTTTATTATACTATATTATATTAAAAAGTACTAAAGTAAAGAATACAAAAAGGATACAGACAGAAGGCTGAAAAGATAATAATGAAAACTGATGACTCTCTCCAGAGTCCTGACACAGCTTGGCCCCAGTTGGCCAATGAGTCAAAACAATTCACATGAAACCAATGAAACAATCTCCAAAGACATTCCAAAGGATCAAAACACAGGAGAAGCAAATCAGATAATATTGTTTTCCTTTTTCTCTGAGGCTTCTTGGCTTTCCAGGAGAAAAATCCTGGGCAAGGGGATTTTCCCAGAAAATGTGAGTGCCACAGGAAAGGGCACAGGCAGGGAATTCATCCCCTGAGTGTGTGAAGCCTGCCCTGAGCCCTGCACCGTGTGTGTCACTCTGAGGTGAAGGAGAAAGCTGGAAGGAGCAGGAGCAGCTGGGACAGGCTCTGCTCCTGCAAAGCGCACACTTTCCTTTAATAGAAGCAAATTTCTCATTTGTGTTCTTGCAGCACAGCCGAAAATACTTGGACTGCTTTGGCTGCTTCAAATTCTTTGTGCTCAAATAAGAAAAGCTTTCTGGAGCTGTCTGCACAGGTCAGTGCCACTGCAGCAGGGTGACCATGTCTGTCTGCAGCACAAATAAACACACACTTGACGAGTGCAGGACAAGTCACACCAGACATCCAGAGCTGCTCATGGTGGGAGGCAGTTCACCCTCTGCCCACAAACAGAATTTAAAAATAGTTTAAAGTTGGCAACTCACTGTGACAAAAATACACTTCAAAATTAACATCATCTCACCCAGAGATGTTTTCCAAGTACCATCACCACGTCCTGAAATGAACACCTGGGAACTGACAGCAGGTGAGGGAAGAAGCTGATCAAGCCACAAATAAAGTGACCAACACAAACCCAAAATCTGATGTGTCTGACTCATGGAAACCCTCTCCTCAATTCAAATTCACACTTTTATTCTTACCTTCTCTTTCCCCATCTACTAGCAAGTTACTAACCCATTTTACACTACAAATAAAAGGGTTATTTTTTTTCTTTTTTTGAAGGGACCTTATTGAAAATGCTGTGAAAAAATTAATGTACACATATTGATTAAACCACTCTTACACGTGCATTAGCTCCTTCAGACAAATCTGATTTGCCAGCCATGAATCCCTTGCAAAGTTTTTTTTTTCCTGCTATTTTGTGCTTATATGCATCTGATAATCTTGATTCTCTCTCTGAGCTGTGCAGAAGCCACACCTGTGGCTCCCACATCACCTCTCCTCCTCCCTCCCATGAGGAATGTCCTTTTTGTCTCCGAGCACTGAGGCTGATTTAAGTGACAGGTTACTCCACAGTTAATAGCCCACTTTTAAGTTCCTTTTTCACCAAAGATGCTGCCATCTGTTCCTGTCATTTGCTCCCTTTATTGACTGCTTTGACCATCTCCTCCTGACACATCAATTTGTGACAGTTCCTGGGAGTATTCCCACAGGAAAAGGAGCTCAGAGGGAGCCTCCCCAGGCTGCCCTGCACGTGTGCCAAGGCAAATCCTGCACTCCCTTTTCTGCTGGCACATTCCTTCCCTTGGATGATTGCTTGGTGCTTCACCATCCATTCCCTGTTAACTCAAATCAGGAGTGCCAGGCTGGTAAAACCTCCTTTTCAGAGAGAGTTCTTTGCCTTTTTTCATTAAGATTGTCAATCAATTCCTCCATTTTTTTCAGCTTTTCTTGTGGTTTTAAATTGAAATTAATCACAATGTGTATTCTTTACATTTCCCTTCTATTCTCTTCCCATTCATTTTCTAATGATGCTGTTGGTTTCCTTTCCAAATCTTGAAACATGTTATACTCTCAGTTGTTCCTTGAAAATTATGTCTAAGCAGCCTCCTAGGTGTTTTTTGAAGTTAAATGCTCTACTGTGCTGGATTTATTGCTTCTCCCAGGAGGTCACATTTGAATAAAATGATGACAAACCTCATGGCAGCATCTTGAGTCATGTCCTGTTCACTAAGCAGGATTAATCAAGATTTGCTTTGCCTTTTCAGATGAGGCTATTTATTTTGCTGCAAATACCAGAGGTTTCTAAGATTTAAAATCTTATCTTCAGCCCCAAACCCAGCCAATATACCCATAATTGCAGTCTAATTTCTGCTGTGGCAACTTGTCTAATCTCTTAGCCTTCCATGGACACTATCAGTATATCAAAAGCTGCTGTCATTGTCCCATGATTATAATCATTCTACACTGGTTTTTTTATTCATAAAATTTCACAGCTTCTTTTGATGCAATTTCATAATTTACCCTATTTGACTTAGAACTGTCTTGAACATATATATATATATCACATCTCCTCCATAGTCTGTTCTGCTCTACGAATTCTCTCTGTTTTTTCCTCTAGAAGAAGAACATCCCTCTAAGTAACTTCCTTTGGAATTTGGAGTATAAATAGGAGGAGAAAAAATTCACCTGAACAGGGAATTGCATGACATGCAATAATTAATTGACAGTTATCATGCACCCAACAGCTCAGCCCTGCAAACCACAGGGATCAGGATATTCCCTTCAATATTCCCCTTGCACAGACCTGCCTGGCACAGGGGAATAACCAGCATCTCTCTGGCCTGCAAGAAGAGGGAGAAAGAAGAAAGGCCCTTTCCTGACTTATTTTTAAATAATCACAGTTTTCATCAACCCCCACAGCTTGAGATGCCAGGAGAAGGAAAGATGATGGGATCCATCAAGCTCCTGGCTTACAGGGACACATCCAGACAGAAAACTGGGGAAGGATCTTTTCCTCCCTCGCAGCTCACAAGTATTCCATTGTTAAATCACACCAGGCTGCCTTGATTGCACACATCAATACAAGGAGCAGGGATACTTTGAGACTATTTGGTATCTGCTGGTGATAAAAACTGCTGTTAAAGCCAAGCTGCTGCTCTGAAACTCAGGCTGTGAAGGTGCCCCAGGAGCAGGACACCAGGCACAACGGTGTTCCCAGCCCAGGGAGCAAATCCTGCCAGCTCCAGTGGGGAGGTGTTAACCTGGCTGTCTGCAGCCAAATTCCAGCCAATTCCAAATTTCAAATGCACTCCAGCAACCTCATTAACTCCACAGCCAGAAATACACTGCTGTAACTCTCAGCAGCACGAGGGTGCGAGTGTCTGTCAGGTGTAAAACTCCTCCAGACACTAAAATAAAATATTTCCTCAGCTGAAGTTTCTTTATATCCTCTGGGTCATTCTCTCAGAGTTAATGGCGTCCCGTAAATCTGATTTAACTACAGTGCATAAATCTAAGATTTCAGTGACAAAAGCTTATGTAAACTGATCTCCATTCCCCCACTGGGGGCTGGGGCTAAGTGAGGCACAGATTTAGGGTTTCAGACAAACTGAGAATACTTACAGGCTCTTCTAAATAAAGCCTGGGATTAAAAAAACTGTTGTTGCTTTCCCTCAGGCTGCCATATTTCTGTCTCAGCACAGAAATACTCAGCCATGCTCCTGCAAACAGCCCTCACACCTGCACAGCAGCTCCAGGATTTACAGCTCTGCCCACTGGGCTTCCCACACTCAGACAGCTCCCCAAGGGACAGGACATCAAGAGAAACACCCAGGGGCATCCTGTCCCTTACAGGACAAGACTCTGAGCTCGGGTCAGGTGGAGAACAAGGTTCTTTTGGTCTGCCAAATGTTTTGAAACCTAAATTGAATGACTGCAGATTACAAAAAGGCAATTCATGTTGCGCTGGAATTCTTGTTTGGATGAAACAAGAACTCTTATGTCAAAAAGCCTTTTTGTCCAGAGGCACATTTTGACCACACTCCTACAAAATCCAGGACATCTGGCTCTGCAGGGAGTGACCATTCCTGGAAGTGGTCACAAATCAGGTACATGTGGAACTCCACAACACTGAACACAGTGGTGCTGGGTCAAAGGCTGCACTTGGTGATCCTGCACGTCTTTTCTTAATGATTCTGTGACTCTCTGATCTCCCAGGTGAAAACCTCACCAAAGACACTGCCCAGGGCAGTTCCTTCTCTTTGGGCTCCTCAGCAGTGAGAGGAGAGCCCTTCACTTGGGACAGCTGAGGGGACAAACCCCACCTGGGACACGGCTCTGGGGGGACCCAGCCCACCTGGGACATGATCAGGTGTGGTATTCATGTGCCCTCTGAACACAAAGAAGCTGTGAGAGAAGCAAAGAAGGGAAAACAATTCTTATCTCTGCTTGCTGCTCCTATTATTTCGCACATGTAGAATGTGTTGGGAGATGATTTACCTGAAAGAATTTAATAGTTACATTGTTGAGAACTGTTTTGTTTCCTTAGCTAATCAATAAAAAAGCTGTGTCCTGACTCATGGCAGAGAATCACAGGTTTTCAAGTTAGTTAGTGATAGTTGTTGTTAGTGTAATATTCTGTAATACAATTATACTATAATATAGTATAATAAAGTAATTAATTAACCTTCTGATATCAGAGTTCTGCACATCATTCTTCCCGCCCATCCTAACACCAATAATAGGTCTGTGAGAGCACAACAACTCTCAGCTCCCTCACCCCCTTTTCCCCCCAGCAGCAGCAGCTGGAAGCCCCCAGGCCCATCCCAGGGGTTGTGCCCCTCCTGCAGCCCCCCCGGGTCACCCACAGAACCCCCCCTGGGTCACCCACAGAACCCCCCCCGGGTCACCCACAGAACCCCCCCTGGGTCCTTCTCACTTGTGACTGCTCAGCATCAAAGATGATCTCTAGAACACTTGAGAGGAAGACCTTGTTCTGGTTTTCCTTCTGAACCTGTTCTTTTTTGCATAAATAAATATTCAGGAGGCACAATTAGAATGCAGGCTCTCTCCATCTCACTTTGTCCATCCCGGGAGTCCTCTACCCCACTGGCTATAATCACTCTTCTCCATCACTGCTCTCTCAAAGACTGAGTTTGCCCTGATAAGTAGAATAACTTCAGTAGAAAAGGTTGAGAATTCACTGAGTAGAATGCTCCTTAGCACGGTGCTTAGAATATTTATTGGCTATTATAGGAAAATAAAGAATTGAGCACAAATCCCATACTAGAACAAATTAATGATGTGTGTACAGGACTCTCAGCACTGAGTAAACTATTTGTACAAAGCAGTCCCAAAGATCCACAGCAAAGGCACTATGCAGAGTGGAGGAGAAGAGGGATTTTTACAGACAGAAACCCATCACTGATGTCCAGCTTTTCCCAGATTCCTGACCATCCCCATGGGAAAGAGCAGCACAGGAGGCTGAACCCCATCCCAAATTACCAAATCCAGGCAGGGAGGCACTGCTGGGAGATGGAGCCCAGCACCTTCCCAACCCACAGCCAAAGGATCCTGACTGGCCCTGGGAAAGGTCTCCAGTGCCCCACAGCAATGGGATCTCAGTGTGGGGAAGGAGCTCGGAGATCCAGCCCCACACACTTTCCTAGGAGCTCTTCTCCTCCAGTGGAGGCAATTAAAGCTGCTGTCAAAACCACCAGCTACGTATTTTAATCATGTAAAAAGGAATTATTAAGAGCTAATAATAGTCTCCAAAGGAGCTTCCAGGCAAGCAGTACATCACTGAACATCCCCTCCCTCCAGAGCCAGCAGGAGCTTCCCAGAGCACTGCACCTATCTCTGATGGAGTGTGCTGTCATCCACCAAACTCTCTGGGACACTTATGTATTCCCTCCATTTCTCTGTTTCAGTACCTAGTCGATAAAAATGGATAAATTGAATTTTTTTTCTACCATTTTCTCAGGAAAACTCAGTACACAGATAAACCTGCAATTCTCTGCTGCCATCTTGGACTTCCTCTTTCCATCCAGCAAAAACACTTCCAAGTCTTCCTTGGGATATTGTGCTTCTCACCTGGCAAGGGCCATCTTTGGTCTGTCCTTTCTGGCACTGTAACTTCAGTGAGCGGTAAAACAAGGAGCAGCAAATACTCAGCAGTTCCCAAAACATCACTCATTTCCTGCAATAGCCTCTCATGCTGAAAAAGCATAAAGCCATTGACATGATGTCATGATTCCATGAGTTAAAAGCAGACAGAAAGGGAAAAACCCCAGATGTGCTCAGGTTTGTAGCTGCTTCTCCTGCTACAGCCCTAAACTTCCCCTGCATCTGAGGGCAGCATCAGCTTCCAGAGCTCTGCATTGGATTTCCACTCATTGGATTTCCAAGTGCCTCTTGAGGGGCTGATTTATTAGTGAAAACAGACTGAGAACACATGGACTTGGTTCAGCTGTGTCAAAGAACCAGCAGCCACTGGTGTTTGCTCCAAATTGGACCCATTCTCTACGGTAAAATGCAAAGACCATGAAAGCAGTGATTCTGTGCAAGTACTTTGTTTGGTGCCTCTTTTCTGATTTCCAGCTGGCAGCACCTCACTCATGGCAGGGCTGCCAGGTACACACAGCACCCAGGAGCCATGGCAGCAGCCAGGAGAAAAGCTGGACAGGCTCAGCAGGGCAGGGAGGGCTGGGCAGCCCCACAGCTCCCACCCAAACCACCCCTGGCAGTCTGAGAGGGGCTGGCACAAGGCAGGTGCCCACATCTCATGACTGCACTGGCACCTATTTGCCTGTATCTCACAGTATACCTCCCCCAGGGACCCTGCCTGCAACGCAATTAGTTATTAGTTAATTACCTAGAGGACTTTAAAACTCAGGAAGCAGCAAGCACAAAATGGAGTGGAGCCTGGAGGAGAAAGCTTGGTATCAGACAGAAACGCAACTGTAATAAATCACAGGGGTCTCATCCCACAGAATTATTGTTATTTTTTATTGTTATTTTCAACAAGCATCCTCACCAACTACAGCCAGAGAGTCCATGCCCTTCATTATCTCCCAAGTGTTCAGTGATAATGAGCCACATCTGATTAATCCTGCTGCCTCTGGGGGTTATGGACACTGAGCACAAACCAGGCCAAGTTCAGCTCCCTGGCCTGACAAAAAACTGCACCAGTCCCACTGAAAGAGAGGGAAAATATAAACCTGTAACGAGTCCCTCATCCCTAGAGTTTGGATAATTTTCCTTACCCACAATTAGAACACCATATACCTCGAGACAGTGAAAGGTGGAAGGGGAGACTGCAGTGATTTTTCATTTGTTAAATGATGCAATGCAGAGGCCAACTTCACCCTTAACAGCACGCTAGTCAGGAGGGCAATAATCAGCCACCAGAAAGGACCTGTTTTTCATAAAGACCCCTCCCCTGGCTCTGCCTTTCTTCTTGTGTGCTCAGCTAGAGCAATTAAGAGAATAATCTATAGGAAGCCTACCCCCAAAAGCCTCTCACAGCTTTCTCCAGCTGTTTCCTTCCCTTTGTTGCCAGCAAACCCAAGCTCTGAAGAGATGATTCACCTCAGCAGGACTCCAAACTCTACATCTGCTCTGGGGGCATAATCTTTGCTGGCTACATGGAAGTGGTCTTTAAACTAATGGAGTCACCAGACTAAGCAAAAAAAAAATCCTCTTTAAACCCACACACAAAGAGAGTCTTTGCAATTTTATTTCTAGATGGGCATTTCCAAGATTATCATCTTTCTTTTTTAATCATCATAATGCTGCTTTGCAACACACATTGCTCTTCTAAAAGGACCTTATTGCACTTTAGAAATGCAAATCTGCCTCATCTTTTTACAGATTCAGACTATCTACTGGCTGTAGCACAGAAAATCCCTGGAAGAATTGGAACTGGCATTCAGTGACCATAAACTCTCCCAAACCATAATGCTGCCTCAAAAACAACACAGAGAGATACAGAAATATGTTTTTAATTGGATTTGAGCTTCCCATTTCCCAAAAAAATAGAGTGTTTCACCTTAATTACAGCAAGTGGTTGGAAAAAAGCTGTGTCTGGAATTCCTGTGAATTATGGAGAGTGGCCCCAGCCCAGGGAGAAATCCACAGTGACACTGGGATGGAGGAAGGGGGCAGAAGGATTCCATGGGTGAGGAGAGCCCCAAAGCAGTGGAGCTCCTTTGGAGCAACACATTGAAAACCACAGAGAGGTTTTGTGTGGCTCCATATAGAAAACACATTAACAAAATTAATATTAATTAATAACACAGGCCGAGGAAGGGAAAAATAATTTTTTTTCTTCTAATATAGAACAAATACAGATATTTTCCTCCCATATGTGGAAGTTTCTCCAATTCAGTACTTGACTGGAAAAAAGCCACTATTGCTGATCACTCCAGACATTGTCCAGAGAAGCTCCACTGCTATAAAGCTAAAAGAAACTCACACTAAACTTTATAGTTGATAAATACAATTTTCCCTTTTTAAGAAACATTCTCTGTGAAGCCCAGAGAAGTCAGAGAAATGCAGAATAAAGTAGAAATTTTCATCACTCAGTGGTTTCCTGGCTAAAAGACTTTCCTATGGATAGCAGAAACTCATCTCACAGATGCTGAACAGGCCCATTTCCACTCTCTGGAGACCAAAAATTCTCTTTTGAACTCCTGGGATTGTGAATTGTCACTCCCTCCACATTCATTACCCAGCTGCCATCTGCCAGGAACTCATAAAAACAACAGTTACCTCATGCTCCTAAGATAACTAATCCCATCACCTTTGGGGAATCATTAACAACCAAGAAATGCAAGCTTAATAATCCCTCCCTTGGGATTTGGAGTGCTGGGCATGTATTATCATAAATGAAATCCATTTTTGTTGTATATTCCAGAATAGAAGACAGAAAAACTAAAGACTAGGAGACAAAGGCTGGGAATGTCCTGCTTTGTGCTCTGCTCCCTCAGAGGGGACAGCACTGAACGTGGGCCAAAGCTCAGAGTCAGGCTTAGCTGTGCAGAATAATTTAGCACAGAAAGGGACCCCAGAAAGAGCATGGAAAGGAGTTTTAGATTATGTGTCTTCACTTCTGAAGAATAACAAAACCTGCTCGTTGTCACAGCATAAAAAATTGCTCTGCACACCTTCAGTGCAACAGCAGGTCAAGTGTCTCATCCCACAGCAAATGTTTGTCCTTTGTGACACCAAGCAGAATGTGAATTCTGATCTATAAAATCTCTAATTTCTACCCAGTGAAAAATCTAAGGCAGATGGGAAGCAGGAAGGAGAGTTAGAGAAAACTCATTATCACAGAATATGAATTATTACCCACAAGTCTCGTAAGCCACCCCTGCTCTGCCGTGGAGCACACAGGCTCCTTGCACGAGGCTTATTAAAACACAGACTGTGACAGAATGGGGCTAGCTCTTACCTAGGCTGCACAAGATCCACGCATCCCTCTCGAGCACTGAAATTCAACCCGTACTAAAAAGCACATTAGCAAAACACTAAAATTCAGCAAAGTATCTCAGAGGTCAGGTTTTGCCCCGTCATCCCCTTTCTGCTGTTTTTTTTGCTGCTAAACACAGCAAAATCCCAACATGTGCAGGCTCCCAGCTGGCAGCCCAGTGTCCCCAGTCCCTGTCCCAGAGCTTAAGGTCCCTTCCAACCCAAACCACACTAATTATCTGAGATAAAACCTTGGTTTGTTTTTTTCCGACTAAAAGGTCTCTAGCAGATGATATTTAACCACTGAGTTACAAACTTCTGCCTTCTTTTATTTCATGCACGTGAACTACTCTCTTCCCTTTCACACACTGAGAAGTGTTCACTTCTTACTTCCTTTTTATCTCCAGAGCCTCTTCTTCCCCCGGGCATGTTTTTAATGGCCTTACCAAGTAGCTGGTAATTAACTTTTACTCTGGTTTAGTTATTGACCGTTTCCCAGGACAGATTATGCAGAAAAACTCTTCCACCCATAGCGCAGCTCTAGCCAGAGGTAAAACACGGTACCTAGGAACAGAAAAGTATTTTTTTTCTCCCCTTCTGGGAGAGTAAGTAACCATGGATGCACAAGAAACAATGCCTGCAGATAATAAGAAAGTCTCTAGATAATAATGTTTGTCAGGAGAGATTTGCACATTTCTTTGAACTGATATAAATATATCCTGCTAATTATTTGAGAAAAATCTCAGACCTTATCACAGACAGGCAATGCCACGGTTATATTTTTTTCCCTTCAGGTCTAGGTTTTTTTCAAACATATCCCTCAAACTTTCAAGCTGGCTTTTCACAGTTTCCAGACCTTTTAGTAACTTACACTTATGAAAACACTCCTACCCTGGAACACACCAGTACAATTTGTCAAGAAACATCTCCAGATGTGAAGTCCACTGGAATTTTTCCACAAACCAGCCCAGGTCATGTTTTGATTTTGCTGTAAATACTCTCTCTCTTGTTCTTGCTCTGCTTTTCCAGGAAAAGCACAGGGCATTGCTGTTCCTGCTACACCAACACCACACTACTGTAAGTTGTACAAGCAGGAGCCAAACACAGGGAGGTCACCTCAGGGTCTTTTTTCCTTTATAGCCTCTGGAACAGCAATTTAGGGAATGCTCTGCTCAGCAGCTTTTCAGCTGCTGCTTTTCCCTCACCTCTAAAAGGCATAAGGGAGGCAAAATGTCCTAGGAGGGCTTGGAAGCAACACTTCCCCTGGACTGGAGGAACAGCCAAGCTTGAGGTTATCTCCTTTCCAAGAGGAAAAGGGAATAAAACATCGTGCAGCCACCTGCAGACCCCCATTGCACTGTCTGTGTCTCCTCCAGGACACTGCAGCTGAGAGCAGGATCCATGGAACACCCAAACCACCAGGGGAGGTCAGATGGGAACTGCTGGCACCACTTCCCAGCCCGTCCCAGACCCTGGAACTGCAGCAGCTGCCCTCCCCTCAGGGGCAGAGCAGCCTGGCAGAGGTGGCAATGCTCAGATCCACATTGCATTTCTCATTCTTTCAGCAGAGGAGTGATGGAAGTTGATTTGGCTTCAAGTTCCATCAAACTTGAAAGTTCCCAAGCGTGAGCAAGTTGAACTTAGATCCAACAGGGGGAAAATCAGTTTTTCCTTAGAAATGACAGGAAATGTCCAGCACTCAGTACTGCACCATCCCCACCTCACCCACTGACACCACAGGGAAAGGATTCCATGCACAGAGCAGCCCTAATTGTAAGGATTTAAAACAAGAAGTACAGGTGCTTCTTCACTGGCAGGGCAATGCTGGCTAACAGAATTTCAGCCTGCAAATCATGTCACAGGCGATGCCATTATGTTCTCCTGTGCCCCTGCAAGCTGACATATTTCAAAAATAACATGCTTTAAATTGTTCCACACCACCAAATATGCAGAGTAAGCTGAAATTCCAGATGTCTTCACAGAAGCAGAGATACCTTACACACACAGAGAATTCTTTTTTTAAAGCTCAGTGTCTCATTAATTCAATTCCTATTTCATTTAAATGCTTAAGAGTTTTTTGCACATTACAGTACTGAGCACTAGGCTACAAATCTTACTTGATCAAAGTAAAATATCAGCTTATTATTCCACTCAAAATTTAGTGAAACAAAACCAGTGAATCATGGGAAATCATTCACAAACAAGTTTATATGAACATATTTCAATTCCTGTAATTAAACAGCCAACCTGATGCTCCTCAGTGTCAACTGTCACAATTCTCTTTATCTCCGTGAGGAATATTTGGATCACCTGAGATCCATTTCTTTTTATAGAAGCAAGTCACAATCAATGGTAATTAACCAATTAAACAGGTCCAACAACTATTCTGTCACTTGTAAAGAGTCCGAGTGATGACAGAAAATAGGCAACTTGTATCTATTATGAAATAAAGCTCTTTTCCCCATGCTCCAACACACACACACAGACCCTGCCAGCACAGCAAAGCTGCCATCAGAGCCTGACTGCAGCTCCTGCTGCTTCCCTTGGGGAGTGCCTGGCACCCCGGGGATAAAGGCAATCCATTTTCTTTTTTAAAAACATAGCTGGGATTTATTAAACAGCCACAGATCCAATTTGCAGCCTTTAAGGCCAAGAGGTGCCACAGCTCCTGGATTCTGGCTCCCAAGAGCCAGAGTTCACTCCATCCCACAGTAACTCCCTGAGGAAGGGCTGCATTTGTGACAGGGTGAGGGATGCTGGAGCTGAACCTGCCCAAACTGCTGGGTTTGCACTGAAGGAGGCTGGAAATGCAAAACTTCTGGCTGCAGCTCCTGTGAGCAAGGCAGGTCTCATTCCCCCTCTTGTTATCTCTCTCTCCTGCATTAAACAATTTGTGTGCTTTGTTTAGATTGTCAATAGCACTGTGTGCCAGTTGGGATAGAGAAATTTACTTAGAATTTAATTATGTCTCAGAAGCCCCTGGGAAAACAGTGGAAAGTGGGTGTGAGAAGAAGGGAAGCATTGTCAGAGGGGAAAGTTCTAAGCTCCTTTTCTTTAAAAAAAAGTGAATCTTGAATTACTCAGTCAAACTCCTCTACCACGTGTATGTTCTCCTCAGGTGACTGAAATGAAAAAACAACCACAAGAGCATTTTGTGATGCCAGCCTTGTGTCTGTGCTCAGATCCTGGAGTCACTTTGGGAACATCCCTGAGCAGCAGCACCCTCCCTCAGAGCACAGAAGCACAAAGCCAGTGACTCTGTTTGTGATGTGTTCAGTGGATGAACCCCAGAGCCAGGACTGGAGCTGGTGCCCAGTGAAACCCAGCACAAACCAGCAGGGCTGCTCTGCATTCACACTTCCACAATAAAGAGGAGGGAACAAACCCTATGGAGGGCAAGGGTGGGGAGAATAAATCCAACAAACAGCTCAAAGCACTGCTCAGCTCATTATCACAGCCAGGAAAGAAAAGGTATTTAAACCCTAACAGAACACATCCTACATCACACTAAGATTATGCACGAGAACTACAGGAAACACAAAGTTTTGAAATGACATTGTGAAGGTAGAAGACAAGAGCAAACTCTGATAAAAGGCCACAGAATGAAAAAAAAAAAAAAAAAAAGTAGATCCTATGCAAAAAAGTCTTCTGTCTGTGTTACTTTCTGTAAGAATCTTGTCAGAGTCCTTTCCCTGGAAGGAAAGCATCTGTCAGAGCAGGAGAGGAGCCGAGAGCGGCAGATCTGAGTCAGGGGAACAAAGGCAGAGCAGCAGAGTAGAAAGGAGTCAGCAGCCAGTCCCCAGCAGTCTGGCACACAGTAAAACACACCAGCAACCACAGCCTCGGCGAGGGACAGAGCAGGAGCTGCAGAGGAGATGAACAGATGGAAAGACAAAGCCAATCAGGAATCAAAATGCACACTTCCCCACCAGTGGACATTATGCAGGCTTTGGTCCATAACTAGGTCAAGGGATTTTTTTTCTTTACCCCTTAACTGCTGCCTGAAGTAAAAAGTTCTGAAGTGAGAATAGACCCTAAGAAATGCTAAAAATATTCTGAACATGTATGGAAAATAAAGCAATGGATGAATGTACAATATGTAACGTAAACAAATCAGATTTTTGCATAAGATTTAGCTGGGTACAGAACAGAGTACTCCATGAAAATAAGTGGAAGAGGACAAAAAATAGTGATTTTTCAAAATGACTGGAGAGGTTGGGGGTGAATATATATGTATATGCACAATGCTGGCAGATAGCAAAAAGCTCTCAGTAACTACATTCAGTTTTCTTATCATCAGGAACTAATTTTCCCCCTTAAGAGTTTCTCAATACTCAAACTAAATTTGTGACGGTAACAATAATATTCTTCATTCCTTAGAATTCCAGGACCACAGGTTTATGAAGGGATCAACCAAAAACTCAGGAGCAACCCCAGGGGTTGTCCAGGCACGTGCACAAAACTCAGTGACTGCTAAATAATCCATCCCTGGCAGCAAACACTGCCCAGACACCCCAACAAAAGCTTTTCTCTGAGATCATTCAGGCCCTGGCATACGTGCAGATAATCCGAGCAGGGAAGATCCCAAATGCTGAGCACAGTGAATGTGGACTGAGAGGGAACAGGGACTGGGAGCACAGACTGGCCATTGTGCCCCAGGCTCCATGGCCCACCCTTCCCAGGGAACAGGAATTTAGGGGATATTCACTCTGACACCCCCAGAACAGAAATGACAAAGGTGTTGAGTGCTGAAGATGAAGCTGATGCTCTGTAAAACATATTGTGGCCAAAAGGCTGCTGCTGGCAGGGGAAGCACCCCCAGTGCCTGTGCTGAGTTTGGCAGGGGCACAGAGGGAAAGGAGAGCCCAGGGGGGCTGCAGCAGCTCTGGGTGCCTGCTCTAGCTGTGCCTCTCTGGCAAGGAGATCAGGATGCACTCAGAGGAGCTGAGTGCTCTGCCGCGTCCTGCTGGGGCATCTTTGATGAGTCATTTGTCCCCTGGCCCCCTCTCCTCCCGTCCTTCACTCCTCTCCTGGCTGCAATCCTCCTGATGTGGCTCTCCAGTAAAAGCACAGCACGCTGAAGCTGTGCTGGCCTCTGTGACACAGATCAAGGCCAGGCCTCTCTGGACTCCTGCTCAGGGTTTAGCTTCCCACTTTCATGTCCTGTTGGCCAAGAACCAGCCCTTGGGCTCCTGCCAGCCATCTGCACTGGAGCTGAACAGAGACAATCCCACTGAGAGCAGGGCTCCACTCATGGCTTTGGAACAGACACCAGCAAGGACACACGAGTTTAATTTTCAGATGGTTATGAATTTTGTTCACTTATTACACAAGTTATTCCCTCATTTTCCTCAAGTGAAGGTCTTTAGAATGACTGGAGTGTATATTAAAACTTTCAGACCAATTAAATGAAAAAAAAAACAAAGATGTGCACAGGTAAGGAACCTCATATTCACTCAACGAAAATCAGAAAAAGCTATAAAATTGGAATAAGAAATATTTATTCTAGTAATGGAGACTTAGCAAACACTACTAGGTTGTATAAAGACATAGAAAATTTAGACTGAATATTACAAAATTGTCCTGATACAGTGCTGTGATAAACATCCCATGTGAACAGAGGGAGCACAGTCCAGTGTCAAGGGAGCAGCCTCAGATTTCAGCAACAAATGGCACCAAGTGAGGAGTTTTCCCTACTAACACTTGTTTGAAAAGGGACTCTAAGAACATTTCCAGCCTGAACTGAATCCTCTCCCAGAGCTGCAGACCAGCAGTGTCCCGTGTCCCTGGCAGAGGCTGGATTTCCTCGAGCCCAGAACCAGCCACCAAGCCCAAAATTAACCCCATCCCAGCCAAAGCACACATTAAGAAATAAATGTACTCAGCATGCAGGATGGAAGTGAAGCTCCCCAGAGCACTACAAAGCAGATTTTAGACAATTTTTTTAGTTTTGCTTATTTTCTGAACCCATAGCTCGTATGATGTGAACTGATAAATGTCTCTGTGTTCAGGGGAGGGCACCGAGAGCCTCGGCAGGAAGGCTCAGGGGTCCCCAGCCCTCCGAGCTCCTGCAGCAAGCCCAGCTCAAGGAGCAGCATCGCACTGCCATCTCTTGGCGGATGGTAGAGAACAGCCCAAACTTCTGTGCACGAAATGAACAGGAACAAAACATTGCAGCTATAAACGTGTTTCTCCTACAAGCCAAACAAAAACAGATTGGAAGTCTAGTCGAGGAGTCAATATCCACTTTACATCCCTGACTCAATACCTGTACTTAACGTTAGGCACGCTTTAAAAAAACAAACTGAGAAATTAAATACAGTTGAGCCCATTACCCCCTTTTTCTTTTTCATTTTTGTACAAAAGAGTAACTCATTTTTAAAGCCAGCTTACATAGGCAGCACATAACCACTATTCTGAATTCAATATTTCACCCACTTGATTAAGAGTATCAAATTACCCTCAGACTTATGGGCAAAAATATGGCTCAAAGTTCCTTGGTCTTTCAAGTATATAAAGTGACAAATAACCTAAATAGTAGGGAGTTGGGTTTCTTTATTTTCTAAAAACCTTTGTCAAGCCTTTGGAAAAGAGATTCTTTATTCAGCACAGAGCTATAAAATCTAGTTTAAGAGCAAGCCCCTAAAACAATCTGGGGATTTAGTCCTAGTGAAATCCAGTGGCACTTGAGGGACTCTTAAATTTTGTGATTTCTGTAACAATGTGCAAGTCAGCAACCGAAATACACAGCAGAAAGTCTTGGCAGGCCCAGCAGAGCTAACACCCCCAAAGCAGAGGCTCAGGCAGTGGTTTTTAGGGGACAGCAGCCAGAAGCAGTTAAACAAAGCTCCCACAGAGCACCAGGGACATTTACCATTATTCCAGCTGAGTGCACAGAAACAATTTGCAGCAGTTCAACACTGAGCCCATCAAACAGGGCTCTTTGCAATGTTACAACAGAATGACAACAGCAAGATCTGTAAAAAACACCCAGAATTATGAAGTTGCAAACACTGGGAGATAAACAAGGTCACTGCCTACCTCCTCGAGATGCAGCTATATGGATCTGACCTTTCTGTAAAAAGTGGTAATTTCAGTGAAAATAACCTTTCAGCTCCCAGGAAAGGGGAGGAAGTCATGTCTCCTGCCCTGGCAGTTCATGATGAGACTCCCAGCCCTAATTTAAAGGTCACCAGCAATCCTTTGAGAGCAAGATTGCTTTTCACTGTGCCCACGTTTCATGTAACGGGTCAGAGCTGACCAGCCCACAAGCAGGAGCACAGCCCTCCCTCCAGGGCTCATCACCTCCCTGGACACACCAAAACCACAGCAGAATCACCAGCAGGACTGCTGGCACAGAGGATTAATTTGCTGATCTGTATCACAGGAGTTCTACCACTATTCTCACTCTGGTAAGAGAGGAACTGAAGGCCTTGCTATGCAACACTGCTCAAACCCAGCTAATGCTGCACTGAAAGCAGAGCTCCAGATGTTTTCCAAACAGGAACAGCCTTCACTCCCTCCATCTCTGCCTGCTCAGCACTTTGTGGTGGGGGCTGGATGCAAAGGGCACAACTCCTGGAGGACTAATGACCAGGGATCTATTCCTAAAAAGTTAATAAAAAGTTCAATTCCCACCTGGAGGCTGCCCAGAAACACCCTGGGACCCTCCCAGTGCTGGTTTTAGGTCTGATTTGTACAGTCAGGAGCAGCTGCTGGGAGTGCTGGCATGACTGAGCCCTGCCCGTGGCTGGAGGCACAGAGAGCCCATTCCCCTGGCTCCCAGTTCCCCCTGCGTGGTACTGGGAGCCCTCCCAGTTCCCCCCTGCCCTGCCCTGGGAGCCCTCCCAGTTCCCCCCTGCCCTGCCCTGGGAGCCCTCCCAGTTCCCCCTGCCCTGCCCTGGGAGCCCTCCCAGTTCCCCCTGCCCTGCCCTGGGAGCCCTCCCAGTTCCCCCCTGCCCTGCCCTGGGAGCCCTCCCAGCACTGAGAGGTTTCCACAGAACCCCAGAGTGGCTCCATCCATCCCCCCTGCCATGGCAGGGACACCTCCCACTGTCCCAGGTGCTCCAGCCCCAGTGTCCAGCCTGGCCTTGGGCACTGCCAGGGATCCAGGGCAGCCCCAGCTGTGCCAGGGCCTCAGCAGCACAAATTCCTACCTAATACCTCATCTAAACCCACTCTCTGTCAGTTTAGAGCCACCCAGAACCAGGGCTGCATAGAACATTAAGATGAAAATTGAGGGATTACATCAAAATTAATAGCTCTGAAGGGTAATTAATTTTGAAGAAACTCAAATCCTACAGAAGCTTTGTTATTTTTTTTTTCCTTCCTAAATTTTCTTGGAGAAGGAACATTTAGCATTTAAGCATTATACCTTTGAGATGAATTGTATTTAAAGGTTACAGCACAAAACTACATCTCTCAGCCCTATGCAAGATGGTTTATTAATTGCCCTGGATGCACACTCATAAATTTGTTTGGGTAATTTGATGAGGGGAATTGATTTACCATCACAGTGAAATACTACATTAAACACACATAATTCATTCTTTATACAGCTCCTCCCCCCTTAAAAGCATCCTGTCTGCCTGCAGGCCACACTGAATTATTATTCTGTAATCATTAAGTGATTTATTTAACCACAGCACACACAGTTAACATTAATCTGTATTCCTATTCTAGTTTCACCTTTATGTTTTCTGTTGTCCTCCCAACAAGGAAAAATTATGGATTTCATATAAGCCAGAGTACAGTTATGGAGCAGCAAGACAAGATAAGCAACATTTTTATTCTCAAAACGGATCTTTTTCAACAATGCAAATGGAAAAATAATGCAACGTGAAATCTTTTTGAAAGCATAAACACCACAGAATCATCAGTGAAAAATTTGTAATATACTAAGCAAATGTTGCTTGTGGGGAAAACAACCAAACCCTAACCCATTTTTATTACTGTTAAATCATTTAATAAAGGAAAGGCTCAGACCAAGATGCTACCTGTGATCAGAACTAGGAGGACTTTTTGCATGATCCATCATACCTGACCCAACTCAGGCCAAGGAAACCCCTGAAATGAACACTGACATCCCCAAACACGCTCTGAGAGCTGGCAGCAAGGCTGGGAGCAGCAGCACTGCCACCCTGGCACCTCACAGCCACCCTGGGAGCTGCTGCCAGGTGCCACAGCCAGGTCCAACAGGGGACTGAAGTGTCATCTCCCTCAGATGAGGGTCTGTAGTGGTTTTGGTTGGCTAATTTAAGATTTTTTTTTTAACTTTGAGAATTTTTTGGTTAACGTAGTAAAGAATGTGGTGGGTTGGGTGTTGGCTAATCACGAATACACTCACTTTTTGTTTTTAGGAGAAAGTAGATTGAAAACTTGAAGAGGTTATTAAAGAAAATTTCATTAAAAGGAACTAGACAGAAAATAAATTAGTTAAGAATTAAAACAAATGCTTTAGAACACTTCTCCTCCCTCCCATAACTTTGTTTTGTTTTTTTTTGTTTTTTTTTTTACTGACAATGTAAAGAAGCACACAGGGGTCACAGACACAGGCCAGCCTGTCTGGGACACAGCAGAGCTCCAGTGCTGCCCTCAGCCACCCGAGGGGCTGGGGACACTGCAAGCACAGCCTGTGACAATGCAAAAGCCACCAGGGATCCTCTCCCAGCTCCACTTACTCCAGCAGAACCTGCAGCTCTCCCCCTGCCAGCAGCAGCACGCGGAGTGAAGCCACCAAGCAGGGCTGGCAGCAAAGCCTGCTGCATCGCTGAGACATCACTTCAACACTGCCTGCAGTCCCATGGAACTGCCCATTACACATGTAGCCCATAAAAGACTCAAATGGTGTGCAAATCCATCTCCCTCAGGCAGAGGGAAATGCCAGAGGTCACCGGTGTCAGATGGAGTTTGTTCATACAAGGCAGATGGGGAGCACAGAAGGAATTTGATGTGCACTTCAAAGGGAAGGAATTTGTCCAGGCTGGCAGGCACTTCTGTGTCTCACTTGGTAATGAGTTTCTTTTGAAGAAATACTGTTACACAGAAGTCTGCTTAACTAAAAGGCTGTTCTGTGGCTTTCTCTATTAACAAAAATATCAGGAAAGATTCCCTGCAAAGCACCAGCACAGCTTTAGCCAGGAGACGAGGGGTGCATCTAGTCTTGGTAAGTGGCTCACCTGCTGCTGCCAGGCCAAAGTAGGGGTGAATTTAATCACCTGAAATACATCAAGACTAATTTTCACCAAAATACATTACTATTAATGAGGAACCCATTGCATGGTGAGAGTTGAGTTGTTCTCAGTGCTCTAACTTGTTTTGCTTACATCCAAGGATGTGACAAAATGCTGAGTGATAAAACTTTGTTACTCATCTCAAAGTCAAGACTTGGAGTGCCCATGTATTGGCAAAGAGATTTATGGTTCCTATTACCCAATCAATGCTGCAAGAGCACACGGGAAGGGATGAAATGCAGAGCCCTGTGATAACCAAGAGCTCAACCACTGCCTAACTCCTTCCATGTGCCCCTGCGTCAGCTTTCTTATCTGTACAAGAAGGGAAACAAAGTTCATCTCTCTCCGCAAAAGCACTTGGAGATATTTTGATATAAACTGCATTATTCAAACACAGCATTTTCCAAGGTCAGCCCTCTCTGCACAGCTCAGGCACGCTTAAATAAACTGATCTTCAGCTTCTCCTTCCCAGGATTTACACACACCATCACCAGAGCTCTCACTGCAGCCCGCATTTGTGGCATTCACATTTTCTGAAAAATCCCTTCAGCCAGGATTTTTCTCCTGGGAAGCTGAGAAGCTTCAGAGAAAAAGGAAAACAATTATCTGATTTGCTTCTCCTGTGCTGTGCTTCTTTAGCAAGTGGTTGAAGATTGTTTCATTGGATTCTGCTGTGAGTTGTTTTGACTCATTGCCCAATTAGGGCCAAGCTGTGTCAGGACTCCGGAGAGAGTCACAAGTTTTCATTGTTATCTTTTCAGCCTTCTGTCTGTATACTTCCTGTATTCTTTAGTATAGTATTCTTTAATATAATATACCTTCATAGAGTAATAAATTAACCTTCTGAGAACATGGAGTCAGATTCATAATTCCTGCCTTCCACGAGGGTCCCTGGAAATACAACACACATTTCCTTGGGAGGATTTTGGCAGCTCGTTAGCACAGAGCAGGAGCAGGGCTGAGGAACGAGTCCCTCCCCAAGGGACGAGGAATGAGCCCCTCTCCAGCATCACTGGCCAAGCAGCCACACACCCCAAACCCCAACCAGAGAGCACTGCCAGGGACTGCACAGCCTGGAAAGCACAAATGGATCCAGCTGTAGCAGCCAAACCTCAGTTGCCCAGCTAAGCAATTAGCAGCAGGTGTTAATGTGTTTATTACACTTGAATCAGAGAGGATTTGCACCTGTGGTCATCAGGTGTTTGTGGCTGGCTCTGATGCACAAAGAGCACATAATAAAATGACTGCAGGCTGCTCTGAGAATGGTTCAAAAGTGGAAGCACAAATACGTGTTTGAGCTCCCCATTTTGAGTGGCAGACTGAGGCAGGTGGGTGAGCTGCAGTCATCACCTCTATGTGGCAGGCACCTCACACTGACAAAAACCAAAATCTTCATACCTGGTGTCTCCACAATTCCCTGAGCACTTCAGGGCAGGCACTACTATAGCACAGCAGATTGCTCCTGTCCATACATCTGATCTAAACACTCTACAGAACAATTATATCCTACTGTTTCACTGGTAGACCATAAACTGCAAGTGTTCTAATAAACCCAAGCACCTTCTTGCATTATAAGCACTTTTTCAGTGTGGCTGTTTGCCATGAACACACCTGAACAAAGCCCTGCCAGAACGTGGTTTTATCTCACCTGCCCAGCCAACCCCACCTCAGTGTGCAGACACCAGTCTGGACTTGTCCAGCCTTAGAACATTGTCACTTTACTCCATTTAATGGGATATTGACTTTTTATACTTCACTCTCTGCAAATCAATATTCTAATAGACACCAAAAGAGACTGGCAGAAGGATGCAGAGATCCTCCCACCAACCTGATGGAGATGATGATCCATAAATGAAGGTCAAACCAAAGGAAAAGCTCAACCTGACATGAAAAGAGCAGCACAGAGAGAAGAGTCCTTAAATAAGGGAATTTTTATTAAAGTATATAAATTAACTGCAGAGGAAGGAGACACAGCCTAAAGCAGACAGATAAGGCTGTGAGTTTTAACTACCAGGGAATGACAAAGGTCCCTTTGGAATGTCTGTGCTCAGTGCCAGGATTTAGGAAACCCTCAGGAGGCATCTCCAATACACCACACAGGAAATGTGCTGCCTTTTAGTGTAAAGTAGCAACTTCCAATATCTGAATAGGCTGCTCAGAACAAAGTCAAAGAGAAATCATGTGCAGTGGAAAATTAAACACTTAAAAGGGTTACCTTATTCTTTTAGAGATTGGTCCCACAGGAAAGTCAAAGGAAGCCTCCAAACAGACTCCTGAGCAAAATGCTCCTGGTCACTGTCCCTAGGAGAGCCCTGGGACCCCTTGGGGCCAAAATCAGCACAAGAAAGACACAGCTGAGCTGACAGAGAACTGGCAACACTCCCAGCTGGAGAAAGGGCTGCACCAGGTCCCCAGGAGCACTGATGGTGCACCAGAAAAACAAGGAATTCCATGTTTATCACTCAGGATGGTTTTGCTTCCACCACACCAATTTGGAACCTGTGATTCCTGGGCCTTTTGCCTTCCAGAAGAACAGGAAAGTTTTACATCCAGTTTCCTCTAGGCTAGGATTGTACGGGGTTTCTGAGCACAGCTCCCTGAACTGCAGGTGAAGAGCCACAGGCTCACAGCCCCGAGCTCCCCCACCTTGGTACAACACAGCCTCAGCCACCAAAACTCTGAGTGAGGTGAAGACACAAGCTCACAGCTGAGGCAGGGCAAGCCTTCCCAAATTTCAGTGTTCAGAAGAATATTAAGAAATCCAAAACAGTGTAGAGAAGGATCACAAAAATTACTTATGGGAAGAAAGCATTATTTTTATAGGGGGAAACTCAACAGCTTAACACAAATAAGGTAACAAAAGGAATTTGCAGTCCCGTCCCAGGAGCTACAAGAGAAATTCCCAGGTGCCTCAGATCAGCATCACAAAGTTCACCTCCAATCCGTTCTTCCAGCTCCACGTGAAGCTGTTCTTCCACAACAATTTTACACAACAAATGAAAATGAGCTTTCACCCACCCCAGACCTCCCAACACTTTAACCCAGTCACAGTGGAACACAACAGAGCTCTGGGTGAGATAAGCAGGAGGAAAACACTGGATTTTCCGTGACCTTTTGCAGATTCCCAAACCCCTCCCCTGCATATACAAGCAACCTCTACAGCAAAGTAATGACTTGTTACTTCAATCATTCCAAAGTGGTAGGGAATTCCATCTGGCACTATGAAGCAGCTGCCAAATTAGTGTCTTGCTCTAAAGGTCAGCTTGGTAATACCAGAAAGCCTAAACTGAAGCACATTTTAACATCACCAATCAGCATTTCAGCATCTCTCCTGAACTGCTCTGCCTTCCCCACTCTTTGAAGGGCTCTCAGGGTGAGAGCAGCCACCCCAGGGAGGCAGGGCTTGGAGGCACCGTGAGGGGACAAACCCAGGACCACAGGCTGTGTTTAGACCCTTCCACCATTTACATTCCAATCAACTGATTAAACTGATGAAATTCTTCCCCAATATTAGATAGGCCAGACATTGAGAGGCACAGACTTCCAGAAGTGCCTCTTTTGTACCTCCTCTCCTCATACAGCCCCAGTGTAAAAACAATCCTTTCAATTACCCAACAGACAGCACTTTCATTGCCTTACATCAACTCTCTATCCCCATTACCCCCATAAACACAGATTTCACTGTCCAAACTCACCAGCAACTCTCCTGCTGCTGCTCAGCTCCTTTTTCCAGACAGGACACAGGAAACAGAAGCAACAACTGTCCACTTCTTAAATGTTGCAGAAAGAGGAATCAGAAAAGCCAGGTCAATAACTACTCTAAGGAAAAGCAGCCACAAGTACAGACTCCTGGAGGAGCACAGAACATACTCCAAAAGCTTCTGACTCCCAGCTCTGAGGGAGGGCTTATTTGTGGGTGTGCTAATTGAGTTCCAACTGGAAACACCTGGCTCCAACTGGAAACACCTGGCTCCAACTGGAAACACCTGGCCATGCAAAGGGAAAAGCAGGTGAAATGATTTAACAGCTTCAGCTTTGTCAACCTCAAACCCAAAACACCTGAGCTGGGTAAATACAAACGCTAATGGGACCCCCAGCAGGGGAGCACAGCTGGCTTTGTTTTCCCAAGAGGAAGAGATGTGTGAGGTGCTTTAGAAGAATGTCATACATTGCACAGGCAGGACTTCCCCGAGCCAGGTTTGGATGAGGGATTGGGAATAAATTCTTGGTTGTAAAGAGAAGAGGCCCTGGTACAGGTGCCCAGAGCAGCTGGGGCTGCCCCTGGATCCCTGGCAGTGCCCAAGGCCAGGCTGGATGGAGCTCTGAGCAGCCTGGGATGGTGGAAGGTGTCCCTGCCATGGCAGGGGTGGCACTGGGTGGGCTTTAAGGACCCTTCCAACCCAAACTGCGTGTGATCCCAAGCCACAACTTGTTTCTGTGGATTCGTGTCTCCCACCACGCAGAACGCTGATTTTGTCCTGCCAAAAGCCAGAGACCCCAGCTGCTAAAAACAGGAACACACTCCTGGAGCTAAAATGAATTCAGCATTTATTACAACAAGGCCTAAAGCTCAGGGGGTTGAGCAGGAGCGTTCCCATCGAGGACGCTGCAGAGCCGGTGTTGATCTTCTTCCTTTCTTGAGCAGATGTCCCCAGTGTTCCAAGTGGAGCAGCACACGTTCACTGGGTCAGATGCCCCCTTTTACACTGTTTTTTTGTCCCTTTGGGTTGGTTTCTTTTTGCATCCTTCATTTGCATGAAGGTTTAAGGCGCTGGATTGGCCCTTACAGCTCTGCCCAGGCTGGCTCGTTTCACTTGGGGGGATGCACTTTGCTTCGGTGTAAGACGGCACATTCAGTACCGTATTTCTTATAACTACCCTTTTATCCCCTCTTACAATATAACAACCAAGCTTTTTAACAGTACACGCTCAACAATTATTAACCATTTTCTAACCTATACATATGGTTCTAAGCATAACAGTTTCCAGCCTATTTTCGACAACGGCCGTGGCTGTTCCCATGCCCAGGACAGGAGCGTGAGCTTCCCCTGCACGGGGGCTCGGAATCTCATCCGCTCATCAGACACATTAACTTGTTAAAAACAAAAACAAAAAAACCCAAAAAAAACCCAAAAAAAAAAAACCAAAAAAAAAACAAAAAAAAAAACAAAAAAAAAAAACAAAACAAAAAAAAAAAACCTGAACACCTTCAAAATAAGGAAGGATCGATAGCCACCTAAGGAATTAACACAACCCAGTGCTTTGCGATTAATATCGCGCATTGATGCGAGCGCTTCACACGCCTCGGACGAAGCGCAGCGCGATCGGGAGGCGCAGCCGCGAGTACGGAGAAAGGGACCGGGGCTGGTGCCACGGCATTTCCCCGTACCCAGCCGAGGGCGGCTGCACCCCTGGGCCGGGTTGGGATTGGGATTGGGATCGGGATCGGGGTGGGACCGGGCCTGTGAGGAACGGGAGTGGGGCCGGGCCGGGCGGCGGCTCCCCTCACAGCGCCGGCCCCGCCCCCTCGCGGCACTGTCAATCAGTTCCTACCCAATCAGCGAGCGGCATCGCCGCCGCGCAGCCAATGGGCGCGGGGCCGTGGCGGCGGGGGCGGGGCGCGGCATGGCGGAGCTGAGCGGCGGCAGCGAGGCCGTGCCCGTGGCGCTGTGGCCGCCCGGGGAGGCCCCGCCGGCCTTCCAGGTACCGGGACGGGGACACCGGGGCAGGGACACCTCCCTCCGCAGGGACACTCCTTCTGCAGGGACACCTCCCCCCGCAGGCCCCTCCGGCCGGGCCTTGGACGCCGCTGCTTCTCCGGCCAACCCGTGCCTGGGCCTCCCCACCTCACAGGGAAGGGTTTGTCCCTAGTATCGAATCTAAATCTGGTTTTTAGTCTGTACATGTTTCTGCTTGTCCTGTCACTCTAGGATGCCTAGGAATTTGTTTCAGTGGTGTTAGAGTCTATACAAACCAAGTTAGAGAAGCTTCTAATAAACCTTGAGGAAAAATTAAGCTGTGATCCCCGTAGAGCCAAATCTCCCTGAACTGCGTGGTGTGCTCGTATTGTACCGAAAAGGTGGTTGAGGAACATTAAACTTGGTTTTGATTAAAGCCCCGTGACTGAGAAGATGATGCTTGTTAAAAAAAGAAACTTGCAAATGCACTGTCATCTTTCACAACAGCCAGAACTGCCAGGTACGAGCTGCTGTGAAATGTAATATTTAGTGATAGCACATCCTCCAGGCTTCTAAATAAAGCTGAATGCTGAGGAGGGAGTGGAAATACCCCGTGGCTGCCCCTGGACCTTGCTTTCCAAATGTAGCAGTTTCCATCGGGTTCTGTTTTCCATCACTCCCTGGTTCTATAACCATTCACCTGCTGGGGGCATCCGTGTAATTTTGAGGACCTGATTTTCTACCGGAATTAGGAGCAAGTGTGAACACAACAAATTGGGAGAGATAAATTGAAAGTATCTTAATTTTCAACATAATTGTGTGTTTGAAATTTTGTGGCTTGAAGAGCTATAGATTAACCTTAGAAGTAACTTATTGAGCATTTTGAAGTGTGGGGAGAATAAGAATACCTTGATAATTCTGCAAATATATACATCCATAAATTTAGTATATCTAGAAGTGGAAATTGTACATCATAGAGAATAATGAGATTTATTTGTTTTCTGCTCGGCATTTTTTGTGGCCAGGGGGCTATTTTCAGAAATTCAGGCCCTAATGAGAGTGTCAATTGGTTTTTGGTCTATATGGAATATCTGATTTGTATTCTTTTAAACACTCAGACAAGTTTGAGTTGGAAGTTTACAGAAAACCAAAGCGTTCCTGATTTTTGCTCTGGGATCAGCCGTGTGGAGCCATAAATGTCAGTATGGCTGTGGTTTGAAGCAGGGCTGTGCCTGACGCTGTTCTCTCTGCAGTACAGCCCCGAGAGCGTGGCCGTGTGGAGCCATAAATGTCAGTATGGCTGTGGTTTGAAGCAGGGCTGTGCCTGACGCTGTTCTCTCTGCAGTACAGCCCCGAGAGCGTGGCCGTGTGGAGCCATAAATGTCAGTATGGCTGTGGTTTGAAGCAGGGCTGTGCCTGACGCTGTTCTCTCTGCAGTACAGCCCCGAGAGCGTGGCCGGAGCGGACGCAGAGCTCGACCCCACTGCAGTCACCTTCCCGGGCTGCGCCTGCCGCAGCAGCTCCTGCCGCGCTGCCGCCTGCCCCTGCCTGAGCCGCGGCCACAACTACAGCAGCCAGGGCCTGCGGCTGGCCGAGCTGCAGGAGCAGCCCTTCTCCAGCCCCGTGTTCGAGTGCAACAGCCTGTGCTGCTGCGGGGAGGGCTGCCACAACCGGCTGGTGCAGCGGGGGCTGCGGCTGCGGCTGCAGGTGTTCCGCACGCGCAGCAAGGGCTGGGGCGTGCGCGCGCTGCAGCCCATCCCCAGGGGCAGCTTCGTCTGCGAGTACGCTGGGGAGGTGCTGGGCTCTGCCGAGGCTCGCAGGAGAATCCAGGCCCAGAGCCCCCAGGAGCCAAACTACATCATAGCCGTGAGGGAGCACCTGCACGACGGCAGGGTGATGGAGACCTTCGTGGACCCCACGCGCGTGGGGAACGTGGGCAGGTTCCTGAACCACTCGTGCGAGCCCAACCTCTTCATGGTGCCGGTCAGGGTGGACTCCATGGTGCCCAAACTGGCGCTTTTTGCAGCTGTTGATATTTCTGCTGGAGAGGAACTTTCATATGATTACTCTGGAAGATGCTATAATTTCCCAGGAGCCAGCAGAGAAGACAAACCTCTGGAGGAAGGGAACAGCCTGAGGAAACCTTGCTACTGTGGTTCCCGCACGTGTGCTTCCTTCTTGCCTTGGGACAGCTCCCTCTTCTCCACACCAGCGAGTTCTCCGTAGCCTTTCAGCCTTCAACACACCTAAAAATACTGTTTTCTCCAGCAGTTAAACTCATTCTGTTCCAACAAGGAAGCATGTGAGGTTTGAGGAGCAGCAGAGAGACATGGTTTTGAGAACTAATTTTATGGAAAAACCTTTTCAAGGTGGATACTACAAAGGATTATTGGAGCTTTAGGATGTTCCAAAATCAGTGACTAAGCCAGGCCTGGTGTTTCTGTCTGGTTTTCCTCTGACAGCTTGCTGTATGTTAAAGCAGCTCTCTTAGTTTGTACCCTTCAAACAGAATTTGTACCTTTGGCACTTGTACATGGACAGGATGTGATAAAAACAAGGAAAGTCACCGACAGTGGCACAAGAAAATAACACCATGAACCATGACTGTTGCAAGAAGGGTATTGGGTTCTTAAAATCCATTAAATTATTGTTTTTAAATTATTTGCTGGGGTTTTTTTGTTCCACAAAGCACAGTAACTACTAATTATGGATGTAAAAAGGAAAGCGTAGCTGTAGTACTTGGTGTGTCCCTTCTCCAGCTGCAGTGCCATGCCCAAAGCAGCTCTGACTGACTGGCTGCTTCACTCCCATTTAGCTTTGCTGAAGTGGTGCAGGACAGCAGTCTCTGAGGAGCACCACATCCCCTCTTTTCTCATCGCCTCAGCCTCGAGGCTGCTCCATCAGACCTCTGCAATCACAACAAGCAGCACATCTGTTACTCCCAGCACTCAGAACCTGCTCAGGAAGCAAATGCAGCCCCTGCAGCTTGCAGCAGGATGGTGCTGACAGAAAGGAGAAATGCAGAAGTGCATCTGAACAGCAACACATTTGTGTTTTGTGCTGAACAGCTGACAGATGCACGAGGATCTGCTAGCTGATCCATGTTTTCACTACTCCAGGGCCAGGCAGCATTAAGAAGGCCTGGCCTTTCCCAGCACAGGGAGAAGGTCATTCCAACTTTGCATCATCCCTGTCTGCCTCTAACAGCTGTGCAGGGCTTTTCTGAGCACCTCCTTCCCCCAGGCCTGCACTGCCACCTGGGCACATTCTCTAACTGCATCTTCCTCCACTTCCTTTCTGCAAAGATCAAGTTAAGATAGCTTCTCATAGGCTGGTTTTGATACTTAAGATGGACAAACTGCAATGCAGTTTTTAATTTGTGTCACTCTGTGCCATCAGCAGCACAAACCCTCAATTATTCACTCAGTTGGACAGTTGGATCTTCACCTGTTTCCATACCCTTTGGCATAACACACACAAGGGAGTACCTCTCATGGGGATCAGCTGTTCTGCAGCTGATCAGTAACTTCATTTTTAAATTACAGCCAACTTTGATTTGGGCCTCCAAGACTGGTGCCACTGAAGGACTGAGCTGTCACTCCCAGCTCAGTATGCTCCTTCACAAGGAATCCAGGCAAACAGCTGAAAACTGGGAGCTCTCTGTAATCCTGTCTGCTCTCCAGGAGCAGTAATGATATTTAGTATTTGGGAGATCCACGTTCCTATTGAAATACAATCAGAATAATTCAAGGCTGCAGCTCTGCATGAACTGAAGGTCCCCTGCTCTGGAGAGGGGGGTTGGAACAAGATGAGCTTTAAGGTCCCTTCCAACCCAAACCATCTGATTAACCTGATACTAACCAGGGATAAAGGACATTTTGCTATTTACTAAACAAATCCTACTTGGCATTTATATTTGCTTCCTTGATAAGATGCAGTGTTAAGTGTGAGTGCCTTCCTGCTGCTGCTGGGGTTCAGACACAGCTGTGGGTTTATGTTAAGACAAACATTACCAGGTGATTTCTCTTAGGATTAATCATTAAGGGTCATTTCTGTCAGTGCAGAACCTTCCAAAGGATTTCAGCTGCTGTCAGAAGTAGTTCACAGGCTGAGTGGACATTAACTTCAGTCCTTGTTACAGGAGGGAAACTCCCTGGATCCCATACCTTGGAGTGCACAGGATTCCAGGGCAGCCTGGACTGCAAGACCTCTTGGGTAGAAGAGTTTTACCTGGTTTTCTCCCTGAAAAGGCATCATGCCAGCCACTTTCAGGCCACAGGGCTGGGAGCAGATGATCCAATCCAGTTCCTCTTTCCCTCCTGAGAAAAGTTTCAAGATGAGCATTACAGCATCTGCACTCCTCGTTTTCAGGATGACAGCATGCTTTGTTACCTTCCTGTTATGAGTTTGCACTTGGCATGCTTCTGAGTAGTTAAGGAAGTGCAGATTAAATAAAATCCAACCACCTTGAGCAGTATCTGGTCCTTGATCTCAGCCCTAGAGCAGGAGCACAGCTGAGCCCCCTGTCCCTGCAATGTGAGCCCTGAGCCCACGCCAGCGCTGCAGCTCCTGGGAGTGACCTGATCCCAGTTATCTGCTTGGAGCAAACTTCCAGCTCAGAACAGGAACAGTGCTGGACTGCTCCAAACAGCCACACTGAGGGCCTTGCAAAAACAAAATTGTTAATTGAATTCTAAACCATCCTGACAGTTGTTAATGGCCCTTTTCCATACAGCACTGTACTCCACCATGCCTCGGCACTGCAGCTGCCTGGGGGAGTGCACCAAAATCTTGCTAAAAAATTCTCTGTCAAGAAACTACGAAAAAAAATAGATGCCTTGTTGTATCTGCTGAATTTCTGCTCACCTTCTCCTTCAGAGTCCTTTCAGCTTCAGAGCCCCAGCCTGCCCCTCACAGCTCAGTGTGCTCTTCCACAATGAATCCAGTCAAACAGCTCCAAAGGCTCTGAGCTTCCTTTCATCCTCCCTCCTCCTTTCTTCTCTGAGTGCAATAGTGATTGTCAATATCTCAGTATTGTGCCATGCCATGCTGTGTCCTGGGATAATTTTTCTGCTTGCTGGGCTTACCTGGACCCCCCTGGAGGCTGGTGTTTGGTGAAGGGCTGCCCAGGCATTCTCCTGGGTCATCGTTTCAACATGAAACCACTGCAGGAGCTGCCAGGTGATGGATTTGCATTAAACTCAAACCCGATTTTCTACAGCAAAGACAACGCTGGCAAGGACCAGCATCAGTGCCAAGGCTTTTGTTAATCCACCATCACATTCAGATCCCAAAATGAGGCTGCTTTCAATTGCTCCCATTTCCCTTCTCACTTGCTAAAATTCCTCTTCTTTTCAGTGAGGAATTTTATTTTTAATAAAACAGTTTAGAAATTCACCCTGTTAGGTCTTAGGGCTCACAGTTCCATCTGCCATCACTTCCATGACTTTTATTCAAGTGGAATCATTCATTAGCTTCAGTTTCTAATGAGGCCAGTACTGCATTTTCCAAGTCCCTAAAATAAGCCTACACTGTGTCCAAGAAATTCAAAGGAAATTGTGTTTTTCCATCAATAAAAGTCTTTGGTATAAACAAATGCTTGATATTTTATTCAAATATGTACAAGATTTCTAATGATCATCACCCTGAGGATCATCTCCCTCAGCTGCAGAAGGCACTTCCTAAAGAGCAGCAAATATCTCCCCAGGAGAAGCCATTTCTGGCCATGATTTTCACTGCAAGTGGAATGTAACAAAGGGCAAGCTGCCTGTGGGGAGAGCTGTCATCTCCCAGCCCTCATTCTTCACTCCTTCATTGTCTCTCAAAGCTGCCTAGAATTTCCTAACTGCCTAGAATTTCTTTTAAAGCTGTCTAGGATTTTATAAAGTCTTTGCTTATTGCATTTGAGTGTAGAAGCTCTACATAAATAAAACTAATTCATAAAGATCCTCTCTAAAGAGGAGCTGTTGTAGTTGACATGGTAGTGATCAGTCAAGGGCTGAACTCAAGAATTCTGGAGGTTTTTTCCAGCCTAATTCTGGGATTAAGTAATCTTTGAAACCATGATTAAATAAATAAAATTAATTCATAAAGATCCTCTCTAAAGAGGAGCTGTTGCAGTTGACAGGGTGGTCATCAGTCAAGGCCTGAACTAAAGAATTCTGGAGGTTTTTTCCAGCCTAATTCTGGGATTGAGTAATCTTTGAAACCATGATTGGCATGTTTCTGCTCAGTTTTGTTCCAGCTGAATCCAAAACACCCAGGCCAGATTGCTCATGAACACAAAGGCTCTCCAAGCGCTCTCGAGTCGTGCTGGTTCTTCTTCCCTCAGCAGGAACTCGCAGCAAGGTTTTTCCATCGCGTGCCATCAGCAAGGGGCACAGCTGCTCACGTTTGCTCCCCGGGGTGGCAGGCAGCCCTCCCTGGCAGGCCGTGCCCTGGAGCGGGGCTCAGCGCGGCCCCGGCGCGGCCGCGGCGCAGCGGAAGCCCAGGTTGGACGCGGAGCTGTCGGGGGTGTTCTGGCTCCGAGCTGCACAGCGGTACCTGTAGCAGTAGGACTGCACAGCAACACAGAAAAGGAACTTAGCACAGCCCCTCAGGAAACAGCGTGTTAGATGGACAGATTAGTTAGTTAGATTAATACAGCAAATGTGGGACAGATCGATGAAGTGCCACGGATGGAAATCACTGCGTTAGAAAGGAGGGAATCCTACACAGCCTCCAGCTGACACAAAAACTGGACTGAGTGGCAAAGGGTCTGATAAAGGGTCAGCCAAGAATCTCCCCTGCTCTGGGAAAAGGCCAAAACCACCATTCAGCTTCCCCTCAGAGGCTGAGCTGTGTATCCATGTGCTAAGACCCCACTGGAATGTACAGGTACATTTTCCAGAATGAGGTGCCAGACTTTTGGGATGGGATGTAAAAAGGTGCAGCTTCAGGCTCTGTCAGCTCTGAGAGGGAGAAGAGCACCAGCAAAAATCAGTCTGAGCTGATGTCAGGCACCTCATAAAGAGCCCTTGTACTAAGAGCAGTCAGTGGCTTTGTCTTGATACACAGCCTAGTTTTATCACCTAGAAAAAAAGACTAGGGCAGACTAGAATCTTCACAAACCTTCAAAATGGGTCATGTTATTCATCACTGAAGAGCCTATTCCAGTGTTAATTTAATCAAAACTGCTAATTAACATCTGACATTGATTTCACCTAAGAAGGAAATCAGTGTAGAAAATGGGATCTCACTGTAGAAAATTTAATCTAATTATGAGAGTGATTTGCCAGCCACAGGCTTTGCAAGGGAAGAACAGGACAGCTTTAATGAAACAGGAGATGTACAATGAGGGCTTTTAAGCACTGCATGAGCAGAGTTTAAAACACTGTTTTGTGTCATGAACAGCCATCACTCTGTGGTGACATCCTGCCAGTTCTGAAGGATTTTCAGGTCTGCTACCAACAAACACTTCATCCCTCAGCCACCTCTGCAAACACCTGATATCACTGAACCATGGAATTGTAAAAGGATTTGGGACTGAAGGGCCCTTAAAGCTTATCCAGTCCCAACCCCCTACCCTGGGCAGGAACATCTTTCCCTAGACCAGGTTACTCAGAGCTCCATATCCTTTCTGGATCAAAAGCCATTCTAAAACTTAAAAAACAAAGTCATATCCATACTTTCCACTCTGCAAGTATCACTCAAGTTCTATCATGAAAACACCATTAGAAGCCTACATCAATTTTAAGTTCTGCATCTAAAACCCCTACTGATTTAAAAACTTAACTCCACGCTAAGCAAAAAGAGGTCCTTAGGAACATCAGGTGTTGCTCTTCATAAATCCCATGAAACCCAAAGCATCCAGGCTGCAGGAAACTGTCAGAGGATCATGGTGAAGTGCTTTCAGAGGGAAGAGGCACACGAGAAGAGCACGTTACCTTATGGCACATGTAGGATCCACCCTTCTTCACTCTGTCCGTGCCCGAGGACGGCCCTTGCTGGGGAGGGAGGACACTGGTCAGTGCTCAGGGAACAACTGCTGCTTACAGGAGTAAGGGGATGGGGAAGGAGCAATCACAAACATTCCAGACACAGATGTCAGGGGTGTCTGAAGCAGACAGCTTGAAATAATTCTGCCCTACAGGGTTTGCAGGTGACAGTAGCTGTGCTCCCTCCTCACTGCTGCAAGTATTTAACATTCCAGGTGCTGCCCACTGATGATGCCTGGTAACAGGGGGGTTCCTAAAAAGGGTTTTACCAGGAAGAAAATGAGCTCCTGCTTTCCTCAGTGACCACCCTGGTCACACCTGCCATGGATCCCACTCTCCTACCCTGTCTCAAGGGCTACAGTTGTCTCCCACCCAGGTCTGCATTACCAGGACTGATGTTCTAGAAGAATCTACCCCAGAAGAGCATTTGTAACTGAACATAAATGCCAGGGACTGTCAGAAAACCTTGAGTTGATGTTGGTGCTCCAGAAGCTCCTGCCTACACCCGCTGAGTTTGACTGCTTTGTGTGAGAGTCCACCACACAAACTGCAGCAGCTTTATGTTTACTGCCAAAATTTATACGTGTGAAAAAGAATTTGGCATTTAAAGGCACACAAATCCTCAAGGAAAGCCACACCCTGAGGCAGCATCCGCTCCTTCCAAGCCTGGGTGCTCCCCACAGCACTGTGCAGCCTCTGGAAAGTGTCCCCACAACACCTGCACGGGCAGGCACAGTCCCTGCTCTGAGATAAGCCAGCAGTCATCACCCGGCCTGGTAATCTCATTTCAAGGGAAGCCAGGAGAAAACTGACCTAAAAAAAGTTCCATGGGAACAAGGCAAAGCAGAACAATGGGGCTGTGGAGCAGGATTTCCCCTAAATGCTGCAGGGCTGAGCAGCAATCTGTGCAACTGGCTCCAAAGACGCTTTTATAAAGGAAGAGGAACATTTTTGGTTAGGGTTAAAAAGCCCTAAATCTGTCATGTGTCAGCAGTTACAAAGGGCTGACCTGTACTGAGCAGTGTGTGAGCCAAAGGCTCAGGAGTGCATCTTTTTATTAACTACAAAAAGATCTTCCACCAGGCCAAAACTGAGCATCAAAAGTTATTTGATAACAAAAAAAAACCAACTTAAATTGACCCCACAGCCTCTGAAGGAGGATTACAGCCCTGAAACACCTCACCTGCAGAAATCTGCTGTAGTGTCCTCCATAAATCTGATCCATTATAAAACATCATTCTCCTATTTCAAATCACTGAAGGTAAAGAGTTTATCATAAAACAGCTGGCAAAGATATCAGAAAATCAAGAGACAGCAGCAGCAGCATTTGCAGTGTTAATATTTGCTTGTGCACAGATCCCACTGATAGATGAGGGAAACTGCCTTGGCTGTGCTTCCCCTCACTAAAAGCTAATCACAGCCCAGCAATTAAGGTCACATTTGATTAAAACCAGCAGATCTCTGTTCTATCCAACACCACTGTTTTATGGCCTGACCTGGAGAAGTGCACCAGCTGGTACCAAAGGGGAAGGACATTGGTGCAAAGGGCCAGAGCTGTCCAGACTTTGATCCCAGATTTAAACCCCAGAGTTTACTGTAAATTAACAAGGTTATTCTGTACTAGAATACTGAAACAGCCATATTCCAGTCTGATTACATAAGTGCTTCTGCATTCCATTATCAAAGCTCATAAAAGTAGGATTGTTCTTTGAAAAGTTACTAAAAAATCCCAGAAGTGGTTTTTTTTTTTTTTTTGTTAATGAAAATAAAGTTGTATTTCTTTGATTATATCAAACAAACTCTTTCTGATGGTGCATGGTGATTTGCAGTGCACAGCCACATGGTTACTCTGTTTGGAGAGAAATCAATTTTCAAACAGAGAACTGCAGCTCATACAAAAAAATCAGAGCCAGAAGTCACCACAAAATAACCCCTGATGGGACTGTGGTTGATTGGACCTCACACACACACTTGGCTCTCTCTGCTAAAGGATCAGTTACATTTTTAGGGAGGAAATTGTTCCCTGGCAGGGTGGGCAGCCCTGGCACAGGGTGCCCAGAGCAGCTGGGGCTGCCCCTGGATCCCTGGCAGTGCCCAGGGCCAGGCTGGACACTGGGGCTGGGACAGTGGGAGGTGACCCTGCCATGGCAGGGGTGGCACTGGGTGGCTTTGAGGTCCTTCCAACCCCAACCCTTCTGATTCTGTGACTGCAGTGAGGCACCTTCATTGTAATTATTTATTTGAGACATTCTGGTGTTGATGATGCCAAGGCAGGAGAACTTCCCTGCTGGATTAAGGTGATGGTGGGGAACAACTGTCCTGTGAATTTTGCTCTGTTCAATTCCAAGAGTTTGCTGAAGTTTTAAACCCAGACACTTCAGGAATATTTAAAAACTAGGTGTTAACAATGAGGCTTTCAGGGGTTTTTCATATGCAAACTGATTGTCAGAATCCGGTGTCTGAGGCAGAGCACTTCAAAGTGAATTCCAAAGGGTTTTTCTGGTTAAATGGGTAAAGAAACTGCATCTCCTCCTGTGAAAAGGTGTCCCAAAATAGCCAGGCTGCAGTTACCTTCTGAGACATGAGAACTGATTAGCACCAGATCTATCAGAGCCCAGCTCTTCAGTCTCTGCAGAGCACAAGCAGTGTAACCTAAATATAGGATGTGTTCTCTGGGCTGAAAAGACTCTGAATTCTTCCAGAGGGTCAGAGCTCAGGCAAAGATTTTTAACATATTTAGTTTAACACCCAAAATCTGCAAAAAAGCTTTCTAACACTGGAAAGATATGAGCTATGCTGAGGATTGGCTACAAGGAATGGATGGAATTCTGCACACAGATTGTTGGGGGGCTCCATAATTGATTGTCTTGCCTTCACAGGTAATTACCAGGAGTAAAAATAAACCTGAAAGTGCTTTGTAAGTTGTTAGCAAATAAAAACCACTGTATTTGGTGGGGCTTTGAGTGACAAACTCTACGTGGCCTTACTTGTTATATTCATAAATCATGGGATTTACTCATCCTGGATATGGGAGAGGAGCAGATCTAACACTGGAACTGGAATCTGCTGAGACAGAGCATCAGTGACCCCACACATCTGAACCTGCAGGAACCTCCATCTGCCTGCCACAAAGGAAAACAAAGATTCACCTCTCAGAGCCTGGTGACTTCTCCTAAACCTCAGTTTTATCACATGTTCAGTTCAAAACAAGCTACCAGAAGCCAGAAAGATAATTCATGATGGTTTGGAGGGAGGGAAAATAAGTACAGCTTGTAGCAACACAAGTGAACTAAAATCCTTCCTTTTTTTTAAAGAAGTCATTGCACAAATTCTTGATTTCTGTAATAGGCAGCCAGTTTGGAAGTATCCAATGGCTAACCAGGTGTGAAGAACTAACCAAACACCAGAACTGCACCAGAGCACTGCAACTGCAGCGTGGGTGAGCTGTGCTGTGATGCTCCCAATCCCCCACCCCAGCAGCACAGCACAGCAAGGAGACCCTGTCCCAGAGGGGGTTCTGGAGGTGTGCCAAGCAAACACTCACAGGGTTGTGGAGCTCCTGGGGGGAGTGGAGCACAGCCCACCAGTCTGATGTCCACTCCCAGGCGTTGCCCACCATGTTGTAGAGGCCGTAAGCATTGGGGGGAAAGGCAGAGACCTGCACAGGACAGGGAACAGAGCTCTGTAACACCCCAAAAGGGCTGCAATCCTCACAGCACTCTGCTCCAGGGGCACCTGGAGGAGCCCCAAAGGCAGGCACCAGAGCAGCAGTGCAGACCTGGAACACCTGTACATGCTGCATGTAAACCAAGCTGGATGGATGTGCTCACCTCGGTGTCCCCAGCACCCTGCTCCAGTGTCACACAGCATCCCCTCGCTGCTTTTGGAGCCTGAGCCTCTCCAGAGAGGCACTGTTTGAGCAGCAGACACACCTGGCACACTCACAGCTCCCAGATTCCCCTCCCACCAAGGAAAAGCCAGGGTGGCTGCCAGCTCCTGCCTCTGCAGACTCCTCTTCTGATGAAACTTTTGGATTTACTTAGCCACCATTAAATAATTCATTCACATTCTTGATTGCCTTTAAAATTCCACTCTGGTTGTTATACTAGACAGGCTCAACCTTTCCCCAAAAGGGAAGTTTAATTTCTTTTAAATTATTGTGTGATTTTTGAGTTCACAAAACTGTGAGGCCACAAGCGCAGGCACAAAGTATTTCAACTTCTGACTACAAACTGACTGGGAGGGGGGAAAAGAGGTCAGTTTGAGAGGAACTAGAAGTTAAAATGAAAGTAATCTTTACTTTTCAATTAGCTTCCAAAAGAGTCCCTTGATAATGCTCAAGCCTGCAGTGAAATTTAATGTAACTTAAAATCTAAAATGAAAGAGCACAGGGATAGAAAACAGCCATGGCTCATCCTCCTGAAGACAGACCTTATTTTAGGAAGATTAAGATCATTTCCACATGCTGGCTTGTCTTTGAGACACACTTACAGGTGCAGTCCCCTTGTAGCCATCCTCTGCTGTGTTGTTGGTGGGGAATTCTCCCTGCCAGATATTGGCATAGTGCTGCCCTTTGGGCTGCAGTTTGTTACCCCATGGGAAAAGCCTGAGGAAAGACAAACAGAGCAGCTGTCAAATAAAGCTGTTAATTAAAAGTCAGTTATATAGAATCCCAGACTGGTTTGGGTTGGGAGAGACCTTAAATCCCACCCAGTGCCACCCTGCCATGGCAGGGACACCTCCCACTGTCCCAGGTGCTCCAGCCCCAGTGTCCAGCCTGGCCTTGGGCACTGCCAGGGATCCAGCTGCTCTGTGCCAGGGCCTGCCCACCCTTGCAATAAATACCTTTTTCCTAATACTCCATTTAAACCTCCCCTCCTTAAGTCCTGTCCCTCCATCCTTGTCCCCAGCCCCTCTCCTGGAGCCCCTTCAGGCCCTGCAAGGAGCTCTGAGCTCTCTCTGAAGCTCCTCTCCAGGTGAGCCCCCCCAGCTCTCCCAGCCTGGCTGCAGAGCAGTTCTGGGGGTAACAAACCCTTCCCAAGCCCTGCTCCCCTGGACTGTACCTGTTTTCCAGGCCCCCTCTGCAGCTGTACTCCCACTCAGCCTCCGTCGGCAGCCGCTTCCCTGCCCACGTGCAGAAGGCCACGGCATCATTCCAGGAAACATGAAGGACTGGATGGTCCATTCTGGGAACAAAATGAGCAGGACAGGCTCCTCAGGGCACCAGGCACAGTGTGACACCCAGGACTGACACATTACAGCTGCACCAGGTGACTTTACAGGAAAGAAGTTACTTAAGGAAAAAAAATGCTGGAAGGGAAATGCAGCCATCAGAGGGAAACAAGAGGAGAAAATAATTAACTTCTGTTTGTCTGGTGTTGCTGCCACCTCCAGCTCTCCAGTTATTTATGGGTTGTGGTTTCTCAAGTGCAGCACCCAGGACTGTCCATACCCTGCCCTCTGGGGGAACCTGGGTGCTTGCAGAGCCAAAGGAAAGCACTGAAAACCTGCAGCATCACCACTGCCAAACCAGCCTGGCACAGGGCATCTGGCATCAAAGCAGCCTGGCAGGGCCATCTCAGCCACAAGGCAGGATTCTCAACAGGAAAATGCACATGGCAATTTAATGGTGACTGTTCTTGCCTCCCCTGTGGCTCCTCTCCTGCTCTGGGTCCTGTCCCTGCTGTCAGCTGTGGGGCTTTGAGGAGAGGTGACATGAGGAAGAGTCTTACCAACTCCCTCAGCTTTTGCAGCACCCTGTCCAGGAAACTGAACTGCAGAAATTGAGCTGGGAAGTGATTTTCCTTGGGTGCTTTAAGCAGTCCAGTTTACACAAGAGCTCCTGTCTTTAATGGGGTTTGGTTCCAGGACTGACATTAAAATCCTTGTCTCTTTCTCCAGAAAAAGACACAAAAAAATGCCCAGCCATTCTTGCAGAAGGATCCTCCCCATCCAAGCCTCCAACAGACCAAGATGCTCCCAGAGCTGAGGGTCCAGGAGAGACAGGAACTTCCTATCAACTTCTCTTCTGCCCCATTTAAGAATCCAGTGTATCCCTGTGAAGCCTGGGGCCACTTCCACGTGGCAGGTTCCCAGCAGCTGTGCCAGCCCAGAATTTCATGGCAGGTTTCCAGCTCCTGTCTGCTGGCTCTGACCTCAATTCCTGGCTCCCCCTAACAACGCCTCCAGCTATTATCTCTATTTTTGCCTCAGATAATTCTTTCCTTGCCCTTGGAGAGCAGATAACTCGTTACTGAGCACTTCAGCCATCAGATGATGGTGCACTAACAAAGTCCTGTCCTTAGAGGACTCAAAAACCTACTAGATCTAGGCTAGAGAGTCTGATTTGATTTCAAAATGCTGTCAGAAACTTTCACTAGCTGATGAAGTGCCAACTTCATTGACACCTTCCTAGTCAGAGGAGCAGCTGCAATGTTAGAGGTCCCAAATGAAGACAGCAATTTGATTTTCTAGGCCTAAAATTCATCCCACTTCAGAATGGAAAGCAATTGTATGAAGACAAGGATCAGCAAGTTTCAGGGTTTGTGCAAGCAAAGCGTGGCACTAACTGTAAGAAACAGCAGAGTTTTCCAAAGTATTCAGAGGTTCTATGTAGTCACAACTGATTTTTCACAGTCAGAATACAGTGAAAAATACACAAAACTCCTCAGAATTCTGTTGCCAGAGAAAGAGGCTTCCAAATGCCACATGGAAGAGTCCACACTGCCCAGACTCCTGGAGTGTGGATTGATTCCTCCTCTCACACAGTGAGGATTGATTCCTCCTGTCCAAACCCAGGTGTGGAGCTGGTGCCCCTGGGGAGATGTGCTGTGTTCCCCTGCTGGCACACAGAAATGAACAGCAAACACTGAGGCTCAATCAGCACGTCCTGACAGACCTTTGTGCCCTCCATCACTCACCATGGAATTCTGCATGCAACTCATCAGAGGTGGGAGAACAGTCCCAGAAGCAGCAGCAGCCAACAGGTGACTGAATAAAAGGCCTTTCCTGCAGCCCATTCCTGGTGGGAGCCACAGGGATATTCCCTGTGTTTTCTGAGGGAATGGGTGCTCATGGCTCACCTGCTGGAGATGTTGGAGTCAGGGCCCTCAGGGTGCCTCCAGCTGGCTCCTTTCACAGGCAACCACCAGGGAGCAGCTGCCACCTGAAAAAGGACAAGAGCAGCAGGGAAGGACACTTCAGTTCCCAGCTAAGAGATTTTCTGAAAAATCAGAGTCCCAACCAACCCAAACCAGTTTGTGCCTGTGTGAATTTCAGCCCCTGCCTGACTTCAGTCTGATACAATCTTCAGAGAGGAAAAAAAAATATGATTTTGGCCTAAAGAGCATTTTCATCTTTATTATTTGCTCCCTGGCCTCAGTGTTTTGACATCACTGAAATAATCCCCCAATTATGCCCTTTAGCTGGGGGTCAAACACTCATCTTGCAACACATTTGCTTTCCAGGTCATTAACCCACTCAGCTGATTTTAAATTATTTGCTCTCAGCTTCCAGAAGGTGGAGACAGAAGAACCACACAAGGGAAGTGAAGCATGAAGCCTTTCTCTTTTTTTTTCCCCAGCTGGTTTGCTGGGAAACATCACCCAGCCAAAATCATCTGTAGCAATGCAGGCACTGAGCAGTTCTCTCAAACTAGAAATCCCAAATTTGGTGCTTCAACGCCAGGAATTTTTCCTGGAAGACATTCTTTAGGGATTTCTTCTATAAGGCTTGCTTCAAAGGAATGCTTAACTGTTCTGATTCATATTCACTTAGAAATACTTATTTGAATGATGGGGCCTTCACTGAGGCAAAGAAAGGAACATTTATGCCACCCATCAACTGTGGGTTTATTCCAGCAGCTTCCAAAATACTCCTATTACAGAGATAATGTCTATAAAAGAGCAAAAATCAGAGAAAATAAGCCTGGAATGCTTTAGGAGGTAAACAAGCCAGAGGCTGGTTAGTCCTAGACTGCCTTTGTCAAATGTTATTCACAGAGGTAGGAAAGGTGCCAAGAACGTTACCCTTTAACTCACCAAACCTTCAGAGCAAAGTCCAAAAAGCCACTGCAAGCTGGTGTTGAGGAGACCTAGAATCAGTCTGGTCAAACAATTTTAACAGCAGCTTCTAGGGGGAAGCTGCATCCTTCAATAGAACGTGCAATTACACATGTGTGGGACAGAAGATTATGGCACACAGAGATTGTCCAGGAAACTCTGGTCCAAGCTGCACATCAAATCACTCAGGTGGATATTTCAGTAGCAAGTGCCCAAACACACATTATCCTGGGTTTAGAGCCTCATCAGGCTGTGCTGACACTCCCTGACAGCCTTTCCCTCTCAGCACACACAGATTTTGCCTACAGCACATCTGGGTATTGAAAAGTTCCCTGAAAATCAAGAGCAATCCTGGACTAAAGCTGTTGCTCCAGCACAGCTGCAGAGCCCAGAGCCTTGGGGAGCCCTGGGGAAGGGCTGTGAAATGCCTGAGGAGGCTGCAGGGCTGCCCCAGGCTGGGAAGGTGCTCACACAGAGTGGACACCCTCCCTTCCAAAGGGAACAGCTGAGTGGCAGGCACAAAGAAACAAAGATGCTCCCAGCAGCCTGACTGTGTCCTCTGCTGTCCCCCTCAGTGGGACCCCCAGGCCATGACAGCTCTCACAGACCCTCGCTGCCCTCCCCAGCATGACAAGAACATCAGCCAACAACACCAACCCCAGCTCTGGCTCGGTGTCTGACAAAGGACATCCTCACCCCAAGCAGAGCCACCACCCTTGGCAAAAAGCATGAGAAACAGCTGATCTCTCACAGGGATTACAGCTGTTACTGAGCATTCAAACCCCAAAATGAGCCCTTCCTGCAGACACTCTGCTCAACTCTCCCAGCACTGAAGCTTCAGAGTGATGGGGCTGCTAAACTGATACAACAGTCAAGAGGTTTAAAGTGAGTCCCATTTAACCAGTTCCTTTCCCATACTGAGGTTTGACCTTTAAACTACATTGAAAATAGGACAGAAATCCAAAATTAGCATTTTACAGCTATTTAAGGAAAATAAAAGAGCAGCAGAACCACTTGCTAAAGCTAAAATCTGCAAGATCACAAGAAAGATTTCGACAGTTTCTAAGTACAACATATTTTTGTAAATTAAACTGCTGGGTTTTGGATAAAAACATCTCCGCAGGAGACTGCAAAGATTTACACTTTAGACAACTTTAATTTTGGAAAACATTTTTGTGATGCAAAAGAAAAAGCAGATGCTTTCAATCAGGCTGGTTTATTTTAACCCAAGAAAAATGTCTCTCCACAGGAAAGCACTGCGTGTGCACAGCTCCCGGCTGTGGCTCTGCTGAGCACCAAATGGCTGCCAGGCTCTGCAGAGCACCCAGAGCCAGCACATCCAGTGCTGGGACAGGGACAGCAGGGGGAGAACCTGCAGGAATTACCTGGAGACTCATCTAAGGCAGCCCCTGGCTCCACTGAACACACCCTCCAGAAATCTCCTACCTGAACTCCACAGTTCTCTCCCAGAACTTCTCACAAGTCTTTAAAGCTTTTAATTGCTCTAAATCTAATTAGCAGAAGAGCTAATTAGACAGAGCTATTACAACATCACAGTTAATACAGCCAAGTCCTCCCTTGCCAATAATCAGCTTAGTTACTTTCATAACACTTCACGTTCTGCTTCCCTCCGAAGCATGTTCTGTGCACTGGCAACAGATTCCTGCTGTCCCAATAGCAGCAGATGCTGCTGAACAGACCCTGACTCAGAGGACAAGCCCCTTCCTTCTGGTTAATTCTTGCAGCATGTCACCTGTGCCAGGTTACCCTCACCTGCCCTGCAATCCTTACACCCTGGTGCCCAGGGGAACGTTCCCAGAGCAAAGCAGAGGCTTGGTTTGGTCTGACCCAGCTGGAAAAGGGGATTATCCTGCTCTCCCCTCCAGGATTACACCTTAAGAACTCCCTGTTCTGCTTCTTGCAGACCCAGAGAGCTGTGGAAAGAGAGCCCAGAGTGCTAACTCTGGGAAGAGCTTGAACAATTAATTGCAGCCCACGAGCTTTGCTCTGGGCAGAGCAATCTGCAGAGCTGGAGCCTGAGCTCCCACTAACAGCCCAAAACTCTCCTCCCAACTATTCCATTTTCCTTTCCAAGTGGGCTGGGACAGCCTAACTTTAATTGCTCCATTACCTCACAATGTCAAGATTTTTTTAACTACTTCACAATTAGCTTGAAGAAAATTCCTTCCTAAATCTAAGTAGAAAAGAAAATTAGAGTGGGGAACATCACCAAGTGAGTTTCATCGTCAGCATCACCCTGTTGCTGCAATAGGGGAGTACCCTAAAAACCACCCCAAAGCCATAAAAGCATTTATTATTCTTGCACTAACCTGTGACACGTTCAAGAGAAAAACAACCCCCACTTGAGGAGCAAATCTCAAATTCAAATCAGATTTATGTATCCGAAAATTTCCCAAAAATAAACTCAACAGAGGAGCTCATCTTGGCTCGGGCTCCGACATTTCCATCAAGTAGCAAGTCCCTGAAATAACAAAGCTGTGGATTTGAACCTTAAGGCAGGCCCACAGGATGATGACAAATTCATGCTGCTGTCCAGTCATACAGCACCAAACATCAGCTTTTTTTGTGCTACAGCATTCCAATGCTATTTTAATAAAATATTTTAAAAGCCTTACACCAGACAGAATAAACAGCTGGAAAAAACCAAAAGTGACTGCAGGGCAAGAACTTCAGAATTAACTGTGTGAAAAGAGATTTTGAGTGAAAGTCTGGAAACCACTTTAAGAATCATTTAAGTGGTGGATTCTTAAAAAACCACTCCAGTTCAGAAGCTGACTTAATAGGTTACCACTTGTTTCAATCAGATGGTGTTGAGCACTGTACATCTTTAAAATGCAAGAGGATCTTGTTAGCATTGGTAGGACGTGAGGAAAAATTTGTTATTCAGTAAAGAACATAATTTTTGGATGAGGTTTTATTTTATTCATGTCAGGCAGATACACATAAATCTCTGACAGCTCTTCCTCCTCTAAGCCAGATCCTAAACCTTGAGCACTGATTAATGAACTACTGAAGAAAGAGGTAGACAGAAAACGGAATATTTTTAGTAGGGTGAGAAGTTGAAGAAATAAAAATAATTACTGTGCAAGGGATCCACTGCATTGTCCCCACAGAAAACAAACCTGCTGTAATTATGGCCAAGGGCTGAGCCAGGATGGGGAAATCCTGCCACACACAAACCCAAACTCACAGTGAGCAGAGGATTTGTCCAGCAGGCAGCTCACACCTGCATCAGGGGCTGGACTAGAGCATCTCCTTCCAGGAGTCTGTGAATACCTGATTGTGCCAGCTCCTGCAATTCCCATGCTATTTATTCTGTCAATTAAAAGTCCCAGCTCCCCCAAAGCTCTAATTACAGAAGAATCTGTTCTCACTCTTTATTTCTAATGTTAATGGCCTCCCTCATGAGTTCAGAAAGGGAAGCAACAAGGGGGTTTGTTTAATATTGAATATTATCTGCCTTAACATCCAGTATTTTACAGCTGTTTGAAACTGCACACCAAGGAAAGGCAGCAGCTTTAAAAGATATTTAATTTTACTTTGTAAGTCATCAACTACAAAAAAATATTTCAGACTTGACTGGAAACAAGCACTTTTATGAAGGGACCTTTTCTTTGCATAAGGAAAGGTCACTGAACTTCAGACAGTGTAAAACTTCACAGCCCTGTCCATCCTCCAAGAAAAATAACCACAAATACGTGATGCTAAAATCCAGTCAGATTCATTAAGTGCAAGTTTTGGAATCAGAAGAAGCTTCTTTTGAGGAACTGATATTCCTGGTGAAGGCAGACACCTCTGGAAGTCTGATTTCCAGCCAACATCTAAATCTGCACTCCAACTGGTCATTTTTTCCACTAACCAAATGCACAGGAGCTGTAAGGAGAGGAGATGTGCACGGATTTATCCTGAGGCACAAAGCATGCCCTGCTTCAAACTGCAGCTCTGATAACACAGGCTGATGTTCCTGGCAATTCCCAGGGAGAATTCCAGCACATCCTTCTTTATCCCAGCAGTGGGAGTAGAGCACAAAAACCCACAGAGGAACACTTCAACAGCTCCATCTTGCAGCTCCCTGCAGGGAGCAGCTGAAGCACTGGGGGCTGCAGGAACAGCTCACCCTGCCCACACTGGCACTGCTGGCCCACTGCAGCCAGGGCTGCTCCCAGCAGCAGCCTGGCATGTTCAGCTGAAATGCAGAATGTTCCCATTTGGGGTTATTGTGAAACTGGCAAATTGCACAGTTCCAGGCCACTGCAGAGATTTCCAGACAAACAGGGATGAAAGCAGCATCCCACAGCTCTGGGCTGGCCAGAACTCAGTGCTGGCTTGAGCTGCCAGTGAGCCAGCTCCATTGCATTGCAGACCCAAAATTCCATACCCTCACAGACAAAGGCAGCACACATTTGTATGCTCGCAGCCTCTTCAGTGCAGAATTTATCTGGTGTTGAAACAAAAATTAATTTTTCTGCCCTCCACAAACCAAGAATAACAACGTCCCCACTACTCTGAGCAAAGACTGAGGCTGCACTCCTGCTGTGCCATCCTGGTTCCCTTTTCCATGGTACCTGGGCAGCAAACTCCTGCAGGGATTGGCAAGAGCTCTCAAACCCCTCAGAATGAAATGGAATTATGGAATGGTTTGGGTTGGAAGGACCTCAAAGCCCACCCAGTCCCACCCCCATGGCCATGGACACCTCCCACTGTCCCAGGTGTCACCAAGCCCCAGTGCCCAGCCTGGCCTTGGGCACTGCCAGGGATCCAGGGGCAGCCCCAGCTGCTCTGGGCACCTGTGCCAGCCCTGCCCACCCTGCCAGGGAACAATTCCCTCCCAAAATCCCATCCAGCCCTGCCCTCTGGCAGTGGGAAGCCATTCCCCTTGTCCTGTCCCTTTCCAAAGTCCTCTTCCAGCTTTTCCGGAGCCCCTTTAGGCCCTGGAATGGGCTCCAAGGTCTCTCCAGAGCCTTCTCTTCTCCAGGCTGCATGTGAAGAATTTAAGATGTGAAGAATTTAAGATGTGAAGCTCTCATAATTTTTAAGCCCACACAAATAATTTCAGCTTCAAAAGACCTTCCCTCCCTCACCCCACAAAATCCTTTTCCATTTGAAGGAGCCCTCCCCAGTTCCATCAGTAACTCCCTCATCTGGCACAGCACTAAATCCTCCCTCAGCCACATGACCACCACAAACTTGGAGGCCAAAACTAAAACCCAAGTTCCCAGAAACCTGCAACAATTGATCCTCGGCTGCTACACCCCTTTTTACAGCTTCCCTTCCAGAGGCTGAGGCCAGCCCACATTCCTGTCAGTGGCTATCTGGGAGCCCACCTCACCTCCAGGAAAGGCACACCCAGAGCTCCAACAATCACCCTGCAGCTCAGCTGGGGCACTCCTCAGCAGCCCCAGCTCTGCCCTCAGCCAGTGCCTTTGAGGCTCTGATAAATCTGCTTTAAGAACTGGAGAAGACAAAGTGGCCAAACAGAGCAGAACCCCCAACAGACACACAGAGCTCATCATTTCTAAATTATTTAGTTTGGAACCTCCACTTTCACCTTTCCCCAGTTATTTCACAGCATGTGAAATACTGCTTTAAAAATTTACATTCCTGTTACTCTTCCCTCATATTCACATTTACATTTCACATCCCTGGGCTTCATCTGGAGAAAATCTTTGTCAAAACACTCCTGAGCCACTGAGGCACAGGAAAACCACAATCCTCTCTGCCACAGGTTGGCTGGGGGGATTTGCAGTGCCAGTAACACACCAATATTTACACTTTATTTCTGCTTTTTGTATTTATGATTGAAGAAGGTGACTTTTAACAGCAAGTTTACTTTTAACAGCTCCAGAAAACCTTCACAAAGCAGTAGCCAAAAAAGACCAGTTTGGGCTCCATCCCAGGCCCCTGGCATCACACTTGTCCTGTGAGCACTGCAGCCAACACTTGCAAATTTGGCTGACACACTCAGGAAAGTGGCTCCCTACACTGTGTGTTTACAAAATTGCCAAGGCTGAGCTTACAGCAGCATTCTTGGGGTTTGTTTGTTTTAAAACACAGAAACTCATTTAGGGATTTCTGCAGCACAGAACTGCACAGGAAAAAGAATTTCTCCAATACTGACTGTTGGGAAGGTGGGAGGAGCCACTCATTTTTTTATTTGTATTTTTTTTATTTTTATGAAGGCAGAACAAATCCATGGATGGATTTAGCATCAGTTATGCTGGTGGTGGGAACTGCAATTTAGCCTTATCTCTCCCAGTGCACAAGTGCTAGTCCTGAATTAAAAGATTACAAACTGCACTTGTAATCTTCCTTCCCTGGCAGCAGGAACCCAAATCCCACGTTCTCTGCCAGTCCCTCCCAGCACACACTCACTCAGGGCTTCCTGAAAGCTCTCAGGCTGCCCCTTGAAAACCAAAAGCAAACTGTGCCCCTTCAGAGCTGAGGATAGTTCTGACAGGAACCACTCAGGAGGTGATTTTGTCCAAACCTGTGCTCAGAGCAGATCAACTCGTCCAGGAGATGACAGGACACAATCTGCTTATCTGCCAAGAGCTGCAAAGGGGACCTGACCTGCTAAGGAGGAGGTAAATGAAGCCTGAGGAGGGGGCAGCAATATATTCACAACAAAAAAAAAAAAAGAGAGAAGGGAGGGAAGGGAAGATTTATTACAGAAATTTCTTTCTTTTTAAACCAATATTCACTTTCACTCCACAGGAAACGTGGATCAGCTCCAGAGGAGTCAGCACTGCCCCTCCCAGGATCATTGGTGCCCAGGGGGATGAGGGGAGCTGGGAAAGCAGCAAATGAACACAGGATCCTCTAGAGAGGAGGAAACACCATAAACTCCAGCCATTCACAACATAAGGAATCTACAGACTCAGCCTGAACTTCTCAGGTAGGGGGCAAAAAGAGACAATGGGTTGATACCAATCTTTGCTCAGGAATTGATGGTTTTAATTGTTTTTTAAAGAAAAAGGACAGAACAGATTGCAAACCCTCCCCACTTCAGTCCATGATTCCTGGCCAAACACCTCTCCACAATCCCCATTTTTGCACCTGGCTTTGGGGACATCAGAGTTCAGTTTTCCTGCTGTGATTGCCAACAGAGCCCAGGGATTGCTCAGGGAGCTTCCCTGCTGTGCTACTCACTGCTTGGTGGATGTCAGCCTTCACTGCCTCGCTCAGCAGCCCCTCAAACACAAAAGAGTCACCAAACTTCTCTGCCTGTGGGAAGAACAAAGGATTCAAGCATTATGTCATCAAAGGAGTGCTATTCTTGGAACCACACTCAACATTTACAGCTTCATTTAATCAAGGATAAGAAAATTCAGAGAATCATTAAGGTGGAAAACCCCTCCAAGGCCATCAAGTCCAACCTTTGACCAAACAAATTCACCATGAATTTGAGTTCTCTTTCAAGGAAGCTGTTTTGCAACAGAAAAGAAGGGATTTTTTCTCTGGATGTTGTTTTTGTTCAACAGCCACTGGGCAGATGGCAGCTCCCTGAGCTTCTGCACATGTTTTTACTTTTATTAATTAAAAATGCAGTTCTGATTGTCCCAACTGCTTTCAAATGCTACACTCATCAGTCTAATATGAAAGCCATGTTTCATTCCTCTTATTTTTCCTTTGGGAAGCACAATAAAAGACTTGAACCTTGTCACTTACTGCTCCACCATCACCAGCACCACGTTTTAAATTGCTGCTACAACAATAAAGAGTTAAAAGTAACTCAATCACTGTATCTAGCACTATAGCAATCCAAAATAATAACTAATACAAATAGTTTTGATCAATCACAGTACATTACACCAAGAGGAAAAAAAGGGAGGAGGTGTAAGTGGAGCACTCAGTGACACCAGCTGAGCCATGGGGTCTGCAACAGATGCAGTTCTGCCAGGGCTCCAGGAACACTTGGATATCTCTCAGGGTGGGACTGCTGGGGGTCTGTGCTGAGCCAGGGGTTGGACCTGATGATCCTTGTGCCCTCTTCCAGCTGAGGATATTCTGTGATTCCACACTGAGCCCACCACACACATGCTCATCCCAGAAGCTGTTTGCAGCAGGCAAGCTTTGTTCCAACCCAGCATAGTTAAACCTCCCTTTTTTTTCCACAATTATGGAGCTAAGAAACAGAAATAGCAGACAAAAGAAGCTCTTCATCCAACCAGAGGATCCTGCCTTCCAAATGAGGCCCAGCTCATGCAGTGGATTCAGCAAAGTGCCTCCTCTGAGAGCTGCTCCTCACCCAGGCTCCTCTGCTGCAGGGCTGGCAGGTTTGTCACAGCTGCTAGGAACAGTCACTGTCAGGGGGGATCTGAGCTTCAGGCACAGGGGCCCTTCCTGGGAGGCACCTCAGCATGTTCTTGTGGCACTGCTCCCAGGAACAGGCACACCACTGCACTGCAGCTGCTGCTGTCCCCTCCTGAGGCACAGGGCTCTGTGGCAGAGCACAGAGCTGTGCTGGGCCAGCCTGCAGAGGCCCTGGCCATCTCAGTCTGTTACATCCCTTCCCCAGGATTTTCTAAACCAAGGAAAATCTAACTTGCTACAAAGAGCTCCAGGACCCAAATATCAAAAAAAAACCCCAAGCAAACCACCCCAAAACCCCCTGTAGGACCTGCTGGCCTCACAAGGCTTAGCTGGCAATTATTAAACACAACAACAAACACCCCACTGCCCTTCCAGCCAGGACAGCAGGGCCACACAATTCCTTCTCCCCAGAAACACTGGAGCGTGCAAATCCCAAACAAGTGTTGTGACACCCCCAAAAAGCCAGGCTGGTTTCCAGCGGGGAGGAGCCCTGGTGCCTCACCTCGGTGACGTAGCCCGTGGAGTTGACAAAGCTCTCGAAGTCCAGGTTGCTGACCTCGTACTGGTCCATGTAGAAGCTGCCCAGGTGCACTCTGCGGGCAGGGCCCTCTCCATCCTGCTGGATCTGAGGCTCCTGGGTGCCCATGGTGAACACCCCTCCTGGGATCAGCACCATCTGCACAGCAAAGCCCCAGCGCGGCACGGTGAGCCCCTGCTGCCTTCACTCTCCTGCTCTGCAGCTATGATACTTCATGAAATATCCTTTGCCAGGGTTTTTCCCTCCTGGGAAGCTGAGGAGCCTCAGGAAAGGAATTAAACAACAACTATCTGCTGGAATACAACAGGTTCATTTTCTATTGCTCCACGTGCATTGTTTTCACTTGATGTCATTTTCACCTGTGCCGAGGCTGTGAGCAGTCACAAGATTTTCTTATGAATTCTCTTCTTGTTCTTCCTATCTGATCAATCTTTTCTCTCTGTTCTTTTAATATCATTTTAATGCAGTATTTTAATATAATATGTATCATAAGATAATAAACCAGCCTTCTGAAAATGGAGTCAAGATTTGTGTCTCCACACACGGGGAGCTCCCAACACTGCTCTTCACCTCTGCAGGTGGTTTGAAACAGCATTTTGGCCAGCCCATGTGGGGAAACAGCAAGCAGAACTGCAGTTGGGGACAAATCCCCATTTTTCACATGAAGTCTGGGTCATGCTGGTGCTCTCAGGAGGAGAAACATGTGTCTCCTATGTCACACTCTGTTATTTCTGCAGTTGCACCACTGCCAGGGCAGCAAAGGAGCAGAAAATGAACCCACAGCAGCTCCCAGCACCTCTCCAGGGCAGGGGAATGAGCATTTGCACCACCTCACTCATCCCATTCCTGTTTCTTCTCCACTGCAGAGCTCTCCCAGCCACACCTACAATTCACACAGCTTGCAAGTGGCCCATAAAAAACACTACAAACACTTCTCCTCAGACTGCCCCCAGCTGAAGCTGCCTGTGTCCTCCTAACCTCCTGCACTGAGAAGAATCTCAGCTCTTACAGGCAGTCTGGAACTGACTCCATAAAAGGGCTGCAGGATAAATTTGCTTACATTTTTCAGGACTTAGGAAACAACAACGTGGTGAGAAGTTGCACCACTTCCTCCCTCCCAACCTCCCTTCCACCCTCGGTAGCTGGAGCAGCTCCCTGAGGAGGTTTCCAAGCCAGCTCAGAGCTCACTGGGCTAAAAACCTTGTACAAAATTAACTCTTGCTGCCTCCCCCGTTCTAAAACCATAATAAATAAATGAACCTGTTTGTGGGTGGTGCAGAGGCCACTTCTCTCTCTTCACTGCCAGTGAAGATGTTTTCTAGCTGAGCAGCATCAGGTTATGTTGTGAGCATAACTTAACCAGCAGTAACTGGCTTTCATTACCCACTGCTGGAGCTGCCAGCTGCATGAAGGGTCAGAGGACTTTTGCACCCTGCAGACCCACCGTGAATGCTCAGGTCTGTCACACAAAATGCATCCCGAACACCACGGGGATTGTTCAATTCATGCTCTTTAACTATTCTCCAGTTTGTGAGGGGAGTTCCCACCCTGCCTGTTGCACAGGGGCTTTGCCAAGCCGATGCAGCTCCCCAGCATCACAACAGGGGCAAATGGAGATTAATTCCCTCATGTTTTCCTGCTCTTCCCGTGAGGGAGGAGCGAGGTGGGGCCACAAGCAGCGCCCAAGGCCAGTTTCTATCGGCCCACCCACCCGTAATTTAATTTCGCTTTCCCCACGGCAGTTCCCCGGCTGCTCCGTTATCCCGGGGGAGGCCGTGCTCCACGCGGGCCGCCCCACGGCCCGGCCCGGCCCCTCAGCTGCCCGGGCCCCCACCCGGCCCGGCCTCGCCGCTCACCGGCCCGCGCCCGGCGCTCCGCCCGCTGCCCGCCGCCGCCGAGTAGCGCCGCGCCGCCGCCTCCCGCCCGTCGCTGGGGGCCCGGCCGGCGCTGCAGCCGCAGCCCGCGGTGCCGGGGGTCGCTGCGGCCGTTCCCGTTCCCACCGCCAGCAGCAGCAGCGGCAGCAGGCAGCGCCGGGCCCGGCTGGGCGCGGCCATGTTGGCGGCGGGGCCACGTGCCGCGCGCGGTCACGTGACCAGGAGCGTCTTAAAGGGGCCGCGCCGCGCCCTGAGGGGCGGGACCGGGGCTGTCCCCTCGTGTCCCCCCCCGACACCACTGTCCCTCTTCCCACTGTTCCTCCCTGTCCCTCATGTTCCTCTCTGCCCCCTCATGTCCTCTCCTGACCCCACTGTCCCTCTCTGTCCCCTCATGTCCTCTCCTGACCCCACTGTCCCCTCATGTCCCTCTCTTTCCCCTCCTGTCCCCTCATGTCCCTCCCTGTCCCCTCATGTCCCTCTCTGTCCTCTCCTGACCCCACTGTTCCTCCCTGTCCCTCTCCGCCCCCTCATGTCCTCTCTTGACCCGACTGTCCCTCCCTGTCCCCTCATGTCCCTCTCTGTCCCCTCATGTCCTCTCCTGACCCCACTGTCCCTTCCTGTCCCCTCATGTCCCTCTCTTTCCCCTCCTGTCTCCTCATCTCCCTCTCTGTCCTTCATGTCCCTCCCTGTCCCCTCCTGACCCCATTGTCCCTCCCTGTCCCCTCATGTCCCTCTCTGCCCCCTCATGTCCTCTCTTGATCCGACTGTCCCTCCCTGTCCCCTCATGTCCCTCTCTTTCCCCTCCTGACCCCACTGTCCCTCCTGTCCCCCCTGTCCCCATGCCCAGCGGTTCCTGCCAGCCCGTGCTGGTGGCTCTGGAGCAGTGCCCTGCTGAGCTCCCAGCTCCAGAGAGCTGCGAGGGGGAGCTCAGCCATCCACTGAAAGACCTGAAATACCACGGGAATGTCACCCATCCATAGAATACCTCCAGTGCCCACACAGGGGTCTCATAAAGGGCACCGAGGGCGTGTTCCCCCCTGGAATTGTGCTTTGGGATTCCCCTCTCCACCAGGGAATCACAGTTCTGCGTTCTTCGTTTCTCCCACAGTTCACTGTAGCTGTTGGAGACTCTGTAAAATCTTTACTTTCTTGTGGGAGCTTCTGCTCAGAGCTGTCAACAGAACAGATCTGCATCATCCCCCATGCCGAAATAAACCTTTACTCATCCTGCGGGATATTAATTCAAAATGCTCCGTGTAATTTTGGCTTGTGCTTGCAGCAAGGAGAAGCCTGAGTGAAGGAGGGGTGTTATGGTTTGGTGTGTGTAAAATGGCAGTGCTGGGAGGCCTCGAGGGATCAATCCCAACTATCCATCATTAGTCCCTTTTGCCTTGTGATGTGCTCCAGAAAAGCATCAGAGTGCAGGAAAACAAACGAGTGCAAACTTAATTATACAACAATCCCTTGCTGCCTTGGGGTCGGAAAATGGAAATATTCCTTTTGCATTGACACGGCGATCTTTGCCCTTTGTTAAGGCATGAATGTCTGTGAAAATGAGAGTTAAATCCAACTTATTTTCTTCTGCTAAATATTTCCCAACACAGTTCACTGAAGCGAGAGCAAAAGGTAGGCATCCAAATTCTGCAGACTTCTAGAACTGAAAGCAGTCTGTCAGGATAACCTCTCCTTAATAAAGCCCTGGGATTCTGGCCGTGTGGTGCTGGAATTCAGGAAAATCAGCTGATTTCCAACGAGCTGGGACAGCTCTCTAGTGTATCCTGCCCACTGGTTCTCATGGCTCCTTTTCCTGGAATTATTGTGTGCATCATTTGTGTAGCTCCATCAGGAGGGCTCATATTCCTTACTCTCCCCAGGGAGCAGATGAAATAATTACAGTTTGCTTCTGAGCAACATCCAGCTGCCACTCCGAGCTCCTGAGGACTTGGAGAACTTTTGCTGCTGTGGATCCTTTTGTGCTCAGCCATTAGTTTTAGCTTTAGCTTTAGTTTTTCTCTCTCCTCACACCGAGTCCCTACGCTTGTGATGTTGCTGTTATTAAAATGTGATGGGAATGAGAGATTTTCCAGCTCTTCATGAGAGGCTGAGGGGTTCCAGCATTTGTCAGGAGTGCTTTTCATCCCTGAGTGCCTGCATGGATCCCTTCTGGGATCATCCTCCCCACTGTGAAACCAGCCATGAGCAAGAGGAGACAGATTGATCCTCACAGTCCTGGAGTATCTTCTGCTCTCGTTTTTCTTCCAGGGCTGTTGAGCTGCAGCTGACAAAAGAGACAAAACCAAAACAGCAGAGACAAAACCCATACAAAGTCTCCCAGCAGGCTGGAGGTGCAATGTTTCCAAAACAGCCAATGGTTAGCTGTAAATTTGTCAACACAAAACAAGACAATAGAAATAAAAAGCAAATAAAAGACTTCACATTTCATTTTAACATCTTTCATCAGTGCTGAATTTCCATAATTGCTAAAAATAAAGTAGGAGTGGAGCAGAACAAGGTTTGAAAAGGAGAAAAAGAACAAAGTACTCCAATAGCAAGCTATAAAAATCCCTCACAAGTTGTTTTCCTGTGACTGAAACCACATGTGAAATTGGGCCAAACCTTCATAGTGCAGCTCCCAGGGCTGAAGTGATACCTACCAAGTAGTGTTTTTTCACTATTTCCTCTCTGAATTCTTGAGTTCATTCCCTCGACCCTCTGGGGGTGTGTGGGCTCCAAGCCCAGCCCTCCGGTAGGTCCCATTGTCAGGGAAAATTCCTGTAAGGGAATACCCTGGTCCCTCCCAAGGTGACCTTTCCCACTCCCACACTGCCCTCAATTTTACCTCTTTTCAATGCTGTAAGATTATAGGAGCCCCATGAGCTCACAGTGCCTGCAGCAGCAGCCAGAGCAAGCTCCTGAAGATGGAAATGTTCTCCTGCATTGGGAACTTCCATGATTTTCTTATCTTTGCCAGCACCCCTTCAAATCTAGCAAGTTCTTTGCAGAGCTTGGGCTGAATGCCCAAGAATTGGTGAGGGGCCATCAGAGTATGTAATGACAGGACAAGGGGGAATGGATTCCAGCTGACAGAGAATAGGTTTAGGTTGGATATGAGGAAGAAATCGCCCCTGTGAGGGTGGGGAGGCCCTGGTACAGGGTGCCCAGAGAGAGCAGCTGTGGCTGCCCCATCCCTAGAAGTGTCCAAGACCAGGCTGGAGGGGGCTTGGAGCACTCAGCCCATTCTGGGATGCTATGAGCTCCTCAGCCTCTGAAGAGCTGACCAAGACCCAGAATCAAACACAGTCCACAAGCAAAAATGTGGCCTTTGGTATTTGTGGGGAGGAATGTCTGCAGAGGGGCAGGCTCCACTCCCTCCCTGGGCAGCCCGATCCCGTGCTCCCCCCAGTGCTGCTGCTGGGATTTATCCCTGGATAAACAGTGCTGGAGCTATTTTGAGGCTGCTCAAGGTGCTCAGCAGGCACAGCTCTGCCCCTGGCTCTGGTGACAGCCCTTCTGTCACTGCCCTGGAGCCGCTGCAGCCACTCGCAGCCTCCTCCTGCTGAACCCATCCAGAGATTAGATTTGATTACACAAGAATTCATTAGGATTATCTAATGATATTAGGCACCACTACTCCGCCAAATTCCTGATGAGTAATGGCTTGTAGTATTGCAGCCATGGAGGAAACCCATAAAACTCTGTTCTCTGACCTTCGCTTCAGTTCCTGAGTCACAGCTTCAGCTGCTGCATATCCTTGCTCCAGAGCCCCAGCTCCAGCTCCTCTGGAGGTATTTTTAATGGGGAAGTTATGTCGATTTCAAACTGGCTCATCTGGGCTTGTTTCATTCACCAGCTTCTCCTGCTGCTGTAAAGAGGGAAACAAGCGAGGAGCCGGGCACCATTCCTACCTGTTAGCCAGGGGTGACAGCGGAGGGAACTGTTTCCTTCCCCTAAATCCCAATTAAAGTGATACAGTTGTTCTGCAGACAAACATTGTACCCACCCCTGCACAGCTCTGAGTGCTGCCAGGCAGCCACAGAGTGCAGGAAAATCAGGGTATAACTGTGGGGAATAACCTTGGCTAATATTTAAGGATAAATAATTATATAATACCATAAATAAATGAAATATTACTATTTTTTATTCGCTGCTGGTCATTCTGGCTGAAGTTGTGCTGTCCCGTTAGTGATACCCCCGTGCTGTAATTGAAGAGGAGCTCCCGTGACACTCGCTATTCCCAGAGTTTGGAGCGTTCCTGCAGAACAGCCGGGACTCTGCTCAGCCAAGGGCTCGCACCTGAGCCAGGGCACAGGTGACAGCACCTGGGCAGCCAGGTGCTCACCTCAGCCCTCAGCTTCCCGCTGCTCTGCGCTCCCCAAACAGCGCTGGCACCGGCGTTACTCACGGTTTACTCCGGGTTTACCAGGCAGCCTGTGCCCGGTACTCCCGTACGCTGGTCCCCCGCTCGCTCCAGGGCTCTGTGCGGACCCCCGGGAACAAAACACATCCGAGTCCCCAACCGGGGGGTTCGCCCCCGCCACTGACCGCACGGACCCGGGGGTCCATCCCCGACCTGGGGGTCCATCTCGTCCCTGACCGCACGGACCCGGGGGTCCATCCCCACCACTGTGATGGGTCCATCCCGGCACTGACCGCACGGACCCGGGGGTCTCCGCTGTCCGCTGCCCCCGCCCGGAGCGCGCCGCGGGGCACGCTGGGAGCTGTAGTCCTGCGGGACGCGCCCCCGCGGCGGCGCGGCGGCGGCGGGACTCGCTTACCCAGCGTGCCCGGCGGGCTATTTAAGGCGCGGCGGCGGGCGCGGAGCGCAGTGACCATGTGGACGCGCAGCTAAGGCGGCGGCGGGCGCAGCCTCCGGGAGCGGGACCGGGAGCGCCGCCGGGATGGAGCTGCCGAGCCGTCCATAGCCCGCCCCGCCGCCTCCGCAGCCAGGTACGGCCGGGAGAGAGCGGGCACGGCTGGGCAGGGAGGGCGGCGGTGAGCGGCCGTCGGGGCAGCCCCGTCCCGCAGCCCGAGGGATGCAGCTTGGTGCTGGGTGGGGACACCCGGGGATGCAGCCCGTTGCTAGGCGGGGATACCCGGGAGTTGCAGTGAAGGGGATGCGCTCCCGTGCTCGGCGGGGTTGCCCGGCCCCGCAGCCCCGGTGGGACCGGGCAGAGCCCCCCGGCCGTGCCCGAGCGGGGTCCGCTCCCTGCAGCCCCCCTCGGCTCCAGCTTTCCCCGTGCCGGTGCCCCCGGGCTCGGGGCTCGGCTGTGAGGCGTGTTCGGCGTTATGTAAACACTCGTGAGCGCCGATGGGGACTTGGCCATGGGCGATCTTCCTCTTACATGGTCAAGAAGCGGGCAGCTGTGGGTGGATGTTTCGGAGGGTCCCGCTGACAGGCCAAATATTTGGCTGTTTCCTGGACTACAATAACTGGACTCGGGCGGGGGAAGGGGTGGGGGCCCATGTGCATTCCCCGCGCGTGTACGTGGGATGTGCCACGGTCCCGGGCGGCTTCCCGGCCCCGTGCCGAGCTCCTGCGGGCTGTTTGGGCTCCTCGGGGGGCACGGGCTCCCTGTGCCGCTGCTGGGCAGGCTTTTCCCGCAGGGAAAACGCTCCGTGCAGCGGGACGGGCTGGGGCTGCTCGGCCCTTGCCCTCCGTGCCCCAGGTGGGTTTGCTGTGGCCGCCAGGAGTTTGTCTAAGAGGACTCCAACAGGTGTGAAAGGCTTGAGTTGGGTTTGTTGGCGTGCAGCGGTTCTGTGCCTGCTCGGCCGCAGATGGATGGGGCTGCGCTCCTGCTGCTCGCAAATCAGGAAGGGAGAACGTGGCTAATACAATCCAGATCCTTGCCTGATGAAGATTTAGTGACTGTGAGTAGCGCGTGTGGGAGCCGCTGCTTTTATTTATTAGTGAGGCTCGGTACCTGTGCATGTGTTTTATTTCTTAAAGCGTGTTCCGTTACTTGCCTTTGAGGCTGTTTTGCTGGGCGCGGAAATGAGCCTGGCATCCCAGGACTGGCTGACTCTGAGCCCAGGCCAGAGGCCCGTGGTGGAGCTGTTCTCCTTGCAGGGCTCAGCTGTGGCAGTGCCATGCGAGGCCAATATCCCTTCCTTCCCCTCAGTGCTTCCTCTGTGGCCACGTTAATGGGCACTGGATTTCTCATTGTTTTCTTTTCTGTGCCTTAATGTACACCAATTTCCTCACGCAGCAAGTATTCCATGCTCTAAGTGCTGGTGTAAGTCCTTAAGCAATAACAGCATTGCTGTGGCTGGAGCAGAGCTTTGGCTGCCCAGCCCTGGCTGCTCAGTGGGTGCAGAAAGCCGGTGGCATCCATCCGGCCAGAAATTCAGGGTTATCAGGACACGTGGTGAAACAAACGTGGGAATTGACCACTGTGGGACTCCGCAGGCTGAGCTGTGTGAAGCTGTGCTCAGTGTGCCTAAACCAAAATAAGGAATTGCTGTGAAAACAAAACTACAGTTGCAGTGTGTTTCAAAACAAGCTGATGCTGAGCTGATTATTTCTAGTGTTTTCTTTAAGCTGCTTCTTGTTTGTCAATAACAGGGGTTTTTCTGGTTAAAATACCTTATTTCCCCAAGATTAAAGTGTTTGCTTAGATGAGGGATTTTCCCCCCATCTGCTTGTTTTGCAGAGTTGATTAAGCCTTGAAAACAATTTCCTCTTACCAGGTTTCATAAATTAGGAAGTAAACAAACAGGAGTAACTTTGGTTTGCCTTTGCAATCGTGGGGTGGAGCTTAGCTCGGGGAAATGGTTTTTATGAGATGTGCTAATCCTGAGCACCATCGTTGGAGGGTGGAGGAGGCCTTAGTGAAGAGCACAGGAGGGAGAGCATCTGGTTTATTTCTTGGATATGGTTGGTGGAGCTGCAGGTTTGGGTGGATGGAGCTGTCCTGGGACTGATGAACAGGGTGGAGGGGGTGTAAGGGACAGTTGTGATCTCTGGTTGTAAATGAGAAGTGTAATTTTGGGAGGAATTCTTCACTGAAAGGGCTGTCAGGCATCGGCAGGGGCTGCCCAGGGAGGCTGTGGAATCCCCTGGAGGTGTGCAAGCAACTCTTGGATGTGCTCAGAGCTCTGGGCTGGGGACCAGGGGAGGCTTGGGCACAGCTTGGGCTCCATGATCCTGGGAGTCTTTTCCAGCCTCAGTGGTTCTGTAACATGATCTTACCCACAGCACCATCAACCCTCTTGTGCTCCCTCAACAAACCTGTTTGTAGCCTAGAAAATGCACAAATGGAGTTAAAGTGAAGAAATAATCTCAAGTCCTGGCAGCTGACAAGTGAGGCCATTGCAGCTGAGAGGTAGAGCTGCAAGCCACAACGTGCTGCTGCTGTGTGCTGTGAGCTCTTGCTCTGGCTTTGTAGAAACTCCTCTGCTAAAGACAGCCCTGAATGTCCCTGACAGCGTGGCAAGCACGAGAACAGGTCACCTGCAGGGTGGCAGGTTTGGGGTGAATTTTGGGGATGCAGCTCCTCCAGTACTGTGTGTGTGCCAGAGAAAAGGGAACAGCCCAGGGGCTGGTCAAATTGGGGTGGTCCAGAAGTCTGCTCTGCAAGCAGAAGCTCCTTTTGGCTGCTTCTCATCAGATGAGCTGCTCTCTCCTGGTAAATTGCTGAAATGGACAGCATTGAGGTGGAACTTCTTGTTCAGTGCTGTCAAGCAGGATTAAAGCAGAGCCCAGATATCCTGAGCCCTTGTCTGGTACCTGCCCTTGAATTGGAGCCATCAGAAGGGCAGGTGCTGCTTGTTCTGGGGAGCTCCTGGAGCAGGTGTAGCTGCTCTTGGCCACCTGGGAAAGAGACCAGTGCCACCTGAGCTGTCCCAGCACTGGGGTGGCATCAGGACCAGGGCAGTGCCTGTCCCTGGACTGGGCACTGCTGGGGCACCTCCAGTCTTGGGGGTAGCTCTGGGACCCTCGGTGCAAGAAACACATTGAGAGGTGGAATGTGTCCAGAGATGGGAGTGGAACTGGGAAGGGTCAGGAGCAGCTGGGAAGGGGCTCAGCCTGGAGCAAAGGAGCTCAGGGGGGACCTTGTGGCTCTGCACAGCTCCTGCCAGGAGGGGACAGCCGGGGGGTCGGGCTCTGCTCCCAGGAACAGGGACAGGAGAGAGGGAACGGCCCCAGGCTGGGCTGGGGAGGCTCAGCTTAAATATTAGGAAAAATAACTTCACTAGAAAGAGTAGTCAAGCACTGAAATGGGCTGCCCAGGGAAGCAGTAGGGCTCCCATCCCTGCTGGTGCTCAAAGACTGAGCAGATGTGGCTCTTCCTGCCATGGCTGGGTGGGCACAGTGCTGTCAGCTCAGCTCGATACCTGGCAGGTCTTTTCCAGCCTCCATGGTCCTGTGATCCTGGCTGGTTTGTTGGCTGTGCTGGTTCCTCATTGCACAGCAGAATGCTTTGGAATATCTGATGTGTCAACTTGCAGAGTGTACTGGGAGTCTTTGAGACATTATTACCCCATAAATACAAGATAGTTGTAGTTGTAGGATTGTCTTAAAGCCAGGAGGAATCTCAGGCTCCCGTGGGAGGTGGGATGAGGGTAGTGGCTCTGTAGTAGCTGGTAGACGAGCTGCTGGCTCGCCCGTGGGTGAGTGTGAGGGAAGGCGGCCTCACCAAAGCAGCTTATGGAGACCAGAGGGTTTAGAGGCAGAAAATCATGTGCTGCTAGGTTATGTAAATGTAACATCTCTGTCACAATGAGACCGTGGTGTAAATCCTGCTTCCTAAAGATGTGCATTGCGGGATGTCCCAAATTAGTTTCTTCTGCTGAGATAGCAACAGAAACTGAAGGTGCTTGGGTGGCCTGGAGCCTTTTTTTTGTGCTGTTTGTGTGTGATAATCAAAATCTGGGGTGTCAAAAGCTGCCCAGTTTCATCCAGTGGCCTGGACAGGTGCTGGGAGAGCAGTAGAGAGTGTCCTGTGCTGCAGGGTGGATGCTGGCCGTGTCCATGGCTGTTCCAGGTGATTCCTGTGCTCTTCCTCCCAGTCTCTCCTGGAGGCTGCTGCAGGAGGCAGGATGCCAAAACTGCACGGGCTTTGATCTGGCTCGATATTCCTGTCTAATTTCTGCTTCCCATGGATGCTACAAAAGGACTACAGCAATTATTGCCTCGTTCTGTCTTGGCACGAGCAGGCTGGGGATGGAGGCAGATTTCTCTTTCCAGGGTGCTGCAAATACTTGTTAGATTGGCAGAGGCATCCAGAGGCTCCTTGTGTGGCTCTTGCTTGTGCTGTACCTGTTGAGAAAGTACATTTCCATGTCTTCAGGGCACTTGTGGTTTATGGGATCAAATTTGCTGAGAAAAGCCATGGCTGCTTCATCCCTGGAAGTGTCCAAGGCCAGGCTGGACAGGTCTTGGAGCAATGTGGGGTAGTGGAAGGTGTCCCTGCCCATGGCAGGGGGTGCAGTGGGATGATCTTCAAGGTTCCTTCCAACCCAAACCATTCTGTGTTCTTTGAAAAAGATGAAATGGAAACTACAGGAACTGTAATTCAAGCGAGGAGAGCTGCAACATTCAGCTGTGGATTCTGAACTCGGAGGAGTTTCATTTTCATGCTTGTGGTTTTGGTTAAGCTTGTCAAAACTTGGATCAGAACTTCCTAGCAGCGTTCTATGGAGAATAAACTGTCAGTTGATATCTGAGCAAGTTAACCCTCTGGAGAGAAAATGGGTTGGAAGTGTGCGTGGAAGTCTGTGTTCCTTGATTTTGCATTTGTGGCTTGTGGCAGTGTGATTGCATCCTCACGTGCCAGAACGCCATCATGAAGAGTGCTGTAGGAAGCTGTGTTCATATCTCACTGATGATACCCCCTGGAAGTGTCCAAGGCCAGGCTGGACAGGGTTTGGAGCAGCCTGGTCCAGTGGAAGGGAGTGGATGGAGATAATCTTTCAGGTCCTTTCAAGCCAAACCAGTCTGTGACTCTGTGATCATTTGGCTGCAGAGGTGATCAAAGGAGGGGCAGTAGCTCTGAGAAATGGAAATGCCAGATGTTTCTGGGCTAGATGTTGGGTAATGCCTCTGCTTTTGCAGTAATGTGCTGAGCTCTAAAGGAAGAGGCTTGGTTGGTTGAACCCAGTGTCACAATGGCACAGGCAGTTCATCCTCTCCTCATCTGGTGCATGATCTTCTGTGGTTAGAGGATGATAATCTCTGGGCACGCACATGGAAGAAATTTCTGATCATAGTAGGCCAAAAAATGGCTGCTGCCCAAAGGCTGTACTTTGTTTTTTATTTTATGCAATTGTTTAGTAGCAGTTTTGCATGAAACTTGTATAAACATTTCTTTGTGCCTTGGCCCATCCTGACCAGTTCTTCAGAAATTCCGAAATCTGCCAAGAAGTTGTGAAGAAGAAAGCTTTGTTTGCAGTCCAGCTCTGTCCCATCTGCATCCCAGGAGAAACACATGGCCACAGATGCAGACACCGACCTCAGCCTGATCCGAAGGGTTAATTGAGAACTTCTGATTTAAATAACTCTGCAGTCCTTGGCTGCTCCTCTCTGAAGTGTTCACTAGATTCAGATGCTAATGCTCGTGGGTGGTTCAGTATTTTGAACCTTTGCCTTCTGGAAAATTACAGTTGGGAGGCCAACAGGTACAAGCCAGCCTGGGAACTGGAGCCTTCATCTGTAACGCAGCCCGGCCCATCGGGGCTTTTGAGCTCAAAGTAGGTCCCTTGGCCACCAGTGGCTCTCCACACGTGCTCATCATGTGCTGGCAGTGGCTCCTCCTCTTGGGCTGGTTGTCCCGGGCGCTGAGGTTTTATCCAGAGAGCCGGGAGCCGGCCGAGGTGTCCGGGAGGGACGAGCGGCGCACGGGAAGGTCCTGCCTTGGGGACAGCACAGCCCTCGGAGCCCGCAGGAGCAGGGGCTGCCCAGAGGGACTCAGGCCTTGGCTTCTCTGCCCGAGGGGACCCAGGTGTGCCGGGGGACACCCTGCCAAGCCCAGCCCTGGAGCCCGACAGCGCGCCCGCCATGGAGGAGAGGGAGCCCCCGCCGAGGTGCGGTGCTGGAGAGGGGACAGGGCTGAGGGGGGACAGGGCAGTGGGACGTGCAGGGGAAGGGGTCAGGCACTGGGGACAGAGGGCATGGCAGCTGCAGGGGCGTGGAGGCTGCTCAGGGACAGGTGAGTGTAGCCATGATATTTTAGTGAGAAATCCTCTGCTAGGATTTTTCCTGTCCTGAGGAGCTGAGAGCTTCAGGAAAGAAAAAAATCCTAGCAGAGGATTTCTCACTAAAATATCATAGCTACAGGAGAGGAAATGCTGAGTTCAGGGAGTGTTGGGTTTGCCGAAGAGTGCCGAGGGTTGATGTGGGGTGCAGGCAGCAGCCCCTGCTGTGGTGAGCCCTCAGCAGGTACCTGGCCATGCAGGTGACATTGGGACTGTTCTGTACCCTCTTCTTCCCTGGCCATCTTTGCTCCTTGGCCGAGCTCCAGCTGGTGTAATAAACCAAGCTTGCTCTCTTTCCCCATGACATTGGCTGTCCTGGTCCTTTTGGCGTGTTCCAGCTCTCTCCTGATAGAAATATGCTGGAAAACATTGTGTGCTCATCGGGGCCTCGTCCAGAGGCTGACGTCCAGGCTGCCTCCTCCCAGCAGGGCTGGAGCCAGCAAGGATGGGCTTCAGGAAGTATCAGCTTCAGCAAGTGCTCCTCACTTTTAATGGGGTTGAGAAGATGCTGTCAGGTCGTACTTAGTTTGGAACAAAATGATATTTTTCTCCTGACAGTGTGTCTCTAATGGAGTTTCTTTTTCCAGCTGTCTGCAGATGCCTGTCAATAGGACCTGTCAGTCATGTTTCTTACCTCTGCCAGTGGCTGCTGTGTAAGGGATTGCTGTCAGAGTGTAACTTCCATGCTTTTGACTTGAATTTTCTGTAGCTAGCTTGTCTGGTTGCACTGAGCAAATAATTAAAAAAAAAAAAAAAAAAAAAAACAACAAAAAAAAGCAGGCGTCCTTTCTAAGGAGAAAAGAACATTGTGCACATTTGCTTTCCTGTACTGAGGTTTTATTGAGGTTAAAGTTACCAAAATGAGTTGCTTTATCTGTTTTCTTAAACTGCAGTTGCACCTATGAAACAGTAACTTCTGAATAACTTTGTCACTGATATGATAAATCTATTTATCTGTGGAGCGGCAAATAGTATGAATAGGATGTAATTAACTTGGCCCTCATCTTGCTGTGTGAATTTACACTGCTCTTCCTACTTATTTTTAGCGGAAGGGGAAGTCTGTTCTTGATGAGATGTGCAGGAGTCTGATCTCCCCCCGGGAGCAGAGGGGAGTGTGGGCTGGTGGATGGGGATTTGGGAGACCTGGATTCAGATCTGGGCCCCAGTCTGACCTGCTGCATGTCCTTGAGAAAGTCACAGTGCTGTGCTGCTCCCTCCTTCCCCTCTTCCCCAGCCTCCATCTTGCCTGCTCGGCCTGGAAATTGGAGGAAAAAATCTGCTGCATTTGAAGTGTCAGGAGGAAAAATCCTTGGTCTGAGAAAGTGCATTTCTGCTCTTAATCTAACGGTTCATCAGCCGCCCATGGGTGGCATAGCAGCCTCCTGGACATGAAAGGTTGCAGCTGAAGGGAAAACAAGATCCTGTGGTAGATAAATGTACTGTACTGATAGGTTTTTTTTAAGGTGCAGGCTCTGAAATGGAACTCCGTGTGCATAAAGAGCAGTGCTGAGCTCTCCCTGAGCTGGGTCCTGCTGCAGGTGTGAGAGGATCCTGGATCGGGACAGGGCTGCTCCACATCCCAAAATCCCTCTGTTTGCCTTTCCCTGGCGAGTGCAAAGAGCTCCTTTCAGATCTGCTAAGTCAGAAGCTTTGCAGATGACAGAGCTCTGTCCTCAGCCCCAGCATGGTGATTATTCACTGGGTGAGCTTTCAAATCAAGCACTTCCTCCCTCCTTTGGCTGTTCTAATGGGATTCTTAGGAATCTTTCCTAGCATCCTCATGGAGGAAATCTTCCTTTTTTTACTGAGTGACAAACATCAGGTTTGGGTTCAGATTTTCAAATTAGCTGTACCTGTGAAAATACAAAATGCTGTGTGGGTATTATCCAAAAAAATCACATGAAATCTTGATTAGTCTGTAGGGTCAAATTTCAGCCAAGTAATCTTGTAAAACTTGGATTTACCAGATTATCTAAGCACTAGATTTTCAGGATAATAGTGTTTGGTTGTATTTAAAAAGTGTTAACTTGCTTGGCCTGATTTACCAATATTAATGACCTGATTCCATTTAATTCAAACACAGACCTACCTGGTCTTGGGGGTTCTCAGATCTGTTAATTTCTGGCTGATTCTTCTTATGCTATTAAGCAGTTCTTTGTGTTTGCTTCTTTGTTGTCTCTCTGCCCTTAAACTCTGGTCTTGCTTCTGTCAAAAACTGAAACAGAATTAAACTTTGACTCTGGAATTTCCTGTCGGCAGTAATGAAGTTGAAACACTTAAGTACAGTTGGAGTTTCTATTCTTAAACAGCCGAGATAGTGAAAGAGACTTTGATAAAGTGCTGCTCCAGTTCTGGTAGCAGTACATATAAAATTGGCAGTGTTTATTGAATTGAGCACTAAACCACAGCCAGGGGAGACCTGAGCACATCCTGGGACTGCAGGGCACAGCAAGGAGCTTTTCTGGCTCTAAACAAACATCATTAAAGCTTTTTAGGAAGACACAGTCATTTGTATCCCATTTGCTGGGAATCAGGCAGTCGGCAATAAGACACATTTGGGCTCGTTTATTTTACAAACAGGATTTGCAGTCGCGGGGTAAAGAATTAAAATCCCACACAAAGCAGACGTGCGAGACATGAAGTCGGGGAAGTGGCTTTGAATCCTTTGAAAAAGCCTTTTCACAAACGCTGGAGATGAGGAATGACAGGGCAGGGATGTTGTCACCAGCAGTCCCTGTGAGGAGGGACTTCAAACGGGGCCTTGACTCGCTCTTCAAGGAAAGCAAACTTGCTCTTGAAACCTGTTTTTTTCTGACTTAGCATCGGGAGTGAGATGAGCGATGGGAGGAATTAGCGTGAAATGTTTACAAAGCAGTTGCATTTCCCGTTCTGAGCGTTTCCAAAGGCAGCTGTCTCCTGGAGGTATCTGATGTGGAGCAGTCAGTTTGATGTCGTGGTGTTTTCACTGCTAATCCTGCTTTTACTGCCCGTATGAAACGTGTTTTCATGAGAGAAAGGATTGAATTTCAGGCACTATATTAAGCTTATCCTGCCTTATTCGAGGCCATTAGGCTGAGCATATGCTCTGCTCGTGCCCTAAAACCCAGCAGGGTCCTGAGAGCTGCTTTGGGTCTGCAGAGCTTCTCCTTGGCTTTGGGGACAAACCGTGGCCAAGGGCTTGTGCAAACCCTTCCTCTGCCTTTCAGAACTGGTCCTGTTCAGCCCTTTCCACTGTAGGAAAAGCAGCTTGGGTTGAAGATGCACACAAGATAATCCGTAGTAAGAAATAATCAGAACTGAACCCCGGAGCTGTGTCGCTTTCTCTTCAGTCAGAAGATCACACTCATGGTGTGCTGCAGATTTGTGATCTCCAGAGCAGGGGGGAAAGTCCTGAAAGTCCTGGGCTGAATAGCAGGTTTTCCTGGCTTTAATTCTCTGCCTGAAATGAGCTAATGCACGTTCAGATCCAGCCCCACAGAGCAGAGCTGGCAGAAACACTTGTAGGTCAGTTTCTTGAAATTCACATGGAATTCAGCAGGTTTTTATGTTTGTTTATTTATTTTAGTCAGTTCCTTAAACAGAAACTTGATTTTTGCTTTCCTGTGCAGATAAGCTGTATATAAAACATACTGAGCCACTAACTTTGATATAGACATGAGGAAACAGTCACCAACAGAATTATAAATATTGAGGCTTTCAGGGCTTAAAAATATTACTGTAGAATGTGTTCATATCTCAGGAATTTTTTGATGTCTGTGGGCAGATACAGTTAACTTCTCAATGTACAGTCCACTTTTAGTGCATGTTTCTTTTGTAGCCTGGAAAATCCTTCTGGCTCTTAAAACGTGAACCTTCAGCTCAGTGAGAAAAGAACATTATTTTTACAGCTTGGGTTGCTGCTGTTGGTGTTGCTGCCACCTGAGTTAAGCTGCTTGGAGAAACCTGACTTCATTTTTGCTAGATAATGCCGTGCTTATCAGTGCTTCATCTTTGATTTTTTTAAAGTGAGTTTACCTAGAGGGACTCTTGTTTTCCTGCAGTGTTTAAGGGGAGGAGGAGGACAATGCTCCCTGGGTAACCCTGCCATGTTTCAGCTGGAACAGGATGAATTTCCTGCAGGAATCCCCTCTTGCAGGGCTGTGAAAGTGCCATTAAAACTGGGATTATGCACAGAATAACTACAAATGTTCTCTTAGGGCCGTCCCCTCATCTAGTATAAATCAGTTGCTCTTGGCACTGGCGTATCTAAAACAAATAAATAGTGGGGTAATGGTTGTATTTGTCCATGGAGCACAATTGCCTTTGGAGCAGCGTGGCTGTGCTGTACCCACGAGAGCCAGGCCCTGGCAGGGTGTGAAAATCCTGCTGTCCTGCACGTGCAGGAGTTCTGGTGCCCATCCTGTGTGTGGTCAGTGCCTCGGGGAGGGCACTGTCCCCTCCTCAGCCAGGGGACACTCGTGGATGCTCTGAGTGACGTGTCCAGGAGCAAACCTGTTCTCCTCAGTCCCCGTGGTCTCCCTGTGCTGGAACTCGGGATGAATGTGCCAAGGCTGACAGATTTTTACTGCCTCCGCTTCTGGCTTGTCCTGCTGAAGAAAATAATCAAAGATGACCCCCACAGAGGTCTGGTTTTGGGAGGATTAGCATGGTCAGCTGTTGTTGACAGCATCTTTTAGAAAAAGGTTTTCAAACCGGGTGCCTGGGAACTTTGCTCTTAAAAACTTTCCAATTTTTGCTTCATTTCCCAGTTGTCAGAGGTAGGAAAAGCCTCCGTCTGAGGTGGCTGATCATTTAGTGTGTGATGCCAGTAACTGGAGAGGTTTTGTCAGTCCCTTGTGAGGGGACTGTAAAAAGCTTTGGAGCTGAATGAGTGCAGCAATGACTCTGTTCCCTCCTGTGTGGGGAGCCTGTGGGATCCCGAGTCCCTTCTCCATCTGCCAGTCCAGCCTGGTCCTGAGCCCTGGCCAAGCTGAGCTTTTGCAGGAGAGGTGTCAGTGGGACTGCTTTTGGCTGTTAAAGAGCAGAGGTAGCCAGGGTTCCTTTGGACTGAGGATAAATCAGGGTTTTAGAAGGGGGGAATTGGCTCCCTGCTTCCCCAGGTGGTGCTGGAGCATCTCCTGGTGTGCTGGGGATGGGTGTTAGAGCAGTGTTCAGAAATCCAGGAGAAGGGGCAGTGAGGATTTACACGGTGATTAATCCCTGCCTAAGCCTTGGGAAACAAGGGTATTGGAGCCAGCTCAGCCCTCTGTGAAGGCAGACTGCAGCACAGCTCTCCTGGTGGGAGCAGCAGGGGCTGGGGTTCCAGGCTGCACCCCAAACCAGCTCTGCAGGGATCCCTCTGCAAGCCCATCCAGAAATTCTGAGGATTGGTGAAGAGCCCAGCATCCAGAAATTCTGAGGATTGGTGAAGAGCCCAGCATCCAGAAATTCTGAGGATTGGTGAAGAGCCCAGCTGTTCAATGCACTGAACTGCTGCCAGGCTCAACGCCACCTTTCTGTTATCCAGAACTTTGTGATGCTTCTGGGTAAAGCTAAAGCATTTTATAAACATTTTATTTTCTAAACATTCTATTAGTGGAATTGTCAGTAAAATGCAGAAGACCTTTTTTCAGGGGTTTGAGCTATCATCATACGTCAGAGTTACAATTTCATGGTATGGTGGGGTCTTCCTTGGTGAAGAAAATGTGAGAAAAATTGAGGCTGTGTCCTGCAAAGTGATGCAGGAATTTGCTTGTCCATCCCTGAGCCTGGTTTTGGGCAATGGTCTGAGATTTTTTTTTTTTTTCCAAGAAAAAAATCTCGAATGGAAGTCAATAGTTTTGACCTTCACATTCCCTTGAGAACAGCTGTGGTGAACATCTGCTTCTTGTGAGGAAAAAGTAATCCCCCCCACAGCCTGGAAAGCAAAAATAATGCCAGGTAGAAAGGGTTAATTTGGGAATACATGTGGTTTTTGTTGGCTTTGACAGCTTTTGCTTTGGGCTGTATTAATTCAGGACTGAGCCTAATTTTGAGGGATAAAAAGTTTTTTAGTCTGAAGTTTAACATCCAAGTCAGGAAATGGGGAAAGTTGTATTTCCAGTGCTGCTAATTCAGTCACTCTGCATATTTCTGTATGTTTCTTGGCATTTATCTTAAAATAGGTAGCAATGTTTTTCTGTCCACTTATCAAGAAAGAATGGGAACAGCCTGTGTAACATGCAGTGGCTGAAGGACTTGGCATTTAACAGGCAGCCTGGAGCCAAAGGGTTCGGTGTGGTGTGCACCCAGCTTTGCTTCCAGGGGAGCTGAGACCCCTTCACCTGCACAGCAGCCTGGCCTCTTATCTCTTGGTTTTCTGGATTTGTTTTTCATTGTACCAGTGACACAGATTTGCAGGGATAGAATGTCCGTGGTGTGCTTTGATTTAATAATAATGAGAGTTGTAATTGTTGTTCCCAGCAGCACAGATCCTTTGGGAGTGAGGAGGGAGAGCTGCTTGGAGCTTTTCAGAAGAAAAGTGTAACTCTAGGTTTTTATTGCCCTTCCATAGCTGCAAACATCACCTTCCAGATCTCCTTGTTGATCTCCAAGCTTGCCTAACAACCTGCTCCTTATGGTTCTGGAAAACGAGACACTGTCTAGGGAAAGGAGGGGTTCATCCCTGTGCTCTAGAACGAGCAGAATCTCCTGCTGCTCCCTTCTGCTCTTGCAGCACTGAGCACCTCTTTGGGTGTGATGGAGACAGAGGGAGAAGGTGTTCTGAGTTCTTTTTCCTGGGCAGTGCTGGCTGGCAGGGCTCACAGCCTGCCAGGAGCAGCAGCTGGAAGAGCCTTGCTGCTCCTGCTGTTTGAGACCTCGAGCACAGGAGCTGCTTGGGCCTTTTGAACTCGCTGATCAAAAAGCAGGGCTTGGGAGGATCTCCAGGAAACCCGTAAACGGGCTTGGGAAAGAGGTCTTTGAAAATCTGTTCTGTTGGGTTTTTAACCCACGCTCGTGTTGGCTCTTTGTTGCTGTGACAGATTGAAACTCAATTTTTGTCTATATTTATTGGAATGACTGGTGGATCCTGTGTCATCTGGACTTGGGGCTTTAGAGAAAATCAAGGTCTTAATACAGTTGAAGCTGGCAGCACTCAGTGTCTGTCTCCTCAGTGTTACATTTAAGCCATCTATTTTAAACCCAGGATTGAAGTCTTACTGATTTCACAAGGATTTGGTTTCCTGATAAAGCATTTGACTTTGGAAAAATCTTAATCTTTGTTTTAACATGCAAAATCTGTTGTCAGGAATGCAGAGTGGGTCTTCACCTAATTCTGGTTTTGGGCCTGTGGGTGTGAGCAGGAGGCTGCTGGTGTCATGAATCAGGTCAATATTTTGAATTTCTCATGAGCACCATTCCAGCACAAAGGAGAAGCTTTAAAGGATGGTTAAAAAAACCCTGAATTCTGGCAAAGAAACGTGATTTAGATACAAATATGCAGCAGTCCCCTCTCCCCTGTTCCCTCTGGCAGGTGGGATGGAATGGGTTGGTGCAGCTGCACTGAAATCCAGCATCCTCTGGGATGAATGCCTGCCTGTGAAGCAGTCCCACGTGGAATGGGATGCCAGTAGCTGCTTGTTTTTCATCCCTGGTTTATTTTTCCAAGCAAGCACTCTGGCCTGCTGGGTTTTCTTTGATACCTGAAGCTCCACTGCGAGAACTTGCTCGGTTTTTCAAACAAACCAACAATCAAAGGCAAGGGCTCCTGTTGCTGTAACCTCTGGTAGCTGCACCAAGGAATTCTGCCTGATTCATGTTGTGCTTTATTCTTTCTTCCAGGGGCAATAAGCCAGAGATGACTGACAAGATGTCGAGCTTCCTTCATATTGGAGATATTTGTTCTCTCTATGCAGAGGGCTCAACAAATGGATTTATTAGCACTTTGGGGTAAGAACAGCTGTTCTCTTGTATTAAAAACACCGTAAGAAGGACTAGCAGAGCTCAGCTAGCTCTCCTGAGCCTGATCCCAGGGAATACTGGCTAAAGCAAGGGAGCTTTATGGCTAGATTTGGCCCTACATTTAAAAACGGCCTAAAGTGAATCTGGCAAGGTAGATTTTGGGAGGCTGGAGATGTGTCCATGGCTGTGGTGCAGTTTGATGTCCTTGGTGGGGAGGAGGAACCTTGTCAGGTGGAGGGGGAGAGGGGAATGAATGCAACCCAATGATTTTCATGTTGTTGTCTGTCCCGTGTCCATCCGTGTGTCCCGTCCTGTCCCTCCCTGCCCCTTCCCCCAGTCAGGGATGAGCAGACCCCAGTGCACTCTGCTGACTGCACAAAGGATGTAGCACAGGCAATGGAAATAGTGTAAAAATTATGTATATCTAACGAAAATATAAATCAAACCCCCAATTTATTTGATATAAATCAAATAAAGCCAAGCAGTTTAAATACCAGTAACTCACCACTACAGCTAGTTTGGCCTTAAAATTTAAGGTTTAATTTGAGGTTTCTCCTGCAAACCAAATTGTTTTCCTCCTATCAATGAGAAGATGTTTTGGCCCTTGTGCTTTGCCAGAGCTCTGGAGCTGCAGTGGGAGCTGTGTGGTGCCAGCTCCTGCCCCCTTGGTGCTGCCTTCCCCAGGGACAGGGGCAGGTGCTCTGCAGCAGGGAGAAGGGATTGCTGCTCCATGAACCACAAAATCAGCTTTTCACGTGGGAAAAGCACGAGCTGGCAGAGCAGGGCCATGGGGTTGGAAGGCAGCTCTGAGGAGGGCCAGGGAATGTTTGATCCTGCTGAGGAGGAAGCTCTGCCAGCAGCAGGAGCTGGGTGCTGCTTGGGGAGGAGCCCTTGCAGGGTGAGCAGCTCCAGGAGCACCTTGGCCCCTGCAGCGTGTGGCACGAGGGGCACACACACAGCCTGCCCTGCTCATTTCCAGCAGCCCTGAGGGCCTCAGGGTGGGTGCAGTCACAGCACATTTTTTGATGCCTACAGCCCAGATCCATCTGATAAATGGAGCTCCCAAGCAGGGTACAGAGACAGCATCCTGGTAAGTGCCTCGGCAGGAAACGATGGGCTGGAATCTCACCTGAGTGACTCCACACTAACTTGTAGGTTTAGTCCTCTAGCTATTAGGATTCTGGAAAATAAGGGGGCAGAGAAGGAAGCAGACACTGAAGATGCACCATGATCTATTATAGGAAAGAGAAGAAAATATGGGATGCTGCCAGAAAGGAGAGAAGGTATGCTAAAAGCAGGGCATGTAGTAAGTAGGGTTGGTCGAATAGTATTTGGCAAATGTATTTGACAAATTTCCCAGGTCCTCGTCAAATATGACACGTGCACTCTGCAGCCCTGGATCAGCTGTGTGACGGGCCAAATACTATCTGCTGAGCACTGGCAACATGAGTTATCCTCTACATCTGCCTACCGTTCCTCTTCCCAGTCCTGAAGAGTTCGGCAGTCCTGAGTTTGGCAGTCAATAACTCCAGACCTAGTAGAAAGTTGTTCTGCCATGTGGAACCCCATGCGGTGCATGATGACCAGTGTGCAGTGGCTGTGGCTTCTGAGGGCATTGCTGAGCAGATGTTTTTCACCATGGCTGGTCCTTGTGGACATGACAGGCCCCGAGCACTTGTGTTTCCTAGGCTTGATGAGATGTTCTCGTGGCCTAAAGACCCCTCAGTGCTCAGGCCTCCCCTTTGATTTGGTTAGTGCTGTTTTAAGGTAACTGCATTATATAATGGCCACATATCTCTGAGCCTAATTTAAGCCAGAAATCCTAATTGCTATGTGAAACATGAAATGCATTATAATCTTAATAAGCCTTTGTAATCAAATTAGTTTTGTCCCATATTTAATTTAGTCTTTGTCCTGGAGAAAATTGAAGCAGCAAAGGAAAGATTTGGTGTAATTGTCCTCCAGCCCATGTGGAGTTTTGACAGTCTGATGTCATAACGATGTGTAGTGACTTGTTCTGTGGTTCCTGAAAGTTGAGGAGCAGATACCACTCTACATTCTAATGCTGTCCTAAATCTCTGAAGAGTGTTCCTATTGAATATTCCTATGACATGTTGCTTAATCAGAACTTTACTCATGCTGTTTCCCAAACTCAGTGCTGTCATCATGATGATTACTGGTGTACAATATATCCCCTTTCGTGTTTCTCACCCTGTAAAATTTTCCTCTTACTAGTTTGGGAAGTTCCTCTTTACTTTCAACTTAATCTCAGATGAGAGGGGTGTATTGCACTGAGATTATCTGTATGGGATGATCAGAGTAACCTGTTTCCTGGATATTTTTGGCCCTTTGTTCACCAGAAGCAGGTGCTTCAGCCCAAATGTTAATACCATTCATGTTGGAGCACATTATATATAAATATAGTACTGAGTAGGGAGAAAATCCATGGGGAAAAAGCAATTCACTCTGAATGTTTGCATATGCAAATCTTAGATGCATAAAACTGTTGAGCCCTCTTACTTTCAATGATCTCTTAATTTTCATGCACTTCCTTATTTTCTCTAATTGTTGTCTCAAGATGCTCCCTGCATGTGAGCAGCCTCTGCAAGGAACAACTCTCATATTCTAGGTCTCAGTCTTCCTCAAGTTGATTCTGCATGAGAATGGACCTCTCAAACCTTTGACCTTGGAGTTTTACTTTCTACGTTTGTGTAGAAAGCCTCTTTGACAGATTGGTTGCAAGGGGCCAAATTGAGTCATTTAGGATCAAATCAAGCCCCAAAGTGTTTGGTTACAGGTGCAATTTCCCAGTTTGGGAGCAGTGTTTGGGAAAAGCCCAACTCCACCTTGATCCAAAGCTGCTCAGGCAGAGCAGTGGGAACAGGGGCTTCCTAACCATTCCCTTTATTCTCTGGGATTTACCATTCCCTTTATTCTCTGGGATTTCAGCTGACCCTGTGGGGGTTGTGCAGGGACAGACAGCTCTGTCCTGGCATTCCCTCTTGGAATCTCTTGGGTTTGCTTGTCCAGCTCCCCCTCTTCCTGGCAGAACAGGAGGAGGTTGGTTCAATCCCTCAGCTCACCTCGTGTCTGGCTGGTGAGCAGGAGGGTACATTTGTGCCTTCCTTTCTCTGAGGAGCCAATCTTTATTGTGGCAGTGACTCTTCCTGCCATTTCTTAACACTGGAGGGGTCACAGGGTCAGTGTCCAGTTTGCATAGCTGTCATATTTCCCTGTTCTCTATTCATATAAACACGTTTACAGCGTGACTCAAATCTGTCCAAGAGGCAGGAGCTGTTCTGAGGCTGTCTGTCACCTCCCTAGAATATGGGCTGTTCTGTCTGCACCTCGAGCAGGGGATGAGCATAAGGATGATGCACAACACAGGAGCAATGACTTATTTATTGTCCCACCCACCAGGAGCATAGCTCTGGGCAACAGTAAAAATTAGCTGCATGCTTCTTAGAAAGATCTGGCATAAGTTGGCATTTGGGGAATGTCTTCTGCTGAAGTGGCCACTCGGATGAAATATTGCAAGCGAACGACTTTGGTTTTGTTGAGGAGGAGGGAAGGGGCTGCAGGGGATGGAGTCTCACTTCACTGCTCATTTCTTTGCAGCCTTGTGGATGATCGGTGTGTTGTGCAGCCAGAAGCAGGTGATCTTAACAACCCACCCAAAAAATTCAGAGGTAAGTTGGTCAGACAGCTCCTTACCCTTCTGCCTAGAAATGATCCTTTGCTTTGTGCAGTGATGTGTAACAATTTCTGGCCTCTGTGCTTTCTGTAGCATATTTTAGTGTCATCTTCTTCCATGGATGACAACCCATGAGGAAAAAATGTGTGTGTTGAGTGTCTGTGGGACTGTGGTGGTTTAACCAGAGTCAGCCCACCCAGTGGGCTGGGGGAGAGAGCTGGGGGAGGAAGAGTGTTCAATAGATGAAGGAAAAGCTTCACCCAGCAGCAAAGCAGAAGAGTGAATTGATTCCCCATTTCCCATGTGCTGGGCCAAGACAAATGCCACCTTTGCAGGCACTCCCAGCTCTGCATCCCGTGTGGTGCCCATGGGCTGGGACATCCTGGGCTTGGCTGTGCCCCCCAGCCCTCATGGGAGGTGAGGAGCAGAGATCTGCTCAGCAGTGACTGAAACATCCCTGTGTCAGCAACAGCTTCCAGCTCAAATCCAAAATGTGGCTCTGCCAGCTACTGCAAGGAAAATTAACTCTGTCCCAGCCAAACCCAGGAATGAAGAAAGCTGTGTAAAGGTGATGGGGTTGTCAGTTGTTTGCTTTTCAGATCTGTCCAAATGGTCACAATCCCTGGGAATTTCATTTCTTTTTCTCCATTCTATCACACCTTCTTCCTAATTACCCAGTACCAAACCTCGGGGAGGAGGAAAATAAAAAGGAGCAAGTGTTAGCCACAACTATTGTTATCTGACCTAATTTGATATGAGCTACCTTGGGCTTTGCTTTCATTCTGCCAGGAAACTTATGCTCAGTGATAAGAAATTAGTGCTCTGCTTTTCAGTTTGGCAAGGACTGCCTTGTGCAAGAAAGGCCTCAGACAGGAAGAGAAGCACTCACTGGGATTCTGTTTGCAAAGACCTTGAATTCTTTTTCTCACCCCTGGGTTGCATCTTTTCCCCAGAGGATAACTCAGCCAAATATTCTACAAGTTTGGTCTGGATTTTATTGTTTCAGGTGTAGCAGCACCTGTGTCTTGTTTCTTTGGATAAGTCTTGTTTCCTTGGTTATGCTTTGCCTTTATCAGGGTCTCAAAATCACCATAATTCTATTCAGGTTTGGCCAGAACTGCAGGTGATTGCCCTTAAAAATTATATTCAGTCTGTACTGCTGGTTTTGCTTGCTGTTATTTGAGTGATTTTGGGGTTTTTTTTTTTGCCATGACATGATGTCACATATAATGAAGCTCTCCTTTTAAAATACTTCTGAAGTCTGTGAGTTCTTGTTGGTTTTTCTCCCTTTTTCCTGGAAAACTGAAGAGCAGATAATTGAACCCTAAAGAGGCAACCTGGGGAAGTTTCAGCATTCAGTGGTAAGCTCTCCAGGAAGAAACAATGCTGTTATGTGAAGCAGAGCCTTGACTTTGGAGGCATTCTTGATGTTAAAATGGTATGGAAGAATAAAGGCAGATTTGACTGAGACTGCTGGGTGCAGAAGGAGGCGGAGGGAGAGACGGAGAGAGAGGAAAGAATGAGAAAAAGGCAATTCTTGCTAGCACAGTTTAGGAACTGCAAGTACAGAGAGACATTTGTCTGACATAAAACACCGTGGTTAGACATTGTAAATGTTCTCATATTACTTATAATTTATACAGGGAGAAAGAATGGTGTGAACCTTTTCCAACCTTTGTAGTTACTTCAGCGAAGCTTTCATGGGGAGGTTTATGCTTAATGGTAAATGGCAACAAAAGTCATAAAATTTTAGCAGCCTTTTCTCTTATTTATACACGTACTTTGTAAGTGTAGTCTGAGATAAAATGCTTTCCGTGATAAATATGTTCAGAAGAAGTAATAATGGAGTTTATCACCTCATCTTCACCAGAAATGGAAAATATTCCATTTTTATGTGGAAGTTGGGTGGGGCTTGGGGCAGCCTGGGCAGGGGAGGGTGTCCCTGCCATGGCAGGGGGTGGAAGGGGGTGACTTTTGAGGTCCCTTCCAGCCCAAATCATGTTGGTCATCACAGCAACTGCAGGCCTGAGGAGTGGGGTCAGGCACTGGTGATTATGAAGGAATGTTCAGAGATCTTCTTGGAGCAAGAAGAAAATGAATCAAGTGGGAGCGACTTGGATTGTCCCCTTACAGAGGACTGGGAAAATACTTCTGTGGCTCTGTGACCTGGTTTATGTCCAGGTGCAGGTCAGTCCCCTCCTGGGAGGGACACTGAGCCTGTCACCTTTGGCCAGGCTTGGGGATCTCCTTTTTGGTACCATTTTTTGAGAAGTGTCATTCTGAGCATCTTGGAGCAGCTCTGTCTTCCGTGGGCAGATGTAAAACTGTTGTAAATACAAATTTCATGCTTAATCAACGTGAGGAGAGATCTCTAGAAGCAAGATTGACTGCTTAGATATGCATAGATGACTCCAAGAAAATTCAGTGTGAAACTCGAGCCTGTCTATCCAGTGGCAGAATGAATCCACCCTGCTTTTTCCCCTAACTACAGGTGCTTCAGGTTGTAAAAAGTCATGTTGCCAAGGCTACATTTAATCCCTTGCATCTGGTGGCAGCAGCAAGGCCCTCCTCTGGAGGGTGGGGGATTTTCTTTCTGCTTCAGACCCTTGAAATGCATGTGCACAAAGTGGGGTGTGTGTGCACCACCCCTGTGCCTGCAGGGGAGGGATAATGTGCCTAAATGTGAGGATATTCTGTCACTAAACACTGGTGACCTGCTGGTGCTGTGAAAATAGCCCTGCCTGAGCCATGTGTTCCTAAAAACAGCCCCTGCCCAGCCACGGTGGGGTTTGTGTGCTGGGAAAAGGCAGCGAGGGAATCTGGGAGTGAGTGGTGGGACAGGAGGGTGTGCTGGAGCTGGGAGGGACACAAGGAGCAGAGCATCCTGGGGACACCAGCACTGCCTCTGTTGACACAAGTTGTGGGAAAAGGTGGCTGACAGATGGAGCTGGAGGTGGGGGAGCCCTGGGAAGGGTGAGGTGCAAGAGGCAGCTGAGAGTCAGAGGGGGGGTGGTGTTCAGGGTTGGAGCGTGGAGTAAAAGTGTAAATGAGATGGTTTAAAAACAAAGAATTCCAGGGTTATTACATGGGAAAAAGTGAAGTGTTGGAGTTGGAAGGAGCTCCAGAGGAAGGCAGTGCAGCACACTTGAGTTCCTCTGAGTGTTTACCTGCAGTTATTTCACGTGTTAAATGCTGTGGTGCCTCCAGGTCATTAAAATATTCATCTGATCACTGGAAGGTGTGAAAGCTGATTTGTTTTCTTACTATTTTCCATCCCAAGCAGAATTATTTAGCACCTGAGGTCAGTGGTTTGAGGTTGGATGGCAATTATGGTCTAAGATTTCAGTAGATTTTTTTTTTTATTCTGGCTTTCTGTGTCCACTTTAAATACCGTGGTTTGGGTGTGTTTGGGGTTTTTTTTTCAAGTACAGCATTTCTCTGGCCCTTCGTGCCTCCAGCTCCAAACAATTTGAAAGTCTTCTAAAACTGCTTTTCAAAAATGTGAAGAGTGCATTCATTAGGGTGTTTCTTTTTAATAATGTTAATATGCAAAAGAGGTTTTTTTACTTAACTGTTGTAAATGTACTGTGTACAGATGAGATTCCTGGAAGAAATCCTACTTGTATGAGTGTCCAAAAAAAGAAAGAGTGTGACATTCCCTTAGCTATCTGCACTTCTTTAAACAGAAAAGACATTGCATGTTTTTATTAAGCTCTAATTGCCACCTTTGAGTGTGACTGTGCAGCTGAGGAGTGGCTATAAATGAATTTCCTCTTAACGTGCACAGATTGATGTGGGAAGTGTGAACTGGAGCTGACCCTCAGCTGGGCTGGAGCCCCACGTTCCACTGGAAATCCACACACAGATCCTTCTTCTGCGAGTGCCCCTCAGCCCTCTGTGCTGCAGGAGCTGCAGCAGAGCCCGGGCTGCAGCTTTGGAGCTGGGGCTGCTGCTCTGTGCTCTCTGGCAGCTGCACTGTGCCTTTGCAGAGGTTTGTTTGTGCTCTTCGTGCCGAGCCAAACGTGTTTGTTTAGTGCAAGACACTGCTACTACAGCAGAGCAGTCTGGCTGACAGGCTGCTCAGGAAATTCCTGACGGCTCTTTCTTTGGGATGCAGAGCTGTCTGCCAGCCTTCCAGCAGCCCTGCAATAGCTGCTGGAAACTCTGGCAAAAAGGGCACTCACTGGGTTAATTTGTCCAGCAGCTCCCTCCTTCCAGAACATTGTTTTAGTAGTTGCTGGGCAACACTCTTTTTTTGGCAAGATGTTCAAGGAATGAACCCATATCTTAGACTTAAAATACCCTCATGGCGAAGCAGAAGAGGAGTAGTTCAAATTCTGTTTGTTCTTTTGATCCTAATCCGCGCTCTGCTCCTGGGGCTGCTGCCTCTGCAGGTGTTGGGGGCCAGCCCTGGGGGCTCACCTCGGAGCTGCACAGGGAGGAACTCCCCAGGCAGCTTTCATGGCTGTAAAAACTGTATTTAGTGTGGGTCATGGAATGGCAGGGGTTGGAAGGGATTTTATATTTCACCCAGTGCCATGGTAGGGACAGCTTCCACTGTTCCAGGTTGGTCCAGCCTGGCCTTGGGCACTGCCAGGGATCCAGGGGCAGCCCCAGCTGCTCTGGGCACCTGTGCCAGGGCTGCCCACCCTCCCAGGCAACACTTCCTTCCCAATATCCACGGTTTTGATGGATGTTCTTGATTATCCCTGTGCTCAGCACTGATGAAGTCAATGTGCTTCTCGCTAGCAGAAATGTTTTATATTTTGTCCTTCACAGCTTTGCCATCACTGATCTGAAGCCTCCCCACTCCTGCTTTGTGTTACGTGAAGGAAACTCCATATGAAGGAAAAATATGAAGGAAATCTGTGATTCATGCAGGTCTGCTGGAGGCTCTGCAATTCTCTTGCACACATACACATTATTTACCCTTATTTAGCCAGGCCAAGTTTGTTTATGCATTGGCATCAGGGCTGAGATTAGGGATTCTTTCAGCTGGAGGGTCACACAGTTAATTTTTCCAAACACTTCTGAAAATGAAAAAACAAGCTAAAACAAATAACCAAGTCCCTGTGTCTGTTGTTTTGGAGGAATATGAGCAGCAGAGAGTGCCCTTTGGGTGCTTCAGTGCCACCCCTGTGTTCATCAGGAGTTCCTGTGGAATCAGCCTGAGGTTCCTGTGGGCAGCCTTGAATCCTGGTGCTCTCCACACACACTTTTCCTGGCCTGCTGTGGTGAGAGGGATGATACCAGCTTGTTAAACTTTGATGTGAAATAGCCTGAGTTGTTTGACTCTCTCAGCTGAGTTGGAGTGGGTGTTCTGCAGAGGTTTGAGCTGGAGTGGTGGTGAAGAGGGTGGGATAGACCTGAGCTGCACAGCTGAGTCTGGGCTTCTTTTCCTTCTGAGCATGGAGTTTCTATTGCTGCTGAAATGCTTGGATGCATTCATTATTAAAGTACCTGGGTTCCTTTAAGGAATATTTAAACTAGAGTCTAAATATGGCTCCTTTTTCTCCCTCTAGTTCAAATAGCAGGATTTGTTTTTCGTGCAGGAAGCAGAACTTTGGGGAGTGCCTGAGTGCTGAGGCCAAAGCCTTCTTGCAGAGGCATCCATCACTTGCAATAGAAACTCCTTTCCAATTTTGAGATGTCCAAGTCAGATTAAAATGCCTGTGCTGAATACCAGAAGTATAAAGTGCAACATAATAGTGAATACCCACTTAGCAACTTCTGTTTTACAGCCAAACACCATAAAAAGAAAAAAGATGCCTCTTACCCCCTTTTCAGAAAGAGTCAAAATGAAAATAAGAAGTGTAAAATCAAAATAAGTTGTTTTAAGTTGTTTGATGGAAGAGGAAAAACTATAAAAATACAGTCTGTTGTTGTGCCTGTAATTTTTTTAATTCAAAATTGAAGCATTGAGCATTTTGAGTAAAAAAAATCTTTAGTCTTGCTGAATTAGGATGTAGTTAAATCTAAAATACATATTGCTGCCTTGATGAGGAATCTTTCAGTATTTATAGAGCTGCACTAGAAAACTGCCAACTGCTTGTATGCATTTGAATTTGCTGCCCTTTATAAGATGAAGAAATCCTGAATCCTGTCTCTGAATTGTGAAATTTCAGCCCACTGCAGCCCACGTGCAAGCAGATGTTGGGGACCATTGCCACTGCAGCATTTAGGTCTTTTAAAAAGCTGGGAAGCTGGAAGTGTTGCTTTTCCATGCAGACAGGTTTGCTTGATATCTGCTAAGGCTTGGGATGCCCTGATCAGGGGGATGCAGGAATCCAAGGGAAGGCTGCTTGGGTTTTTTATCGTGGAGAGGAATTGGAAAGCTGCTTTTATTTCATTTCCCACACCTCTTGTCCTTACTGGCCTGAGAAGCCAGACAAGTTTGTGGGAAATGATTTGTGGTGGAGTACCAGGATATCCCAAAGACATCCTGACTCTGTGGTGCTCTGTTACCCAGAGCAGCTGTGACATCCCATGCAGGTTGGATGGTTCCTGGGACACTGGAAGGTGTCCCTGCCCTGGCAGGCTGGGAAGGAGATGAGCTTTAAGGTCCCTTCCAACCCAAACCCTGCAGGGATTCTGTGCTGATGTGCTTAGCAGAGATAAATGACTGGCTCAATAATCACTGCCTTCATTAAGGTGGTCGGGATTTTGTGTGTGTCCCACTGGTGGGGTGCTGACATGGATGGGAAGGGTTTGTGTGGCACAAGAGGGTCTGACCAGGTCCAGGTGACAGCAGGGGACAGAGGAGGAGCTCTGGGGGCACAGAGAGTGCCTGGGCTGTGTTTCCCTGCTCTGAGGGGCACAGAGAGTGGCTGGGCTGTGTTTCCCCCTGCTCTGTGCCCAAACAGCTCTCTGCCAACTTGTGGGCTTCCAGAGCTTTCATCTGGGATGTTTGCATGGAGATGAAGGCAGAGCAAAGCCCCTTTGAAACAGAGAGTGCCTTTAATATGCATAACTGGAAGGCTCTGTGAAACCCAAGCTGTTGGTTCAGGTACAGCAGAGGAAGGAGGGGGATTTAATTTATTATTATCTCTCTCCTGGGGAGAAGTTTGATCCGTGCACTTGGACTCTCTGCAAATGGGGGTGGCAGTGCCATCCTGACGTGTCCCTGTGTGGGACAAGGGGGGTTGACTGTGCCCAAAACTGAAGAAATAAACAAAATGCTCTTTTGAGCACTTACTCTTTCTCAACTCCTGCAGGTCTGAGCCTTTTCCCCGTGGAAAGCTCAGGGTATTTCAGGTAGGATCGAGGAGGGGATTGCCAAAAAGCAGTGCTGAGCTATTAAGTAGAGCAGTTGTGTTAATAAACCTGGTCCCAACCTTGTAGACAAAAGAATACTGTGGCTTTGTTGCCATAGTTTCAGTGCAAAATCTGACCTTAGCTACAATAACATTCGGTTAGAAAGAACTAGCTAATCAGTTTTCTAAAATTAGTGTGTTCCCTAGTACATAAGCCAGTATGAACAGGATATTTAATGAAATATTATACTTAGTCACAAGAGCCCAAGGGAGTGAAATGCCTTGATGAATTGTGGGGGTGGGGTGACATTGGTGCCTATCTTTTAATATAGCATAGTTATTAAAATTTGTGGTTCACTTAATATTTAGAGTAGCCAAGTGTGTTCTTCTGTGCACCCCATCAATTGTGCTCTTCTTTTGAGAGGCTCCCAGTCTGTTCTGTGAGCTGGCAGGACTGAGCTGCTGGGGAGTCTCAGCAGCCCCAAGCTCTTGCAGAGGACCTGCAGGTAAACCTCAGGGTGGGTGTTGTGTTTGCTGCTCTGCAGAGGAAGGAGACTCACTCCTTTGGAAGGATGCAGACAGATGGGGAATGCCATAAATTGTGTGGAAAAAGCCCTGTGTGTGAGGACAGCAGTCTCCCAGGTACTGGGAACATCTTGAGCTGTACATTCATAATCTAAAGTGCTGAGAGCTTCAGGTGAGGTGTGGGGTGTAAAATCCTGCTGGCAGCCCAGAACATCTCTGAGTGCATTTGTGGTGCCCAGGCTCACTGACCTGGCCCTGGGTGAGGTTTTATCCAGCTGTGGTAACCTGGAGCCAAAAATTTGTTTCTTTGCAGTACAGGAGCTGTGATGAATGATTGTTTTCTTATGTGCAAGCTGGTTATTTGGGTAAAAATATAAAAAATACAGAATAGGCAAGGCTGGGGTGGGAGGCTGGGTGGGCTGTCTGTTCCTCACTTCTGTTTGGAGTTCTTTGGAGCTGTGTTCACCTGCTGTCAGGTGCTTGAGACACCAAAATACACAGGGAAAGGTTTTTTAGGCAAGGATCATCTAAATGATGCTTCCCACTTTGGTGGGAGCTCCTGGAATTTGCTAACCAGTGAGTTACAGTTAGCAGGGGATCATCAGCTCTTGTGTCAGGGCTTTGTAGCTGAGGTTAAAAGTGCTTTTACTCACTCAAAGGCAGCTGTAGTTCCCTTGAAGACAATCCCAGGGTTTACTGTGGGCTGTGCTGGGTGTGTGGGAGCACAGACATTTGGTGCCAAGCGCACTCAGGTTTGGTTCAGAGCAGCATTTGCAGCTTGGAAGTGCTGACAGTGGCAGGGCTGAGCCCCAGGCACAGCCTCTTGGCTCCCCTTGGCTGGCTGAGTGCTGGTGAGCACACAGGGGAGGTGTGATCTGAGCTCCTGCATCCTCCAGTTCACACCTAGCTTTGCACCTTGATGCTGCAGGAGTTCTGTTTTTAGGTCTGCCTTCCCCAGTAACTTTGGGGAGCCACATCTGGCCTCTCAAGCTTTTCCCCTTGACATGTCTCTGTGGCCAGGTTTGATTTCCTCTCGTGCCTTGACTTGCTGTGCTCATGAGGTGTTTGGTTGTTCAGAGGTGAATGCCCTGTGACACCCCTGGGGAGCTCATCTGTGTCAGACTCTTCAGTCTGTTCTGTCATCTCCCTTCTCTTGCTTTTAGGGCACAATGAGGTTCTGTGCTGCTTGCAGTAGCAAGAAATTGCACTAAAAACCTCAATTGTTTTACTTTAAAAATAAGGCTTTATACTTCAAAATGAGTTACAATTCAAAAGTATTTTCAGTTCAGGTTATTTACTTATGAAGACAAGAGATAAATGTGCCAAGTACCCATATCAAGGAGGCCCTACAGGTGCTGTGTCCAAGTGCCACATGAAAGCCATTAGTCCAAGAGGAACCCAACCCAGAAATTAAATAATTTGACTTCTGATTTTCTGGGCAGCTTGTTCCTCGCCGATCAAGAGTCCTGCCTGCAGTGGTGGAGTCTCAGGGAGGTGAAGCTGTGAGTGCTTGTGTTTGAGAAGGAGAGTGGTGAGGCTGGCAGCAGCATGAGAATGTGCTGTGAGGGAGGCAGGCCTTGCCAGGTGTGCTCAGCAAACAGCCCGTGCCCCTCACATCTCCTCCCTTCCCACCCTGCTGCAGATGGAATGCTCTGCCCTTCTCCTTGCAGGGTCTGGGTTCTTCCTTCAGCACGAGGGGTGCTGCTTGCTGTGTCAGCACCTGAGTGGGATCCCTCTCCTCCAGCTGCATTCTCCACATTGCTGGCTGCAGATCCAGGTGCCAGAGCTGATCTGTCAAGCTGCTGCTGGTTTGGGGCCTGAATGTATAAAAACCTCCAGTCTTTCCTGCCTGATTCGAAAGTTTGTGATCCAAACTCCAGGAAACAAGTGAGCTGTTGGTGAAGGTTCTTGTCTCTGAAAAGTGCTTTGCATGGTTTTGCCATCCAGAGAGGGGTTTGCTTTTCAAGACTGACCTCAAAGCAGCACCTGACTGGATCTTTAGGAATAAACTGTTTGTTTCCTTGCTTGGCAACTGGCTGGCTGGGGGTAGGGAGCTGCAAAAATCCTGGATTAGCTTTAGTGGCCCCTGACAAATGTGTAAAAGAAGCCTTATGTCTCACATGAGTGTGGAAACCAGAATAGCCATTACAGATTGACACTGCCTGCAGTGTTCCTTGCAGATTTTAGTCTGATGAACAACTATCCAGTCAGAGAGGAGCTCGAGGGACTTGTGTTAGGGCTAACACTTCTTCATTCCTAATTTGTGAAAATAGTCAGCACTGAGCCCTCAGTGTTGGCAATTGTCATCTGCTTTGGTTATGTAATGTGCAGAAGTTCAGTGGAAACACAACTCCTTGTGTTGTGCTTGAAGAGCCTCGCTGTAGCTCTCGGTGAGATGTTCAGAGGAAGAAATCTCCTGCAAGCTCTTCTGACAGCAGAGAAGCCATGACAGTGCTGAAAACGCTGCCACAGGATCCTCCCCTGCCTGAACCAGAACAAATTATGCCTGAGCTGGGTTTTATTGAGGATACAGAGAGCTCTGCTATGCAGAAGCAATCTGGTAGCACTTAGACCTTGCGTTTAGTGAATGTCAACCCTTTTATTTGTCGAGGTTAAAAATTACACAAGGAAAAAATAAACACAGAACTTGCAGGCATGAGGAAGTGAGGGAGCTGGATGAGGGAGCAGCCATCCTGAAAAGGAAAAAATCTGAGCTAGAGCTGTAAAAATGCTTTCCCTCCCGTTGGAGCAGCACGTGATCTCCAGGCAGCACCAGTTGGCTTTGAGCAGCCCCAGGGGCAGAGTTTGGGCTGGTGGTGGCCCAGAGCTCTGGGAGCCAGTCCAAAGGGGCTGGTTGGGTTGGGGATTCCAGCCCTCGGCCGCTCCTGCCGCCCTAAAGCTGCGTTTTATTGTCAGAGAAGGAGGAATAAATCTCAGCATTGTTAGAGTGAGCAGCAGCAGCGTGGAGAGAGGAGAGTTCAGTCCCCTCTGAAGGGGAGGGCAGGACAGGGAGGGCTGAGCTGGGTGTTCCCTTGGGTGCTTTAAAACCCCTCCCAAAGGCAGGAATTGCGGTGCTGATCTGGCAGAAGCTCCAGACTCCCAGCTCTGATTTCTAGCACCAAGTGCTGGATCTGTGGAGCTGCCTGGGCACAAATGGCCTCAGCACAGAGCCTGGCTCAAGCACAGCGTTTCCATGGGCATTTAATTAATTTTATGGCAAATGCATCCAGGTGCCTTTGACTTCTTGCTCATGCCTTAACACCAGGATTGAGCAAAGAGGCTTTTTGGAGCCTTTGGTGCAACTTTACTGAGGGTGGTGTTGACTGACTTTGTTCTGACCTTCAGAAGTGAATTTTCCTTGTTGATTGAAAAGCAAATCATGTCCCTTATTTACATGATTGCCAAAAATACTGCTCAGAAATTGAGGTTCTGTAAGAGTGACTCGATCACCACATTTTCCTGGGCAGTGAGAGTTGTGTGCTTGCTGCAGGAACATTGGGCAGTGTTATGGGATGGTGGCTCTGCAGGGAGAATGATCCTTCAGTAATTAGGAATGGCAGCACCCTGACTCCTGCCTGGGGGACTGGGGGAAAATCTGAAGGCAATATAGATTTTACAAATAACGTTCTTGGTTGGCATTGACAAGCTTTAAAATAAGTGAAGAATTTTTCCTCCCACTCCCTGTCAGGCAGATGGCCTTGGTCATGAGAAATGACAATGAGGAGAAGATCCTTCAAATATGATCTATAAGATTTAATACCAAATATAATTTTTTCCATATGCAGCCTGTCATGTGCTGCAAGTTTTTGTGTTCTGAGATGATTTGGGCAACTTGACAGATGATAATTCTGCATTGGGATCAGAATTTGCCTGCAGAGAACTCTGGGTTTTAACAGCTTATTTGTATTGCAGTCTCCTTACAGGTTCATGTATATATTTATATATGTATACATAAACAAATAAACATTGTAGGAGAAAGGAGTACAACATATAGAGATGATTTTGTGTTTAACTGTAGCACCTTATGCTGTGAATATCCACTAATACTTCACAGCAGCTCCTTTTAATCTTAACATCACGGTTGACATTTAATTTGTAGTTCTTATCTGATGCAAAAGAAACTGAGAAGGATGTGTTTTCATGTTTATTTTTTAGTATTTAGGTGCAGTTACCTTGAAAGATCAGAAGGCATCAGCACAGCTGCTCAGTGTTCCCAATCCTCAGTGCTGAGCAATACTGGGAGGACCTTGAAGGAGGGAGAGCTGTAAAGGGAAGAAATGTGATTTAATCTGTGCCTTTCTGTGGAGTTTGATTGAGGGGGAAGCCCTGCAGCTGTGCTGAGGCTGAGCTGTTCCAGGATGTGTTTCCAGAGGGGTGTCACAATTCCCTGTGCTGCCTCTGCACCCACTAAATGGAGAGAGGGGGTTGTGTAAGGATGGGAGGGAAAAGCTTAGCAAGGTTTGGAGAGGTGGGGTCCACATGGGATTCTTATTCTTCCCACTAATGAGTAAATCAGTGTTCAGAATCGAACAGGAGAAAATATTTTGTTCTTCAAGATTCTCCATGAATCCCTTACTGAGAAAAAATATGAAAATGTCCAAGTTTTTCATTTTCTGAAATTCAGCAGACAAAAGAAGCACATCCCAAAATCTTAGAGAAAAAGTAAAGTTCTTTAGGGGAAAAAACCCATAAAAATGCGTTCTTATTTTCAGGCCGTTTTCAGGGACAGGGGATTTTTCTGAGCAGAAATTCCTTTCTTTGAGCTTTCAGTGTTATTTTCCTACCTGATGGCTGCATAGATTTGTGCTCTACTGAGGATTTTTGTGATCCTTCACCAAGGTTTGTTCCTGCCTAGAACCAGGAAGGGCTTGGGGGGAGCCCTCTGCCTCTCACTGAATTAATTCCATCTTGCTGTACCTTGTGTTCCCTCCAGGTTTTTGCACTGTTTACATTTGCTGCTCTTTCTTGTACTTTTGCTGGATTTGTCTGTCTGCTCTGGGTTTTTGGAAGTCTGCTGAGCCTGGTCCTTGCTCTGATGTTTAATGCAGGATTGAAGTTAAACATTGTGTTGGAAGCTAGATATCAAAGTCTTCAAAAACCAAAAATAAAAGGGAAAAAAGCGTGAAGTAAAGAAGCTGCAGCCACAGAGTGAAAAACTCAGGAACTTTAAAAGAAAACTTTTATCTGTCAGAGATTTTGAAGTGCCTGTCACTTAATGTTCCTTCCTTCAATCCTGGTTGGAGGCTCATTTCAGAAAACCACAGTGACTCAGCTACTTTGAATATCTGTTGTGTGGCGCGTGTTGGAAGCTCCCAGAGTTTCTCCCGCCTCCAAATGTGATTTTTATTGGTGGATAACTCACTGGCAGGATCTTGTGCACTGTGCTAATTTAAACCACGCTTCCAATATTTAGATTTTTAAAGTGTAAAGGCATAGTGCCCTGATATTGGTAAGTAGAAAGGAGAACGTTTGTTTATAAATATTTATTATTTTGCAAGTGTAAAGGTAAGCTTACCTAGATTTTTGTTCCAGATAAATGCTGAGTTCCTCTGTACAACACTGAATGTCCTCGAGGGTGAGATTTGCCTTGTGCTGTTGTATGTCCTCAAGCTCTTTGGGAATGGTGTGGAGAGAGTTGGATCTGGAGAGAGCTCTTGCTGAAGCAGTCAGGTGACCTAGTGAGAGTTTCTCAATGTGTCAAAGGGAATTTCTGAGCAGATCCTGAGTAAATACACACAAACCAGAGCAGATCCTGTGTAAACACACACAAGCCAGAGCTAGTGGAGTGTACAGCAAGGAGCCACGTGGCTGTGGCTGGGCAGCAATGACCTTTTTATCCCTGTTTTACACTCCTGAGGATGGCAGGAATAGGCGATAAGCACTGGATATTTGTGATGGTTGGGAAAGGAAGGTGTCCTGTGGAATAACCTTTTCCTCAGACGTGGCTCTGCAGGAATTCTTCATGGAGCTCCTGGGAGGGCTGGCTGTGCTGGGTGCCACCGCCAGCTGTGGTTTTTGGGGCTCTGGCTGGAATTTACCCAAGGGCTGAGCTGCTGGGGTGCTGCCCTGGCTGTGCAGCCTCTCCTGGTGCCGGCTGTGGAGGGCTGAGCTCGCAGCACTCCTCTCCTCTCCCGAATTTCCCCTGTGCAGGAGGGGTTGCCATGGAGGAGAGCGTGGGGTGGGAGTGGGAGCAGCTGCCTGAGGGCCCTGGGGGAGGATCCTCCAGCAGGGCTGCTCTTGCAGGCAATCCTGGGAATTTGTGCTGCCCAGAGCTCAGTGCATCCCTTGGGAGAGCCCAGATGGGTTGTGGGGAGGGGTGTGAGCAAAGTGGCTTTTCCTGCCCTGCTCGGGAGGGAGGATGTGACATCCTCTTGGGCATGGTGGCCTTCATGGACCTTTGGGTTTAGTCAAGCTCCTTGTCCATCCTCTGTCCACTTCTGCACTGTTTAAACTGATTTACAAAGAGCCTGGACGTGGCACTCAGTGCCATGGTTTAGTTGGTGAGGAGGTGTCTGCTCATAGGCTGGACTTGATCTCCAAGGTCTTTTCCAGCCTCGTTCATTCTGTGATTCTGCCCCTTCAAGGATGTGCAGATCAACTCTGTTACTTCTTTGAAAGTCCTCTGCAACTTTTTAATCTGTTACTTTGAAAGTACTCTGCAAATTTTTAATCTAGCAAAAGGGTGTTCTGGTGGTGAACTGACGGATCCATCTGCTCTGTCACAGTGGGTTTATCAACAGTTTCAGTTTAAATATTTTTAGTGAAAAAGTTGATTTGTGTATGTAACAGGCATATGGCTTAAGCCTTGTACTCAGCAGCTGTTTGGGTTTATTTATTAAGAAAACTACCATGCAGGGATGTTTGGTAAGAAAATCTTGTTCTCTGGGGCGAGGTTGGGGTGTTTGAAGTGGCTCAGAATCCACGAGCAGCCCAGGAGTGCAGGCTGGAAGCTTTCTCAGCTCAGCGGTCATTTGTGTCCCCAGACGTGGGACACAGTGTCTGAGAGTGTGGGCAAGCTGATGACAACTTTCCAGACATGTTACAGAAAGAAATGGAGATCATGTGCATGGAAGCTGTCACACTTGGCAGTGTGTGTAGTAGTGCAGCTCAGGGCTGGAGCAGCAAACCTGTTCATCCCTGTGTGCTGTTCTGTGCCTGCTCTGAGCTGCTGTCACACTCCAGCCTCAGTGCTGCCCTGTAAAAAATACAGGATTGTTCTCACAGTGTCATGGAAGCGATTTGGCTCAGCAGCTGCTCTGCAGCGCACGTGATTCTCCAGCAGCTCATCTGTTTCTGCTCAAATTCTGAGTTTTTGTCACATTATTCACCATGCTTGCAATGGCTTCACCTTGTAAAAAAAGCCTTCAAAGCTTTTTGAATGAGCAAGAGGGGAAATCTGCACAGTGGAAGGGCACCAGTGACACTTGTGTTCATCAATGGTTCTGTTTCTGCAGGAGCTGGACATCATGGAAATACAGTTCACTGGGTTTGTGCCAGCCAGTATCTTTTGTTTAGACCCTTAATCCTTTCCTGAAGAAGTTTTTCATCTCACTTATGTGTAGTACCTAGGTGCTCGTTAATAACAAAGAATGGATTTGTTCTGCAGATCCCCAACTTGCAGTTTGAGTGGAAAGTGGCAGACTTCTGGAATGTTTTCAGTGAGCAAGGAGAAGGCACAGTTGGGATTGTGGAGTTCACCTTTTAAAAGTCCAGAGACTTGGCAGAGAAATGTACCTCGCTGCTCCTAGTGGTGTCCTCTTCACAGCAGCTCAGTGAAATGGGAAATACACATGGAAAGTCCCAAGTGCTCATCCAGATTGAAAAGCTCAGGAAACTGCAGATAATCAGCTTTCACATCTTTTTCATGTAGTTTTTTTGGGGGTTTTATATAACTTCCTCATCCTCAGATGTTTTGAGTGGAATTTTTGTTCTGTTTATGCCATTTATCTTGGAGTAAGGTTCAGATATTTCATCAGGACAGTTTGCACTTTGCATGATGGAGCCTTTGGATAACATCAGTTGTCTGAGTTTCATTTGGGATTTGCTGAAACACTTATTTCTGAATCTGTTTTTTTTTTTTTTGAGTATCTCTAATACCAAGGACACTTGCAATCCAGATTTCATAACTTGTGTCTGGTTTTTCATGTGGGAGTTGCTTGTTGGATTGAGAGGTTGAGAATCTGTTTTTTTCCAAAGGTTGGAATTGTTGTGGTTAAAAATTATTCCTGTGGTCAACAGGTGAGTACCACAGTCTGGTGCTGCCTCGTGCTGCTGCAGTTTTCCTCTGGAGTCATAAATGTGGGGAGCATTGTTTGAAACCTCCTCTGGCAGAGCTGGCAGGGGCACTGAGCCCTCCTGGAGCTGAGGGTGCCAGGGGCTGGATTTTAGGGGCTGGAACAGCAAGTGGCACCACTCAGGTGTGCTGAAGTTCTGAGAACACCCCTCCATTTACAGCAGAGCCAGAGAGGGCTCCAGGAGCTCTTGGAATGCTCCAACCTGGCTGTGGAACCACCAGGGCTGGGTTCTTCTGTGGGGTTAAATTTGAGTGTGGCTGCCTTGGCCGTGTGTCACCATTTGAGGCTGGCCCAGCAGAGGGTTTCACCTCCTGCCCTGTGGCTCTGTCCTGCTCTGCAGAACCTCTATTATAAATTGATATTATCAAATCTGTGGCATAAAATCAGATTTTTTTGGTTGCTTCTGCTGTTTCTGAATGCCAGGATTTTGTGCAGAAAAGGAAAATCCATCTGAAACCTGATTAAATTACTCTGAAACCTGAAATCCTGCAAATCAAGGCACAAAACTGGTGTAGATCTGGAAGCAGGGACTGGACCACCTGACACAACCAGAAAACAGTTCTAATGCAATTATGATACAATTAATAATTGGAAATAAAGACAGTAATTGAAACAAATGAAGGAGGAGAACGGAAAGGAGCAGACAGCGCTAAAAGAAGATTTCAGATAATTTTTCTGAACTTGAAGGTGATTTCTGCTTGGAGGCTGCTGGCAGGGGTGGTATTTGTGAGCCAGGACGACTCTTTGCTGACTCGGGGTGGATGTGAGTGTAGGATGCCTTCAGTGGTGCAGCTGGTGTTATTTAATAATTCCCCCAGCCCATCCATCACTTCTGAATCCAGCATTCTCCCTCACTGATTCATGTGTTATCATTGTGTCACTAAGGCAGCTTGAAAGATGGCTGAAAACAGTGAAAATACCTAATTATTGTTCTTTGTGGAAAAGGAAGTTTTTAAATAGCTGTAGCACAAAGCAGCTTGAATACATTTATTTTCTGTGAGGTTTTCAGGTACACACACAGGATATTCTTTTTACTGGGTGTTTTTGTCTCCAGGATTTCAGGGCTTTGTCAGCACCTAAACCAAGACTTCTTTGTAGTTGCACACAGAGTTAAAGAAGTGAAACTTGTGGTTTTCTTTGCAGGTGTGTTTTAACTCCTTGGCTTATCCTGTGAAGTTTTGGTGTTCCGGGGGCTCTTACAGCCTGTTCTCCTCAGCTGTGATAAACCAAGGAGCCAGAGAAGCTGCTCTGTCTGTTGGAAAAGAGACACCAAGTTAACAGAGTGTTTATTTCTGCAGAAGGCTCACACGGGGAGCGTGTATGAAACATCCCTGAGATGGATGATAGCGTGTTCTGCTTCTTTTGCTGGAAGACAATGAGCTAGTAGAGCAGGCAAAAATAAATTGAATTACATCCATGCATTTAAAAAAGAGAGAAGGAAACAACAGCTCAGCTGAAGTTGAAAAAGGAGCAGTTTCTCTTCAGCAGCTCTGTGTTTGTGCTTGTGTGGAAGCACTTGGGCAGCTCCGTGCAGCAGGTGAATTACATCCCTGTGGGACACATGGAGCATCCCCAGGATCTGGGGTTTTCCTTGCAGGCTTTGTCTTAATCTGCACCAAGGGAAATTTGGGTTAGATGTTAGAAAAAAGTTTTTTACAGAAAGGGTGATGAAATTCTGGAAAGGCTGGTTGGGGAGGTGGTGCAGTCACCATCCCTGGGTGTGTTTAACAAAGCCTGGATGTGGCACTGGGGGCCAGGGTTTAGCTGAGGGGTTGGGGCTGGGTTGGTCGATCTTGAAGGTCTCTTCCAACCTGGTCATTCATTCTGTGGCTCTCGGGTGCTTCAGGAGATGGCAGGTGCCCCATGAGTGTCTCTCACAGTCTCTGGGGTTGGTGTTTGCATTGCCAGCCCCAAGGACGTGCTGCCAGTGGGGCAACGCCTGCAGGCCCATCCTGGCAGCCCCTGGTTCCTCTCGGGCCACAGCAGAACATTTGTTCTTCCCATCTGCAGTGCAGCCCGGCGGGGCTGGCTGCTCCCCATCCCTGCCTGCGCTGCGGATCCAGCGCGGCTCGCTTGGCTCCCGCCGCTCGCTTCCCTTTTTTGGTAACACACGGCTCATAAGCCGTGCCTGGAAGGGCTCTTTTACTGGTTTAGGGACTATTTTCCACTTTCATTTTTGATCTCTAAAGCCGTGGATTGTGTTTCGGCAGCGGTGCTGGCACAGCTTAACTCCTAAGTGCTGTCAGACCGGAATATTGCACTTTTTAGAAGTGCTTGGCTGTTTCACTTTCTGCCTCGCTGCTGCAGAGGCAATATATGGCAGCACTTGTGTTTACGGGGTATATACACCTTGTCAGCATAACCTGCTTATTAAAATGACTTCCAGAGTGCATCCTCCAGTGCTAGGATTACGTTCTGGAGGCCAGATTTTAATTAGCTGTATGATTTGTTGGCGTTTTCCGTGCCGTGTTCCCGGGAGGGGAAGCGGCGCCCAGCGCTGGAGCGAGCTTGGACAGATTGAGCTGCATCACTTGATAGGGCTCAGCAGAGCATCTCTGGGCCCCTGCCAGGAAGGATGGGGACTGTTTAAAGTGGAGACAAGGGAGGGGCCTTCGGGAGGTGAAAGACTCAAGCCCAGCAATGGAAAGGAAGGAATCAAAGTTCTGAAATCAGGGCAGATGTGGGCAGGGGTGTTTTTGCTGGGTCTGCAGCACAGCTGGGCAGCAGGACTCTGTTCAGCTCCAGGGTGTTGTTTCCTAGAGTTAAGGCAGGCCTGGGGTTTTTGTGTTTATCTCTACTTTATTAAGCCAGTTTCTAGAAGGCTGAGCATCTGTGGCAGCTCAAACCTCCTGGGTGCTGCCCATGTCTGCCCACAGTGTTGGTCACAGCTGGCTGTGCTCTGTGAGCTCTGCAGAGGAGACACCAGCTCAGGAATTCACTCAGAAGCTGTCAAAGACTGCTCTCAGTTGGCTGCATCCAGAGAGGAGGAGGGTGGGCATGTGGCAGTGCAATGGGAAGGATCCATGGTGTGGGAACTGTGGTTAGCAAAGGAGTTGTCAGTGCTGTGCTGTGACAAAAAGTGCAGTTGCTGCCTTGGAAAATACAGAAAAAGCATTGCTAAATCCATTAATTATTTTTTTCCAGTTTTGCTTTCTGGCAGAGCCTCAAGTGAAGTTTCTTGTACTTCCAGAAAGGTATGAGAGAAAATCCAGGAGGGAAATGGGCAGGGAGGCCCCTGACCAGTCTTGGATCTCAGCAGCTGTGGGACAGAGGAGCCTGCAGGCACTGCTGGGAGAGGGAGAAGTTCTCTTCTGCCATGTGGAGAGGGAGGAAAATCATGGCAGGAAGCTGTAAAAATGAATGGGTTAGATACACAAATAGTGGAGTGCTGGAAGGGATCACCTCAGGTGTTGTGCCAGGAGTGGAGCTGGTTCTGCCCTTGGAAGGGAGGGATGAGCTGAGGGAGCTCTCCAAGGGGCTGCCAGCCCTGCATTTGGAGTTCTGCAGGAGGCAGTGGGCTGGCAGTTCAGGAGGGCAGCACCTGGTAGTGCAGAAGGAAAGAAACAAATAAACAATTCAGGCCAGGGATCCCAAGCGTTTCGTTAGCTTAAGAAAAATTGAAGCACTAAATTCAATTTTACTATTTCTTCCATTCTTCCAAGCAAGACTTCAATAATATTATCAAATATTTGTTTAATCTCCTTACATTTTTTTTTGGCAATGCGGTTTTTCTTTAAGCCAAATCCATTTAAGAGCTGAAAATGGAGTTGCTTTATTGAACAGCTGAAAAATTTGCCTTTTCTCTTGCGTGATGCCGTGGTGGTTCATTCCTTGAGAAACACACACGAAATGTTTTTAAATAGAAGTGACTTTTATTATGCTGTTCAGTCAGCTCTGTCTAATAGCACGACAGTATTCTTTCCATGCTGGTCAACACTGACGCTTCCAGAGGGGGTTTGAAATTTGATCTTCCCTGTTCTTCCTGTGCTCAGGCCGTCCAAGCTTTCCCTGCCTCCTGCCCCCACTTCCTGCCCTGTTTTCAGCAGGAACTTTCATCTGGAAAAGCAGGAGCAAGTGAAGAAGCAAATGTGAGAGTGAAATCCAAGGGGTGAGCAGCCAAAATGAAATGAAATTTGGCCGGAAAATAAATATGCTTTGGTTTACTGCCAGGGTGAAATGTAGACTGAAAAGACCCAAAGATTTTGAGGAGGGAATGTCACAGGGTTGCTGAGAATTGTGTTGGTGTCTCACAGGGAGATTTGTCATGGAAACTATTGAAATGGAGATGGGGAATGGCTTCCTGGGTCAAGGATCCAGCTCCCAGGCTGGGACAAAGGCTGGAGCCACAACAATTTACTTAGAGCTGCTTCTGCAACTCTAAGTATGACATTAGTTTGCTGAATTCCCTTCATATAAAGTCCAGATCCTTCTCCTTGTGTGTAAAAATTGATTTTCAGTGCTGGTGAGGGAGAGAAAGGGATGGCATTTCAATTTGTCCAGGTGACCTCTTGTTCAAGGTTTCTTTTCATGCTGGAGCTGAGGTAAGACAGAAACACTCAGTGGGACCAGCAGCTTCCTTGGGATCCTGGCTTGGCTCACATTAGTGTGTGCAGCTCTGAACCCCTCACTTGAGATTTTTTCCCTCTCTTTTCCCCTCTCCTCAACATGAAGAGATTTTTTTTTTTTTCTGACTTGTATCTGTTATTATCCAGAAGCCATCAAGGTGCTTTGATTTTTAAAGACATTATTAAGTAGCTTCTCCTGATGAAGTTAGGAGAATTGTGTCCATAAATGAGGCTGTGCCTTAATGCTTGCAGGGATCCTGGTGCACTCACTGTGTCCTTAGCAGCTTTCTGTGAGGGAACTTGCTCTGCTTTGCCATCTCTTGTAGCCAGTGTTGCCCATCCAGGGACACATAACCATTCCTCTCCTTGCCATCACAATGGATATTCTTGCTTTTTTAGCCTGCATGGATGTCAGATGGGATATGTTGTAGTTAAATCAGTGGGGTTTAGGGGTTTTTTTCCTTTCTACTTGTGCTGCTCTCCCTTCTGGCTCTGTGTTTTCATGCAGCATCTTCCCTCAGTACCAGAGATAGAAAAAAGCATCTGGTCTTTCCTGCAAATGTTTCCTTTTGGAACTGCCTGTATATCCAGTGTCTAAATATTTCTCTCTTTTCGAGTAGCAGTTTTCTTTTTGAAGGAGACCAAAGAGGTTACGTGTAGAAATAAAACAAACACTGGGGTGTTCTGAACTCTTTGGAACACCAGGTGTTTACTTAAAGGTGCATTTCTCAGGTCAGCTTTAGCAGACATTGATATTCAGTGTCCAGCTCCCAGGTGGATAATTTTTCTCTCTGTGAAATCTCTGCTCAGTCTTCTCCCTTTGCTTTGATACCTCAGCTCCAAGTTAATAACAATTACATTATTTCCTGTGTTGTTACAGCTTGAACAAATGAAGCAGCAATTCCCACTGGTAGGGCTTTGCATAAATGAATATAATAGCAAGAGGGTGGTTACCCTCGTGTCTTGCAGATAGGAGTTGAGGGTGGTTATTTTAACATAGAAATTAAAATATATTTAGATCACAAATCGTGCACGCTCTCAATTTAAATGTTGGTTGCAAGGGTGATTTTCCCCCTTTATTCTGCTTTAAAAAGCCAAGTGTTGAAAGCCCTTGAAACACAAGATGCAGCAGCACAAAGCAGGGAGGTAACAGACGTCACCAGAGCAGAAACCATTAATAAATTCTCTCCTGTAATTAGTTCAGGGTTTGAATCCTGAGTGATTGGGCTCTTTGCAGAGGGGTGATTGCTATGGGACCTTTGGGCCTGGATAGAATCCCAGAATGGGTTGGGTTGGGTTGGCAGGACCATGGCAGGGACACCCTCCACTATCCCAGGGTGCTCAGAGTCCCGTCCAGCCTGCCTTGGGCACTGCCAGGGATGCAGGGCAGGAACAGATTTCCCTGTTCCACACCAGTGCCTGCTCACCTGTGCTTCAGCCTCCCCTCTTGTGCCACGGCAGAGCTGTTGGCAGCACGAGGGTGGAATTCAGCTGAGTTCTTCACCAGGCTGGATGTGCAGGGCCCAGGTTTGGTTTCTTGCTGGGGTGGAGCTGTGGGTGGCTGGAGCTCCTTTGGGACCACAAAAACCCCGTTCTGATCCGAGCTGCTGTGCTCCCAGCAGAGCTTGATCCCTGCAAACTGAAAATGAAAGGATGTCTTCTCATCACAAAGAGACTCATTTCAGTAGGATCAGGTTCTTTTCTCTCCCTCTTCGTGGAAATGCAGGAATGATTAATAATCAACACATTTCTGTAGCTGCTTTTGTTCTATATTCTTTGAACCTCTTAGGCTGTCATCTATTAATTTTAAATCTCAGAGGGAACAAGTATTAAATAGATGATGGAGTAATCCAAGGGTTTCTGAAAAGGTGAAACTTGTCTGGAATTGAATATGTGCATTTTGTGTTATTCTCCAAGTCTCCTGTGTGAAAATACTGCATTTGAGCACAAGAGAGGTCTTCATTTTGTCTTTAAATAAGCTCCTCATCTTGTGGAGCATTACCATCTTTGTGAGGGTATTAAAGCTGTGCAATTTCATAAATACAAAGTCAACAACTTCTATTTGCAGTATGTCCATCATTGCCAGCTACATTACTTCTTCATTGCTGCTGTTCTTTCCTATTTAAAATAAAAAGAGAAGATACTATCAGTGTGTTTATTCTCTCCTGTGAGCAGGCTTTGGCCTAGGGAAAATATCAGGTATCTAAGTATAGAAAAGTCTGAAGAGAAAATGCTAAAATTCAGCAGGGAATTGCTGGTTTTCTTTTAATTTTAGTTTTGCTGTGCAAAAATGAGTTTGGTTTTTCCAAGTAATGAAGAAACAGCTGTGTTGGTGTTAAATATTCAGTGGATTTGTAAGTGACTTATTTCAAGATCTTCATCTTTATAAGATTTCCCTCATTTGAAGGCACCCTAAAGTATGATTTTGGTGAGGGGGAGTAATTTCTCTTGGTTCTTACCTTTCTCCAGTTGGCATTTTGGAGAGTCTGGGTTTAAAACCTGAAATAACGACACACCTTTTTGTTGCCAGCAAAGTATTTGATTCCTGCTCTCTCCAACTGCAGAAAAGTTGGTGAAGACCTTCTCCTAAGTGCTTAAAATAGGCGGTGGAGATTTGGAAAAAATGATGAGTGGTGGATTGCACAACCAGCCTGGCTGGAGCTGAAACTGCTTCCAGATCTTTCTGGAATGGGTGTGCTGGGGGAGGGAAGTGGGCTGGGGCCCCCAAAACTGAGCCGAGCTCTGGCAGCAGCCAGGATGGTGCCACAAGGAGCTACAAAAATGAGAGGGGAGAGTCTGCAGGGGCAAGGACACAGGGAATGGCTCCCACTGCCAGAGGGCAGGGATGGGTGGGATTTTGGGAAGGAATTGTTCCCTGGAGGGTGGGCAGGGCTGGCACAGGGTGCCCAGAGCAGCTGGGGCTGCCCCTGGATCCCTGGCAGTGCCCAAGGCCAGGCTGGACACTGGGGCTGGAGCACCTGGGGCAGTGGGAGGTGTCCCTGCCATGGCAGGGTGGCACTGGATGGGCTCTGAGGTCCCTTCCAGTCCAAGACATTCCATGAACCTTTGCCATTCTCTGGAAGGTGTTTGATGTTGTTTGGGGGAGTTTTGGGTGTCAGCAGTGCCTGTTCAGGAGCTTTCTGAGCTGCCCTCATAGACCAAGGGTAGAACTGACATAGTGGCAACACTTAGTGCCCAAAACAGTGGGAAAGCTTCTGAAGGGGAGACTGGAGTTGCATGGGAATGTTTGACTTGGGTATTTCTAGGCAGTTTTGTGTGAAAAAGGTGATGATGTATTCAGTGAGCTCTGAAATACTCAACTCCCTTCTCCTATCATTTCAGCCTCTCTAAGCTTTTTGCAAATTTCCAGTTTAACTTCAGTTAATATAATCTTGCATTATATTTTCAAATAGTCTTATTAATGTGCTACCTAAATGTGACTTAAATTCCCACGTGGTGGAGTCCATTGTAAGAAAAAGAAAAAGGTGTCTTTGTCAGGTTTTTCATTGTGCTGTGAGAGCAAAAGTTGGGCATTTGAGATGTGGCTGCTTGGACTTGGACTGGAGGGAAGAGTTGGAAGTTTGGGATGTGCTGGCTTGGGAAGGAGCACAGTCTAGTCAAGAAGGGAATGTAGAAGAGAGAAGAGCAAGTGAAAAGCATGGGGTGGAAGGAACTGGCAGTTGGAATAACGTTGCTGGCAAGTTTCCCTCTTCCTTGAACCCCAAAATACTTTGGAACACGGGGGTTTCTACCCTTCCCAGGATCCTTGCTTTTGCCAACTCCTCTGTGCTGCTGGTGCACGCAGAGGGTATCCAATCCTCGCTGTGATATTTCGGGGAGCTGCAGGTGGCAGAGGCCCACGTGGGCTGTGAATGTCCCACCAGTGAGAGCGTTCATCTCTCACGTGGTGCACTTGCAGCCTCGCTTCATTCCGTGCAGAGCAGTCGCTGGTGGAAGAGCAGGATTTAGCTGGGAAGAACTGAAATGCACATTTAATGCGTGCCCGTGTAGCGTTCGTCATCCTGATGGGCTGGTGTAGGGTTATGCAATCCCTCTTTCCTGCAGGACCTTTGTTGGGTGCCCAGGCTTGATGTATCATCATTTCATCAACAGTGACGTAGTATTTTATTTTTATACTACCTCATTGTGCAATTCTGCCATTTTTCACTGTGTATCATGAAGATCTGAAAGGAAAATGCATTCCTTCCTGGTTAATATGCAACAAACAGTCTATAAAAAGATGTCGTTACTGTGCAGTAATTGCTTTATTTATCACCTTTCCTATGTGGCTAAAGCTGCTTGAATCACTGAGTGGAGCAGAGAGCTGATGCTTTGGGCTGCTTTGGCTTCACTTTTAATTTTTGGCTCTGGATTTTTGACTCCTGTTGTAGAACTAGACCCAAATTCCATAAGGATGGTGTCTGACAAGCACAGTTTATCTTGCACAGCCATCAGGACTGTGGGTTACAGATCAATGACCACGATGGTGCTCAGCCAGCACATCCTTGGCTTTGTAAACATCCAAGGCAGTGGGGTCTGGAGATCTAAAAGTCTTCTGGCCATAAAGTTCATGTAGTTTGACCTGTGGCGAAATACATTTGGTGGCCATAGGAAGGTGAATAAGGCAAAGTTGAACTTCTCAACCACTTCAGAAATAGATTTCATGGAACAAATACTAGAAAAGAAATATATTGGGTGCTTTTCATTGTTTGTTTTAGATCTGTAGCTTTGTTACTGGGGAGAAAACCTAAGGAAAACATGTTATGCCTTCCCTTCTGCACTGGACAAGGTCAAACTCTTGTAGCCCTGAGTGCTTCAGGCAGGAGAAGGGGTTACTTGCAGTTAACAATTTGGAAGTTAAGCCTAACTTGATAACTTTCTTGACTGAAAAAAGGATGGAAAGAAGTGCACTGTGACTAAATCTAGCATACAATTAATTCTTCTCTGCAGTTCTGTGTGTTAATTGCTGTCATTGTGTGAACTGATGGTTTAAGCAAAAATAGAAAATTTTATAACTGGTGTATTGCTTACAATGCAGAGCCTTAGCTCCAAGTGCCAGCCCGCAGTGGCTTTTTGAATCTCTGCTGTGCTGTCAATCTCTGTGAATCATCCTGATGGAAATGGAAAAGGCGGTGAGGAGCGCAAACCTGGGAAGTGTGGTTTGCACTTTTCCTGGTGCTCCAGCAGCCCCAGGCTGGCACTGGGGATGAAGTGGAGCTGAGTGTTCCTGCAGAGATGCAGCTCAGTGTCCCTCCTCGTGCCCTGAGCTCTGTCCTTCCCCAGTGTCACTCTGTCAGAGGGCCCCAGGGCCATGCCCGGCTCCTGCTGGATCTGTTTCTGGGCTCTGGGCTGGTGAGGCAGGGTGGAATGGGATGATCTCTAAGGTCCTTCCAACCCAAACCATTCTGGGATTCTTTGCCCATCTGTGGAAGGTGTTTGATGTTGCCTGGTGGGCTCTGGGGATGGATTGGAGGAAAGGAATGAGAAGAATGATGGTGTCCATCTCAAACAGCATCCAGAGGTGAAATTGCCAGGGTCTGTCTCAGCCCCTTCAGCAACCTCAGCCTCTGGCAGGGCTGCCATGACCTGTCTCCAGCGTGGGGTGTCTCCCTTTCTGGTTGATGTGCATCCAGAATATCCATGAACAAGCAGCTCTGCTTTTCAGGCACTGAGGATAAAACCCCAGGTGGGTTTCTCCTCACTTTGCTGCTTCCCAAATTGCGTTGCTTGTCCGTGGGGACACACCAGGAGCCTGGAGAAAGGCCATGTGAACAAGGAGCCTGAAGCCTGACATCCACTCTGCTGCCCAAGAGGCTGGGAACAGCCTCCTGCCTCTTCTGGCACTTTGTTTGAACTTCTGAGCTGCTACTTTAGGCGCTGCCTTTGAATAGCTGAATTTATTTTTTTGCGTGTTCTGTTGCTTAGCGACAACAGGAGGAAAAACAGTCACTGCAGCTCATGTGGGTTTATTACTGATAAGTTAGCATCTCTGATACAGAAATGTATTTTTAATAAGACTAATGAGCTGTGATTCCTGACTTCAGCCAGGCAGAATGTTAAATAAACTGTGTTGCTGCACTGGGTATAGAACCTGACGCCCTGAGGGGTTTGATGTTACCTCAAGCCATGCCTTGAATGTCTGTGCTTGGGCAGGCTGTTGTTTGAGGGTATTTTATGCTGCTGCCACTTCATTAGGTGAAGAGTTTCTCCTATTTTTTTGCCCAGTTTTCCCCAGCAATAGAAGGGATTTGATTTAAGAACTAAACTGACAACAGCAGTGAAAAAATCCAAAGCAAAAAGCCCACAGCCTGACCGGGTTTACCTGCTGAAGTACAAAAACTCCAAGCTAAAAGTGCAGAAACCAAGTCTGTTTGCCTGGGAAAGCACTGGAACGTGTTCCCATTTTAGTCTGGTACTGTTTTTGACTGGGACAAGTTATAAATTTTCTGGTCTTGCATCAGATGTTGGCAGCAGCAGTTAGTTTTTATCATGCATGGGGCGACATTCCTGTTGCTCAGAAAAGCATTTGTCTGATCAAGAGCTTTTTGGAATTTGTTTATAAAGCTTTCCTTGCCGCTGGAATAGTTGGAGAGCAGCAGGAATCCAGATGATTATGAGTGGCTGAAGGCATGGCTGTGTTTGCTCCGTGTTTTTCTAGATTGCCTGTTCAAGCTGTGTCCCATGAACCGCTACTCGGCGCAGAAGCAGTTCTGGAAGGCAGCAAAGCCAGGAGCCAACAGCACCACGGATGCTGTGCTGCTCAACAAGCTGCACGTGAGTATCCCTCTGCAGGCCCTCCTCACCCCATCCTGCTCTGAACAAGGATTTCCAGCCTGGCACAGTTGTGGAGGAGACGTCGAGTGTACGTAGAAATAAATCAGCGTGCAAGATTCCTTTGGAGATGTTCACTCCAAGTCTTCAGTCCTCTGATTTTTGGCAAAATCACAGAATAAGCTGAGCTGGAAGGGACCCACAGGGGTCATCCCAGCTCCTGGCCCTGCACAGACACCCCAACAATCCCACCCTGTCCCCAAGAGTGTTGTCCAGTGCTCTGGCAGCCCAGGGCTGTGCCCATTCCCTGGGGAGCCTGGGCAGTGCCCAGCACCCTCTGGGGGAAGAACCTTTCCCTAAAATCCATCCTAAACCTGCCCTGGCACAGCTCCAGCCGTTCCCTGGGTTCTGAGTCACAGAAATTGGACAGAACCCCCTTCTGTTCCTGCTCAAGGTCTGTGTCCCCCAGTGCTGTGTCCATGATACTGGAGTAGCCCTGGGAGCTCTTGTCCTTAACCTGTAGTAGGGATAATGGTGCTCCAGGGGAGCATTTTGGTTGTTAAAAGCATAAAAAAGGGACCCTTGAAACAATTGCACAGAGGATTCTCAGGCCCTGCATCCCAGCATGGGGAACCAGGAGCTGCTGCTGTGATCAATCTATTGGGACTGCTCAAACAAACAGTGCTGCTGTTGATATATGGAAAGGTTGATGGGTAATTATGAGTAATTATAAGGCCAGACAGCCTCTCCTTCCTTATTAGCTTGCAGTATTTAATATTTTCTGGGTAAAATGTTGACATTCAGCAGCTGAAAACTCAGTAAGGCAGTTGATTGCTGTTTTTAGAGCTCCTATATAAAAAAAAAAGCCAACTTAAATACCATCTGTTGACTTTAGAGTTAAATAAACTCAGTGTTTATGTTAAAATTACATAGCTGGAGTACTTCATGTCAAAATTACAATTCTGAATATTTTTAGGCTCTTTGAGCCTATATTAAGCTCATTGTAGCCTGGAATACGAAATGGCCCCGTAGGAGAGTGTCACTTGCTGATTGCCATATGGCTGCCTCGCTCTGCACTTCACAAAGACCCACTGGTGGACTCCTCCTGCTTCAAGAAATGTGTTTATAACCCACAAGTATCAGCCTGGCAGGGGCAAAGCTATTTTGGTAGCACAAAGCTCCCTCACCTGGGCCGTGATGAGGGAAGGAGGCTGTGGCAGCAGGTTTGGAGTGATGGGGGTTCTGGCCTTGGCTGCTTGGTGCACCAGGAAAAGGGAGAGTTCACGGGTTTTCACAGAAATTAGAGTCTAAGAAAAATGCTTTGGCATTGCCCTGGATTACATTCTAATGTGGAATTGTCTCTCCTTCCCTAAGTACATCCCAGTGTGGGTGTCTGGGACCTGTCCCTGCTCATCTGACACTTGACTCTTTTGTGCCAGGGTCCTGGAAATACAGGATGAGACTTTTCCAGGATGAGATTTTTCCAGCATGAGGCTTTTCCAGGATTAGCCTGAGCCCAGTAGTGTTTGCACAGACATGTCCCACCAAGGCCTGCTTGATTTGGAGGAAGGGTTTGAGTGCCCTGCAGTTTTATTGGGGTTTATTCAACCTGCATCACTTGGACATGAGCTCTGATGGGCTGGATCAGGTCTGCAGGGACCCAGGGCTTGAAAGTAACTCTGTCCCATGGACATCTCTAAATCAGAAGTGCCTCCTGCCAGTCCTGTGTGTCCATGTGTCACCTTTGCCACTTGCTGGCACATGGAGTGCTCTGAACCCCTGTGCCTGTGCTCAGAGCTCTGAACTCTGCCCAGGAGGAGATTTCTTTATCAGAGCATTGCATTTCCAGCGCAGCTGATGATGCAAGATGTGTTCATCATCATCACTTGCCTTTTTTGGCTTCTGTTTGTCTGCTGGTGGAATTTATTGTCTGCCATGGAGCGCTCCATGCTGAGGTCAGGTTATTTTAAGTTAATGCCATTTAAGGGATTTCAAATCTGGGACACTTGTCTCTCTGTGGTCGCAGCATCCCAGCTGCTTGAGGAGCTGACATCTAGTGGCCAGAAAAGTTTTCTGGAGTGACTGTCAGGTCTGGGGAGTGCTTTTGGAGTACATCCTAAGTCCTAGTTGTACTTTCACAGAAAAAAATTGGTTTTTATTTATTTATAATTTATTTATAATAAATGTGGCATGCAGTGTGGCAGGGCAGTCCTGGCTGTGGCTGCTGTTGTGTGGGAGGGCTCTGGTGTCTTAAGAAACCTTTTCTTGACAGAACACTTGCAAATCAAGGAAACAAATTGTATTTTAGTAATACAGAGAAAATGGTGTTACATTGCATGACTGAATAAAATTTTGAATTTGCAAGAGCAGCTGTATCTCAGGTTCTCCTGGAGTGAGAAGCCAGTGTTCATACCTAGCACAGCCTCTGAAACAGCACATTTTGAGTGAGCTGGAGCTGGTGAAATTCTCTAACCGTGTGCAAGTAGCTGCTCCTTTGTCCTGGTACTTCACCTCAACTGTGGGCAATTTCTTCTCCAAGAGAAACCTGGACCCACCTCAGTCCTTGAGACCTGAGAACCAAACCATAATCCTTGATGCTCAGCCTCCTAAAAAGTCCAATTTTAAATTGCTCTCCAGGTAGCAGTTAAAGCAAATACAGATTTGTTTTTAATTCAAAACATCATCTTTCCTGTGAAGTGAAGAAGTTCTTTACCAAATAAAATTGTTTAAAAACAGCCTGATCCAAATAGCTCACTTTTAAAACAACAGTGGCAAGAGGCTCATTGTTAATTATTAATTAGGGCTTTGTGTCCTTATAATAACTCATTTTTGCAAGGGTTTCCCCTTTGCTCTCCCTGTCAGTGTGGTGCAGGAATGCTCAGCTGTGGCACAGAGGCTCCATCCCCTCAGGGAGCACGAGCCCAGGGGTGGGGAGAGGGGAGCTCTCCAGTGCAGAGCTGCAGTGGACATTTGTCTGTGCCTTCCCTGTGGTCCTGCTGCTTGGGGAGGGGCACTGGAGTCTCCAGAAAACACAGCCTGGAGCCTGTATTGGCAAAGGAAAATAAAGAATCAAAGCTGAGGTTTCTTGCATTCAGTTTGTGTAGAAGTCAGTAGAAAGGAAAATAGAATTCCTGGCTGGAGTTGTTCCCATCCCTTTTTCACCTTTCTCTCCCTAGGTATCTGCCTTCTGTCTTGCCTGAGCTTTTCATCTCATGTTTTATTCCAGAATTTTGTCCAATTGTACCCAAATTACGGGTTACTTAAATGACGTGTGTCTATCTCCCCAAACAGTTGAAAAAGGGAATTGGAAATTACACTGTTGGAAGCTGGAAAAAGAGGAAATTAGGCTCTTTCAGATGCTTGCTGTTTTTCCAGTCCTTTGAAATAATCTTGAAGAAAAGGGAGTTTTGTAAAACCCCCTTTTCTAAAACACTCAGCAATTGAACTGTTCTCCTTTAATTTCAGCATGCAGCAGATTTGGAAAAGAAACAGAATGAAACTGAAAACAGAAAACTGCTGGGAACAGTCATCCAGTATGGGAATGTCATCCAGGTAGGCTATGAACATCTGTGCAAGCTGGAGAGGATTTAGTTGAAAATTCCCTGCTCAGTGGACTTCAGATTTGTGGAATTGATGATCAAGGGTCTGTAGTTTTGCCAGGTTTCACTGTGCTCTGAAGTGGGATCCTGGGAAGCAGGGCCTGGCTGTTACATCTCTGATGAGATCAGTTTTTTATTATGGGTTAATTGGCTTTGAGGTCTGCATTGATTGTTTCTTTCAGAAATCTTTGTTAGAGCCCTCATTAGAGTTGTTGGGAGGTGGCACATGTGCAACACCAAATATCCTCTCCCAGTGAAATGTTGACACTTAAGTCATAAACTGACACAGAGAAGGAAAATCAATAGAAGTATTTAGATTTTTTTTGTTAGATCAGACCAAGCAAAGCAAGAGAAGAGCAGCTTTGCCTCTTACCAGGAAGAGCCACTTAGTCCCCAGCATTTCACAAGTTTTGGTCCTGGGTTTTTTTTGTTGTAAAGTGATGGGGGCATCTCTATGTGTTTGTCCTAGCTGGGCAAGGGACAGCTGGAGTAACTGGAGGTGTTTTTTTCTGTGTCTGAGTGTGAGTGGAGCTGTGCCTGAGTCCCTCAGCATGTGCACAGAATTCACCTTGCACCCCTGGGTAGCACTGCAGTTGTCTCGTGCACGCTCGGGTTATTGAGGGGAGGAAGAGGAGCATTCTTAGAACTGAACTCTGATTCTTATTCTAGCTGCTTCACTTAAAAAGTAACAAATACTTAACAGTAAATAAGAGGCTTCCAGCTCTGCTAGAGAAGAATGCAATGAGGGTGACCTTGGATGAAGCTGGAAATGAAGGCTCCTGGTTCTACATCCAGCCCTTCTACAAACTGCGCTCCATCGGGGACAGTGTAAGTGCTGGCAGCAGGCTCCTCACTGCTCCTGTGGGCACAGCCTGCACTTGGGAGGCCTGTCTTGCAATTAATGCAATGCACAGATCTCTCAGGGCGTGATGATGATGCAGGAACAACCTTTTTGCTATGCTGTCATGAGGGGGAGGAAAATTGCTATGGTAACTTGTATTTTGGAAACGTGGAATGATCTAACATTGGAGGGAATAAGGGACCTAATTAGGCTGGCCTTGCACAATTCCTGCTCAATTCAAAATGGTAGGAAGTGTTGAGCTCCTTCAGGAGGTTTGGAAGGAATAATTAGCATCTTGGTTTTCAGTGTTGTCAGCTTGGAATCAAAATTCGTCATCACTTTGGATGTGAGGAGTGAGGTAATAAGGAAGTGAAATGCTCCTGCTCACGGGAAATCTTTAAATGCCTTGCCATTTTAATCCCTTCTTTTGCAACAGCTGAGTCACTTGGGTATGGAATCTTCCTAAAACCAGGAGGTCATAAGCTTCAGTGTGCTCTGGGGTTCAGGCCAGGTGTATTTGGCACCTAAACACAGTGAATTTATCAGTCAGCCATCATTTGTCCTGTAGCCCCATCTGTACCAGAGCTCAGTCTGCTTGTTCTGCAAGGCTCTGAGTCCAGTAGCACAGGGGTTTTTGCCTCAGTCACTGAGTTTGGTGAGCTAAATTCTGAACAAAGCAGAATTTTGGTGGAATACTCAGCCTGGCATCTCTCCAGACTGTAAAAAGGTGATTTTCTCCCATGGCTCCCATTAAAAAAAAAAAAAAGGAAGAAAAAGAGCTTTCTCGGGGTGCAAATTCGTCTGATGCTGCACTTCTCTGCAGGTTGTCATTGGAGACAAAGTAGTCCTGAATCCTGTCAATGCTGGCCAGCCTCTCCATGCCAGTAGCCATCAGCTTGTGGATAATCCGGGATGCAATGAGGTAAGGGGACTTTGGCAGAGCTGGAGCAGCTCTACAAACCTCTCTGTGCTTCAGCTTACCCATTTGTATGTGGTTTGGGATTCAGCAAGTTGGTTGGTACCCGTGGCACTGCTTAGTGGGAATGGTTATCCTGGTTATCAGTGACTTAAAGGATGAGTTTTGGAGTTCTGCTTTCTCTTGGGCGCTGGCAGAGGTTTGAGTTTGATCTCTTCTGCATGACTGGCTAAAAGCAAGTTGTTCCTTCAAAATCAGGAGTTGTGGCACAGTGATGTGCCCCATACTAGTCACTGTGAAGAATGTTAAATCTACAGCACGGATGTGTAACAAGTGAATTCCAAGCAGGTCAGCTCTGCAATTACTTGTTATGGGGCAGATACTGAAAAGGCTTTCCTTCTCCAGAGCAATGCAGCCAGGCCTGCAGTGTTCTGGTGAAAATAGTATAAAATCAAACAGTTGCTCATGGCAGGACCTTGTGCAGGCACAGGACAGTGGGACTGATGGTCTCATTCTCCTCCTAGGTCAACTCAGTCAACTGCAACACCAGCTGGAAAATCGTGCTCTTCATGAAATGGAGCGACAACAAGGACGACATCCTGAAAGGGGTGAGAGGCAGAGCTGTGCCTGCCTGCAGCTGGGGCCCTGCTGGCCACTGCCCCTGCTGACCCTGCTGCCTGCCTTTGCCAGGGGGACGTGGTGAGGCTGTTCCACGCCGAGCAGGAGAAGTTCCTGACGTGCGACGAGCACAGGAAGAAGCAGCATGTGTTCCTCAGGACCACGGGCAGGCAGTCGGCCACGTCTGCCACCAGCTCCAAAGCCCTGTGGGAGGTGGAGGTGAGCGCTGCAGCCAGGCTGGGGCTGCCTTGCTACGAGCAATTCCTCCTGTTTAAAACACTCTGCCTGGCTTTCTCGCTTTAGGTAGAGCTTTGCTGGTGTTACAAGTTGAAATCAGAATTCCTTCACTTGCTGTGCACAGTGATGGTGGAGCTCTGCTCTCAGCACAGAGCTCTCGAGTTCAGGTGCTTCACAGTTCAGGAAAAGGGCACAGAGAAACATCAGTGAGGTCATTTTCTTACCAGTCACTGAAGTTTAACAACAGCTTATAATTTCCACTGTCCTGCTGAGTGTACTGAAGGCTCTATTTTTGGTGTGGAATAATGTGATTATGTATAGCCTCATCTGATAGGAGGCTGCAGCCCCTTGCCAGTCTGTCTGAAGTGGCTTTTTAAATTCACTTGGCTTTTAAACAGAGTGACTAACACCTTGGCCATCAGTGGCTTCTGAAAATAGCCTCAATCTGTTGGTATTATTAGCATGGGTTTATGATTTAAAAATTTGATTCAATTATGAAGTGCATATAAGAATCAAAAAATAAATTGTAATGCTGGGTAGGTGTTTTTATATTCCTTTTCCAGAAGTATCTGCTGTGACATTCAGCTTCTCCAGTATTTAAAATGAAAGTCTGCCTGTAATTAGCATTATTTTGGCATCAGTCTGTGGTAACTCCCCATGTGTGTGCAGTTACCTGGGCAGGTGAGAGTTCTTCCCTGAAAGGTACAGGTCAGCTGTGATGAGTTTTCTTTAGGAATCAGATGTACCCTAACCCACAGAGCAGGCAATATGGGGTTACAGGTGTTGGAGGCTCTCCTTGCCCCACTTTGTCAGTAAATACAAATATTAATTCTTTTGTACAGCATTGTTGCATTTGAAATATTTCCAGGTGTCTTCCCTCATCCAATTTAAACAGCCAAAATTGAGTTGTAACCATATGGATTTGTGGCCTTCTATAGGAGTTTGTTTCAAGAGCTGGCAACACATGCACATAGAGAGCCCCTTCCTGAATTCATCACAAACTGAGGGCAGCTATTCCCAGCCAGCTCAGAGCATTCCCTGCACACTCCTGGTGACAGATAAAAGCTGGCTTTGTCTTTCCTCAGCCCCTGGTTGTGTCTGCCCTTCCCTGCCTGTGGAAGGAGGCAGGTGCTGCTGGCAGGGGGGTCTGTGCTGCTCTCCAGGGGTGTCCCTGTCCCTGTCCCTGTCCCTGCAGGTGGTGCAGCACGATCCCTGCCGGGGAGGAGCTGGCTACTGGAACAGCCTCTTCAGGTTCAAGCACCTGGCCACGGGGCACTACCTGGCAGCAGAGGTACGTGGGCTGGGCTGGCACCTCTGCCTGCCCTCACACTGCCTTCTCCTCCTCTGGCACCTGCTCAAAATCTGTCATTTCCCACCCTGGAGCTGGACACGGGGAGGGGAGGAGAGTGGTCATTTGGATTCATATAAAAATAGGTGGTAAATGTAGGAGATGAGATGGAAGAGCTGAGAGAATGTCGTGGTTTGGGGTAGTCATGAGCTGATTACACTTTTTGTGTGAATTCTAGAGTCAAGAAGTTCTCCTGCAAAGAATAGGCACTAAATAGTATCCTGTCATGTGGGCACTGGAATCAATGGGACTTTATTAACTGATGAATAAATGGTAAATGACTGAAAGCCTTTGGGGGGAAATGAATTCAAGTGTTGGTAATTTCTCTTGAATCACTGATTTTTGAGCAGAATCGTGGAACTGAGTATAAAATGAAAACACTGACTTCAGACCAGTCTGTAAGAACTGCAGATAGAAGTCCAGATTAAATATCCCATTTTATATTCTTCTGGTAAGCAGATTGGAAAACCAGAAGCATTTTGTCACATGCACACTGCAAATCCTTTTCAGTAGCGATCCACCGTAGCACTTTTCCAGTAAATCTTGGGTTTTCTAATCAGCCAAAACAAAAACTTGCTCTTAGATCATACAAGAACATCCCAGAGGAGATTGCTCACCTGATCCCTGGTTAGAATAATATTTGTTCTAAAAGATTTCTCCAAGCCAGTAGTTTCTAGCTGGAAATTCCACTTGGAATTTAAACAACAAAAATAAAGCATGAACTTGGTTAACTCTGTCCTCCTGCTCCTGTAGTGGTTCTCCTGACTGAGACAATTCTCCCTGCACGTTTGCAGGTTGTTTGGCTGATTGGCAGCCTGGTGAGGCGTGCTGGGTGTGGGCAGTGTGCTCTGCATGCCTGGAGCAGTGCAGGGCTCTGCTGGCCACGAGGCCCAGTGATGCTCAGGCTGTTTGCCCCTTGCAGCTGTGCTGGAGTTTTGACCTGCCTGTGATTCTGTTCCATCAGGTAAACCCTGACTATGAGGAAGATGACCTGGAGTGTCAATCCTCAGTAAGTATAGGCAAGGGTATGCTCCTGCCCCTGGCTGAGGAGGGCTTGGCACAGCCCCAGGGCTGCCCTGGCCAGGGCACAGCTGGCCCAGAATTCACTGGTAGTGAAGAAACTCAAAACCTGACAATGCTCTGGAGGCTTTCAAGGCCTGTCCAAGGAGTGGGTGTTGACACCTTAGTGCAGAACAACCCACTTGGAACTGAATTACCACATTACCTGAACCCCCCTCAACTCCTCCCTTTGTGGCATCTTTTTCTGTCTTCCTGTTTCCTCAACCTTTGCTTCCTTGGAGCTCTGTCCTGCCGTGGGCTGGAAATCAAGGTGGCACCAGATGGGTCCCCCAGTGCTGTGCCTGTCTGACCTCGGGTTAAAGAGCAGATTTGCTGTTATTGTACCTTGTCTCAGGAAAGCAGGATAACAGCAGGAATGGCAGGGGGAGGGTGATTCCAGTGCCATTCCTCTGGTTTTCCTGTGGGAGCCAGTCTGTGTTGTCAGTAAATGTTGTTGTGTCAAGGATTGAGTGTGTGGTGCTCTGGATTGACAGAAGCTTCCCTTTGGTGTCAGAGGGAACCAACGTGGCTTCAGGAGTTGACAACGGAGAAAACTGGAACAGCACTTTGCATTGTGGATTTTATTTATTTAGTTGGATCTGATCATAGGCTTATGCAGCTTTCTTGGTCATTTATCCTGTATTATGGAGGATTTGCACCATTTGGGTATGACAAAGAGCTACTCCTTCCGTTCCTAAGAGATGGATGTGATGCTTGGAAATCCTGCAGGGTGCATTTTTCCTCCTAAAAGGATTTTTCATTATAGCCTGGCCATTAAAGTGCTTCCCTCGCCCTCAGATATTGAGCTGTTTTCCTGATTACTTGGTGGCTTTTGGCAGCTTGACTGCAGTAAACACGGTAAAAAAGCTGAACAAACCCCACCCATAGCTGTTTTCTGGGATGTGGGGGCAATCCAGTTCTGAGGGGTTTTGTTGGGTTAATTTTTTGAGAATTAATCAGTGTTGAGGGGCTTTAGGTAGACACGCTGCCCCTGTGATGTGTCCTGCTGGCATGTGCATGGGTAACATTCATGCACTGTCTGAGCTCTCTGCTTTTCCCTGCTCTGTCTCTTCACCACTAGATGGCAAAAACAGACCAGCAAGAACAGGACCAGGAGCACAGAACTCAGCTCTGACAGGAAGCTGCCACATCGTTTGTCATCCTCTGCTGACAGGAGGGTGTGGGCTGCTTCATCCAACTTCATCCAAACTCCAGCCTGATCCAAGTGCGAGCTGTCTGCATGGTTTCTGTGCACAGCTCGCTGCTCGGGGTGCTGCTTTCTCCTTGTCCCTGTGCAGGAAGGGTTTCCATGGGCATGGGTGAGGTGCCAGCTCCACCTTCCAGCAGCAGAAGGAGCTGCTGCTGTCACCCCTGGGTTGAATTTCAGCGCTCCCTGAATTGCCCCGTTTCCTGCTTTCTGCTCTGCTGCTCGTGTCCAGCTTTGCCCCAGTTTGGAGAAGTGACCAATTGTCTCCCAAAGGACAGGCAGAGCAGCTGTGTCCCTCACTGTGCTCCCTCCCCTTGCTGGGGGGCATGAAGGAGACAGCTGAGATTCAGAGAATTCATTCCAACTGAGCGAGTTTCTCCCAGAATTTCTCTCCAGATGGACTCTGAGTGTAGAGTTGCTCCTTCCCTTGAAGGCACACTCCCAAAGTGTATTTCTGTTCCATACAGATAACTGCCTGTTCCCATGTACAAAATCAGACTTTAAATGTCACTGCTTTGCAGCCAAGTTCATTGACTGCAAATATGTTAACTTGGGAGTATCCTGAGGCACAAGCAGCACTGGATACCTTTTCCATCTGCTCCAGGATGGCAGTGCCTGGCAGCAGGGCTGTGACAGGCAGGTGCCTGAGTGCTGACTCCCTTGGGTGCCACCATCACAGAGAAGCTGAGGAATTGCTTTCTTGGTCACCTTGAGAATGGCAGCCAGCATTTAGGTGGCTGTGCATGGACAGCTGGTTCCTGTGTGCCAGGACAGTGAGCAGCTTCTTCAGGGACTTGTGACAGCTGGGAGTTCCCTAGGAGAGGATTTGGAGAAAGTTGTTGTTCCTTTTTCTCAGTTCATCTTTGTTTTTTTCCTGCCCTTTTGTCATTCCATCTGAAGCCCCAGGGTTTATCCAATTGATGTATCTTTACTTTGCTGGAGGAGGCTGGGGATTTGCTGGAACCTTGGGAATAAAGATCTTTCTTGTGCCATAGCCTTTGGAACACGTTTTTGTGCTTGAGAGCAGCACAGGCTGCAGCGTGAGCAGCAGGACTTCCAATTCCTTGATTGGCTTTTTGTTTCTCTTGCCTGGGATTGATGGATGTAGCTCCCATTTTTGCTGCTGAAGCTGATTATTTCCCAGCAAGCTTGTTGGTACACGGTGTGGCCGGGTTTTGATGTTTTCAGCTCATTAATTACGTGGTTGGAGGGATAATTGCAATGTGTGGGGTATGTTTGGAGAGCTGGTGGTGTCAGGATTGGGGATCTCAGCTGCTGTGTGTTGTCAGAGCTCCCAGTGTGTGCGGGGTGAATGGCTGGGGGGGTTTGTCTCTCCTGGCACTGTCTGTGAGACGTGAGCTCCGTGCTGGGGGCGAGTTGCTGTGCTGGCACTCAGGGGGGAAGCCAGGCGTGCTTGGCCAGGGCAGGTCCTGTGGGTGCTGCTGGTGTCCTGCAGCCACCCCCTGGTGCAGAGTGCCCCCCGTGTGTGTCTGGGGCCCTGGGGGGCTCTGCAGGGCTCCCCTGAGGCCGGGGCCTTTCTCCACAGCTGGACCCCGAGCAGGAGGCGGCGCGGCGGGGCCGGGGCCCCCAGGAGAAGATGGCCTATTCCCTGGTGTCTGTGCCCGAGGGAAATGACATCTCCTCCATCTTCGAGCTGGACCCCACCACCCTGCGAGGGGGAGACAGCCTGGTTCCCAGGTACAGCGGCCTCGGCACGGCTCGGGGGTTTTTGTGGGTTTTTAAAGGCAAGCTGCCCCAGACTGCCTTCCTTTTATCCTCTGGAATCAGGTTCCTCCTCTAATGAATGTAGAAATAATGAGAAAATGCCTGAAGCTTGGCTTGAATGCTTTACAATTGAGGTATAAGTAAGAGAACACCATTTTACAGATGGGAAAATTGAGACTAAGTGACTTCCTAAGTGACTTCCTTGCCAGGAACGGTCTGGGACTAAAAGCCTTGGGTGTCCTGTCAAGGCATTCATTCCTGTGACCTGTCTGTATTGTGTTAGGATGTAACACCAACTGTTTAGCACTGGATTTTCTGTTGTTTGTGTGTTCTTTACTGTTCCTGTGGCACCTCTTGCTGTTGAAAAGCTGCTGCACCCTTCCAGGTGCCACGCTCTGCACACAGCTCTTTGCTGCTGTTCCCACTGGGAGAGCACAGCAAGTCAGTTCCAGCTATTCAGCAACTCCCTGAATCATCAGGTACCCATATTTTGGAGTATCAGGGAGTTCTGGGCTGAAAACCCCAGAGGTAAGGGCAGAAGCTGGCAGCTCACAGCAGTGGAAAGGTGAGGATGGGAAGAGGTTCAGTTGTTACAGCAGCTCACAGTGGCTGTGGTTCTGTTCTGGAGCAGAATCTCTTTCACTGCAGGAGAAACCTTCCTCAGGTGAATTCACAGGGTGAGCTAAGGCAATAAGAATGTTGTTCCAGTTGTGGTATGCAGTGTGTACAGAGATGACACTTCTTTTCCACTTGTTCCTGCCAGCATCTCAAAATCCCAGCAATGCAAAGACTTCCCAGCTGGGAGGCTGACTCATGCTGGGGCACTCCTGACTTTCTTTCAGGAACTCCTACGTGAGGCTCAGGCACCTCTGCACCAACACCTGGGTCCACAGCACCAACATCCCTATTGATAAAGAGGAGGAGAAACCTGTGATGCTCAAAGTAAGTTCTGTGACTGTGTAAGCACATCCTTTGGTTCCTGTACTTCCACAAAAGTGGTGTTGGCAGGAGTTTCACTCCCTGTGCCTGTCACAAACCGAGCATGTGACAGTAATGAACAGTGCCTGTGCAAAATATTTGCTCTTAATGGCTCAGTTTCCTGGAATTTTTCTAGTTACACTGTTCAGTTTCTACTCCACAACAGTCATCAGGAGCAGGATATTTTTTCCACTGGCTACAGAAACATTTTGCCTTCTCACCTGCTGCTCCTTTGAATTTAGGGACAGCTTTGAGCTTGCACAGAGTGTTCTGAGTTTGGGCTCAGCAGTGCTCTCATGCTGCCTAAGCACAGTGTGCCTTTTCTGTCTCATTATCACTGAGTGTGAGCCACTGCTTTGTTCCTGCCTTGGGGTTTGCTGATAAAGCTTCTCTGGCTTTCAGATTGGGACCTCTCCAGTGAAGGAGGACAAAGAAGCTTTTGCTATAGTGCCAGTCTCGCCTGCAGAGGTTCGGGACTTGGACTTTGCAAATGATGCAAGCAAAGTTTTAGGTTCCATTGCTGGCAAGCTGGAAAAGGGAACAATAACCCAGAACGAAAGGAGGTAAGGAAACCAGAATTGAGATCAGATAATGTTGCTTCCTGTAGCCAGTAACTGTTTCTTTGACAGTTTTATCAAAGTAAGTGATAGAAAAGGGATTTGGTTTCCTCCTTGTTGGGATTTGATGTTGTTGTTCCATAGTGGAGGTTCTCAGGCCTGGTCTGTCCAGCCCTCCTTGTCCTCTGTGAAGTGAGAACATGAGAAATGTGAGCCTGGGGGACTAATCCCCAGCATACCTCTGCAAATGGAGTGTGGGAATTCCTAATCCATCTTGTGAGGACTGAACATGTGACTGCTGCAAATCCTCTGACCGTGTCTGTGAAAATGGGGCCACACAAAAAGAGCACAGGGGTGGCTGTGTCACACCAGGGCCGTGTGCTTCCATAGCCAGTGCCTTTTATTTGGCCTTGGGAGAGATTATCACCTGATTTATGGTTTGTGGCAATTGAAAGAAGTGCCAGATAGAACTTGGCAAGTGTAGAGTTATCCTAAAGGGATTTTCTTGCCTTGCTGCTGCTCTGGAAACTCACTGTTGGACAGTGAGGCTGCAGCAATGGGGGAGCATTAGTTTCTAATTTTAAGTTGTGTGCAAACCTCTAAGCTTTATCCAGTCTCTAATTGGTGTTAGTTTTTCACTTAGCATTTGGAAATCTGTGTAAAGTTACCCTGGCATTGCTCTTTTAGCACATAGAATTTGTATTCTCATGTTAACAGCTTCTGGCTTTTCCATAGATCTGTTACCAAACTGTTGGAGGATTTGGTCTACTTTGTTACTGGTGGAACTAATTCTGGCCAGGATGTCCTTGAGGTGGTGTTTTCTAAACCTAACAGAGAACGGCAAAAGCTGATGAGAGAGCAGAATATTCTAAAGCAGGTAGGCAGGGGTTTTGTCTGAGCTCTGCTGTGGGAAGAGTTCTTGGAAAAAAGAGCCTGGTCAGGTGGACAGGGCTTGGAGCAGCCTGGCCTGGTGGGAGGTGTCCCTGCATGTGGCAGAGGGTTGGAACTAGATCATCTTCATGGTCCCTTCCAGCCCAAGCCACTCTGTGAAAATTTGGTCTCAAATTACTGGGGCCAAAAGGTCCTGTGAGTTTCCAGCTTTCAGCAGGCTCTGGGCAGTGGGCTGTCGGCTCACCGTTGCTGGAACTAAAAATTCCAGCAGATGGTGTTGAATAAGGAGATGAGCATCTTCTGTCCGGGCTGCTCCATGGCCAAGAGCCGTGGTGACTGCAGCTTATTTCTGATGTTCCTTTTGAATTACAAAGGCACAGAGCTTTGCCGCTAGGTACGAGCAGGAGAAGGCAGTGCCTCACGGGGCTGTGTGTGTGTTTTTTACTGGATCTGTAGATTTTCAAGCTGCTGCAAGCACCCTTCACGGACAGCGGGGACGGGCCGATGCTGCGGCTGGAGGAGCTGGGGGACCAGCGCCACGCGCCCTTCAGGCACATCTGCAGGCTCTGCTACAGGGTGCTCAGGCACTCCCAGCAGGACTACAGGAAAAACCAGGTTGGAAATACCTCTCTCATGATCAATGGCACCAGCGTGGTTCCTCTGCTCAGATAAAAAAAGCTTTATCCCATAAAGGAAACCCTGCTCTGCTGTGGCTGCACAGTCAGCAAGAGGTTTTGGGATTGCTCAATTTCATTGTATTTTTAATCTATAAAAAATATACTATGGAAACTATAGTGTAAAGAAACTATAATGTAATTAGCACTGGTTCTAATTTGGGATTTAAGAAAACAACAGAATTTCTAACTGTCCCACACAGCTGAATTACAGGACTTCACTCTTGCTGACTGCAAGGCTCCATTGAAAGTTGCCCTGTAAATTAAGGCTGTTCAGTTTTTGTTGCCATGTATTAAAACAAGGTCCTGTCAGATAAGTATAAATGCCTTGCTACTGTGTCTAGCCCAGCAGAGAGGGATAGAGGTGTTAAGGTTGTCTGTCATTGTTTGCTTTCTTTCAAACAATTTGGATCTAACCCAGTTTGCTCCTTGGAGTGTTGGTATTGACAAACATCCACCCGTTTTCTGTTATTATTTCAAATTCTGAGGGCTAATTACACCCCCTTCCTCCTTGCCTGTGTGTTTTGAAGGAATACATTGCCAAGCAGTTTGGCTTCATGCAGAAGCAGATTGGCTATGATGTCTTGGCTGAGGACACCATCACAGCCCTGCTCCATAACAACCGCAAGCTCCTGGAGAAGCACATCACAGCTGCTGAGATTGACACCTTCGTGAGTCTCGTGAGGAAAAATAGGGAGCCCAGGTGAGAGCTGCATTTCTGAATATGTGATTACCCTTCTCCTTCTGGGAAAAGTCTGTACCTGCCAGCTTGCTCAGGAGGAAGCACAGCCAGCTCGCTGTGTTCTGGCACTCGCCCTGCCGTCCCCTCGGGCAGCAAGTCTTGCTCTGCACTGTTCAAGTGGAGTTCTGACTGTTTGCTTCCTGAAATGTAGGTTGCTTCAGTTGAGATCTCAGCAGTGATTGATACCCTTTTGGCTCGTGCTTTCCAACAGGTTTTTGGATTACCTCTCGGATCTGTGCGTTTCCATGAACAAGTCTATTCCCGTGACACAGGAGCTGATTTGCAAGGCCGTGCTGAACCCCTCCAATGCAGACATTCTCATTGAAACCAAGTAAGTCCGTGCCTCTCAACATGGTTCTCCTGGTGTGAAGCAGAAGGGAAGGTGGCTCAAAGCTGAGCACGCTGCTGGCACGTCCCAGAGAAGCAGGGAATTAATTGTGTGGGATCCTCTTCAAACACGGAGCAGGGCTGGGGACAGCAGGTGTCTGCCAGGTGCACCCTCAGCCCCGCGGGCAGAAATCCTTCAGATCTCTCCTATTTAATGCAAAGCACCCAGACTTTGCAGGGGGGTGTGCAGCCTCCTGGGCTGATCTCCCCCAGCTCTGAAGGAGCTCAGCTGGCAGCAGAGCAGAAGCTGCTCTGGCTCTGCTCACCTTTCCTCCCTGAGGTGGGGTTTGGGTCTCCAGCTCTGCTCTGCCACTGCTGAGGCCTCAGAGCAGGCACCAAATCCCATTTGTCTTTGGTAAAGATGGCTTTATTCAATATGTGTACTAGGGAATAGACAACCATATCAAAATACTGCAAAAGGGAAGCAGGTAGTGTTTCAAACACAAATGGCTGAGAGTAGACTTTCACATTTAATTCTTGTCCTGAAATCATAAAGGCTGTATTTATTTCCACGAACTCTTAGCATTGGTACATCACTTATTTGTCCTTGAGTATGTAATTTGGGATTTTTTCAGGTGTTGATATTTTCTTTGCTGGAAGCCTTTTTAGTATCGGCAGCTGATTTATTTCTAGTTATTTCATCACATAAACAGAAAGAAGTTCTGATCCACTTGGCATTTATGGGATACAGAATGAATCAATTTTTTCTTTCCCATGTCTTTTCCTGGTCTGTTGAATGATCTTTGAATCCAGTTCTCCTCTAAAGAAGGTTTTGAAAGTCCCTTATTATGCGTCTTTAACTTCCTTGTTTCTTTATCTTTTTCACTTGAAAGGAGCTGAAATGTTCATCGTTTTTAAGGCTGAATGGAGAGCTTATAATCTAATGCTTTTAATAATACGCCCGAATGATTTGGTGTAGTAAAATGCTACTGCTGAAAGGGCAAGATGGATTTTAGCAAGTGTCTTAAAAGAGATGTGAAGGATCTATGTGGAATGTAACCTCCCTTTCTCCCCCAGGCTGGTGCTCTCACGGTTTGAATTTGAGGAGGTGTCGAGTGGAGAAAATGCCTTGGAGGTTGGAGAGGACGAGGAGGAAGTGTGGCTGTTCTGGAGGGACAGCAACAAGGAGATGCGCAGCAAGAGCATCCGAGAGCTGGCCCAGGACGCCAAGGAGGGGCAGAAGGAGGATCGGGACGTGCTCAGCTACTACAGGTGAGCAGCACACAGCAGGGCTGCCTGGGCAGGCTGTGCTGGGCAGCAAAGCTCCTGCTCCGTGCTCAAAACAGCCTTCAGAGAGGGAGGGTGGAGGCTCTCAGCAGTGAGAGCTGAAAGCACAAAGTTACTCGTGGTGAGGAGTCCAGGTGTTGACATGAGCCAGTTGAAACTGATTTTTTAAAAAATAGTTCAGGCTTTGAGTGTGTTGGATTCCCCAGGCACTTAGTGCTTGGTGTCCTCCTGGTGGGTGTTGGAAAATGCCCTGCAGGTGACCACTGGGTTCCCTGTGCCCTTGGGGATTGCAGGATTTGGGTGTGTGGATGGCTTTGCTTTTGGTTTGCAAGGAGTCACTGCTGTTCTCTGTGCCTCCTGCTTTCTCCCCAAGCCTTCAGTGGCCCTGTGTTGCCAGCAGCAGCAGCATGAAGCTGTTTGTAAATAAATCCATCATACTTTGTATGTGTTTCTGTGTGCTGGTGCCCCAGGCTGGGTGTGCAGGGCTGTTTGCACAGCCCTGGCCATGCTCTGGGCAGCTCTGACACGGGTGAGGTTTCCAGATGCCTTGACAAGACACCGAGTTCTTGGCATGGTGTGAGGTCAGGTTTCAGCCCAGACCGAATTCCTGTGTCTGGGTTATAAACCCCTGAGAGTCATTTGACAGGCTCAATTGTGGCAGTGCAGAAAGCACAACTAGATTATTTGTTGAAATAACCATTTTGTTTTGAATTGTTGCTTTCATTGAAATGATTCTTGCAGGAACATTCCTCATACCTGGTTTTATTTGAGCCTGCTGGAGCAGCCTGGGACAGGGGAGGTGTCCCTGCCATGGCAGGGGATGAAACAGGGTCATCTTTAAAGAGCCTTCAGGGATTTTATGATATTTAATGAGTGATTCTATGTTATTTGTGCTATGCTGTTTTACTTATTCTATTGTTCCACTGTTTGCTAGTGTTTGATAAGTGCTTTATTCTTTCCACAGTAAGGATTGAGCTGTATTAATAGACAATGTAATCTTATTTCTATTAATACACAAGGGTATATCAATATACTTCACAGTATAACTATATTTATATATACTTTATATATATGCTTTATATTTATTTATGCTTTGCTTTATATATATTATATATATAAAGTATACTTTCTATGTATTTATATGTGCTTTGTTTCTAAGGGTTAAAGTAGATTGTGTATATATATTTATATATAATTTACACAGGAAATTAAACCATAATCTTCAAGCCTACATAAATTAACACATAGTTTTCTCTTTTTCCTTTTTTCCCTGAAGATACCAACTTTATATATACACTATATGTATATTTTTATGTATATAAAGTATACTGTATATATGCTTATTTACATGTGCTTTGTTTCTAAGGGTTAAAGTAGATTGTGTGTGTGTGTGTATATATACACACACACACACTTTACACAGGAAATTGAACAATAATCTTCAAGCCTGCATAAATTAACACATAATTTTCTTTTTTTCTTTTTTTCCCTGAAGATACCAGCTGAACCTCTTTGCTTGAATTTGCCTTTGTTTCTAAGGGTTAAAGTAGATTGTGTATGTATATTTATATATACTTTACACAGGAAATTAAAGCGTAATCTTCAAGCCTACATAGATTAACACATAATTTTCTTTTTTTTCCCTTTTTTTCCCCCCAAAGATACCAGCTGAACCTCTTTGCTCGGATGTGCCTTGACCGCCAGTACTTGGCCATCAACGAGATCTCGGGGCAGCTGGACGTGGACCTGATCCTGCGCTGCATGGCCGACGAGAACCTGCCCTACGACCTGCGCGCCTCCTTCTGCCGCCTGATGCTGCACATGCACGTGGACAGGGACCCCCAGGAGCAGGTGACCCCGGTCAAGTACGCCCGCCTCTGGTCCGAGATCCCCTCCGAGATCGCCATCGACGAGTGAGTGCGCGCGGCGCGGCTGGCGCTGCGCTCTGGCACGGCTGGCGCCGTGCTCTGGCACAGCTGGCATGCTCAGCGTGGCTTTCCACCCACCCCCCCTCTTCACTGCTCGTGTTTATGTGGTTTTCTGCAAGTATCCTGTTTAATTCTCGTCGGGCAGTCGCTTGTTGCTGCCCACTTCATTGGTTAGAGCTCGCCAGTCTCTCTTCTCTAAAGGTGTTTGCGTTCGTGTGTGCTGGGTAGAAGGTGCTTCCCACGGGTACCAGTCCCTCCTCTCCCAGGTGCAGGCTGGTTCCCATGGGACAGGGATGATGGCTGGACTGATTCTGATGTGCAGGCTGATTCTCACACATCCAGCCATCAGCTGTGCTTAGCCCAAGCGCCAGGCCTGAGTCGTGGCTTTACAAGGTTTCACCCATGTGCAGCAGCTGTGGGGTTTTAAGGCAGCATCAGTGCTGAAGTCGTCCATTGTTTATAGAGTTGCTGTTTGTAAAGAAATGAAACGCCCTGTAAGGTGTTGGTGAGAATGGAATAAGCTCCCTGTGTGTGGGGTGAGCTCAGTGGTCACAGTGTGTCTGAATGATGTGACCATGGAGTGACCTGGACCTGGGCAGAGCAGGGGGATTTATCTCTCCTCCTGCCTCATTTGGTTGGATGAGAAACACAGAATTGTTAAGCTTGGGAAAGCCCTTCAAGCTCAAGTCCAACATTCAGCACTGAGCCATGTCCCCAAGTGCCACATCCACACATCTTTGGGACACTTCAGGGATGGTGCCTCCACCACTGCCCTGGGCCCCCTGTTCAGGGCTTGACCACTGTTCCATTGAAGCCATTTCCACTAAAATCTCTGTAAACTGCCCCAGTTTGGGGCCATTTCCTCTGAGTGTGGTCCCCTCAGGACAGATTGTCCTTATGGGAGGTCACCACCACCAGCAGAAACAAGGGGGGAGATGCTCAAACAAGGACACATTGCTGAACTTCCAGTGGAAAATCCTCTGGCGCAGTGCTCAAAAACCTACACAAAACCACAGCTGGAGCAGGCACATGGTTTCTGACCACTTGTATTAACTCTTTAATTAATAATTCCAAATTTATAGTACTCAACTGTTCAGAGCTCATTTGTTTCAGTTGGAGAAAATGAACACCTAAAATTAAAGTTACATCTTAGGAATTTAAGTCTTGTCAACGTTAACACTGGTGTCCAGTGGTTTCTTGTATTTCCCTCCTTGCCAGCCTGGTTTTCTCTGCTGAGAGAGATGCAGTAGATAATAAACCAAATTTCAAGGCCAAAATATAAAACCAAATGATTTTAGCTCTGGCAGAGGCTCACCAGTGATAAGTGATCAAACAGGAAGCAAAAGTATTTTGTGGGAGGTGGTGGGATTGTCCTTCTCAAAGTCACTCTGCACATACTGAGAAAAAACCCTAGAATTTATATTAAAAATTAATATCTGCTTTGCATATATATTGGTTTTATTTGGAGGAAAAATACAGCCCCCACTCAGCCTCTCTTGGCCACCCATTCTCCTGAGTGCTGCACATCACTTGTCATTGTTTCCACTCAAATAATGAGGTTGCTTTTTGTGTTTTTTGGGACAAAATTATCTTTTTTTTTTTTTTTTTGTTTTCCTCAGATGTTTTAAAATAGTACTTAATGAGCATATGGGATAAACCAACAAAAGCCAGGAAATTCTGGTGTCAGTGTCCTGACTCCCTCATTTGGATAAATTATTTACCAGCCTTTAGCTCTTCTTAGATTTTCACAAACCAATGACAAATTGTACTGGGGGGAAAAGAGCCCTGTGTATTTGCATGCTAAGTTTTGTTTTGTTTTCTTTTTTGTTTTGTTCTTTTTTTTCCCCTCTTCAGCTATGATAGCAGTGGAACTTCCAAAGATGAAATTAAGGAGAGATTTGCACAAACAATGGAATTTGTAGAGGAATATTTAAGAGATGTGGTGTGTCAGAGGTTCCCTTTCTCTGATAAAGAGAAAAATAAGCTCACTTTCGAGGTAGTTATCCAGTTCTGATTTTATCCTATCCTTTTTTTTTTAATGTTATTTTTTCAGTACCAGGTAGTTTGGCATGTAATTAGTGAGTGTAATTAGTGAGTGCTGAGCCTCAGCTGGCTCCTTTCTCCTGGTGCAAGTAATCCCACTCAAGTTTGAGTTTGCAATGATGGTTCTTGAAATACAATTAATGCATGTCAGTTTGTCTGAGCTTTGCAGCAGCCTTGTTTACTCTCTGGGCTCTTGGTGTTACTGCAAAGCCAGGCTTTACTGGGATAAATATCTCCAAAATTAAACATGTTTGCATGCACAGAGTCTCCAGAGCTTATAGTGATGTTCACCAAGAGAAAAGTGTCCTGTGACTTACTGACCTGTTAAAATAGTCTGTGCAAATAAAATGTTGCAAATCAGTGCAGCAAATAATCATTAATTAAAAAAAAAAGCTGTAATATCCTAAAAAAAAATACAATTGATGTCATATGCTTCTAATAATGGGGCTACATTAAATATTTGCCCTGTGTGTGATGTTTTTATGTGGGTCTTTATGGGGTGGACTTGTGGGGGAGCTTTATAGCTTGAAAGTTACAAAGCTCAGCTTTATGGCTGTGATATCTTTTTTGTAAGACAGTGATAAAATTATCTGTACCTTCCCTCTAGTCTTGCCCTGTTTTGAGACAAGTACAGTCTGATTTTGTAGCTGTAGAATATCAGTTGCAGATACAGACGTGAACTGCAAGCATTGCAGTATTTGTAGGAAAGTAGCAAACTTTCTGCTGTGATGTAGAACTAGACAGTCTTGCAGAATTCCCAGATATTGTGATAAAATGTGACCCTCAGCCAGGTTCTTAATCTTGTCACTGTGTTAAGACAACTTGACTGTGATAGCAAAATGTTCAGTATTAATCAGGCTTTTTATTGTTATTTTGGTAGGTTGTTAACTTAGCCAGAAATCTGATATATTTTGGTTTCTACAACTTCTGTGACCTCCTCAGACTAACCAAAATCCTCCTTGCTATATTAGACTGTGTGCACATCACTACCATCTTCCCTATTACCAAGATGGCAAAAGGCGAGGAAAGTAAAGGTAAGGCTGGAAAGTGTAGGACAGGAAGTGCTTGGGTGGCTCTAGTTCATCTCAAAATGTCACTGTGGGGTGGAGCAATGAAGTCACACAACATCCTGAGCTGGAAGGGACCCACCAGGATCACCCAGCCCATCTCCTGGCCCTGCACACACCCCAAATCCCACCCTGGGCATCCCTCCAGCTCCTGGAGCTCTGGGGCTGTGCCCATTCCTGGGGGTCTGGGCAGTGCCAGCACCCTCTGGGGAAGAACCTTTCCCAAAATCCATCCTAAACCTGCCCTGGCCCAGCTGCAGCTGTTCCTGGGTGCTGTCCCTGTCCCAGGAGCAGAGCTGGGAGCTGCCCCTCGGGAGGGGACCCAGTGAGGTCTGACCTCAGTCTGCTCTGCCCCATCTGGACAGACCAAGAGATCTCAGCTGCTCCTTGTATCATTTCTCTTCTAGTCCCTTCCCCATCTTTGTAGCCTCCTTTAGGTGCATTCTAACATCTAGATTTTACATTTTGGCCCCCAAAACTGCCTCCAGGACTGGAGGTGAGGCTGCCCCAGAGCAGAGCAGAACAGAACAATCCCCTCCAGTGATGCTGTGTTTGGAAATCTCCTCTGTGTCCATGGCTTGGTTCTGAAGCTGAATTGTGCCTGTGATGGGAACGGGCAGGGGGCTTCTCCAAGCACTGCAGTGCTGCTGTTGGCTTCCCCTGTCCCAGGGTTGGATGTGTAATGTTAGAAGAGTTTCCCATTGCAGGATGTGGCCGGGCTTGCCCTGTCAGTGCAGCCCCGTTGCAGCACGCTAACCCTGGCTGTTTCCTCTTGAAGGGAGCAATGTGATGAGGTCCATCCACGGCGTGGGGGAGCTGATGACCCAGGTGGTGCTCAGGGGCGGGGGGTTCCTGCCCATGACTCCCCTGGCAGCTGCCCCCGAGGGGAATGTCAAGCAGAGTGAGCCAGAGAAGGAGGACATCCTGGTCATGGACACCAAGCTGAAGATCATCGAGATACTCCAGGTACCACACGGATGCAGCTCCTGGTGCTGTCCTCCAGCATTAATTGTGTCCTGCTGCCTCTTAATGTACTTCTGACTCTCAGCCTGGGAAAGTATTGCCAGGGTGACCTTGTCAGGCACAGGGCTCCCAACTTGTTTATGACAATATTGTGCCATTATTGAAAGAATTTATTAGAAAAGAGTTTGTAGTATACACTGATGTATTTAGCAGTGATTTGTGAGTATCTGACTTGAGGCAGAGCTGTCGTTTTCCACCCTGTTGACTTCCCAGTTTCCCTGAGTCTGCAGGGCCATCTGAAGTGCCCTGAGGAACAGGGAGATCTCGAGACTCCTCTTGGCAGAGCCATCAGCCTGCCATGTGTTTTCAGCATGCACAGCCAGCCTCTCTCTCTTCCATCTCTGGCTTTCTCACTTGCTCACCCCAAACTCTTTGGGATGCACGCGTTTTTCCTCATTACTGACTCAGAATTATTGCACTGAGATGCATCTTCCCTCTGTGGGTGTGGGAGTCCTTTTTGTGCTCAGCAGCTTTGTCAGCCAGCCCTGGGGTCAGCCTGCTGCCAGAGCCTGGTGGGTGAAGGCAGGAGAGCAGCAGGAGAGCCGTGGTGTTCCTTCCCCCTGCCCCGTGGGAGGCTCTGCCCTTCCCTCAGCAGCAGATGCAGCACAGGGGAGGCTCCATTCCTTCCTTGCACCATTGCTAATTTCAGCTCAAGCCAGAGCTTCTCTTGTGGCCTGGCATGTGCAGGGGGTATTTCAGTGTGCCAGTATTCCCTGCTACCAGGGGCTGTTCAAGCTGGCATTCAGCATTTCCCCCAAAAGCTGCAAGAACTCTGAGTGTTCTTGGCTTTGTAGCTCCTTCCTCGAGAGGAAGACCATGGGGAAGGTGGTCTCTGCTAGGCTGGAGGTTTCACCACCAGCTGAAGTGGTGACTGGTGTGGCACAGCCTGGCTCCTGGCAGCTCAGGTCCTGCTCCTGTGCCACAGCACATGTTCAGGATGGAGATGGAAATGCTGCTTTCCTTTCCTGGGGGATGGGGTGAGGATGCCAGCATCACACAGGAATGAGGCACCAAAACCCTGCCAAAATGTTTTACTCATCACTGTTTATTATGTGTGTGTATCATGCTCGTTGAAATCCCTGGAAAATATTACTGAATTCTGGGGGTTTTGGAGGTGATATTTACATATCATGGAAAGATGGAATCCCAGCGTGGTTTGTGTTGAAAAGGACCTTGAAGCTCATCCAGTTCCACTCCCTGCCATGTGCAGGGACACCTTCCAGAGTGCTCCAAGCTTTGTCCAGCCTGGCATTGGACACTTCCAGGAATCCAGGGGCAGCCACAGCTGCTCTGGGCACCTGTGCCAGGGTCTCTCCACCTTGGGTAACTCTTCCAGGTTAAATCCACATCTCTCTCAGTTATGTCTTTGTGTGAATTGTAGATGTGATGGAAATACACAGATTATTTCACCTTTTTTCCTACTTCTGTGTCATCAGTTTATTCTGAATGTGCGGTTGGACTACAGGATCTCCTGCCTGCTTTGTATATTTAAACATGAATTTGATGAAAGCAATGCCCAGATGTCTGAATCCCCCACTGGAAGCAGTAGTCAAGAGATGCCAACTAATGTCCCAGGTGGGTTATTTGGCAAGGAATGAGGTTGTGTGGCTTAGGGAAGACTGGAATCTTCTAGGGGCTAATGGGATGATTGTTTCAGGTCCCCACTTGCCATTTGAAATGTTCTTAAGCTGGAAAAACATCTTTGCTGCCACTCTGACCTCATGTGTTTGTCTTGTTTATTTTTTCAGGAGCCCTGGACTTTGAACACATTGAGGAACAAGCTGAGGGGATCTTTGGTGGAAGGAAAGTATCTCTTCACAGGTGCTAATCGAGGGGACTCCCCAGGCTGGAGGGCTCCCAAGGAGTGGGGACTGGGAAAATGGCTTCATTTTCCTAAACAGGCTTTGATGCAGCTCAGAGTGGGTCCATTTGGATCCAGAGATCAGCAACAGGGGCTCTTCAGCCAGAAGGATCATCAGGGCAGGGCTCTGTGCTGTGGGTGAAAGCCAAGGTGCAGGATTAGTGCATCCCAGCTCGATGCTGCAATAAAATCTCAGTACCATTTCCCCCCTCATTTAAAAGTAAGATAAAAAGGTTTTCTGCCACTGCTAAGAGGTCTTAGAACCTGCTGGGACCCTCAGTCTAACGTGCTGGTTGACTCCTGTGTTTCCAGTGAGGAGAACACCCCTCTGGATTTGGATGATCATGGGGGCAGGACTTTCCTGCGGGTGCTGCTGCATTTAACGATGCACGATTACCCTCCCCTGGTGTCTGGTGCCTTGCAGCTGCTCTTCAGGCACTTCAGCCAGAGACAAGAAGTCCTTCAGGCTTTCAAGCAGGTACCCGTGTGTCTGGAGAGGGTTATTCCTCATCTGATGTATTTATGGCAGCTGAAGCCAGCCCTTTTTGTGCAACTCATGGCTTTGCCTCCCTGTAAGGTTCAACTGCTCGTTACCAGCCAAGATGTTGACAACTACAAGCAGATCAAACAAGATTTGGACCAGCTGAGGTCAATAGTGGAGAAATCTGAGCTCTGGGTGTACAAAGGCCAAGGTCCTGATGAGGCCATGGACAGTGTGCCAGGTGAAAACGAGCACAAGAAGAAAGAGGTAATTGGGTTGTGTTGGTGTGAATTTGGGTGGGTATTTGCAGGGTGTAGCTGCTGTCAGAACTGTGCCAAGGCCCATCTTCCCAGCACCCTGCCTAGGTGAGGTTCTCTCCACTGCTTTCAGGTTGAGGCAGGAGTGAGGGGAGAGCTTGAGCCAGGTGGTGCCCAGTGGCAGCCCCTGAGGTGTCACCTTCAGGGTCTGACAGGGTTGGTTTGGGTTGCTCTGGCTCCCCAGCTGTGTCCTTTCAGCACTGATGGGTGGCACAGGATTTGTGCAGTCAAAAGTACCTCAAGTAAGGTAAGGGCAGAGCTGTGAGCTGCTCAGGTGATGCATTTTGATCATGGCACTTGATTAAATGACAGCAGAGAACTGTGCTTTATCTCTACCTGATTACACAGGATTTCCCCACATGCACATCAGGCTTAGAACTCTTTGAGCATCTTTTGTTTTCATGTAATTTGCAATCAAATAGGAAAGATTGGATGAGGGGATGCAAGAAGCAGTGCCTGGTTTAGGAACTTTTATTGCTGGAAGTAAATACAAGTAATCCACTTGTTGCTTTTCTTGTACACATTGCTGTGAGGAATCTCTTGGTATTTGTGCAGTGACAGTTCAATAACAATAGGGAGAGAAAGGAAGGGGTTTTTTCTGAGGGGAGACTTGATTAGAGACAGAATGTGACAGGCAAAGGACAGGAGGTTGCTGCCTCTGAAATCATCCCTCCCTCACCTTGTTTTGTGTCCTAGAGGTCAATGTGACTTGACAGGATAATTGTGTGTGTTTTTCTGAGGCTGTCAGAGCTGGAGGATGACAGTCCTTCCCAGGAGGAGAGCGGGCGCTATCCTAGAACGGTAATTTTAGCCTTCATGTAGACAGTAGTATAAGCTACTAATAAATTGTCTGATTTTATCCTCAGGAAGGTCACAGCAAGTCTCAAAAGCCTGAAAGTACTAGCAGCTACAACTACCGGGTAGTAAAAGAGGTAAAACTTTGCTTCTTGATAGTTCACTGGAAGTGTAAATGAGTAACAGAGCTCTGGAGAGCTGCAGTCAGAGGGAGGCACCCAGGAAAGTCTGAGTCACTCTGCCATTGTGGAAACTATTTGCTGAGTAATAACAAATCCCAGCTTGAATGAGAAGCCAGGATAGAATAAGCACGACGTGTGTATTCTTTCCTTAAGAATGGATTAGTGAGAAACGTTTGCTGCTGTTTCAATGGTAACACAATATTTTTATTGTTAAGGACTACAAAGGCAGTAAGCAAGGGGAGAAGCCATTTAATTTGCCTTGTCCTGAGTACCTTGCACTCAAAGCCACTGTGCAGTTGAAATTTAATGTAGAAAATACCAGATGAAGAACGTGCTGTGGTGCTGGTGTGGTGTGAGCTGGAGGTGTGTCTGTGGCTCTGCTGTGGAGCTTGATGTTGTGTTCACTTGACATGGCTGAGTTCTGCAGGAGCGTAGAATCTCAGAACTGTAGAGTGTCCTGAGGTGGAAGGGACCCACAAGGATCATCCGAGTCCAGCAGCCCTAGTCAGATGCCACGGATGGAGCCTGGGCCACGAGGGGCTGCCTGGAGCCGCTCTGCTCCGAGCAGATGAGTTGGTCCCTGGTGCTGCTCGCTGGGACCTGGCGTTCTCTGGAAGAAAAGCCAGAGCTGGGCTCTGAGGCCAGTGTCTCCTGCAGATCCTGCTGCGGCTCAGCAAGCTCTGCGTGCAGGAAGGGGCCTCGGTGAGGAAGAGCAGGAAGCAGCAGCAGCGACTCCTGAGGAACATGGGAGCTCACGCCGTGGTGCTGGAGCTGCTGCAGATCCCTTACGAGAAGGTGGGGCTTGGTGTCATGCTGACAGGCTTTTCATACCTCCTCTGAATCTTGCTGAACCTCCTCCCTGCAGACTGGGTGCACAGAGGCTGGTTTATGTAGCCTCATAGTCTAGGAAATCCCCACTCTCAGAAATAAGGAGCTCAGACAAAGTCTGTTTATTTGAAGCCTGTGAATATACAGATTGCCTGAAGAAATATTCAAGCATCATACTTCAGAATTAAGGCTCAGCTTTGAGCTTTTCATGTGAGGCAGGTGCTGCCTTGAGGTAAAGCTGGGTTGATGGAAGCAAGACCCTCGTTGTGAGGCAGCTGGGTGAGCCCATCCTGGCAACAAGGAGGGATGGGAGGGTGTCCCAGGGGTTTTATGAGCAGTAGATACAGACCCTCCCCCAGCTGTAGGGTCCTAAACTCCCCCTTAGAGGTGAATAAATACCCACTGGCTCTCCAGGTGAGGTCTGCTGCTCCTAATTAGCTTTCTCAGGGCTAACACTTGGCAGCTGTGCAGGCTGGAGCCCACTGGGCCTGGGTTGTGCCTGTGAGCCTGCCGAGCAGCAGGCTGTGCTGACACAGCACACCCCAAGGTCATCACGTTGGCTGCTCATTCATCACAGGTGACAGGTGATGAATTTATCAGTGCTGAGGTGAGGCACCTCTTCACATTTTCCTGGTTGCTCTGCTGTCCTCTCTTTCAAACTCACCAGGTTCCTGAGAACCAGTACTTCTACACAGCAGCTTTGATTAATGTTAATTCTCGCGGTTTCTTGCGTCATATTTTGCTAAAAAATCAGCAGCAAAAACACCCTTCAACGCCTTATCATCCCCTTTCTGTCCCCTACGTGTGAATGTGCATCAGACAGGCAGTGTGGAAGGGGTTTCACCCTTGGAAAGATACTAAATTCCTTAAAAATAAAAACAGACAGTAATTTTCCAAAGCGCGGCTCCTGCCGTCGCTGGGTTGGGAATCCACGCTGACGTCAGAGGAAGGGCACGGGTTCCTCAGCAGTGCTTGGAAGGCTGCAAGGAGCGTGGAGGTTCCAGTAAGGATCAGTTGGGCTGAGCTGGTGCAAAAGCAACTTTCCATCCCTGCTTTGCCATGAGCATCCCCGTCCGTGGCTGCGGAAGGCGCTGCAGAGGGACGTGGCAGCTTTCCTGGGCAGCCCCGAGGTGATGATGTGTGGTTTGGCCACGGGGCCCGGGTGTTCAGAAGAGTAGAAGTGACTAAAGCACGTTGCTGGCAGGCCTGGCTGTGGAATAGGCGCTTTTAGAGAATAAACTACTGTAATTTCTATTATGGGCTTTATTTTTGACGCTCTTTGGAAGCGTGGAGCTGGCCCAGCTCATCCCAAACGTCTGTGAACTGGGTGGAGGTTTGTTTTCCTTTGGGGTGTGAGAGACGTGACAGTTCCCTTGCTGGAGCTGTGGCTCATCCTGTGCTCACCTCAAGGTGAACCTTTGGATTGTTTTTAACCCCCTCTTCTTTGTCGTGCAATCCCAGGCTGAAGACACGAGGATGCAGGAGATAATGAAGCTTGCACACGAGTTCCTGCAGAACTTCTGTGCTGGGAACCAACAGAACCAGGCCTTGCTGCACAAGCACATAAACCTGTTCCTTAACCCAGGGGTAAGAATAACCTCAGGCTGTTATTTATCTTTTTGTTCTAGCAAGAGAAGGGACCGCACTGTCCTTGGTGATACCTCTGGGGCTGTTCTGTTGCAAAATTGGTTGAAGAGGTCACGTTTTGTTTTCATTCCAAAGCCTCAAAAGTTGGCAAGATATTTGTTTAGGGCAGTTCCAGTGTAGAAAGTTCAAGAGGCTGAAGTGGGGTGAAAAATAGGCTGAGTTAGGAGCAGTGGTGTTGAAAGCTGAGGTCCCCAGCAAAGTTCCCTTCAGCCCTGTGCTTGCAGGAGTGTTGGCTCTACCCTAACCCCAGTGGGGATGTGGTGAGTTGTTGATTTTCTGACTTGTTGCTCCCTTTCATCCCCTCCCTCAGATCCTGGAAGCAGTGACAATGCAGCACATTTTCATGAACAACTTCCAGCTCTGCAGCGAGATCAACGAGCGCGTGGTTCAGCACTTCGTCCACTGCATCGAGACGCACGGCAGGAACGTTCAGTACATCAAGTTCCTGCAGACCATCGTCAAGGCAGAGGGGAAATTCATTAAGAAATGCCAAGATATGGTAATGGCTGAGGTGAGAGCTGCAGAGATTTCAGGGTCTGAACAGAAGTTTGCACATAGCAGTTGGTGAACATGACAAATTGATCCTCTCGCTTCGGGGACTGCCAAGAAGCTGACAGCTCTCACCATGCAAAAAGAGCATTGCAGCTCCCAGGAAGCTCAGGCTTTTTGTGACCATAAGCTCTCTGAGCTCCTGACTCACAGGTGTAACGAGGGGTTGGTTGTTAATGGCACGAGTTACTTCCCAGGCCTGTACCCAGCAGCATGTAGGTGGGGTTATGAAGCAAGGGTGCCTTTGTCTAGTAAAATTGGCTTGAAGAGAAGTAGTTTAATTTCAAGATCACTAAAGCAGAAGGAGAATTTCACCATGATAGCATTTTAATTAGAGTTTTTTATGAAATTGTAGAACCACCATGAATCACCTTCCACTATCCCAGGGTGCTCCAAGCCCCATCCAGTGTGGCCTTGGGCACTTCCAGGAATGGGGCAGCTCCAGCTTCTCTGGGCAGCTGTGCCAGGCCCTCACCACCCATATTTTTTCTGCCCTCTAAACCTGGTCTCAATTTGAAGCCATTCCCCTTTGTCCTGACTCTCCAAGCCCTTGCAGACAGTCTCAGCAAGATGTGCTTACTCAGCTGTTCAAGTGTGAAGGGGAAGAAGGTGAGGATTGGCTTTAGGTTGTGGGAAACTGGAAACTGGGGAGCCAGGAGAAATGGGAGGGGTCAGAGAAGGCTGAGTGAATGCCTTTAAGGGGGATATTGGATGGAATCTGGCAGATCTGCACATCTGATGGAATGTTTTGGCCTCCTCAGCAGGGGGAGCCCCAGGATCAGATTTGTCAGCTCTGGCTTTTGAGCATCAATCCTCATGGGTGGATCAAAAATCTTCCATATTTTATTGTTCAACTCAAAACCAGCTTCGTTAGCTTCTCAACATTTAGTTGAGTGTAAGATGCTCAGCAAGGGGCTCCCCCAAGGTCAGCAGCTGCCCTGGGGGTTTTTCCTACATCTTACCCTGCTGTTTTCCCCAAACCCTGTGGGAGAACAGCCCTGGATCCCTCCAGCTGTGTGCTCAGCAGTGAACCAGGGCTCAGTTTGCTCCATCTCCTTCCCCTCCTGGAGTTCCATCTCTGGAATCATGGCCAGCCAAGTGTCAAATGTGAAGCTGATGGAAATCTTCAGTGTGTGACTTGACGTGTCACTCCCTGGCCCTGGAAGATGGCTGGTGTTTGTTGGGAAGGGTGGAAGGAGGGAGCCCTGCAGTCCTCCCATCCCTGTGCTCTGGGCAGCTCTCCAGCAGCACAGGGCTGTCCACAGCTGCCTTAGGAAGTCACCTGGGGTGACATGGAAAGGCACAATGGAAAATCACAAACTTCTTGGCACAGCTTCTGGCTAGCAGGCAGCTGGGCTGGCTTTGAATTTCCTCGGTGGTTCAGAAGGGGTCAGTTAAATGGGAATGTCCTCCTGGTGCCCTGTGTCCCTGAGGGCAGTGCCCAGCTGCCCTGAGGGGCTGGGGAGCAGCAGTGGGACAGCCCCACGAGGGGATGCTGGGGGGGATCCCAGGCTTGGCTCTGCTGATGGAATGTTCTCCGTGGCCCTCAGCTGGTGAATGCAGGGGAAGATGTGCTGGTGTTCTACAACGACAGAGCCTCCTTCCAGACCCTGGTGCAGATGATGAGGTCAGAGAGGGACAGGATGGACGAGAACAGCCCCCTGATGTACCACATCCACCTGGTGGAGCTGCTGGCTGTGTGCACAGAGGGCAAAAACGTCTACACGGAAATCAAATGCAACTCCCTGCTGCCTCTGGATGACATTGTCAGGGTGGTGACCCACGAGGATTGCATACCTGAGGTGAGGGCTTGCAGGAGAGCTGGGCTGTTCGTGTTTGAAATGTGCTGGGTTTGGGTGAGGGAGGGTTGATACTGCTGGGCCTGGCCTGGCAAGGGGGTTGGTGCAGGAGGGCAGTGAGCTGGGAGCTGCAGTCCTTCCCTGCTGCTGGCACCCCCAGCCAACCTGGACAGTCAAGTTAAATCCTTTCCTACTTCCTCCTTACCCTGCAAGTGGGAATGTGATGCTGTGCTTGGTTATTTTATAGGGTTCTTGAGGCAGAGAGGTTTATGGATGTGCTGCTAACCTTGAACAGATGGTTCTGCAGAACTGGAAATTATTATTATGCTGACGTTTTGTCTGCAGTAATCCTGGTGGTTTTTTATTGGATGGTGTCTTGCTATTCATGGCATTAAATTTCACCAGTGTTTAAGTGAAAGGAAGAAGTAGAATTCCAAATTATCTATGTAGCACTTTTAATGTGGCATTATATTCATTCATGCCACCACTCAGGTTCTTATTCTTTATGAATTATTTTCTCTACTTTTAGGTCAAAATAGCATACATCAACTTCTTGAATCACTGCTATGTGGACACAGAAGTAGAAATGAAAGAGATTTACACCAGTAATCACATGTGGAAGCTGTTTGAGAACTTCCTGGTTGACATCTGTCGGGTAATGTATCTGCACCAAGGAACTGAATTCAGCTTAAAAACCTCTTTATTCCAGAGCAGCAAGGATAAGACATCCCAGTGCATCAGGGCAATAAGTACCCTGAATACTCTGTTCCTTCAAATATGTGCGTCCTTTTCCTTGTGCCTGTGGATTTCATTAGTCATATTCCATGGAACACATTCATATTTTCCTTTTTAAAAGAAAAAATCCAAGCCCAAACCAAAGCTCAGTGAAGCTCCACACCCTGCTCCTTTGTCCAGTGCCTTTTCTGTCCTGCCACCTGGCCTGCTTATTCTGGCCAGCATCACTGAGCTCCTTCCTGAGCAGCACTCAGCGTTTTTTTGGCAGGTCAGGACAGATTGTTTTCCAGGCTTGGTGTTTATTTGGCCATATGGCTTTTTGCCTGGGATTCCAAGTATTTCCCCATACGAAAGCATTACACCTCAGTCCTCCCCATCCTGCTCTTGCCTTCCTCCAAGACACTGTGGTTTTTCCCTCCCCCAGCTGTGCTCTGGGCCAGCACACCAAACCAGGAACAGCGCTGGCTCTGCTCTGGGCTGGAGATGCAGAGCCCCAGGGTCACTGAACTGGGCCCAGGACAATGTGACATGAGGAACTGCAGTCTCAGCTGCTTGGTGAGCTGCCCCTGACCCTGCTGTGGTTTGTGCTGCAGGCCTGCAACAACACCAGTGACAGGAAGCACGCGGACTCCATCCTGGAGAAGTACGTGACCGAGATCGTCATGAGCATCGTCACCACCTTCTTCAGCTCCCCCTTCTCCGACCAGAGCACCACCCTGCAGGTGGGGACATGCACACACAGGGACAGCACTGCCAGGGCACTTGTGTGCTTTCCACTTGGTGACATTTGCAGTGCAAAGGAAACACAGGAGCAGTGGTGGTGTAACTGGGGGGTCAATACGACGCAATTCTTGGTGACCAGACTGGTCTTTTTGCTGTAGAAAGGGAGAAACATGTAGGTCACAGTCCAAATGTTCTTCTAGAAAAGCTCAAATGTCACACTGATTCATCAGTGCCTTTAACTCTGTGCTACCACCAAGGTCTTTTGTAGAGAGTTCTTGTGTGCCATTGAATCCCAGGGTGGTTTGTGTTGGAAGGGACCTCAAAGCCCATCTCATCCAACCCCCTCCACACATATCACAGAGGGAGCAAGGATGATTGAGTGAGGACAGCATATTTTACAGAAAGATTCTAATTGCCCTTAAAAAAAAAGGATACAGAACAAGAATCCAGAAGCTCTCCTGTGTCTCACCAAGTAGACTTTTGCCTAGTTCAGAAGTTGGGGAAATGTGAAGGAGGAGCTTGGAACACTTTTGAAGAGGAGAAGGCAGAGAGTTGTACAGCAGAGCTGCAGAGTCAGGATGTTACCCTAATATTTCTATTTGCACAGAGATAACACTGTTCTTTATGCATAAATAACTTTCTGGCAGGGTGTGGGTGGAGTGGTCAGGTGTCTGGCAGCTCTGGCAGGAGGCTGAGAGGGGCAGTTGTTGAAACTTGATGCAACCTGGTAGTGCCAGAGGCAGGTGTTTGCAGTGCAATCTCCAGGTCTCAAAGCTCATGCAGTCCTACCCCTGCCTGTCTCTCACCTCACCCGAGTGAGCAGTGAAGCAGCTGATTTGCTCCTCAGGTGACTTTGGTTGCTGTTGCACCTTCTGTCCTCCTCAAAAAAGTGAGACATGGAGACTGTGGCCTTGTCCTGGGCTCTGCCCTTCCTCTGTGCCAGGTACCTGAGCTGCCCTGCTCTCACTTGTCATCTCTGAGATGCAGCATTTGAATACACATCTTGCCATCCTATTTTAGCCATCTGTTAATGTTATATCAGCAGTTTTTCTTTAGTTTCTCAATCTCCCCCTCTGTCTAGCAAGATGAAGTCACTTGGTTCACCTCTTTTCCCATCTTAGTTGATAGATCTGCCTTGTCCTAGATTCATCTTTCCTCCACATCTCCAAGTTAAAAGTGGTTTCTCTCCCTTTTCCTGCCTGTCAATACTCTTGTCTATACCCAGGGATTCTCCTCCCTGAGGAGCACAGCCTGTTGTCCCACCTGCCTGGTGTCCATCCCTGCTCCAGGTGGGATTTCCTCCCCTCTGAGGTGCTGCAGGTGGGCTGATCTCTGTAGGCAAGGGCTGTGACCACTCTGTTCTGGGTTCAGTTCCTCCCTGCCCTTCCTGCTGCACCTTCTCATGCCAGCCAGCCTCCTCTTGCCTCCCGCTCCTTCGTGTCAGGGCTTGTGGGTCTGAAATTCCTCCTGCCCTGAGTCAGCCTTGCTAGTTCAGGGAACACCTTGTCCATCCATCATGTGGTTCAACTCACATAAAATTAGGAGAACACAAATCTCTTGGCAAAGGTCAGCTGCCCACAGCTTCTCTTTAACAAACATTGTTCAGCCTGTTTGCCTCCAAAGTTGTTGCTGCCCAAGGTTTCCCTTCCCAGGTGCAGTAAGCAGACATGAGGGACATGGAGTAAATTTCCTATTTGATTTATTGACCTTGTTTAATCAAATGAAACATCTTAAAGGGTTTTTAAGACAAAAAAGTCTTCAGACATGAATTGTAAGGAATACGTGGGTGGTTTAAATCCAAACATGCAGGTATTTTCAGAGCCCTGGGTGGATGCTGTTGTGTGCCATGGTTTTTGGTGTTTGGCTTATTTCCAGAAAGGATAATGGGTATTTGCCTCTTAGCAATTCTGGGGGCTTGAATTTTGGTTCTGCTCTTGTACATTTTGTAATGGTGTTTTATTTGATTGATCTATAGCTTTAATTAGCTGATAGACTTGGCTTTTTACTCTAACTCCGCTTTTTTCTTGCAAACAGGCTTTACTGTTGACCAGAATAAATGAGGTATTTTTTCCCTGGTTCCTAAGTCCTGTGGTGTTTGCACTGTGGTGTAGTTCCTGTAGCTGATAGAAGCATTCCATAGCTAGTGGGCACAGGGACACAGGGTGCTCCCTCTCAGACTGAAATATTTCAAATGCTCTTTCCTCTACAGGTTGTAATATGTTCTTCTACTAAGTAATCACTGTACAAAACCAAATGGAGTTTTGGTCACTGTTGGGCAGCTGCAAAGGTGAAAGAACAGAGCTCATGGGCTTGGGTGTGTTGGAGCAGCTCACCTGTCTGTAGTGGAAGATCACCTTGTGAAATTCAGGGGTGAAAACCACACCTTGATTTTGGCTGATCCGTAGCAGCTGCAGTGTTTGCCACTAACCACTGCCTGTGTTCCAAATAACACACAGCTGCTTTCCTAGTGAATTGGAGACCAGCTAATAATGCTTGGAATGATGAGTTTCCAACTCTGGAGCTCTGCTGTCACAGAGCCAAGCCCCATTTACCTGTGGCCTCTTGAGTCAGCTGCTGGTCAACACTAAAAGAGGAATCTGAGTGCTAGGGTTGCTGATAGCTCTGATAAAACAGATGAAGGTGACTGCTCACTTCCTTTGCTTAGTCAGCCTCAATTACCAGGCCTTCCTGCTGCAGAAGCTCCTGTTTCATTCTCCCTTCCAGCACTGGTTCCCACCCTTCCCATGCAGCTGCTGATCCCGTGGTAGATACCCTGCCACCACGGGGAGTTGCCCAGCAAGTGCTGCAGCCCAGCTGGAAGGGACTGGGAGCAGCTGAGCCCTGCTCAGGGCGAGGGCTGTGGCTGTGCTGTGCTGGCCTTGCAGGCGAGGGCTGTGACTGTGCTGTGCTTGCCTTGCAGACTCGGCAGCCCGTGTTCGTGCAGCTGCTGCAGGGGGTGTTCAGGGTGTACCACTGCACCTGGCTCATGCCCAGCCAGAAGGCCTCTGTGGAGAGCTGCATCCGCGTGCTCTCCGACGTAGGTAAGGAGTGGGGCTGAGCAGAGCTGCCTGCTCCAGTGGGGCCATCCAGGCCATCATCCTGCCACGGGGACAGTGTGGTTTGTGTCCTGCAGGTGCCACCTGGGATAACTCTCAGTCCAGGCTCATGCTGATAGATCATCGTGGTTGAGTAGTGGGTGTTGTCACTGTCACCTGAAGTGCTTTCTCTGTCTAACCTCAAAACTCCCTGCAGTCCTGTTGATCTGCAGCAGGGAGATGGTTTTCATGGAATTGTTGAGGTTGGGAAAGTCCTCCAGGATCATTGAGTCCAAGCTGTGCCCAGTGCCCACCTTGTCCCCAGCCCAGAGCTCTGAGTGCCACTTCGAGCCCTTCCTTGGACACCTCCAGGGATGGGCACTCCAAACATCCCTGGGCAGTTCCAAGGTCTGAGCACCCTTTCCATGGAGAAATTCCTCCTGACGTCCAGCCTGACCCTTCCCTAGTGCAGCTGGGAGTGGCAGCCCATAAATTTGCTCCCCTTCCAGTGTCCACAAGTGTTCTGGATATGGGGTCAGGTTCTGCTGCTGTGTGTCCACGTGTGCCAGCACGAGCTCTTGGAGGTGTGTGTTTAGGGAAGGATTCCTACTCCCACACCTCAAACAACAGTAACAACTCTGAGGTGTGGAAGCCTCTAAACATAATCCTGCCCAGGCCTGACCTTGCCCCGTTTAAAATGCACTCAGAGTCATGGAATGGTTAAGGTTGGAAAAGATCTCTTAAGGTGGTCAAGTCCAGCTGCCAGCCCAGCACCACCAGTAAAACATGAACTCAAGTGCCACAAACAAATGTTTTTTGACCACCTCTCTGGGCAGCCCTTTCTAATGCTTTATAACCCTTTCAGTGTCTAATCTAAATCTTCCCTGGTGCAACTTGAGGCTGTTTTCTCTCAGCCTGGGAAGGAGAGTTCGTAGAAGGAAGGGACTGCACAGACCTTTGTCCTGTTTTGTGTTGGCTCACGGCCTCAGGGTCTCATTTCCCACTGATTCCACTTGTTGCAGCCAAAAGCAGAGCGATTGCCATTCCCGTGGACTTGGACAGCCAGGTGAACAACCTGTTCCTGAAGTCCCACAACATCGTGCAGAAGACTGCCATGAACTGGCGCATGACGGCGCGGAACGCCGCGCGCAGGGACTCGGTGCTGGCCGCCTCCAGGGACTACAGGAACATCATCGAGAGGTTACAGGTGACTGCTCAGCCCCCTTGCCCTGCAGAACTGAAAGTCTCACCTGAGCAAACCCCCTCAGGTCTTGTAGTTTATTCAGGCAGGACAGACCGAGTTGTCCTGCCCCTCATCCGCCGTTGGTAAAAGGAATTCAGCTCTGGGTCTGTGGTGTTAATGTTTGGCTGAACCTGCTGTGGCTGTTTCTCTCCTAGGACATCGTGTCAGCCTTGGAGGATCGCCTGCGCCCTCTGGTCCAGGCAGAGCTGTCGGTGCTGGTGGATGTGCTCCACAGGCCTGAGCTGCTCTTCCCAGAGAACACGGATGCCAGGAGGAAATGTGAAAGTGGAGGTTTCATTTGCAAGTAAGTTGTCTTAGAAGTCTGGCTTGTTTTGCTTTTTCCCAGACTTCCCATGCCCTGTGGAATGGAGCCCTCTTGCCCAGCTTGGTGAATACTTGATATCCTCTGAAATACCTGTAAAAATCAGTATTTTGTGATATGATCAAGGCAATTTGTCCTTGTTGGGGAAGAAAAACTGCTTGTGGGAATGGGGAAAGACTGGATGATATGTTCTCCCAACTAATGCTTAAAAATGTCTGTTTGCTGCAGGATGTCCTGAGCAGTTGTATGAGTTCCTTTGAGCTGATCCAGTTATTGATACCTGCCTTCACCCCAGGAATGTTCCTGAGGTGCTGGGTGAATACACCAGGATCACTTGTTGTCATGGGCATCACCCCAGCTAGAGGGAGGGAAAGGGGAGATTACAAGGACATTTAGAGGGCAGTTCAGAGCAGATCCTGTCCCCTCCTGGAGGGGTGGGCACTGAGTCAGTCCCAAGTGCTGGGTGGGATGGATTTGGGCTTGCACCCTCCAGGGCTCTGTCTGTTTTTTAAACAAGTGGAATAGATTTCATGCTGTTAACTGCCTGCTCTGGAGGACCATCAGGTCCTGGATCCCACTGAATCCTTGCTGCCTGCAGCCAGGGGGGTTTTCTGGCTCTTTTCCTGCTCACAGCTTCCCCTGGTAGCTGTCAGGTGTTGCTCTGGAGAGAAGGCTCCAAAGTGCTTGTGTAACACTATGATGATAATCCTTGTTTGCAGCATAAAGCAGTGAAGATAAGCACATATATTTACCCCATTTTTAGAATGTTTGCACTAACCTGATTGATGGGTTTTTTCAGGTTAATTAAGCACACAAAGCAGCTGCTGGAGGAGAATGAGGAGAAACTGTGTATTAAGGTATTGCAGACGCTCAGGGAAATGATGACCAAAGATAGAGGCTATGGAGAAAAGGTAAGGTACAGTCCATCATTCTGTTAAACACTGGCTTTATTCAGTAAAAGAAAATAAAACTCCTGCTTCTTCAAGCTGTTTTCTATGTGTAAGCACTTCCAGGCTGGTGCAGGGACAAAACATTTTTAATCAACTAATACCTTTCAAATCATATGTGAAGTTAAGCTTGTTTCTGTTGCTTTTCTTCTTGAGACTGGCAGGTTTAAGTCTAATCCCTGCAGTTGCTGGCACTTTAAAATATCTATTTTGTTACCTTTTTCTGAAGGCTGTAACACCTTTATCTGCTTCCCAGGTCTAGGTGACTCTTCAGGTCATGTAACCTTGCAAGAGGAGGGTGTTTTGCAGTTAATTTGAATTTGTGTACAACTGAGTAATCTTGTTGTGGTTTATAGATGGAAACTCTGTACACCCACCCATGTTTCTTCTTTCCCTTTCCTACACACAACTCTTGACTGGTTGAGAGGAACATTTTTCTGTAGGTACAGACCTGTTCTTTATTTCCATGAGGAGGGTGTGTATGCACCCACGTTTGTGTTTCTAGAAGTGGTTACAGTCAGCTGACACTGGGATTTGGAGATTCTCCTGGAATTCTGCTCAGCTGAGGCTCTTCCCTTGTCACCAGTGGGTGCAGAGGAACACAGCCTGCAGTGGGGAGCTGGGAGTGGGGACTGGGGGAGCTGGGATGTGGCAGGGCTGTCACTGCCTGGGGAGGCTGTGCCCAGGAGCAGGTGGTGCCTCAGTCCAGTTCTCCCCCACAGATGGGTTTGGAGCTGTTTCTTGTGCTCAATTCACAGCAGAAAGGGCAAAAACTGCAGAGATCAGAGTTTGAGAGCAGCAGGAATCGTTTGTAGCAGCTGCCAGGGAGGGAGATGCTGCACAGGCAGAGGAACCTGCAGCACCCTGGCCAGCTGGGAATGTCACCAGGAGGCAGCAGCAGGACGTGGTGCCAGGGCTCTGGGGAGGGAGCACACATGGGTGTGCACGTGTGGGCTGCTCCCAGCACACCCAGGCTGCACAGGCAGTGCCAGGCACAGGAGACTCCCAGGAAAATGCCCTCAGGGTAGGGATGGCCAGGGCTGTGCTCTCCCCAGTGCTGCCAGCCCAGGCCAGCTCCAGCTGCTGCTCTGCTCCTGCCTGGGGACTGTCTCCCTGTGCAGCAGCAATTTGAGTGAATTCTTGGGCTGGAGGGAACTCCCTGGCCAGCTGCAGGAAAGCAGCACATCCCTGTGGGATGGGGAGGGAGCAGGGAAAGGCACAGCTGCAGGTGTCAGCTTGGGGCACACTGTCCTCTGCCCAAGTGGCTGAGTCCTGTGCTGGACATCACCCTCTGTCCTCTCCTCAAGGTCTCTTCTCTGAGACATCCCAGCTGGAAGGGGCTGGCTGTGGCCAGGCTGCTCCTGGGAAAGGAGTGGGACTGGTGATCCTCTCATGGGTGCTGGTATTTCCTGGTGCTCAGCTCTGGGGGTGTAACAGGCTCAGTGTAACCATAGATCTTACACTTCTCCAGCAGATCACTGTGTCCTCTCCTGTTAAAACAGCCAGCAGCCACTGTCCAAGGTCACCTTAAGTAATAAATAAAAGCAGTGGGTGATGCATATTGTGTGTACTAGACACCAGTGAAACCCAAATCAGAGCTTTAAGAGTTTTCCTTAAATGTAATTTGCCACTGAGAGATTTTCCAAAATGGAAATTAATTCCTAGGAGTTTCTTAGGCTTCATTCAGCTAACTTGGATGAAGCAGTATTTCTAGAAGCTGCAGTTAACATACCTTGCACCATTCAGACCATGGAGAACCCCACAAGGTGCTAAAAAATCTTCAAAGTGTGGCAGAAGCATTGATTTGTGAAGCAGTGGCTCAGTTACATAAGGAGTCAGGATATGCCTGCCTGTGAAGTGATTTCCGAGTCGGAAGCAGCAGCTGATTGCTCACAGATAGACTGTCAGTAGTAGTAGAACAGCTTTTACTGTCTGGCTGTGAGCACTGCAGTGGGATTTATTCTCCCTTGTGACTCAGAGAACCGAATTTAGTCACCACCTAAAAGGTAGCACCTTTTGTTTTTAAAATCCATCCTGTAGCATAACAAAAAAGAAAAAAAAAAGAGAAGGAAAAACCCCTCTTGTATTGTAAAAACCCTGCTGTAAGTCCTGGAGTCCCTGCCTAGAGGTGGTTCCATCCATCAGGGTGCAGAGCTCACCCTGCCCTCACAAGCACAGCCATGGCAAGGCTTGGCTTGGAAGGGACCTGAAAGATGACCCAGTTCCCTCCCTGGAGCACCTTCCACAGCCCAGCCTGGCCTTGAGCCCCTCCAGGGATGGGGCAGCCTGTGCCAGGACTCCCCACCTGGGCAGGGGAGGATTCCTTCCCTTTAAACCTGTGGCAGTGCCTGTCCTGTCCCTGTGCCAGGCTCTCAGCTGTCCCTGCCCTCCCGTGTCCAGCCCCAGAGCTCTGGGCAGGTTCTGAGGTCCTGCTGCAGCCCCACGTGGTGCTCTCTGGAGCAACCTGACCTACATAAGGGTGTGAGGATGCACAGAGCTCCTGTGCCAGCCCACAGGTCACCTCACCCTGCTGGCCCATGTCCCCGAGCAGGGTGGGCAGTGCAGGGGGACACGGGGAGTGCTCCTGTCACCCAGAGCCTGCTGCCACAGCTGGGGCTCCTCAGCAGCGAGCAGAACCCGTGGGCAGAGCGCAGATGTACAGAAGCCTGTGGGAAGGCTGAAATTTTTCCATATTGCTGAAGACTCCTCGCTTGGCACGCGCTCAGGATGGCTCAGTGACGGGGAGCATACTGTGGAGTATTTAATAGGCACAAAACTGCACTACATTGACAGTGTAGGCTAGACCCAAGTTTTTCACTGTGCTGAAACATGTCATTCATGCACGTCTCTCCGGGTGCCTACCAGCTGACTCTCCCCAGCTCTGCAGGACTCGCATTGGGAAGCTCCATTTTCCCTCCCAGAGTGGAAATGCAGCCCCTGAGCTGCTGCTGCTCAGGGCTCGTGACACTCCCGTGCCCAAGGGTGAAGTCCTTGGCTCTGGGTCAGCCTGCCCACGTGGTTTGTCCCTGGCACAGGAACAAAGCCAGGGTACATCCTGCCTCCCAAGCTGCCTGGCACAGCGTTCCCAGCAGGGTCTGTTCCCTAACCCGACGCTGGCAGATGTTCCTCATGCCCACTGCAAAAACAATGTTGGATTGCAGCATTTAAGTGTTAAATGATTTATAAGATCCTTACGTGAAATTTATGTTTCGTTTCTCTTACTAATCCTTGCTTTCAATTCTTCCCCTTCTTTCTTTCCCGGCAGATTACCATTGAATTGGATAATGCTGAGGTTTTAATTTTATTTCTTTTCTCCAGTGTTGTTTCTATGGTGTTTGTTTTACCAGTAGCCCTGTGATCTGTCCTGTCTCTGCAGCACTGAGCGTTCTGATTTGTGTGCCTGTGTCAGTGAATTAGTGGAGTTTTCAGTCTGCTGTGTGTCTATCCTGGGAATAGTTACCGTAACTAATTCCATATGTCATTTCTCGGAATATTAATCCAGATGGAGTTATCATTTTTGGTAGTCTGCAGTCAGCTGGTGCCATGGTAGATCCTGTGAAGTTTGGGATCAGATCTGGAGGATGAACTGCTCTAGGCAGTCAGCATTTAGCACTTGGCCACCATTCCTGTGTCAGTGTGAAGGGGTTATTTTCTGATTTGGAAAGCTAAATAGTGAGCTTTAACAGTGCCCATGCAGGAGCTGGAGGAAGGTGGGTGCAGGTGGGACTGGGGGGGCAGGTCCTTGTGCAGAAATTGTGCTGCTGCCTTTCCCAGGAAGGGAAGGTGACAGTGCAGCAGCTTGTGAGAGCATTGCAGTGCCCTTGCTGTGCCCCACTGGGGTTTGGCTGGGAGGCCACGGGATGGCTGGTGTGTAACCCTGGGGATTAGGTGGCTTGGGAAGCAGTTTCTGGGTGAAAAGCCCTCTTTGAGGGAAGACTTGAAGTGACATGGAGCTTCCCAAGCACTGTGACAAGCCTGGTGTCTGGTCAGGGCAGCAGCGCAGGGAGCTGAGCTGCCTCTGCTGTGCAACTTCCTCATCAGCTCAAAAAAACCCTGGTGTGGGTGTGGAATTTGCATAAATGTATAATACTGAGAAAGTGATTGACTGGCACCTTATTTTACTGAAATACCATGGAAAAAAGAAATATTTTCCTCTCAGTGCTTTGTTTCCTGTGTTCTCTCCCAAGCCAGCCTTTTATTTGGAACAAAGCTCAACCACTTAAAATGTCTAAAGCATTTCTGACCTTTATTTAGTGGAGTAGGTCATGAAATCTACAGAAAGCAATTTACGGTGTGACTTGCTAATTTTGATGTTAACCACCTGAATTCACTGGGTAAACTTCATTCTGAAAATGGAATATTTGGAGACCTTGCCTGGTGAAATGGCTTTGAAAGCCAAACTATTTGTCACTAAAGTGGACAAATACTGTGCACATCACCCAGAGCTGGCCTGGAGGGTGTTTTCTGTTCAGGGGGCTTTTAGGGCTGGAGCTGAAGGTCCCTTCCCTACAAAACTGGTTTCCCATCACTGCTTTCTGCCCAGACTCTGGTTTTCAACTGAAAGACAAATTTCTTGTTGTACAAGTTCATTTACTGCCCTGCTGTCACCTCTGAGCTGTGCTGGGATGAGATCTCAGGTGTATCCCCAAGCTCCAGACACACTTCTGGCATTACAGAGGTGCTCTGCTGTCTGTTTCTCTTTTTTTTTGTTAATAAACCCAGTTTTTCCCCTTTTGACCTGGGGCATACACACCAGCAGTCTGCTCTGGATTCCAGAATTTAACCTGTAGCACAGAAATGTTTCCACCAGGCCTGGTCCTTTGGATGATGTGCTGCTGCAGCTTCCCAGAATAGCACGTGTGTATATATGTATAATTTTAGCTTGGAGAAACTTCAGAGAGAAAGTTGAATTGTTTAATTGCAAATTAAGTCATAATGTGAAACTCTTTCCCCTTTGGTTTCTGGCTGTGATGTGCTGTCTTAGCCTGCAGTAAATCAGCCAGAGCGTGCACAGCAATTTAGGATTTGGTCTGGAGGCTGCAAAGGAGGAATTTTATTGCTCCTTAATGGAGCAAGTGCATGGAAGGAGCAGGTGTGTGTGTAACCATCCCCACTGAGCACTGGCTGCATAGGGAAAGGGATTCAGATGGAGCTGGAACCACTGGCAAGTCTCAGAAATCCTGGGGTTTTCTGGTTTCCTTCTTCCCCCCTTGTCAGCCCTGGAAACTGTAAACATTTAGGGCAAAGAATACAAAACTCTGCATTATTAGTAAAATTATTAACTTGCTTTTCTGTCAAAATTATGCACGTTTGAATTTTCTGATCAGCTGAAATGCTCCTTGTTCCCTTGGGGGAAGTAACTGTTGATGGCATGATTTCATGGTGGCTTTTTACATAGTTTGAGTTATCTTAGTTGTGTCCTGCAAGGTGATCCCAGCGAGGAGAGGGTCCCAAAAAGAGAGGATATAAAAAATGCCAGATCTGTGATTGTTAGTGAAAGTCGTGACAGAAAGTCATGACAGACCCTCTTCGACGTTTTTGTGAGTGAAGAAGGGAGTGTCCTTTGGAAGTGGGTGAATAATGCTGGAATTCACCAGTGGTAGGAAATCCCCTCAGTGTGGGGTTGGCACCAACCCCAGACAGTTTTGGGCTGAGCTGGTGGGCTTTGTGTGCTGGAGGAGTGGAGTGGAAGGGAACAGCAGAGGGGCTGCTGCTGTCCTAACTCCCACTTTTATTGAGGGTTTATGTGTAGTTCCCTTGGTACTGGAAAGGAGGGACAGGGAGGAGCTGTAGTTTTCCAAGGAGAAGCAGTGGAGCATTGATAGAAAACCCAAACCATGAGGAACTGTGTCCCACCATAGTGGCACCACGATTGTGTTGGTTCTCTCCTGGTTTTGGGGAGTTGTGAGCTCAGAGTTGCCTTTGGGTTGTGCTGTGGCTGCTCTTTGCCTCTCCTGGAGCATGGGGTGGGAGCAGGAGCTGAAGGGCTCAGCAGGGTGAGTTGGACATGGGCTCTGTGCAGGTGTTTAGGTGATAAAGCCAAAACCCCAAGGCAGGGCACTGTCCTTAGAAGCCCTTGGGCTGAGTCTCTGTTGGTGGCCTCCTTCCTGGGCTGGAGCTGCTCTGATCCTGATCCTGATGGAGCCTGCTGTCTCAGGGAAGAGCTGCAGGGCCGAGGTGAATTCTTCCACCAAGTGTGAATCTTCACACACAACAGCAAGAGCTAAACCCTGCTTCTAATTAGACACAACAGTGTAACGTGCTGTTAATGCAATCCTCAGCCCACTGAGGAGTGCGGGCGTGATGCAAATGCAGATTTCCTGGTGCTGCATGCCGAGCTGCACCGTGGGCTCCCTGTGCTCCAGCCCAGCCCAGCTCCCTCCCTGCAGGGCACTGGGAAAGGCTCCTGTCCATCCTCCCGGCCAGGGCTGCCGTCTGGGGACACCGTGGCCCAGTTTCCACCTGCAGTGCGAGTCCTGGGTACTAAACACACCCATCCTGGAGCAGCCATGAATCTTTGATGGCCTGCCAGGCAGGGCCCCGTCGGTGCTGACCTGCAGGTGGCACGCGCAGGATGCCGATCGCGCTGCGAGATGGCCTACTTTGCTTTTTATTTTTTTTATATTCCTTTTTCCCCTCCCAGCCACATTGCAGTGAGCTGTTCCGCTGGGCACCTGCCAACATTCAGGCAGCAGTTACATAAGAAGAGCTTTTTTTCCTGGAATTTAGGCCCGCTGCTGATGTGTGACCTTCAGCAGTAATTGCCAATAAAGGCGGCGGGGATGTTTACAGGCACCGCGGCTGGCGCGGCCTGCGCCGGTAGCGCCGGGCTGGGCTGGGCTGCAGCCTCCCGGCCTGACCCCGCACCCCTGCAGCTCTGTTCCATTTCCAGGGTGAAATGGGGGGCTCTGCTTCCCCCCAGCCTGACCCCACACCACTGCAGCTCTGTTCCATTTCCAGGGTGAAATGGGGTGCTCTGCTTCCCCCCAGCCCAGTCCCACACCATTGCAGCGGTTTCCATTTCCACACAGAAACAGGGGTGCTCTGCTTCCCTGCAGTCTGATTCCACACAATTGCAGCTCTGTTTCAATTTCCACACTGGAATGGGGGGCTCTGCTTCCCCCCAGTCTTATCCCACACAACTGCAGCTCTGTTCCAATTTCCACACTGAAATGGGGTGCTCTGCTTCCCCCCACCCTGACCCCACACCACTGCAGCTCCGTTCCATTTCCAGGGTGAAATGGGGGGCTCTGCTTCCCCCCAGCCTGACCCCACACCACTGCAGCTCCGTTCCATTTCCAGGGTGAAATGGGGGGCTCTGCTTCCCCCCAGTCTTATCCCACACAACTGCAGCTCTGTTCCAATTTCCACACTGAAATGGGGTGCTGTGCTTCCCCCCAGCCTGACCCCACACCACTGCAGCTCTTCCAGTTTCCACACTGAAATGGGGTGCTGTGCTTCCCCCCAGTCTGATCCCACACCACTGTAGCTCTGTTTCAGTTTCCACACTGAAATGGGGGTGTTCTGCTGTTTCTGGGGTACGGGCCAGCAGCCACCCAACTGAATCCGGCACGGAGTTTCCCTTGTTATTCAGTTATTTGTTAGGGTTGTGTTGGTGTTTTATCTGTTTTTTCAGTGGTGACACTTCTTTATGCAGCTGATCTATCTACAGGCGGCTCTGTCCAGTAAAATGCACTTGCAGACCCACCCAGCAGAGGTTAGGTTTGGGGTTTTTTCACCTCTTTGTGTTAGTCTTGAGGTTTCAAGTAGGTGAAAAGAGAACTGAAAATCCTGGTTCAAAGAGGTTGCCTGAATTAACCTTTTCCCTGCTCTTTATCTATGATAAACTGAAGTTCCAATGGCTAAGGTGCAAAATATGTGCTGTTTTATGCATTTTTGATTGGAGTTAGGAAATGTATTAACCTCTTCAGAGCTGCACAGCTTCACCTGGGAATTATTTTCCTTGTAGAGATCTTACTCTGCAGTCATTTCTCTTGTGTATTTTGCACTTAGACAGTGCTTCACTTGTTATGTCTCAAGCAGAGGAAATGCAGGCACTCATAAATTTTTGTGGGCTGCCTTATATTTTTTTTTCCCCTTGAGAAATCCTGCGATCTTTGGACAGGCCTTTTTTTTTTTTTTAACACGGACTGGAATTGGTGAGCTCCTTGGAAAAGGAGACTGGAACATTTCTTACAGTTACTTGTCACCAAAAAAATAGTAGTTATACCATCTTACTGCTCATTAAAACTGCTGCAGTAAAATGTGTTGTGCAGGTAGTTCTCAGTGTTTTCAGTAGAAGTCCTGCAGGACTGAGGATTTAGAGAGGAGGAGGTGCTTGCACTCCTGCTGAAGGGCAGACACTGAGGTCTCCAGCTCCTGGAAAGTCCCAGCCCAAGTTAAAACATGATTTCTCCACTGAAAACTCTGGAAAATGAGGGAAGGCATTCCCCTAGGTAGATCTTGGTGACCTTGGAGTGCAGGCACTGGCAGCCCTTGTGGCAGATCTGCCACCTCTGGCTGGCAGTGCACAATCTCTGCACGTTCCCTGAGGTGAGGAGGATGTTCAGCCGTGCCCCTGCCCTGCGAGTGTGACAGGGCTGGGGGGCTGCCCCTGCCCCCAAAATCCCACATCCCTTCTGGGGGACCTGTGCCAGGACATGGTGCTGCCCCACATCTCCTGCTGCTGCCTGATTTAGGCAGGGCTGAGATCCTGCATCCCTGAAAATGCAACGTCTGTACAGGGGGAAATGGAACGTGGGAAGTTTGTCAAAGCAGTTCAGTGCTCCTGGGTCCCAGTTATTCCCCTCTGCCCTGAAACTTCTCCATAACAAGTCAAATGCTTGTTTGACAAACACCTACAGATCATCTGCAGGGGCTAGAAATTTCCTATCCAAATTTCTCCTCAGCTCCACAAGGTAACAGTGTTGGCTTTACAAAGGGGACTTGGCAAGGAAGCTGCACAGAGTTTTGTGGTATTTTTAAAGAGTTATGAAGGACAGCAACATAATTTTGCTCTAGTCTGTTGCCACGAATCAGACAAGGTGATGCTTTTGCTGTGTGCCTTTCAAGGAAGAGCTGATGGTATGTCAAAGGGAAGAGCAGAGAAGTTCAGAGAAGGGAGGAAAAAGTGGAAAGGGACTTGAAGGATTCAATCTGAACAGCCATTCCCACTGGAATTCCAGCTCCTACTGGAGATGGCAATGCAGGAGCTGAGGCAGAGGCTTCAGAATCATTTATCTGAGATCCTCACTCTAGTGTACAACCTGGCTATCAAAAGCTTAATGTGCAATGTGGCTGACTCTGCAGTTGTGTTTTCCCTTTTTATTTCCTCCTCTCTGCCAAATGTCTCCCCTGCCACCCCAGTAATGAGGTGCCATATGCATGGAGTTGGGTCAGTTCCTGAATTCACAGATTTTGGGACCAGAAGGGCCCTCTCAGTGATTGAACCTGACTTGCTGCACAGCCCAGGGCATCCCCCTCCTCACCACTCTCTGTCCATGGAGCCAAATCCTTGGAGTTTGGCTCAGCTTCCTCAGAGTGCTCAGTGCTGAGCTCAAGGACCTCCCAGGACAGGAGAGGATGTTTGGAGAGACCTGAAGGAATTGTGTGAGCTGATGACACTAGAAAATGTCATCAGTTCAGCAGTCTGAGGTTTGTCACCTCTCAGTCCTTTGGACTCTGGGGCAGCCTGAAGTGTAGGAGATTGGTGCTTGGAATTGTGCTGGTTTGTCCATGATTTTATCAAAATTCCAGAGTCTGGTGAGGCTGAAGAGCAAAGGACCAGGTTTTTGAAGGTGTGCTTGTGTGGTCACACAAATGTGAGTTTTCTGATCAGATTATTTCCCTCTGTGAGCAGTTTTCCAGCCTGTTTTGCTGAAGCCACTCTCTGGAGCAGCCCCAGTCTGTGAACTGGAATCTCCACCAGCCTTTTCAATGCATTTCAGGCCTTTTCACTGCTCAGTGATCTGGGTGTTCACTGCATAGTTGGGTAAAAACAGTGGAGAAAAGCAATTCTGATGCTTCAGACTTGAATGAAATTCTTTCTGCTTTTCCTCAAACCTTTTCTATGACAGCAGTAATTTGAATTTTCTCTGAAGGAAGCATTCAGCAACTTCCATTGTGATTGTTATTTTGAAAGCAAGTGAGACTAAAACTTTGAAGAATTCCTCCAAACTGTGAAAGAAAAGGATGGAAAGCTCATCTGTATCTCAGAAATTGAATTCACCCTGGAGCTGTCACGTGCTCTGGTGGTTTTTGAGGGCCATGCACCCACTCCTGAGTCAGACAGTGTTCTGGGAAGCACACGTGGCCTGTGCTGGGGAAGTGGATGCTGGAAGCTCTCCGGTCACCAGAGGGTCAGGGATTGTGCATCTCATGGCTCACGAGGAGTGGTTTATTGGCCAGCCTTGGGGGAGTGGTAACTTCAAAGGAAGAGAGATGGTTTTGCTCAGCAAGTTGAAAGGACCTTTCCCTACTGCCTGTAAAAAGCACAGATGTTGGACTCTGACCCGGCCACCCACTGGGTTCCAGTTTAAAAGCTGTCCATGGTGTCCTGCTGATCACCTGTGGCTGGTACTCCACAAACCTGCCCCTGCCCCCCAAACCATCCCTTTCTTATAGCTGGAGAGCTGAAATACAGGGAGGCACAAGAAATCTTGGAAAATTACTGCTTTGGGCTGCTCTCCCACCCTGTTCAATCCTTGTAAAGCATAAGGTGATATTTTGCTGTTGCAGCACACAGGAGAGTGCAAAGTGTAGCACAGCAACAGGAGCTCAATAATTCTTTGCTATTTGACCCCATTTCGACTCAAAGAATAACAGTTTCAGGATTTGGAGTTTATATTCTTACTGGAAGATGGCTGAGGGCTGTGCTGCTGTGGGTGATCCATGAGGGCAGTGGTTTTGCTGCCAGGTCAGTGTGTGGGGCTGGCTCTGATGTGCTGTCTGTGCCACAGAGGGAGGGCACAGGAATCTGTGAGCTGGAATTTGTAATTTTAGCTTGGGAAGGAGCAAACTATCAATTTTATGTGATTCTTCATCTGGCTGGTTTTCAGCCCCAAAATGTAAATGTGTGTTTGGTTGAAATGGGGTCAAGGTATCAGCCCAGGAATCCCAGAGTGGTTTGGGTTGGGAGGGACATTAAAACTCATCCAGTGCCACCCCTGCCATGGCAGGGACACCTCCCACTGTCCCAGGCTGCTCAGAGCTCCATCCAGCCTGGCCTCGGGCACTTGAAGGGATGGAAAATCCACAGTTTTTCTGGGAAACCTGTACCAGTGCCCAGAAGGAAACCTTTGTTTGGAATCCTGATTCCAGCAGTCATGTCCACTTGACCTGTCAGCTTCAGCCTCCCCTCCCCAGGAGGAAGGGAGCTCATTTCCCCTGCAGGGGAACAGGCCTGGTTTCCTTGCTGCTGTTGGCTCTGGGGAAGGCAGGGGTGTTTCCTGTGCCCCAGGCAGGTTGTGCAGTGGGACAATGTGCCCAGGCTCCCCGTGAGCTGTCAGGGCTGCAGCCTGGGAGCAGGGCAGGGCAGGACGGTGTGTTCCTCTGCTTCCTGTTCCCTTGTGCTCCTCTGGGCTCAGCCCTGCCTGCTTCCACTTGGCCACACAAGGGGCTTGCATGCTTGAGACGTGGCCAGGAGCGGTGACAATGCAAGGAAGCCGCCACCAAAGGCCATGGGAGCTGGCCAGGAGCAACGTCCCTGAGGAGGAGAATGGAGAAGGGTCTTTTTCCTGGCCAAGGAGCCCCCTGCAAGGGAAGTGCTCGCTCCTGGGGCTCCTTCCTGGGAAGTGGAGCCTCAGTATTCCTCCTGCTGCATCTGTGGCCTCCCTCTGCCTTGGCTGGGCGCTCCCCAGGCTGCAGCAGGTGCTGGGCTGCTCTCCCAGTCTGTGCTGCCTCGGTCTGTCCATCCCTGGGGCAGACACAGCCAGGAATGCCTGGCTCAGGCTGGGGTTACAGGATTGTGGGAGTGTTATTTCCTGGTGTCTGCTCCTGAGAAGTTACAGCAATTTCCCCACAATTAAGTCAGCAGTTGAGTTTGAATGTTCAGTTCTCTGTTGTGTGTCTGTGCTTGACTAGATAAAAGTTACTTGTCTTCATCTGTTTCAGTTGAAAATCAGCATTTTAAATTTGAAAAGCTGTCACCATCCAGGCCCTTATTTCATTGCTCCTGTTTGGTGCTGTGTCGTGTATCTTTTATCTTAAGAGAAGTATGTTTATAGATGAGAATCCACAGAATACTTTTTTTTTCAGCTGAAATTATAAGGCTGCTGCCTCAGTGATATGCAGCCCTGGCTTCCTCCTCCTCCCCACTGGGGTGGATGTGCAGCATTCCAGTGACAGATCCTGGGGGTGTGGTCCCCAAAAGTGCTCTGGGCACCTGCAACTTCTTTTTTTTTTTGCTTGTGCCTCTGAGTTCATGCAAAGCAGTTTGGGATGTTCAAAGGATACCCACGAAATTTGCCAAATGTGGCCCTTTTAGGAGCAGGGTGGGAGGGTGCAAACAGTAATTACAGCTCTAATTCATTTGTGATGATTCAGCTGAAGTCAAGTGCTTTGCCAGCTCCCTTCCCCTCGCTGTTGACCACTGGATTGCTGTTGGGATGAAGGATTCTGGAGGAATGACTAATTTTTCTGCATTTTACTTTCAACTAGCTGCCGCAAGCTCCAGAAACGGAGAGCCCTGTAGAGGTGTGTCAGCCACCTATATTTGTACAGCACACAAATATTGGTGTTTCACTAGTCCTAGTGGAGTGTCTTGTTGGTAAAAACCCCTGTGAAGTGTGTGTTCCTGCCTGGTGTTAGACAGTGGAAATAAGTAGATTTGTTCATGTGCCTTAATCCAATACAGCATCAGTGTGGTAGTCTGAAAATATTTTAAAAAATGGTAAGCTAATGCTAAGTCTGTTCCTTTCAGCCATTTCCTTTATTCTTTAAGAGTGGCACTGGGAAAAGTCTCCTCTCAAATTTTCCTACATTGGCAAAATGAGACTTCATTTTGGCTCCTAATGCAGAATTTGGTTTTCCCTTTGCCTCACATACTTAAAAACTTCAATACTTTAAGGAAAGGGAAGATCTTAGTGGAAGCTTCATACCTCCAGAGCAATTGGTGTCCCATTTAAAATGTCCCAGTGGACAAGCTCAGGGTCACTGCACATTGTCAAGGCCACTGGTTCTAAGGGAGTTGGATATGTGGAAACATGTCCTTTATGTGCATAAAGCAGATTATTTGCCAAAAAGAAGGCAGGAAAATTTATCAAATCTTAAATTCCTTTGAAATTCATGGGACATCCAGACATGGCATTGGTGGATTGTACAACTGGGTGCCAAATCAGTGCAAATCTAAATGAAACACCATGGAAGTCTAAATCTGGGAGAGTGTTGATTCTCTGTGAGCTGTGAAGTTTTTATAAATGTGAGATCACATAGAAAAAGAAGCGTTTGTGATGGTTTAGGCCTTTGTAATTTTTGTGGACTAGTGTTTAAATGTAACCTGAAACTCTGAGTGGTCATCAAATGGGTTTGAGATGTCTGGGAGATGGCTCCTGGTTTCTGATGGGTCCCTGCACAGAGCTGTCATTCTACACCTTGTGAGATGCTTTAAAGCAGCAAAACCCCAACGTGCTTCAGCTTTGCAAAGTGGCAGTTGCATTGCTGGGAATGGATATCCAAAGTGAGAGAGGTTTGATTTGGAGAGGTGCCCGTGCCAAGGGGCAGGTCAGTGACTGCACTGGCATCCTGGCCATGGCAAGGGAGCCCCAGGCTGGCCCAGAAGCCCTCCCCAGTCTCAAACGAGTTTCAGTGACCACGGTGGGATGTGTTGGAGTCCCTGACCCCCAGAGTGTGTGTCCAGTGGGCTGGGGGGTGTCCCTGTGTGTCTGTGCATGGGCATGAGCCCCCCACACCTGGGAGTGTCCCTGGGAGCTGTGACACAGAGCCGTGCTCCCTGGAGCACTGCTGGCACACGTGCATGCCAGGGGGGTGTGTGAGGGTGGCAGAGCAGCGGGGCCAGGGCTGCCAGAGGGCAGGTGTCCTGTTGTGGTGGCTTGTCAGTCCATTTCCCTCATCTCCCCCCTCGTACCCAGCTGTGGCTCCCCCAGCATTCCCTGTGAGTGCCAAGGTGTTGGTCTCTCTTGAGTGTTGTTCTGCTTTAAAATGACCTTTCTGCACGCACAGCAGGAGCTTGATCAAACTCTACCCCAGAGGCAACTGGAGGATCATAGAAGGGTATGTACAGCAGTCGAGCACCTTCAGAACTCATCTCTCCCTTTCCCCTGTGAACAGTGAAGCCTAAGTCATGTGAGAAACTTGTGTGGAAATGCTGGCTGGAAAATCCAAAAAATGAGCCATGTGGGCAGAGTGAGGTGCTGGAGCCCCTTCTCTGGGGTTGCATGGAAGGGATGAGAGCTTGGCTGGTCTGAATTGAACTCGGCCTGGTCTGGTCCATTCCCACTGTCAAACCTTCCCTGGGGGTGCTGATCACTGCTGTGAAGTGACATTCAGCAGTGCTCCTGGAGTTGGCTCCCCTGGCCACACCACCCCTTTGGAGCCAGCCAAGCTGCAAAGTCAGCATCATTAGTCCCTTCCTCCATTTCTTCTGCCCCTGTAGCTGGGAACACAACAGCAGCAACTTATACCTGCTTCACTCTGAAATATGAAAGATGCTCTGTTTTAAAGCTTCTAACAGGTTCCTGATATCACTTAGAGTTGTGTGCTGCATCTGCATTGCTGATGCTTGTACAGTTATGTTTCTGTGTGACTTACTCTGACTTCACTTGGTGTGAATGCAGATGAAACTGGACGCTGTTGGGTTTTTTTCCTAGGTACCATATTTGATTTTTCTGGTTACTGCCAAACATCTGATGTTTGTTTGCACACTGCCCTCGCCAAAGTGGTGCACAGCACTAACAGGATGGTTAAAGAACTGTTCTGGAGCCAAGCACTGCAGCTGAATTAATTGGAACATTTCTTAAATACCACTTATTTTTTCTCCCTTCTGCTTTGATCACATACTCATATTTGTTAGCTGATACCATGGGTTTGGATAAATTTGTAGGAACCAAAGCTTTTATTCCCAGTTAGAATTTGAAATGCTGGTGACTGTGTATTGCCAGACCTGGATCAGCACACTCTGACTAGAAACAGCTGCTTGATACTTGTTCCTGCTGTATTTTGTGGTGATTTGTCTTGTTTTGGATACACAACACCTGCAGACACCAGAGGTGCCTGTCCTGCTCAGGTCTTCATTCACCCCAACTGTTTTGGAATAGAATTCACCTCCTGCTCCACAAGGGGCCAAAAGGAGAATCTGGGAGCAGCTCCAAGAGCTTTGGTTGCCCTCCTGAACTCAGGCAAGGTGGAGTTTGCTGAGGAGCTGTTCTCAAGGCTGAGTATGTGTTATCTTTGTAGTAAGTAGTAAAAATCCTTGGTTTAAATGCCATTTGACAGGATGACTGCCAGTTAGTTCAACAGAGGAGGGAGAAGGTGCTGTGAGAGCTCCCTTGTAGCCATTTGTGTCCTGGGGCCCATCTGGGTGTCAAGTTGCCTTTCCAATCAGTGCACATGTACAAGGAAGATGTAGTTCAGGGGTGTTTTGTGTCTGGCTTGGCCTTGTTCTGTCACGTAGCCTCCCTCACCTGCCAGACTGGGAGCAGGGAGGTGGATAAAGCACTGCCTCGTGTCCCAAACACTCCCATGTTGCTGTCAGTCGCAGGAGCTCCTCCAGGACAGGGTTTGCTGGAGCTCCTGAGCTGTCTCTTGCCTCTCCCACATGTTCACTCTTTGGCCCAGATGGTGATGGGAAGCGTATGCCCCTTGGAGAAGTGCTCATCTCCTCCTACTCTTGCTTCCACAGGAGTTTGCCTTTTTTCTGTTGTTTGGGAGCTTTTGGAAGCAGCTGGTTGGAACACTGACTTGGTGTTTATTTTGCATCCTGTTCCCTGACACTTGCTCCCTCCCTGTTTGATCCCATGGAACGCAGTTCCCATGCTGCAGCTTTCACACTGAGAATCCACAGGAACCATTTCTGAGCTGCTGGATTGTGGTGCCAGGGAGCCCTGACTTGAGCCCCAGCCCTGTGGGGAGGGCAGACACCCCTCACCAGCTCAGGCACGTGTTGGGCTTCTCCCTGTGGAAATGATTTCTGAAATTTGGTGAAGAACTTGATTATCAGACAGACTTTTGTCTTTTTTTTTTCTTTTTGGGGTATAAGGATCTCTTGAAGTGACCTTTGTGAGTGCCAGCTGTGTATAAAATCAGTGGGACTGCAGCAGGGCTCGAGTTCTGTACAAGCCAATTAATGCACATTTATGTAATTCCATTTACTTGTGTTTTAAAGACTTCCTGTGAAAATTTAAAGAGTTAGACTTCACTTTTATGACAGCTAACATATTAAATGACATCTTGAATCTATACTCAGACAACCAATTTCATTTGAAATACAACCGAAAATCAATAAATCGGTGACAACTATGGAACTAAAGATAAGATGCTTTAGTTAATTGGACATATTTTTAATATGAAATTATTTTTGGCTAGATTGGTATTTTTAAAAAATTATTATTATTTATTTTCTGAATCCCCAGAAAAGCCCTTCCCTCCCCTCTGCAGCACTGTCCTGGGATGGTGCTGCTGTAACCACGCTGCCATTAGCAAGGCAGGAGCTCTGAGTGACAAAAATCCCCAGGTCTCCTTTGTGCACAAAGACCTTAAAAAATCCCTTAATCCCCGTGCAGTGTTTGTGTGCTGGCAGTGCCTCCAGCTTTGTCAGCTCCCCAAATCCCAGGGAATTCCTTTGAAGGCTGAAGTGGCAGCTGTGGGGTGACGTTCCACCTGGAGGTGTTGGATCTCTGCTGGCTCACGCTGGGGCTCTGGGTGCTCCGGGATTTGGGGTTATGAGAGGACCTGCCCTGTGCTGGGATGGGTGCTGGGGTGGGAGGGCTGGCGTGACTCCAGCAGGGAACAAAGAGCCAGGATCCAGTGGGATCGCTTGGGTTTCTGCTCAGCAGGTGATGGATTGTGTCAGCTGCTGGTGGAGGGACAGCAGATCATGGCCCTGCAGAGTTGGGATGGCCAACAGGAGAGGTGTGAGGAGGTTAAATTGTTCCTTAAAACCATTTCTGGTGTTCCTCTAATCCACCTGTTGATTCTGTGTTGATGCTGTACAGACGCAACTCCTTTGCATTGGAGACCAAGACAATAGAACTTAATTAAAGCAAACCTCTCAGAAAATTAAATCTGTCTAGAAAGCTGTACACAAAACCTGAACTGCAGCTGTCTCTGTGCTGCATGGGGGAACCCATAATCTTATTGAGCCTCATGAGACCCCTCCAGCCTGCCCCAGCACATCAGGAGCAGCTCAGTGGATTTCTCCAACTCTCCAGGGTTTCATTTCCCCTTCCCTCACAAGAAGGGTGCTGCTAACAGCATCCCTGCTGCCAGTGAACATGGGTGGTTGGCAGTTCCTGGAGCTCCCGTGGTGACTCCCCTCTGCTCTTTTTGTGCAGGGCGAGGCCCTGAGGCAGGTTTTGGTGAACCGCTACTACGGCAACGTGCGCGCGGCCGGCCGGCGCGAGAGCCTCACCGCCTTCGGCAACGGGCCCCTGGCCGCCGGCGGCCCCGGCAAGGCCGGCCCGGCAGGTAGGACACGCTCTGCTCGTCCCCAGGCCGCCCTGCCCCGCTCTGGGGTGTGTATCCCTGACCAGTCAGCGCCCCACGGATCGAATCGGGGTGTTTTCCCTCACGGTTTTGTCTACGCGCTCCCAAGGAAAGCAGAACTGTCCGTGTGGGTGACTGCAGCTGGGAGCAAAGCTAGCAGACAGAGCTGTTTGTACTCTTCAGTGTCTGCCTTGACTTGGCTTGTTTGTGATGTTGCTTTGAATAAATGTCCTTAGAAATCCTGATCAGTTTAATATTTGCAGTAGTATCTAGGAAATGTGCCCATAAGGATGTCAGATTATGAACCATTTCTAATAGAAACCATTTTATGGTATTGCAGAGATGGTGGGATAGAATGGGCAAAAATTCCATTTGAAGCTGGTTGTACAGTGAAGTTTATTTAATTTGATGCCGTTGCTAAAAAAGTCACTGATGAAATCACAGTATGGTTTAGGTAGAAAGGGAATTTAAAACTCATCCTGTTGCACCCCCTGCCATGAGCAGGGACCCCTTCCACCATCTCAGGTTGCTCCAAGCCCTGTCCACCTGGCCTTGCCATCCCCATGGGGTCAGTGCCATCCTCTTTGTCCTGATCACCTTTACAGGAGGAAGCTCTGGGTCCAGCTCCATGAGCCGAGGGGAGATGAGCCTGGCAGATGTCCAGTGCCACCTGGATAAAGAAGGTGCTTCCAACCTGGTCATAGATCTCATCATGAATGCCACCAGTGACAGAGTCTTCCACGAGAGCATCCTGCTGGCCATTGCCCTGCTGGAAGGTGGGAACACCACGATACAGGTAGGGAAATGGAAAACTCCATCTTGTGACTGAGCCATGTCGGGAAGGGAAATGTTTTTATGAACTCCAGGAAATCTGAGAGGGTTAAGGAGGCGGGAGGGGAAATTATCTGAATGATCTTTGACCTGTAATTAAGGGAAATATTAATGTCTGCCATGCAAAAGTGAACTTACTGAATGTTTGCACGGGCACTGGGTACGTGAGGTGTTTTCCCAGGGCAATACAGAGGAATGTGTAATAAAACAGCTTTGTAGATAAGTTATTGACTGCTCTTACAAATAACTTAAGTGTAACATGCTCAGAGACTTTTACAATGAGCTGTTCAATTTCAGACTGGAATTTTACATAAGTGTATAGTAAACTCCAGACCACCCCCATTCTCCAGCTCCCTGTTCTTTCTTTCTGTGTTTTCAATAAGGATTAGATTCCCCTAAAAGAAAATTATCCCTGGTGTGATTAATGAACACACCAATGAGCTCTTACACTCTTCCAAATGGAAAGTAAAACCTTTTTACAGCAAAACTTGCTTACAAAGATGATTGAATCTGTGATGTGTTATTTGTTTAGCTCTGCACGTGCTGTGTTTGCAGTCAGTCTCTGGGGCTGAGTCCTGACCAGTTGTAACTGATTGTTGTGGTTGAGACACACACTAGATCCCTACAGCAGCACCTCCTGTGTCCATGCAAACTTCCCTTGAGAAAACAGGGAATGTCTCTGAGCTCCTTCACTCTGTCTCTGTAATCAGTGCCCTCATTAATCCCCTGTGTATAAGCTCTGGAATGAAACTTCTTTGCAATGGATAAAGTGGGAATTGAGTGTTGAAAATCCTGCGTCACCTTAAAGTGAAGAACAGGATTAACATTCCTGGGGGACAGTCACTCCTTTAAATTTCCTGCTCTTCTCTAATGTAAAGGAAGCTGAGCTTTCATCCTTGCAGCTCCCAGGGAGCCTCAGGTAACCTCTCACTGTTCTGCTGGAAGGAAAAACAAATCTCATGTGGAGAGATCCTTTGCTTGTGCTGGACCTCAGTGCTAAAGGACTGAGCAGAGTCACTTCCCACAGTGTTGGAAGCAGATTCCTTAGCTCACCCACTGAAAACCAACAGGAAAATCTGCAGTCCCTCTCCAAAGACACCTTTTTGCCCAAAAGGGAGGTCGTTCAGTTTGCATTTGCTGCCTGAGAGCAGGAGCTGGGAGGCTGTGGAGCAGCCCTGCAGTCAGGAGTGATGGATGGCTCTCAGGGCATCTTCCCCACGCCGTGCACTGCTGCCAGGTCCTGCTCACTCCAGCCTCTACAGATGTGATTCCACAGCCCAGAGTGGCTATTTTCCATGCTTTCCCAGTCAGGAATAAGTGCTTGGCAGGTGTCTAGGACGGGCAGCCAGCAGTCCCTGGGTGCGTGCTCTGGCGGGATGGGCTGGGAGGGGGCTCTGTGGAGTGTGGGCTGCTTTTAAGTACAGAATGTTTTAGGAACCAAATGACTTGTGATGCCTACAGCTAATGCTGTGAGCTCTGAGGGCTCAGACACACCCAGCAGCTCTTACTCATGCATGCAAAGCACGAAGGGGATGTTATTGAAAATATCCCGTGGAGCCGTTGGGATGTGGATATTCCGTGCTGCAACACTCCATGGACTTGGTAGCAAACAGCAAAAAAGGAGTGTCATCAGTGCATAGACGTGTTCTGTGGCTTTCCTCCACGTTGGTTAGACTCCTGGTGGTAGGGAGGGAGTTTTCTGGTGCCCTGCAGTGGCTCCAGCACGTGGGGCCTGTGGCAGGCAGGAGCAGCACGTCCCCATGACTCTGAGCTCTCAGCAGGGCTTGAGAGAGCCAAGCCAGGAGAGCTCCAATGGGGAGAACACCAAACACAAAGCTTAACTTCTGGGAGAGCAGCTGGCTCCACACTGGGAGTCAAAGCGAAGGTGGAGGCTTGCTCTTCAGTAAAATCATTAGTTCAGGGCTCTGTCTCCCAGGGTAATTGCTGAGGGATGTGATGGCCAGGTTTAACTGGTGTCCTGAGACCTGAACTCATCACCAAGCTTTGCTGTCTCCACGTAGGAAGAATGGCTCACAATGCAGAGGGCCCTGGGTGCAGCCCAGCTGTTCAGGAGAGCCGTGTGGGTACTTGCTAATCTGCAAAGCTGATTGGTTTTGTGCAGCAGCCTTTGGCTGTGGCACAGTGAAGATTTACTGAGTGCAGCAAAAAAGTGATGGTCTCCCCTTAGCAGGAATTCATTTTTACAAAACACGCTGCAAAATTTGGCTGCTTATGGAAACAAGATACACTTGGGAAAATTAAGCTGATACTTTTCCTTGTGTTTTATCCCAGTCTTTCTCTAATGTTCTTTGATAAGTTTTGCAGAGTGGGTAGGGAGGGCTTGGCAATCTCTGCAACCTGCAGAGTGGATTTTCTGCATTTCTTCTGCAGTTTCCAGTAAGTGCCAGTGGAAGAGTCATCCCCAGTTTCTGGACTAATAACTGTATTCATTTTGCATCAGATGCATTTGTCATTGGGGAAGTTGACCTAGCCAAAGCAGCCAGCTTTATCTTTGAGGTCTAACAGAGTTTATCTTCATTTCACAATTGTTTTTTGTTATTATTAGCAGCTTTTGATTGATAGTGCTCCAAACAAGTTTGTTCCGTGCTCAGTTTGAATAATTTCTACTGAACTTCAATTGCCTCTATCTGCAGGCCTTTGAGAAGAGGAAAGTGGTGGGATAGGGACAGGTTATGTAAAAAAGGCTCTTTGGCAGCAAAGCCAGGAATGTGTCACCCCTGCATGGCATTTTCTTAACTCCAGGTTTTCACACGGGAAATCGGTTCCGCCTGGAGTGCAGCACAAGGTTTGTACCAACACACAGGAACTTGCACATGATGATTGTAATATGGTTAATAATGGGAGTTCCCAGGTAACTCCCATGAGCTTCAGTGGGAGAACAGATCCCCATGATGCTGGGAAGGGATCACTGCAATAGGTGTTGCTGTTTCATTAGGTGCAGGCAGGGCCAATATTAAGGGTAGGCAAAGTAGGTGGTTGCCAACTCCAGCAGAAAAGCAAATCTCGAAACGTTCCTTATTGTAATTGGTAGGAGGGATTTTTATTGTATTGTTAAGAAAATGAATGTGGGGGAGAAGCAGGACAAGAGAAAAGGCTCCTGGTTCACCTCAGGAAGGAGGCTGAGCTGGTGCTGTGTGGCACCCTGAATCCCACGCTGCTCCGTGTTTTGCTGCAGGGGTGAATGTGAATGTGGCAAATTAGCTCTTCTGGGAAGGTCTTTGCCCGCTTCCAGCTCTCTGGGTGGAAACTTTCTGGGCTTTAGCTTTTGGAATTAACTTAGAAACGCTGTCAGGTTCTTTGGGAGCAGGATGGTGGTGACCTTGTGGTGGCTGTCACTCCGGCTCAGCAGGAGCCCTGGGTTTCAGTGGGAAGCCTGCCCTCGTTTGCACAGAGACAGAAGCAGAGGTCGAACCACGGGGTCAGCACCAGACAACAAATTAACTTGACAAATGCTGCGACTCACTGAGCTGCAAATTACATCAACCCCTTTATTAATTTATATAACCCTGAGCATCCCCCTGGGGAGCGCTGGCTCAGCGGTTCTGAGCAGCCCTGGGGGTGCCCCAGCTCTGCTCCAGAGGGTGAGGGCTGAGCCTGCCCTGCTCCCCAGTGCCAGTGCCTGGCTGCTGTCCTGGTGCTGCCTTCTCCAGAGCAAGGCATGCTCTGCTGGGTGCTGTGGGCACTCAGGGTGTCTCCTTGGTAAGGGGTGAGCGCTCAGTCCCTCCCCACACACATGGCAGCAGGGCCGGGCTCTCCTCTGGTGCAGAGAGTGAGTGACAGTGCAGGAAATTGCTGGGGACTCGTCCTGCAGCGCTCGTCTCTCATCTGCTAAATAAAAATTCTGTGTGCCGCTACTCTGCCTCACCTCCGAGTTTCGGCTTTCCTTGGTCGGTGCAAGTTAATGGCAAGTAAAGTCCCTTACATAACACCTCTCCATGGAGACTCTGCTCCCTTAATTAGGGATCTTCTCCGAAGTCAGCTTGCGTGACAAATTACCCACACGCACATGTTGGTGCCTTCAGCAGGGAAGGTAAAATGAGGTTGGTGACATTGGTGGTTCCAGGCAGTTTTTGAGCGCTGCCCCAAGGTGACACAATGCACCTCTGCCACTTGGGAGAGAGGTGGTGCCTCAGTTCCCCTTTGGCCACTGCTGTCCCCCAGGGGGGCTGCAGTCACAGAGGATGGCGTGGTGGGAGCTGGCTCACAAGGAAAAGGTGATTTTTTTCAGGAAGTGGGATTTGCTCCTGGCTTCAAGGCATCTGAGCAGAGTTGCTGCTCTTTGCAGAGGATGATGGTGGGATGTGCTGCACAGCTCTGTCCCCAAGCAGCTGAGGGTGGGATGAGGACCAGGAGCCACCCTGGCTCGAGACATCACCAGTAAACTGGTGGTGGTGAACTGGAGAGTTGTGCCTCCATCACAGCATGGCAGGAGTGAATCAGTGCTCTGTGGAGTGATGGCTTGGAGCTCACCAGGGTGTGTGAGCCTCCTTTGAGATGAGACAGTGCAAAAAGCTTGAGGCTTTGAGCTGTTTGAGCTCCCAGAGCTCGTTGGTTGAGCCTCCCCAGAGGATCCCGGTTCCCCCTGGGGCTGGGGGCTGTGGCTGTGCTGTCCCTGGCACAGGTGAAATCTCAGCAGCCAGCTCCTCCTCAGTCAGGTTTGCTAGGGAATTCTGGCCTGGACTCACACAACTCTCCCATCCCAGCCCGGTCTTGCTCCGCACTTGGACTCAGTTGACGTTTCTCAACTTTTGTCCTCGTGTGTTGCCACCAGTGAGGAAACTCCACCAGAGTGAATTGTGGTCTCCTTTTCTGTGCCTCTGACTGTCCAGAGATGATTGATGGTTATTACATAATTGCAGGATTGATGCACAAAAGGAATTGAATCCAGAGCTATGCAGTTCTTTGTGCTTCTGGCACTTGGGGGACCCAGGGAAGCCCAGAGCTGGGGGGTACCAGCCACTGCCCTTGGGATTGAGAGAGCAGAGACTTCAAGAGAAATTTATGTCCTTAAGCTCATTGTAGCACTGACTGTGAAATACTGTGACCAAAATGTCCTATTTGGTTGCAGGAACACTTTGTTTCTTTTTTTAATGTGGCTGCAACTGCCCTGCAGAACCGGGGCAAAACTCTGCAAAACATTACAGGAGTACTGGTGGGGTAAAATCTTGGCTTAGTGACACTATAGTGCTTTAATTTGTGGTTTGGACTCTTAAAATCAGATTTATTTCTTGCAAGATTTGCAGCAGTCATAGATATCAGTGAGCACAGACAATTGTATGCAATGGCAAAGGCTGCAGAGGCAAGAATGTCTTTGGGTCACTAAACTTAATAGCACTTGAAAATTTTTGATCATTGGTAAAACAAGTCTTAAATTTTCTTTTTGTTTCTAACAGACAGAATTCTGTGATATAGGATGTTATATCTCTTTGTGCATTGTTTTAATAGTACCTGTTTAGGAAACCAGTGCACAACCAGCAATCTCTTGGCACGTGTTAAACAGTCACCTGCCTGTGTCTTTCACTGGTTTAATGTGTTTTTCCTCAAGGTAAAATGCACCTTTTTTTTTTTTTTTAAATTCTGAGTGTGTCATGAACATGACATTGTAAAAAACATTGATAAGGATCTGCATCATCAACTGTGGGCAGAGATCTTGTCCTTTTCTGAAGGGACATCTTCTCCTTGTATATTTTGATGTGTTTAGCATGGTGAAGTCTCAGTGTCCCTCAGCTGTTGGATACCACCACGTTCAAAACAGCCCAGCCCCCCTGATAATGCAGTGTGAGGAGTCCTTCCTGCAGGGGAGATTCTGGTTTTATTCAGGGCCCAGGGATGCCCAGGTGAGACCGGCTGGATGAGGTGAGATGGTGACGACAGCACCTCGGCTTTGCTCCTGAGCTGCAGCTCCTGCTGCTTCCTGAGGTGTGTTTGAGCCATCAGTATTCCTGGAGCAGAACATCCTCCAGTCTTTTTTCCCAAAGGGAAGTTTCCTGCTGGATTCTAAAGTGCCCATCTGTGTGGTTGAGCAGTGTAGGTGGAAAAAAAATGAGAAGAGGCTCTACCTCAGGGTTCAGCTGTGCCTTGGTGGCCTCGAGGTGTTCATGGTTGGGTACCACCTCCTGTGTGGCAGTCCTCTCAGCATTCCACGGGGATCCTGGTCCTGCAAGGAGCTAGCAGGGAGGTAAATCAGTAATTCTCCCAATTCCTCTCCATGGGATCCAGGTCCAACATAAACTTTCAAGATGATCCCTAGCAGGATTAAAGTCCTCCCGGAGCAGGCAGAGGCAAAGCTATTCAGCAAAACAAGGTCATGCTGCCTTTTTTTTTGGTAAGCACAGGAATCAACAAAGCGCTGTTATATAACTTCTATTTATATCCCACTTGCTCACTAGCTGCAGGCACACAAGAGTAGCTGAGAAGGGAATTTAATGAGCTCTCAGGGCTTGCTCACCTTCCAGAGCGGGTAGGAGCCAGCTTGTTTTTGAAGTGCGTCAGCAAATGAAACTGGTGGTGGGTGGGTGGTTTGGGTAGGTGGACTGACTTGTTGCTATGGTTTTCTTTAATTCCTCTGTCTCTCAAGGAGATCTTACACTTCTTTTTTTTCTTTTGGGGAGTCTGCAGACTTCCTTGTTTCTCACACCTACGCAGCACTTGCCGGTTTGGTGGGGAGTGGGCTCCGTGATTCTGCCATGGGATATGGGCTCCATGATTCTGCCATGGGATATGGGTTCCATGCTTCTGCCATAGGGATTGGGCTCCATGATTCTTCCATGGGATATGGGTTCCATGCTCCTGCCATGGGGATTGGGCTCCATGATTCTGCCATGGGATATGGGCTCCATGATTCTTCCATGGGATATGGGCTCCATGATTCTGCCATGGGATGTGGGCTCCATCTTCCTGCCTTGGGATATGGGCTCCATGATTCTTCCATGGGATATGGGCTCCATGATTCTGCCATGGGGAATGGGCTCCATGATTCTGCCGTGGGATATGGGCTCCATGATTCTGCTATGGGATATGGGCTCCATGCTCCTGCCATAGGGATTGGGCTCCATGATTCTGCCATGGGGAATGGGCTCCATGATTCTGCCATGGGGAATGGGCTCCATGATTCTCCCATGGGATATGGGCTCCATGATTCTGCCATGGGATGTGGGCTCCATGATTCTCCATGGGAAATGGGCTCCATGATTCTGCCGTGGGAAGTGGGCTCCATGATTCTGCCATGGGATGTGGGCTCCATGATTCTCCATGGGATGTGGGCTCCATGATTCTGCCATGGGATATGGGCTCCCTGATTCTGCCATGGGATATGGGCTCCATGATTCTCCCATGGGGATTGGGCTCCATGAGTCTGTCATGGGATATGGGCTCCATCTTCCTGCCTTGGGATATGGGATTCCTGCTCCTGCTATGTGATATGGCATCCCTGATTCTGTCATGGGATATGGGCTCCATCTTCCTGCCGTGGCTGAGCTGAGTGACCCAGCACTGTGTGCTCCCACAGGGATGCAGGAGGAGCCCAAATCAGCTCTGTGCTGCCAGCAGGGCAGACCCTGAGTCTCCCAAGCTCCCGAGGCCATCTGTGAGCCCAGACCCCACAGTGCTGTTTGTGCCTGTTGTTCCCCCACTGTGCCTCCACCAGTGTCACCCCATCCTCCCAGGGGCTTGTACTGGCTCTGGAAGGGTGTGAGGTTTGTTCCTGCTTTCTTCTGTGAAGTTACTTCAAGTTGCATCAAGATTTTGGGTGTTGCAGTAGGAGAATGTTTGGGATACAAGGGCTCTTCCTGGTCTCATTTAAAGCTGGTTGGGACAGGCAAGCATTCCACAGGTTAGGCTCTGTGCACTCATGACCCCCCAAAAAAATTCTCCTATAAATGGGCAGAACACCCAGCAAAGAGCAGAGCTGTGCAGGGAGAGTTTGTCTTATTTGTGGAAAATAGAGCTGGGAAGTCCTCCTTATGCTTTCAGGACAAAGTTTATTTTACAGTTTGCAAAAAAAAACAGGCAATTGAGGTGTTCTGGCAGATTTTCCTTATGGGTTTATTTCAAACTGTGAAGCATGTTCAGTGTGAAATATTTCAGCTGCCATTTCCTTAAGCTATGCAAGACTAATGATATCCATCACTCATGCCCAAAGTGATGGATCTCCAGCGAGCCAGGACGTACGAGAGATTGAGAGAGAGAGAGAGAGAGAGAGATTAGTGATATTTAAAATAAATAAATGAGGAGGGACCGAAAGCAGAGTTAGGCTGGAATTCTCTGCAGTGGAAGCCCTCGCAATATGTTTAGGCAGAATGTAGAGGGTTGGCACTTGTGCTTAATTCAGTGCTTGTGTTAGTGCAGTTCCCCTTAAAATGTGGCTTGTTTGAAGTAGTCCAGCTCTAAGAAGTCGTCTGGGGGTGGCAAACTTCCTGCAGAGATGAAGTAGCACACAAGTTTTGCATTAGTTCGTGCTGGCAGCCTGGCTGGATAACCCGAGCGAGCTGAGGTCCCCGCGATGATTTCTCTCTAGTGCTGGAATAAAATGTCCTGAGTTGAAGCCAGATCACTGAGCTTTCTCCTCCTTCTGGAGGGACTTTCCTCTCTGCAATCTCCCTGGCTCGCCAGGTTCCAGGGGTATTTTCTGCTCACTGGCATTGGGGAAAGGGGGAAGCCAACAACAGTTAAAGCAGTCTGCTTGGATTGCTGAGGAGTTTGCTGGGGCTTTGCTTCCCCTGGTTCCTTGGTAATCAGAAGCTTGTTTTGCTGGGGAATTCTTTGGGATGCGTTGGGATGGTCTGGCAGGGCTGGGTGGCTGATGAAACATCCCAGGGAGGGTGCGGCCCCGGGAACGCTCCGTGGGCTGACAGCAACCGCGGAGTGGCTCCTGCAGCCAAGGCTGCCTCGGGCCAGGCCACCCCTCGTGGGGAGCAAACACAGCTGAGCAGGGCTGCCTGAGCCCAGGGCTTTGCTCGGCTGCTGGGTTTGCTGCTGCTTCTCGGGGGGTCAGTCAGACAGCCCAAGTCAAGCTGCTCCATGAGGAACAATCCCAGCGTTGTTCCTTCCCTTGGCTGGCAGAACAGTCGTGACGTGGGGGCAGAGCCAGGTGACAGGGCAGGGAAAGGTGTTCCCAGTAAAGGGGGCAGCACACACAGCCCAAACTGGCAAGGCTTTCAGAGGCAGGAGCTGGAAATCAGCTGCCTTCAGCTGCTGCCTGTTTTTGTTTTTTTTTTTCCCCATTTAACAATCCTACACTGGGCACAACTCACTCATCATTAAATTTACTGTGGATTAGTTACATTTAGAGTGGATTAGTTACCTGGGTGTGTCCTCTGTGCACCTTACACAAAGGTACCAGACTGCAGTGCTGTATGGTTTTACTCTCCACAGGACAGATGTCAGTTCTGCTGGCTAAAATCCAATTTGTTACTGACTGCTGGTATGAGAGACACGTTAAGGAGCATTTGTCCCTGCCCTGTGGTTATCCTGCCTCTATAATCCTGCCCCCTGAACTGCTGGGGAGTTAGCTGAGCTTCTCTTCCACTCATCATTAGAAATTTTATATGTTACATATGTCAAAGGTCTTAGAATTAAATGTTAATGCCAGGAAATGTGCCCATTCTTTGGTGATTTATTTTTTTTAATGTGATTCTACAATCCAGCTTGTTAATGATTTGCAATATTTAAGAACATGCCAAAAAATACCCACCACAGAAAATTATATTAATGCTGAATAAAAAGTCAGCAAGCAAAAATGGTATTTTCAGTTAGGTAAACATTTCACAGAGTATGTAAATAGTCAGAAGGGAAGAGGAGACCAAGTTCCTGGGAATAACTACAGAAGAGAGACAGACTTAAGAAAACATCAGTGACTGGAAGCTAGTGGCATAAAAAAGAGCTTAACCACATGTTTCTAACAGTTGTTAACCACTGGAACAGACCATAGAGAGACGTAGTTCATCATCTCTGACACTTGCTCAAGAAAGACAGGATTCTTTTCTCAAGAAAACACATGAAACACAGGCAGAGTCAGTGAGGGAGCTCGAGGGGCTGCTGGTGCTCCAGGGTGGGCAGGGCTGTAGCAGGTCAGGGTCCTGCAGCTGCAACTTGGCCTTTGGGTTTTTTTCCAGAGAAATCCATCTCTGGATTTGCAGCTCTTCTTCTGCCACTTGTGCTGTGCACCAGGAGATAAAGTCATAGGTGGTGCTGGGGTTTATTTACTGACCTCCTTTGGCCCAGAGGTGGAAGGGGGAGGTCCTGCTGTGCACGGGGCTTCTGGCTGGAATCCCTTAGGAACAGAGTTGGGTGATGGAGAGGGAAGGAAGTTATTCCACAGCTTTCCTGGTAGCTGGTGTTATCAGTTGATGTGCTCTCTGCTGTTTTAATCTGGATGTCAGGAGGAGCAGTGGTGTGGCTGCTTTGCAGATGTGCTGGGATCTCCTTCCATCCCCTTGGAGCAGTGCATGTGTGCAGGAGGTGTTCCCCCTCCTTAGAGATGATGGAGGGCTCTGTGGTGATGTCCTTGCTCACAGTGGGTGTCTGTCCTGTCAGACACTCTTGTCACGTGGGGTGGGTCTGTGTTTCCTTCTGAGGCTGTGTAATTAATTAATGTCATTAATTACCATCCCATTATCTGGGCTGTGATTCCTGTGCTCGGAGGTTGCTGTGCTCTGGAGAGCTGCTGGGCTTCCCTGGGCTTGAGAAGCTCTTTGCTGAGCCTGAGTCCCTGGGGCAAACCTCCGGGGCTGCTGTGGCCCTGCCATGGCTCTGTGCAGGGGGGATGACTGAACAGACATTAACAGTGCAAGGCTGAAATAAAAGGCAGTTTCTGTGAATGCCAGAATGCTTTGGGTTGGAAGGAACTTTAGATATCATCTACTTCCAATTCCCTGCCATGGGCAGGGACACCTTCCAATAGCCCAGAGTGCTCCAGCCTGGCCTTGGGCACTGCCAGGGATCCAGGGGCAGCCACAGTTTCTCTGGGCACCTGTGCCAGGGCCTGCCCACCCTCTCAAGGAACAATTTCTTCCCAAAATCCCATCTAACCCTGCCCTCTGGCAGTGGGAAGCCACTCCCTGTGTCCTGTCCCTCCATGCCCTTGTCACAAATCCCCCTGTGGCCTTCACTGTCCATGTCTCCAGTTCCTGATGGAGCTCTCAGACAGCTTCTCCCTACTGGGACACCCAGACACAGCCCCTGCTGGTTCCTTGTGGGACACAGTTCCCATCTGCAGCAGGTTTTCAGGAGCTCCCAGACCCCAGTGTGATGGTGAGTGGGTCCTCAGGGATGGCTGGTGTCAGATGCTGCAGTGTCAGGGCTATGTTTAAAGCTCCATTCCTCAAAATCCCGCAGGAGTGTGGAGGTTGGCTGTTCCTCCACGCTTGCTCTTTCAGCAGCCTGTGGTTCCGTGGTGTCTGTACACAAGCCAGGACCCCAGCAGACGGTGCTCTAAAATGGCCACTCGATTTCCGTTTTAAAAAGGGAGATTTCTCCACTTTCTGCTTGGAGGCTGTATCTGTAAATAAGATTTTAGGATTTCTGTCATAATTATCACCACCCGTTACCTGCTCAAGCGCAACTTGCAAGATCACACCTCTTAAAATACAGTATCTTTGGGAGCTGGCATGTGGTTGATTCATATGTGTGAAGGTGTTAGGCATCCTGACCTAAACTGAAACAATCATTTGGTGACACCCCTTGAGTGTGTGCACAGCATGCACAAAAAGCTTTACTGGAAATGCTCCTTTCATTTGGGGTTTCTTTTCTCTGAAGTGCAGTGGAAACTCAGTTAAGAAGCTTGAAAAGACGACAAAAATCAAGTCTGTCAGCAAGAAGTAATTACTCTCATAAAAGGTATTTCTTTAGTGTGGTTCATTAGAAAAAGGCTTTTCCTTCAGCACAGCTTCATCACAGGGGAATTCCTCCTGTCTGGGCTCTGCAGATGTGACACCCAGGTCATGGCCATCGCTGCCTGACAACCAAATTTTTTGGGAAGTGTTTGGCCTTTTTAGAGCCTGTGGTTTCTGCTGGTCTATCTATAAATTATTGTTGTTGTTATTGTTTGTAGTGTTTGTAGAGTGAAATGTCCAAGATGCTCCTTGGATACAAACTCTTCCTCTCTCTGTCCTCTGTCACCAAGTTCAGAGTTAGTTCAGGCTTGGCTGCCTCAACCCCCCAGTTCTTGAGGGGGTGTTGGTCAGCCTCGCCCCTTCGCAGGGAAGAATTCCTTGAATATACCTAATCTAAGTCCTCATTCAGTTTAAAGCCATGGGAAAACATTATGAGAAAACATTCAGATTGTTGATAGAAAGTCTTGGATTGGATATTTCATTTTTGCTGTGCCAGTGCTAATAAATGAGCTGGGCACCCAGATCACCCTGGGCACATCACAGCCCCAGCAGTGTTTGGGCAGAGGGCACGTCCTGCAGGGCTCTGCTTTGCTGGACTCTCTGGGTGGGTGTAGGAGGGGTACTGCTGTGCTGGCTTTGGGATGTCTGTCCTGGGTTGTTCTCCTTTCCCTCCTCTCTGTTAATCACCAGAAATAACCACAATCTTCAGAGTTTACCTGAGTGCTAAGGGCAGGTGGGAGGGATATCTCCTGAATATTGACCACGTTCTTTAAATAGCCACACTCCTGCTCTGGCAGTAATCAAAGGCTCAGCTCTGGGAGGGTTCAAAGTCACTCCGAGTGTTCTCCGTGCAGCTGCTGGAGTGATCAAAGGCAGCAGCAGCCACGGCCCCGTGTGCTCCACAGCAGAGCGGGCAGGATATATTGCTGTTCCCATTTTAATTTGTTTTTTCAATAAATCAGCCTTCATTCCTATTCATCATGTAAAGCTGTTGGATGGCGAGCCGCTGCAGAATGCTAACTAATTTCATAATGCTCTGCATAAGGTGACCCACTTACAAGTTCATCCTTCAGTCGTGTTTAAGCTCTGGTCCTGATTTATGTAACAGCATATTGGTTTCATCAAGAGTTGTCTGATCACTCACTGTGTTGGCTCCTTCTTGACCTGTGCATGATTTGTATTCTCCTCGATTTTAGGGAGAACTCTCTGTCTCTGTGCACATATGTGCAGAAGAAGAGTAATAAACCTTCTTAAAAGTAGTCAGTGCTTTGAGTTTTTCTGTCACTTAAAGATAAATTGGAGTGGGAACTAAAAGGAGTTTGAAGGAGCCTGCTGCAGGCAGGGCAGGGGTAACTCAGCACGAGATGTCCCTCGTGGCATTGCCCTGTTTGTACATTTTTGGACTGTGATTAACACTGGCTTTTGTGTGTTGTGAGTCACAGTCCCTTGGATTTGAGGGTGGGAAGGCAGGACAGTTCTTCTTCTATTTTTTGCCCATACCCATTTGTTTCTGCACTGATAATCAAATTATAGGGAATTCCCTTCTCCTTACTTGAATTCCTGGTTCTTACCTTATCTCCCTTGTTGAGAGTGAGGTGTGCTGCCCAATTGTATCAGCCTGGTGTGATTTATTGCCTCCACTTCTCTTCAAACCTGCACTTTAAGTTGATAATGAGGGATTTAACCAAACTGAGACACTGGAGCTGCCCCACAATAAACTACAAGTTTCCAGTGCTGTGAGTTTCAGCTTACTGACAGCTAATGAAGCTCCCAGTCCTGCAGGATACCACACAGTGCAGAAAGGTGGAATTGTCTGGATTCAGACCTGTGTGTGGAGCTACAGCTGCTGTTCCTTTTCTCTTGTAGCATTCCTTCTTCTGCCGACTGACGGAAGACAAGAAATCTGAGAAGTTCTTTAAGGTTTTTTATGACCGCATGAAAGTGGCACAGCAAGAAATCAAGGCAACTGTCACAGTCAACACCAGTGACTTAGGAAACAAAAAGAAAGATGAAGACTCAGACAGAGATGTCCCCAACAGGAAAAGAGGTAATCCCCAGTCATTCCCTTTCTGAAGTGACGGGGAGTGTGTTTTGAACTCATTTCAATTGATGCAATAATGCTCTGATCTCTGATCCCACAGAGCAAAGTTCAGAGATCAGTGGTGCCCTGGCTCAGGATTTCGAGAGCTTCATCCCCTCTTCATCCATTTGTGAGGTTGTGCTATTGAAATGAGAAGTCTTTCTGAGCTGAGACTGCTGCCTTGTCTCGTGACAAGCTGCCCAAATCAATCCATAGGAACAACCCCGGGCTGTGGGTTGTGGTCAGTGCCTTGTCTAACAATAAGTGAAGAAACCCTAATTTTGTTGTGAAGCAGGTCCTTTTACCATAACCCCTGCTCATGCTAGATGTGTGTGCCCTAACCAATTAATCCCCAGATTTATAACCCTGCTGTGGTTGGTGTACGAGGCGCAGAGCGTGGCACGAGCCCCTCTCCTACACTAAACCTACTCACCAAAGAGCTGCTGCTCAACAGCTGGGCCTGCGGTCAAGCTGCCAGGGGACCGTGTGGACAGATTTCCTGGCCCTCCTTACCCAGCTCCCTAAGGAAGGTGTGTCCTGGTGTGTTGCAGTGAGGGAGCCCATGAGCCAGATCACGGAGGAGGTGCGGGACCAGCTGCTGGAGGCATCGGCGGCCACGCGCAAGGCGTACAACACCTACCGCAGGGAGGCCGACCCCGAGGAGCACTACTCAGCAGGGGAGGGAGCCCAGGCTGCAGCAGACAAGAGCAAAGATGAGCTGGAGATGAGTGCTGTCATCTCCATCATGCAGCCCATCCTGCGCTTCCTGCAGCTGCTCTGTGAAAACCACAACCGGGACTTGCAGGTACCGCCTGGCTCCGGGCAGCTGTGCTCAGGGTGCCTTGTGCTCTCACTGCTGCCACGCCATTATCCCTAATCCCAGGCCTCTTTTAAATGGATTATGTGGCCAATTATTCTCTTTGGTCTTGACGTTAATCCAAAAAAAAAAGATTTGTACCTTGCTGGGCTGATACGAGCAAATCCAGTTATCCTTTGGTCTTTGAAAGGTTCGTACATTAAAGGTGGTGGGATCAGCACTTCTTGGGGCTTTTAAAAAGTATGTGTCGAAAGCAAGCAGGTGTACTCTGAAGTTACTGATTTGTTTTTGAGAGGGGAGGGAAAGAAATAAAGAAAGATCATGTAGGAAAATGAAGAAGGCATTGGGACTTTGATTCCAGCAGCTTTCAAAGCTTAACTTTCCAGTAACCAGGTTTTTCTGGGTTTTCTTGGATCTGTTCATGTGCCTAGCTAGAGTTGAACACATGGTGAAGGTGTCAGGGAAGCCTCAGCTGGAGGTGCATCTGCTGAGGGACATAAAGGACAATGAGCAGGATTTCTTGGTTGTATCCACACAGGAGGAGATAGGCAGAGGTGGGTTTGCTGTGGAATGGGGACAACTCCTGGTGACAGAGGACATGGAGAAGGTCGGGGAGCTCAGTGCCACCTTCAGTTTGCCCCTTACTGGTAGGACTGGCCTTCACCAACCCTACATCCCTGAGATCCTGGTGAGGTCTGGAGCAAGGGAGTCTTACCCTTGGTGGAGGATTGGGATGGGAAGCATCTAAATAAGCTGGATGCCCCGGGCTCTGTGTGGAATCTGGCTCCAGTCCTGAGTTCCCAAGTCCAGCAGGGAGTCTCAGAGATGACCATGGGACTGGAGCATCTGATGGGCAAGGAGAGGCAGGGGAGCTGGGAGAGGTCAGGCTGGAGAGGAGAAGGCTCAGGATCTCTCCCCATGTGTGCAAACACCTGATGGGGGCTGTGGAGAGGATGGGCCAGGCTCTGCTCCAGCTGCCTCGTGACAGGGGTTGGAGCTGGCAGTGTCCAAAGGTCCTGGCAGCCTCGGTGTCCTGTGCTGCCCTGGGACGTGTTTGTAGAATTCCAGGGAGCCCAGAGCAGGTTCCCCCTAACAAAGGGGCTGCAATTCAGGTGATTTTTGTTCAGTGCTGCCGGGTTGGGATGGAGGAGCTGGAGAGGCGCTGTACAAAGTGCTAAATGCCCTCAGAAAGAGCAGTAATTGCCGTGATTGCCCATTGTTCCGTGGCCAGCAGGAGCGTGGGACCCCGCGTGAGAGCTTTGCAGAGCTGCCAGATCGCTTCCTCTGAGCGGGAATGCCCCGGCAGCACGTGGCATCCCAGCTGCGTGGAAACCTTCTGGGAGCATCTCTGAGTGCCCAGGTTACATACATCAGCCCTTCTCTCATTTTAAAGAAAAAGAGCCCTTTGATGTGTGTTTTGTCAGAGGATTTTCCTGCCGCTGGCGGTGCCGTTCCCGTGGCGCGGTTCCAAACCGCACGCGCAGGATCCGCTGCTGCCTTTGGCGAGGCACCCGCAGCTATAGGAGCACTCTTGGACTGCAGCCAGTGCAGAAACTTGGCCTGAGCTCCTCCCTGTCCTGAACAATTCCATTTCCCAAACAGCAGGTAGTTCTAGTCAGCTCTGAGAGAAAAAGGGATTTCTTTTTGTAGCAACAACAACAACAAAAAAGGTAGAACAGCTTTTCCAGTGTAATCCTCTTTCTGCCCGCCTGCTTTGAGGTTTGTCATTCTCCCTTGGCCCCAAAGGGAGGGCAGAAGTGTCTGATCCTCCAAAATCTTGGTGTCTGCAGCTGGTACATGTAACTGAGCTCCCTGCAGTAGCGCCAGAGGACTCGCTGCCCGAAGGACCAGGGCAGGGCTCTCCAGGAAGCTGAGTGTCTCCCAGAACTGCACATGATATTTGAACAAGGAGTGAGCTGGGATCACCTGCCTGCTGCAGGTGTGTGCTGGGCACCTGAGCCTTTCCAGGCTGTTGGCAGCTGTGGGAGCTGATGGGCAAACACAGGGCAGTGCCAGCCATGCTGGAGGAGCTGCTGTGCTGAGGAGGAGGAGGTCTCTGGGTGCTCTGGGTGCCCTCTGCATCAGACAGCCCTTCCCTGCCCAGATGCAGCCCCAGATGCTGTTCCACAGCCCTCCGTGGGGCTGCAGGAGCTGCAGTACCTGTCCAAATGAATGCAGGACTGGGATGAGCGGGTGGATGCTTCCCACGTGTTCTGGCTGGACCTGCCTGTGGCTGCTGGTTCTGCTGCAGGGTCTGCACCCCTCGGGGTCATTCCCATGGGGTGGCACACTCAGCACTGCAGAGCTGTGTTCCCACTGCATAGCCTGCTCTGGGTGACTGAAAATGAAGAGTTCACTGGCTGAGACAGCAGCAGACACTCCCTGGAGCAGTTTCTCACAGTGCAGCAGGGGTTTGTTTTCTACAATTTTTTCCTTCCCCTTGTTTCAGCCTAACAATGCCCTCCTGCCTCTTGTGCCTCATTTCTCTTCTCTCCTTACTGACTGTGGATCAGGCAGCTCAGGTACAAGCTTAGCTGCAATCAGAATAAATGCTGTACTACAGTCAGGGAGCATTTTTACTTCCTCACTTTGGGCATTATCCTTTAATTTTACTTTTTATCCTGGAGGGAAGACACGAGCTCCAATTTCTGTAGGATCAACCTTTTTTACATTCTGACAAGTTAATCAGAAGTCAGGGTACTAAATGAGCAATCAGCTGAAATGTGCTGAATCACTGTCACCTTTAGTCTGCATTCATAGACAGCGTTTTTCCTTTTTTAGCTTCGCCTTCCATTGAATCTGCAATTTCTCTCCCTGTTTGCCTTAAAGGACTCATTAGTCTGACTCAGGCAGAGACAGCCAGGGACCAGTGCTGCTCTCTGGGCTGGCAGGAAAGACCCTGCTGGTTCCATGCTCCATGGCTCCTATTCCTCTGAGGGCTTTTTCACCCTGCAATTGCTGTTACCTGTTAGAATTAAGCTAAATAAGAGTTTTCTTGCTGAAAGTTCAAGGAAAAGCAAGTGGTAGTGGCTGCTAATCTTTGCAGCACTGCTGGGAATGCACTGGCAAACAGCATCTGAGTCACTGGGAGATTGGTTTTCATTAGTTGCCCTTCAGTTTTGGGTGGGTTTGGTGCTTTTCTTTGTTTGGAATATAGGAGAGCAGAAAGCTGTTACATCCACGGTGGCAAATCTGATTTTTCCTTAGAGGAGCTGCTCCTAATCAGCAGCTTCAAGCAGAAATCACAATAATTATGTGGAAAGAAATGCAGTGGGGAAAATTCCATCTTAAGGCACCTTCCTTCAAGGTGTGCACTCAGGTCCCTCCTGTGCAGGTGGAGCTGCTGTGAGGCCCCAGCCAGGGAATCCAGAGAGGTCTGGGAGGAGGGAGCCTTGAGAGATGCTGGGCAGGGAGGTGCAGCAGGTGGAGTGAAGCTTCCCAGAGTGCCTGCTCTGTGCTGGGTGTGTCAGGCTCTAATGGACCTCTCTGCTTAGGGGATGCACTCTGTTCACTGCTGTACAGCATGAAGCCAACAAGCTGCTCAGGAGAGCAGCACGTTGCAAATAAACCCTGGAAAGAGGCTTAAACTGCTTGTACAGTGAGCCAGAGCAATCCACCATGCAGTGGAACTGGGGATGGATGGACTTAATAAACACTATCAGCCCAACAGCATTTTGCATGGTTTTTCCCCTCCCTCATGGCTCTGACACTCTCCTCACAGAATTTCCTACGCTGCCAGAACAACAAGACAAACTACAACCTGGTGTGTGAGACCCTGCAGTTCCTGGACTGCATCTGTGGGAGCACCACTGGGGGACTTGGACTCCTGGGTCTGTATATAAATGAGAAAAACGTGGCACTCATCAACCAGACGCTGGAAAGTTTGACTGAGTACTGTCAGGGGCCCTGCCACGAGAACCAGGTAATGAACCCAGAGCTGGGAAATGCATCCCCCTTCTCCCTGGGCCCCAGCTCTGCTAGCCTGCTGTTGTCTTACAGCACTGCTCACTTTATTTCTCCCCCAGGCTGGAGGATTTTTTCCCTTATAAACTCTCCATAATCAACTTGTCTTTCTCAGGGCCCCCTCTGAGGAGCTGAAGCACTCAAAGCAGTAGAAGTATTTCTGCTTTGCTAACATCTGTTTCATTAGACTGGACAGGGAGAGTGGGGAATTGCTGTACTTGATAGAATCCCAGAATGGGTTGGGTTGGGAGGGGTCTCAAAGCCCACCCAGTGCCACCCCTGCCATGGCAGGGACACCCCCACTGTCCCAGGTGCTCCAGCCCCAGTGTCCAGCCTGGCCTTGGGCACTGCCAGGGATCCAGGGGCAGCCACAGCTGCTCTGGGCACCTGTGCCAGTTCCTGCTTATTCTCTCCATTTCCTTATTAATTGAACCATAATATTGTCCTGAAAGACTGGGATGTGACTTTTCTGTCTTTGTCTCTGCATGAGAATGTGTGAGGCTGTGCATGGCAGGGAGAGCTGTCAGTGTCCCTCTGCTCTCTGGCTCAGGTGGAATAAAACCCTTCAGGTGTTCTAGGTGTGGAGTTCAGTGGCAGGACAGGAATCTCTCTCTGCATTTTGAAGCCAGCACGCTGCTGTTTGTACATTTTAGGTACAGACCGTTCCAGGAGCAGGGCTGAAGGGTAGGCAGGAGGTTATGGAAATTCCCTTTCTTTGTGCAGACAGCGCTGAAGTAGGTGTTGATTGGCACATTTGTAATAAAGAAAACTCTCCCTAATCTCAGCAAAGCACTGTTCCTCCAGCCTGCACGCTTTGGCATGGAAATGCCTCATTTATCAGCTGTGGTTCTCTGCTTCCTGAGGCCGGGGGCTCCAGTAGGACCATGGCTGAGGAGAGGAAAAGCTTGGAACAAAATGCCTTGAATCTTTTGTTGTTGCCCTGCCTGGAGCTCTGTGTGCAGTTTTCCAGCTCGGGCAGCCCACGAGGTGATGACAGAGGGGACTCTGCTGCTCTGGAGGGGTCACCAGCCCGGGCTGTGTTTGTAGTGCAGGCAATTAGTGAAGCCTGATGACTTTTCTTTGGACAGAACTGCATTGCTACCCACGAGTCCAACGGCATTGACATCATCACAGCATTAATTCTCAATGACATCAACCCTCTGGGAAAGAAGAGGATGGACCTCGTGTTGGAGCTGAAGGCAAGTGAATGCTCTGTGTGAGGCACGTTAACAGTGGGATAAAATGTGATTTTACTGTTAAAATTATGTGGGTGTTCGTTATATCCCAGTATTCATAAGTGTCAAAAAATGATATACATCAGTGAGCTGCAGGCAGTGCCCAAAGCCGGTTTGTCACAGGTATTTCATCTTTTAAATGATGACATGGAGCCACCAGTTCTCAGGTGGGGGATGCAGGCAGTCACAATATGCTGAGGAATCCTAAAATCGCTTCCTGTAAAAAATCTAAAGCTGATGAAAACTCTTCTGTTGTTGCTGAGCTTTTACGTGGACAGTGCAAGTGAAATTTCTCATGTTGCAACTACTTTCCTAACACTTTATTGGTGTTGTTTAATAGGTTGACATGAAATCAACAATTCTTTATAGCCGTCCATAATAATGCTGAAATAATTAGCCCTGCTGCTGGTTTCAAAACACAAAAACACAGGAGCAGGTTCCCCTCTAGCAACAGCAGCCCCAGAGCACTCTTGCTTCAGCCTGTGCTTGTGAAATATTTCCTTTCTGACTTATTGCCCTGACTGACACTGCAGAGTCTCCTTGTTTTCCGTTGCCGACTCACACCATTATTATGGGTAATGTGGGTTTTTTATTATTGTAAATAAAAAATGCTTTTAGACTCGATTAGCATTATACTTCAAAATTAAATACTTTTATTGGGTTTTATTGTCAGGCATGATGGATTTTAATCTTAATTGTTCGTATTAAAGTAGTCTGGTGCCTTGTGGTAGTTTCCCATTTCCTCCCTGTGTTCCTTGGCGTGAGCAGACTGCAGAGTGATTTCAGTTAAAAGCAGCAAAGCACATCTGTGTCTTCAGCCCTGGCTGTCCCTTGATTTAATCAGCAGCATCTTCAGCAGAGCTGAGCTGCACCATTTGGGAGCTCAGAGCTTGTGGTGATGCTGCAGTATCCTTAAATCAAAACAAAACAACACGAGCATGAAACAGCAGTGTTTTTAGAAATTTAAACCTTGGCTGGGGTTAATTTGATGTCTTTCAGTGAGTAGGATTTGGGGAATAAACTGCTAAAAAGCCCTGTTAAGGTGTGTAATGAGAGGAGAGGGAGGGCTTGGTGAGGTGAGAGCCCTGGGCTGGCTGGCACACTGTGCCTGCTGCCTGTGGGACCCGTGCCCCTGAAGCCCTCCTGGCAGCACAGTGGGCACTCAGGCTGGGCACCCTCATTTTTTGGCTCCTGGCAGTGATTCCATTGCTCTTCCCTGCCCTCAGAACAATGCCTCCAAGCTGCTGCTGGCCATCATGGAGAGCAGGCACGACAGCGAGAACGCGGAGAGGATCCTCTACAACATGAGGCCCAAGGAGCTGGTGAGTGCCAGGCCCCTCCCCAGCTCCTGGCTCTTCATTTGCACAGGAGGCAGTGAAGTGACCATCCCTGTGGCCCCAGAGCTGTCCAGTGACCCTGGCAGGGTTTGGGGCTGGTTCATGTGTGAGCTGGTGAAGCACAAGCAGGAGATCCAAAGCACAGCCCAAGCACCACTGGCTCATCCCTGTGTTGGAGCCAGGCTCAGCATGTTAATGCAGGTGCACAGAAGGTGGCCTGGGACATGTTACCTTCAGGGAAACGTGAGGTTCAGTTTGAGGCAGCGAGCTGGGCTGAAGCTGAGTTCAGTTTACCCTGACCTATCCACTGAGCTCCCTTTGAATGTCCCTGCTCCATTCCCATCCACAGGAATGGGTGTGGAACGCACAGGAGTGCCAAGGTGTGCTGCCCTCCTTTTCCTGAGCCTCCTCTCCTTGCCTCTCCTTCTCCAGGTGGAGGTGATCAAGAAGGCCTATCTGCAGGGAGAAGTGGAGTTTGAGGATGGAGAGAACGGGGAAGATGTCGCGGCGTCTCCGAGGAACGTGGGACACAACATTTATATCTTGGCTCATCAGGTAGAGTCCCACCACGAGTCCCAGACTGGGAAAAGCCAGTCTGCTCTTCCCTGCAACTGTTTTCATTGCTCACCTCTGAGGTGGACTCACTGCATGTTCTCCTGTTTTCAGAGCAAATCCTAATTTTAATCAGAAACAAAAATAGTGTAATAAAAGAAAATTTTGGGAATTTTCTTTTGTCGTGGGAAGCAGGCAGGCTCTGGACTGAGTTCCTGAGGACACGTGGCTCAATTCTTGGCAGCACTGAGCAGCAGTGTATTATTTTTCAGCTGTATCAAAGGTTACTTTATACTCCCAAAGAAATTCTACTCACAGATCAATTAAAGTGTAATCAAAAATCTTGGTCCTTGCCACATTCTCTCTCTGCTGGAGCCAAGCAGAGCCATTGTATTGGTACAATGTGTGTTTGAAAGGTAAAAAACCCAAGGGGAGAAAACTGCATCTAAATCTACTTAATATATTGGTGCTACATCTCTCACTGCATTAGAGGCTTCTTGTTCCTCCAGCATCTCAGCAGACAGACCCTCACTGTGCTGCAGGATGAATTGGGAGCATCCAGCAGCATTTTTGGAGCAGTGCTGTGTACATCTGCTGCTCGGTTGATGCAGATTTTCTCTTTGTCCCTGCCTGGGTCTTTGGGTGATGAGCACACCTTTGGGTTGGGGTGGTGTAGAAGGACAGACCGAATGTGAATTTCTGTGTGATCAGAAACATTCCAGGCAAAGGGTGGGAGAGGATGGGGAAAAGAGGAGTACAACACTGGCATTAAAGAAATACATATTTGAATCATTCTGACTTGCTCCCAAAATAGAGCTGCAGGGTGTCTGGTTGGAACAGAACAAGCCTTCTGTCAACTTTGCCCTTTCCTAGCAGCTGACTGCGTACTATTTCTTTTTTTATGCCAAAAATCAGAAATTTAATATCACAGAGAGACATCTGGTGTCTCCCACTCCCTGTGCATTCCTTTATTTTAGTTGGCTCGTCACAACAAAGAGCTGCAGAACATGCTGAAGCCAGGGGGTCAGATCGAGGGGGACGAGGCGCTGGAGTTCTACGCCAAGCACACGGCGCAGATCGAGGTAGGGAAGCCCAGGGCTGAGCCCGGGGAGGGCAGCCCCAGGGCACTCATTACTCATGGTGCTGCCTGTGTGTGGACTGTTGTCTGTGATACAGAACATGCAGAGAGAGTTATTTATTTAATTCCCTGGCAGTGGCGGGGGGAGCTATTCCCGAGCTGTCATGTGTGGGCTCGGGGATGGAGCTGAGCAGAGCTCTCTTGGCAGCAGGAAGTGTGGCTTCACTTCTGTTACATTTTGGCCGGTGCTGTTGCTGAATCCAGAAAGTTTGTGATAGCTTTTTGCCACTCTTTCTGGATTCAACTGACAGTTTGGCCTCGTGTGCTATCTCAGAGCTTTATAAAAGTAAAATGTTCACAGATACGGAGATTGCCTGGAGGGGCTGTGGCTGCTCTGTCCCTGGAAGTGTCCCAGGCCAGCTTGGACAGGGCTTGGAGCAGCCTGGGACACTGCAAGGTGGCCTTGCCCATGGCAGGGGTGGCACTGGATGGGCTTTAAGGTCCTTCCAACCCAAACCAGTCCATGGTTCTGTGACTTCCCAGAACTCTGTAATAAGCAACACAGATATAACTGTTATTCCTTGCACTTGCCTATGACTCAAATTTGGCAACTTTCTTGAACTGGGTCACCACATTGCTCTGAACTCCATTCCAGCTTTGATGTGGGGTTCTCTGGGCCCCTTGGAAATCCCAGCTAAGACCAGTATTTCCAAGATAAGACCACAGCATAGAAATTGCAGTTCTGGAGCTAATTGTAGACCTGCTCTGAAAGGTAAATTAGATGGAACCTGTGTTAAGCTGCTGTCCCTTGGCAATGCGTTTGGTAGTTTGAAGGGGGGAGCGAAACAGGCAGAAAAGCAGGCAGTAAAGGCACTGAGGAGTGGGAAGGGCTGACGAGGCTGCCGTGCAGATTGTCAGGTCGGACCGCACCATGGAGCAGATCGTGTTCCCCGTGCCCAGCATCTGCGAGTTCCTCACCAAGGAGTCCAAGCTGCGCATCTACTACACCACGGAGCGGGACGAGCAGGGCAGCAAGATCAACGACTTCTTCCTCAAGTCTGAGGACCTCTTCAACGAGATGAACTGGCAGAAGAAGCTGCGAGGTGGGTCAGTGCTGCTCCACGTGAGCGCTGGGGTTTGGGGGTTTGGGGGTTTGGGGCTTTGGCTGGGCAGCAGGAGGTCCCCAGTGTGGCTGCAGGGACCCTCTGGAGGGGATCCAGGGCACAGTGGGAAGGAGCAGCACAGGTCATCCTCTTTGAGATTGCCCAGGAAGGAACAAATGTGTGGAGGAGTAGCTGAAAGGAGGAGGAGACAGCAGTGGGCTGTGCTGGATGCAGGGGGGGTAAGGCTGGGGAATGCAGCAAGGTTGGACTTGGTGACTGTAAAGGTCTTTTCCAGCTGTAAAGATACTGTGGACTTAGGGCATCTCTAGGGATGGAGATGTTTAAGAACAAGTTCAGGATGGATTTCTGAGTAATTGTAAAGTATAATTCATCCTTTTTTGGCAAGTAGACTGGCTGGCAGGTTGATAAGTCCCTTCCATGCCTGTGATGCTAAAATGTCTGAGCACAGGTGCTTTCAAGCACTGATCCTCTCTCTGAGGTTCCCACTGGCAGCTGGGAAATCCCTCAAAATTGTATTTTAATTCACACAGTGCCACCACGTTCCCCCAGTAACCCTTTTAGTTCATTTGCTTAATATTTTTTCTTGTTCAGCTGAAGGCTGAATGCTGCTGAGGCTCAGTGGGCAGTGCTGAGAACTGAGCAGCAGTGGCCCTGTGAAATGTGAGCTAGGGCAGCTCCTTCCTGCTGGGCTCAGCCCCAGCCATCTGACAGCACTGCTGCTCCCTGCCCTGCCCCAGCTCCACTGCAGCTTTGGTGCAAGAGCAGCACAGCTCTGGAACCCCCTCATGGGGCAGGTGTGGGACTGCTTCCAAAAATCTGGGAGCTCTGCAAGCAATCCAGGAGTGTGACATCCTAAACAAATTGCTGCTTCAACAGCATCCATATATTCTGCTGGATTCTGTTGTTTGAGTCACTTTGTCTTCGAGGCTGTCTCCAAGCAGGCTGTGAAGGCATCCATCATTAACAACAGACCACAAATTAGCCCAGATCCACCTGCAGAACTGGAGATTTCTTTTTTTTCCTTTAAAAAACTGGGATCATTTCTTCTGTCTCTAATACCCAGGTCTTGTCTGACCTCAGATTTTTTGCATTTGTAGAGTTGTTTCTCACATTTTCTTAGTTTGTGTTGGAGCTGTGACCTCTGGCAGTGCTGTGTGTGCTCATGTGCTGCCAGTTAGAGGCTATTCAACCCTCAGAAAGACTTCTAAAATAAAGATCCATGTACTTCTCCCTTCAGTTCACAGTGCTGGCCCAAGATCTGAGCACCAGAACTCTCTTAATTGTTAATTAAGAATGGAAATGAGCTGCCAAAGCCAGGCAGAAGCACTGCACAGGCAGAGTCAGTGTCCATCACCAAAGGAAGGTTTAAAGTTAAACCTGGACCTCTATAATCACCCTTATATAATTGCACAGAAATTAATTAAACCTGGTTGCACATTCTTCCAGTTAAAAGGAAATTGAGAACATTGAGATTGTGCAATTCTTTACCCCTTTGTTAGCTGGGGGTGTTAGAGGAGGGGTTTTTCTGGAGAGAGGTGGTGGCTACTGCAAGGCTCAGAACTGCTGCATGTAATAAATGAAATTATCATCCAGCCCCAGAGTCTGCATTTTCAGCTTGTTCCTACATTTTACTGAGAGCTTTTTCTTTGCTCTCTGATATCTAAACCAGCTGCCTCCTTCCACCAGGGCAAAACAGTCCTTTCCCTTTGAGAGCATTTCAGTGCATTTTTTTCACTAGTCTAGATTTCAGGAGGACACAGTTTGCTGTGCAGGAGCTAAAATCAGGGGGATTTTGCCTGGATGCAGCAGGAATTACCCAAGGCAGCTTTTGTTGGGTTCACGACCACTTCAGCAAAGGAATCTTTCTGCTTTCTGCCTCTTGGTTCTGGCTGCAGGGATTATTAAAATTAGGAGTCTTTTTGAGAAGTATTTCTGGGTGGCATTAAGGATTTGAATGTGCTGTTGGTTGTACATTGAGCTCTGTGCAGATGTGCAGAGTCCTTTGCCCCCGGGGCAGAGGGAAGGCCAGGGAGATTCACCCCTGGTTGTTCTGGGGCTGTTTTGGGCTGTTCTCAGCAGAAAATGAATTTGCAGGTGGCACTGTCTGGTGCAGGTGAGCTGCTGGCAGCAGCAGAGCACAGAGGGATGGGGCTGGAGCTCATTTTCCCCCTCCAAATAGTTCTTGGTGTGACTGAGTACAAAGTATATTATTAGGGGAGGCCTCAAGTGCTTGACCTCTGCAGTTTCTCAGCTTGTTCTCTCGCTGCTGCTAAACCATGTTGGGAACAGGGATCCTTTGCCTTAAAACACCATCTAGGAAACTTGAAGGGCCCTCAGGATGAAGGATAATTAAATAAACTTCAGAATAAGCCATGAATATTACTACTTTTGATGCTGTGCTTTTGGGCAAACTGAAAACAAACTTGTTTTGGTGGTGATTTTTTTTAATATATATAGAGACCTCTTATTTTTACTAAAGCCTCCATTAAAAAGAAACCATTTTCTCTCTTTCAGCTCAGCCTTTCCTGTACTGGTGTGCTAGGAACATGTCCTTCTGGAGCAGCATTTCCTTTAACCTGGCTGTCCTCATGAACCTGCTCGTGGCATTTTTCTACCCATTCAAGGGAATTCGAGGAGGTACTGATACTTAAAAGTATCCTAAAAGTAACCTAAAAAGAACAATTATAAGGTGTGATGAGCCAAATTCTGCTCTCCCCACTCGTGTCTGTGCACTGCTGTTTACATCAGTGAGGGCAGGAGAACAGAATTTGACTTTTTACATTGCCTTGTTTTAAATTGTGCTGTTCTCTTACTCTTTCTTGAGGCATTTTTAAGGAAAATGTAGAGCCATGCTTTTTCCCAGGGGAAAAAATTACCTGAGACAAACATCCACCTTTAATTGCTCCACTGTTCCACTTCAGTTTAAAGTCCTGTAATTAAGGATTGAGCTAAAAATAGGTGAAATGTTGAATGTGTTGTTTTCCTTGAGCTTGCAGTTTATTAGTGGCATTTTCCACACACTTTTCCTGGTGCTGCAGGAGGCCTGTGAGTGCTGGGGGTGGGTGACATTCTCCTGCCTTGGCAGGGGGACAGTGACCAGCAGGAATTCGTGGAGGATGAGGAAGAGGAGCCCATTCAGCACTGCCTGCCCCAGGGCTGTGGGGAGCAGGGTGCCACATCCCTGCCACCAGTTCTGGGCTGGCACCAAGGGATTGCTCAGGGACAGGTCCCTGGTGGCCTCAGAGCATTCCCAGGGGAGCAGGGTGCCACATCCCTGCCACCAGTCTGGGCTGGCACAGTGGGATTGCTCAGGGACAGGTCCCTGGTGGCCTCAGAGCCAGCCCAGTGAGCACTGAGCAGCCCCAGCCTCTCCCCAGGGCTGCACCCTGGCAGGGCAGGGCTGGGAAATCCACAGGGATGTTCTCAGCCCTGTCACATGCATCACTTGCAGAGTGATGGGGATGTCTAGGTAGGAGCTTTTTGCCTTTTTCCTGAAAAAGCCTGTCAGAGGCATGTTTTAGACTGAATTCCAGAGTTCCTGAGAGGGGGAAGAGAGCAGTTTTACCTTCTGGGGCTGCAGCTGCTGCTCCTCAGTGTCACACCCAGAGTGGGGACAGCCCAGATCCTGGCTGGAAGGTTCCAACAAGCCCAAAGAGCAGTTAATTTCTGTCTCTAGCTGCAAAGATCCCAAGTTAAAAGCTCTGAATTTATGGCTGCCAGGAAAGCTGCTGGTTAAATAAGTTCCCTGAGATTACAAACTGCAAGACTGTGGGGGGATCATTTGGTGTTTTGAAGATGCCCTACCCTACATATTTTAAATTCTTTGTTTATCAGGTAACATTTTGATAAAACCTCTTCCTCTCCTAGTTGGAATCCAAAAAGTAAAATAAATAAATACATGTATATCTTATATTTAGCTTTAAAAAAAAAAAGACTCTTCCAAACAGACTGTTTGGGGGAAGTTGTCAGTGTCTTGAATTGCTCAGACACGGTGAACTGAGCAGCTGATGAGCATCTGACAGTAGCAGAAGCTGTAAAACTTCTGACTTGAGGAGCAGAAACAAAACTGGATGCCTGGAATGGGGTACTGGAATGGTGAGAATTCCAGAGACAGGCAGAGCTCCCTGCTGGTTGTGTGTTCCCCTGGTTGTGCAGGGGGTCCCCAGCACGGTTTGGGGCCAGGGTGGGTGCAGCAGTGAGGAGTGAGCACCCTTAGCTCGGTGTGCCAGGGCAAGGACACTGCTCCCAGCTCTGTCCCTGGGAGGAGAGGGCAGCCTGCTCTGCCCTGAGGGGCACAGCTGGCTGTGCCAGGTCCTGGCACTGCCCTGCCTCCTGGGATCCTGGGCTGGGCCCAGCTGGGTGTTCAGGGAGCACCCAGGGCCTCACTCACTCCACGTGTTTCTTCAGGGCTGCTGGGAGCTGCTGCAGCTCCTGAAAGCAAATGAATTCCCAATAAATCTTATTTAGATTGTAGATAAGTCGTTCCTAACTAAGCTGCTGCACATTTCCTCTGTCCCTGCCCGTGCTGCTGCTTGTTCCCACCCAGTGACTCCGTTCCCAGCTCTGCACCTTGTGCTGTGTGACAGCTCCAGGAGCCCAGACTCCCCCCAGGCAGCCAAAACAGCTGTTCAACTTTACACTTATTAACTTTTAATTTCCATCCATCCTCTGCTGTCTTTATTAATCTGCAGTGATTTGGAACAAGATTAAATGGCTGCTCGTGGTAGTCAGATGAGAGCAATATTGCCTGAATTTGGGAGCAGGGGGAAAAAGCCCTGGCTGAGGATCTTGCCAGCCAGACACAAGTTCTGTGAGAATGTGCTTGCAGAAGGGCTGCAGAGTGCTGTGAAATTTGGGGGATCTTGCTTTTTTGTCTGTTGGGATACCAGTTGCTTGAAGGCAAAGATTTTTTAAGTCAGCCTTGAGGAAGAGGTGTCTGACATTCTGCATAAACCTGGGGTAAATGCTGTTTTGGGCTGGATCTTTTTTATGGCTCTTTCAGGGAAGTGTATTTTTAGCTGCACAGGCTGGGTGTTGTGTAAGCAGCCAGTCTCAGGGGACAGTCTAAATCGACCCAGAAATAGCAAGAGATGCCAAAAATGGGTGTGAGGGTCTGACCAAAAGCACATCGGGGGAGTGTCAGGGAGTGTCCTCACCTGCCCAGCTCTGCAAAAGGGGCTGCAAAGGGCCCTCAGCACTCAGGTGTGAACACCACAATGAGGATCCTGTAGCACTTATAAGGGTTTAGTAACGAGTTTGTAATTAAAGCCTGCTGCAGGCTCAGCTTTGCTGCTGTGCCACCGGAGGTGGCTGAAGGGGGTGGGTGATGCCCCAGCAAGGGCAGGCCACGTGGCAGTGCCCTGGTGGCTTTGCTGGTGCAGGAATGGGTGTGTTTTGCCTCTGGCCAGGCACGCTGGAGCCCCACCTGTCTGGCTTGCTGTGGACAGCCATGCTGATCTCCCTGGCCATCGTCATCGCGCTGCCCAAGCCCCACGGCATCCGCGCCCTGATCGCCTCCACCATCCTGCGCCTCATCTTCTCCGTGGGGCTGCAGCCCACCCTCTTCCTGCTGGGAGCCTTCAATGTAAGAACACTGGGCGTTGCTGACCTCCTCCTGCCCCTGATGTCGGGGTTCCTTACCTGCTGCTGAAGACAGGGAGCAGAAATAGCCTGGGATGCTGCAGGGAGGAGTGATTCCCTCCTCGAGCTGCTCCTCACATGAGTGCTCTGAGTTTTGCATGTAATCCTGGTTCCCCAGGAGCTCCTGGTTCAGAGCTCCTGGTTCAGAGTTCTGCAGACAGAGCTCTGAGGTTTTGCTCAGTGTAGGAACAGCTCCAGCCTCAGACAGGCACGGGGAGGAGTCTGTGACCTAAAGCACGAGGTTATTCACCCAAAGTGCCTCAGTGTTTGTGGGGATGTGTGAGGCTCACTAAATGCACTGTGAGTCTGATGGGGAGAGCTGGAGAGGGGCTCAGCCTGGAGAAAAGGGGCTCAGGGGGGACCTTGTGGCTCTGCACAGCTCCTGCCAGGAGGGGACAGCCAGGGGGTCAGGCTGTGCTCCAGGGAACAGGGACAGGAGGAGAGGGAACAGCTCAGGTTGGACTCAGCAGGAATTTCCCCATGGAAAGGTGGTCAGGCCTTGGCAGGGATTGCCCAGCAAAGTGCCAACTTGCCTCCAGCTTGAAAAACCAGCCTGTTTTCCATGACATTGTAACTAATTTATGGTCGATCTTTCCTTAGGTGTGTAATAAAATCATTTTCCTGATGAGTTTTGTGGGTAACTGCGGGACCTTCACGCGAGGATACAAGGCCATGATCATGGACGTGGAGTTCCTCTATCACCTGCTCTACCTGCTGATCTGTGCCCTGGGGCTCTTCGTGCACGAGTTCTTTTACAGCCTCTTGGTGGGTGTTTGCTTGGCCCTCTGAACATCTCCTGCTCTGTTTGTGAAGTCCCATCGTGGGCATATCCAGGAAAATTTCTGTTTTTCTGCTGGGAAACTGCTGAACAGACACTGGGAAGAGCCACAGACTGGAGGTTTTCTTTAGGAGAAGTTACTGAGGGAGACAGCAGGACTCCTGCCACATCCCCTCTGCTGATTCTTGCACAGACAGATAGGGATGGACGTGGGGGGATGGATTTAAACCAAAAGAGGAGAGGTTTAGATGAGATATGAGGAAGAAATCCTTCCCTGTAGGGTGGGCAGGCCCTGGCACAGCTGCCCAGAGCAGCCCCTGGATCCCTGGCAGTGCCCAAGGCCAGGCTGGACAGGGCTGGGAGCAGCCTGGGACAGTGGGAGGGGTCCCTGCCCATGGGGTAGGATGAGATGGGCTGAGATGCTTTGCTGTGTTGTTATCAATAACTGCAGCACAGTGTCTGTGCTTTTTGAGCAGCTGGATGACTTTGGTGTGTCTCCATGGCTGTATCAAGGCCCCAGCCCTCATGGGATGGACACAGATCCTGGCACACGTGTTCCCTCTGTCTGGGGTGGGATTCACCTTGCACAGCACAGTGCTTCTGGAATAACACTGAAGGAGGGGACCTGGTGGTGGTGGAGATGATGTGTCACAGCTGAAGCAAAGCTGAAATCCCATTCAGAACAGGCTATTTTTGTGGCTTTGGTTGGTGTCTGCCACATCCTCTGGGAGCTGAGCTGGTGATTTGCTGTGTTCATGGAGGTCCAATTTAACAAATGCCTGTCCTGTGATCCACCAGGATCACAGCCACAGCTGCCTGGACTCGCTGAGGGTTGTCCCATACCCAGTGAAAAATGAAGGAAACATCAGCAGAGAAATCTAAACACAGATTTTGGAGGGAAATATCACTTATTTAATGAAATGCTCAATAAATTAAGATTTAAAGAAAACAGCAAATTGCAGTGAGCTGTTTGGAGGCCGTGAGGGGGTAGATAACTCCATGAAACCAGGCAGCAGTCTGTGCTGGCAGCGTGGCGTGTCTAGCAGCGAGGCAGGAACACTGCTGCTGCAGGGGAGGGCACGGCTGCCTCAGCTCCTGCTGCTCCCCAGGGCACGGGGGCAGCAGAGGGGCTGCTGCTGCATTGCTGCTGTTGGCTGTCCCCAGCTCTTTGACCTGGTGTACCGGGAGGAGACGCTGCTCAACGTCATCAAGAGCGTCACCCGCAACGGGCGCTCCATCATCCTGACGGCCGTGCTGGCCCTCATCCTGGTCTACCTGTTCTCCATCGTGGGCTACCTCTTCTTCAAGGATGACTTCATCCTGGAAGTGGACAAGCTCCCCAACGAGACCCTGCTGCCAGGTCGGTACCTGCAGCTTGCTCCCCTGGGTTGTGTTGGAGACAAAATGGGTTTTTGTTCCTCAGGGCACGGGCAGGACAAGGGAAAGGGCTTCAGCTGTGCCAGGTGGGACAGCAGCAGGAATTTCTCCATGGAAAGGGTGGTCAGGCATTGGAAGGGGCTGCCCATGGTGGTTTGGCTTGCCCATCCCTGGAGGTGTCAAGGATGTGGCACTGAGTGCTCTACGTTGGTGACGAGGTGGGGCATCAGCCACTAAATGAAGAATCTTGGAGGTCTTTTCCAGCCTCAGTGAATCTGGGATTCTGTGAAATAAAAAAGCTTTTTGTGGTTAAATTTAAAGCCATGGAATGTGTAAATCAGGAAGTAACTGTGCCCTTCTAAACTCTAGGATAAGATACTGCTCTCAATGCCTTGTCACTGCACTCTGAGTGTGACGGGGAACCCCAACACCTGAGGAGTCACCCTGCAAGGTGCTGAAGCATCCTTTGATGCAGCATTTTGTGGTTTCAGATCGCACAGAGGCCGGTGAGACCATGACTGGAGAGTTCCTCTACTCAGAGGTGTGCAAGGCAGGCAGCAGTGAAAACTGCTCCTCCGTCATTCCCTCCGACCGTGAGTACCTCTCTGGGATTCCTAACTCACACCTCAGCTTGCACTCTTTTTGAGTTAATCACCTTCCATTAAAATATCTTCTTTGGAAAATCCTGTGCAATAAATTTGAGAACAAAGCTATCACGAGATTAACTTGAAATAGGATTAATTTAGGCCAGCAGCATAAATAACATCTGTTGCATGAAGTGACTAAAGCAGAGAAACTTACACCTAAAGCAGACCTCATAAAACACTGCCATACTCTTTAATTTTCTGCATCAATTGCAGAAGGAAGAGATGCAGTTTGCCTCTTTGCAAAGTTTATTATTTTAAAACATGAGGCTATTAAATGTGATCTCAGAGGATAATGCCCTGTGAAATATGGTTTATTGGCAGCATTGTTCTGTCTCAAACTAAGGAAACTGTTTTAATATCATGGCAGGAAGTGCTCGATGGATTAAGTGGACAAGGATAGGTTTGGGGGGTTTGGTGATCAAGAAAGTGAGATATTACCTGGGTATTGAAATATTTCAGTTTTATTTCTAGAAAATGTGATTTCCATGTGGGAGATTTACGGTGCTGGCTGGGAGGGGCAGACAGAACATCCCAGTGTCTCTGGGAAGGGCAGCTCTGGCATGGCCATCAAAGGTCAGCGATGGCCACCAGCCCCTGCTCACAGGAGGAGAGGCTCTGCTTTGCTCAGGGTCCTCTCTGAGGCAGCAAAATTCAGCCTTGCTGCAGGAAAAGGCAGCAAAATTCAGCCTTGCTGCTTCTTTCAGCTCCTTCTCTCTGGCTGCAGGAAGGAAAACTCAGGCATGTTTTTGTATCACAAATAACCAGCAGAGTGCCAGGGTCTTGTGTGCTCAGGGCTGCTCGTGGTGCCCCATATTTGGCCACTGCTCTCAGATTTTGGTTATTTCAGGCTTGCACAGGCACTGGGGCCTCTCCAGAGCTGCCTGTGGGAAGGTGGGATCTGCTCATGAAATGGAAGTTGTGAGATGTTTAATGGGTACAGGGGAGTGTGTGAGGTTAGGGAGTGGATTTTAGCAGCTCTGCAAGTGAAGCTGGAGCCTGGAGCTGAGCGAAGAGGAGGTCACAAGAGGTGTGCTGCTTTTCTAGCAGAATGCTGTTTCCACAAGCAGTGATCTTTTAGCCATTTGAAAGCTCCGAGTGGAAGTTGCCATTTTGAGTGCAGCCCAAAGGCTGTGCAATCTGTCAGGCACCAGGGGAGAGTGGAAGAGGCAACACTTTGTCCTCTGAGCTGTCAAAAAGCTCGGGTTCTGTATAAACAGGCATCTGCTGAGCTGAGCTGTGCTTGCGAGCAGGGATGGAAGGAGATTGCACCGAGTCACAGGCAGCAGTTCAGGCACAAAGGAAAACTGGTGGTGGGAAGGGAGGGCAGGGGGAGATCTGCTCCTGGGGGGCTCTGGAGAGGATCCAGGCTGTGGCATGAGGAGGGGTCTGGAGCATCTCCCTTGTGGGCAGAGACTGTTCAGGGTCTGTTTAGTCCAAGGAAGACAGAGAGGGGTTCCTATCAATCCATACAATATCCCCAGGGGGTGTCAGAGAAGGGTTTCAGACCCTTCCCAGAGACAGGACAAGGAGCAGTGGCCATAAACTGAAACAGGATCTGCCTCAGCATGAGGAAGAGCTGATTTCCATGGAGGGGGCAGAGCCCTGGAGCAGCTGTTTCCCTTTCTGGAGACATCCCAAGCCCACCTGGACGTGTTCTGTGTCACTGCTCCAGGTGGCCCTGCTGGGCAGGGATGATCTGCAGAGATCCCCCCAGCCCTCACTGTTCTGTGATAATTTGGGGAATGAACCTACAGGGATTTGCAGCACAGGCTGGCAGTCTGAGGGGGGAGAGAGCGTACCCAGCAAAGAATGGAGAGGAGGATTTAGAGCTAATCTTGGCTGTGAAACGTGTCTTTGCTTGCTGTGTTCCCAGAGCTGATCACGGAGGAGATGGAGGAAGAGAACAAGGAGCATACGTGCGAGACGCTGCTGATGTGCATTGTTACTGTTCTGAGTCACGGGCTCAGGAGCGGGGGTGGAGTAGGTGATGTGCTCAGGAAACCTTCCAAAGAGGTAAATTACCAGGGCTGGGCTGGGGGAGTGCTCCTGAGCAGGGCTGGCAGCTGGGAGAGAGAGTGCATAGAGAGTGTGCTGCTCCGAGCGCAGGGAGGGACGCGCTGCCCCGGGGTGGCATCCTGGGGTGACATCCTGGGTGATATCCTTGGGGTGATATCCTTGGGGTGATATCCCTGGGGTGATATCCCTGGGGTGATATCCTTGGGGTGGCATCCCTGGGGTGGCATCCCTGGGGTGGCATCCCTGGGGTGGCATCCCTGGGGTGGCATCCCTGGGGTGACATCCCTGGGGTGACATCCCTGGGGTGGCATCCTGGGGTGGCATCCTGGGGTGACATCCCGGGGTGATATCCCTGGGGTGACATCCCTGGGGTGACATCCCTGGGGTGACATCCCTGGGGTGATATCCTGGGGTGATATCCCTGGGGTGACATCCCTGGGGTGACATCCTGGGGTGGCATCCCTGGGGTGACATCCTGGTTTGATATCCCTGGGGTGCCATCCCTGGGGTGCCATCCCGGGGTGACATCCCTGGGGTGGCATCCCTGGGGTGGCATCCCTGGGGTGATATCCCTGCGGTGACATCCCTGGGGTCGCACTGAGCCACTTCTCCCAGGCTTTCCCAGCTTCTGGCATGCCCAGAGAGCAGGAACAGGGGAGCCAGCAGTGTGAGCTGGGAGCTGAGGGAAGGAGAGGAGTACAGAGGAGTGAGGGAGGAGCCTGAGGTGGCTCAGGACAAGGCTGAGGTGGCTCAGGACAATGCTGAGGTGGCTGCTGGGTGCCAGGAGCTTTTGTGGGAGCATCCCTGGGGAGAGGGGATGTGTCAGATGGGAGGGATGAGAGGACTGGGACCAGGCTGGGCTGGTGGGAGCGTGGGGGAGGAAGGATGATGTGGTTTGGAGCTGTCATCAGAGAGAGGACCAGGCTAAGCAGCAGGAATTTTCCATCACACCCCTCTGGCTCCCCCTCTCACTGCTGTTTAAGCTTTTGTGTCCATCATTTAGGAAGAAATTGTTCCCTGGAGCATGGGCAGCCCTGGCACAGGTGCCCAGAGCAGCTGGGGCTGCCCCTGGATCCCTGGCAGTGCCCAAGGCCAGGCTGGGCACTGGGGCTGGAGCACCTGGGACAGTGGGAGGTGTCCCTGCCATGGCTGGGGTGGCACTGGGTGAGATTTAAGGTCCCTTCCCACCCATTCTGCCATTCTGTGCTGGTTCTGTGATCTGAGGCTCAGGCTGTCACTCCCAAAGCCACACTGGGGGCAGTGCTTTTTTGTTTTACCTGGCATTTCAAAGTTTTTTTCTAAAACTTAGCCTTCAAAGTTACTTAATTCTTAATAATAAGTTTGGCACTTGAGTGGCAGGATGATTTTGAAAATGGGGGCTGGATATTTTGGATATTCAGGCCTGCAGTAAATGTGGAATGTGTACTGAAAAGTCTACCTTAGTGTTCATTTAAATGGCTGTTAAATGCAATTAATGATATTAAATTCCAGTTTAAAACTTGATGGTCCCCACTGATCCTCTGTTGATATACTGCAGATTAATATAAGGATAAAATTTGGAAGGGTTCAGGGAGGGGTGAGAACAAATTTCAGTGTGTGAGACAAGAGTTTTTTCTCTTGTGAGAGTGAGAGAAGTCCAGAATCTTGGACACAGGAAGAGCAGCTCTGCAGAGATCCCACACTGGCAGCTGACTAATTTGGCTTTTCCTTCAGTGATTTCTGCATTTTAGTTTAATTTAATGTTTTGAATTGAGTTCCCCTTGGAGAGCATCAGCAGTGGAGAATCTCAGGCAAAGGGGGGGTGTGGGGCAGGGTGGTGATAAGGCTGAGATGTGCTCCTAATTGGGCTGTTAATAATTCCAAAATGTATCTTGCAGGAACCTCTCTTTGCTGCTAGAGTGATCTACGATCTCTTGTTCTTCTTCATGGTCATCATCATTGTCCTGAACCTGATTTTTGGGGTGATCATTGACACTTTTGCTGATTTAAGGAGTGAAAAGCAGAAGAAAGAAGAAATTTTAAAAACAACTTGCTTTATTTGTGGTAAGTGTGGAGACACACTTAACAAGAAGGGGTTACTCTGGGTAAGCCAGGGATAGCTGCAAACTCAGAGCAAAAAAGCCTTGAATTGCTGGCAGTTCCTGCTTGCATTCCTCAGCCAGTTCATGTTCCTGGGTACCACGTGCACTGCAGCTTGGCAGCAGGAGCAGATGGGGAATGCTCAGGATACCATTTCTCCTCAAGACTTTACTTCTTGCTTCTCCTCTGCCTCAAAGCACAGTTTCCTCTGGGAACAGCAGGGATTTTTATGAGCAGTCACTTTTTCCAAGCGTGCCTGTGGAAGCTTTTCCCACCAGGAGCTTGGGAGTGGAGGTGCTGTGCTTGACTGACATGGTCCTGCCATGTTGCATAACACACAGCCTGACGGGATAACCTTTGGAAATTTGCTGCAAAGCAAACGTTGCTTTTGCTATCAGTTTGCCCAAAAATAGGAGATGTGTTATGAAATCCAGCTAACTGCTTGCTACAGGGTTGTTGCCTTTTTTAACCAAATTTTTTTCTGTTATGTATAATAAATATAAGCAGTACTCAATATGTATAATAAATATAAGCAGTACTCGTTACACTTTACTCTTTCTCTTCCTTCTTTTCCTCCTCTTTTTCTTCTTCTTGTCTGATCTTTTTCCGTCTCTCTCCTTCTTTCTCCTTTCTCTCCTTCTTTCTCCTTTCTCTCCTTCTTTCTCCTTTCTCTCCTTCTTTCTCCTTTCTCTCCTTCTTTCTCCTTTCTCTCCTTCTTTCTCCTTTCTCTCCTTCTTTCTCCTTTCTCTCCTTCTTTCTCCTTTCTCTCCTTCTTTCTCCTTTCTCTCCTTCTTTCTTTCTCCTTTCTCTCCTTCTTTCTTTCTCCTTTCTCTCCTTTCTTTCTTTCTCCTTTCTCTCCTTTCTTTCTTTCTCCTTTCTCTCCTTTCTTTCTTTCTCCTTTCTCTCCTTCTTTCTTTCTCCTTTCTCTCCTTCTTTCTCCTTTCTCTCCTTCTTTCTTTCTCCTTTCTCTCCTTCTTTCTTTCTCCTTTCTCTCCTTCTTTCTCCTTTCTCTCCTTCTTTCTCCTTTCTCTCCTTCTTTCTCTTCCCTCTCCTTCTTTCTCCTTCCTCTCCTTCCTCCTCTCCTTCTCCTCTCCCGGGTGTTTATCACATTTTATCCTGATATTCAGTGTCCATTCCAGAATGACAGTGACTTGCAGAAGAGCAGCAGCCTTTAGCAATCACTTTTGTCCTAGAGCTGATTTTCCTGGTCCCCAGCTGGCAAACACTCAGGGCTCTCCCTGTGTCCTCTGGCAGGTTTGGAGAGAGATAAGTTTGACAACAAGACAGTGACCTTTGAAGAGCACATCAAGGAGGAGCACAACATGTGGCACTATTTGTGCTTTATTGTCTTAGTGAAAGTCAAAGATTCCACAGAATACACAGGACCAGAGAGTTATGTGGCAGAAATGATCAAGGTGAGTTTGAGTTTTGCTTTTTATTTTCCCTAGATTAAACCAATGCAGTGGAATATTGGGTACAGTGCTCTGTATTGTATTAAATTTATTTTGTAAATGTACCTGTGACTTCCCAGCCTCCAGAGCCCTCTGTGTGTGCTGGAGTAGGTGACAGTGAGTGGTGACAGCCAGGTACTCCCTGTGGCTTGGATCAGGGGAAGAGAAGCTGGTCTGCCTTAAATTCACATTTAGGGAGAGTATTTCCAAGCTGGTGGAAGTATCTGAAGCACAACCAACAGGTTATAACCTGTCCTGGTATAAATATCTCCAACTGACTTGCAGGATTTGTTGTCATATGATTTGAGCTTATTATTGTGAAAAACTACAATTAATGTCTACTCAATTGGAAGGGCTTTTAATGAGAGAATTAAAAGCCTCATCTGTGCCAAGCTGCAGGTTCAGAGCTCCTGGAATTGCATCCCAAGCCCAGTCACTAATTTGTGTCTTCTGGCTGGGGAGCAGAAGCTGTTTGGTTGACAGAATTTCAGTGTGGTTTCTTTAGAGCAGAGCCCTCCCTGCACATCTGTGAGGTGCCAGCTCTGCCAACCCCCCCGAGGGCAAACATCTTCTTTTGGGGTCACCAAAGTGTCCGTCCTACTTCTGGGCTCCTACCTCAGTAATGAGGGCTTAAAGCAATCTTGTGAGCAGTCACCTGACGGGGATTAGCACAGTGAGATAACCAAGTGCATCACTGCTGCTTTCCAGCCTGCCTGATTATTTTGCTCCCTTCCTTTATCCCCCCGCAGCACGCATGACTTCAGGGGGAAGCACTGCACTTCTGAAGGGTTTTTGCTTCTTAAAGACAATTTAGTGTTGTGCTTTTGGTTCTAAAAGATGATTTTGTGCTGTGTTTTTGTTGTTGTTAAAACCGGTTTAAAGAAAGTTTTTCAGTTGGCAACCAATTCATTATTTCAGATGAACGGTTTGGATTAGATAAGAACCAAAAATTAGTCACTGAATATGTTTGCATGAGGCACAAAAACTGGAGAACTTTGATGAGAATTCCCATTCATTAAGTGTCAGCAAGGGCTAATTACTGTGTGTGCATGGGAGTAGGGATAAATTATGCATAGCCAGAGTGTCTCATGCAGATGCAATTTTATGTAACCATGTGCTCTAGGTAGAGCTTTGGAGTGTGTCTGCAGTTGGAGGGGTTTGCATTTCATGAGCCACTTTTAAAGGAAGATCTGAGAGCAGGTCTCAGCGAGGGCTGGGGAGTGTGGGGTGTGCCTGCAGGAGCGTGCAACAGCAGGAAATGTGGATTTCAGCTCTGCTCTGTCACCATCCTGCCCCGGGCTCAGCCTGCTGTGCCCTGGCTCTGGAGTCCTCTGCAGTCCATGGGCTCCTGAGGCAAAGCTTACTCTGAAAATCAATTTCTTCCTGGTGTCCTTTAACATTAGAACTTCCTTTTCTGCCCTAAAATTGGGTGTAAAACATGATGAATCTGTTTCTCTACCAGACCTGTTTCAAATGCTGCTGTAGGAGCCAGAAGTGGGATTTTTTTCCCCATTTAAGGTGTTTTTAGGGATAATTTGGGTGGGGCCTGGTTCATCTGTCCCTCAAGCTTTGTGTGTTCACAGAATCCCAGATTGGTTTGGGTTGGGAGGGACCTTAAAGCCCATCCAGGTCCATGGCAGGGACACCTGCCACTGTCCCAGGCTGCTCCAGGGAGCAGGGATGGGGACTCCCTGCCTCACCCTCTCTGGGCAAAATCCCCCGAATGCAGAGGGAGAGACCAAGAAAAGCTTTAAATGAAACGAACTCCATGAGTGATTCCATGGTGCACTGAGGAGCTGCTGCCCTGTCGCTGATGTGGCAGCCAGCAGCCTCTCCTGGGAAGCCTCCTTGGGGCACGGCTGGCTTTGGAGGGATTTTCCTCGTGTTTCAGACTGAAGGTGGCACTGTAACATCTTGGATGGTGACAGAGATGGGGCACGTCCTCCCGGGTGTGCGTGGGACCAGCGTTCAGCTTTGGGAGCTGGGGTGGGAGGCATCCTGTGCTCCTGGTGCCAGAACACACCTCAGATGTTCCACCTGAGCTCTGACTCCCAACTGAATGCCTTCAGAAGACTCTTGGATTTCTGCCCCATAGTAAATGAAAGAAAAAAAAATTAAGAAAATACCATTTAAAAACTGCTTTTGCCATTTAGTATTTGTGGGTTGTTCCAACATTACAGAACAGTAAAGAAAAACATTAAAGAATTTAGGACACTTAAATGATATCCACTGTCAGTTTGTGAGCTGCTTCCAGTGCTTTAAGGATATTTTAAGCACTGTGGTATCAAAAGAATCCTGGACAATTTCATTTATGCAGTTAGTGAATATTCAGGCACCTTTAAGAGTGATGTTGAATTTTGATGCTTTCTTGTCTAAAAATAATGTGTGCAGAAAGGCAGTTTTGAGGATTCCCCCTGTATGGGGTATGGCAGAGCTGGATCTGACCCATAGCATTCATCCTGCACCCTTCACAATCCTGGCCCCACGTTAGAAGAAATTGTAGCCCTGGAAATCAATTATTAACTACAATTCCGTAGTGAATTTTATATTTCTTCACAGACAGAAGCTCATTAAGTTCAAACACATCACGAGGAAAGAAGTCAACAGGTACACTGGGAAATAGAGTTGAGTTTAGGGCACTGAAGACTGATCAAAAAAATCAAAATTAAAAAAACCCAGCAGTGATCTGACCTGAGCAGCCTGGGCTAGTGAGAGGAGTCCCTGCCCAATGAGATGAGCTTTAAGGTCCTTTGTAACCCAAACCAGTCTGGGATTCTGTAAAATAAAATCTATTAACTGCTGTGACAGTGCTGCTGTGACTCTCAGCTTCCAGCTCTGTCACCCTCCTTCCCACAGCCCTGTCCTGAGACCAGTTTGGGGCTCTTGGTGCCTCTGGGATCTGGTTTGGTCGAGCCCCATGCAGGGCCAGGCTGCCCTGGGCTTGTAGCTGCAGGTCCAGGCTGCTGATGGAGGCTGGAATTCCTCCTGCTGTAAACAGGGATAATATTGCCTTTCATCAGCGAGGGGAGCGTGTGCCTGCTGCCACAGATGATGTAAAACCCGGGCTATCTCAGGAATCTGTGCTGGGCATGGCTGGAGGTGCTCGGGGAATGGGGCTGCAGGGCTGGGGTGGGGGGAGCTGAGGCTGTGCACACCCCACTGCTGCCCTGAGACCTCTGAGCCCCCTGCATCCCTGAGCCCCCCTGCCCTGCATCCCTGAGCCCCCCTGCCCTGTATCCCTGAGCCCCCCTGCCCTGCTGTCCTGAGCCCCCTGCCCTGCATCCCTGAGCCCCCTGCCCTGCATCCCTGAGCCCCCTGCCCTGTATCCCTGAGCCCCCCTGCCCTGCTGTCCTGAGCCCCCCTGTCCTGAGCCCCCTGCCCTGCTGTCCTGAGCCCCCTGCCCTGCATCCCTGAGCCCCCTGCCCTGTATCCCTGAGCCCCCTGCCCTGCTGCCCTGTGGTGCCAGGAGGTGGCAAATGGATTCCAGCAGCTGCCCTTGGCTCTGCATCCCTGAGCCACCTCCTTAATGCCAGTTTAATGGCACAGACAGTGAGGAAACATCTCTTGGTGGCAGAGATGATCTGCAGCTCCTGGTGCCTGCGCAGCTCTCCTGGCTGGAGCAGGATGTGTGTGCTCCATCCTAGAGAGGGGCTGGGAGCAGGGTTCATGGGGAGGGATGCTGAGGGTGCCTGCCGTGATTCCCAGGAACAAAGGCCCCGGTTCTGGAGGCTCTGCAGTCACCAGGAAGATCAGGTGATGTCTGAATAACACCCTGTGTGTGGGAGGTGGGGGGATCCACTTATCGCCTTGGCCAGACATTGACATCCACACCCAGATGACTCATGTGAACTCCGTGCAACTCCCTGCAGATTAGTTCATTTAAATGTCTTATCTTCCCATCCTGGCTGGAGAATTCCTCCTGGAGCTGTGGCCTTTGCCTGCAGTTGCTGTGGCAGCCTGGGCAGCACAGCAGCCCTGCCAGCTCAGCTGTCACCGGCGCCTTGGCAGGGCTGTGCCACAGCCAGCTGTGTGCAGGCATTTAGAATATGTAACATCTCTCACTGCAGCTCGCTGAGGAGAAAACCACGCAGGCACCCGGGGTTTGTGTGCATTCCTGAGCTGTCTGCAGGCAGCTGCATGGGCTGTCACAGCACAGACAAACATTTGCATGCCCGACTCCTGCATCCCCTGCTCTGCACCCCGAGCAGCCTGGGCTGCCAGGGGTTGTGCAGGCAGATGTGCTCATTAAAAAGTAAAGGCTGCTTTGGAAGAGTTTTTAGCACAGAGCTTCCTGGCTAGCTCCTGCAGTTCCCCTTTGTTTTTAATCCAAGCAGGATCTGTGTCATTAGCAACCTTTATTGCAGAAATGAGGCAGAGGTGTCACGATTGCCCAATCTCCATGTCCGGATCCAGGGCACTGAGTTCCAAATCTGGACTGTGTTGTCATTGAAAAGGAACCATTTACAAACAGGAGTGATGGCACAGGTAGCCTTAAAGGAATTTGGAATAGGAATGAAGGCTGCAGATTTCCCTTTGTACCTTAGCTAACCTCTGTGTACAGACCTGGGGATTTAAGTACATTATTGGGCTTTTTCCTTGGTGTCCTGAGCTCTGTCCTGTGAAGGAAGGTGTTTCTGGTTCTGGGTTGGAGTGGCTGCTGCCAAGTCACAGCCTCCTGGTAAGCAAAGACGAGATTCCATCAGTGTCAGGCTTTTAAATTGCATCCTTTCAGAAGTGCAAGTGTGACTTGAAGCCTTTCCCAGGGGTTACCCAGCAGGGACAGCTGCTGTGCCCTGACACCCAGCAGGAAGGTGGCATTCAGCAGTGGTGATGGCTTGGAGGAGTGGTGTCCCAGGCTCTCCAGCTCAGCTGGAGGTGGCCAGGACTGGCTTTGCACTGCAGCACCCCCAGGAATGACAAGGGCACACCAGGACACTTCCAACCCCAAGCATTCCAAAAGGCTCTTGATGATTCCAGCTCTGGTGAAAGACATATGTACGTGAAATTACAGTCTGAGAAAGTGTGGAAACGTAGTTATGTTCATCTGTCATTTGTGCCTGGAAATCCTGCTCTTGAGGCAGAGTCAAATAAGAGAGATTTGTCATATCAATATTGAGCAAACCAGCTGCAGACACAGGAGTGAGCAGCCCGTGCAAATGACTCGGTTGCAGATGAGGAAATTGGGGTTTTGGGGCTACCAGTCACCGTGATACTGGGGCAGGCTGGGAGAGGAGGAGGAGGAGGAGGAAGACCAAGGAGGTCAGGATGTGACCTGGAGCTGACAGGGCTGTGTTTGGTGGTAACTTCCCAACAAGCTGCGTCTTGAGATAGCTGGCCAGAGTTAGCCAATATAATTACAGGGTTAATCAAGAAATCGTGGCAGAGGCTTGGAGGAGCCCGGGGTGCTTGGCAGCAGGCCCTGGGCTGCTGGAAACACTGTGTCATAGGCACGGGCTGAGCTCTGTGCTCACACAGGGGAGGAACTCCTTCCACCCTTGGTGCAAACCAGGAGCTGCACTGGGAGAAAGGAACGGTCAACCTCATCTTCCCAGCTCTGGCACAGGGTGCCCAGAGCAGCTGAGGCTTCCCCATCCCTGGAGGTGTCCAAGGGCAGGTTGGACAGGGCTTGGAGCAGCCTGGGACACTGGAAGGTGTCCCTGCCCATGGCAGGGGGTGGAACAAGATGAGTTTAAGATCCTTTCCAACCCAGTGCTTGATTTTCCCAGATAAACCACCTGGTATCCATGCTGGGGATCTCGGGTTGGCATCCCAGCTGACCAGGCAAAGGTTCCCCTTGGGCTGAGCGTGTGTGTGAAGAAGGCCTGGGTGGATGAAAGCAGAAGGAAAGGCTTGGGGCCAGTTCTGGGCAATGGGATGTTTGCATAACGTGCTGGGTTTGGGTGGATCCCAGACAGCTGCCGGGGTGGGAGCCTGTCCTGCTCCTGGGAGAGGGGGAAGGCTCCTGCCTGGAAGCCGTGGGGTGACACACTGGGAACACAAACCCCCGGGGCTGAGTGTGCCCAGGAGCTGGCCCTGAGTCATCACAGTGCCCCGCGGGCTCGGCCCTTGTGCAAGAGGATGTGGTGACAGCAGCCACTGCCACCAGCTGTGCAGCTCAGCCCCTGCTGCGGAACTGCCTGTCCTGCCCAGCTGTGGAGGCGCAGCGTGCCCTGCTTCACTGGGATCCAAACAGCTGGAGGCTGGTGTGGAGAGGTGGCCCTGTCCTCCAAGCAGGCAGGACGTGGCCTCCAGGAGCTCTGTGCTCCCCAATCCATCAGCTGGGCTCCAGGGAGTCACCCCCAGCAGAGCTGACTCGGGTCCAGGGCCATGGTCACCCTGCACCTTTGGGAATGGTGTCTGTGTTCCACGTTCCCTGCTCTGCCCCAGCCCAAGTGCCACTTGGGTGTTTAACAGAGAAAAGGAGCTTTTTGCACCCTAAACCTAAATCAGCCTCCTGTGGGGCAGCACGGAGTTGAGAATGTTCTGAGTGTGGAGGGGGACACACCATCAGGTGCTGGTTTTTGTGGAGGGGAGAAGTGCAGCTCGGTGTGGAAGAAGTGATGGTGAGCCCTTTGCAGCAGAGAGAGAACCCCATGTGGGGATTTTTCCAGGAAGCTCAAGAAAGACCCAAGAGGAGTCCCATCTCACCACAAACAAACAGATGCATTTTCAGAGTGCTTCACAGAACTCTTGTAGCTCTGTGGGTCTGATTTTTAACTTCCCATGACAGAAACTGAAATTTGCTGCTGCTGCCTTTCCCTGCTTGTGTTCAAGAAACAACTGGACGTGGCACTCAGTGCTCTGGGCTGGCTGACAAGGTTGGGGATGGGGCACAGCTTGGACTCTGGTGATCTTGGAGGTTTTTTCCAAGCAAAACAATTCCATGATTCTGTAAACGATGCTGCTGGGCAGCCCTTTGATGGCAGCTGTAGGGGTTTATTTTGGAGAGGGCTGAATCAGCCCTTCAGCACCTGTAACTGGGGCACACGGGGACCCTGGGGGTGAGTGGGGCGAGCAGAGCCGTGAGCTGCCATGCCCTGCCCAGGAGGAGCAGGGCTGAGGCCTGGCCCAGCCCGTGCTGAGGTCTCCTCTCAGCTTTCTCAGAAGCAGCTCTTCGGCAGAAGCCGGGAGGAGCCGGCGCTTCTGAGAAGGAGCGGCGTGTGCGGCCGCGCTTCCTCTGCCTCTCCAGGGCACGGGCACCCCCAGGCACGCGCTGCTGCCTGCCCTCAACGGGGACTTTTCCCACTTTACCTGGAAAAGAGCTGCGAGCCGAAACCCGGCCCCTGTGGTCAGCCGGCTTCCGGCAGCGGCTGCGCTGGCTCGGCTGCTGCAGCACGGGCTGGGGCTGTGCTGGGAACGGGGAGGTGAATGTACCCCGGGATCCTGGGAATGGGGAGCTGAATGTACCCCGGGATCCTGGGAATGGGGAGCTGGGGGCACCCCTGGATCCTGGGAATGGGGAGGTGAATGTACCCCGGGATCCTGGGAATGGGGAGGTGAATGTACCCCGGGATCCTGGGAATGGGGAGCTGAGGGCACCCCGGGATCCTGGGAACGGGGAGCTGAGAGCATCCTGGGAACAGGGAGCTGGGGGCACCCCGGGATCCTGGGAACGGGGAGCTGAGAGCATCCTGGGAACAGGGAGCTGGGGGCACCCCGGGATCCTGGGAACGGGGAGGTGAATGTACCCCAGGATCCTGGGAATGGGGAGCTGAGGGCACCCCGGGATCCCGGGAATGGGGAGGTGAATGTACCCCGGGATCCTGGGAATGGGGAGCAGAGTGTACCCCGTGATCCCAGGAAGAGGAGCAGAGGGCACCCCAGGATCCTGGGAATGGGGAGGTGAATGTACCCCGGGATCCTGGGAATGGGGAGCTGAGAGCACCCCGAGATGCTGGGAATGGGGAGGTGAATGTACCCCAGGATCCTGGGAATGGGGAGATGAATGTACCCTGGGAATGGGGAGGTGAAGGTAACCCAGGATCCTCAGAACAGGGAGCTGAGGGCACCCAGAGATCCCAGGAATGGGGAGCACAGTGTACCCCAGGATCCTTAGAACATGGAGCTGAGTGTACCCCAGGATCCCAGGAAGAGGAGCTGAGTGTACCCCAGGATCTTGGGAACAGGGAACTGAGTGTACCCTGAGATCCTGGGAATGGGGAGCTGAGGGTACCCCAGGTATCCCAGGAAGAGGAGCAGAGGGCACCCCAGGCTCCCAGGGCAGAGGGAGCAAAGGGCACCCTGGGTCTGTGGTGCCAGCAGCTGCACAGGAGCCCGGGCAGCCTCCCTGCCCTCTCCAGGCTCACTCAGTGCCTCTGAAACACCTCCAGAGCCCCAGGATGGGGCCGTGGCTTTAAAGGCACCCCAGGGCTGAGCTGAAGTTCAGCAGAAACTGGATCATGGAGATATAAATCTTTTATTGACCCCTGCGTGGCAGTGCTGGGAGTCAGGCTGGCCCAGCAGGATCACCATCCCCTGACCTTTCAGCATTCCTGCTCCGTTCCGTTGGTGCTGGCTCTGCTGAAATATTTATTTATTTGAAAGAGAACACCCCCACACTCCCAGCAGGGCCACGGCCGGGCTGTGTGTCAGCAGCCTGGTCACAGCCAGCTCCTCTCTGCGGGGCTGGGGGAGGCTGAAGAGCAGGCTCAAGGTTTCCAGGGAAATCCAGCATGAGGAGTGTGTGCAGAAGGAGAGCTGTGCCTTGCCATGCTGGCAGCTTCCTTCTGGCCTCTGGAGAGCCCCAGCCTGGGCCAGGCAGCATTACCTGCATGCTGGGGATGTATCTGCACCTCTCTCCCTGTTTGGGGGCACACCTCCTTGTTCCTTGCTGGTGGGAGTTGGGCACGTCCAGATAAATGCTGGGTTTGGGTGGTGCTCGCCAGCTCTGGGAGGGGGGAGGCAGATCAGTGCCAGTCAGGGTGGGCAGGGGATGCTGGGTCCTTCCCTGAGGCTGTCCCTGCACAGGGAATTCCCAGGTGCCCATTTGCAGGTGGGTCAGCCGGGCACTGCCAGGTCCAGCTGGGCTGTGAGCCCTGGCCCCCAGCTCAGGCACCCAGAGGGCTGTGCCTGCTTGTCCTCAGCCCCTGGAGCTCACGTGAAGCACCGTTTGGTTTTCATCTTTCAGCCTTGACCTGACAGCTAGAGGTGCTTTGCTGGTTGTGTTGAAATCAAAGCCAAGATTTACTGACTTTGAGGGCTGGGGCTTTCAGAACCCGGCGAGTTTGGAAGCTGTGAGGAGGCTGCAGAGCTGTGGGTGCTGTTTGATTTCACCTTCCGGGCCTGGAACCATCGAGTCACAGCCCCTACAGCAGCTGCAGCCTAAATTGCAGAGTAATGTTGGAAAGTGCTTGGGGTGTTTGTTATGCAACACTGCAGGTAGGGAAAGTTGGTGCTTCCCTCATCCCTTTCATCCTTCTCAAGGATGGGGCCTGGGAACGCTCTGGGGGTGGCCTTAGAAGCAGTTTTGGGAACAAGGAGAATATTTCTGGAGCAAGAAAGGGGCAGGAGCTTCAGGGCTCCTGTGTCTGCCTAGAAACCTCAGGACACGGGCCTGAGGGGCCAGGCAATCCTGCAAATATAAATTGCATTTTAGGCTATTTTTCCTGGTCCTCTGCCCTTGTTTCTTCCCTGGAGGAACAGGGGAGGTGCAGTTGGTTTTCCCTGGGTGGGAGATGCTGGACCTGAGCACAAATATTGAGCTGCCCCCTCCTCCCTAATGAGGCTTTTACTACAGCTGGAAGAACACAGTGCAGTGCTGCCTGTTCCTACTATTAAACCTTAATTGTGGGACTGGCGTTTCCTAAAGTCCAAAATATTTTGGCACTTGTCTTGGTAAAGGCGTATTTTTTTTTTGTACATAGATTTTTTTTTCCCTTTTATTAGCAGAAACCATCTGCCCTGTAAACAGAGATCAGGAGCAAACAGCCTTGCTGGCAGTTCTGCATCACGTGGGAATGCTGTGGTGCCTGCATGGGAAGGGGCCTGCTTTCTGCCTTCTCATCCTGGCAGAAGGAAACTCCAGGCACATCAGAAGCAGCTAATTTAAGCTGATGAGTCTTGGCATCGCATCTGAATTGCAGAGAGGATGTGACTGGAGCTCTCTGTAGAGGTGCACAGCCCTGATTAAGCAGGATGGATGCTCCTGGGAACGAGGGGGAGCTTGGAGGGAAGGGGTTGGGGATTCAGGCAGGGAGTGACAAAAAGCCAGGAGTTTGCAGTGCTGCACAAACAAGCTGGGAGCCCAGAGAAGAGCCTGGCCAGCCAGTGGGGTGAGCTGTGGTCACTGTTAATCAGCAGTGTTGATTGATTCTTGATTAACAGCATCCCTTGGCGTTAATGCAGTCACCCTCCACCGTGCCTGGTGTGTTCAGAGCTCCCCAGCTGTGTCACCTGTGAGAGCACACCCGCCCTTATCTCAGCCAGCTTCCATTGCAGAGCATATCTCCAGCGTGGGAGGAGAACCAGACTGGATGGGAAACCAGTTTGGTGTTGAACTGTAAGGTGTCAGGACGTGGGGTGCACCCCTCCTCCTCTTTTGTGGCTTTCTGTTCCGCTCCTGCCTTTATTTTTAACATCTCTGGCGAGTACACGAGTGCCTGTGTGCCTCTGTGCAGGCTCCTCAGAGTGAGCGTGTGTCCAGTGACATTCCTGACTGCAACTTGAACGTGGAATGTGAGAGACTTTGTGTGGCTGAGGGAAAACTCTACAGGCAGTGCACTGTAATGTATGTGTCCCTCATTTTAGCCTGAACCAGATAGTTAAAATAGTATTTTCTTTTTCATAAAAAAGGAAGTATTTCAGCTATGGAAGAATTTCCAGAACTTGGTTTCTTTTATCAGAGAGCACAGCCAAGCTTTGCTTGACCAATAAAAGCAGCAAATCTTCCTCAAACACAAATTACAAGATTGTGAGATGGCAGCAGATTTCTAGCTCTGGGAAATGCTTGTGAAGACATGAAATTTGGGCTGATTTAATGTCCAGTGTTTGTGCATTTATGCTGAGGTGTATGTGAGGGAGCAGGGGCTGGGGACAGTGAGTACCTGGGGAGGAAACCCGAAATGAGCAGCCCCAATTCCCAGCAGTGCCTCGGGCTGGCACTTTGCAAACTTTCCAGTGAGATGCAAATGCAGATAACTGCAGATAAGGACAGAGCTGCTGCATCCCAGGAATGTCCCGTGGCTGTAGAGCTCTGCCTGTCTGTGCTCTGGGGGCAGGTTTTCAGGTGGCTGATTGTGCCCTGCTGTGTGATCCTCAGGAGAGAAACCTGGACTGGTTCCCCCGGATGAGGGCCATGTCCCTGGTCAGCAGCGACTCGGAGGGAGAGCAGAACGAGCTGAGGAACCTGCAGGAGAAGTTGGAGTCCACCATGAAGCTCGTGACCAACCTCTCTGGGCAGCTCTCCGAGCTCAAGGACCAGGTAAGGAGCGGGCACACACTGCCAGGGGCAGCACGGGCTCCTGCCAGCCCCCAGGGAGAGCCTCCCCAGGTGACTCATGGTTAGGAGGGCAGTGAACAAACCAGAGTCCCTCCACGCTCCAGCTGACCTGCCTGGTGCTGCCCGTTCCAGAGTGGCCACATCAGAAAGGGAAAGCTTGTGTTAAAAAATCCCCAGAGTTAACTTGAATCAGTCCTGGCTGGTGCAGGGAGCCTGTGTGGGGTGGTGGTGTTGTTGTTTGGGGTTTAACCCGAAGAGCTGAGCGATCCTGTCAGCCAGAGGGTGTGACACTGACACAAGGGCTGTGTGTGCACCTCAAAACCCACCGAGAAACTGGAGGAGCACTCGAGTGGTTGCTGGTGGTGCTGGTCCCTCCGTGCTGCGGCTGTGCTGCTGTGCAGATGTGATTTGGCTCTGCCACCCTCAGCCTGCAGCTCACACACCCCCAGGAGGGTTTGCACTGCGCTCCACAGACCTCACAGGGTTTTTCTGGTGCAGCAGCTTCTCTGCAGCAAGAGCTGGGTGGCTTCTGCCTTGGCTGGGCTGGAGGGTGTCGTGGGGCTGGTGCTTTGTGAGAAACAGAGGCAGCAGAGCCTGGGGATTCCTGCCTGACTGGAGGGAACAGGGAAAGCACTGCTGCCTGTGCTGGCAGGAGCTGTTTGTGGTGGCTGCTTATCTCTGTGCATTAATAACCTGAGCCAGATGGTTCAATTAGTGAATTGATGTAGGTATTGGCATGGCTAGGATTAATTGCTGCCTTGCACCCGGTGGTGGATGGGGCTGCCCGGGGCAGGAGTGGCCCAGAAGCTCTGGGTCAGTTCCTCTGCCAGCACCAGTGCCATCCCTGCTGGGCTGGCTGCTGTCCCCATGAGCCACTCCTCTGTCAGGAGGCCCTGGCACTGCTGGGATCAGCTCCTGCCTTGCACTGGGGCTGCGGCTGGGCCCTGTGGAGGCAAGGAAGGGATTAATGCAGGGACTGGGAGCTGACAGCCTCGCTGCCCCAGGCTGGAATTAATTCTGAGGCACAGAGCCCCTTGCTCCAGCTGGTCTGAGCACGGAGGGCACAGGCAGTTGCTCTTTTGTCTGGGCTTTAATCCTTGCCGGGCAGTGGTTTGGCTGTTTTGCCTGGAAACATCCCACCCCGTGTGTCCTGTGTCTCCCTGCTGAAGGCTCTCCTCCAAGAGCTCTGCAGGCACAGAGCCTCCCCCCTGGCCACAGCCCCACCACACATTTCTTCCTGAAGCTTGCAGCCCTCTTGGCTGACCAAGCACTAAAACCTCTCCTTGCTCTTTGTGAAAATAAGAATGAAGGGTTTAGCTTTTAGAGAGCTATTTGACTGTAAAAGCAAGAGAGGAAACCAGCTTCATTAGTGTGGTGATAGCTTTTAGGAATTCCCCCAAGTACCATTATTGAGAGCCCTGCTGAAGATGCAGGATGCTCCAATTATGTGACAAAGCCAGTATATCCCTCCTCCTGATCAGGAACTGTCTCCAGGAAAGGAACTAACTCAGGGAATTTTTATTTGTATTTATTTTCTTGTAATTAAATAAAGGGAAAACCTCTCATTCATTTGCTCTTCAAGCTCGTTAGGTTTCTGGAGACTCTAATTATTAGGAGCTGAGTTCCAGCCCTCCTGCTTCCCCAAAGTGCACCAAGAGCCATTAAAATCCTGATCACTTTAATTCTGCGTGAAAAGATTACACCATAATTGTCTGCAGCAGCAGGGGATTAGATGTAATCACCCAGAAATCCTTCCCAGAGTACAAGCATGCTCCTGGGGCCTGGGGACAGCCCCCTGGGCTCCAGGTGTGACTCAGGGTGACAGGGTGCAGTGTCCTGTCCAGTGGGGATCCTGCTCCTGGTCCCTGTTCTGGAGGTGACTCCAGCTCACCATAACCTTTGGAGCCAGGCTCTGTCAGCCCAGCCTGGCTCAGCTGAACCCCTTGTTTGGGTCCTGTCAGCACAATTCCAGGGCCTGGCAGCTCCTGGGATTTGCTGGGCATGGCTTTTATGGCCTCTTAGCCCAGGTGTGCTGTCACTGGAAAGCTTTTGCAGGAGATTCACTCTCCAGTAAAGGTGATGGCAATAAGTTGCTCCCTCCTGCAGGCCTGTGCCCTCCACACAAGCATTAAGCATTGTGCAGGATTAATAATGTTCTGCATTGACACTAAAATTGCATTTCTCCCTCTTATTTATGGTTGGTTGCTTTATTCTTCCCTTTTTTTAAAGCCACATCTTCTACAAACACCTGCACCAGGGTGCACCATCCCTTTTCTACCTAGCCTGAAAAATATCTCCTACAGTCCCTTTTCATTATTCCTCTTTCTTCCCATTTTTATTCCATGCATCCTCTGAATCAGTTTATTGGCAGTGTGAAATTGTGACTCTCAGTTTGCTCAGTGAAGGTAATTAATGTAAAGGGGCATTGTTAAGCCAAGTCCTTGTGGCCTCTCTGCATTTCCACTTGTGGGTTATCATAGCAGCAGTTTAACATCCAGGTTCAGCAGGGAGTGGGGTGGGTGGGTGTGTTCAGAGAGCTCTGGGAAGACCCCTCTCCTCCTGCTCCCATTCCCTGTGCAGCATTAGAAGCTTTTTGTGGAGAGAATTCCAGCAGAGGAGCAGGAGGTGTGCCCTGGCCTCGGGAGGGCACGGTCAGCCCTGGGGAAAGGGAAAACAGCAGCTCTGCCTCCCCTTGGGCCGGGCAGGGAGCAAGGTGCTGGGCTGAGGTCAAGGCTATTATGGTTTCAGGAAGAGTGACGGTGTTTCAGCCCTTTGCCTGGTGGTTTAAGGAGTGCCACTGGCACACGGTGAGGTGTGGGGTGTGCAGCAGAGGAAGGCTGTCCAGCACTGCCCCTCTGGAGCAATCCCCTTCCCCACAGATCACTCCAGGGCAGGCACTGCTGGCCACCAGGACCCCCTGCCCCAGCTGGGAAACCATCAGCACTGAAACTGGGGTTTTAAACAGATGCACTCAGGTGGGCTGCTGGTGACCGTGGTGGTGGGGCTGGGTTGACTGCTGCATTTGATCTTGGAGGTCTCTTCCAACTTTACCAATTCCATGATCCCGAGTGTGTTACAAATGAACCAAACATGCACATGCCACAAGCAGTGACACTGGCTGGCATTAAACAGCAAAAACTGGAGAAGTTAAATGGTGGCTGTAGCTGGAAGAGCAGGATGGGAGTGTGGATTGTGTGCCGTGGTGTGCTGACCCTGAGGGTGTGGGGGTGCCCTCGGTGGGGCAGGCGTGAGGCTGTCCTGGCATTCCCTGTGAGCCATCCCGCGTTGTGGGATCCAGCTGTGGGATCCAGCTGTTCGCTCCTGACACCCTGCCCAGCCAGAGCCATCCCTTACGTGGCTTATGTAACTTGTCAGAAACCTCCCAAAGTTTTAAAAAAGCAGAGTGGAGCCGTTGGATTGTGGCCATTTCTCAGTATCAGTAACACCACTGATCCATTTCACGGTTCACCGATGAGAGAACGTTGTTTAAGGGGTGGGAAGCAGATGGGGAATGCCGAAGTTTGGGGCGTGTGGCAGTGAGGTGGTTAAGTCCTGCCTTGGCAGATGGGGAGGGCTGTTGGCTCACCAGGAGCGGGGAGTGCTCAGTGTTTTCCAGCAAAGGCAAGGGTATTCCCAGCCTGACTGCAGGGCTCGCCCCTTTTTCCGCCCCCTCTGCTGGACGGGTTACAGAGAATTCCTGACAGGGGAGGTTTCTGCAGGCTGCTCCCCGCTCCATTCCCGCTGTCTGCCCGGCTCTGCCGAGCTGTCCCTGGCACGGCAGTGTGCGGGCACACAGATGGGCTCGTGGCCGTGCTGGGGCTGGAGGCAGGCGCTGGCTGCAGCCAGGGCTCCGCAGCAAGCGCCAGGCACAGCAGGCCCTTGGGCGAGCTGACGCACAGGAAGCACCGAGGCCTAATGAGCAAACTTGTTAATTTTCCAGATGACAGAGCAGAGGAAGCAGAAGCAGCGCATCGGTCTCCTTGGACACCCCCCGCCCATGAATGTGAACCTGCAGCAGCCGCCGGCCTGAGCTGGGAGGGTCACGGCCCCTCCGGGACAGCCCGGACACCCCCAGCCCCAGGCTGCCCCCTGCACCTTCTGTGCATCCTGTAAATACCCTGGTTTTATACTTAGATGTATATGACTGCTACTCTTACCGAGCTGGGGGCGCGTGGATTGTGATTAGAACTGTTGGCACGGGACAGAGGTTAAACTTTGTGCCAAAACTATCAAAATTGCCTTTTCCTTGGAAGGACTTAAGAGAGCACCTGAATTGCACTTGAAAAGATTATTTGACTATGTGACATGTATTTTGTATTTAAAAAAAAAAAGAATAGAATAGCTAGTATTTATGTTTTTATACAATTGTGCAATATGAATTATGCAATCACAATATATTTGGAACTCCTGAATGTCCTAAGGGAGTGCACATCTTTGGATCTGGTGTGTTAGTACAATGTAATAAATGGTATAAAATTACAGGTGTAAATGAGGCTGCTGCAAAATTGTGTAACTGGTGACTTTTTCATACCCTTGGACATTTTTGTACCATGTGTGTAAATATCTTGCAATGCCATATTTGTTGCCTCTTCCTCCCAGGGATGATGCTGGGACTCCGTGAGCTGTTCAATTGGTATCAATTAAAGCAGAACATTATTTTGAAGCTTCCAAGTGAGGAAAGCAGGAGGTATTTTTCAAGAGATTTCTTTAGAGTACTGAGGCTAGAAGAGCTCAGACACCGGGTTTTTTAAATGCTAAGATTTCTTAAAGGGAACTTTTTATGCAAAATGAAGTTTGGAATGAGGATGCCCTGCTGGCGAGTCGGTGCAGTCTCCCAGGACCGAGCCGAGGCTGTCCAGGCTTTGCATTCTCAATGTGTAGGATCCTCTCCTTCTATTTTTTCATTAGAGACCTACGTGCCTGCTAAAGCTTTAGCAAACAGGCACTGCACCGACTGAAACGTGTCCTGTAGCTGAGCACTGATGTGTGTAATGCTTGTGTGAGAGCCACTGGTTTGAGGCTGCTCTGTCCCACCCCTTCCTCTCCCTGCCCCCTTTCATTTGGTCACTTTCTTTGGTTTCTGATTCTCCAGAGTGTGAAAGGAAACTTGACAGGTTGGTGTTTGGTTGGTTTTTTTCCTCCAATCTGCTGCATAGTTTTATACATGGACCTCATTTTACAGAAGCTGACTTCTCTGCAATACTGTCTACAAAAGAAAAAAAAAAAGAAAAAAAAAGCTACAGAAAGAGCTATGAAAATTTGTAAATGCATAAATATAGGTATTTAAATAAATGATGCAAAATACTCTATGGTCAGAGGCTGCTGGTGGTTTGTGTCCCCTCCACGGTGGTGTCTGGCAGTTCTGTCACACAGGTGTGTCCTGGGATGTGGCGTCACAGGGGCCTGGCAGGTAAGGACGGGGCTTTTCCCAGTGCCCAGAGGAGCAGAGGTTGATTTTTTTAAAACCAGAGCATGTCCCTCCTCTAGCAGTGAGAGGCACTGGCAGCCAGGGAACTTCACCTGCGGTCACTCTGGGATACTTCACACTCTCCCCACTGATAGTTTGGGTTTGTGGCTGTCATTGGAGCATGTGAGAGTTAAAAACCCCTCCAGCTCCAAGTATCGTGTGCACAGGAGCGTTGCTGATTATGTGTATTTGATTAAGATGCAGCAGGAACTACCTGGTACAATTAATCATCTTTAATCTGGTAAGTGCACACAACTGTCTGAGGTGGGTGCGTGCCCCCAGCTCAGGTCATCTGCAGAGCTCAGCGGGAGGGAGGGAGGAAGGAGGGCAGCCTGACCAGCAGTCTCCCAGCCAGATTTATCCGTGAGATTGTGACTCCTTAATCACATGTATTTCCATCTGTATCTCCTGGCAAATCTGTCTTCCCCTCTGCAGCAAGGTGTGTGCAGAGGGAGCGCGGCGCTGCGCTGCCGCCGGCGCGGCGGAGGAGCAGGATTTCGTTTTCCCTGAGCAGCAGAGACACGTACCTGACTCACTCCTTCCCCTCCTGCCATCCAGGGATAAGCAGACACACAAATTTGTCAGGCTTCCCGGAGCCTCTGCCAGTCAGGTGAGAGGGAGGCGGCTGAGCACAGCCGGGAGGGCACCCTGAGGATGTGCGCTCTTGCTTCATCTTTACCTTAAAAAGGCAGAAGCGCCGAGCGCCTCGCACGGGCACAGCCCTGCTCTGCTCGGTGATCCGTGCGAGAGCAGCGGGGTGGAACCCGGCCTCTCACCGCGGCTCTGCCTTCCCAGGAGCCGCGGGGAGATGCAAAAAGGGAGCTTCTCCCTCTCCCTGGGCTGCAGCTGCAGCAGGAGAGGCAGAGCACAGCCAGCACCCCGGCCGGGGGGATGCGGGGCAGGTGGGTGGTTCCAGGGGTGGCACAGATGGCTCAGGAGGTCACACTGTGTGCCCAGCCTGAGCAGAGGCTGCGTCAGCTGGGCAGCAGAGGAAAGTGACTGTGTTCCTCCCCTCAGCCCACGAACAGGTCATTCCTGTCTGCAGATTCATTTCTGCAGTGACATTTCATGCATGACCATCACATTTTTCCTTTTTTCTTCTTTCACTCTTGGGTTTTCTAAGCTTTTAAAATTTTTTCTTTCTGGCTGAGCTCCTCTGCCCATGATGGCTGTGCCAGCAGAGACAGGGAATGGTGAAAACCCTGCTGGGGCTGGCGGTGGTTCTGTCCCTGCAGCTTCCGAGGTCAAATCTGTGTTAGGACTTTCCCATTCTGGACTGAGATCTGCTGCCCCATGGCAACTTCCTGATCTCAGAGAAAAGCTGTGTGAGGGATCTGTTTAGTTTCCCCATTTGGGGTACTCTTTTCCACAAAAGCTGAGCATCTCTGACATCACAAAAAGCTTTATTCACAATTATTGGACTCTCAAGTGAAAAAAAATCCTCCAAAACATGAGAAAGGCATCTGTAATGTAAGTTTAGGTCCTGCACAGGAGGGAGCTTTTTGGCTCTAAAAACACATCGCTGACATCCAGTAAAATTAATGATTGGGTGACAGACAGATGGCTGTTGGTTTAAGGATTAGATTGAAACCAGGGAGGTTCCACCTGCCCTGCACACACCTGGGTTTTCCTTTGGCATCAGGTTTCATTAAGCAGGACTGCTGGATGTGAAAAGTTTGGGACATGATTACTTTGTCTCTTAAATAAGAACTTCCATTTGGAGGTGGAAATCAAAAGTGACCTTCTGAAGAGGAAGGAACAAACCGAATCTACCAATTTTGCTAATAATGGAAAGTCCTAGAGGGGAAGGATCTCCGTGCATTCCTCAATTTGCATGACTGGCTGAGTGTGTGGAGGAGCCTTTTCTCCACTAATGAAGCAGGTGACATGCTAATCAAGGCAATGCAAATAACTGCTCTGAAAGCGCAGCCACGGCCCCAGCACCGCCACAATGGCAAATTCAAGCCTCATCCTCAATTTTGCAGCAAATTGGCAGAGGGCAGGACAAAGGAGCCGGGATTGCAGCCTCGGTGCTCGCGGCGGGGCCTCGCGCTGGGGCGCGCGTGATGGAGACCTCCTTACATAATGGGGGCTTGATTGATATCAGGCAAGTCATAATACAGCTCCATAGCAATCCCCCTGGTCTCCCCGGATGGGAAATGCTCCTACACACATGCCTAATAGGGGTTTTAAATTGCCCATTGTGTTTCCGAACAAGAGAAACTTATTTGGAGTACTTTCCCTTTCCCGTTTCCAGCGTAAGCAGCTGAAGACACTGCCATGTGTGTTCTCTGTGCTCTGCAGACCCTCTGGCTGCGATTCCAGGCACTCATCCGATCCCACAATGGCTCAGGTGGGAAGGGATCACCTGGTCCAACGTCCCTGCTCCTTTGGGGCCATCCCTGAGCGTGTGGCAGGAGCGCACAGGAGGTCCCGGGGGATGCCTGTGGAGCCACCCCGTGCCAGAAGAGCCAAAGCCAGTTCCACGTCAAGTGCCTTCCCACCTGGGCACACAAAGCTCGTGCTGACGGACTGGGCTGGCTCCCTGTTCCCTGGGAGACTCCCTGGCTGTGGGCCAGCGTGCCCAGGTTCTCCCACGCCGCGCTGGAAGTTCCGTGCCAGGCTGAGAACTCCCTGGCCCCGGCCAGCACAGAGTGTAACCTTTACACTCAGCACGGTGCATTGACTTCTACAAACACACTGCCCAGGCTTTGAGCTCGCTCAGGACGGGCTGTGGGTACTTGGAGTAAAATCAGGACAAATACTCCTTCTAAGTGAAACTGGCATTGTCACTGCGACAGAAGGAGTAACTTCTGGAGAGATGCTGTATTTCTCCATCCAATTTTTTATTTACTACCTTTCCAACATTCCTTCAGACTAAACATGTTAATGAGCTGAATGTCAAAACCACCCACGAGTAAACTGAGCTGTCCCATCCAGTAGGCTGATGTTGGTTTGTTTTTAGTAACTAGCAAGGATGCTGGAAAACCCCTATAAAGATTTCATTTTTAACAAAAAGTACCAAAAACTCCACCAGTTTTGCATCACAAAGTTGTGGTTAAAGTCAAGATTTGAGTCAAGCAGCATGTCTGTGGTTTTTGTGGGTGGATGCATCTCGGAATGACTATCAATCTGTCAGAGGGAGATCTGCATGTCATCTCTGCATATGACAAGCAGAATCTGCAGTGACAAATATCTTTCCAGTACTCGCTGCGCTGAGCCTCGTACCCCTCCTGCCATCCAGAATCGCCAAGTCTTGTCAGCACAGAGCTTGGACCCGCTTTTTTTCTTTTAAACCGACACAAACAGAGGAAGGAAAGACAAATATAGAGCAGTGCTCTAGAGATGCCACTGAACACCACTGCCAATGTGCTTAGTCACCCCGAAATTGTGACGTGCAGGCAGGAGGTGCCACGCCGGACACTCGGATCAGAGCAGCCTGCCCAACCCTGCCTGCTCTGCTGCAGTTACGTGTGTGAGGGGGACACTGGGAATTGAAACTGGGTAAGGAAAAAAAAGAATAACTCTGGACCGAACCAGAGTAACTCAGGAGGTGCAGCTGGAATTGCATGGAGAAGGTCACAGGGGAAAAAAAAAAAAGCAAAACAACAAAAAAAACCTAGAAAATCTGATTGATTTAGAGCTTGACTGCTGGCGTGGAAGTGCCCAATCTTCTCTCTGTTTTCAGGTCTCCATGGGAGAAACAGGAGCAGTTTGAGCCAGTGCAACACAGGAAAAAAGCCTGAAATTCAACAATAACCAGGAGATGGGAAAAGCACCCTGTGCGCAGCCCAACTCCCAGCGCTGGGATGCATCCAGAGTCTGTGTGAGAACATGCTGACAGCTGAATAAACTGCCTCGAGGCAGGTGCTTCCCCAGGAGCCCCACGGAGCAGGAACAGCCAGAGCCATTTCCAGGCAGCCCTTCCCTCCAGAAGCACTATCATCCCTCAGACCTGTCTCTCAGCTTTCTCACCCATTAGTGCTCCTCAGCTGGCTCTTCTCACCCTGACTCTCAGCCCTTTTTTCCCCTTTCTTGTCTCATCTCAGGAATGACTTTGCAACTCCTGCTTGCCCACAGGCCTTCCACTGCCTGGAAATGGTGCCTGGTCCCAAGGGAATGGGCAGGAGCAAAGCCCGTTCCTGGGCTTTATTGAGGCAACGGGTTTGTTTTCACTTTCCTTTTCTAGCGCTAAGTAAATACACAGAACACCAAATCTGAAGGCAGTGAAGAGTGGAATTCCATCTCTGTTCCATGTGTTCCAATATGACTCTTAAAATAGTGGAGATGCTGTGTTATGATTTCCATTTCGCTTGTGTCCATAACACTGTTTTTACGCAGCAGAGATGGAAACACAATCTGTTAAGTCTGTAAGAAACTTTTCCTTATGAATGATGGGTGCAAACATCATGTACAATCACATTCCAAGAAGAAAATTCTATCCCCTCGATGTTAGCAACCCCAAAAGGAGATAAAAACTGCAGCTTGCCTCTATTTACACACCACGGGAGTTTTCACATCAATTTAATCACAGGATCATTCATTATTCACAAACCAAAGAACCATTATAATCAAGTGGAATTATAGAATTGTTAAAGTTGGAAAAGACCTTTAAGACCATCAAGTCATTGGTCAACCCAGCCCTGCCACCATGTTCACCACTAAACCATGTCCTCAATGCCACTTCCACAGGTTTTTTGGGACACTTGCAGGGATGGTGACTCCTCTGCTTCCCGGGGCAGCATGTTCTAATGCTTTACAGTCCTTTCTGTGAAAAAATTTCCCTAACATCTAATCTAAGCCTTCCCTGGTGCAACTTGTGGTTGTGCAGTAGCACAACTACCTGCAGGACCCATGTCCAACCCCAAAGTGGTGGGAAAACTGCCCCACATCTTCAAGAACATCTCCATGTGATGCTAAATTTGGTGTTGACCTTTGCATGTGGCCCTGTGACTGACTGCCTTTACTGATAAATGCATTTATTGCCTTTAATTTGAATTTTTGCTGCTAGTGAATCTCATTCTGGCACGAAAGGTCACTCAACAGCCAGCAGACTTCTTCAGAGAGCAACCTGGATTGTGTCCACTTAGATCTAGAGCTGATGAGAGAATTAAGCTATTTAAACCCAAAATGCATGGAAATGCAGACTCACCCTGGAGATACCCCCAAACCTACAGCCGCTCCAAGTCTGGAAGAAGCCAGGACTAGGGCTATGGAAAACCTCAAACAGGCAGGGCTGGCCGGGCAGGATGAGTCAGCCACAGGGAAATGCTGCTGATGGGCTCCTCCTGAATGTGCTCGCAGACATCCTGCTCTGCTGCGTCAGGAGCCTCTCTCCCAAAGGTGTGTGCTTGCGGTTGGCAACCAGAGCTTATTCCCTTTTTTCCCTAAAATTAGGAAGTGGGAGGAATAGAAGGAAACGGTGGCCTCCAAAACCTGCTCAATGTAAATGTTGGGAAGAGACGGAAAGGCAGGTTCCTCGCAGCCCTTTGATGTCAGTGCCATCACGGCCACTCCTAAGTTTCTTCCTGGCCCTGTGAAAATTTCTTGCACAGAGCCAAGGGCATCAGTGCAAAGGATGTCTGGGATGAATGGATGGCCCTGAAGGAGCCACCTTGTACCACCCCAAACAGAGCCATCCATTTATTAAGGGAATGCTCTACTAACAACACCTCAACGTTGGCACAGAAGCACAGGGCAGGGGTGGAGTGAATACAAATCCTTGGCTCTTGCCTGGAGCAGGCATGGATAGCAAGGCTGTGGGCTGCAGGATCCCCTCACCTGGGAGGGGTTTGAAGGAATAGGTATCCAAGGAGGAATGAAGCAGCTCCTATCTCAGGGACATCTTGCTAGTTAAAGCTTTTACCTGGCTCTTCCAGGCTGCTGCCCAGTGCTGCTTTGCTTCCCACCTCGCCCTGGGCAGAGCTCCCAGCTGTGATTCCAGCATGGAGAAAAGCAGCTGGCAGTGTGTTCAGTGCTGACCAGAGGCCACATCCCTGTGCCAGAGGCTCTCCTGCCTCCCCACCCTTCTCTCCCCATTGCCATAAGAAATGAGACCCCAAACTCAGGGCCTGAGTTGGTGCCTACAAGGTAAGAACATAAACCCTCCGATTTCTGCTTTTTGGATATTTTCTAAGCCTAGTTCCTGGTCTTTCTGTGGGTCTAGCACTCAGTCTGACATGGCTATAGGAGCAAATCTTGCTCCTTACCCACACCCTCACCCTAATTCTGAGTAACTGGATTTGTAAAGTAAGAGGGAAGATTACAACCTTGTACAGTACCTACAGGGCTGCCCCCTCCCCTCTGTCCCAGCTTGTCTCTCTGGGGGGCCAGGGTTACCTCAGCCTGTGCCAAACCCCACGTTTTATACAGTGAAAAAATGAATCGGGAGAACATTCAGTTTTCCTGAACCACAAGCCCAGAGGTGGTGCATGAACTCGTGCAGGAGCAGGCGGGCAGACAGCGTGAATCAGAGGCTCGGGTGACTCCAGGGAGCAGGAAAGCCCTGGTGGCAGGCGGCCAGGCTGAGGCACAGCTCCTGCGGCGCATTCCCGCAGCATCCTGCCCACCCCTGACAAATCCTTGCAGGCACCAGTGAGTAACAGCGGGGAGCTGTGACCAGCATCCCTCCGTCAGTGGCTCCGCTGGGGTGACTGTGCACGGTGCTCTCTGAAAGTGAATGGCCCTTAAATTCACAGCTGGGGTTTAGCTTGTGATTCGAGCCTGTCACCCACAGACAGGAGCTGTGTGTGACGTACAACTGCGTGTGAGTAGACCAGAAATATCAGGGTGCCACCTCCAGAGAGGAAAAGCACCTGGTTTCAGTTCTGTATGCCCTTGAGCACAGGCTCAGCTGCTGGTGGGCAGCAGTGGGTAGGGCCTTTCGCTGTCATCATCTCCAGATGCAGGTTAAATGGGGCTGGTGACGCCGGGCACGGCTGCTGACCTGGCTGCTCACCTTTGTACACCGTGTTTACAGTAACCACGAGCTCTTGTGTTACACTCAGTCCTTACTACACCTTTTTGGGGACGAACTTAATTTTTAACTCCAAATCGAGACTGATATAAATCATTAAGCCGTCCATCCTGCCTAAATTAATATATTGCAGTCTTTTTAACATATACAGGGAGGCGTGTGCGTGAGCTGCCTGGGAGGGGTTTGGGGAGGAAAGGGCATTTCTGCTCCGGCTATTCCGACGCTGTCCCCCGCAGCAGCGGTGACCGTAAAGGTTAAGGCTGCCACAGACTATTGTACCCAGCGGCACTGCTTGGCTGGGCTTTGCAGTCTAATTGCCACTGACCCCGTGACAATGAGGTAATGTCTCTGCCTCCCGGGTCAGATAAATACTGCTCATTTTATAACCACCAGACACGTTACTGAAAAACAGATAGGAAACGACCCAAAGTCCCATGATCACTGGGATATAAACTCTCCTACAGCTGTTGCTCTTGTCCTTCATTTGAATGCTCAGGGGTTTTTCTTGTAACACCCACTCAGAGGCAGAGCGCTTGCCCAAACTCCAACTGGGGATCTTCTCAGGTGGCCTCACCCAAACTAAGAGGGAAAGGTAGGAAAATGCCAGAGTGGAAGGACGTGATTGGTAGGAAACAACGGCGATAAAATTGTCTTCTAACAGATTTCTAAACCTCAGCCACCAGAACAACTGTGATGGGAATTCAAGCGAAGAGCTGTGCTGGGGACTGCCAGCACCCTCACCAGCTCAAGGGACTGGCAAAGCCCCTGAACACCCCAAGTTCAACACTGCGGGTTGCAGTCCTGCCGGAGCAGCCACGGTCCAGCCCAAAGTCCTCGTTCCCACCTCTCTCCCTGTGCCCCGTTACAGCTCCCTAGCGACGGGGCCTTTGGAGATAAATGCCCCAGTGACGCCAGAGTGACGAGGAGGACTTTGCCCCCCTCCTGCGGGCACCAGCGGGACACAGGACAGCGATAACCCTCACTCCACATCCATCCCTGTCCTGAACCCTGTGCCCAGCCAGCCCCAGCCTCCCTCCTCAGAAAGCGAGGGGCAGGGGGAATGGCACAGCATGCTGAAGCTGTTTTGCTGGAGCAGCAAAGCAGCTTTTCTCCCCTGTGTTCCCACAAACTCCGTCCTGCACCCCCTGCATCCTCAGCACTGGGAAATACAGGGTTGAGACAAACCCTGCAGCCCTCCACCAGAACCTCTGCAGAATGAACCCCAAAATATTTAGAAACATTAATCCAGAATCACCAAAAAAATTATGTCCTTTTCATTAATACATTATTATTTTATATAAAATACTCCCTGAGCTGATAGCCAGTTTTGCTGCTATTCAGCATTTTACCCATCTACTCTGCTGTACTTTTGACTTTAAGAAGTTGAGGGCTGCTTTTCTAAGCTGTTGAAAAATGCTGAGATGAAAAATATTTTTGCAGTTCCTTACCTGATATTTACAATAATTTGGGCTTTATAAATGCTTGATTAGAGTTGTTCTAAGCATTTCTTATCTCGATATACTGCCCCTAATTGTACGCTGTGACTGTCATGAAGGAGTGGTTCAAATTCCAAACTCAAAAGATTTTTCTTTCCCTCACGATGTTCTCGGGTCACACTTTAAATTACCTTTTTTCCCCGCTCTGGCCATGACTCAGCACTGTTGATTTGCATTGGGCTGGCACTTTGCATACAAGCTATAGAGAAGTGATTTAAACACAAAATGGTCAAATATTTCATAGACCTTCTTTGACCTTCTCCGTTCCTGTACTATCAATTTCTCTTCCACACGTTTTGACGGGAAGGGTGATTCCTGGCACGGGATGTTAGAGATTGTTCCAGGTTTCTTCACATTACTATCACCTCTCTGCACCAGCCCCGCTGGGATTTGGATTTGCCATCTTGCACTATGGAAAAAGCCTCCTGCTCATTCATGTGCTATAAAAAGTGGCCACTGAGTAGAAAAATTGGTACAATGAAACAAAAACGTGTTTGGGAAAGTCACTGGTACTCGGGAAAGTCGCTGGTACTGGCAGTAACAATTTGTTGATGCACTTAAAATTTTTCTTTTAATTTTCTTCCCCGGAACACTCAGGTTTAACCCCCGGATGCTCCAGGTGCCAGGGGAGGCATCAGCAGCTCCTCCAACCCCCTCGATGTCATGTGAAAATACAGCAGAAAGCATTTTCCCTCTTGCCTTGGCACGACCTCTGTTTGACTTTAAAAATGACTGTGCCGGGGGTTTTTCTCTTGGTTCTTGTTAACCACCACCACCTTTCCCTCATTACTGGAACAAACACGAACACATTTGGACGGCATTTTTTATTGTTTTAAACAGAGATCACATCTCTCTGTGCCCTATCAAGGCTCAACTTTTACTTAAGGTATCACTTATATATTAAGCATATTTTATTTAAGAACAACTGGTTTTTTTCAGGATTATATTGGGGAAATACAATACCTCCAGCACATTAGGAGACATTGAATTAAAAACTTTGAAAGGTTTCTTTCTTTAAGGAAGCAAGACATCGATTGTGCTAAATTACCAGTTTCTGCTAAACCACCATAATGCATTGACTGGGGCAGACGAAGCATTTAAGACCAGCCCAGAATGCCTCTAATGGCACTGGCACATCAGGCGTGACGTTGCAGCCATAAATTGCCCACTGGGTTCCAGATATATAAGTCCCAACATAATAAAATCTGGAAAATCACATTGTCCTTGCAGATCCAAGTCAAGTGGATCAGTCAGATCCCAAGTAACTGCAGTTCTGCACTGACAAATAATAAACTGCAAGGTAACAGCTTGAGAAACAGTGTTTTTCATTTTTAAAGTAAAATATTATCTATAAAATGTTAAAAAGAAGAAATATTGGTTTTGGCAAAGTGAAGTCATGATTGAACTTTTTTTTTTTTTTTAATATTGTGAAAACCAAACTCTAATGTAATTAAATAACACTTGAATATTATGCAAGTGCATGCTTAGGCCTTTTGGAAAGAACAAGGTCTCACATGTTCTTCTATTTTAAATGCGTGCTGCACCTCCCGAAATCCCCGGGGAATGTGCTTAGCAAAAGGTGAGCTCAACATTTCCAAAGGCACAGAGCTGCTCCGCTGGGCCGGGAATTCGGGATTTCGGGAATTCGGGCATTGGGGCTGCGCGGGATCGGCACAGGGGCGCGTCCAAGGCTACACCGGAGCCCGGGATCACTCTCGGGGCTGCGGATGACATTCCTGCCTATGAAGCAGCCCCGGGCTTTAGCTTATAAAAATCCAGCAGTGCTGCGTTTTTATTTTATCTTAGAATGGCTGAGAAGAGGCTGGCTGGCGGCGGGCTCAGCGGACGGGCGGTGATGCGCGGCAGCCGCTCCTGCACCCGTCCGACCCCAGCCCCAAACGGGGCTCGGCCGAGGGCGGTCCTGGCCCCGCCGCTGGCGCAGCTCGTGGTTTTGGGGGCTTTTCTCGCCTTCTGGCCCCGCCGTGCCGGGCGCGGCGGTGGCGCTGGAAAGCCCCGCGGGGCGGCTGCCAGGCGGCGGCGGGGGCGGCAGGAAGGCGGGCGGACACGGGCCGTGCCCGCGGGGGCCGGGCTGACGGGAGGGAGGGAGGGGAACAGGACGGGAGCCGGCTGCCCGCACGCCCGCGACACGCCTTGGCCGCCCGCCTGTCCCCGTGCGGAGCCGGGGCTTGGCCGGGCCGGGCCGGGCGGGAGGCGGCGCTTCCCCCGCTCCCCCGGCGGCGCGGCCCCGTCACGTTCCGCTCCGCATGGCCCGGGCGAGCCCGCCCCGCATGGCCCGGCACGCCCTCGGGGGCCGCCGCGGGGGCGGCTCGGGCCGCGCAGCGCCCGCCCCTCACGGACCGCGCCGGGGCCAACGTGCCTCCGCAGCCGGGCCGGTCCGCCCCTCACGGACCGCGCTGCGGGGAACGTGCCCTCACAGCCGGCCCGGTCCGCCCCTCACGGACCGCGCCGGGGCCAACGTGCCTCCGCAGCCGGGCCGGTCCGCCCCTCACGGACCGCGCTGCGGGGAACGTGCCCTCACAGCCGGACCGGTCCGCCCCTCACGGACCTTGCCGGGGCCAATGTGCCTTCACAGCCGGCCCGGTCCGCCCCTCACGGACCCTGCTGAAGGGAACGTGCCCTCACAGCCAGCCCGGCGCCGGGGGAGTCACACAGCGCCCGCCCCTCACGGACCGTGCTGAGGGGAACGTGCCCTCACAGCCGGCCCGGTCCGCCCCTCACGGACCGCGCCGGGGCCAACGTGCCTCCGCAGCCGGCCTGGCCCCGGGGCAGTCACACAGCGCCCGCTCCTCACGGACCGTGCTGCGGGGAACGCGCTCTCACAGCCGGCCCGGCCCCGGCAGCCGCACACCGCTCACCCCTCACCTCACCCCCGCTCAGCTCCCCTCAGAAATGGTGTGAATTCCGCTCCCCGGGGCCGCAGTGAATATCCCGGCCGGGCAGCGATCCTGCTGATGGAAGAGCGTGGGAAACGGTGTAAAATGAATGTGGCATTTCCTTCTTCGCACCTACGCGTGTGTGTGTGAGCGTGCTCTGCGCTGCCTCGCTGTGTGTGCTGTGCGCGAGGGTCACTCACGGTCCTTTCCAAATTCGTGGAATCATGGAATGTTAAGGGGTTGGAAGGGACCTTAAATCCTGTCCATTCCCACCCCTGCCATGGCAGGGACACCTTCCACCATCCAACCTGGCCTTGGGTGCTTTCAGGGATGGGGCAGCCACAGCTTCCCTGGGCAACCTGTGCCAGGGCTCCCCACCCTCCCAGGGAAGAAGTACTTTGTAATATCTAAACTAAAGTTTCCCTCTTTTGATTTGTACCCATTATTCCTTAATCCAACACTACAGGTCATGGTGGGGTCCCTCTCCAGCTTCTCTGTAGCCCAGTTCAGAACTGGAAGGTTGCTCTGGGGTCTCCTTGCAGTCTCTAAATTGGCACCATGAGTCATTAGTGACCATCCCTCACCCACCCGTGGTACCTCAGTGTCCTCCTGCCACTCGTACCCACCTGGATCTTTTTTTTACTACACAAAAGTGTCTGCTGGGTCTATTTTGCCACACATAAATGTCTCCTCCGTCATTATTGTCCCCACTTGTACCACAGCTGGCACAGTGAAGTCCCAAATGATTAAAGCACAGACATGAAACATTCCTCAAAGGCCAATTCTGTGGCTGCCAAATCCGGGACTGAAAAGAGATGCCTGTGCAAAATTAATTTGGCTTATCTCTGGGCATGGATTAGAAGCCTTATTAGATATTCATCTCCTGCTTTTTGCACGGAGCCCTGTCTAGCCGGTGAGCAGAGTGGAGGGTGTTCCTTAACGAGCAAGGACTCGGTGTTCTGCTTTACCTTTGTAACTCGGGGTGCTGCCTGTGGCTGGGAGAGACCCACATTCCCCAAGCCAGCTGTGGGGCAGTCAGCCATGCTCTCACAGCTTTTTGCACGGGGACAGAAGGTTTCATGGACACTTGCAGATGGTGGAAGTGCAGTGGGAGTTAGAAGGTTTAGGATCTGGTTGAAGCTGTGAAAAGGGAACTGCCAGACAGCGGGCTTGAGCCCATCAGGACTTTCTCCTTCAGCCTGTTCCTCTGCCTTCCCCTCTCAGTGCTTACATCCTTGCCTGGCCCCCAGTCTTCCTTCCAGCCCTGCTGCTCTCTACCAGTTTCTGAAAAAAAAAAAAAAATTAGTTTGAGCTAAAACACACGGAAGTTTCTTGTACACAAGTGCCGGTGTTGCCCTCCTGGTGCTTGAGTGGGGCAGCTTCCATCCCCAAACATTCCTAGGAAAACAAGGAAGTTAAATATCCCACCTTCAGCCCAAGTGCCCAGGCGGAGCCCAGAGCATCTGCAGTTGCAGAGGAGAGTTCTCTGGGCGTCAAATCGATAAGATTCTCGGGGAATTCAGCTGGGAGCATCTGTCAAACCTCTGCTGAGAAATGCAACAACTGCAGCTTCTCAGAAGCTTATCAGTTATTAGCTTATCAGGTCAACGGCCTCGTTGTTAAGATGGCAGAGCTAACCCTTCTCTCCACTGCCAGGTTTTGTTGGCATGTTGGCATCAGACCTTTCCACAAAAAACGATTTTAGAATTATTTTAGCATGGATAAAATACCCCTGCCCCCTTGCTTCCTTGGCAGAGAGAGCCAGTGAACCTTTACAAAGCTGTAATCAACTTGAGACAGAGGATTTATGGTGGAGAGTGTTGGACAACCTTTGTGATAGTCTGGAATATTCATGCAACAAACAAGAACAGGGCGGCGCGCTAAGGATGTGTGTGGGTTATTAAGATAAACGTCTGGAAGGAAAGTTCAATCACAGTGCTTTCTGCAGCCTAGGAAATGTTCGTGCCGGGCACCTTGTGGGCAATGACAGGGGTGGTGTGGCAGTGAGGAGAGGCCAGAGTCCACTGGGAACACGTCTGCCTGCCAGGGAGGCAGCACTGCCACGACCTCTGCCCGTGGCCGTGTGCTCACCGAGCACGTCCCTGCTGGACCAGCCTCTCAGGACAGAGAGGGGTTGAGGGGCTGGAGTTTGGTGCAACAGGTGGAGAGAGATGCAGCTGTCCCAGCTGGAGAAGAAGCAACGTGGCAGTCTTTGAGCACGTAAATCTGTGTGTCTGTCAATGATTTATGTGCTGTGCGTTGTGACTCCCCTCACCTGGGCAGGGACCTGAGCCCCAGGCTCACCCAAGGTCCATCAAGCAGGGCTGCAAATGCATTAGAGTCAGAGTAGGATGGAGGAAATAAATCTTTATACAACCAGCTGTTTTCATGGACCAAGATACAGCCACCTCTTCTGTGTCCTCAGCAATGATAAATGTGCTTGTTTGGGTGAAGTTGTGCCCTTCAAAAATCTGTCTTGTGGTGATTATTACAAGTTTGATTAAAAATCTTGTGCTCTTTCTGACAAACACGGCCCGCATAACAAAATAAATGTGACAGACAATTGGCTTGCTAATAAGTGCAATTAAGCAGTATGGGGGCTTGGTTTTATCACAGTTTATTGGGAAAGCCACAGAATTTTTTATGCAGCTGGTTTCACGGAAGTGAAATCATTAATACTTTTGTACGGGAATGCCATGGAAATCCTTTTGTTTCCTGGCTCAGAAGACACACACCATTTTTCAGAGTGAAGGGATTAATTTGGCTCCTCTTTGTTACTCACAATTCTTTTCTGAACCCCTCACCCAGGGACCTTTGTGGGGTGGTCTCACATGAAGAACCTCACCATTGGGTCAGATAAAGTTTACATCAAAGCCGGTCAAAATACAGCTGTTTGTTAATAATTCAGTGAGGGATCAGCCAGGACCCAAGAAAAATTATCCATCCTGCTTGACCTGTGGAGTCTGAAAATACTGTAGCCCATGCTGGCATTGTCCCCAGTGCCATGGGAAAATTGTATGAGGTGCTATAATTCCAAAGAGAGGTGTTTTCTTTTATTTCTGTGTGGCTGGTTGGCTCCTCACCAGGAGTAGGGATTGAGCCTGGACCTGAGCCCCATCCAGCCATCTTCAGAGCACTTTGTGTTGATGAACTTATTCAGGGACTCCAGCATTTTTAGGGCACATTTTCTATTGAAAGGAAATATTTGCCAGAAATACAGTACCTGTACATTAATTGGAATATAATTCTGAAGAGATGGGGAACCTGTAAAATGTTGTGCCACAGAAGCTGAGAAATAGAAGTAATTGGTGAAATAAAGTGTAGACCACCCCTCTAAAAAACTGTTGTGTGATCTCTGAATTAACCAAAGGGCAACAAGGAAGAAATCAGGATGGTTAGCAGGTCATGGATTCATTGGAGGGCACAGCACAGAGACAGCTGTTAGCACAGAACTGCTGCTGGAATGATCAGATCAATAATGACCGGGGTGGAAAAGGGAAAGGAGAGGGAGGCAACCTTCCCGTGAAAGCAAGCACAAACAACAGGAGAGAGGAGCACACAGCTGGTTGGGCTGGGGCTGGGCTGTTTTTCAGGAAAAGAAAACTTCATCTAGTGAGAATCATAAAAGGTTGCAAAATCAAAGAGCCAAAGACTGGAAGGGCTTTGGTAAATATTAACAAATAAAGACGTGCATGCTTTGAAAGACTAAATTAAAGGCAGGGGGAGCCTTTGTAGGGATTTGAATGGCTGGGGGTCAGTTCTTAGTGAGGTTTCACGGGTGTCCAGGTGGGAGCTGGGATCCTTCCTTAGGGCATGTCAGTGGCTGCTCCAAGGAAGGGGCTGTGCCAGCAGCATGTCAGTGCTGCTGCAGACACCCAGGAGATAACTTTGGAGTGAAACCTTCCTGCAAGGGACAACATGGGAGCAAAAACAGGCCTGAGAAGAGTCAGGAGCTCAGAAGGGGTTGTGAGGCAGGTCTGGATGGAGGGGCCCATTGAAAAGGCTGGCAAAGACATATCCCACCTCTATAAATGAAGGCTTGTCAGTTCCATTTTTGAACTTTGCCCTCCCTTGATGATTTGGCACTTGCACGGTGGCTGTTCCTGCTTGTCTTCACCTCAGCAGTTATCTACCAGCAGGGTCTGATTATCTCGGGGCAGCGCTCCGTGCCTGTGACATCCCTTAATTAAACTATGACAGTTGCTAACTATGGAAAAGAAAAATACTGGAGGGAAAAAAACCCTCACTGCATTCTCATTAGACCACAGTATTCAAGAGACTTTGGGTGCCACACAGGAGAGCAGTACAAAGGATATTTTTAATGAGCTTCAGTAAAGGTGCCCTTGATTTTGGTTTGTCTCTAATTGTGCGAGCTTTGATCTTGATTTCTTCAAGAGATATTTTACTGTGCACTTAGTTAGCACTGAGAAACCTGAACATATTTTCCTTGTCCAGTTTCTAAGAGAGGAAAAAAGTTTCCTCTGGAAAACGGTTCCTAGGAAAGTTTCACCAGGGAAAGAAGCATCTTCAGGACCTGTCCCTCTAATTGTCTCCAAAGAGGTTCTGCAGAAGGAAGTGTGCTCAAGTGATGTGGAACACCTGCACTGGGACAGGTGAAGTCAAATGCTGACTCTGGGGATGTGTTTCATGCTGGGCTACCATGTGCAGGGAGAGGAAAGCTTTAGAAAGGCAGGAAAGCAGCTGAGGAATATCGCAAGGCTGTGTAGCTGCACAAACCCAGCTCGTGGCCTGGGACTTCTTGGCCCATTCACTCTCCCTCACATTATGGCTCCAGTTAGGACTGGGAGCCCCGTGGGAGGGAATTTCTGCATTTGTCACTTGGAGAGAGCTCCTGGTCTCCCTGAGAACACTGTTGAAATCTCTTTTTAATATGAATCATTTAGTGTTTTGCTTATTAGTAAAGCAAGAAAAAAGATGCAAACTCAAGGTAATTGCAAAGCTGTTTTTAAATTAATCTTGGCATTTAGCTGCTTGACAAATCTGAAACCTCTGAAATCATTGCACAGCTCTAACAAATGAAGTTTTTCTTCAGGAGAGATCAAGTCTGGAGGTTTTTGTATTTCCAGCCATGGCTTTACAGCTAAGGCTGCCAGGAATTAAGCTTTCTAGAACCAGACTGAGCTCACTGAGGGAAGAGCCTTCACTTCAGAAGGAGCTCAGGCTGCCTCAAATTAATACTTGATTCAGTGGAGCCTCAGACTTGAGTTTAGGCGTAGCTGGCATAAAGGCAATGCTGGAGAATATCTGTGGTGTGAGAACAGCTGCACTCGGGCTGTGAACCCTCCTCTTCCCAGCAAGAGCACAGGATAAAACCTGCTGAGACATCCTTGGTACCCTGCCACGAGCTCCCTTCCTCGGTGCCTTTTCATCTCCCCCCCTCGCATGAATATTAACAGCAGTTGTTTCCCTCTGAAGAGCTGCAGTGCTAAAATGCAGCCAGCGGTGCCTCCTCAGCCGAGGCAGCGCTCAGCTTAGCGGGGAGGAGCTCGCTGAGACCCCGAGAGCCGCTGTTCTGCAGCGGAGCCATGGGCATGTGGGACTCTGGGGCAATTAAACACGCTGGTGACTTCTTGCGTTATTGAACTAGGCTGGATTTAATCAACAGCCCTCAGCGCCGGGTGCCTGCAGGTCACCGGTGGGAGGGAATGCCAGCCTGGAATCCAGGGCTTCCCTGCCGAGAGGCTCACAAAAGGCAGGGGGAAAAGAATTCATCTGAAGCTTCACATGTTCCCTGGAATAACGTTCCAGCCCAGTGAAAGTTTAGCTGCAGTGTCTGCAGCTCCTTCACCATGAGTCAGGGGAAAACCTCCTTTTTATTGGTGTGAGTGAGTGCTTTAAGGGGCAGGTCTGCAGCTGAGGGAACGTCCTGCTCCCAGGTACAGCACTAACCTTTAGAGGTGCTGTGAAAGCACTTTTGCCTCGTTGTCTCCTGGATGTTTATTTGCTCCTTTTGAAATTTTTTTGCTTTAGCTATCTACAGATTCCTCCGATGAAATTACTCAGGGGATAAATCACTGCCCCGTGCAAAGCACCTAATCAAACAGATAAGTCTTGCGTTTCACCCTTGCCTCTCTCACTCCCACACATGACTTTGCATGTGAATCTTTAAGACCTGTATGCCCTATATTTTCTCACTCTAATGCTGCAATTAATCACATTACATAACCAGCCTACTGCTGTTTCTAATTAAATTTTTCGGGGAGGGTGGGGAGGGAAGAAAGAACCCTGCATTTAAATACCGTGAAGGGTCTGTCTTGAAATGACAATGCCAGGAAGCGGCGAGGGAAGGCTCCCTCCATCCTCCTCCTCTCACCCCCGTGCGCCGGGAGCTGCGGCGCAGGCCCGGCTTATGCAACATCCCACGCCGGCGTCTGACTCACGCGCACTTACCTCACCCAGGACAGGCTAAAAATAGGGATTCATTCTTAACTCTGCACAGCCGGGCTCTGCCTCGCTCCCGAGAAGACCCTTGACGGGATTAAAATAGAGCGCGCAGTGTTTCCTGCCGGGGATGCGCCGGGCTCGCCCCCGCTCGGGGAGCGGGCAAACGCCTTCCGCGGCCGCGGGGCTTCCGCGCTGCTCCGGGCAGCGGCCACCGGCCGGGACGGGGCAGCGGGGCGCCAGGCCTCGGCCAGCAGCGCTGCACTAACCGCGTGCCAGCTTTGGGGAAGGGACGCCGGGCTGGAGGATGTGAAATCAGCCCTGGGCTGGCTGGGAGGAGGCTGCTGCTCCCGGAGTCGGGATGCGCCGGGGCTGTGGGAAAAGCCTCCCGCAGAACTCTCTCTGCAGCTGCAGCTGAGACCGGAGCGCTGCCCCGTGTCCCCCCCTCGCTCCGAGGTGCAGCCCGCGCTCTCCCCAACTCCCTCCCATCTCCTTTTGGGAATGCTCCAGGACAGGGCTGACACAGCCCATCCCTCCCAGGAGAAGAGAACATCCGAGAACATCCCCTGCTCGGCACAGGGATGTTCCCACCTTTGCTGCAGCAGCACTGCCCCGGCTTTGTGAGGCTCACGGCATGTCCAGAGCCCCCGCGCCCGGTGGGGGATGTCTCAAGAGCTCTACTGCCAGTTTAAAACAAAGCAGTTTTCGAGCTGTCCTGGTGGCTGCAGAAGGATCCAAAGTGCAGACGAGTGTCTCAATACTCAGAGCTAGTGAACTTCCAGATGAATTAGAAAACTTTAAAAATATTCTGGCAATTGGTACATCACTCCAATGAATTTTCTGGCTGCCCTGAAGAAAAAGTCCTGGAGCCTCGGCTTGGTGTAATTGGCACCGGGCTGCTTCCCTTCCCCTCTGCTTTCTCATCACATGAATCTTTGGCTGAGAGCCATTTAGAGGGGCTGATGATGTTTTCCCCTACAAATTCTACCTTAAACAATTTGACAGTGAAAAAAACCCTGTACTCATTTTGCTTCCATTGGTCTTTTTGAAAACATCTGTTTCTAGGTTGCCTTATTTTCCCTGGAATTTCAGTCTCAGCCCCTCTTTAACCTGGCAGTCGGGATGAGCAGTGAACCAGAGGCTCCTGTGACAGTGCTAACCCAACTGGACACATTCTTCATAGATTCACCATGACAATAGAATTTCTTAAACACAAATCCTGTGCTTGAGGAGATCCACGACCATTCTCTGATTCCGGAGCTAACTTTAGAGTGTATTTGTAAGGAATTTTAATCAGATTATAATAAACATATCTAATTCCTAAAGGCCACGTAAAGACTTGTCTTCATCTTTCTGCTCCTCCCCGAGGGCATGGGCAGTAGCGGGGCAAGGTAGCTGCGTCCCGGTTATTTTGCCTCTGGCATCCATCCCTCTGAGCCCGAAGCTCAGCCCTCACCCTGTGGCAGTCAGCATCATTCACGTCATTCTGTGCCTCACAGCAGCAGCAGAGCTGCCCTCGCTGCCCTGAAGAGATGCACAGGAGGATGTGGTTTGGTCAGCGGTCCCCGGAGCAGAGCGGTGGCAGCGCTGCCTCACACTCTGTCACCTCGGTGCCCTGTGAAGCTGAGCTCCTGCTTCACGGAGCCAGAGTTCAGTGGGGATGGGGAACGGAGGTGGCAGGACGCTCTGATGCCATGTGGATGTCTGAGGTGTTTCCCTGATTGCTGCTAAATTGAAATCTCCTGTTTGATGTGATTGAGAAAGAATGCAAATGGATTTACAGGAAAACCTGGGGAAGAGGAAGGAGGCTCTGGTTAACTGGGAGAAAGAAAAGATGATAAGGAAAGGGAGGAAGGAATAAGACAGACACAGAGAGAGAACTATTTAAGGAAACAGACACCTTGAGAAGATAAAACAAAAAAAAACCCAACAAAACAGTGGGACCAGGGTAAGGGACAGCAACAAGAAGCAAAGGGTTTAAACAAGCAGAGAGCAAAGCTCATGGACCAGAGCACAGAGTGAGGGAGGAAAATTAAAAGCAGGGAGCTGATTTATATACAGATAAACAGCCTTGTGCAACAAGGGTTTTCACGGCATCACACGGCACATGTCCTACATCAGTGCAGCAGTCAGGAAAGGGTGTAGCTGAGGGATGCTGCTTTGGAGTGCTGGAGCCTAATTACTACCTCCTGTTATTTGGGACAAGTGTTTTAAATTTGCATTCTGCCCTGAGAGGCATTACTCCCTCTAATAATTTCAAGTCTTGGTTTGGAGCTGGGAGAAGGAAATTTCGGAGTAGCAAAAAAGTAAGTTGTGGGCCTTGGACGTGGGAGCAGAGGTGCAGAGGTGGTGAGAGTGTGTCAGGAGCCAAGTGCTCAGGTTTGACATTTCTTCAGTGCTGGCTGCTGGCCAGAGGAGAAACTTCTTGTGCCTGCCTGGCCACCACCTGAATCCAGAGCAGGGAAGGTAAATGGAGCCCTTGTTTCATGTTGAATTTTCATGCTTGTGGGCCAGGTTCTGTCATTTTCTGTGTTGGATGTGCTGCTCTGTGTCATGTAAAGCAAAGCTAACTTGGACAGAGTTTCAGAACAGAAATTTCTGTTTATATAAAACTGAGAGGAGTGTCCTCAATGCTTCCTGCAGTGTCCAGACAGTTTGTTGTGACATAAGGGACGGAAAGTGGAGGAGCAGGGCTGTCAGTGCTAGCAAAGCCTGCGAGTTGGATGTGACAAATTATGGACTGGTTACAAAAGCTGGAGATGTGGGACCAGCATCCTTGAAGGATTAGAGTGGGTGTTAGGAAGAAATTCTTTACTCAGAGACTGGTAAGGCCCTGGCACAGCTTGCCCAGAGGAGCTGTGTCTGCCCCATCCCTGGAAGTGTCCAAGGGAAGCTTGGATAGCTTGGAGCAACCTGGGATAACGGAAGGTGTCCCTGCCATGGCAGGGTCCCTTCCAGCCTAAACTCTTCTGTGATTCCACAGTTGTGTGGCACAGTTTTCACAGCAGTGAGGCAGGAATTGAGGAGGCAAAGCCTGTTGCTGTGGGCTGAGGCCCGTGGCATGCCAGCCCATGGAGAACCAGGGCTGGGAACCCCTGGCTGCCAGCAGCCTGAGGCCACGTGCTGGTTGCCCAGCACTGTGCACAGCCCTGCTGAAATGGGTGATTTCTCTCACGGAGAAGGGCAGTGATATGCTCCTGTTTTCCTTGTCAATGCAGAGTGGCCTGACGCTGCACTGGTTTGGAGGCCAGAGATTGCCCAGGCACTGGTGGCAGGTCTTCCTGAGATCCATGCGTATCCCAAGCACAGATCCCACTCTGAGTTTCCTAACTGGCCCATTAAATAAACAAACACAGCAGAAATCCAGTGTGGGCAGTAAATTCCTCAAGCTGGAGAGCCCAGAGACATTGCATTGCTGCGGGGTTCTTCTCAGGGCGAGGCAGGGAGCTTGAAGTTAATGCAGGAGAGGAGGAAAAAGCTGATGCAAGGCTGGAAAGGAGGAGGGAAACAAAAATAGGGAAATATCTTGCATTTCTTTATTATGCATTGGATTCTGTAATGCAGTTCACCTGTAACCCAGTGGGATGTGGTTGGGTGGAACAGCACGCAGCACCCTCAGTGTGTGAATCCCCAGCAGCTGCTTTCTGCAGTGGGGCAGCCTCCTGCCAGGGAGTGTGGGCAGCACTGGGGCACAGAGCTCCCCTGGCTGCAGGACAGCAGGGCACTGTGCCAGGGACCCCTTCAAACAGCCAAGCACAGAACCAGAGCTTTGCAGCCCCTCTGGGCTCTCACCAGTGCTGGTGCTGCAGCCCTCCCGTGGGTGATTCCCGTGCACAGGGTCCCTTGGCTGTGCCAGCTGTACGGGCAAACCAGGGAGGGCAGGGCAGCTGCCAAGGCCTTTGTGTGCCCACGGGCTGGTGTTTGGCCCTGTCCTGTCCCACTCCAAGGGCTGTGCTGGAGGGTTTGGGACTGTCAGCTGATGGCTTTCTTGCCTGTGGTCTGGTTGAGCAACGTGCTCAGCCGTTCGCTCGGGGCTGGCTAAGGGAGTTTGTGGTGTTACTGTGAATAGAGGTCTTGTTATAAGCACTGGGAGGGAAAAACAGACTGCACCTCCCCAGAAGAACAGCAGCTAAACTCTGTTCATGACCTGAAGGGAAGGAGGATATCTTGGGAGTACCATATAGGCAAAAAATCCACCTCTGGCTCCGGCGTGGCGTTGCTCACCCTGCTGCTGTCACACACAGAGCTCTGCAGGTCATTCTGCCACCCAGCAGAACAGAGCAACTCACCCTGGAGCAGGTTTTACTCAAACCACCTATTCCCAAGGAGTTCATTTCTGAGAAGAACATTCAGGGAGGGTTTGCTGCTATTTCTCTGCAGAGTTGCCCATTTTTCCCCTTTTGCAGTAACCAGTCACTTTTCAGCCCATGAAGGTGCTCGTCCTCCCAGGAGCTGAGGTCTGACCATGCTGGCCATGATCTGCAGCTGTGTCACCTGGCAGGGAAAAGCCTGTCCCATCCCAGGATGGGCTGCCCAAAATCCCAAAGCCTGATGGATTGCCCTTTTACTAGAGGATTCCTGTCCTGACTTGTGAGGACAAGGCAAGCCTTTTGGAAGCGGAGGAAGGTACTGCTGATTGGTACTGATTTATCTGGGACTGGCACTTAGTCTGAGAATATTTCTGGATAGAATTTGGAGAAGATCCCAAAAGTGTTGCTGCTAGCAATGGATTACTGGGATATATGGCTAGTGGGAGAAAACTCTTCCACTGAGAGCTGAGATGTGGCAACCACAATTGCCAGTCTTGGGAAAGTTGAGCCACCCCATCAATCTGTGATAATTGTCATATTTATGAACATTTTAGGGGAAGTTATTTTGGGGTGAGAAGCTGAAAAAGTGTTTGACTTAATGTAAATGCTGCTCAGCAACAACTAAACCATTAGAGCATTATCAGCATTAGTCTTATCCTAAATCCAAAGCACAGCTCTGTATCAGCTGCTGGGAAAAAATGTTAGCACCACCCCAGCCAAAACCAGGACATGTGATGGTGAAAGCTTCTTCAGACAGCATACTTTGTTCATTTAATATCACATGCAAATGTAGAAACCTGAACTGGAACCTCAGAAAACCCCCAGAGAAGTATTTCTCTGTCTTATCCTCAAGAGGGTGAATGGGAAGCTCTGGCTGAAGAAGTGCTTAGAGATTGTAAATTAACTTATGCAGTCTTCTGATAAGCTCAAACTTCAGTCCACATTTCCAAGATTTCATGTCTTGAAGAGCCTGTTCTCCCACTTGCCTGACTTTTGTCCCTTGAATGAGGAGATTTGTTCTGCATCAAGTCACACAGATGAGGCTCAGGGTGTTTTACTCCCAGTAGCAAATAGGGAGTCCCTGTGCATTTCTCTCCTGGCCCTGCCATGGGACTGTGGCTGGGTGGATTTGGCAGTGCAGGTGCTGGAGCCTTGAGCATTCCTGCCTGGTTTCACCTGCTCCCCTGGCGCTCCCCAGGCACCAGGACTGTCTGGCACTGCTTGCTTGCTCAGCCACTGTGATTCAGCTCTTGATGCTGTAGTTAAACCAGCATTTAATATCTTCTGTCAGAACTTTGATTAAAGAGAAATCTATCTGATGCGTTGCGCTGGCAGAGGAGGCAGCTGGGTGGTCCCAGCCCGGTGTCTCAGGTGGCAGCAGCTGGCCTGGGGCAGCCACCACGGCTCCAGCTGTGGCAGCAGGGCTGGCGTGACTCTCGGAAGTCATCGGGGGAGGGTGCAGAGCATGAATCAGTCTGGATTTCTCTGATGGTTTCCTAGCCAGAGTCTTCAGGCAAATATGTACTTTTGCATCATAACAGCTGCTGCCCTTTCTGCCAGTTTCTAACGCTTGCGGTCGCCGGCTTGGCTCTCGCTCGTCCTTCCACCCAGTGTAAACAAATCCCACCCATGTTATGTTTGGGAGATGAAAGCAGAGATCAGTGAGTGAGGCAAGGAGCTGTGAGTGGGATGTGTGCTGCTCGGTCATGTGGCCAAGCGTGGTTATCGGGAAGCACGTGAGCTCCTCACTGCACTGTCCCCGCTCCCAAACCAGGGGTTAAAGGTTGGGCTCGGGGATCTTGGAGGTCTTTCCCAACCTAAATGATTCTGTGAAACCCAAACTCAAGGTCTTTAGCAAAAGGGCGATGTTGTTAATGCAAAGTCATCCCTGTTTAAAATAAGGAATGGAAACGTCTTCATGGCTTAAACATCATAGCTATGGTTTGCCTTAAGTTTTCCTGGGAAGAGGCATCCTTTGTCTCCATACTTCAGGGCCTTGGAGAAACTGTTCTTAGATGTCTTGTGATGTCTTGCGTTTGTGACTTGAGGGAGCACAAAGCGATTACATCTGTGAGTAATAACTGCTCCAGAGTGTCTGGAGAGAAAAGTATATGGCAGTAACAGATGAGATATGGGAGGGGACTGGGAAAGGGTCAGGGAGGTGACAGAGCAGATGAGAGAAGGATGCTGCTCCTCTGGTCCAGAAACCAGGACAGGAGCTGCCAGGAGCAGGGACTCTGTAGGATCACCACAGCTTCTCCCTGCCCTAAGAGGAGTAGGAACATTGGAGCTCCTCCTTACCACATGTGTATGAGGTGATCCTGTTTTAATGATGCTCAGTACTTCCACATCCTTTTTCTCTCCAGTAATGCTTTTTTTTTTTTTTTTGCTGTGTAAGGCCTTTAAGTGGGTTAAGAGAAAAAAAAAAGTGACGATCTCCTATATTTTGATTTTGCTGCAGTGATTTCTGCACCTGCTCTGGGGGTTTCATTGGTGTTTGTACCCTGGGCTGGGTTGGAGCCTGATGGAGCCAGCCCCGAGGTGCCGGCTGGCTCCAGCCGTGTTGGCAGCTCCCTGCAAGGACATGAGGGAGTATGTCTGAGGAATGACAGGCAAAGCTTTCCCGTGACGGTCCCTGTGCCTTTCTCCAAAGGGAATTCCCTGCATTTGGAAAGATTGTTCAGGCTCAGGAACTGCAGCCAAGATCCTGAGACAGGCAGCAGAGGTCCCGGTAGCTGTGATGGTAATGAAGGAGCAATAGGGACACTCTTTCCCTGGCAGCAGTCCCGAAAGCACTGCCAGATCAATTCCCAGAGAAAAAAAACGGCTTTATACCTCAGAATAAATGGCCTTGGGAGGCAGTTAATGCTGGAAAATCAGCCAAGGCAAAGCTTGCTGATGGGAGGTTGGTGTTGCCACTGTCTGGTCCCAACATCACGAGCAAACCAAAACTGGGGAGCAATGGAGAAGTGGGGAAGGAAATGTGAGAAAACGAATGGCAGTTCTGTGCAGTGTTTTGTGTCATCAAAGGGGTCACTTTGAGCCCTTTTGCATTTTACTTTGGGTTTTTATGCCCCTCGACTCTCCTGTGAGATGCACACCCAACGTGTTTCTGCAGCCCATCATCACAAGGAAGTTCCACTGAAACTGTGGCTTGTGCAATCCCTTTGCCATGGATCTGACCCATCCCGACACCAAAACGTTATAGAATGGTTTGGGTTGGAAATGAGTCATAGAATGGTTTCATTTTAAAACTTATCTCACTCCCTGACCTTGGACACTTCCTGGGATGGGGCAGCCACAGCTTCTCTGGGCAACCTCACCACCCTCACAGCCAAGAATTTTTCCCTATATACAATCAAACCCTGCCCTTGGTCCTTTTAACTCCATTCCCCTTGTCCTGTCACTCCAGGCCATTGTCCAAAGTCCCACTCCAGCTCCCTTGTAGGCCCTCTAACCAAGGCTGGTGGGAGCCTCCAGAGACACATCTCAAATTCAGCATGGGTTTCCCAATGATTTGAATTTTTTTTCCCAGGAAACGTTCACTGGTAGAGAAGCAGTGCCTGGCCACCATTAGCAGCACTTCGGAGCCAGCCACAGCCATTCCCTCACTCTGAATGTGTGCAGGAAACACTTGGAGAGATTGGAAAAAGCGAGAAAAAAGCTTTTAAAAATTATCTGGACCTCTGGTTTGTTGTGGTCCCTGTCCTGGTTCAAGATCAGCAGCAGCAGCAGCCGGCCAGTGGCGCCGTTAAATGTCTGGCTGACTCAACTGGTGCTGGGATCTGCTGGGTCAGGAGGGGACGGGTTCACGCCTGGGGCACGAGGCTGCTGGAGGTGATGTCCTGGCCAGGAGACAATCCCTGAACACCTCCTGCCTGCCCTGCTCACTGTCCAGAGCTGCACAGCCCTTGAGGCGTTTGGAGGGACACTGGGATAACCTGGGATAACCTTTGAGGTGTGCTCGCGCTCCTCAAAGCCACCTTTTGTACCCAGACTCTCAGGTCAGCCTTGGTGATGCTTCCAGCTCTTGCTCCTTCTTGCTTCTTCTCTTTATTTTAATGCCTTTTAAACTGAATTTTATTTAACTCCTGTAACAGTCACCCATTAAAATTCTTTGCTATCCTCTGGATGTACAAGGATCTGTGGGACACCAGGATTTGCTGGAGTGAGGGTGAGGAGGAGCTTTGAAAGCAGAGCTATTGATTAAATAATTAAATGGATACAAATGAGCTTTTCTTGGGATTTTGCTTAGCTGGTTCTTGGGTGGGAAAAAAAAAAAAAAGTAGGTGGCCTGAGAAGACCAGTATTCTGCCAGGTCTCTTTCCTGTTTGGAAAGGGTCTTTGGAGTTTCTCACTGCAGGAAATTGCATTGCCATCAATAATTTATTTCTCTTTAGCAAGGGGACCTTTCCTATAGTGATGCCTGTCTTAGAGGCCTGTCCTGCAGCACACCCAGCTCCCTTCCCCAGCCCCACTGCAGACACCCACCTATTCCAGGCTGGGGTTTCTCAGATTCCCACTGAAAACAGTGTCAGAGTCCCTGGGTGGTGGGGAGGATGCCGTGGGTCTCGTGGCTGTGCAGGTGAGGACCCTGCAGTGCTTCCCATGGCAGCCTCATCCCCCCAGTCCTGTGGCTCCAAGGAGGGCAGGGAGCCTTTGGCTCTCTGGTGTTCTGTGCAATAACGCAGATGTGATCAGTGATACAAGGACGGATTGTGCAGCTTTTAGCAGCTTTTGGAGAAGGTCTGTGTTGCCTGATGAGGTCTCTGGGTGCCGGGGCAGTGCTGGAGGCACCGCCTCACATTCTTGGAGATGCTTCAGGAGCCGCTGGGCACCGCAGGGTCCATGGAAAAGGTGGATCACAGCCCTGGCACGCCCCAGCGTGAGCTGCAGCTGTGCTCACACTTCCCACAGCCTCAATCTGTCCAGTCCCTCCAGCGCTGGCTCTCGTTTTGGGTTCACCTGTTAAAAAGTGGGACTCAGACACCTCGTGAAATAGGATTGGTTTTGTCTGAACACGCACTGTTCCCTCTGAAGCTTCTTTGGAACCCTGTTTTACCATTAAAAACAGCTAAAATGAGGAAAAAAATTTCAGAGAGATTTCAATATTAAACCAGGGCAATTTTTACTGTCTTTCCCCCCTTTTTAATTTGGTTTAGAGCTGATGGGAACTGTTTGAAAAAAAAAAAAAAGAGCTGGCAAAGTTAATCTTTGAATAGCAAACGTCCCTGAAGGGAGAAAGGGGGGAGAAAAAAGGGAGAATGGTCCTTTCAAAGAATCATTGACCTAAATTGCACTTTAATGCACATACCACGCTGTCCACACCACCTACGTGTCTCCAGGAATCCTGCTCAATAACAAGCACTCAATGTTTAGTCATTTCCTGCAGCACGTTTGCAGGAGCCGGTGGCTCCGTGCGATCGCATGTGTCAGTGCTCGGCAGCTCCAACAGTTGCTTTCCATATCAGCAGCTGCTGGCTTCCATCTCCTGTTGGGAAAGGTGCCACGGCCAGCCCAGGTTAATGTTTCAGCCGCCTTCCAGCAGGAGTTCCAGCAGAGGCTGAGGTGACGTGGTGACACCTGGCCCCAAAGCTGGGGTTTTCAGCTCGCTCGGGGAAATCCTGGCTTCAGAGCCGAGCAGGCTGCACAGCAGGAGATGGGTTTGTCCTTTCCCTAGCAGGGCTTTTGAGGAGGTTTTGTTTTTGTGTTTGTGCATCTGGTGAGTTTATGGGCTGGGTGGCAGCGAGTCACGCAGGGGAAGCAGGGGCTGCTCCCACCTGGGCAGCTCTGGCTCGCCCAGCCCCAGCTGCCTGCCAGGGATGCCAGCGTCCCCTGCCTGTGCCCGTCCTGGCTTCCCACTGCTCCTCACATCAGCCCCAGCTCACTCCCTGCTGCATGGGGGCCAGAGTCAGGAATTTACACAGACAGGTGGTGCTAGGACAAGAAGGAATGGTTTTAAACTAAAACAGGGGAGATTAAATTGGGTATTAGGAAGAAATTCTTTCTTGTGAGGGTGGTGAGACCCTGGCACAGGTTTCTCAGAGAAGCTGTGGCTGCCTCATCCCTGGAAGTGTTCAAGGCCAGGTTGGGCAAGGCTTGGAGCAGACTGGGATAGTGGAAAGTGTCCCTGCCCATGGCACAGGGATGGAAAATGAAATGAGCTTTAAGGTCCCTTCCAGCCCAAAGCGTCCTGTGATTCTGTTATTTTATAGCCATGAGCTCAGCCGTGCAGCGAGGATGATCTTGCCCAGAGAGATCTGCAGTTTGTGCACTGCCCTTTCAGACAGGCACCGGAGCTGCTTGCTGCCCAAGGAATCGAGGGCTGGATCCTCTCACTTTTTAAAGTGTCTGCCTTCAAAATGGTGGCTGCTTCTCACTTGAAGTTCATGAGAACAGATGGCTGGATCTCAGAGACAGGAGTTACAAGCTATAGGGTGTTTTTCACCACATGTCTTGCTAGTTTCCCTCCTAAAAAAAAAGATCTGTGTGAGAACCCTCCCAACATGCCAGGCCAAATCTGACCGTCTGTTAAGTTCACTTTATATAATCTCTGTTTAGAACTGAGTGCCCTTTAAAAACCCGGGGAGGGCTCCTTGCTGGGAGCTCCCGGAGCCCAGGGCGGGCAGCAGCTGCACAGCCACCCCTGCCCAGAGCCCAGCAGCCTCCCTGCACAGATATTTGATTTTTAGCTCTGGAGGAGGGGGCAGCCTGTCAAACGTGGAGAGGGGCCCTGCGTGCGTGCTCAGGGCACAGCCAGGGCTGCTTGGCAGCCCGTGTGTCCCACGGGCACATCCAGCAGGAGAGCACGGCGGGATCTCACAGCTCCAGGAGCAGCATATGCTCCGGGAGACCTCGCTACGTTGCATAAGCCTCCCATCCCAGGAGCTGGCTGAGCACAGCACATGAGTCAACAGCACAGCGAGACTTGTGCCGTGGGAGTCACACCTACTCTTGGCTGCAGAATTATCCAGAGAAGCAGAAGGTTAATAGGAACAAAATAAAGCCGAAGGAAGCCTTAAAGGTTAGTTGCAGGATTTGATTCTGCTGGAAAGAGAGGGAAAAATGGGTCAGGCAGGGTAATGCAAAGCCATGGTGTCTGTCTCCTCAGGAGACAGTCCAGTTAGGATCAGTAAAAATGTGATCAATAAAACATTTGTATTTTCAAATTATCTGCTTCTGGAGAGAGCCATTGTTAATCACAGAAAGAATGAGAAAGAATGTGAAGTAAAGCTCCAGGATGCTCAAGAAATATTACCACTGCATGGAAGCAGTTCTGCAAGACAGGGAGTGACTCCTCAAAGTGTGCAAACACAGGCACAGCAAACACCTGACCCGGAGCATCAGCAGCACCAGCACAGTCCTTGGCTTTGCTTCTGCTCTATAGATCATTGCTTCATCTAGAGTTTGTTATTTTATCTTGGGACAGTTTGAAAACTTTGATTCAGACAGGAATCAGAACCAGAGCAGGAGCAGGTCAGTCTGTGGCACCTGAAACCCCTGAGCATCTCTGGTCCATGCAGGGCAGGGCTCGTGCTGCTGTGCAGTGCCAGCAGTGGCATCCTCAGGGGAGGGACAGCGGGGCTGGGCTCCCCACTTCTCACCAGTTTGGCCCCAGTTTGGCCTCGGTACCCTGGTACCTGACTGGTCTGCAGCAGTTTGCAGCTTGAGTCCCCACTCAGATCTGATCCAAATTTCCCATTGGGCTCTGGAGCAGGGTGGGAAATGGGGATATCCTGAAAAGATGAATTCACAGGATTTCAGTTTATAAAGATGCTCCACTGAGTAAAATTTATCTTGATATTGAATCCTTACTGTAGGCTCACATAAATGAGTTTGCTTTATTGCATTTGTATTTGTCAAGAATGCAGCGGGGCCTGCCTGGCCTCAGGAGAAGAAAAAGAGGGAATACAGAAAGTTATGTTTAATTTCCAGCATGCTATCTCAGTTTTTTCCCCTAAAACAAGATTCCCACGGCCAAAGCTGATATTGCTCGTGATGCAGACTTGCCTGCCTGAGGTTCACCTCGGTCCCAAATCCGTGCTGTAAAACCCGGGGATTACCAAGGTGGGAGTGGAAGCCCCTGGAGGCTGGAGCTGCTGGGAATTGTGTCCTTGCTGTGCAGGGCCCTGGCTGCCGGCCACGTCCCAAGGCCTGAGTGGAGCACCACCGTGGGGGAGGTGTTGGGCAACACAAGGGATGTTTCATCCCTCGCTCCCGGTGCTCTTGCAGAGGGAAGGATCGTCTTGTGATCAGGGCACAAGACCGGCAGTCAGGCGATGTGGGTCACTGCAGAGCTGGGCTTGCCAACAGGACTGAGGAGTCCTGACACCTCCCGAGGCACAGGCACTCTGGGAACCTGCAGGCTGCCTTCTGCCACTTGGGGTTCTTCGTGGTGGTCTTGTTGGGGACTAACAGCTCAAGGGATTTAGCAGAGTAATTTAGTGATGAACTGTACTGTGCTGGAGCCAAAGAACACCCAGTGGCCTTGGGCTGGAGTTTGGGAAAAAGGCCCTTAGGACGGTGGAAGGGGTAATGGAGGGAGGTGGATGGGGTGTGATTAGTCATCCCAAGTGAGAGGGCACTTGCAGGGTGCTTATCTCACCACCAAACCCTGCACTCCAGCTCATGAAAGGCTTCTCTCTCCTGAAGGTGCCAGAATCCCCTTTCCTTTGCAGGAATGCTGAATGCCCACACTGTGTAGTGTGTGTGAGTGCTGGGGTCCTGCACACATGGAGAGCACCGGGGTGGCCTCCCCTCCTGCCCAGGGCTGTTTGGGCTGGAGGTGTCACCCTGTCCCTCTCCCTGACCCCAGCCGTGGTGGGAAGGGGACAGGGTGACACCTCCAGCCCAAACAAGCTGCTCCTCTCACCTGCAGGGTCCCTCCACAGGCACTGGGCAGTTTCAGGGCTTCCAGGTGTGGCCATCACCTGTCCCCCACGCGGGCCCAGGTGAGGGGACCCAGCTCAGGTATGTGGGTGCTTGAAGGGTTCCCAGGAGAGCTGAGCCCAGCCTGTGCTGCATCCCTGGCAGTGAGCACAGCCTCTGAGCTCCATCCCTGCCGTCCCCCCAGCATCTGCCATGGGTCCTGGCACAGGAGACTGCTCAGTTTTTCCTAAATCTGGCTGATCTGTTTCCTGGGAAATGGGAGTCAGCTTGCTGCTTGCATCAGCCCCAGAGTGGCAGCTGGGAAGTCAAAGTCCCTCTTTAGCTGTAGACACACAGAGGAGCTTTCATCCCCAAAATGTGCAAGGTTTGAAATGTTCATGGAGGAAAAAAAGAACACTTCCTTATAGGGAAAAAAAGGATAAAATTCAGTAAATCTGTTTGGTTCCTATGGGCCTTCTTTCAGGTACAGACTTGAGGATCTGGAAAGAGGCAGAAAGGGGGAGAAATCCCAGCTGAGAAGGTTCTGTGTGGTGTGTCCAGGTGGTGGGAGCCTGAGCAGAGGTCCCTGCTTGGCTGTGGGCTCCCTCCCTGCTCCACCCGGCTCCCAGCCACTGGTCTTGTGATTCCTTTTTTTTTTTTTCTTTTTTTTTTTCTTTCTTTTTTTTAAAATTATTTTTATTATTTCAGTCCCATGATTTTGTTTTCACCATTCCTAATTCCCTGCCTTGGGGAAGGGAGGCAGGGAACAGCACAGATTTGTACTGCTGTGATTTTCGGGATGTCGTGGGCCATAAAGTGGCATTGAAGTGATGAGGCATTGCCAGCCAGGCTGCAGAAATCAGATTTTTGATGGAAAGGGGGTAATGCACTTCTAATGCAGCTGGGGGTTTACTTCTATTCATTTCAGTACTCCACTTCTTTCCTTGCTTTACCCAAGCAGTGAAAATCCATCAGCCGTGAGCCCCAGAGCAGAACCCTGGTGTGGTGTCACTTCAGGGTGAGCACAGGACTGTGCCTGGCCAAGGACAGGTAAAGATGAAATCCTGCCTCGTGCTGAGGTTCCAGAACTGAAGGGGTTATATTATTTCCAGGTAATTTCAATGGCACTCAGAGATCATTTCAAACTTCCACAGGGCTTTTCATCCTAAAGATTCCCAGAGCAGAGAATTCCACAGAGAAACCGCATGGAGATAAAATATGGCAATGGACTGATAGTGCCTGGCAAGAAAAGTACAGAACAACCTTCTGTTTTGGGTGCTGAGGGAGGGGAGCATCCAGACAGACAGATCTGTGTGATTTCTGTACAGGCACACCCCACCCCTCGTGAGAGACACGAGAACGAGCTCTGCTTCCCAAACCCCAGCTGGAAGGTGGCCCAGCAGTGCCCTGTGCCCACCTGACCCCGGGCCTTCCCCATCCCACTTCCCTGGGGCCAGGGGGACTGGTGGGACCTGGTGACCAGGCTGACCTGGAGCCCCCTGCCCTGGGTGACCAGGCTGACCTGGAGCCCCCTGTCCTGCTCAGCTGCCCTCGGGGCATGGCCATGGCAGGGTCCAGGGGTTTTCCTGCCTTGCAACTGGAAAGAAGCAAGAGAACAGTGGTGGATCATCAGTGTCCCATGGGGAGTGAGGTGTCTGTCACCTCCTGCCAGCGCTGGTGGCATCACCGTGGCTCCATGGCAGCTCTCAGTGTCACACAGGGAAAGCTGTGTGTCATTAAAGGTGCCCCTGAGCCAGCTGGGAGAAGTTCCCCAAATGGCTGGCTGTCCTGGGAGGGTGTGATGGACGTCAGCCTTCCTTTGGCCACTGCATCCTGTCCTTGGCTGGCAGCTGGAGCAGATTCCTGCTGTGGCAGTGCCAGGTCCATGTGTGTCCTTGCTCTCCTCTCCGTGCAGGAGCTCAGGGAGCGCCGTGTCCTGCAGCTCAGCACCTCACCCACGGTCCCTGGCAGTGCCCAGCCTGCTGGGGCCACGTCTGAGGGGGCAGAGGGAGGCTGCACCCCCAGCTCATCTCCCAAAACCCTCCCCACCACGTTTCCCAACAAGACAGAATAGAAACAGGAGCTCCTGCCAGGGAATTTCCACCCCAAATCAGTAATGCTTGAGTAGTCGGAATAAGCCACTAAAGGAGTTGATTTTTTTGTTGTTGGTGGTGGTTTTTTAATTTTGATTTTCTGGAAAGTTGGCCGTGTGGATGTGTGAGGTGGTGGTGGGTGTGGTGACCCCAGCACGGCACAAAGCCTTGCTCATAAGGGTTGCTAAGTGATGCCTCAAACGACAGCCATGGCTGGGGAGAGGCGACAGCCCGAGGGCAGGTCGGGCTCCCAAATTGTTTTATGGCTAAAGGAGGTTTTGGAGTTTTCTTTGCAAACACAAATAGAATTTATCTGTATTCTTAAGTCCCATAAGGAAAATAAACCCCAAGATCTCCCACTAACTTTTTGAGGAAGTTTCTTTCTGATGGAAATAGTTTGGTATCCAAAATACACAAGGCTCGGCGGCTCGGGGGAGGTCGTGGCAGGCAGCTGCGCTGGTCCTGTTACTCAGTGCTCTGGGAGGGGGTTGCTGGAAGTCTGGAGGAGGTTTCATGATGGAAGATTGGGCTAAATAAAGGTCTTCCACCTCCATAATTCCGGCAGCTGCATTTCAGCACAGGATCCAGTCACAGTGTGACACGGCGTCTCGGATGGAGGAGGGAGCCTCGAACCTCGCTGTGCTTGGGGGCAGCCAAAGTGATTAATGGAGCAGCCTCTGCTCAGGTGGGTTCCTGAGGTCCCTGTGAGTCCTGCTCCTGGTGAGCTGGCAGTGAGGGCTCAGTTCTTATCCTGTCTGTTCCCAGGAAGTGCCTCTTGGTGCACGTTAGCTCCGAGAGGGCTGGAGCCTGGCAGAGCCACAGCACCCGGATGTCCAGCCCAGCCCCGTCATTTCCAGTGAAGCTGGGCTTGTCAGGGGCATTCAGCCAGTCATGTCATGCTCTGGGCATCCTGACAGCTCCTGGCTGCTGGCTGGGAACAATACCACTGTTCCCAAGGGATGGCAAACCAAAATCAGGGTATTTTAGTATTTCCGATGAGTTTGTAAAGAGTAGCCAAAGTTGACAGGCTCCAGGCAGCTGTTTATAGAGTCATGGAGTGGTTTGGGTTGGGAGGGACCTTGAGAACCATCCCGTTCCACTCCCTGCCACGGCAGGGACACCTTCCACTATCCCAGGTTGCTCCAAGCCCCATCCAAGCTGCCCTTGGACACTTCCAGGGATGGGGCAGCCACAGCTTCTCTGGGCACCCTGTGCCAGGGCCCCCCCTCCCTCACAGGGAGGAATTTCTTCCTGATACCCAATCTGAATCTCTCCTTTCTAAGTTTAAAACCATCCCCCCTTGTGCTATTGCAACAGGCCCAGCTGGAGGGAGAATGTGGTGGGATGTTTTGTTTCCATGTGCAGCTCCTCAGGCCTGGCTGCCTCCTTTAGTTACCCGTGGGGTCAGGAATCACTGATCCCCCCAGCTCACCTGTGCAGCCAGGGCAGAGCAGGGGTAAATGAGGGTACTTGGGCTGCTCTGGGGAGGGGCTGCTGAGGGTGGGGAAGAGGAAAGCCCGTCTGGGGCGTAGCAGAGACCTGGAGGTTGTTATTCCATCAGGAGAGAGGGACAGCAGGCCAGCTCCCACCTTCTGGCTCAGCCTCCACAGGGAGTTGCTTGTGAGGCCAACTTCCTCTGGGAGGAAGAGAAAGAGAGCCATGGAAGCTGTCCAAACCCTCTGCTGAGAAAGAGGGTGAGGCCAGACAGGGTTGATTTGGGACTTTATTTGGGTGTGCTTGGAATTGCCTGCGCCGGGGAAGCACCGGGAGCTGAGGACGCAGATAACCTGTGGCTGCTGCAGGGTGAATCACCCTCCCACACCTGCACAGCGCACCTTGCTGGCTGCAGGGGCTGAACTGGCCTTTTTTGGGATGTAAATAGGAAATGAGCTGTGCAGCTGAGGCTCGGCAGGCAGCGGAGGGCTCTGCCGGCAGGGAGGAGGCTCGGCCAGCGCAGGCACCTCGTTAATAAGCAAATATATGTGGCTCCACAGGGTTTGAATAACTCCTGGGAGCAAAGCAGTTCTGAGGGCTGAGTCCTTCGCCTGCTCTAAATGACTGAAGTAATTGGATTTATTTCTCTTGCCGAGTCCCAGCACCCACAGTTTCCGTGTCACACACCTGACCCCGGCTGGCTCCCGAGCAGTGAACCTGGATGTGTTGGCTGGCCCTGGGGCTGGACCCCTCTCACTGTTTTCCCAGGTGGTTGTGTGCCTGCACACCTTGCTCTGGCTGGAAAAAGGCTTGGAAAACCTGAGACCTGCAGCCTGTGGGAAGAGCCATGCGGAGAAGGGACTGCTGGGGGCTCTGGCAGCTCCTGCCCACGCTGGGCAGGGCTGGGGGTGACACTGAGGGGCTCCAGCAGCTCTGGAACCCAGCAGGGGCTTGGCCTGTGGCACTGTCGTGACCAGGGGACCCTTTTCCATGACACTGCATCACAGGGGTGATTCAGCAGCTTTCTAGAAACGCAAGGATGTAAAAGAAGTAAAGAAGGAAGTTTTCCTTCTCTGTTTTCCTTCTCTGTTTTCCTTCTCTGTCTCTTTCTGCATTAAGAAATAAGGCAACTTGGGTTCTCCCTTCAGGGAAGAGGGAAATTTGGCACCAAAAAGCCCCTCCATCCCTTCCCACATCTCTCCACCACATGTCTCTGCTTCACTTCTCACTTGTTTTGACATCAAGTACTTTCCCCAAAAAATATTAGTCACAACTTTGGCTTCAAGCAGCCAACTCTTAACCTTCCTCAAAGTGGTTTGCAGGGGTGACGTTGAAATGTGTGATGGAGATGGGGACGGGTGGGCGGGTTCAGCCTTTCTGGAAGGTTCTGCATCGAGGTTTGGGAGCCCTAGAGCTGCTGCCTGCTGCTCCAAGGGAATCCCAAAGGACCTGCCAGCGGATCAGGGAGCTTTGGTGGGTCCTGGGAATGACACAAACCATGAGGCTGGAAAACCAGGACATCTGGTGGGGGTGATTGTCAGTGGAGGCTGAATGAGCAGAGGATGAGCACGGTGTAAAGCTGACTAATCCGTGTTGAGGGGTGTCCAACTTGAACCAGCTGCCTAAAAACCGGGTTTGCAGCAATAACAGCTCTGTTGAGCAGCTCATCACCGAGAGGAGGGAACACCCCAAGTGGCATGTGGGATCAGGTATGGATTCCTGGGAATTCCTGGGAAGGAAGGGACGCTTGGGTTGGGCAGGGCTGTGAAATCATGTTCCAGACCTGCAGCAGCTGCACATGAGGAGCCTGCAGTGGCTGTGGGAGCCAGGGTGAACCCAGCCCTGCCTTCCCTCTGCTTCCTCAAGTAATTATTCACACACCTTGCACCTTAATGAGAGCCTGCTCCATTTTCTCATCCCTCTGCTCCGTGGCTCTTCCCTCATGGCTGCTCCTTCAGAGCTCTTTGCAAACCCCATCTGCTAAAGGGCTTGGATTTTCTTTTTAAAAGGAGAAATCATTGGAAATTAGTAGTTTCTCTGTGCGTTATTATGCTTATAATCCTCTAATTTGGTAATGGGGCTGTAATCACAGCCGTGCAGGGAGAGGAGCAGAGCCAGCCCGGAAAGGTGCCCTGGGGATTCCCAGGCACAGCGTGCCCAGACAGAGCAGGATCCCATGGCAGGAGAGAGAGAGGATGGACCTCCCAGCTCTCCCAGTGATGGAAAACCAGAGTCAAACAGTGAGGAACCCTGAAACAAGAGATGTCACCGTGGGCAGTGGCAGACCCTGTGCCCAGAGCCTGTGTCTGTGAGCAGCAATTGAGCTTGGCACCCACATCCCTCCCCAAAAAGTCAAGAGAAAACAACAAAGTCAAGGGAAAACAACAAATGCCATCCCTTTGCCAGGGATACTTCCTGCTCGGGAACATTTCCAAGGCAGGTGAGTTCCCAGGGTGCAGAGGAAGGCGAGGTCAGAGATGTGAGTGAGGCCCTTCCATCCCCAAATCACAGCCTGCTGCTCCTGAGGCTGCAGCCCAGCCCGTTCCCACTGCAGGATTTCCCCCCTTCCAACCCTGCAGTGAGGGAAATTGCTGCAAATGTGCAGCTTGCTGAGGGTAACGTGTGGTGCCACACCTGGATAAAAAACCAAGCAGGGACTTCCAGATTGTTAGACTGGAAAAGTGAGGGCAGCTAATTGGGATCTGCAGAGCCTGGCTGTCCAGGCAGGAAATCCAGCCGTGCTGGGGCTGGTGGCTCCCAGGGAACTGCTCATTCCCACATCCTGCATCCTCTGAAAGGTCTCCTGTTGTGCCACCTTCCAGGCTGCAGGGTGCTGGAACAGGGATCTTGCTCTCAGCAGGGCTAAACCCTGAGTAAAGCCCTGTAAGCACCGTGGAAAGGAGGCTGGAGGAGGTCTGGCTGAGGCTGGAGATGGGTTATATTCCAAATAATGCTGAAACTCAGTCCCTGTGCAGGAGAAGTGGATGGGAGGGGTTCCCAGGGGCTGAAACCTCAGCCCTGATGGGCAAACTGGAGTCAGGGATGTCTTCACTCAGCACAGCTGGCTCAGAGATCCAGGGAAAACCCTGAGCCTTGAGAACCAAGGCACTAGAAATGCAGAGCAGGGATGAAAATGATGAAAATGAGACAAAGTCACCACTTCCCAAAACCTTCACAGTGAAGGAAACACCTCCCACTGTCTGGAAGATCCATGGGAATATTACAATATTTGTTCCAAAAACATGACTGGGTGGATCCAGACTCACTGACGCAGACACAAGCAGCTAATTGAATTCATACGTAGGAACCCTGGCCACCATCTGGCCTCAATAAAACGTGGGTCCGGAGCTGTTTCTTAGCAGATGGTTCCTCATTTTCATAATCTGAAATCAAAAGATCATTTTTCTATCTGGAGATCAAAGGCACCTAGTGTCTCCTCGGTCGAGGGTTACAAAGCAGAACCTGTGTCCTCTGTTTTGGCATTTGGTGCGAGGCTGATGGGGGTTTTCCCCTGAAACCTCTGCTCAGGCTCCGGGCAACCACATCTGGGCAGCAGCTGCAGATGTTCACAGCTCTCCAGGGCTGGGCTTTGTTTCCATCACGGCGACGTGCAGTTTATAAAATCAGAAGGGACAGCTGTAATAAACTTGTGTGGCCATTCCTGTTTCCCCAGACTACTGCAGTGCAGCCCAAGTGAATGTTTGGGGAGGAAATGATTCCTTTTGCCTTGGAAGAAGAGCTCAGGGCCCTGTCTGACCTCTCAGAGCCCACCAGCCCTGCAGCCCTGCGTGTGAGGCCAGCACAGTGCTGCTGGGGGTGTCCTGTGCAGCTGGACTCGATGGTCCTTGCGGCCCCTCCCAGCTCGGGATATCCTAAAGTTTTCTGTGGGAGACACCCCTGCAGAGGAATGAGATCAGCCTGGAGAAAAGGAGCTCGGGGGGGACCCTGTGGCTCTGCACAGCTCCTGGCAGGAGGGGACAGCCAGGGGGGCTCTGCTCCAGGGAACAGGGACAGGAGGAGAGGGAATGGCCTCAATTCAGGAGGAATTGCTGCATGGAAAGGTGATCAGGCCTTGGCAGGGGCTGCCCAGAGAGGTGTGGAGTGCCCATCCCTGGAGGTGCCCAGGGTCTGGAGTGCCCATCCCTGGAGGTGCCCATCCCTGGAGGTGCCCAGGGTCTGGAGTGCCCATCCCTGGAGTGCCCATCCCTGGAGGTGCCCATCCCTGGAGTGCCTATCCCTGGAGTGCCCATCCCTGGAGGTGCCCAGGGTCTGGAGGTGCCCAGGGTCTGGAGTGCCCATCCCTGGAGGTGCCCAGGGTCTGGCGGTGCCCATCCCTGGAGGTGCCCATCCCTGGAGGTGCCCAGGGTCTGGAGTGCCCATCCCTGGAGGTGCCCATCCCTGGAGGTGCCCATCCCTGGAGTGCCCATCCCTGGAGGTGCCCAGGGTCTGGAGTGCCCATCCCTGGAGGTGCCCAGAGTCTGGAATGCCCATCCCTGGAGGTGCCCATCCCTGGAGTGCCCATCCAAGGATGGCAGGGTGGGGATCGGGCACAGCTTGGGCTCGATGGTCCCGAGGCCGTTTCCAGCCCCGGTGGTTCTGGAGTTCCGGGAGCCCGGGCTGCTCCCGGCGGGTGCGGGTGGGCGAGCTCTCGCCTCCCCGGCGACGTCAGCGCCGGCACGGCAGGGGAGGAGAGGGGGGCGAGATGCTTCTGTGGAGAAAGCGCTTCCACACCCCCCCCAGAGCCTCCGGGACAGACGTGATCTTTGCCACCTAAGAACGAGAGTGTGCGGCTGCTCGGAGCAGGTTGTAACAAACTGAGTGCTGCTGGCAAACCTCGTTTTCCAGCGGGTACCTGAGTGCTCAGGGCTGCTCTCAGGGGCCCAGGTGGAACCCGAAGGCTCTCCCGTGCTGCCAGCCCACCCTGCATCCCAGGCACTGATGCACCAGGTGGGTGTTTGCACCGGGATCAGCTCCGAGGAGCTGGAGCTCTTCCCTGCTGTGCCTGCTGCAGTATGGAAATGATCCTCCCGGCAGACAGCTGAGTCCCACCTCGGTTCCCATTCACCTGGAGATGAAAGTGCTCTGGCTGCCAGTGTAGGCGGGGCAAAACTATTTAAAAACCTCATTAGAGAAAGTATTTGGGGAAGACAGCAACACCCTCAGTTGTGGTTTGCTCCAGGACTTCTCAGCCAGATCCCTGCTGATACAGAGGGAAGGGCACTATGAGAGACATTCCTGTCAAATACTGCTCCTGTGGGGATGCCTTGGGTGTCCTTTGCCTTCCTCTCTGTCCTGGTGGGCTGGGTTTTACCTAAACCTAAACCTTCCCCTCCAGGGGGTGTTTTGGGGGCTGGAACCAGGGCTGTGTTTGGCACAGGGGTCCAGGAGTGATGCAGGAGGGTCCCAGCTCCATGCTGGAGGAACACAGCCAGCAGAACTATGTGTGATCTTGATTAGGCAGAAATCCACCATGGATATTTCCTATTCCATTTAATTCCTGTTTGTGCTTATTTCAGCTGAATTTGCAGCAGGAGAAATGCCCAAGCCACATCTGGCTCGTGATGCACATGGGATCAGACTGGGAGTTTGGGAGGAGGTGGATCTGGATTCAGAGGTTTGGCTTCTTATTTAGAAAATGACGGGTTGCATTCTCCCACGGCTGCTCCAGACTGCCCCAGAGCTCTGGGATATTCCTGGCCAAGGGTTTTTTCAGTCTGCCTGACGAGGAAACAATGTCATGTGTGTGGCTTGTCTGGCCTCGTGCACCTGCACTTCCCCTTCTGCCTTCATTTTCTTTGCATCCCATTTATTCCAAGGGGCCAAATATTCATTAAGTCCTGATGAGTTGGAGTGCCAGGAATCCCTTTTCCTCCAGCCACCCACCTTAACAGCCCCAGTCAATACAGCCAAGTGCAGCCCTCAGCCAGCTGGGGGACAGCCCGAGCCCTCCAAGCAGGTCCCATGGGATCCCACAAAGAGCAGACTGAGCTCAGGAAGGCCACGTGCAGCACCTGGGCTTGCTGTCCCTTGCTCCAGCCACAGGAGCTGGTGGCATCTTGGCACAGCCCACTGGGTTCCTGGTGTGCCCCTTCCCAGAACCACGTGGAATCACAGAATCAGCAAGGTTGGCAGAGATCTTTGAGATCATCCAGTGCCACCATCGCCCCTAAACCTTGTGCCCCATCCAGACAGCTCTGGAGTTTTCAGAGGTGGTGACTCCACCACCTCCCAGGCAGCACTGCAGCCCCCAGCTCCCCACACTGCCCTGCCACTCTCAGCTGTGCCCTGTGAGCAGCCCCTGCCGTGCTGATGGCTTTTGCACCCTGAACCAACTCCCCCCAGCCTGGCCCTCAGTGCCTCACACCCTGTGGGCAGGGAGGTCACACAGACACTGTCCCAAAACCTTGAGCTGAGGGGTCAAGGCTTAACTCACTCATGTCCTCACATGAACTGCAGGAGGAACACACTCCTGGCCATTGCCTGTCCCAGCTTCATTTTATTATTATTTTTAGGGGTGGGTGTGTAATTTTTTTGACTCAATTAGCAAGTTGAGAAGATTCTCTGTGTTAATATTTGACTCAGACATGATGCAGTTCAGCCCCGTAGCTGTTGTTACCTGCATCCCCCGACAGAACAACATCTCCCCAGCCCGGGAGCCTCGGTGGTGCTGACTCCTGCTGGGCTGCGTGGGTGCCAGGGGAAAGTAAATAACGTGGTATTTTCCAAGTGGCAGATCTGAAGGCACCCTGCTTTCCTTGCTTTGCATACTCACAGAGCACTATCCTCTCTGCTTCCCAGATCTGAAAGGCGAGGCAGAGACATCTGATGGGGCTCCAGCACTGACTCACTGTTTGATGTGAGGCAGGAGGAGGGATGTGATCAGATCCCATTGTGCACAGCATCCACCAGACAACGCCAGCAGCGGGAGGAGGGATTCCTCATCCTCCCTGCCCTCCAAACCCTGCTGTCACCCCTGGCTGTCCCCTGCCCCCCCTGCAGGATGTCACCTCTGAAATGGCTCTGGGGTTGAGGACTGCCATCCCTGGAAGTGTCCAAGGCCGGGCTGGATGGGAGCAGCCTGGTCTGCTGGGAGGTGGAGCTGGATAACTTTCCAGGGGTGGAAGTGGATGACTTTAAGGTCCCTTCCACGGCAGCCCATTCCATGAGTCCCAGATTCCGTGGTGAGGCCGTGTGCAGGCAGAGCTGAGGCCTGTGCAGCCCCGGGGAGTGCCGGCTGTGCACGCCCGGGGTTCTTTCTCACGAGATGGTGCAAGAGCCAGGGGGGAACTGGTTAAGCAGCGTGAGCTGCCGGGGCTTGGCAGGGCAGCATGTCACCGGGAAGCCGCTGTTTTATTAAACACGCTATCAAAGTGGGCTCAAGTCTCTTATTAATGTCCACAAATTTTGCCACTTCCAAATAGTTTCCACCTACGTGTTCCTCCCACTGCTGCACTGGGTGCTGGCAAACATCTCTGCTCAAAGAGGGGAATGGCTTTCATTTGAATAGTCCTGGGGCGAGTTTCGCTGAGCCATGCCAGCGTCATTCCCGCGGCTCTCACGTGCCCGGCAGCGCTCCAGGGTCGTGCCGGAGGGAGGGCACAGGGACAACAGCCCTTGCTGTGTTTTCCCAGTGCCTTACCCAGGCAGAGCCCACGGCAGCCTGAGCCAGGGCAGTGAAGCAGCGATGGATGCACATATTTGCAGTATGAAATCTCGACGTGTGACTCGTGGCGGTTCCAGGGCAGCGAGCGCGGCCAGCTGTGCTATCGAGAGTCACACCGAGCAGAAACCGCCCGGCTTCACACCAGATCGGGCTCTTGCAGCTCCCAGAAGGCTGAGGCAGAGCTGGTGGGTGTCAAACTGCTCCTCACACCCTGCGCTGAGCTCCCACGGCATCCCTCGGGACCGCCTGAGCGCTGTGAGCTCTCCCTGCCTCGGACAGGTGGGAAAGGAGATGTGCAGCTCTCCCGGCAGCTCCTGGCTCAAAGAGGTGCGTTCCCTCACCTCGATAAATGCACCTGGCTGGCTGCATGCCACGCTGACCGCACTCTGCAGGGCCACAGGCCCCAGGGGATGGAGCAGCAGCTGCCGGAGAGGAGAGAGCCCCGCTGCAGCCCTGCCAGAGACAGCCCGGCTCCCGCAGGAGCCCTCCCCGGTGCGAAAGCACGGGCTGTTCCTGCCGGGGATGCCGAGGGCTGAGCGCATCCCGCCCGCCCAGCCTCGGCAGGGCTGAGCCCTCACCTCCGGTGCCAGTAACCCGAGCCGGGATTGCTGGAAATGGGAGAGAGGGAGAGTCAGCGATTTGATTACAGGCCACAGGCACATGCCTGGCCTTCATGGATATATTAAGTAAGAGACATTTTAAAACAAAACCACCCTCAGTAACCTTATCGTAAGCTCGAATCCACAACCCATCTGTTAACTCCCGGCGCTGCCCACATAGGCTTCCATCAGACAGCAGCGCCAGGGAGTTTTGGAACGTTTTCCCCCAAATCCCCGCGGTCGGAAGGGGACAGTCCCCGGGGAAAAGGCAGATCCTGAGTCTCGGATTCCCAGCCCACCCCCGAGCCAGCCCCCAAGCTCTCACCTTCTCGTGCCTCTGTGAATAACTGCAAATCCCCTTGGACACGAGCTGTCCTGTGACTCCCAGCCCTGCTGGAGGAGAGCTGCTGCTCCACGGATGGCTCGAGGGAATTCAGCCTGTTTAAACATTTTAAACTGCCTGAATCGTGTGGTGTAAAGGACCCCTCCATGTAGAAATAATTCAGCAAACACAAGCGAGAAGGCGAATTGATGATTGCATCAGTCCTTGCTCATGAAAACTGATCCCCAGGAAAATGTAACTCAACTCTCGAGCAATCTCACTTGATGCCCAAGAATGCAATAACTTCATCTGGATCCTCCTTTTAGGGGGACTCCTAAATCCTTGGCAACGTCCCTTAAGGTCATGAGCAAATCCTGATACGGAGAATTGTTTGGCAAGCACGAGAACAGTAAAAGGGCTAAATAATTGGGGATTACCTCTGACCCTGATTTGTGGCTCACCACCCACTGCAGGAATGTACCAAATATCTGAAGGAGCATGCAGGAGTCAGACAATCCACGGGCATGAAGCCGTCCACGTACTCCTGGAGCCTGAACTTCAAATGCAGAGCAGGTTGGCCCCAAACCTCATTTTTCATTAGCAAAAGGCTGCAGCAAGCTCTAATTATTTCTGTTGCCTTGGACAAAGGGTCAGTGATGGGACAGATGAAAAATTGTCTGTGTTTTTTTTTTCACCCTTTGTTTGGAAAATAACATCTTTGGTCTTGGGGGCACAGAGAGAAGGAACCGTCTGCTGCAGGGCTCCTTACTGAGGCTGGTTATGGTTCCCTGAGCTGCAGCAGGGACAAACACATCACCCCCATGTCCCTGATGGTTATTGCCGAGTTTGTGCAGCGCCTGCAGGAGAGAGCAGCTCTGCTGTGGGGGCTCTGAGCTGCTCAGAGCTCCGTGCCCAGCCCCAAATCCTCTCCTCCAGGGTGCACCAGGGCTGTGGCACCACAGAGACCCTCAAGGTCCTGCCCGTGGCAGGGGCTGCATTGAGATGTCTTTAAGGTCCCTCCCAACACGAACCATTCTGGGATTCCAGGATCCTGGCCACAACCACCAGGTTTGCAGGCTCGGGTGTCAGACACTGAGGGGACTGTGCTGAGTGGGACAACCCAAGCATCTGCTTTGTGGGAGCCCCGTGTCACTGATGCAGTGCTGTGTTCACACTGGAGGTGCTGCTGGCAGCTTCTAGAGGAGATTTTGGGCTTTTACAGACCTTCCATTTATGCCTAGCATCTTTCTGAGGCTCCAGCTTCCCTTGGGATTCTTCCTGGTAACAGCAGACACCTTTGGATGGGGGTAAGCCTTAAAGAGCCCCTCTCCATCACCCATCCAAACCTCTCTGTGCTCTCATGGAGCACTCCTGCCCTCGGATTCCTCCCGGGGTGGAGCAGCCAGGACGGTGCAGGAAATAGCAGCAGCTCAGTGCTGGAGCTCTGCTGTTCCCTTATCTCGGTAAATGCACCTTTTATCAGCTGAGCCTGCCTCTACTTGCTCAGCACTCGGCAGGGAAGTGACCACGGCCCTTCAGGAGAGCTCTGCCTTGGCAGGCACACACCAGCCATTATCATTGCTGGGCGTTGTGCAACCGCTGGCACGGGCAGGGCATGGCATGGAAGGGTCTGGGCTGGAGGGCACCTGGAATTGTCATCACTCCACCCCTGCCGTGCTCAGGGACACCTTCCACTAGTCCAGGTTGTTCCATGCAGCACTGCCAGGGACCCAGGGGCAGCCACATCTTCTCCGGGAGCCTGTGCCAGGGCCTGCCCACCCTCACAGGGGGAATTTCCTGCCGATCATAGAATCACAGAATGGTTTGGCTTGGAGGTTAAAGCCCACCTCGTTCCAGCCCCTGCCAGGGGCAGGGATGGACACCTTTCACTGGAGAAAGTGACTGCAAGCCCCGGATACCCCCAGGAATGGGGTCCTACCACCCCATAACTGCAGCACCACCATTTCCCCAGAGCCGCATTTTAGCAACTCTCACTTATTTTATTCCCCCCCCCCCCACATTTCCAAACTTCCGCGGCTGCAGCTTTCTCCGGGTCCGTGTTGTGTGCCTGTGTCGCTTTGGGGGTGATTTTTTTGGTTGGTTTTTTTTTTCTTCCTCCCCGATCTCGGGACGCAGCAGCGGTACCACATGGTCGGGCACGGTATGGCACAGCAGGGCACAGCAGGGCATAGTGTGTCACGGTATGGCACGGTATGGCACAGCCCAGTATGACACTGTATGACACGGTGTGGTACGGTATGGCACGGTATGACACTGTATGGCACAGCATGGTATGACACTGTATGACATGGTATGGCACAGCATGGCATGGTATGGCACAGCCCAGTATGACACTGTATGACACAGTGTGGTATGGCATGGCACGGCACGGCACGGCATGGTATGACATTGTATGACACAGTATGGCACGGTATGGCACTGTGTGACATGGTATGGCACAGCATGGCACGGTATGACACTGTATGGCACAGCACGGTATGACACTATGGCACACTGTGGCACGGTACGGCACGGTATGGCACGGTATGGCACAGCACGGCACGGCACGGCAGGGTATGACACTGTGTGGCAGGGTACGGCACGGCATGGCACGGCATGGTATGACACTATGGCATGGCACGGCACGGCACGGCTCGGCACGGCACGGTATGGCATTATGGCACGGCACAGCACGGCACGGCACGGTATGGCACTATGGCACTATGGCACGGCACGGCACGGCACGGCACGGTATGACATTATGGCACGGCACGGCACGGCACGGCACGGTATGACACTATGGCACGGCACGGCACGGCACGGCACGGCACGGCACGGTATGGCACTATGGCACGGCACAGCACAGCACGGCACGGTATGACACTATGGCACGGCACAGCACGGCACGGCACGGTATGGCACGGTATGGCACTATGGCACGGCCCGGCCCGGCCCCAGCCGCCCCCCGCGCCGGGACACACGTGCGGGGGGGCCGCGCCGGCCCCGCCTCCCCCCGCGCCGCCGCCACGTGAGGCTCATGTGACGGCGGGGCGGGGGCGCGGGGCCGCCAGACGTGCCGGCGGTCACAGGGCTCCGCACGTCGCTCCCGTCCACCCACTCGCCCGCATTTAACCCGGCCCGCGGCCGCCCGCCGCTCCTCAGCCCGCGCGGCGCGGGCGCGGCATGAGCAGCGGCCCCGGCCCCGGCAGCGCCCGCAGCCCCTGCCCGCCCTGAGCCCCCCGCTCCCCGCCATGGAGCGCATCCCCAGCGCGCAGCCCCCGCCCGGCTGCCTGGGCAAGCTGCCCGCCCTGGACGGCGGAGACCTGCCGGGGTAAGCGGGGCCGGGGGGCGCGGGGGGCTCCGGGGCGGCGGCGCAGCGGGACGGGGGTAACGCGCTGCTCTCCTTTCGCCCGTGCAGGCTGGACTTCGCGCACATGTACCAGGTGTACAAGCCGCGGAGGGGCTTAAAGAGGAGCGAGGACAACAAGGTAAAGGGGGGACACGGGGGGCGATGGGGTAAATGGGGGGTAACGGGGTAAATTGGGGGTTAACGGGGTGAAGCGAGCGGTGGCAGCGCTGCCGGGGCCGGGCTCGGCGCTGCCGGCGCGCTCGGGACGGGCGGAGCGGGGCCGGGCTGCGCTGTGCCCCGCTGACCGCTGCCCCGGCCCCCCAGGAGACCTACAAGCTGCCGCACCGGCTGATCGAGAAGAAGAGGCGCGACAGGATCAACGAGTGCATCGCGCAGCTGAAGGACCTGCTGCCCGAGCACCTCAAGCTGACGGTAGGTGCGAGCGGAGGGACGGGGCTCTGCTGCCGCTTCGCCGCCGATTTCGGGTGGCTTTGTATTTTTTTTTAATTTTTTTTATATTTTTAATTTTTTTTTCCCCGCGGTGCCGCACGCCCGGGGCAGGCTGTAAGCGCATCCCGAACTTGCCCGGGAGCTGCGGATCCCTGCGGGATCTGCTCCCCGCACCGCTGCCGGGCGGGAGCCGTCCCCGGCCGGGCTGCCCGCTCACCGTGCCAGCGGCAGCAGGAGCGATAAATGAAACGCTTCTTTCCGGGCTGGCCCGAAAGTACCCGCAGGGCTCCGCGAGAGCCTTTCCCGTAGCCCGCTTTTGAGCGGGTTTCCCTGGAATGTTGCCGGTGGCAGTCCTGCCTGCTCGGGCTCTCCCCGTGCCCACGGCTCCCGGGAAGGCGCCGGCAGCTCCTGCCGGCGTGGCCGAGCCGGCGGCGGGTGCCAACCTGTCCCTGTGCTCCCAGACTCTAGGTCACCTGGAGAAGGCTGTGGTTCTGGAGCTCACCTTGAAGCACGTGAAGGCGCTGACCAATCTCATCGAGCAGCAGCAGCAGAAGATCATCGCTTTGCAGAGCGGTTTGCAGGCGGGTGAGTGCTCAGCCCGAGTGTGTGCGATGGGCTTTCCCTGGGGAGCCTGAGAAATGCGCTTGTGACACCTTGTTCCCGAGAAGGGAGGAGACGGGAATTCTGGCCTTTCATGCTGTCATTTTGGCTGGCTTTGCTTGTGAGCTTTTACAAAAAAAAAGATGCATTGCTCAAGACAGTCAGTGCAGAGTGCCCTGGGAGTTGTTTGAAATTAAACTGGGGTTTAAGCAGTTTTAGTTACAGCCCAGGTTTGCTGTGAGGTTCTCTCCAAAGCCATTCGATTCTCCCCATTTGTGTTTGTGAGCTTTAGATAACCCAGTCTAGTTTATTAGGTTGTTTTTCTCTGGAAATAGATATAAATCTGCTTGCTATACCCACCTTTTTAAGTTTCTTTATAACCGAGCAGGGCTGTGCTCTGCAGGCAGAGGGGACCCGGTGCTTCAGCTTATCAGCCTCAGATGCACTTCCTCCTGCTGTTTTCACATGTGGCTCTCACGTGAATCGGATACAGTAAACCCGAATTTTTCGGAGGCGCCTGTCCCTGCCCCGGCAGCCACAGGGAGTGCAGTGGAGCTGCCGGAGCAGCCGAGTCCCCTGGGGCTGGCGGAGCTCCCTGCCCCGAGGAGCAGGGCGAGGTGCACCCTGCCTTCCCCGGGGGTTTCCTGCAGAAGCCACAGCTTAACCTGCTCCCCTCTCTGCACTCCAGTACCTGTTGAAAGTGGATTTTAGAGTAAATAAAAAAAAAAGAGCAGGCAGCACTTTATGTAAAGTTGTTATGTAAAAGTGGATGGGTGGATGTTCCAATGGAACTGTCCATTTCTGGAGAAATCTGGGGATTTCTGTTCACAGAGTCCAGCTTGGCCACTGCATTCCCCTCTGGCTGTGCTGTAACTCAAGTCCAACATCGCCTCCGGTCCGCCTCGGAGCTGGAAATGGAACTATTTAGCATGTTGTTAATTTTTAATTCCCTTCTGTTAATGTTTCCTTAGGTGACCTGTCATCGAGAAACCTCGATTCCAGCCAGGAAATGTTTCGATCCGGTTTCCAGATGTGCGCCAAGGAAATGCTGCAATACCTGGCAAAGCACGAGAACGGCAAGGAGCTGAAGTCGTCGCAGCTGGTCAGCCACCTGCACCGCATGGCCAGCGAGGTGCTGCAGGGCGGGGCCGCCCGCAAGCCCGCCGACATCCCTCCCAAAATGCTGGACTTGAAGGAGAAGCCGGCGCCCCTGGGCGCGGCGGGCGAGGGCCACGGGAAGAACTGCGTGCCCGTGATCCAGCGGACATTCGCTCACTCCAGCGGGGAGCAGAGCGGCAGCGACACGGACACGGACAGCGGCTACGGGGGAGAGCTGGAGAAAAGCGACTCCAAACCCGAGCAGCCCTATTTCAAAAAGGATACCGACCTCAAGTACGCTGTCCAGGAGAGAATAAGCTCTATCAAGCAAGAGACTGAGGACCCGCCGGCCAAAAGGAGCAGGCTGGAGTCGCCGCAGGACGAGGGCCCTTTTGGCAGTGACATGATGGGCTCTGCCGGCGCCTTCCTGGGCCCCCACGCTCACCAGCCTCCCCTGTGCCTGCCTTTCTACCTGATCCCGCCATCCGCCACCGCCTACCTGCCCATGCTGGAGAAGTGCTGGTACCCGGCCTCGGTGCCCGTGCTGTACCCCAGCCTGCCGGCCTCTGCCGCGGCACTGACGGGCTTCATGAACCCCGAGAAAATCTCCCCCCCTCTGCTGATGCCCCAGAGACTCCCTTCTCCTGTACCGGCCCATTCCCCCATCGACTCCTCGGCTCTGCTTCAAGCTTTGAAGCAGATTCCTCCTTTGAACTTGGAAACCAAAGACTGAGCGCAGTGTGACTGGTTTTTCTTTTTTTTCTTTTTTTGTTTTTTTTTTTTTAGTTTGAGAGACTGTTTCACTTTTATATATTGGCTGGACTGAGGTGTGGGGATGAGGTTCACTGTGCGTAGGAAGCTAAATCCCCTTTTCTCTGACTCGTCAGGTAGCTTGGAGAAGGATGAAGGATGCGCCCAGGTTAGCGATTGACAACTGCTTCCAAAAGATTAAAGAAGGATTTTGTGCTTGGCCCCTTCCCTTCTTCCCTCTCCACATCTACAGAGCAACAGTTGACTCGGTCAGCTGCGAATCTGTTGCAAAGCTGTGAAGAAATATTCCATTGGGCAGGCCTGGCTTGAGGGTCTGCAAATACAAAATTCACGAATATAAAGCACGGTACTTCCCCGAGCTGCTCTGGAGGCAGCGGCCCCGCTGGCTCACCTGAGCTGGGCTGCTGTGCCAGTGTCCCCGAGTGTGGGGGGTGGTGGCAATGCCACCGTGAGCACAGCAGGAGCAGGGCAGTGGCCACGGTGAGGTGGTGGCAGTGGTGGCAATGCCACCGTGAGCACAGGAGGAGCAGGCCAGCGGTCACTGCCTGGTCCCACACAGGTCAGGCAGACCTGAGACGGGTTTCTCTCCACACCTTTGCTGATACATAGATATTTTTTTAAGAAATAAAAGGTAGCTGCTGCTTGGAGCTTTCCATGGCGTACATCTAATAAAGAAATTAACCTGCGCCCTTCCTGTAACTCGAGCTGCTCCGTTGGGCCGGGCCGGGAGGAGCTGGCCCCGGCTCCAGCCCCTGCTCCCTCGGGAATCACCGCGGCTTCCCCGGCTCAGGCAGCGCCATCCATCCCTGCCCTGTCGGTGCCTTTGGAGGATGCAGGGCTGGGATTTTCCGAGGAGCCGGAGCCCGGCGGGGTTTGAACATCTGGATTCCTCCTGGCACGCCTGGCTCGCGTCCCCTGTGAAGGAGAGAGGGCTCGGGTGGTGGCGCTGCTCCTGTGAGCTGCAAGGGGCTTTCTCCACCGAGGAACATCCTCTCCAGTTTAGCTTCTTTTTAATTAAAAACCCCAAACTTCACTGCTAAAGGCAGTGCTCTTTGGTGGGTTTTTTTTCTTACTGGTTTTGAGACCTGGTGAGCAGAATCCCTGTCTGGATCCTCATGTCGCCCTCCCATTGCACCAGCTGTTGAGATGCACTATGCTTGATTGCAGATTGTGTTCTAACGTTTATTTTGTTGTTGGTTTTTTGGGTTTTTTTGGTATACAGTTGTTGCCTTTATTTGTAAAATCCTGTTATAAATATATATATATATTATATAAATATATTAAAAGTTAAAATGTTTCAGATGTCTATTATTTGTATAACTACTTGAGCATAAAGAAGTGAGAAATATGAATGTATTCTTGTTTCTGGGTTGTCTTTTTTTTTGAAGAGAAGAATATTCCGTTTTTCTCTCGGGAGAGGTACAGTGTTTATATTTTGGAGCCGCCTTCAAGGTGGGATATTGTACATATTTTTATCTTGAGTAAATGTTAAGTAGCTGTTTAAAAATGCTTAATAAAATAATTCTTTTCCTGTGGAAGATAAGGGTTTGCCTCCTGTGCTTTGAAATGTTTGAGCAGGGTCATTCCACATGGTCTGGTCTGGTCTGGCAGGGGATGGCACAGGGGGGAGCAGGAATTTGGGATGCAGGGGGGGATGAGGGATTTTGGGGTGCAGGGAGGATGGGGATCTCGGTGCAGGGTGGAGCAGGATTTTGGGGTGCAGGGTGGAGCAGGGCTCTCCTGCTCCCCCCACAGCTCCTCTGCTGACGGTGCCTGAAGGAGCTCAGGGTCCCATTACCCATGTCACCAGGGATATTTATTTATTTGAACTCCCTTGGCACCTCCAGGGATTTTTTCCTTCCAGACACGAGGGAGGTGCCAGGAGAGCCTGGCTGGCTTTCCTGCTCTCTCCTGATGTCACGTTGTGCTCCCTGTGTCTGGCATTTGGCTCCTGGGCCCCCAGCTCTGTGGGGAGGGGGCAGCCCCCCACCCTGGAGGATGCAGTGTCTCCAGAGGCTTTGCCCAGTTCCTGGAGGAAAATGGGCTTGCTGCAAACTGGTTTCACTTCAGCACCTCCAGCCTGTGTGTGAGCAGCCCGGGCACTGCCAGGGGTGTGCCCAGCAGGTCCTGGGGCTGAGGGGTGCGAGGGTCAGGTCCTGCCTGTGCTGGAGTGATCCCTCCACCCCCACGTGTCCCGGTGTCCCCGATTTGGGAATTCCAGCTGGCACTGTGGGTGGTGGAGCAGCCTGCTCCCAGTGCTGCAAAGTGAGCCTGAAGGTAAAGTCCTCACCCCAGCACGGCTCCCTCCCAGCAGCAAGGCTGGCTCCTGGTCTCCAGCTGAAATGACAACAGCCCCAAACCTCCCCAGAGGGAAAAGAGGGGTGAAGCAAAGGGATGGCTGGGAGGGCTCAGCTTCCCAGTGCTGCTGCCTGTGTGTGGATGGGGCACGGGCAGTTCTGAGGGGAATTTGGGATTTTCACTGTGCAGATGAATCACAAAACGTGGGGAGAGGTTTCAGTGTCCAGCTGGGCCAGCACGGCTCAGTCCTGGGCTGAGCATCTCCAGGACCCCACATGGAGAGGCTGATGCTCCTGTTAGACTGTGGTTAGAACTAAAGAAACCTTGGCTTCAGTAATGCTGGAAAAAAATGCTGCTTGGTGCAATGTGTTTGGGGTCTACACATGTCCCAGTGTTCACGTTATGTTTGCTTTAATTAGGGCTAAATATTGATTTACTGAAGCTGAGTGTAACAACCCCATTGGGGACAGCATTTGGTGCTCAGTGCAGAGGGGTCTCCAGCCTCGGGACCCCTGGGATTTCTGATCCTTTCCATGGCTCCCCTTTGGTCCTCATATTCTGACTCCCTTGTCCCATATTCTGACGAGCTGCAGGACTTCCAGATCCTCAGTCTTGCGGGAAAAAATTGCAAAAAAAGCGGAAGAGAGAACATTCACTCAGGAAGCAAAAGATTGTGATGGGCTGGGAATTCTCTCTGCCCCCCTGGCCTGGTGCCAGCAGGACTGGTGAGCTCTGTGGGGGAAGGAAGGAAGGAAGGAAGGAAGGAAGGAAGGAAGGAAGGAAGGAAGGAAGGAAGGAAGGAAGGAAGGAAGGAAGGAAGGAAGGAAGGAAGGAAGGAAGGAAGGAAGGAAGGAAGGAAGGAAGGAAGGAAGGAAGGAAGGAAGGAAGGAAGGAAGGAAGGAAGGAAGGAAGGAAGGAAGGAAGGAAGGAAGGAAGGAAGGAAGGAAGGAAGGAAGGAAGGAAGGAAGGAAGGAAGGAAGGAAGGAAGGAAGGAAGGAAGGAAGGAAGGAAGGAAGGAAGGAAGGAAGGAAGGAAGGAAGGAAGGAAGGAAGGAAGGAAGGAAGGAAGGAAGGAAGGAAGGAAGGAAGGAAGGAAGGAAGGAAGGAAGGAAGGAAGGAAGGAAGGAAGGAAGGAAGGAAGGAAGGAAGGAAGGAAGGAAGGAAGGAAGGAAGGAAGGAAGGAAGGAAGGAAGGAAGGAAGGAAGGAAGGAAGGAAGGAAGGAAGGAAGGAAGGAAGGAAGGAAGGAAGGAAGGAAGGAAGGAAGGAAGGAAGGAAGGAAGGAAGGAAGGAAGGAAGGAAGGAAGGAAGGAAGGAAGGAAGGAAGGAGATAGAGGATGATGGAGGGGCGACCCCCGGCACGGTGCCAGCCCGGGACAGCCCGTGCCGCCGCCCGCCGGGGTGTGCTGAGTTCCCGGGCTTGTTTTCATGGTCTCACCCAGCTCTGACCTGCCTCAAATGTTGACACAATGTCACGTTTCCGACTGCAGTCTTTCATGTGCAGCCGGAGGCTAAATACGGCTGCTGGTTCCTGGAAAAAGACGTGCCTGGCACCCTTTCAGCAGAAACCCGATCCCCATGCAGGCTTGGCACAACAGCTGAATAACACAGCAATAACTCTTTCAGCAGCATTTCAACCCATAAATAGGGCTTCCCGAGCGACTCCTTGAAGTCAGACAAGGAGGATACAATGATTTTGGGCGAAAAATTAAAAATAAATGAAGTTCGTGTGCGTGGAGAGCGGGTGGGAGGGGGCAGCGGGGTCAGGCACATCAAAGGGTGCCGTGGAGGTGCTGAGTGAGGTTTGCTGAGTGGGAGCGCACGATTGCCTCAAAAGGAAAGAAATGCTCCTGAATTTTTTACTGTCTCGGTCCTGTTTCATACCAGCCCCGTGGAGGCACAGGGAGAGCCTTCCTGAGAGCCAGGGCCTTTCCTAACCCCGGTGAGGACACACAGACACATAATTTTAGCTTTTCACCACCTGTTTGGAAAGCTCCCGTAGCCGGGCGCTGTGGGACTGGACGGTTTTTACAGGCATGTACCCCGGGAGCTGCTTATTTGCATTATGCATGGACCAGGGCCTAAAATAATCTGCAGTGACGCACATTTTTTTTTGCTGTGATTTTGTGATTTTCACCCCCCCCCTTTTCCAGGACTCCGTTTTTCTGAACGTGCCGTGACTTTTGAGGACCACGCATGGCTACCCAGCCCGGGGCACTGCTGGAGCAGCCGGGGGAGCTGTGACACACGGAGGGAGAAGTGCCCTTGTGCTCCTTGTGCTCCGCCTTGGCTTTCATCTGCAGAGCGTGTAGCTGCAAGTGCGGCGTGTTTACAAATGCAGGCATTGCAAGATCCCTTGAACTGTGTCCTAGTACAAAAGAGGCTTTGAAACGAGAAACACGTTGTCATGGCATGTTCCAGGCCAGCAGCACCAGACTGAACCAGATAATTGCTGTTTCTGCTTCAGCGTGGAAAAAGCAGCAGGTCTTGAGCAAGTCTTTTTTTCCCCCTTAGACATTCCGTGTGATGCTCGGGGTGGGAGGAGGGCTGGGAATGCCCGGGCAGCGGGGGCCGAGGCAGGCTGAGCTCGCCAGGGCTGCAGGCACAATGACTCTGCTGGGCTCAGCCCTGTAACCGTAGCCCGCGGGGCTGGTGACACTGACCCTGGCTATGTGACACGGGCTGTCCGTGTTTTGTAACCCTGGCGTGCTGCCGGGGCCGGGAGATGCGGCTCTGGCTGCTCCCTGCTGTTCCAGACCTTTCCCACTGCCCTTCTGCCGGCACTGGGAGCTCTCCCGGTGCCTCCCCAGCCAGGAGAGCTGCTAATTGCAGTGGGCAATTACTGGCCCTGGGCAAGGCACCTGTACCCTGGTGCCCTCACTCCTGGGGTGTAAGAAATTGAAGATAACATTTCTACCTATTTTGAAATGATTTATTTTGTAGACATGTCTCTTTCTCGCAGATGTGTTCCTGCCCCAGGCACATCACCCTGTGGAGGCAGTATTGCCATCACAGGACCTTTGGGGATGGCCAGACAGGAAAGCTCTGCATGGGAAGGGTTTTTCACCACATGTGCCGTGTTAAAACTGCAAACGGAGCAGGCTGGGTGATACCACACAGCTGATGGAATCAGGAATGCCTGGAAATAAAAGGCAGCTCCTCCTATGCTTGTGGCTGTCCTGGGCTGGTGGGAGCTGGCTGGGCTCTGTCCTGGGCTGCCTGTTCCTGGCATCCAGCTCTGCACCCCCACAGAGGCAGGCCTGGCTAAGCAGGTGGGTGTTTGCTGTGGGATGGGCCCTGCTCAGCCCTGCCCTGTCCATGGGTGACCCTCTGTGGGGTGGCAGTGCTGGTGGGAAGGGGCTGGCTTGCCATTAGAGCCCTGGACTGGCCCCCAGTGCTGCCCTTTACCTCCTGTCTGCCCTCTGCTCCTTATTCCAGCCCCAGGAGGCTCCCACGTTGTTGTTTTCTCAGCCCAAGGATGATGGCCACGCTCTGTGGCTGCCAGAGCTGTCGCACCAGAGGAATAATGAGTTTCTCTCTGGGGCACAGCTTTATCCTCAGCACAGCAGCACTCCCTCCTCCTGTGGCTCTCCGGTCGCCTCCTTGCCGTGGCAGAGAGAGAAAAGGCCGAGCTCTAGCCTGCTGTGAAAGCACTGATGAATATGCAAACTATCAGGGCTGAAACATTGCTTATCCACATCACGGGGTGTGCACGGAGCTCGTGCTTGTGCTGCTGCCTGAGGATGTGGACACCACCAGAGTGCAGCTGAGCAGCTTAGGGAAGATTTAACTCTTATTTCTATTCTCGACACCGAATCATTAGTGAGGTTGTGGCCGTGCTGGGGGCCTTTCCCCTTTCCCAGTGCCCTTCTCCTGTGTGGCAGGGCCTGGGGACCTGCTGCTGGGGTTTGACTGCAGCTATTGATCGGGATAAAGCTCCAGCCCAAATGGAAGCAGCCACTGATGATTATCTCGTGGTATTAGTGCACATATTGTGAAACTGGTGTGATTAGAGATGAAATGTGACCTATGGGCATAGGCAACACGTTCTAATGTATTCAGAAATGCCGGGGCTGGCGAGCTATTGCTGCTGGTGCCACACTGATTAAAGCCCAGCTCGCTCTGCTCCTATTGAGATCAGTGGGAGGTCTGTCACTGCCTTCCGTGAGTGCTGGACTGGATCCAGGCTGCACTTCATGGGATGCATTATTCCACAGGATTAGAGAGGCGCAGGGAGTGGGATTCCTCTCCCTCTCTGATCTCTGTGCTTGGATGTTTGCCTTGGAGCTGGCTGGGACATGAAGCACCGGGCCTGGTTTTGGTGTCAGCCCGAGGAGAGCAGTGGTGTTTGCTCCCAAAGGTCAAAGATCTGGGGTGCTGCTCTGGAAACGTGAGGGACAGGCAGCCCCCTGTGATCCAGAACTGGTGGTGTGGGCACACAGGAGACAGGGCTCTCATCAGCACTGCCCGTACCAAGGGTTTGACCCACCAGGGCCGGAGTCCTGGCTCAGGAATGAGAAGCCCAGTGTCCCCAGAGGGGCCCTGCTCTGCTCACTGCTCAGGACGTGGCTGGGGAGGGTTTTCTCAGGGGCTTGATTTCAGACAAAGGAGGTGCCAGTTGCCCAGGGCTGGATTCCCCCGTGGCATGGGAGGCTGCTGGGCACCTCTGACAGCCCATCCCATCCCAGCCCTGCCACCCCAGCCCCTGGCTGAGCCTTGGCGTGGAGGATGACTCAGGGCCCCGTGGAGGGAGGGGGTGGCACTGACCCCCCCAGCGCTGCTGGGGAACTGAAGCAATCTGTTTATCATGGAAAAACTGCTCTTTGCAGCAATTCAAATGGAAACTTCCCAGAATGAGTGTTGCAGAGCTTTCCCCTTGAATCACCGGGCCTCCCAAGGGCCGCTCTCGAAGGCGATGCCCTCGGGAGAGCTGTCACCGTGCCTGGCGCTCCCTCCCGGCAGCACGAACCCTCCTCGGGCCCGTTCCCATGGGAGCACTGCCCTTCCCCAGGCGGAGCAGGCACCACCACACCCGGTGTCCAGGAGCTCTGCGGTGGTGGCACCTCGCAGCCTGGGGACCCGCCCGCGGTGGCACCTCTGCCATCCCGCGGGGCCGTTTGCCTCTTTCCCTTCCCTCTGGCTGCCCGTCACCTTTTCCGTGGCTGAAACGAGCGTCCAAAGGTCACGGGGAGCTCACGGGGCACGGTGAATAAGGAGTGGGTGATGCCTGAGGCTCCCGAGGCTGCCTTGCACCCTGTGCCAGCCCGGTGCTGCGGGGGCACGGAGCCCGTGGGCCGCCCCCCGTGCCGTGCCCAGGGATGCTCCAGGCAGGGATGCTCCAGGCAGGGATGCTCCACAGCTGTGTGCCAGCCCTGAGCTGGCAGGGCCGGCCCACGCAGCACCGGGAGGGGTGCTGGGGCACCCCGCTCACCCCGCTGGCACAGCGGGGCCAAGCTGCCGGCGATTTTTATACATTTATTCCTGCCGGCCCCGCGGTGCCTGTCCCCATAGTAACAGAGCAGGCTGGCGCTGCAGCGCTCGGCGACATCCCTGTCCCCAGGGGAAGCCGAGGCCCTGCGTGCCCGTGTCCCCAGCTCCATGCGCAGCAGCCCGGGGACAGCTCGGCTGGCGGTGCCAGGCTCCCACCGCGTCCCGCAGCCCCGGGAAAGCCGAGAAGTGCTGGCTGTCGGGGCAGCAAGGGCCGTGCTGGGCTGGGGGCTGGCTCGGGGGCAGTCGCTGTCCCCAGCGAGGCAGCAGCGGCCGGGATGTGCCGCACGTGTGAGGAGCTGCTGCTGCGGCCGGGCCAGCGACCACAGAGGGGTTTTCCGGGCTCCGGCGGGCACCTGGGCACTCGGGGTCAGGAGGCAGCTGCAGCGCCAGGGTTTGAACCCAGCAGCCAGGCAGAGGTGTTTTGAAGGAGACCGGCAAGGCAGAGATCCGTGCTCAGATGCTGGAGCCGCTCGGAAGATGAGTCAAAGGATTCCTGAAGCAATTAGAGCTGCGAGGTGCAGCAGCAACAGCACATCCACCGTCAGCAGCTCTGCCAGGCGCCCTCGGCCAGCTGCTCGTGCTTTCCCTCTAATAAGGCACATTAGGCAATTTCCCATTTAAAATGTTTATGGGAATATATAAATATTCGCTTATACAGAACTTGCCTGGCCCTTGGTGCGCAGGGAGTGACTTGAATTGTTATCAATCCATCGAGACAGCCTGAGGAGGAGCCTTCAGCGAGGTGGGGTGGGTGTCTCAGAGCCCCTGGGCACTGAGTCCTCCCGGTGCCAGCGTGGGACACCTCGTTCCGAGGGACAAAGTGCCCCACGGAGCAGGACGGGGCCCCCACGGGCTGTGCCACGTCCCTGGTGCCCAGGCACAGGCAGTGTGGGCAGGGTTTTCCCTCCTGTGATTTCCCGATGGCCGCAGGAAGAGCTTGCACAGACCCGATCTGGATTTAATCAAAGGAATTTTTTCTTTTTCATTTGCTGCCTTATGTGCTGACCACCAAACCACATCCTTCGAGCTTGAGCCCAGCACAGTGAAACAAAAACTAGGCCAGGGCTTTTTGCTGTGTTTTTTTTTTCTTTTTTTTTTTTTTCCTTTAGTGCATCAGTTGGGTGCAAAGCTGGCACACACCTCTCCTCCAGCCCCTCTGCTGCCACACAGCCCCTTCCCAGGGCAGCCTGGCATTTCCACCCGCCCTGAGCCAGGCACTTGCAGCTCCACGTGAAACCTGGGAACTATCCAGATTATGTGCACTGAGCACAGCGGCAGTGGGAAGCAAATACAGAGGAATAATGAGTAATGACGTGCTGGCAGACCACGTTGGGACCTAATAAGGCACAAGGTGGGGACTGTCCTTGGCTCTGACTTGGCTGGTGCAGCCTGACTCTGGGGTCACAGCAAAGCAGGGGGGCCCTGGTGCTGGTGGGAGCAGTGGCTGTGCTGTGACACCGTCCCTGGCAGCATCCCACAGCATCCAGGGGCGAGGTGCCTGCGCAGGGAAGTTCTCACGTTCACAGAACAGAGAGCAGCTTTATTGTTGTATTTTGCAAACCAAAACCAGCCGGGAGTTTCTGAAGCGTCTGCCATCCCCGCAGAGAGCTGTTTAGTCATGCCTGGTGTGTGTGCATGTGAGACAGCGAGGGGAGGGAGGCTCGAGGACTTTGCAAAGATTAAAGATTTATGCTGACCCTTGAATCTGATCCAAGGCTACTAATCTGCCCTGATCCTATCATCTGCTCAGGGTGGATCTATTTCACTTTCCTTTATGGTACTCCTGACTCATTCCACTCCCACTCCAGGCCAGTCCAGTGGGAATGGGAAGCGCTACCACATATTTGTTTGGGTTTGCATTTAAAGCTCTGGACCTGTAGTGGGTGCAGCTCATAAAGGAAACCCGTGTGGATAAGATATGGGTGAGCTGAATGCTTGGAAACCACTCCCAAACGCAAGCTGAAGTGGTTTGAAATCAAGGTGGAGTGATGTACTGAAGGCACAATACTTGGCAGCTACGCCCAGCGTGTGAGAAAGGCATTTAAATGCAAGGAGGTGAGGTAGGCAGGGCACCCCGCGGGCCAGCCCGTGCCTTGCAGGGTGGGCAGTGCCAGGGAGCTGTGCCCACCCCTCTGCCTGCCCACCTGCCCCCTCTGGCTCTGTGCTCTGCACCCCGGTGAGCCCCATGTGCCAGGGGTTCTGCTCTGCCCTGGCACTGCTCCCCCTGGGAAAGGCCTTGTCCCGCTCCATCACCCTGCACTGAAAGGCTGCTGGGGCTTTAGTGTCAGAAACAAGGTGTGGAACAGGATACAGACCTGATTTTTCAGAGGGCACAATAAATCTCCTCTGCCTTCACAATAAAAAATAGCGTGGCAGAAAGAGAAATAGGAGCTTTCCACCCCTCGGCTCTTCTCTGCTGCAGCCACACGTGTCTGGAGGGAGGCTGGGGATGCCACAGCAGCCTGGCCTGCGTGCCAGCTGGGCTGGGGGGGGTGACACCCCCCGGGCAGCCCCGGAGCCGCGGCAGACGGATCAGCCCTCCGGGCCTGGCCCGTGGCTGGGCTGACCAGGAGATGCAGCGTGCTGTATCCTATTTCAGATCCCCTGGGACATCCTGTTCTCCTGATAACTGATGATATGTAAATATAGCAAATGCAAAGCCAGGCACTTTCCTAGGGTGCCCAGCCCTGGCTGCTTATAGAACAGGGCCGAGCCCAGCGGCGCGCTCGGAAACGCCCAGCTGCGACTGCGACACGGGCACCAGGCTTTATTTTTAGTTTAAAACCAAGTTCCTGTTTGTAAGGCCAGAAGGGTTACAGGAAGAAAAATTATGAAGTGGGATCATTTACTGCTATTTTCTTTTCACGTGTCCTTCCTTCCTTCCTCCCTCCTGAGAAATGGGATGTAGCACATCGCTATTCCAGGCTGTGATGTTGGCTGGTTCCTGCTCCTTCTGAAGAGGCCCTTTAAGCCTTGTGTAACAAAAGGCTCCATCCTCCCAGCCCCGTCGATTACCCCTGGTTTGGGAGGCCCTTATCTCATGGACATGAAGGCCTCTCTGACTCGCACCTCCTTTTTCTCTCGGCGGAGTTTTGGGCAGGTGGGGTGACAGGCAGGGCATGGGCATGGGCATCCCTCCCTGGCTCATCCATCCCTCCCCGCGCCGCTGAGCAGCCCCAGCAGCCACGGGATTGAGGGAAACAATGGGAACTATTCGGTCAGGTCAGCCAAAGGAGGCTCTTTAATGAGCAAAGCCGAGCACTAATTAGTCTGGTGTGCAGCCCCCTGCCCGTGCCCGCGGCTGCAGCTCTCCTTCAGGCGGGGTCACCGTGCGGGGGCAGCCGCAGGGATGAGTTTGGCAGGTGCCCGTGTGTTTTTCTCCTTCCCGTGCCCTGTTAGGGAAAGGTAATCCCGAGCTGACAGGAGGGAGTCTGCGGGCTGCTGACGGGAATTCCCAGCTGAGAGGTTCTGAGAGCGGTGGGAGCTTTGGCGTATGGATTAGGTTGCTTATATATACACTATAGTGTGAAGGAAAGGGGCGGTTTTGCTAATTCCCTTGCACTTTGGTTTAATAAAGCAGGATTTGTCTGCTGGGAACGCGTAACAGTGGGATTTAAGCTGTGTGAGTCTCATGACTGGTGCTCGCCTGGCTGGGTGGGAAGCAGGGAAGCATTGGTTGCATTCTGCCTCTCCTGTGTTCTCGTGTTTTTAAACATGATTTGAGTGCCCACAGCTTCGGATGAGCTTTATTTGGGATGAGGCTTATTTAAAAAATCCATATGCAGATGCTTGCACTAAATTCTGTTTTCCAGAACTGTGGTGCCCTGTGTCTTGGGAGAACCAGGACTGCTCGGTTTGTCAGAGCCTTGTGACAAAGACTCACCTAAACTGAGAAGGGGTGAAGAGGGGATGGCCAGGACACAGGGCGAGAAGGGGCAAGTTAGTATCTAGTACAGCCTCTGTAAGCAAATGAGAGCCTTCTGCTTCTGGTTTTAATGAGAAAGGCCCAATGGAAATTTTAGATCTGGATCTGCATCAAATCCTCAAAGTTCAGGCAGTTTAGAGTGAGGACTTTGGTCCATTCCATCACTCATCAGAGCTGTCTGCAAAATTCGCATCCCAATACTTTTTTCCAATCATAAATTCTGCCAAAGATGCGTGCTTGGATGTGAAATATTTTTCTTCTTTTTCATCCCTTTTGCTAATTTAATTCCCAGATCTAAACCAAGTTTTCCATCTCAGACTTCCAGGAGCTGGGATGCCTTGTTTGCAGTTGGGAAGCTTTGTGTGGTGTGGGGGGGATTGCAAAGGTTCACCTGCCTGCAGGTGACCAAGGGAAGGGGAGGCCTTGGGGTCAGGCTGCCTTATTGCCAAAGTTTTGGGATGTGCTAGGGAGCAAATCATTACAGTGCTCCTGGCCTTCTCTCCCTTATTATTGAGAGGATAAAATCCAAACCGACTTTGGGATATGCACAAATATGCTCCTGATGAGGGCCCTGAGCAACCAGGCAGATTTTCTGAGCAGCCTTGAAGCAGCAAGGCAGAGCAGCCACATGCTGGGCTCTCCCTTATTCTTATTCTTTTCTGTTTTCTTGGGTGTACAATAAGAGCTAATCAAAGTGATGCTCTCCAGCAGGCTTTTGTGTATGGCATTACAGCAAAATCCTAAATTCCCCTTCCTGTTCATGCATACAAAGCAGGAGGAACTAGGATGGCTGCAGTCTATTTTCAGATGATTTAGCCAAGGAGAAAATAACTGGATGGCTGGAAGAGGAGCATTTGATGGAAGTAACCTTGAAGCACAGCTCTGACATGGTGGCATGAGGTGCCCAACTCCATGAAATGCCAGCAGGGAACGTGGCTTCCAGAGATGACAGAGGACAATGCAGACAAGCAGAGCACCCAAAATCCAGTGCAAGGGAGGCTGCAGAGCGGGCTGGGCACTCCCTTCTGCTCCGGTTCCAGCATGGCATACAGGAAGGTTCCCTGCCCAGGTCAGACTCTCAGCAGGTGCTGAGGCAGCAGGTCCTGTGTTTGGCTGCAGGTCCTGCAACTGCCTGGGCCATGGGAGGCTCTTGGTGCCCCCAGATGTGCTGCTGCTTCCCCCAAAGGAGGCAAAAGAGGCAAAGGCACCAGCTGGGGTTTGCCCCTCCCAGCTGGAGCGGGCTGGGTGCTCCTTCAGCGCGAGGTGAGGGTGTGGTGACACCTGTGGCACCTCTGGGGACAGCTCCCGGAGATGCTCCTGCCAGCCAGGCTGGGACACCTCTGGGGACAGCTCCCGGAGATGCTCCTGCCAGCCAGGCTGGGACACCTCTGGGGACAGCTCCCGGAGATGCTCCTGCCAGCCAGGCTGGGACACCTCTGGGGACAGCTCCCGGAGATGCTCCTGCCAGCCAGGCTGGGGCTCACACGGGATTGGCTCTGCTGTTCCTGCTGTCCATCCCTCGGGAACAGCTCACTGCTGATAACATCCCTCAGTTTGGATATTTCCAAAAAAATAGAGAGGAAGATTTGCTGGGCCCTGCGGTGCCCGTGTGCCAGGAGAGGCTGGGTGTGGTGCTGGCACTGCCAGGCCAGGGGCTGTGCTGTGCGGGGAGCCCAGCCCGGGGAGGGTGAGGCTGAGGATGAAGGTGAGGACACAGCTAAACGCGTCAGGGAAGGAGGACGGCTTTGGTGAGGCTGCATCCCCCTCTGCTGGAAAATCCAAGCAAAGGCAGCAGAGCCGCTGGCCGAGGAGCAAACTTGAGGGGGAAAAAGGAAATGAATGTGCAAGGTACACAAGTGAGGCCCCCGTTCCCTGGGACATCCCTGGGACTGCAGAGAGAGGCTCCTGTTTGTCCTCAGAGCCCTCAGATTCCCCAGATCCAAGAGCTTCTCCCTCCCTCCATAAGGGAGGATCCTGACCTGGGAGGCACCCACAGTCTCTAAGACGTTTTATAATCTTTTTATATTATTACATTTTACATAAGTTATGTTATTAAATGAAGATATTGTCTATTTTGTAAATATTATCCAGTCTGGGCTCTGCTGGGGTTCATCCCGTGCCTGTCATAATGAGAGAGCTCCTGCTGGGGACAGCCAGACCCTCTGCAGAAACTGAGACACATCACATTTGTGCCAGGCACAGTCCCACTTCCCGGGATGGGCAGGGATGAGTGAGGCAGGGGCAGCACCCGGTGCTGTGCCTCAGGCTGGTGCTGCTGATGTGGCAGCGTCTCACAGCAGGCAGAGACTCCTGACTGGAACAAACAGAATTGCACAGACAGGCTCAGGGCTGTGCTGCTGGGTTCAGAGCTGCTCCACAGCCCAGGTGATGCCCAGGGTGTGCCAGGGGCCGTGGCTGATGGGCACGAGCTGCAGAACACTTGGGGGGACTGAAACACACAGGGCAGCCCGGGCTGTGGGCACTGGGGTTTGTCGGGAGAGGGGCTGCAGCACTCTTTGGATAGTGCCTGGCAGCTGGAGGGAGCTCTGCCTCAGAGCAGAGGCTGCAGAAATGCCTCCCCTGGCCTGGCACCATGTGCACGGTGCTGGGTGGGCAGCTCGGGGCTCAGACTGACCAAGGAGTCCCTGCTGTGGCCCTCCCGAGGTGCTGAACTGACCAAGGAGTCCCTGCTGTGGCCCTCCCGAGGTGCTGAACTGACCAAGGAGTCCCTGCTGTGGCCCTCCCGAGGTGCTGAACCTGCTCATGCAGGGGTCTGTGCAGAGCTGGAGCCCGGGGCTCTGTGCCTGCCTTTCAGAGCCTCACTCGGAGGCTGTTTGTGCTTAGGATGGAAGAATGGGCTTGTTTCCTTGTAGGTTTAAAATCTAAATTACAGAAAGGGTGAAATGCGGTGGCTGGGCTGGCCAAGGCCCTGACTGTGCACTAAATCTGCAAGCGTGGGCCTGGCTTTTGTGCAGGGGGCTCTGCAAGTGCCAAGGTCACTGCTAATAAATCTGACTGCAGGACCAGGAGAATTTTATTTAACTTACTGCTAACAGCAGGCTCCTTTTTAACCACTTTTTTTTTTCCCCTCTGCTCCCTTCTGCTGATTCATGCTCCTGCTCCTTCAGCACTGGGAGATGCCAGCATTCCTAAAGGTCATCACTTGCATGCAGCAGCTCATGCTGGGGAGTGTTTGCCAGCACCTACGAAATCGAAATGCTAAAGCGACTGCCATCATTTATATTTTCCCTGGCAGTGACAGCCACTTGCACAGCTTGCCAGCCGCCAAGCTGCCACGTTTCCAGGCTTGGGGACTCCTCCAAGGTGAGGGAGGTGTGTGAAAAGCGATGCCTCCCAGTGAACCTGACAGCAGGTCACCTTGAGACAGATTCTCACCTGGGCTCACCTGCGGGCAGTCCTCCTGGAGAAAGCTCAGCGTGCAAGCGTGCTCCCCTCTGACTTGCACCCCGGCTGCTCTGCGGGGCTGGGATCCCGTGACTCTGGGAAATGGGATCCTGCTGCTCACGTCAGCTTTCACGCAGGACTCACACTGCTGCCTGCCCCTGGGGAAGCAGGGCTGCCCTCCTCCCTCCCTCCCTCCCTTCTCCCTCTTTCCTCCCCACTGGGGAGAGGTCTCGGTGCTCTCCTGGGCTGCAGAAAGAGGCAGGATTTTGTGCCGTGCTGGCAGCGTGCAAACATCTCTGAGGAAATAAGTTACGGTTTAATTTTCATGGTGTGTCTCGCTCCTCGTGGCAAAGGAATACTTCTGGTTTAGCTCAAGCAGTAACAGCACAACTGACACGTTTATTTTTTCAGGAAAGGAGCAAGGAAGACACAGAGAAATCCTTCCTTTGCCTCCTCGGGTTATTTAATGGCTGTTTATGCTGTGGCAGTACCAAAAATGCTGTGTAAAATGACAGGAGTTACAGGCTGTGGCAGGTTTGGGAGCCAGTTATTTAATGTCCATCTCTTTAGACTAATCTTGCCCTTTCCTTCAAGAGGCTGTAACATAAGACGACACATATCTTGTATCTGCTATCATCTGCCTCCGTTTCTTTTGATATTATTTTCAGTGGGCCTTGAAAGAGCAGAGCTGGAAAGAGCCCCCAGCTGCCTGCTGGCACTGCAGAGCCAGGCTCCTGTTTGTCCTCAGATTGCCCAGATCCAAGAGCTTCTCCCTCCCTCCCTCCCTGACCTGGGAGGCACCCACAGTCTCTAAGACATTTTATATTATTGCATTTTATATAATTTATATTATTAAATTAAAATATTATATATTGTATAAATATTCTATATCTATAAATAACATAATAACCATTATATTAATGGTTATATTATATATTACATTAAATATATACAATATAAATATATTATATTAAAATATATGTTATATTAAATATATTATATTAAATACATACAATATAAACATATTATATTAAAAATATATGTTATATTAAATATATATTATATTAAATATATACAATATAAATATAATATACCCATTATAAAATTAAAAATTACATAATTTTATATTATAACATTTTACAACCCAGCTGAATCCCTGGGAGAAAACCAGCATCCAAAGGAGCTGAGGGCACTAACAGGGCGTGTGTGTTTGCCTCCTCAGAGCACGGACTGTGAACAAGGAGGAGAGCAGAATCTCAGAGCAGTATTGTCGCTTTATTTTGGCTGCAGCTCCTTGCTCGGCAGCAGGGGAGGTGCCACACAGCAGGCGTCTGTAACTCATCAAATCAATTAGCTGCTTTGTCTGCGGGAGGAGTCGTCAGCCAAAGACAAATTAAAGGAACGTCCAGCAAGATTTCCTATTCTGAGAGGAGCTGTCCTATTTTCTCATACTAACGACGGGCTCCGAAATCTGTGCACAACTTAGCTCGTTATTAGAACTAATTGGTGCCAGGCATTCCATCCTCTCTGATAGGGCTAACCATGGGGATGAAATTTTCTGAGTTAATGAACCAGAGAATGGATTAAGAACTTTCAAAGTGCAGTTCATATCTCCGCTTAATTGGAAGCAGGATATTAGTTGGCTTTTCTTTATGGGTACAAAGGAAAGCCGTGTTTGGGGTGGAAAGGCACATGCACAAATGCCTTCCCTGCCTCTGGGGAGCTGGGAATTCCTAATTTCAGTGTGGCAGAGCCTTCCCCAGCCCCGAGAAGGGATGGAAATGGGATTTATTATTTATTGCTCCTCCTGGGCAAGGCCCCAGGGGCAGAGACCAATTAGTGCAGATCTCCTGGGGGCAGGAGCTGGGCTGGGCTGGGCATCCTCCTGATCAGGGCCACATCCCCAAAACCCCGTGCCCCAGTGCACTCTTTGGTGTTTTTATACCATCCCATTCTGATTGTTGTTTTACGCCTGTTTTACACTGTTCTGAGGAGTAGGCTTGTGACACCCATTTTTTTCTTTTTTTTCCTGTGTGATTTAGAACTTTTCCTTCTGCCAGCAGTGAAGGAGAGTCCTCTGCAGGAATCCCAGGCACAGCATGTAATCTGTGGTTCGTATCCAGCAGCCCAATCCATTCTTCACGTGTTTTCTTAGCTCTCTAATATTTGAAACATAATTTGAGAGCCACTGCAGCCAGGTGCACAACAGTAGCTCTTTTCCAACCTGCTGGCAACCAACAAATCCTGCTTTATATCCATTAATTGCCCTTAATTTGAGTCATGAAAGTTTTACTGCAACATCATAAGAAATCCTGAGGAAAAAGACTGTGCTTCAGGGGAACAGAAAATATTTCTCCAGCATCCTGTAGGTTCCTTGTGTTTTTGGGGTTTTTTTGTTGGTGTTTTTTTTTTTTTGGTGTTTTTTGTTTTTGTTTTTGTTTTTTTTTTCTGCTACATCTCCATTTGTTCCTGCCTGGCCTCACAGTGCACAAACCACTGTGTGACTCCCCAGAGAGCTGGAGCCACAACATTTGTGAATTCGGGCTTACTTTGACTGGGAATTGAAAAAAACCCCAGTTACAGTGACAAGAAGCCTGGTAAATCACCCCAAAGTCCAGGCAATGCATGCTACTCCTTCAACTCCACTCGGAAGTGCTTCCTGCTGGAAACTAAAGTGACCTTAATAAATTGTGATACATGCACCTATGGAGTGGTTTGGTCAGTGTTATCTGCTTATATACTGCTTATCTACTCATAGTTTATTGGGCTCAAGCAGAAAGTCAGTTTATCAAAGTCCATGCAAAAGGCAGGAACCTCTGGAGAGCATCTGGTTGTGTGAGGGTAACTGGGAATAACGAGGTCAAGTGGGCAGTCCCTTTGCCTTTGGAAGTTATTTGAGCTTACAAAAGATTTTGTATTTCACTTGCTTAACACGTACTTGGGCTAACTGGAAATGTTGCAGTTGAAGTTCTTTAATCCTTATTCCTCTGCAAGCTGGGACTGGATTTGTGGGTGGCCCTGAGGGCAGCGATGGCACATGAGGGGTGAGGCTGGCACCCTTCACCCATCCCACCGCCGCGGGCAAGGAGGAGAGGACACCGATGGAATCTGTGCTCAGGTTTGAGGGGAATTTCTTCATGGAAAGGTGCTCAGGTGCTGGAGGGGCTGCCCAGGGTGGTGGAGGAGTCCCCATCCCTGGAGGTGTCCAAGAAATGACTGGCCATGGTGACATAGTCTGGGTTGCAGGGTGGTGCTGGACTCCATGACCTCGGGGGTCTTCCCCAACTGGAGGGAGCCTGTGATGGAGAGGGCAGGGCAGAGCCTGCTCCATGGCGGGATCAGGGGTGTCACCACTGCCTGCCCCGCTCCATGGCGGCTCAGGGGGACACAGCCCTCCTCACCACAGCCAACATGGCGGGATGAGGGGGGACAGACATCACCACAGCCAACATGGCGGCTCAGAGGTGTCACCCCTCTCCTCACCACAGCCAACATGGCGGGATGAGGGGGGACACACATCACACACCCACCATGGTGGGATCAGGGGTGTTCACCACTGCCTGCCCCGCTCCATGGTGGCTCAGGGGGACACACAGCCCTCCTCACCACCCAACATGGCGGGATGAGGGGGGACAGACATCACCACACCCAACATGGCGGCTCAGGGGGACACAGCCCTCCGCTCAAGGGTGTCACCACTGCCCACCCTGCTCCATGATGGGCTCAGGGGTGTCACCCCCTCCTCACCACGGCTGGATCGGAGGTGTCACGCCCTCCTCACCACACCCAACATGGCGGCCCCGCCCCGCCCTCTCCCGCCGCGGGTCCTCCGGCCGGCAGGGGGCGCTGCGCGGCGGGGCGGGGCCGGCCGGGCCGGGTGACCGCGGCGTCACGTGAGGGCGGCGGGGGGAGCCGGGCCCGGACGAGCGCGGGTGTCCCGGAGCGGCCGCGAGCAGCGCCCGGCACGGCCCAGCGCGGCTCGGCACGGCACAGCCCGGCACAGCCCGGCCCGCAGCGTCCCGGCCCGCCGGAGCCATCGCCCGGCCCGACCCGCAGCGCCCCCGGCCCGGCCCGCAGCGCCCCGGCCCGCCCGCCCGCCGCCACGATGCTGGCGCTGCTGTCCCGGCTGCTCGACTGGTTCCGCTCGCTCTTCTGGAAGGAGGAGATGGAGCTGACCCTGGTGGGGCTGCAGTACTCGGGCAAGACCACCTTCGTCAACGTCATCGCGGTGAGCGGGGCGGCGGGCGAGGGCCGCGGGCATGGAGCGGGGCCGGGCCGGGCCGGGCCGCGGGGATGGAGCCGGGCCGGACTGCAGGGATGGAGCCGGGCCGGGCCGGGGGGATGGAGCCGGGCCGCGGGGATGGAGCCGGGCCGGGCCGGGCCGGGCTGCGGGGATGGAGCCGGGCCGGGCCGGGGGGATGGAGCCGGGCCGGACTGCAGGGATGGAGCCGGGCCGGGCCGGGCCGGGTCGGGCTGCAGGGTTGGAGCGGGGCCGGGCCGGGTCGGACCGCGGGGAGCAGCGTGTGAGGCCTCGCTGGGGGACACGGCTGAGCCTCGGGGCTGCCGTGCCTCCGTAGACCTGTGTGCGCTGGTGGCACCCGCGGGGACAGCGGGGGCTCTGAAGGCGCCTGTCGGTCAGGGTGTCGGTGCGGCGGGGCTCTCTTAGCAGATGGGGAGATAACATTGTGTGTCTTCGGCTGCCGCCTCCCTCTGATTGCTTTTCAGTAGTCCTAAATCATTTAAGTGTCATCACCTACTCACGGTTCTCTTCTCAAATACTTATCGGTTGCTGAAACCCATATCAAAGAATCTCCTTTCTTTTAAGGTACAACTTAGCTAAGAAGTACAGCTCACAAGCACAAGCCCATCAGCAGCACACTGCTGCACGGGGGCCTGCTGATGTGGGGCTGTGCCTGGAGCAGGTAAAGGAAGGGTGTGGGAATACTCCTACACGAAGCTTTTCCATTGTTGACCGAGATAAAGAGTGGCTTTGCCTAAATGGCCTGTTCAGCTCCATCAGTGTCCTGCTGTGCTGATGTGTGTGATGGAAAACGTTCCAGGAGACAAGCTGGACTTTGGGAGCTCCTGAAAGGGCAGCCAGGGTATCTTTTGGTTTTTCAGGGAGTGTGAGTGACCCAGAATGAGAAAGAGTGAGCACAGCTTCAGCTTGTCTCTTGGTTTTTGAGGCTGTGTCCTCAGCACCCTGGAATACTTGTAAGAATATTTATTTAAGTGCCAGCTGAATGAGTTAGTGGCTGGAAAAGGACTTTATTCTCTTGCAGTTCTGCACCATCCTGCACACTGACAAGCAGCCTGGAAACCATAACCAAGCCCTTGTGTAGCTCAGGTGTGAGCACTCAGTGGGCTTTCCTGACAATCCTGCAAAACGGGTACTTCATGAGAGGTAACTTCTCTGACCAGTGTCAGCTAAAGGTTGCTGGAGTGACCCAGGAATGCCAGGAGCCTTTTCTTTCACACTCTGCCAGTCCATCTGGGCTTGTAGAAATGGAGCTGTGAAATGGTACAGCCTTGATCTGTGGCTGCTGAGCTTGGAGTGTTTCTGCAGCTGGGGGCTCTCTGCAGGCTTCTCATCCTCTGGAGTCCTCCTGGTGATGGCTCTTGACTAAAAAATGCTTTGTTTCTGTGTAGGAGCAGCAGTTTGGGGAGTGACCTGTGAAACCCCCTGCAGGGAGGTGCAGCAGTCAGAGCTGTAGCAGCTGCACAGCAGTCCAGTCCATCTCAGCTGTCTCCAGTGGGAGAAGTTTCCCTAGTAAAGCTGGAGTCTGTTTCCAGCCTCCTCTGCGGGGGTTGAATCTTGCAAGGTTTCAGCCACATGTTAGGATCACACCCAGGCATTTATCTGAGTGAGTGCCATCCAGGGAGCCTTGCAAAACCCCGGGGAAGGAGGAAGCTGCTGAGCATGCTGACACAGCCTCCTTAGCTGGTTTAGCTTGGAAGCATCAGGCCACGTTTCTGAAGTTGTTAATTAGGAAATCTGGGGAGTCTTTACACAAAAAAACAGAGGGAGGGGGTTTGCCCAGGTGTGTATTATTGGTTTAAACAAAATAATGGCATAAGCTTCAGTTGCCAGTGCAAAATCACTTTTTAGAGCGGTGCAGACCATGGCATGCAGAGCTGTCTTCTTATTTGCTTCCTTGACTGACTTTAGTTCAGAGTCTGCATTTGGGAATGAGTGCAGGAAAAGAACAACTGCTCTCTGCAGGCCAGTTAATGGTTTGGGTGGATGAGGCTGTTGGGATTCCTCAAAACTGAAATGAAAGGAATGACACAGCAAGATGTCCTGTAGGACAGCTCGAAAAGCTGGAGTGCACACCAGGAGCTTGGTGTGGCCCAGGAGGTTGTGTGCTGCCTGACAAAGGGCTCTCGCCAGTCTTGACAGCTGTGAGTTTAATCCAGTATAAATGTCTAATGTAATCTCTGCCCATCAAAGCAGGCATGTGGAACTAGAGGGAAAACTCACACAGGGAAGCTTGGTACAAGGCCTGGCTGCTGCTGAAGTGGACAGGCCATGAGGGGCAGACAGTCCAGTTCTAGAATAATCCCATTACAGATTGGTGGTGGGTTTTGATCATGTTTATTCCTCCAGTGTAAACAAACACTTGATTTGTAATCAGGCTAAACAAGGGCCTGGAGAGAGGACAAAAGGGAATGGATTTGAACAGAGAGGTGGAGAGGTTAGATTAGACATTAGGGATAAATCCTTCCCAGTGCGGGTGGGCAGCCCTGGCACAGGCTCCCAGAGAAGCTGGGGCTGCCCCTGGATGCCAGGCTGGACAGGGCTTGGAGCAGCCTGGGACAGTGGAAGGGGTGGCACTGGATGGTCTTGAATGTCCCTTCCAGCCCCAAGCCTCCTGTGTTCAGTTTGATTAGGAGGGTTAGAACCCAGCGTTAGCAGTGAAATCTCGTTAGAGCTGGATTCAGCTAATGCAGCTTCTGCTTTTCTAAGGCTCTGCATTAGTCACTGTCTCTAATTAGATATTAAGCATAAGTTTTCCATGTGTGTGAGTAAACTTGCTCACAAGGGAGGATATAATTTCTTCCTGGTCCTAATTTCCCTAATGTGGATGGCCTGTGGCTCTTATTCAGAGAAACTGCATGTCATCCCGGGATCGCATCTGGAATTGTCGGCTCCCGAGCCGAGCCCTGGAAATGCCCATTATTTACAGCCTCTGCAGGATCTTGTGGTGTTTGCAGCTCGTGGCCGTTCCCTCAGCCCAGCAGCTGCTGGGAGCTGCTGTGGGGAGCACGAGGGGCTGCTGTGGGGAGCATGAGGGGCTGCTGGGGCCGTGTGGCACCACTGGAACACGACTCAAGCTGAGCCAGCCTGCAGGAGTGCAGCTGGGCAGCAGAAGACTCCTGCAGCTGGGGAACAAAGCAGGGCACCCCTGGGGAGCAGGGCACCCACCCCTGCAGCTGGGGAACAGGGCACTCACTCCTGCAGCCTCCACAGTCCATTGCATGGAAGGGTGGCATGGCCTGGGGTTTCTGTAGAAGTTTTGGCCGATGCCTGGTAGGCTGAGCCTTGATCCAGGTGTTTGGCACTGGAACACTGGAGCTCATTAGCCTGGCTCACTGAAGCCTCGTTAGTCAGGGAGCAGAGGTCTGGAGGAGTGGGAAGAAGTTGGACTTTGCTGATACAGTTATCAGGTTCAAGAGCTAGACTCAACCTGTTTGTGGTGACAGGGTAAATAGGGTCCCTCTTTAGGATTTGTGTCAGAGCCTGAATCAGCGTGGTTGGTTTTTAACTTTGGAATATCTGGCAAGTGTTGGAATGAGACTGTGGTTTCTAGAGAGAGGCAATTCCTAAAGTGCCTCTCAGAGAAAGATTCGTTTGGCCAGCTGGGAGCTGCAACTTCCTTCTGTTCTCATGACTGTTAGAAGTAACTTTGGCTTGAAGAAGCTACACCAGAGAAATGCAGAAAAATACTGCTCTAAAGAACTCCGCTGCTGTTTTAATACCTTTTGAACCACCCAGGTAGGCCATAAATCCTGTGTGTTGTCGCTTCATACACACCATGGCTGATAAAATTTGCAGTGTTTCTTAATGGCAGAAGTCTCTTGAAATGCATTGCATCACTTCATTAGCTAATAAAGCTCCGAGGAGGTGACTCAGACCCTTTCTTTGAGGCCCTGCTTGCTGTACCCTAGATGGGCTAGAACAGGTGACTGACACCAGAATCTCCTTTTTGCATCCTGGTCCTGAATTCCTGTAGAGCACTTCGTAAGCAGTGGCAGAGCTTTGAGTGGTAACATCTGGATAAGGACACTTCCTTGACTGTCAGAAACATGAAATGTCCTGAGCTCTTACATGACAGAGTTCTAGGCAGACATATGCCTTCTTTATGGTTGATATTTGCTAAGCAGTTTAAATATTCAATTAAACTCGGGGCTGGGGAAATAAAAATGTATTTTCTTGCCATATACCACTGCTCTGGTTTCTGCAGGAGTCATTCCTGGAAGTGCTGTTGGAAAGCCTTTCTGGGATTGAAGTTTCTAAACTGGAGTTCGGGCTTGTGATCATGATCACAAGTAGCTGGAACACTGAATTATTTCCTAAAGAAAGAAGCTGGACTGTAGAAAGTTGATTTGTCTGTTTATGAGGCACTGCTTGGTTGAGGCTATGAGTGTTGCAGAGGAGGCTTAGTGTAGGGGTAGCTTGATATAATGCTATAATTGCACTGCTTTTTAAATATTTTTTTTAAAGAAGACATTTTGGAGACTTACAGCATTTTTTCTTAGTGTGAAAAGAAAGAAATTTCTTGGGATGAGCAGCAGGGTTTAATGTGATACTGTGGTTCAGGTGGGTTGGGAGTGTCCTGGCTGGATTCCACACCCCAATGGTGTTGTTTCCTAGTTGGTTAAGCTTGTTTGTGATCTCATCTAGCTGGATGAAAAGTACTATGATTAAAGATAAAACAATCCTTGCTGTGTGATAACAAAATCTGTATGAAGAAATTGGTCCCATAACAGTAGTGAATCATGTCAGCTTTATGAGCTGCAAAGTAAAGGCTGCCCTGACCTTCTCTGGTGATACAAAGAATGCCCTTGTGCAGGCTGTGGGATCAGTCAAGCTGCTTAGGGGGCTGCAGTCTGCTGGGAGTTGTCCAAGGCCAGGCTGGGCAGGGCTTGGAGCAGTCTGGGGTAGTGGAAGGTGCCCCTGCCCATGGCAGGAGGTGGAGCTGAGGTTCCTCCCAATTGAAACCACTCTACCATTCCATAACTCCTTGGAGTTTGAGTTTCTGGCTGTAGTTTATGGTTTTGGAGAGGCAGATGAAGAAACCCAAATGTGTTTTGTTTGGTTTATGGTTTGACTCAAGACAACTGGAAATGGTAGGTTTAATAGGGTTGTAATATTAATTAAATTATAAAAGAGACTAAACTTGCATCCTTTGTACACTTCTGGAATGTCAGGGGATGGCAAGTTAAAACTTGTCCTAAGTTTTCCTCTGGGAACTGAACTGTACCTGTAGCTGGCTTGTTCAGAAATGCTGCAGTCTGTGATTTAGTGCTGCCACTGCTACAAGGTGAGCTGAACCCAAACTGATCCATGAAATAAAATCCCTCAGTTCAGTCTGGATGCATTTTGCTGCTCTGAGTAATCCTTATCCACTATAAGTACTCATCTGGGTAAGTGGGTTCATGCTGCACTAAAATCTCCTGTTTGGGTTCCCCAGGAGATTTGGGGGGAGCATCTCTTAAACCAGCAGGCTGCAGGATTAGTCCTGGGGGTTCTTTGTGCATGTGGCCTCTGAAAATGGCTGTTTAGTCTCCCTGCCCTTATCTCCCCCACGGCTTGGAGTTAACTTTGTTTGGTGACCTTCGCTTGGTGCTGTGTGGTCTGCGTGACCTCGGGGCTGAGGCTTCCAGCAGAATCCCTGCTGGGACAGCTCCTGGCCTTCCAGGAGCCCTGCAGGGAGGTCAGGGTCTGCCTGCTGGGGTGGGCACCACTGCTGAAAACAAGGCATTGCTGGTGCTGTGCACATCAAACTTGTTTTAAAGCTGGTGTTTCAGGAGGAAGCATCTTACTGTGAGCACACAGTGACAGCACCGAGTACCCTGCTCTGGGAGGGAAGGCTGAGTCCAGCCAAGTGACTGCTAGTAAAAGTATGTTCCTTTTGTGCTGCTCTTGGAGTAGCTTTTGCATATGAATACTCTAAGTTGAAGCTGCATTCCTGGCTTTTTTCCTCTGAGGAGGTAGTAAACAAAAGCCCTCTAAATTCTGAGTGTAGAGAACAGTTTCTGGGCCAAGGCAGTTGAATGTGGTAGCAGAATCCATCAAAGGAGATCACTGTCTGCTGCTAAAATCCTTTACAATCGTTTTAACCAATTTTTGACCTTAGAAGGGGACTTCCAATAGCTTCCTTTGGGTCCAGTGAGCAGAGGAACACCCACACTCAGTCAGGGGAAGGTCTTTAATGAAGACCTGAGCTGACCCATGTGTTCATGTCAGCTCTGGATTGTCCCTCTGCAGAGCAGAGAACAGGCAGCTGAAACTCCACTGAGCGACTGCAGCTCAAAGGTTTTGAGGTTTTAAGCAAGTCAAAACAAGTTTGGGGATGTGCAGCGTGGGTAGAGAGCACTTGGGAAGGAATCAGATGCAGCAGCTTTCCTGAAGATTCTGTAGAAGTTTCCCTGTGGTGGGTCACAGTAATTTCAGCGTTACATTAAAGATGTGGCAAATGAAGTGCTGCTCCAATCTGCAGGAATGTGTGTCCTGGAAGAGCAGTGGGAGAACATGAAATGGGTACTGAACACGCTGCAGTTAGTGGGATGACTGGCACAGTGAGGGCTGTAAACTCCTCACAGGGATGGGCAGGGAGTGTTTGGACAGCCTGGAGCTTGATGGGGGTCATGATAAGGTTGTTCATGGGTGAGAATCAGGGGGAAGGCCAACAAGGCAGATATCCTGGTGGGGGTCTCTTCTAGACCACCCAGCCCAGCATGAAGAGGCACCAAAATCCTCTTTAAGCTGCTGGGAGAAGTCTCACTGTGGCTAGGCCTTGTTCTCGTAGGGGACCTCAGCTTCCCACATGTCTGCTGGAAATAAACGCAGCAGGGAGGTGATGAGTCCAGGAGGTTCCTGGAATGTGTGTTCCTATTGATAAGAACAGCTCTGGAGAGAAGGATCTGGAAGGATCTGAGTGGGAATAGTTGGCAGCATGTGGGGTAAGGCTCAGCAGCACAGAGATGGAGGCTCAGGGAGTGCTTGGGAGACGCTGGGATAGGAGCTGTGGGTGTGGGGTGTGACTGTGGAGGCAGGAATGTGGAGGCAGGAATGCTGTGGTGCTTGAGCAACTGGCAAGTGACCCTTCAGAGGCAAGATTGGTTTGAGGAGCTGAACTGAGCTGCCCCAGGCGTGGCAGCACAGCTCACCAGGGGCTCTGAGCTGTGCTGGTCACTGGCTGCAATGGGCAGCTCGGCCCTGGCATTTGGGGCAGGAATGGGCAGCTCCTGGACTGACATTCCCATTGGGCACCCACCCTGCCATGTGAGAAGGGGTAGAGTGGATTCTGAAGCAGAGCTGCAGGGCCTGACCCAAGCTCCTGGTGCAGCCCTGGTCCTGCTGGCCACACTGCTCCTGATACAAGCCAGGAGCTGTTGCCCTTCATGGCCGCCTGGTCAGGCTTAGCTGCTCCTTGCAGCCCGTCAGGCCCTAACTGGGGTGCTGTGTCTGCTTCAGAGATCCCAAAAGGCTTTGAACCCCAGGCAACTTCTCTGGCCAGTGTCAGGGGAGAGATGCAGGCTTTGCTGCAGTGATACCAAACCCTAATTAAACAGCTGAATGCTTTGGGATCAACCCTAATTTTTCCAAATGTGCTTGACTGTCTGGTTCTATTACACATCATGGATGTAGTGAGCTTCATAATGGCCACGGTGGCTGATTCACCTTCTGCCAAACAGCCAAGGGAGGAATCTGTAGTAGTGTTGAAAACCCTTGTTATGGCTACAGGAGATAGTTGGGAACTTGGCTCTCAAGCTGCTGCAGATGGAGGTGTTACAGACAGTAAAACATCTGCCACTGGAGGAGCTCTCCAGTGCCGTGCTCCTGCAGCAGTTCTGTCCCGGCTGGGAGTGGTGCTGGGAAGCAGCTCAGAGCCCCTGGAGCTGCACAGGCTGGACACTGGCCTGGCAGGAAGCTGACCCGGCAGGTCCTTCCACTTTGCAGCCTTTAACACTCCTCAGGGAGTCACCCCATACCTGTGGGCAGGAGGCTTCCTCCACAGGAGTGATTTATTGCTGCAAAGGCTGCCCAGATTTATTGCTGCTCTGCTTGCATCAGAGGGAGCCCTTCTGGATATTTGTGGCTCCCAGGTAACGGGAGATCCCGACATGCAGCCTTGGCTCCAGAAGTAGGTGAATGGCTCTTTGCTCCCCTTGCCCTGTCCATCTGTTAAGCTGTGCAAAGCACTCTCCCAGGTGACTTTGCTCCCCTGGCTGCCTCGAGGCTTGACAGATGATTTCAGTGCTTGTAAGAAATGAGTTGTCTGACTTCACACAAGCTCCAGCACACGTGGATCTAACATCCACGACTTCTTGGCCGAATGGTTAGAAAGAGGTTGTGATATTTTACTATGTAACCAGTTGTGTCAGATAAGCACTAAATTTAACTTTGTCTTTTTTCTTTTTTCCAGTCAGGTCAATTTAGTGAAGATATGATTCCTACTGTGGGCTTCAACATGAGGAAAGTTACAAAGGGTAATGTTACAATAAAGGTATGTTGCCATTGTTGACTGTTTTCTTTAGGTTCTAGTTTGCAATTTACGTGTTTGCTCTGTTTTGCTTCCAGCCTTGAGGCAAATATAGAACACTGAAGAGGCTCAGCTAAATCTGTCGAGTAGCTTAAGAAGACATTTATGTTTATTTATGGAGTTTCTGAAATGAGAATCTGTGTGTGATTCCCAGGTTCATGGACTAGTTAAAGCACTGTTGTGATAATGCTGTCTGGCTTAGATATGAATGTTTGAGGCCCAGAGATGCTGTTTCCTTCTCATCAGTTTGCTTAAGGGAAGGTTTTAAAAGTGAATACATTGTATTTTCTTGTGTAGCTCAGTATGTAACCTTCATACACAGGATGTTCTTACATCTGGTGCAAGGTGCTGCAGTTGGCACCTCCTGCTGTGGGGCCCTAAGCTCAGAGCAGCTGTGCAAGGGATTATTCCTGTTTTAATATGGGAGGGGTCAAGCAGCTGCTTAAGGAGAAAGGGAAAACTGTAGTGATTTCTTGTCTTATCTTTGCCTGACATGTTTAAACACAGTGCATGGCTAAATTGTCTTTCTCCCCTTGCCTTAAGATTTGGGATATAGGAGGGCAGCCCCGATTCCGGAGCATGTGGGAGCGATATTGCAGAGGAGTTAATGCTATTGTGTAAGTGTCCTTCCTTCAGCTCTGCTTCCTTCATTCTCTGGAGCCTTCCTAACACTGCATGCCTGACTCTCTAGTTCTCCTTGTGATTCTGAACCTGCACTGCAACCACGCTGACCGTGTTCACCCTTCAGTCCAGGGCTCAGGATGGGTTATTTCATCAGTGTCTGATCTGGAGTACTAACTCCTCCCTGTCTGAACTGGGTGGCAGTGCTAACTCAAAGCATCTTCCTTCTGCTCTGGTCTTGGAGAATGTTTTTAAAGAACTAAATCTTTGCTCAGAAGTCCTAGCTTTGTTGAAAACCTTGTTGAATGTGCTCAAACCTGGCAGTGTAAAGAAAAAAGTGATGTTTCTGCAGGAGCTCAGTGTCACTGACCTAACCTGAAATTCTCTTTAAAGCTACATGGTAGATGCTGCAGATCGTGACAAAATAGAAGCCTCTCGGAATGAGCTGCACAATCTGCTAGATAAGCCCCAGTTACAAGGAATCCCTGTAAGTAACATCACCTTAAACACCATTAAATGTCTCTGAGCAATGTGCATCACTTGAGCAACTCTGAAGTCTGCCTTGAACTCTGAGTTATAGGGCCCAACCTTACTGGTCAGTATAAGCATGGCCAATGCCTGCCCCCAGTGCCTCAAACCAGTTTTTGACCTTCAGTGGTCTTATTTCACTCAGTGCTCACAAAACATAATAAATGCAACTGAAACAGGAGTTTAGAGGATTCCACAGTATGAGTTTGTGCTATTGACTAAGGGTTGACCACAGTGTAGTACAGAAGTGTAGAGTAAGTTTGGGGAATCTCAATGAGTGTGCTGCAAATGTTCTCAGATTTATCAGCTGATGTATTCTCTTGCTTGCTTTTTGCACAGAACAGTTGATTTGTACCCCCTCTTTCCCTGTGACTAGGTCAGTCTTCTTTCTTGATCTGGTTTAACTGCACATATCTCGTTCCATTAGATTTAACAGGCTGATGCAGACTGCTCATGAGACTCCCTTGAAGTTTGTTTTTTGGTTTTGATTGGGGGGTTTTTTAAAGCAAAGCAACAACCATTTCCTTCTCTGGATTTCAGGTTCTAGTACTTGGAAATAAGAGAGACCTTCCTAATGCTTTGGATGAGAAACAGCTAATTGAAAAGATGTAAGTCTAACCCTTTCTAAGAAACATTTCTCTTCCTCAATAAATTCATGTACATGGGGTTGTTATTAGATCAGGAAGCTCGCATTTATGAGTGGAAAACCCAGCAACAGCAGGTAACAGAATATTGTACAGAACAAGTTGTGTGGGGAAGGGGAAGAGGAGCAGCTCAGATTGTCAGTAAGAGCCCTTGTGTCAGTGAAATGTGTGCTGACATGTTCTCTCTTTCCTAGGAATCTTGCTGCTATTCAGGACAGAGAAATCTGCTGCTACTCAATTTCTTGCAAAGAGAAAGATAATATAGGTAACTATTAACCCAAAACACTGAGAATTATGAAGTGCTGTCAGAGGATGGACTGGGGGGATTTTAAGTTCTTAAACAAACTTCCTGTCTTCAGGAAGCCAGGAACAAATCAAATACCAGTGTGTGAGTGCATGGGTTAAACTCAGCATAACTCCTGATGGCAGTGAGGAAACCTGACTGGTGTTAAAGTTTTAGGGGTTGTAGTTTCCAAAAAATGCCAGTCCCTGTGAAATACACTCCCTTCTTCAGTCAGTTTGCAGCAAAGAGCTGACTCTAGTCCATTAACTTGGCCTGAATGATTTTATACTTCTGTCAGGTGCTCTCACCTCTGCCTCACTTGGTCAGGATGCCAAGTACTCGCAGCAAGTTCTTCTTCAAGTTTATTCCCCAAGATTATTTCTCTTGAAATAATCACCTTCCCTTGCTGTGTTATCAGAGCAGTTTGTGTTGTGCCATCTGCCAGTCCCCTGCAGCCAAGCAGTGCCTTTTTCTGGCACAGGCATCAAATGCTTCAGAAACTTGTGGAGTTCAAAGCAGAAACCATGTCCTGTAATCTCAGGTATTTGCCATCAGCTTTGTGAGTAAACTAAGTCATCTCAGCTGAGTGAAAACAGAATTTAACCACACTTCCACCCTTTTCCTGATGCCTTCCTTGGCTGCCATGGGATTAACCCTGGTGCATTGCCAGGGTAACAGGAGTTTCCTGATGAGGAAATTTCAGGGTGATGCTCCCAGGAGAAGCTCTAAAGGATACCAGGATGGCTTTATAGGGAAAAAAGCTTCTTTCTAGGAAAACTGAATAGTCTGTGGGACAGTTGTGGCTTCCAAGAAGCCCCTGTCACCTTAGCATCAGTTAAATGTTCAGACATGCTGCATGGAAGCAGAGGCTCCCTTCTGTGGAGATCCACACAAGGCTGAGGCACACTGAGCACCACTGAGGCTGGGGGAGAGCCAGGGCCTTTCCCTTCCTGAGGAGAGCCTCTCCCAGGCAGGGAGGAGCACGAGGCCCTGGACCACAGGGCTAAACCAGCCTTGTTCTCATCAGGGAGGAGCTGCTGGCTGAACAGAGCAGTGCTGATCTAAAACTAATGATTAGAGCCATAGTGAAGTGTCCCATGAAGGAATATCTTCTTCCTAGAAATGGGCTGAACTCAGGAGCCAGGATGTGTGGGGCAGTGCCTGTCATTGCTACCTAAAGAATGCTTAACAGTTACAGGATCAAAGCATGGACAGCCAACATCCAGAAAATCATTGTGTTCTTCTGCCCTGGGCCATCCTCTGGAGAAGGGCTGGGATATTCCTGTCCTGTCTTTGGGACACTGGAATACCAAAGCCTTGCCACTTACACCAACACAGACACTTGAATGTGGAACTTCTCTTCTCTCTCCCTGTAGATATCACGCTTCAGTGGCTTATTCAGCATTCAAAATCTAGAAGAAGCTGAAGTCTTCCTGGAATCTCCAGTACCAGTTGGCCATAATCTCAATGTCCACTTCCCTCCATAATGAGATACTACCCCAAAATCCTGTATCAAGAATCTGCCTTTTCACGGTTCATTTCTCATGTGCACTGCTGAAGACTTGTATTCCTATTCTGTCACAAAACAACTAGAGTTGTCACGATAAAGTCAGCACAAATATTTATTTTACAACCATCTGTGGTGGGAGGGTGGTGGGGGGGCTTTTTAAAGAAATATCTCTACCATGTTAACTACGATGGTACACTCTGTTCTGGTTTTTCAGGGCCAGGTTTTTATATGATTTTCAGCAAGTGTTTTATTTCTAGTGTTTAGTGGCTTGAAGATGCTGATGCTTGACAGCATTAAGATTCTGCAAGATGCCACATACAGTAGTTAGAAAACATTTAAGCGTGAATTGTGGGATACTGATTGATCTCACAGATGCATGTGATGTGTGTATGTAAGCAGAGAAATGGAAACTGTTTGCAGAGGGGAGCACAAGGCATAGATCAGCATCACTAATCTACAGCTGAGATCCTGTCACTGGAAAAAGAAAACTCTCATGATGAATTAGGAAAGTCATCTGTTTAAAATCATTCTGTTGCTTCTGTTTAATATTTATGTGGGGGATGGGAATGGACTGTTCTGTCAAACTTTCAAAAATTGGAGTATTCCAGCATGAAAACAAATCGCTAGGAACATCAGGCTGTGTTCAAATACATTTTTCTATCTCCAGATACTCGTGGTCTCTCTCTGAAACCAGAACATGCATTCTGAGCAGCTGCATGACACCCAAATTACTGATGCTCTTGTATCGAGGCAGTTGTCGACCTTTAGCACAATCTGTGTGTAATTGTCAGTGTCTCCTGCTCCTGGAATGGCTGGGCACAGTTTCACCTGGTGCTATGGAATACCTGGGCTATTGTGACAACTCTAGACCCGCCTGCTTTCTCGATGTAACCATGTGCAAAGCCTGTCAGATGCAATGAAATGTTTTGCTGTGTCAAAGCACAAGAGAGCCAATGAATTGACCCTGTCTCTTGACTAGCTGCTGCAGCTTAGGGAAGTGTGTATAAACTCAAGACTGTCACGTTTCTGTAGCTTTCCTTTCTCGGTGACTTGAGCGTATTCACAGGGACAGCCTTGTCGAGGCTGGTCTGTTCATCAGCAGTGTCAGTGTAGCTACCCGTGTGTGCAGATCATGGTGCAGCTCGTGTTGCCTCACACCGTGTGTGACTCCTCACTCCTCGTGGTTTGCATCCCTGGGAGCAGTGCTGTCCCCTCCCTTCTGAGAGCCAGTGTTAATGCAGACTGCCACGGCCTTACTGTCCTGTCCCAGCTCTGGCACTGCTGCACAGACACTACAGCTGCCTGCCTTCAGCCTCAAGTTACGTTTGAACTTTTTGTCCCCTTTCAGTTCTCTGAAGCATGGTTTCAATTAATCCATACTCTGGTGCTGTAGAGGAGAGGGTGTATTAACTTGCTACTGTAGTCCCGAGTTCACCAGAACTGCTACAGTTACTTTTATTTAGCAACCTTGCTTGTGCCTATCATAAGGAAACTAAACTAGAATGTGTGAATCTTTGTGGGGGACCAGGTCACTGTTTAGTTAACTGGCCTATAGCTAAACTTGATGTGTTTGGTGTTTATCTACTTCACTGCTTTCAGCATTTATGGCATCCAAACACTACCAATTGTTAACCTGTGCATTACTCTCTGCATGTGAACAACTTATACAATTACTGAACTTTGTAAATACGTGATTTTTTTTTTTTTATTTAGGTGGATGCATATGTTGGTTTACTGCTCTTCAGCTTTATTCAATAAACTTATGTTTTGAGGGTTGTATTGACACTTAACTGCCTGACTTGAGTTGATGTGGCTGAAATCATGGAAAAACACAATGGGATGTCTGTCTCCTCTGCCAAAGATTCCAGTGGGGGAAGAAGGATTGCTAAATACCTGAGCTGATTTATATTCTGTGGTTCAACTGTTCCAGTGAAATGCTTACAAAACTACCTTTGAGGCCTGGGGCTTGCTCACCTTACCTGAGCAAGCTCGGATAGTCAGTCTGAGAGATTGCAGGGCTTTTTTATGTGTGTGCAAAGCACTGGTCAGCTGCAGGGTCTGAAGCAGGGGCAGCCTTCTGGAGCTCAGTTTTCAGGAGAGAAATGCATGTGTTTGCAGTCTTGGTTCTTGTGTCGAGCCTAGGGTAAAACCTTTGTTTTTCTACACAAGTGTCAGATCTTGCAGTGCCTGATCATTCACTGCCAATTAAAGTAGAGGGATTCTTATCTCAGTGGAAAGTGAGGCTTTTGTTGACTGAGGTCTTGAACAAAATCTTTGCTGTGATTTTAATCAGAAGTTTCACTGACTGATCTTCCCAAAGGTTTTTGTTGTATTAATTTCTCTTAGGACACTGATTAATTAACAGGACTGTCTGTCAGCATCTTCCAATCAATGGTAAGAAATTGGATGTCTTGTTTCAGGCTTGTCTCCGTGTAAGCTTTGAAAATTACTGAGCTGTATCAGGTTAGTTTTTAGTCCTGAGTGCAGGTCTTTGAGCATCCTTCGTGTGTAACTCGGCTGGTGGGAAGGACTAGTGACCTGTTAAAGATTCTGTGAATATTTCTTTGGGGGTTTCCTGCATGCAAAACAAGCTCCCTGCAGTTCATAGTCAAAGTCAAGTGTCTCTAGACACAAATCTGAAAGCAGTGTTAGTGCACTAAGCCTTGTCAGCCTGGTTGGTGTGGTAGCAGTACCAGGCATTCAGTAAATCAGCTGTGGCATGAACTGGCCCACAGCTCTTTGCTTGATGTGCTGTTTCAGTACCAGTTTGAGGTGTAAATAGCAGGGAGAGACACAGGAGCCCCCAGGATGTGTGTGCTCTAAAAGGCACATTGCAGTACTCCCCAGATGTCCCCAGCTGGGTTTCACAGCTGTGGTACTGCTCTGCCACATGCCCTTGGCTACTGCTGTGGCAGGAAGGAGACCTCAGAGTGGCTGCACTTGTGCTGTTTCTGGGCTTCAGTAACCTGCCAGGTAGCTTTTCTTTGAAAAGGGGAGGAATTGTTTCCTTCTCAACACCTTCTCAGCCTTGGGTGAAAACAATACTCATCAGACACTTTATGTGCAAGGTTAAATCTTTTCTGGCCTGATGAAGGTGTGGAGCCTAGCACAGGCATCAGCAGTGGTGTTTGCAGAGCTTGGATGCTGCAGCTGTGTTCTAGAAATGTAATCTGTGTTCTAGAAATGTAATCTGTGTTCTAGAAATGTATCTCGCCATGGTTACTTGTCTCAGGCTCTGTAGTGAGCATGGACAGTAAAGAGGCTGATTAAATTTCCCGTTCTCTTCACAAAAGTTGCTTTGGGGATGCATTTTAGTTTCATAAGTTATTGCATTTGACATCAATATAGTCATACTTCTGTCACCCAGTCCTGAAACTCCCCTGATGCAGGTCTTGACTGCTGGCATGTTAAGAGAAGCAGCTCTTGTGCCAAGGTGAACCCCTGGAAGCTGGACAGCAGTCCTGCCTCTGAGACCTGCTGGGGTGTGGGCACTGTGTGCTGTCCTGGGCTTTAAATCAGCTCAGTCCTTGCTGGAGGCTCTGTTCAGTGCCAGTTTCAGAGCAGCAGTGATGAGGAAGGGTTGTGCTTGCCCCCACAGCTCTGCTGCAGGAGTTTCCTGGCAGTGTCCCTGTCCCCCAGCTCCATGTGGGTGGTGGTTCCTGGAGTGCAGTCAGAGCAGGGGAGTTGCCATCACCCAGAGCAGCTCTGTGCCACCACTTGGCAGCAGGAAGGATGCTCAGATGTGGAGCTGTTCCATCAGCTGTGGAACCAACAATCCAGTTCCTCAATGATTTATGTTTTATCTTTGCTTCTTGATGGAAACAGGTTGGAAAGATTTTGGGTGCTGACATATCAAACTGCATCATCTTTCTGGTAGAAGTAAAGGCCAAAGAAAATGCCTTAAACAGTCTGTGTGTTGACTCTAGGAGTGTTGTGCAGGGATCTGTACTAAGCTGAGGTGTGGCTTAGCAGGATTATCAAGCTTTGGGCTCCCTGAGGTTCCCTTTGTGGTTTGTGGCTGTCCTGGTTTGCTTTGTGCAGGAACTGCTCCCCTGCATGCCCAGCACTGCTCCCCTGCCCTGCTCCTGCACTGACCTGACAGTGTGCACCCCAAAGAGGGGTGAGAACAGATTTAGCTGTGTTTCCAAGCTGACACAGACAGTGTGAGTGCCTGAGCTTCAGGGCTTTATTCCCAAACTGAGTGCAGAACAGCTTGTCTCAGCAGACCATGACCCTTGAGAGTGCCCTGCTGCTGTGGGGCTGCAGCTGCTGCTGTTCAGCGTGTCCTGGTCAAACTGGGCTTTTCTCTTTCGTGCCACTCCAGTGCAAACACAGAATGGCACTCACAGGGGCTTTGCACATACTCTGTGAAAGGACAAGTGAAATACTTGATGCTTTTATTTCCCTCCCAGTGGAAGGTGGGTAAGTAGACCTTTGTGCCAGGATTAGTGCCTTTTAATTATGACATGACAGGTTTTATTCTGTTCAAGGCAACATGTATCATTGTGATAATTTTGAAGTGCTTCAATAAAGTGTTGTTGAAAACCACTTTTTTGCATATTCATCTGTAGTAGGATAGCTGATTTATTACTGTTAGAAATATCTAAGAACCCTCATTACCTAATTTAACTACATAACTTCATCTGGAGAGTGTAAACCTTGTGCTCAGTGGGGGCAACTGTGAAAGGCCAGGCTGTGAAATTCCTATTTCTGATTGTTTTTGTTCTGGAAGCATTGGTTGGTCTCATTTGTGCTTCTCTCTGAAAAGACCCAATGGGTTGAAGTTCCTGAGCCATATTATTCAACAGAGCAAATACATCAATAGAGGAAGAAAAAGTTGTGGTATGTGAAATTTAAAGCTGAACTTGGTTGTCTCAAGAGTAAGTAAACTGTTCAGGTGCTTGTGTGTAATTGTGGTAATTTGGGGTGTGGATACTTCAATCTTTGCAACAAGAAGGAATTTTCCTCTTTTTAGAATCAATAATGAATTCCCTTCTTGGTTTGGGTAACATTTAAAAGATCCATGAATTCTGCAGGCTGAGGAAGGGAACTGAAAGATTGTCCAGGCTGGAGGATTTTATCCAAAATCAGCATCCAGAGGTCGGGATGGACCACCGAGTTGTGATACTTGGTTTGGATTTATTCACTCTACTGTTCCTGTTACAGTAACTGAAAACAAAGGCTTCTGCCCTGCTCTCAGATGCAGGCTGAAGCCAGATCCTAGCAGTGCCAGCTGTGCCCCATGCCCGCCTTGCCCCAGCCCTGAGTGCCACCTCCAGGGGACACCTGCAGGGATGGGCTCTCCAAAGCTCCCTGGGCAGTGCCAGGGCCCGAGCAGCCTTTCCACGGAGGATCCCGCTGCTGTCCAGAGCTGTCCCGGGCAGGCCGGGGCCGCTCCGAGCGCGGGGCGCGGCGGTGACCGCCGGGCCGGGCCATGCTCCGGGCCCGACCTGCCGTGCCACGACAGCCCCGCGCCGCCCCGCCCCTTTAACGCCGCCGGGCGCTGCCCTTGAGTGACGCACCGCGCGTCCAATAGCCGGCGGCCGCTGCCGGCTCCACCAATAGGAGCGCAGCGCGGGCGGGCCTTGTGACTCTCCCAGCCCGTGTTTTCCTTCCGCTCTTAAAGGGGCCGCAGCGCGGCGCGGGCGGCGCCGCTGCGCTATGCGCGGGCGGCCATGCGATGGCGGTCGGTGGTGCTGGGGCTGCTGCTGCTGCGGCTCGGGCTGCAGGCGCTGCTGGCGCTGCTGCCCGCGCTGGCCCGCGGGCTCTGCCTGCACCCGCGCCTGCCCTGCCCCGGCCCGCGGCCGCCCGCGCTGCCCGGCCCGCCCGCGGGCGCTGCGGGCCGCGGGGCCCGGCTGTGGGGCGCGGCGGCGGGCGGCGATGAGTACGAGCGGCGCTACAGCGGCGCCTTCCCCCCGCAGCTGCGGGCGAGGCTCCGCGACGCGGCCCGGGGCATGTTCGTGTTCGGCTACGACAGCTACATGGAGCACGCCTTCCCCCGCGACGAGCTCGACCCGCTGCACTGCCGCGGCCGCGGGCCCGACCGCCGCGACCCGTGAGTGCGGCCGGGCAGCGGGGCCGGGGAGAACGCTGCTGAGGGAGCGGGGGGACGGCTGCTGAGGGCCGGGTTCTGAATGTGTGCTGGGGAACGGCTGCTGAGGGGACGAGTGGGGAACGGCTTGTGAGGGACCAGGGGGAACGGCTGCTGAGGGACAGGGGATGAACGGCTGCTGAGGGAGCGGGTTAATGGATGTGTACTGGGGCCCAGGTTAATGACTGTCTTCGCGGGGCCGGCATCGCTCCGTGTGTGCCTCCCCGGGGGTCAGGCTGGGCCCAGGCTCCTCCCGGTGCTGCCCAGCCACGGGACAGTTGGTAACGGCCATAAGCTAAAATACAGAAAGTTTCATGATGAATCGTGGCATGGTTTGGGTGGGAAGGGACCCTAAAGCAGTGCCAGCCCTGCCATGGCAGAGACACCTCCCACTGTCCCAGGGTGCTCCAGCCTGGCCTTGGGCACTGCCAGGGATCCAGGGGCAGCCCCAGCTGCTCTGGGCACCTGTGCCAGGGCCTGCCCACCTTCCCAGGGAACAATTTCCTGTTAATATCTGGTATAAACCTCCTCCCCTTAAGTTGGAAGGCATTTCCTCTTGTCCTGTCACTCTAGTCCCTCTCCATATTTCTTGTAGTCTCCCTTCAGGTACTGGAATGAACTTTTCATAGTGGGGCAGGGCTGTGGAACAGCTGCCCAGGGAGTCATGGAGCCTCCCCTTTTGGAGCCATTCCAAACCTACCTGGATAGTTCCTGTGTCACCTGCTCCAGGTGACCCTGCCTGCGCAGGGGGTGGGACTGGATGATCTGCACAGATCTCTTCCAGCCTTAACAATTGTGTGGTTCTGCTCTTCCAGCTCCAACCTGAACATCAATGATGTGCTGGGCAACTACTCCCTGACGCTGATCGACGCGCTGGACACGCTGGCGGTGAGTCCTTGGCGTGGGGACACTGCCCTGGCCACCCTGGGACCTGCCCTGGCCACCCTGGGACCTGCCCTGGCCACCCCAGGGACTGCCCTGGCCACCCTGGGACCTGCCCTGGCCACCCCAGGGACTGCCCTGGCCACCCCAGGGACTGCCCTGGCCACCCTGGGACCTGCCCTGGCCACCCCAGGGACTGCCCTGGCCACCCTGGGACCTGCTCTGGCCACCCTGGCACCTGCCCTGGCTGGGGGAGCTCCCCAAGGCTTGCCCAGGTGGTGCAAACAGCTGGATCACGAGCTAACAGCTGGATCACGAGCTAACAGCTGGATCATAAACCAGCAGTGTCACGCAGGGGTAACAGAGTGAGAGTAGTTGGAGATGTCAGCAGAGATTTCCAGAGGGAATTTTGGAGCTCCTCCCCGAGTTTCAGACGAGATCTCTTTGGGATGTGCCAGGGTGGGTGGATTTGAGCTGGAGCTGCTGTGAGTGGCTGAGAGGTCCATCAGGTTCATTGTGTGCACAATGCTGGGGGAGCTCTGGTTGTTTCACTTGGCAGAGAGGCCTGACTGACACATGGATCTGAGTGAAGAGTGGTGAAAGCAAGGAGGGGAAAACCTGTAAAGCTGCTTCTCAGCTGCATTTCTTGTAACACTGGAAGATAAAGTGAGCTGCAGCTCATTTCTGTGTTTGTGCCAGGGTATGGGGCCATGAGGAAGAGCATTTTCACATTTTCAGAGACCCCAGCAGGTCTCACTGTTCCCATCTGTGCAGCCAGGGCAGGGTTTGTGCCTTCTGGAGTGTCAGGGCTCACTGCTGTGCTGGAGCCACAGGGATGTGTATCTCCTCTGGAGCAGGAGGTGGTCTGGGCTCTTTGGGTTATAAAACCCTTCCCATTCTACCCTGGGCTGCAGCAGTGTGAGGAGCTGCTTGAGCAGGGCAGCTCTGAGCAGAACTGAAAGCAGAAGTGAGGGAAATGTTGGGTTTTACTGAGAGAGAAGTTTGGGATCTGTGCTACGTGCCTAACAGTGCATTCCTGTCCTCCATCACCAGCAGGGCAGTGCTTAACTTCTTTTCTCAAATGTAAAGGTTCTGGTTGCTAAATCTCCTGTGTTTGAGAAGCTGCTGCATGGGCCTGGCCTGTTCTGCTCCTCATTGCTCAGACCTGATGTTTCCCACTGGGTCTGGGTAATGGGTCAGCTGGCACCTGGTGCTTTGGTTAAACATTTCGGTATGTCCCAGCCTTTTCATGAGCTCAGGCAAGCAGGAACTTGTGTTTTCCTTCCACATTCCTGCTCCCCAAAGCTCAGGCTGAGCTTACATCTGTCTGTGGATGCAGTGGAAATCACTTCCTAGGTTAGACCTGTGGAAGCAGGCACAAGGGAGCTCCTGGATGTGCAGTGCTGGGTCAGGAACCTGAAAGGTTGGACTGGCCTTTGGTCAAATAAACATTGAGTCAAACTTCATTGTTCTGCAAGTTGTGTTATGTTTTAAACTGAACTTAACTCCTAAACTGATAGTTCAAGCAATTTGGATACTCAGTGTGCTAAATCTGACTGCTGGGCTGAGATGTGAACTTGCCATTCTCTTCCCCAACCCTCTTCTGAAGCAACAATTGTACAAACTAGCTTTGTTTTTCTGTAAAAGGTAATGGGAAACTCCTCAGAATTCCAGAAGGCAGTGAAGTTGGTGATTGACACAGTTTCATTTGACAAAGACTCAACAGTCCAAGTTTTTGAGGCAACAATCAGGTATGTGGTGCTGAGTTTGTGTCTTTAAAGACTGGGAGTGTGTAATTCCAAATGAAATCATTGATTAGGAGGTCTTTGGCAGGCTTTATTCCCTACATTGTTCTTCAAGTTAAGTTGTTTCTTAATCTTCTATGAAAATATTGAACCTTTCATATTGGAAATCATTTTAATCAGTCCTGTGTGACCTGGAGCAGTGGGACAGTGGTTGGCTCTGTGCTTGCAGACTCTGCTTGCAGCAGACTCAGATCTGTGCCCTGATCAGCAGACCCTGGGACAGCTTTTCCTGGCTCTGTTTTTGTTCCATGGACTTCTTCTTTCACTTTCATTTTAGATGAAAAAGACTCTTCTGTGTTGGAAGTGGGTTTAGATGCTGTCTGATTTTAAAGGATTTAGTTTTCTGAGTGTCTCAAGCAGTGTTTATTCCTACTTCACTTGGCTAGGCTTTCTTTTTTCCTGAGTACTAAGTTAATGTAACACCCTTCCTGCCATTTGCAGGGACAAGGAGGTCTTCACTCCTAAACAGACTTGTTACAAGAACTCTGGATTAGGTAAATTTTGCAGAACCAGGTTTTGGAACTGTGGCTGACAGCAGCATGACTTCCACACGTGTTCACTACTGGGGGAAAACCAGGTCATTTTGTGTAGTGCCTGTAAGGAGCACAAAGTAATAATTCTGTCAGACATGACAGCAGTAAGGTGTTTAGGTGAAGAATGAGCTTCAGAACAGACTGAAAACCCGAATTTTCCTTTTCCCACAGGGTTTTGGGAAGCCTGCTGTCTGCCCACATCATAATTACAGACACCAAGCAGCCCTTTGGTGACATGACCATTAAGGATTATGACAATGAGCTGCTGCACTTGGCTCATGACCTGGCAGTGAGGCTGCTCCCAGCCTTTGAGAACACCAAAACTGGCATTCCCTATCCTCGGGTGAGTGACACAGCAGCCCTGGGGTAGGCTCAAAGCAGGGTTCCACCTGTCCTGCAACTTCAATTTTGTGCCCTTTTATGTGCACTTGGGGTATTGAGCCTACCCTAAGTTATTCTGCAATGACACAGGGGAAACTGCCCTGAGTTTTGGTGATGTGGGTAACACAAATTTCTCCTTCTGTCTAGTAAATGTTTTCCCTGGGCTGATTTTCACTGTGTTTATTGTTCCCTGTGGGTCAGGAGTCATTTGTTCCTGTGCTGGTTGGCTGGAGCATTCCCTGCCCTGTGTCACACAGCAGCAAACAATACTGTCATTAACAAGGAATACTGTAAAGGAGCTGAAAGTGACTCTATTGGTGACTTGCTACTAAAACAATTATATTAAACTCTTCTGAAATATTTATCATACTGGGCCTGCAATTTGTAATTTTCCTGAAAACTGCTCAGTGGGTTCTCAGTACTCTGGGATTCTTGGATGCTGCAGCCTCTTGTTTTAAGCAGATGCAGTTGGCAAGGAGAAGGATGTCACTACCACTGGAACAATCCTAAACTGCAAAACTATAATTGGCACTTGCCTGGCTGCTCTTAATTTCTGGAGACAGCAGCACTGCTTTTCCTCCAGACCTGCCAGGCTGTAGAAATGTGAATTTTGACTTCTGTTCAGGGCCTGGTGAAGCAGCTGAGGGTCCTGTAACTTCCCTTCCGTGCCATGTTCCATGGGGAAGAGGAGGAGCGTGCACTGAGGAAGCTCTTGGTTTCACCAGCACAAACTGAGGGGCAGCAAAGAAGGAGAAGCCTGAATGTTTAGTGGAAGGCATGAGAAAGTGAAGTTTGCAGGGGTTAGCAAGTATAAAAGAAAAATGAGGCTTGCCCATTTTAGGCTTGATGTTGTAAAGCTGGAAGAAGAATGTCAGGAATTCTACAGGAAAGCTTTCCAAGTGTGCTGGTTTTGTCTCTGTGCACAATGTGCACAAACTCCCAGAAAGGCATGTTCCTAAAGGTGAGGGTGCAGCTGTGAGCACAGCTGGCTGAGTGCAGCCTGCCTGTCCCTGTCCACAGGTGAACCTGAAGAAGGGGGTTCCTCCAGACAGCCACAATGAGACCTGCACAGCAGGAGCTGGATCCTTGCTGGTGGAGTTTGGGATCCTCAGCAGGCTGCTTGGGGATTCCACCTTCGAGTGGGTGGCCAGGAGAGCTGTGAAGGCCCTGTGGAGCCTCAGGAGCAATAACACTGGACTGCTGGGTAATGTCTGCCTGCTGCTGTGTTAGCCTGTCTCAGGCTGGCCATCAGGCTCCTTCCTGTGTCCTCACCTTTGTCCTTCTGCTCCCTCTGTAGCTGTTCAGTCACGTTCTCCTTGTGTGCCCAGGGGTTGTGGTGAACTAATGGCACTTTGGGGCTTTCTAAGAAAAATGGAGTCTCTGAAAGACTCCTTAGGGCACAGGTTTTCAGCTCACATTTTTCACAAAACCGGGGAATGGAACTGAAGGCCCTGATTTGTGTCCCCATTAATATAATTCAGATTGGCAGATGACTAAAAGTACTTAAAATAACTGCATGTGTGTGGGTGTTCCTCAGATGAATCCACCACTGTAACACTTCATCTGATGTTAATCTTTGATCCTTTCTCCTTGGGAATTTCTGAACCTGTGATAGATATTCCCAGGTCTTGACTGGATTCTTTCTCTCTGATATACTCAGCAACCTCAGACTAAACTTGTTCTTTGTTCTGAAAGGAAACGTTGTGAATATCCAGACTGGCCACTGGGTTGGAAAGCAGAGTGGACTGGGAGCAGGGTCAGATTCGTTCTATGAGTACCTGCTGAAGTCCTACATCCTCTTTGGGGAGAAGGAAGACCTGGAGATGTTCAACGCTGCTTACCAGAACATTCAGAACCACTTGAGGAGAGGGTATGTGATTCATGTCAGCATCAGTTCCCTGAGCACTGAATCCTCCAGCAGGATCTGAAACACGTCTGTTTGTAGTGCTTTGTGTCATGCCCTAGAAAATCTGTTCTCCTTTTTCCTGTAAGAAGCAAAATCTCCTTTCCATGGTAGTCTCCTCATTCCTCAGGAACTGATGGGGTGCAGAGAAACCAAACTGTTTCCTGTCCCATTTATAAATGTTAAGACTGAGAAAAGTCTGGCACTGCAAAAGAAATGTATTAAATTGGCTGCTTTGTTCTTCTCAAAGCCTGATCTTGCCTAGCATGACTTTTTGGTAGAACTTCTGCTGGCAGAGCTCTAAGACAGGATCCCTTTATGAATTACCTTCTTGAGAGCATGACTGTGTTTGGGCTCCTTCCCAAGGAGCGCAGCACGGCAGGGCAGTGGCTGCTTGCCTCAGCTCGTGGCAGTGTGCTGTGTGCTGCCCAGCAGAGCACTGCCTGCGTTGTTCCTGCAGGAGGGAGGCCTGCAATGAGGGGGAAGGGGACCCTCCCCTCTACGTCAACGTCAACATGTACACGGGCCAGCTGATGAACACCTGGATCGACTCCCTGCAGGCCTTCTTCCCTGGACTGCAGGTGAGCTTTCCTTCTGGGCAAGGCCAGCTGGAAAGGCCCATCCTGATCCTGGGCTGGGACTGAGTCTGACTTCTGAGCTGAGCTCCCAGCTGTGGGTTTGCATCTGGCAGCTCTGATAAGGGTTCAGTTCAGCTCTGCGTTAACACAGCAATGTGGGGAGGTCTGGGCTGCTCTCTGCCAGATCTGAGACTTTCAACTTCCCTCTTTTAGCCTCAGCATTTGTACTCTGTGCTGTGAGGTTCTGCTAAAGCTTTTACTGCAAAGAATGAATGCATTAGTACTTTGGGGGGTTATTTTCTGTGTGTTTTGTGGGGGAAGAGTTGTTTCAGGTGCCACACCTCATCTTTGCTGGCCTGCAGCACTAAGTGTGTGCCTGTCTGGCTGCTCTCGTGCCCAGGTGTTGATAGGAGATGTGGAAGATGCCATTTGCCTCCATGCCTTCTATTATGCCATATGGAAACGCTATGGGGCTCTCCCAGAGAGGTACAACTGGCAGCTGCAGGCCCCAGATGTTCCCTTCTACCCGCTGAGGCCGGAGCTGGTGGAGTCCACATATCTCCTCTATCAGGTATTTGACTTCCCTGGGACCAAAAGCTTTTGTTCAGAAAGTCACTTTATCCCCCCTGACCTCTGGCCAGCTGAATTTTGGCAGCCCTGGAGCTGCCTCTTGTCCTGTGGAGTCTCTGGGCAGGCACTGCAGTGTTGTGCAATGTTGTTGCTCTGCTGTTTGCTTCAAACACAGCCTTTTTTATAAGGCAGGCAAAAACAACACTAAACAACCTTTTCTAAAAGCTGCTGGCAGATTTTTACAAGGCAGAGACCTGTGACTGCTCAACCAAAATTTTTGCAGTAAATGTAACAGCTTTCCTTGCAATACTGGCCAGGCACAGATACATAAACTGAAATAACTGTCTGCCTACAAGGAAGGGATCTGAGAGTTTGGATTTACTGCAGGTTTTGTAGGATTTGCACTAAAGCAAATGTGAGAAGCTTGCACTGGCTAATCCAAGTCATGCTCCTATAAAGATAAGTTTGCTGTGATACACAAGACTCTGGTACCAATAGGCCTTTGTTGTGTTATTTTTAAGGATTTCAAAATTGCTGACTCTAACTCTTGTCTGTCTTCCTTATTTAGGCCACAAAGAACCCATTTTACCTTCATGTGGGAATGGATATTCTGCAGAGTTTGGAAAAATATACAAAAGCAAAGTCAGTCTTCAATGTTCTTTTCTTCTCTCAATGCTATATATCTACATTTTATTATACAAATATTATATAGAATCCAGTCTGCCACATGTAGGTAAACCAGAAAACCCAGCCCTCCTTGAAAGCCACAAGTGATGATTTATTTATTGAGCACTTCTTTCCTTCCCATCTGAAAATGAAATTATAGTCCATTGGCAACTTTATACCATTGGAATTTTATCACTGCCTTTCAAAATGCATTGTTGATGAATCAGCTGCTAAAAACTGCTGAAAATAATAGTTGGGATTTTTCCTAGGGATCCTGCAAGATTATTTCTCACCTCATGATGTTTAGCTGACCTGAGGGATGGCCCCTAAGGCAGATGCTGTTGGGTGACAGCTTCCAGTTCAAGACAGCAGCAGTGAATCCTGACTTTAGCACTGAGTAGCTGAACTTCCTGCAAGGCTCAGGGGGAAGACAGTCAAATTTTATTCCTTATTGTTAATTGACTCATTTTCTAGACAAATGTGTAATGCCTGGCCAGGTCAGACATTGCTGGTGAGTGGGGTTCAGGTGCTCACAGACCCCTCAGCACCCCAGAAGCAATAACCAGTGAGTGCTTGCACAACACAGTTGTTCCATTGGACTTGCCCCTGGCAGCTGGAGTGCTCTGAGTGAGGGGATGTTGAGAGCAGCACAGCTGGAACTGAAGCCATGTCCCTCTTGCAGGTGTGGCTATGCCACGTTGCACCACGTGGTGGACAAGACCAAGGAGGATCGAATGGAGAGCTTTTTTCTCAGTGAAACCTGCAAATATTTGTACCTGGTACGTGTGTGCTCCTCACTGCCAAGGCACTGCGCAGAAATGGCACAGGAGGGGCCAGGAGGTTATTAATTATTAATTAGGAACTGGGTTGGACTGGGGGCAGGGCACTGCTGGTGACAACCTGCTGGGCTCTGGGGTTTGGGTATGGGGGTGATTCAGGCTCTTCTTTGACCTCACCCCAATCTCTGAGCTGGGGCAGCTGCCCAGCCGTGGTTCCTGAACCTGGAGAGCTGCAGATCTTTGGGAAGAGGCTGGAAAGGAGCAGGACTGGAGGGAGCTGCTGCCCAGCTCTGCTTGCAGCCCTCCTGCCTGGGGCAGCCTGTGCTTGCTGCCTGCTGGGCTGTGGCACTCACAGGAGAAAGCATTTGGGCTGACATTGCCTAAGCCCCTGTTCTCAATCTCCTTTAGTCAGAAAACCAAATAAATCTGTGACTGAGTGGATGCCAGCCTAGAGATGCCTCACAGAGCAGCTTAGAAAAATAAGGGCACTTTAAGTTGTGTGAGAAGTTTTTCTTCTGCTCTCCTCTTCTAACTGCTCAGATCAATCCCTTGCATTAAGACTATTTATTTCCATTTGCTCCAGCATTATTTAGCACTAAAAGGTATTTTTGTGTGATCCTTCAAAGCGTGAGTACCTGCTCCCAGCTGCTTGGTACTGGGAGGTGAGGGATGGGGCACACCTACAATTTCTGTCTCTCCCCTCTCTCCTTCAGCTGTTTGATGAAGAGAATCCAGTGCATAAATCTGGGAATAAGTTCATGTTCACTACTGAGGGCCACGTGGTGTCTGTGGACGAGCGTTTCCGGAGCTCGCTGTGGGAGGACATCCTGCCTGCAGGGGAGGACAGCCTCAAAACCAAACCCTCCGAGCTCAAGGCTGCCAACTTCAGCTCCAACGTAAGCACCACAGCCTGCTGCTGCTGCCCAGGGCAGGGCCAGGCAGGACACACAGAGCCTTTGCTAGTGCTGCTCTAGAGGGTTCCCTTAGAAATGGCAAACACCCGAGGAGCTCCCCTGAAAGGCACTTCCAGCAGCAGCATAAATGGGATCATGTGTGGGATGCTGGTGAAGGTGAAGCCTGTCCCCTTTGAAGTATTTTGCAGCAATTTTTTGTTCTTTGTTAATTTACTTCCAACTGTTTTTCTCTTCCCCTTTTCTTTGCCCTTAAAACTCTCCGGTGTTGCTGTCAGAGGCAAAGGGAGAAGCAGAGGGTCATCTAAACCCAGCTTTGTCTTCCTCAGTGTGGTTTTGGGGGATGGAAAGGGGACCCTTCTTAGCAAGGCCTCAACTGACCCCAGAGCTGTGGCTTCAGTGCCCATCACCAACCAAAACAGATCTGGTTTTAATCAGAATGGTTTGAATTGAAAGGACCTCAAAGATCACCTCATTCCACCCCCGTGGGCAGGGACACCTGCCTCTAGAGCAGTTAAGGACAATTTTAAAAAATATCTCTTGGTAGGTTCTGGTGTGGTTTTCTTCCCTCCTCCCCACAGAGCTCCAGAAAAAGAGCATTATTTTAAACGTTCACAGTTGTCATAGTGAAGGAAATCCCAGTTGCACAACAAGCTGTGCTGTGTGTTTGGAAGCTGCAGCCTGCTCTGAGGAAACGCTGCTCATTTATGGGATTTGTGCTGCAAGTCTGCAAAGAACGAGGGAAAGTTGGGGGAAAAAGTGTTACTGGGTACAGTTTTGTGTACTGGGAGGATCTGAAAGGATTGCAGAGGGGATGGCTTGCCTGGGATTGGATCTGAGTTCTTAAAAAGATGTACATTTTCTCAACAGTGTAACAGAGTCCCTGATGAGAGGAGGTACCTGCTGCCCCTCAAGAGCAACTACATGAGGCAGATCGACAGAATGGTGGGACTGATCTGAGGGACTGCAGGGACCTGGGGGCAGCCTGGCATCCTCTGCACACACTGCTGCCCTTCAGCTGCTCCCTGCACAGGCTGGCTCCCCCAGGTGTCCCTGGACACAAGGGGATGGAGCTCACTCCTCCGAGCTGGGGTAACCCCCGTGCCACCTGAACAAACAGCTCTTGTTTCAAGGCTTCCTATGAGAAATGTTGTTGCAAATGAAGGCTGAATATATTTTAAAAGGAAAAGAAGGCAAATTGGCCTGTGCCACCTAGCTACCTCTTTGTAGCTGTGTTACAAATGTCCCTCAAGAGCAGGGTCTGGTATTTAATTTGAAATGATCTCGGGGCTTGGGGAAGGAGTGGGGAAGTGCAATTTTTTACACCAAGTTGAATTATTGAATTTTTCTGACTAGCAATACACAACCTAAAGGTCTACTCAGGTAGGAACCCACTGGGTTTGCTGAAACAAAACTGCTCTGTGTACTCTTGGAAAGATCACTGCAGGTGGTGTAAGAGCTGCTGGTAGAGTGTGCCATCCCTGACACCCACAGCTGACAGAAGCTGCAGGGCTGTGGGAGCTGCAGGAACCAGTGATCAAACCAATCCAGGTGCCTTTTTGGAAGGGAAGGGGGGAGGGAAGGGGGAATTGCAAAGCCACTCAGGCAGAAGTTCCCAAAGTTTCCTTGTTTGCCAAGTTTTAGTGCCTTTTCAGGAGAGATGCTGCTAAGAACTGGTGTCACAGTACATGAAGAACAAATTATTTCACATTCCTGACAGGATTCACATGTTAGTGCCTTAAGTTCTCTTCCCTGCCAGGGAAAACTGAGCTTCCTTGGGAAGATGGAAAAGTATTTCTGATGAGCTGGCTGCAGAATACAGTGGAACCCAAAGTCACTTAAAAAGAGGTGTTTGGGAGTTTTTTTGAAGATACTGGAAAAATATCTATGAACTTTCAGGAAGAAGGCAGTTAAGGGCTTGAGAGATGACAACAAACTGAGGCCAAAAGAACTATTTTAAATATACTAAGTTGGGGTTTTTTTCCAGTGGTTGCTTATATACTTCTAATTTTTGACTACAGTTGAAGTAGTAGAATGTTATTTTTGGGTTAATGACTTTTAAATTGAGGCATAAATACAAGGGCAACTTGATCTGCTGTATTTTCACCTTCTTACAACAACATTGGTTTTCATAAACCACGTGTTGCAACTCAAAACATTTCTAATAAATATGAAGTTTGTGCTGGAGAGGTTATTGTTGGAATCTTTTAATGTACAGATGCATCTCAGGGACTTTGTTGTAGAATCTTCTATTCCATGATAGTTGAATCTTGTATTCAGGCAAAAAAAAATCATCAAGTCTTATTATGTGTGTTTGAGGGGGTGAAGGGTTGGAGGGGGGAGAGGGAAATAGGTTAAAATTTCCCAAAATGTTGCAATAGGATGGGTTGCCTTGGCGTTGGAGGCAGCTGGTGAGTCCAGCTCCTGTAGCACTGCCAAAGGTGTTTCTGGAGTGTCTGAGTTGTGTGTTTCAAGGACAGCAGGAATTGAAGGTGTTGTGATGCAGAGGCGTTGGCAGAGGTTCAGGCTGTGCTGCCAGCACAGGGTGAGGAGGGCAGCAGGATGGGCAGGGGCACTGCTGCCCACCAGGGCACAGGGCTGGCCTCTCAGACCCTGCTCCAGCTCTGCAGGGAGCAGTGCTGGGGTGGGAGCCCAGCACAGCATCCCAGCCTGCCTGCTGAGCTCACGGGGTGGGCAGGACACCAGGACAGGCAGGACACCAGGACAGGCAGGACACCAGGACAGGCAGGACACCAGGACAGACAGGACACCAGGACAGACAGGACAGCCAGGACAGGCAGGACACCAGGACAGACAGGACAGCCAGGACAGGCAGGACACCAGGACAGGCAGGACACCAGGACAGACAGGACAGCCAGGACAGCCAGGACAGCCAGGACAGGCAGGACACCAGGACAGGCAGGACACCAGGACAGACAGGACACCAGGACAGACAGGACAGGCAGGACACCAGCACAGACAGGACACCAGCACAGACAGGACACCAGGACAGCCAGGACACCAGCACAGGCAGGACACCAGGACAGACAGGACACCAGGACAGACAGGACAGCCAGGACACCAGCACAGACAGGACACCAGCACAGCCAGGACACCAGGACAGACAGGACAGACAGGACAGACAGGACACCAGGACAGACAGGACAGCCAGGACACCAGGACAGCCAGGACACCAGGACAGACAGGACAGACAGGACACCAGGACAGACAGGACAGCAGCACAGACAGGACAGCAGCACAGACAGGACAGCCAGGACACCAGGACAGCCAGGACACCAGGACAGACAGGACACCAGGACAGACACACCCTGAGTGTAGTGCTGGCTTCTCCTGCTCCAGGCTCGTCCCTGACTCCAGTTTAGCTCCCTGAATGTGACTCTGGCCACTCAGTGATTGCTTCCTGAGCTCCTGAGCCCAGGGGAGGGCCCCAGCCCAGGATTGTGCACAGAATCCATTCCAGAGCTTGCCAGAGAGAATTCCAGGACTGGGAGGAAGTTGCACAACTGTTCTGCCTCGTGTTTTCCTTGTGATTGCCAGGAAGAGTGAAAGGTGGCTGAGAATGAGAGCAGCCCAGACAGGAATTGCAGCCTTCCAGGCAAACACGGTCAGCTTCCCTTGGGAATTGCTTTGGAATTTCTGCTGCCAGGTGATGTGACAGTCATCTCTCCATAGGAATGCTCTTTATCCTCCCAGCAGCTGCCGGTAAAAGACTTTGTGTTCCTTCAGGAGCCAACTTCTCTTCCTCTTTGTCCTAAAACTTGGATACCATTTTACTCTGTAAGGACAGGGCACCTGTTGTGCACTAAAGTGAGAGCTTTTGTACAAGCCACTGGCATCCAAATGGAGCCGATAACAGTGCTGGAATCACTTGCTGAAACAGACTCTTGTATTTCTTGGTATCTTGTGCAATATCAGGTTTTCTGAACTGAAAGTGCCATGTATGCTTAATTGTTATTTATCCATGAAGTATCGAACTGAGAACGGGAAACTTGGAAGAGGACCAAATGTGCTTTCATGAAATGTCCTGAATTTTCAACACTTGGCTTGCCTTTTGCAAATCTCCATTAAAAAATAGTGTGTTTGACTACTTTGATGTGTGTTTGTCCTGCAGGGATCTCCCTGCACCTTCTGTACTCTGGGATTTCATCTGGTTAGAGCTGGGACAATCCCATCTGTCCTTCCTGCAGGAGAATAAACCCACCCCAAAACAACAGGGCTCTTCTCCCTTGTTCCCCTTTCTCTCCATGAGGCTTTGGGGGCAGCTGAGAGCAGGGATTGGTGTGGGATAAGTGAAGTGTGACCTCCCTGCTGGGATTCCCAACCCTTTGTCCAATCAGTCCATGGAAAACCTGGAATTCTGCACCAAGAGCCTTGCTGGGCTCTCTCCAGCCCACGGAGAGCCAGCCTGGGGAACAGCTCGTGCTGGGTTTGAGAACACGAGCTGGAAATGAGCTGTCTGACCATCACTTTGATTTATTGGTTCTCCTTTGCTGCTTTTCCCTCCCGGATTTGTTTTCTGTCTGATTGCCATTATCTCCTGTGCTGATTCCTGCTTTGCAGTCCTGGTGCAGGGGCTGTTGGAGCTGCCAGGACGTTTCTGTGTCTGGATCAAGCTCCACATTCCTGGGAAATGTCTGTTGAACATTGGTGATGGGGATTTTGCAGTGGTTTAAAAGTTCCTCTGGGTTTTTGGATCATGAGATCTTTGCCTTGCTTTACTTTTGCTGCATTCAGACTTCTGAGAGTCAATTCTAAGGTGAGTGTAAAGGAGCTGAAATGCTGATTTTGGGGCAAGCACCCCAGCTCTGATGGCTTTTTCCCTGTGGCTGCACATTTTCCAGTGGAGTCTCTGCCCTGAGCTGCTGTTTGCTGCCATTCCTTAGCTGGTGGTGCTGCCCCATCTGCCCCCAGAGGGTTGAGCAGCTCTGGGTGGGACTGAGTGCTTTGCTTGCAGCTTTTCCAGCCCACATTTAAGAAATTATCTCCAAAAAAGCCACTCTGCCATCGTTGCTTTCCTGGCAGACTGGAGTGGAGCAACACCGCTTGTGATGCAGGATTTAAATCCAAAGATGGGATTGAAAACGGACTTTTCTAGGGTGAAATGCAGGGATGGCTGGGTTGAGAGCAGGCAGAGGTGTGTGGTGCTGTAGCTCCGGTCTGCCTCCAGCAGAGCCCTCCCTTGTGCCGCGGTTCGAGGCTTGGAAACCTCGGTGTCCCCGGGGCTCGGCGCTGGAAAAGCAGATTTCCAGCTTCCCTGGAAAATGCGGGATTAGCGCTGCCCGGGAGCTGCAGGGGACGCGGCACTGCTCGCTCCTGGAGATGTTCACCTTTATCCGGCCTTGCAGCTGCTTTTCGAGAGGGATTTTGTGCCACTGATCACCTCTTGTGTGGTTTATCCACCTGAAAGGCATCAATAAATATTCCCTGGAGCTGCTGTGTGCCTCTTCAGCCTCGCTTGTCCCCGCTCTGATCAGAGGCCGCTGCTTTGGAGCCATTTCACTGAAAAGCACCTTTTTTCCCCCAAAGATTTGTGCTGGCTGGCGTTTTTCAGGGCTGTGGAGGAGGAGAGCTCGGGAGCAGCTCCAGCCTGGCCAGAGGTTGCCGTGCCCAGGGTGGGCTCTGATTCCCAGGGGGAGGCAGCACCGTGTTCTCCCAACAGCAGCCCTGGGAAGTGTGTGTTTGGTTTGTTGTTTTTGTGTGGTTTTTTTGTTTGTTTGTTTGTTTGTTTTTTTTTTTTGTGGTTTTTTTATTATTATTTAGGAAACGCTGGTAAGGAGGAGAAAGGCACCAGCCCTCAGCTGGTGAGGATGCTCTGACCTCCTGCACGAGGCACAGCTGGGAACTGGGAGAACTGGGAGAGCTGGGACAGCCCCAGCCCAGCCTGGTGACCAGGGCTGCATTTACTGGGTCCAGGGAGGAGTTCCAGTCTCCTTGGGGAGCAACTGGTGAGACTGGGAGTGCCCCAGTGCCCCCTGCCCTGGGGAGAGTGGAGATCATGGGGGAACTCCCTGGGACTGGGATATTGGGGGGAACTCCCTGGGACTGGGATATTGTTGGAGAACTCCCTGGGATTGGGATATTGTGGGTGGAACTCCCTGGGATTGGGATAGTCTGGGAGAACTCCCTGGATTTGGGAGATTATGGGTACAACTCTCTTGGTTTTGGAGATTGTGGGGAGCACTCCCTGGAATTTAGAGATTGTGGGGAACGCTCCTTGAAATCTGGAGGGGGGGAGTTCATGGAGAAATATCCCTGGAATTTGGAGATCATGGGGAGAACTCCCTGGGATTGGGATAGTGTGGGGAGATCTCCCTGGAATTTGGAGATCGTGGGAAACACTCCCTGGAATTGAGATTGTGGGGAGAATTCCCTTGGCATTGGAAGATCACAGGGAGAACTCCCTTGGGTTTTCCACACTCGAGGCAGGTGCTCTAAATTACAAAAAAATCCAGACAAATTAAGTGAGGGGGAAAAAAAAGGAATATTTCAGTTTATTAATACTTTTGAATAATTGAAATTACTCGCTGGGTAGGGCCCGGGGGCTTTCCAATAACGGCAATCTGCATATTGTTAATTATTTATAATGTTCATTTGGGCTCAGTCATTGCTGCCATGAGCAGCTCTTGGAAAGCTCCATGAATCACCTCCTCGTGCTGTGGCAGCAGTGGCAGCAGCGTGGCTCTGCCACAGAACTTCGTGTGGAACACAAACCTGTGGCCTGAACAAACACGGCTGTTCCCCCTGCTGCGCCCCAGAGGAGAGGGGGCTTGTACAGCAGCCTTCAGGAGCAAGAATTAACTCTAGAAAGAGTATTTAAACAAGCATTTTTAATAGATCAAATATCCCCGTGCTCGCAGACGCTGCTTAATGAGAAAACAAATGATGTGGGAGCTGCAGGTTCTCTTTTTTAATATTTATGTGCAAATGATTCCCTCTCCTTTCCCTTTGCTTCGCTGGCTGCAGCTGAGTGCAGGGGTGCACCACGGCAGAGCTGGGGAGCTGGAGGAGAGCAGGCAGGACAATTATCCAAAATTTGGTGGCAGAAAATTCAGATTCAACAGAGCTGGGGTTGTTTGGGGTTTTTTTTTCCTTTTTTTTTTCTTTTTCCCTTTGCTTTATTTTCCTTCTTTTTCCTCCCTTCTTTTCTCCCTTCTTTCCCCTTCCTTTTTCCTTCTTTTTTCCCCTTTCTTTATTTTTTCCCCCTTTTTTTCCCCTGGCTGGGAATGTGAGATAAGAAGAGCAGGAGGTGTGATGTCACACCTGGGATTCCCTGGAATTCAGGAATGTTGGGACAATCCCCTGTGCCTCAGCCCTGGTTTATCCACAGCCTCCTCACCCTGGGGATGTGGAGATGGAGCACAGGGCAGAGCAAGGAAGGTTCAGAAAGTACACTTAAAACCTCAGAAATGCCATTTAAAAAGTTTATTTTACCTTTATTCCTGCACTTTGTCAGCTGGAGTGGCCATGAGCATCAAATCCCAAAGCCATGCTCAGCCCACCCTTCCCCTTTCTTTTCCAGCTTTCTCTCCAAATCTGCCCTGGAATGATTTCTCCTCAGTGCACAGGAATGCTTCAGCTCTGTGATTAATTAGTATTGCTATTAATACAAGATGCAATTCCATTGGACTCATCTATCTTATTGGTCAGGCTTTAATTAATTAGGTAATAAAAGCAACCCCAAAAAACCCCTTTGAACGCTGCTTAATGAAACCCATGGATCTGCTTATTAAGAATTAAAACCTTTCTCTCTTTGATACTTCTCTGCTTTATTAAACTCCGCTCCACTGCTTTGTGTGGTTTGTCCCATCAATAACGAGGCTCTTTCTTCTGAATTGCTTGGTGTGAGCCAAGAAATCTCATATTATCTAATTAGGGACAGCTCTGCCTGCAGAAGGAACACAGCAGCAGCAAAAGCCATTTGTTCTGGGCATTTTGTGGGGTTGTTATCATTAAAAATCCCTGGTCTCACCCACCCTGCACCTGTTTCATGTTAAAAATCAACTTTGTAGGGGAAGAACTGCTTCCACCCTGGGGCAGCTCCAGTGGGACTCAAAGGAGCTGGAGGAAAACACCCTCAGAGGGATTTGTTTTCTCTGGATACATCCATCCCTGGCTCTGCATTTTGTGCCCATCACTTTTTTGGTGCCAGCAGGTTGGGAGCAGTGGGTGGGGCAGAGGCTCCTGCTTTGCTTTCTGCTGCTGCCTTTCCTGCCTCCTGCCCAGGAAGGTTTTTGTTTGATTTTTTGTGGGTTTTTTGGTTGGTTTTTTTTTTTGTTTGTTTTGTTTGTTTGCTTGTTTTTTTTTTTTTTTTGTTTTGTTTCTTGGGTTTTTTTTGTTTGTTTTTTTTTCTGTTTGTTTTGGGGTGGTGTTTTTGTTTGTTTTCTTTTTTCCTTCAGTTTATTTTCATTCTTTTCTCTCCCTTCATTTCCCTCCCTTTTCCCCCTTTCTTTTTTATTTTTGCCCTTTTTTTCCAAGCTGGGAATGCATGGTAAGGAGAAGGGAAGGAGGTCAGAGGGGTTTTCCTGGCACTCGCTGTGCTGAAAGTTCAGGGAATTCTCTGCAGGAGCAGCTCTGAGGTTTTGACGTTGGAAGAATCCAGAGTTCCCTTTTTGAGTTTCACCCTCTGTGCTAAAACATTTCTGTCCCAGCATGGAAGGAGCTGCCATTCCCTGGTTTCTGGCTGTGTCCCCAGGGATTCCCTCCAGTGTTTTCCTGCCTGCTCCTGCAGCTTTTCCAGCTGATTTCCATCTGTAAATCCACACTTTGCCAGGGCAGAGGCAAAGCCACGCTCTGCCCGTGAGAACAGATGGCAGCAGGAAGTGCAGGAAAGATTTTTTTTTAAGAAACAACAAATTTCGAGGAAGCCAAAGAGGCACAAAATGATTGTCAAGATGTAATTATTGCAGGGAATGAAAGGCAGGCTGGCTGCTTGAACCTGCCTGCTCGGGGTTATATTAATGTGAAGCATTTAATCATTAGGGAGATGGAATTAGTTCACCCAGACTGATCTCTAAGCTGAACTGGAAAGTTGGCCACGGTAATAATTTCATAAACTTCCTCAGAATAATAATTCTCCTGGACAATTCTGCTGAAGGACATCACCTCTCTTTCCACGTGTGCTTCAGCTGGGAAGAGAGATGGGAAATGGAGCTGCTGGTTTGGAGAGAAAAGATGGGAATGTTTTATTTCCCATGCTGAGGCTCAGGCCTGGGGGAAGGTTCCCTGGATTTGCAATGTTTCTGCTTTGTATTTTTAGACTGAAGGTTTGGCTGGGGAATATTTAAGGCAAGTGTCTTTCTTCTCTCAGTTTTAATTTCCAGGCAGGAACTGTGATTTTAGCAGCTCCTCTTCAGTCTCTAATCCCAAGTGTAGACAGGTTCAGCTGCCAGAATTTGTCTGAAGGATGGAAAAAACTGGGATAATAATTGAAGAAAATGGTTGGGAATGGTTACAATGAAATAATGAGAAGCAGGGGACTGTAATTAACAAGTAATTATCAGAGGGTTTTTGTAGGGGGTCAGGGCCTGCCCTTCCAGCTTATGCTGGCTTTGAGGGACATTGTATAAAGCCTTTTTTGGGGTGAAATGTTGAAAAACATCCCTCCGATACAGGCAGACTTGGCTGGGCTCTGCTTTTCCCCACCGAAATTTGGGACCATTGCTCTGAGCACGGCAGAGCTCCCAGCCTTCCACTGGCCTGGCTCTTTGCAATGCGGGGAGGAGGTGCTGGGAACGCTTTGGGAAGGTGGGCACTGCTCAAAGGCTGCACTGATGGCCTTGGAAGTGTTTTCCCAGCTCGAGAAGTGAAATGAGAAATGCAGAATCCATCAGGCTGAGCTGGAGCCCCCAGTTTGCCAGGGAGCCATGAGGAGCACAGCCTCTGGGTTGGCTGAACTATCAAAGTGGTTTTCAAACTTCTCTAATGGAGAGATGTTCTGTTTGTCCTTGAAGTTTAGTGTAAGAAAAAAAAAAGTCATTTATAACCTAAAAATGACTCCAAGTTTTAAAAAATGAATGCAGGAGAATGCAGAGCAGAGCTGGAAAACGAGGGCTGCTGCTGCTGGGATCCTTAGGAGAGAGCAGCTGTGCAGGCTGCAGCAGCAGCAGCTGGGAGATGGACCCCGGGTGATGCTCTGAGACAGCTCCACTGCCACCATGAGTGAGTTCAGGGGAAAAAAAAGAACGTTTAACAGGCTGGAGAAGCAGCCAGGCACCTGTGGCAGGGGAGGCAGCCCGGAGGGCTCCAGGGGAAGCTCTGGTGTGGAGCTTTCTGCTGCAGACAAAGGGAGCCTGTAGCTGGCTATTGCCAGATGACTCAGAATAATGACAGCGTGAGCAGTAAACAGTTTTAATTTATACAGGTGACATTTAAAATGCAAATCAGACCTTAAGATAATTGCTGGAAAGAAGGGAGCCTCTGTTGGTTTAGGGAATGTTTCCAGTTTCTATGGCAATTGTTTGCGATGCAGAGATGGAGGGAGGAGCTGGGGCTGCTCCTGCCTGGCTCAGGTCTGCCACAGGGGCTGGGGCAGCGAGCTTCTGGGGTAAAAATTCTCAAACCTGTTGAAAAAAGATAATTTTTCTTTCCTCTTGGCACTGAAATGCAGGTGGATCCAAACGAGGAGATGGCACCCAAATGTGTGTGCCTAAAGCTGCTGGGCAGGACAGGGCAGCTCCCCCAGGCAGGGCAGGGTTAGGGCTTTGGGAGGGAGCCCTGAGTGCTTTCTGCTGCTCAGGGGGTTTTGGGAGCTCTGCCCAAAGCAGTCATCTCCTCTTGGTGCCCAGTGAACGCCACCAGGGCAGCTCCTGGGCACCTCAGCACCTTCATCTGCTCCAGAGCAGATTCTGCTCCTTGTTTTCTGCTCTGATCCCATCTTCCTCCCCTGGAGCTGCACCTCCAGCCAGAGCCTTTGGGGATTTTTTGACAGGAATTATCCCAGTGCTTTTTTCCCTGATTAACCTCCCACAAAGCCTTTAATTGCCCTGCTATTAATTAATCCTGCTTTGTGCTCAGCTTCCAGGCCTGCTGTTCCCTGTTCTGCGAGGAGCAATCTCCTCCTTCCCCAGGGTGGGAATGTGGCACAGCAGCTCTGGGGGTGCTCCCACCTTGCACTGGCACATGCAAGAGGTCCTTAATGCGCTTTTCATTTTAATGTCACCTTTTAATTCCTTGGGTCACCTATCCTGGAGCTAGAGCAACAGGCTGTGGTGTGTTCTCTATCTTTAATTGGGCCTTCTTAGAAGGTTTAAAGAGGTTTTCAAACTCAGGTTAATAACTTGCAGTTGCACTTCATTCAAACGTTTTTATTCAGTGATCAATTGCTGGTGCAGGTTTGAGGACTCAGCAAATCCCTGAGTTATTTATAATAAATCCTGCAACCACCTGATAGCTATTACAGACTCTTTAAAACGAATGCCACCCTCATTCGCTGCTGTTTGTGACAGCCCCAGTTCCTTAACACTGATAAATAATGCACAAAAAGCAGTGCAAGGAGCACGGTGGGGTCTTTATCCACCTCTCCAGGGCAGCCTGTGCTGGGGGCTGAGGGCAAAGCTGGGCTCGCTGCCCCTCAGTGCCAGGGGGGCTCCTTGGTGTCCCTGTCCCCCATGTGGGGGCTGCAGAGCCTCCCTGGCAGCCTGGGCACTGGCACAGCTCACAGGGAAGGGTTGGGAGCCTCTAAATGGACTTTTTAACAGTGAGGGAGGTGGTGCCCAGGTCAGCCTGGAGGTCTTGGAGCAGCTGGGGTGGGGAAGGGACTGGGGCACCCTTCTCTCATGGCTGTGTCTGGGCAAAGCTGGGGGAAAAGGGAATTCCCAGGAGGGGAGCACCTGGCTGGGCGTGGTGGGGCTGGCACAGGGAGCTGCAGGTGGCCCTGGCACAGGGGAGCTGAGGTGGCCAGGCTGTGACCAAGAGCCCCAGCAGGAGGTGCCAGGGCAGCCCTCAGGACCAGGGCTCTGACTCCTCCGTTGTCCCTCCCATCTGAGCTCACTCACTGCACGAGTAATTTCATTCAGGCGTGGCAATTAATGAAACAATTATCTCTCGTGTCCTGGGCTGATCCCCGGGTCATCTGAGCATTATCCCTTTTGATCTCATGATGAATTTAAAATGTGTGCTAAATTGGCTCTTAATTCAGTGGGAAAGGCCAGGCTTGCTTTCTGCAGGAGACACGGGGATTTAATGGGCACATCTCAAGGACAAGGGAAACATTTGCTCAGGACTGAGGGAGCGAGCAGCAGCCCCTCCTGGGAGTGCTCTGCAGGACTTGTGCAGCTCCACGACCTCTCCATGGGCCTCTCCTGCCCCAGGACAGGCCCACGAGGTAAAGCCTGGCCCAGGGGGCAGCTGAGGCTTGGCGCCTCATCAGAAGCTCCTCCTTGGTGATCCAGGGTCTGTGGGTTTGTGGGTCTCAGGGCAAGGGAGGAGCTTAATCTGACTCTGTACTTCTTAGAAATATGTTATATATAGAAATTATTATATCATATTATATTATATTATATTATATTACATTACATTACATTACATTACATTACATTACATTACATTACATTATATTATATTATATTATATTATATCATACTATATTATATTATATCATACTATATTATATAATACTATATATTATAAGACTATATTATATTACATATATGATATTATATTACGTTATGCGATATCATATTATCTGGTATTATATAATATTAATTATATTATATTATAATATTATATTAAAAATGGTATACTAAATCTATACTAAAAAGAATAGAGAAAGGAATACATCAGAAGACTAGGAAAGGAATGAATAATAAAAACCTGTGAGACTCAGAGAGTCCAGAACAGCTGGCTGTGATTGGTCATTAAGTAAAAATAATTCACATGAGACCAATCCAAGCTGCACCTGTTGGTGAGCAACCTCCAGACCACGTTCCAAAGCCATCAGTTATTGTTTATATTTCTTTTCTGAAGCTTCTCAGGAGAAGCTTCAGAAAATAAATATAAATAAATATAAATATATTATAAATATAAATATATTTAATAAATAAATAAAAATATAAAAATATAAATATGAATAAAATCCTGGCAAAGGGAGTTTTTCACCAAGATATCCTGGTAACAGTCCAGTGTGGGGGAAGCCTGATTGGCTCCAAGAGAGGATGTGACACTCAGGGAGCCTCAGCACTCCGCTCCCCTGGGGATTCTTGGCAGCCTGCTGGAGACGTGAGTGAGCAGGAGGAGCAGCTCCTTTTGTGGTCACTGCAAGGTCCCAAGAGCCCTGGCAGGGCCAGGAAGGTGCAGCGCACCCAGCTGAGCCTTGCTGACTCCCCCAGTTAAATCCTGCTTTGTGTCGGTTTTCTTTGGTTGGTTTTTTATACATTTACACTGTTGTACAAAAATCCAAGCATCCACTCAAAAAGCTCAGTAGAAGAACAAACACGTGTATAACTTTGCTTTCCTCGCTCAGGTGTGTCACTGCAGCAGGACTGCGGGGCTGGGCAGCACCCATGGCATCCCCGCCTGGCAGTGGCATCTCTGGGAGTGACCCAGCTCAGACAGACTCGGTTCATCACCTGGGGGATGCAGAGCAAGGCTGGGGCTGCCCCCGGATTCCTGGCAGTGTCCAAGGGCAGGCTGGATGGGGCTGGAACAAGCTGGGATGGTGGGAGGTGTCCCTGGAATGGGAGGTCCCTTCCAACCCAAAGCATTCCACAGCTGGTGGAATGTTCAGCCATTGGCCCCTCTGGGTTTGTTCTGGGGCATTTGTGGAGTGTCACCCTGTGGGAAATAGTAAAGGTAAGAGGATTTTCAGAAAGCTGTAAAAGCAGGCTTCAGAAACAGAAAACTCAGAGCTGGCTGCAGCTGCAAATCTAAAAGGAGAAAAAGTTACAATGGTACCATAAGCAAGGACATAAAAAAATAGCTTGAGTTTAGATTTGGTTAAGATAAACCTTAAGAGTGCAGGAAAAGATGTTTAGTAAGAGAGCAGAAGGTTTTAAGCTCAATAATGGTGTATTGTACTGTTAATAGGAAGAAGAGGAGCCTTTTCCACCTGGATTTGCTGACACACAGGATGGAAACCAGCTCATGTCTGGTACCACTCCAATTCTTCGTGCCTAACCCCAGCTTCCCTGCATTGCCCATGCCCGTGTGGCACCTGCCCTGCATTAATTAAAACAATTTGTGCTGCAGTTTGGCAGAGCAGCCTTGATGGGCATCTATTTAGTGAGGAGCTGCAGTGTTTTGTCAACACTAATGAGTGATGGGAGACTCTCTGTGCCCTTCCCACCAAGGTCCTGCTCAGATCAGCCTTAATTACAGCCCGTTAATTGTGCTCCTGCCTGGCAGATGTTTGGGCAGACATTCCAAGGATCGGGAGTGCAGAGGGAGCCAGGGCTGGGAGCTCTGCAGGGCCTGACAGCCAAAGCCAGCACTGATCAGTGACTCCTCATCCCCAGCCCTGCCCTGGGGGGGTGTGAGTCTAGAAAAATACAAATCATAATGATAATTACAACAGCAATGATGATAATGATGGGGAAAAAATATCCCTCACTGTACAGGATGTGTTCTTCACCAGTCCCGTGGCACTGATGGGTCTTTGGGGTTCCTGCCAGTGCACAAAGATCCCCCAGCTGTTTCTTGCTCCTGTCCAGCCACATCACCCCCAGCCCGTTCCTGCAGTGGGGGGTGGCTGTGCAGCACCCACGCCTTTCCCAGGCGTTCCTGTCCCCTTTGGCCTGGCTGGGAGCAGGTGGCATTGAGGGAAATCACAGAACCCCAGGATGGGTTGGGTGGGAGGGACCCTAAATCCCAGCCAGTGCCACCCTGCCATGGCAGGGACACCTCCCACTGCCCCAGCCCCAGTGTCCAGCCTGGCCTGGGCACTGCCAGGGATCCAGGGGCAGCCCCAGCTGCTCTGGGCACCTGTGCCAGGGCTGCCAACCCTCCTAGGAATGGATTTATCCCCAATATCCCACCTAACCTTGCTCTCTGTCAGTTTGAGCCATTCCCTGTGTCCTGGCTCTCCAGGTCCCTCTCCATCATTTTTTGGCTCCTTCAGGAAGATCTCACCTCGAGTTCCCCTGGGCAGGAGCAGACCCTGCTGGGACATCTCTTGCCCTGAGCTCAGTGAGGGTTTGATGGTTCCTGCTGGCTGGGAGCAGAGCTCTGCTGGGTGGGCTCCATCCCTGCTGGGTGGGCTCCCATCCCTGCTGGGTGGGCTCCATCCCTGCTGGGTGGGCTCCATCCCTGCCGGGCTCCATCCCTGCTGGGCCCCCTCCCATCCCTGCTGGGTGTCCCTCCAGTGCCCCACTCCCCCAGCACAGCCCCAGGAGGGCTCCAGGATTGTTTTTGGCTGTTCTGGCAGGAGTGCTCAGCCCCCCAGAGCTCAGCAAACCCGAGGCAGAATGCAGCCCTGCAGTGCAGGGCAGGGAGCTCAGGCTTCCCCACGGCCAATAATTCACATTTACAGCCACTTCCCATCGCTGATTGCAAGCCCCAAGGGGTCTTTACACCGAATTAATTGGCAGAAAGTGGCAGGAGTGTTGCTGCAGGCCCAGGGCTTGCCTTGGAGGGGATTCTCTCCAGGCCCTGGGTGCAGGCAGGCAGGGGGTGGAAGGTGAGGGAGCAATCACAAAAGCTGCTTTTCCTTTCTTCCCCCTGCTCTGGCAAGGAGTCCTCTACATCTTGTAAGTATTCCCAGGGGAGAGGATGAATGCTGCAGCCAGATTAAGTCAGCATGAGCAGAATCACATCTTCTGGGGGGTTTGGGGAGGCTGTAGCTCATTATAATTATCCAGAGGACGCAGCCAAATTGTTTAAACACCCTGTGAGTGTCAGAAAATGAGCTGCAAACTCAAAAAATGAAGACATAAATAGTGATAACAGGCTATCCCAGACTTGTTTTCAGAAATGGATGCCTGGATTTTGGAAAGGAGTTTTATAAGGGCTTTATAAGCCTTATTTAAAGGTGATTTTTGAAAATCCATTTGGATAGTTGCTGAGAATTAACCACTGATAATTATGTCAGTGAAAAATGAGAATCAGGAGAAATCAGGTGGAGTTTTCCCCTGCTCTGGGAAGGGTGTGGGGAGGGGTGGGAGGGATCCTGGAGCGGGGCTGGGCAGGGTCTCATCCTCTGCCTTTCATGAGGAGCACAGAGAGCAGAGCAGGAAGGTCCCAGGCTTCACTAAACCCTAATTATCCCTTGATTAAGCCCACAGCAGGGATGAAGTTTTCAAAAGTGCCGTTTCTGCAGGAATTCCAGAGATTTGGCTCTGTGGTTCCATGTTCTCATCCCAGCCCCAGGCCAGGCTGGGGGCTCCAGAGATGTCTGAAAAACCAGAAGGTTCCCAAAATCTGCCCCCATTCCTGCCAGTCCCAAAATCTGCCCCCATTCCTGCCAGTCCCAAAATCTGCCCCCATTCCTGCCATTCCCAAATCTGCCCCCATTCCTGCCATTCCCAAAATCTGCCCCCATTCCTGCCCCTCCTGGGGCTGGAGGAAAGCTTTTTCACCTCCTTTTCTTCCCTGCCCCAGGCAGGAAACCTGTTCAGCTCAGGCAGTGTCAATAATTCTGTTTATTTAGTCTGGGATGTAAAACTCCTCATGATTTCTACTTCTCCCTTTTTCCCCCTTTTTCTTTTTTCTTTAATCCTCCTTTCTCCAGCACTCAGGAATCTCAGGAGCTGTTTAGAGTAAACTCCAACCTTTCTGCCAGAGGACTGAAGCTCTGAACTCCTGGTTCTTTCTCCAGGTATTTGAATTCTCTGGGAATAAGCACCTGTAAAAGGGATGTGGGATGGGTCTGTTCCAGGTGCCTCAGCTGCCCCAGGAGCTCACAGCAGTGTGGATTTCAGGGGAGATGAGAGATTGGCTGTGCAGGGATGGAATCCCTGAGCTCTCCCTGCTGGGTTTTTGGTTTTGTGGTGCTTATTCCCAGTGCCCAGGCAGGGATGGAATCCCTGAGCTCTCCCTGCTGGATTTATGGTTTCATGGTGCTTATTCCCAGGCAGAAGGCACTGGGACCCATCCTCTGCCATCCCCTTCAGCTCAGGCACACCAAACCTTCTCTCTTTGCATCAGAAAGAGCAGAAAAGGCAAGTGGGTGATCGGATCTGATTTCCCAGCCTGACTCTGAGATAAAAGTGCATCCTCCAGTGCCCACATCCCTGTGCCTGGCTCTGGTAAGCAATACCCCATTAAAATAATGGCATTTGCATGTTTTTCTAGTAGGAATTGCACAGAGTGGAGCTTTGGGCTGGCTCCAGGAGCGTGTTCCCCTTCTCCACTGATGTCTTGCTTTGTTAGGCAGTAATTCCATGGATTCCTGGGGCAGGGATGAGATCGTGCCCAGTCTGGCAGCACCAGCTCCAGCACTGATGGGAGCAGGGCAGGGCTCTTAATGAGCTGGGTTTATTTACAGTCAGGGAAGGTGGAAACAAACTGAAAAACCTCCTGGCACTCTTTTCACAGAGTTAAATAAATAAATTCGCTGCACACTCCAATGCAATAAACACGTACAAATACAGTTAGAACGGAATAAATACAAATTATCTCTGGCCACTGACTCCTCTGATGCCCAGGGAGTGCAGCCAGCTACCCAAGGAACATCAATGCAAATAATACAAGCGTGGTAATTATTAGAGCAAATAATTACAAGGGCAATGAGAGGACAAGGGGGAATGGTCCCAAGCAGACAAAGGGCAGGGTGAGATGGGATGTGGGGAGGAAACTGGGCTGGATGGAGCAGCCAGCAGCAGTGCCAGCTCCTGGGCTGCCTGGAGAGGGAGGCACAGCCTCAGCAACAGCAGAGCCGGCGAGCAGAGCCCGGCCTGCCCCGGATCCCGGGGTTTGTGCTGCTGTGGGCACTGGCCTGGGGCAGTGTGTGCCCTCCCTGCCCTGCCCGCCCAGGGCTCCACACTGCCGGGCTCATCCTGCCCATTCCCCCGTGCAGCTCAGCCAGCTGCAGGGAGTGCAGGGATTGCAGGGATTGCAGGGAGTGCAGGGATTGCAGGGAGTGCAGGGATTGCAGGGAGTGCAGGGATTGCAGGAACTGCAGGGAGTGCAGGGATTGCAGGGAGTGCAGGGATTGCAGGGAGTGCAGGGATTGCAGGAACTGCAGGGAGTGCAGGGATTGCAGGGAGTGCAGGGATTGCAGGGAGTGCAGGGATTGCAGGAACTGCAGGGAGTGCAGGGATTGCAGGGAGTGCAGGGATTGCAGGGAGTGCAGGGATTGCAGGCATTGCAGGCGTTGCAGGCATTGCCAGGATTGCAGGGATTGCCAGGATTGCAGGAACTGCAGGCATTGCAGGAACTGCAGGGATTGCAGGAACTGCAGGGATTGCAGGAACTGCAGGGATTGCAGGAATTGCCCCTTTTCTCCACCAGCCCTGGCCAGTTTGGCCGTTCCAAGGCTGTTCTCCAGAGCTGTGACTGCACAGTAAGATGTTCCTGAGCAAGGAACATCCCCAGCCCAGCTGTGCCTCTCATGCCCACAGCCACAGCCAGAGGAGATGGGGTGGGATGGGATAATGGGATGGGATGGGATGGGATGGGATAATGGGATGGGATGGGATGGGATGGGATGGGATGGGATGGGATGGGATGCTGGGCTGGGCTGGGCTGGGATGGGATGGGATGGGATGGGATGGGATAATGGGATGGGATGGGATTCATGGGCAGCAAGGTCAGGTTTGTGAGGGCAGTTTAATGAAGACAATAATCAGTGCTCCACGTGTGGTCCTGCTGGTCCTTTGGTAACAAAAGGATAAAGCAGAGCTTTTACATGGGGAAGGAGAAGGAGTGGAAAGCGGGTTTGAACAGTAAAGATGGCTTTTGTAAATTTAAAAAAAAAAAGTTGAGATCAAAATATTTTTGCTCAGTAATTAGGAATTTCATTTTTCCTGTAGCTAATGGTGTTTGCAAGGCAGTGCCTTGCTGGGTAATTTTTAATTAGAGCCTAGGACATGGATTCAAGCTCCAAAACTATCTTCTGTTTATGCTCATCCATTTTCTCGACTCTTTCTGGAGATAATGAATCCTGCCTCCCTTCCTCACTGTCAAATTTGAGTTCGACCTTCTTGCTTGTAAATAGATTAGAAAAAATTAATCCCGGGCTGTAATAAGGTCTTTCATTATGCTGTGGGAAGGTTATTTACGCTTTTAAGGCTTGTTCCAACCCAGTAGGTGTGAAAGCAAGAGCACTTGAGCTCTCCAGTGCTGACAGGGATGTCGTGTCTGAGACATGAAAGTCACGGTGGGTTCCTCTCTCTGCTGGGTTTTAAGATGAATATCAGCACCACACGTGTGAAGTGGGAGATAAATCTTGAAAGAGAAGGAAGTGTGGTTTCCACCATTCCAGCTGCAATTCCAGCTGCACGTGGCTGAGGGTGAGGAGAAGTGGGGAGCTGGGAGAGGCCTTTCCTTCCCAGCAGCTGCTGGCAGCTGATGGAAACTGCCTGATGGCTCTCTGCCTCTCGTGCCATTTCCCCCAAAATATGGGAAAGGATCTCTGTAGTGTCAGCTGGTGGGGTGGCTGAGGGGAGAGGTGCTGGTCCTGTGCTGATCCCTGTGCTGGTCCTGTGCTGATCCCAGTGCTGGTCCCAGTGCTGATCCCTGTGCTGGTCCCAGTGCTGATCCCAGTGCTGGTCCCAGTGCTGATCCCAGTGCTGGTCCCAGTGCTGATCCCAGTGCTGGTCCCAGTGCTGATCCCAGTGCTGATCCCAGTGCTGGTCCCAGTGCTGATCCCAGTGCTGGTCCCAGTGCTGATCCCTGTGCTGGTCCCAGTGCTGGTCCCAGTGCTGATCCCTGTGCTGATCCCAGTGCTGATCCCAGTGCTGATCCCAGTGCTGATCCCAGTGCTGGTCCCAGTGCTGATCCCTGTGCTGGTCCCAGTGCTGATCCCTGTGCTGATCCCAGTGCTGGTCCCAGTGCTGATCCCAGTGCTGATCCTGTGCTGGTCCTGTGCTGGTCCCAGTGCTGGTCCTGTGCTGGTCCCAGTGCTGGTCCTGTGCTGGTCCTGTGCTGGTCCCAGTGCTGGTCCTGTGCTGGTCCAGTGCTGGTCCCAGTGCTGGTCCTGTGCTGGTCCAGTGCTGATCCCAGTGCTGGTCCCAGTGCTGGTCCTGTGCTGGTCCAGTGCTGGTCCCAGTGCTGGTCCCAGTGCTGATCCCAGTGCTGGTCCCAGTGCTGGTCCTGTGCTGGTCCTGTGCTGATCCCTGTGCTGGTCCTGTGCTGGTCCCAGTGCTGGTCCCAGTGCTGGTCCCAGTGCTGATCCCAGTGCTGGTCCCAGTGCTGATCCCTGTGCTGGTCCCAGTGCTGGTCCCAGTGCTGATCCCAGTGCTGGTCCCAGTGCTGGTCCTGTGCTGATCCCTGTGCTGGTCCCTGTGCTGGTCCCTGTGCTGGTCCCAGTGCTGGTCCCAGTGCTGGTCCCAGTGCTGGTCCTGTGCTGGTCCTGTGCTGATCCCTGTGCTGGTCCTGTGCTGGTCCCAGTGCTGGTCCCAGTGCTGGTCCCTGTGCTGGTCCCAGTGCTGGTCCCAGTGCTGGTCCCAGTGCTGATCCCGGTGCTGATCCCTGTGCTGATCCCAGTGCTGATCCCAGTGCTGATCCCAGTGCTGATCCCTGTGCTGATCCCAGTTCTGATCCCAGTGCTGGTCCCAGTGCTGGTCCTGTGCTGGTCCCAGTGCTGATCCCAGTGCTGGTCCTGTGCTGATCCCAGTGCTGGTCCTGTGCTGATCCCAGTGCTGGTCCCAGTGCTGGTCCCAGCGCTGATCGCTGTCCTGGTCCCTGTGCTGGTCCCTGTGCTGGTCCCTGTCCTGATCCCTGTCCTGATCCCTGTGCTGGTCCCAGTGCTGGTCCCAGTGCTGATCCCAGTGCTGATCCCAGTGCTGATCCCAGTGCTGATCCCTGTGCTGATCCCAGTTCTGATCCCAGTGCTGGTCCCAGTGCTGATCCCAGTGCTGATCCCAGTGCTGGTCCTGTGCTGGTCCTGTGCTGATCCCAGTGCTGATCCCAGTGCTGATCCCAGTGCTGATCCCAGTGCTGGTCCTGTGCTGGTCCTGTGCTGATCCCAGTGCTGATCCCTGTGCTGATCCCAGTGCTGGTCCCAGTGCTGATCCCAGTTCTGATCCCAGTGCTGGTCCCTGTGCTGATCCCAGTGCTGATCCCAGTGCTGGTCCCTGTGCAGGAGCCAGTGCTGGGATGGGAAGGGACAGGGAAGCAGGGCAAGGTCCCCAAGGGCTGCTGGGCTCTGGCCACCCTGAGCCGGCTGAGATCTGCTTTTTGTGGAGGGGGAGATGGGGAAAAGGGAGTGGGAATCCTGGGGGATCCCGTGCACTGAGAGTGCAGCACCGGCTCTGGCTCTGCGTCCTGCAGCTCAAACCTGGCTGCGGAGCAGAACGGGCTGGGGCTGGCACCTGGGCTGGCACCTGGAGCTGCCACCTGGAACTGGCACCTGGGATTGTCACCTGGAGCTGGCACCTGGAGCTGGCCCTGGAGCTGTCACCTGGAACTGGCACCTGGGATTGTCACCTGGAGCTGGCACCTGGAGCTGGCCCTGGAGCTGTCACCTGGAACTGGCACCTGGGATTGTCACCTGGGGCTGGCACCTGGTTCTGGCCCCTGGCCAAAGCAGTTTGCACAGGCCCACAAACGCAGGTGCTGCCCCGGGGCAGGGGAAGCTGAGAGGAGCGGAGGAATTAGTGACAGATTGAACAAACCCCGGCCCGGCTGAGCCTTGCTTGCTTTGCTCATCGCACCCTCCACCAGGGCTCGGTGTTTCCCTCACAGCTGCTCTTTTAAAGAAGAACATTTGTCCTACTGTCCCCCAGAAGGTGGGGGGAAGGCTCTCGAAGAGTGATCTCATTACAGGTAAGCCCCAAATCCTCAGTGAGAGCCATCAGTGGCCGCTCACCGCCCTTTTAACCCTTTTTGTTGGGATGTCTCTGTGGGGGAAGCAGCAAAATGCCTTTGGAGAGGTGAAACCTCTGCCCACTGGGGCTCCTGGCTGTGTTTGAAATTGGTGTGAGACGGTGCCTGTGCTGCTTTGGGATGAGCCTGGAGTGCTTTGCTGGGCATTAATAATGTCACTGAGTGCTTTGCTGGGCATTAATAACATCACTGAGTGCCCAGGCAGAGGGAAAAACAGGCACTGCTTCATCTGGGGTAAGAAATGTATTTACATCTTAACTGTTGTTGTTTTGGTGCTGCTTAAATTATAATGAGCAAATTGTGGGTGCTTTATTAATATAATTGATGTCACCAACTGGAATTTATAGTTACTGGAGCAGCAATAACAGTAACTTACAATAACCAGATAATACAAGATAATCTTTGAGATTACATTGGCTAGGCTTTAATGTCCCTTCCAACCCAAGGCACTGCATGGTTCTGAAGCCTGTAAATATTTGCTGACATCCGTGGGCATCCCCTCCTCGGGATAACTGAGCTATGGGCACTGCTTGCTCAGGAATCAGCCCTGTGCAGAGCTCTGGGCCAGGCTGGCTGTGGGCACTGGCCCAGCTCACACCACTTTAGGCTCCAGCTGTGCCCGGGTTATTGCTGCTTTGCCATGGAAAATGAGCCCAGGCAGCCTTTACCCCAGGACAAAGCCTCAGGGGTGGCTGAGCCCAGACCTGAGCCCAGCTGGGCTCCACCTAAGTCCAGCCTGTCCTCTGCTCCTGCTCTCCTCACTCCACACTGCATCTGGGCTCTATTTATACCCACACTGCTTGATTCATTACGAAATTTCTTCCCTGGCAGGGCAGGCATCTATCATTAAATCAAAATCTGTCTGGAAACAGAACAGAGACTCCAACTTCAAAGGCTGCCACTGCTTTCCATGGAGCTCTCCTTGCTGCTTGCCTGGGAGGCTTCTTTGAAATGATGCAGGGAGCTGGGAGAGAGGAATGAGGTCCAGAGTCCTCATGATGATGCCCTGGAGTGGGCAAGCCCTGGAAATGCTGGGGGTGCAGAGGCAGCTGCACCCCAGAGAGAGACAAATCCCCCAGAGAGATCAAACCCCCAAAGAGACCAAACCCCAGGGATGCTCCAAATCCCCCCAGAGAGATCAAACCCCAGGGATGCTCCAAATCCCCCCAGAGAGATCAAACCCCAGGGATGCTCCAGATCCCTCCAGAGAGGCCAAACTCCCAGGGATGCTCCAAATCCTCCCAGGAATGCTCCAGATCCCCCCAGAGAGGGGAAACCCCAGGGATGCTCCAAACCCTCTGCAGACACTTCCCACCCTCTCAGTCTGCAGACCCCCCCAGGAGCCCTTGTTTTATTTCCAAACCCTCTCTCTCTGACTGGAGAAGGCTGGGGGTACAAAGATAACAGAACTCTGCCCTTTGCAGCCCTTTGCCAAAACCATCCTTGCTTTGTTACCACAGCCTGCAAGCTCAGCCATGCTGGGCTCAAAAAGTGTTATTGAAAGGCCATTTTGCCCTGGAACATTCTCACTTTTATAGCTGAAGCCGCCAGGTCTGTGTGTCTGGGCTGGTGCAGTCACCACGCAGGGAATGGAAGGGGATCAAGTGTCAGAGTTTTCCGTGTCTGGGAGGATTCAGAGCTGGGCAAACACAGCCCAAACCCGTGGGTCAGCAGGGTTAATTTGGAACAAGTTTGGAGGGCTCATTAATGCAACCAGCGATCCCAAATGTACTTTTTAATGTACACAAGGCTTGGTGTGTGTTGTTAACTGCCTGGTGTAACTGTGCAGGTTTGGTTTGGTTTCCGTGGAGTGTCCTGAGCCCAGAGCAGGGTCACAGGCTCCAAGGAGCAGATCCTTGGTTCTGCTGGGACTTTGTGTGATAAACATCGGGCAGAGAGGTTCCTGCAGCACCCTGGCAAAAATGGAATCAGATTTTGAGAGGCTGATACGCAGTCAGACACGCTGATCTCATTAATGTCTGCTTAATTAGGCTCAAGTGGATGATTTCAGAGCCCGGTGGAGGCAGAGTTGATAAGAGTTGTTTAGAAGATGCAGTGTCCACCTTGCCTGGCTCCATCTCCTCCCGTGGAATCACTCTCCACAGGCAGGGAGCAGGAGAACCTGGCTCCTTCAAATGATCCCTGCTGATTCATGAGCCAGCCTCAGCTAATACCAGACTTATAAGATATTTATTCACTCCTGGCTACTTGGGCTGTCCCCAAAGTTCACCTTGGGGGATTGTGCTCTCACGGAGGGTTTTGATAAAAAATTGAAATGCCCTTTTTGTTGTCCTGCAAGTCATTATGTTCACCTGATAAAAATGATTTCACACCTAACTCCACCCATTAATCAAAAAGGTCAGTACAATAAATAGTTTTTATCTTTCCTGCCAGAAACCTTTCTTCCCCCTGGTCTTAGGAGCTGAGTGCAAGAGAAGATGCAGACAAAAGAACAGGATCTCAAAGACTGGCTGATCAATGCCATGCAGAGACATGAATTATTGTTAAGAACTTGGGGAGAAATGGAGTGCTCTGATGCCAGAGAGAGGCAATATTGCCTGAGTTTTCAACCTCCAGGCACTAAAGGGGAATGAAGGAGCTTCATTCATCTTAATAAATTCCTGTCCAGCATCTGGTTCTGAACGAGATGGATTTTCCTTTTCTGGAGATCTATAGGTGAGAAAATATGGATATAAAATATGTATATATCCCCCCACCACTGCTCTCACAAACCTGCCACTCCTGACTTTTTCCAGTGTGTCTGCTTGCAGAGTTTGGAGATGGAGTTTTTGCTCCTGGGCTTTGCATTGATTATCCTGCCCAGTGCTGAGTGAAATCCCCCCAGCCCCAGAGCTCCTGTGTGCAGCAGCCTTGGCAGGGATGTGTTCTGGCACATCTGGCACAGTGGAGACTGGAATTGCCTTCCCTGGGCACCTGCTCCTCCTCCTCCTCGCTCCCTGGGCTCTGTCCTGTGCTTCATCAGTGTTTTGTCACCTGCAGTGACCCCACCTCCATGCCCTGGAGTTCTTCAGCACTTTGGGCATGCAGAATGCCCAGCCAGGGCTGCCCTGGGGGGACGTGGGGCCGCAGGGAGAGCGAGCTCCTGCAAATGTCACGGGAAGATAAAATCCCTCCGGTGGCATTTACCTTTGTGATTATTGCTCTCATCCCTGGCACGGCGTGCACGTTTCCATTCCAGGATCCTGTGTGACGAGGAGGTTTGCACTGCAAATGGATTTTGCAATGTCCTCACATCCTCCCGGAGCCTCTCCAGGCGCGGCTGTGCCCTCCTGGCAGGGCCAGCAGCACCTGCAGCCTCCCCTCAGCTCAGCTGCCTCCCTGGCATCCCTGCTCTGCACCCCACAGCTGCAGGGATGGCAGGAAAAAGCCACCCATGGTGGGAGGCAGATCCCCCATTCTTCACCCCGCTGTGTTTGCTTCCCTTCAGCCCCCTGTAGCCATGGTATTTTGTGAAAAATCCTTTGCTAGATTTTTTGTCCTGAGGAGCCTCAGGAAAGAAATGCAAACAACAACTCTCTGGTGCTGTGGAATGCAACAGGTGCAGCTGTGATTGGTGCATATTAATTGTTTCTAATTAATGGCCAATCACACTCAGCTGGCCTGGGCTCTTTCATTCCATTCCTGTTCTTTCCAGCCTTCTGATGGATCCTTTTCTCTCTGTTCTTTTAGTATAGCATTTTAATATAATATATATCATAATATAATAAAGCAGCCTTCTGAAACACAGAGCCAAGATTCTCATCTCTCCACTGGTCCTGGGAGCACCTCACACAAAACACCAACCACGTCCCCAGCAGGGTCCCCAGCAGCCAGCCACCCTCAGAGCAGGGAGGTGAGGGGCTGGGCAGGGGCCCTGATGGACACAGAGCTCAGGATGGGCCAGGTCACCTGAGAGCAGCTGGGATGTGAGGAGCAGATGGGGCTTGGCCGTGTGCTGCAGCCCAGAAAACAGATTTGATAGATTTCATTTGGTGCACCGTGCCTGTCTGGTTTTAAACTTGGATTAACAGCATCCGAGGAAGGCAGACTCCACAGAAAGCCCTCAGCCAGCAGAGGTTACAGAGCCCTGAAAATGATCAATTAATTCTCCTTTCATCCAGAGGGGCAGATGGGGATGAATATTTATTTACTCTGACAGCTTTTATTAGAGGGGAAAAAGGTCTTCATTATGTGTTTTGATTTTGCAGCACAATCAAGGAAATTAGTGCAATGTATAAAACAGTAATTAAGGCTGCTAGGTGTCTGAACCCACACTGACAGGGCAGATCTTCCCCCCGTGCAGAGCTCCTGGCCTGCAGTGCCAGTTCTTCTCTGCCAGGATGGATTTTGGGGGTTTGCCCACCCAGGAGCTGCCTGCAGGTGCCCTGGCCCTGCCAGCCTGGGGAAGGGCTCCACGCTGGGCACTGACTGCTGGGTTTGGGGAGCTCTGCCTGCAACACCAAAATAAAGCAATTTACAGGTGTCTGATGTGGGCTCCCAGGGCTGACCCAGCTGGGCGGAGATAAACACAGGGACTGCCCTGCCTTTGCCCCAGTGTTCATTTATTGGGGTTTTTGGGGCTCCCTGGGCTGGTTTCACAGACATGATGTGAGAAATTCCTGTGTGGTTCCACAGGTACTGCTCAGAGGGCCTCATACCCTGCTGAATATGTGGTAAATATATTAAGATAGGCAGTATTTGCTAATTAGCTTATATATATGAATGCATTTATTAATTCATTAGCTTCCTAACAGGAAAAATGGTGTTTTAGCAATAATGCTGGCATCTGGAATCAGACAAAATAGGGAATTAAAAAAGAGAGAGATGAGATCAGGTCCTTTATTCTTCCGGACAGTGTCACTTTGGAAGGCACCATGTGTGGTTTTTGATGTTGCAGGAGAGGAAGAGTGGATTGCCCTCGATTTGGCAAACCCCAGGGCACCAGCACGACCTGTTTGCACAGCTGAGAACCTTCGGCCTGCAAAGTTCCTGCTTAAAGACTTTATCTCGCTGACCAGATGGTGCAATTTGTCTGCCTCGGACATTTGGGAATATCTGCTGAATTTTGCATAAGGACAAGTGTTTTAATCATCCAGTGTCGTGCTGTGCTAATCTCATTTGTCTGCAGTGACCATCCCTCCTCTCATCCCTGCAATCCTGGAGCTCTTCTGGGGGGTTTGTGCAGCCACCTTCCCATCCTGGCTTTGTATTGTCCGTCCCTGGGGAGTTTCTTGGGTTTAACTCCTCCTGCGAGGTGGAATGGGACACTGTGGGAAATGAAGCAGAGGTGTAGGAGCCTGGGGTATTTCAAACCTCTCTGCCAAGTGAATCCTCTCATCAGAACGAATTCTCTTAGAGGTGGAAGCAGCAGAGGAGGAGCTGGGGAGCTCCTGGATGCAGAGGAGGTGGAGCTGCTGCATGAGCAGCCCCCTGCTCAGGAAGGATGCAGAGAATTCCAGCACTGGAAGAAGAATTAAAACCAGGACCGTGAGAGATGAAATCATTGACCTTCCATGCACTGTCTGAAGGAAAAAAACAACTCTTCCTGAGCTCTGGTGCTCTCCCAGCTGTGGGATGGGCTGCAGGAGTGAGGGGCTGGGAGCATCCCCTGCCCTGGGGGGGATGAGCACAGGGACCCCCAGCCCCGTGTCCCAGGGGTAAAGGAGCAGCAGCTCTGTCCCACAGCCCCCTGTGCTGCCTGTGCTGCACCCACCGTGCTTTGGGATGCACACCCAAAGTTCATTTTTTATCTTTAGTTGTATTGAGGAGGTTCAGGATGGGGTTTGAGTTTCATTGCTGGGGTTGCCTGGGACAGCTCCTCTGCATGGATGCAGCACAGCAAAGTGCCGCCCTCAGAGCAAACCTGTTTGCCCAGATTGCAGTGGGGAGGTTCATTATTTAATATTTAATATTCATAATTTAGGATGTATTTGTGGCCGTGCAGGGCAGGGAATGCTCCAGCTCCTCCCACATCCCAGGGCAGCTCCGTGCACACCCCGGGCAGTGCAGCTCCTGTGAGGGACACAAACCTGGGCTGTGCTGGTGCTGGGCTGCCAAAGCAGCTCCTCTGTGCCAAAGCCATGGAGTTTCATGGCTGAGGATGTGTTAAATGTGCTGTTACCACTGGAAACTGTGATGGATTATGTGCAACAGCTCTGGTGCACAACTGAACAAGCAGGCAGTTAATTACTGCAATGATAACATGTTATGAAAAGGAGCTGCACTGGTGGCCATTCATTATGATGATGGATTTCCCCCAGCTCCTCACTGGTCAGCACTTGCATGACAAATGGCAGGTCCCATGCAGAAGGAAATCCCTGCCCTGCCCTTCCCCTCCCACCCAAGGAGGAGGTGTTGCTCATGTGGCAGTGCTGAATTGCTCCAAGTTCAGCATTTATGTCCATTTGTACATGTCACTGCCACCAGAGCGTGCTGGGACACGCTGCAGGGCTGGCTGCTGGAGAGGAATTCATTCTGGCCTTCCTCTGGGTGCTCAAATGCATCCCACTGCTCTGGAGCCCTGGGAGGGCTGGGGAGGGACAGGATCTGGCCTGGAGCAGTGCAGGGGGAGGTGGGAGTGCTGCTTGCTGCAAGGTCCTTGCCTCCTGTTGGGTGATGGATCCACCAGCACTAAACACCACGGGGGTGATGGGTGCAATGATCAGTGAGGCTTTGCAGGCAGAATGTCCCCAAAATTAACTGCAGGGAAGGTGGCCCAGGGCCAGCAGCAGGGCTGGAGCCTCTGGGTGCCCCGGGCTGGATTGCACAGCAGCTGAGTCTGTGCCTGCTCTGAGAGCAGAGGCACCACCAGAGCAGCGCTCAATGGGAAGAAATTGAGCTTTTCCCAATAAGCACCCTGATCGCAGGCACAATACCAGAATGCCTCGTTAATTAGAAGCAGCCTGTAATCAATAGCTCAGCTTCCTGCTGCGTTGAGGTCCTGGTGCTCAAAAAAAAAAAAAAAAAAAAGGCTGCAGTGATGTGATACGAAAACCTAAAGGGATAAATATTTCAGAGAGGATATCGAGCTCTGTGGTTGGAAAAATCAAGGTGAGACCTCCTCAAATGCTTGGCTGACCTCTTGTCCTCCTCATCCTCGGGGCTCCCTGCCCTTGGGGCTCCCTGCCCTCCTCATCCTCGGGGCTCCCTGCCCTCCCATCCTGGGGCTCCCTGCCCCTCTCTCCCTGTGCTGGAGGCTGCCAGGGGCAGTGCCCGGGCTGCCTGCTGGTGCTCCCCGTGTCCTGCAGAGCCCTGCAGGGTGTGCAGCCTCCCCAGCTCATCCCCTCCCTGCAGCCCCTTCTCACAGGCATTCATTTTTGGACATGCAGAAATGCTGAACCCAAGTGATATCAGCTCAAAAACGCCCCCCATGTGAATATTCAGCAATGGAAATTTTTCTCTCTTCTCCTCCGAGCTCGGGAAGGTTGGGAGTCCCTGGATTTTGTCACTCCTGCAGCCAGCCCCGGGTCTGTCCTGCCTCTGAAGGTCGGCACCTGCAGCCCCGAGCAGGTCATTATCCCAGGCATGTTTTATTCATGCTAATGCTGCCAAATGGAAATGATCTTTTTCATGTTAATGAGGAGTAATTGGAGAAATCCGAAAAATCATCATTTCCCCGGGAAAGGTTGGGGGAGTCGCTGACAGGAGAGGGAACAGCAGGTGACACCAGGCTGGGGGAGCTCACCTGGACAGGAGAAGCTCCAGGGAGAGCTCAGAGCCCTGGCAGGGCCCGAGGGGGCTCCAGGAGAGGGGCTGGGGACAAGGACGGAGGGACAGGAGCCAGGGAATGGCTGTAAGCTGAAAAATCACGTTTGGAGTGGTGTCAGGAAGAAATCCTTTACTCAGGGAGTGCCCAGAGGAGCTGGGGCTGCCCTGGATCCCTGGCAGTGCCCAGGCTGGAGCACCTGGGGCAGTGGAGGTGTCCCTGCCGTGGCAGGCTGGCACTGGGGGGATTTAAAATCCTTCCCACCCAAACCACCCTGGGATTGTGTGCTCTCAGAAGTTTTGCTGGTTCCAGATGAATACAGAGTGTTTTCCTGCGTTTTTCAGATTTTTTCAGAAGTCTGACCTTTCAGGATCCATCCAAAGAAATGTTCTGTCTTTGATCTCTCCTTGTCCAGAGCAAGAGGGAATTTCTGCAGCTTTTAATGTGTTTTATTCCTCATGCTTATAACGAAAAAAGAACGAGAAAAGAAAGCCTTTTGAACTCCTTGTTTGATGAGTGAGGTTCATTTAAAAATGACTGAGATTAAAGCAGACACAAAAACATTGTGGGCATGATTTTGAGCTTATTGCAGAGTGGGGGGATTTCAAACCTCTGTGGGTGTGGCACTTGGGGACGTGGCTCAGTGGTGGCCTTGGCAGTGCTGGGTTTGACCTTAAAGGCCTAAATAATTCAGTTCTGGGATTTTGTGATCAGTCAAAAGGAAGAGACTCAGAATCCCAGCAGTCCTGCAGAGCTGTGGGAGATGGGGTTGTGGTGGTGTCCTGGAGCTGCCTGGGGACACGTCCTGGCCATGGGGACAAATCCTGGTTATGGGGACATGTCCTGGCCACAGGGAAACCCCCAGTGTGGTCCTTGTGAGGGCCCCCAGGATGAGGGAAGAGATGAATCTGACTCCATGTTCTCAGAAGGCTGATTTATTAATATAATATAATATAATATAATATAATATAATATAATATAATATAATATAATATAATATAATATAAATTATATTAATATAATATACAAAAATACAATATAATATAATATAGATTATATCAATATAATATACAAAAATACAATGTAATATAATATACATTATATTAATATAATATATAAAATACAATATACTATAATATAACTTATATTAATATAATATATAAGAAATACAATATAATAAAATTATATTAATATAATATACAAAAATACAATATAATATAATGTAAATTATATTAATATAATATATAAAATACAATATAATATAAATTATATTAATATAATACATAAGAAATACAAATTATATTATATTATATTATATTATATTATATTATATTATATTATATTATATTATATTATATTATATTATATTATATTATATTATGTTAATTATATAATGCTATAGTAAACTGTACTAAAGAATACAGCAAGGATTCATCAGAAGGCTTAACAAGAATGAGAATAAAACTCGTGACTGACTCCTCAGAGCCCAGCACAGCTGGCTGTGATTGGTCATTAAGTAAAACCAATTCCCGTGTTGGACAGCAATCTCCAGGCCACATTCCAAAGCAGCAAATCCGGGAGAAGCTGAGGCTCCTCAGCCTCCCAGAGAAACTCCTGGGCAAGGGGACAGTCCAGAAAATGTGACAGGGACACCCCGGCCAGGAGAGCTGGGCTGTTCCTGCCAGGAAAAACTTTCAGCCTATGACAACTGTGCCTCCAGCAGCATCTCCTTCTGCAGGAACTTTGTAATTTCTGGAAGATTTTTGTCCTCCCCAAGTCTCATCTTAGACAATAAACAAAGCCAGCCACACGCTTGTTCAGTCTGCAAAGGCCTGAAAATAAGCAACCTGTACTTGTTAAATTAGGCACCATAAAAATGCTGAGCTTTAAATCATTATCCCAGTAATTATTGTCATCATTGTGGTTATTAGACGACATAAGATTTTATTGCTGATAATTTGGAGGCTTTGATACATTTATTTGAACTGACTGCTCCTTTGGCTAAGAATAATTGCTTAAATTTCTCTCTTGGGTTTATGCTTCTATAAAAGGATTGTTGACCTTGAAGCTTTTGCTTTATTTCAGATTCTTGTTCAAATGCAAATACTGAGAAAATACCTAGAGAAAAAAAAAAAAAAAAAGTGACTTTTTCCAAGCAGAAAGAGGAATTTGGAGAGCTTGGATAGAGAAGTCAGGTTTTGGGTTGTCAGAGACCCCCAGCTTCTCTATTATTATTATTATTCCTTTTTATTATTATTCCTTTTTATTATTATTCCTTTTTATTATTCCTTTTTATTATTATTTTAGGAGCAGAAGGTAAGCTTTGCTTTTCCATAAGCAGCTGTTGATGTGTTTGAGTGCTCTGGCTGCTGCAGGTTTGCCCTGGGGGTGGATGGAGCTGATGGATCTCTTGTGGAGCTGCAGGTCCCATGGCCAGGAACTGCTGGCCCAGGACATGCTGCGTGTGGGGCATGCACCTATTCAGCCGTGGTGAGAACAAAGAAAGGGTTAGCAGATAAATTAAGGAGAGAAAAAGAGCAGGGTAACATCATCTAGCAGTGCTAGGCAGGGTGACAGGCTCTGGAGAGCTCTGAAATGTCATGGTTTCATGCAGTGTGCAAATAAGGATGAAATTGAAAATCAGCTCTTTTAGGAGAGGTAACTCTTAATTTGCATGAAATAATAATCAAATCATTATCAGGCCACCTTAAGCAGCCACACTGAAGGTCACTTGGCTGCTCAGACACCACACATGGAGCTCTGGCTGGCATCGCTTTGGAAGGAGAAGGATAATTACCCCGGGGTCTGTTAATTTCCGTGTCCATTAATCAGCTGTGTGCTCCCAGCTAATAGCTGCCTTCAGGCTGCAAACGCTGACAGGTGTTTGACTCTCAGGTGGCTTTGCAGGGCTCAACAACGCCTTGGCCTGAAGCTGGGGGAAACTGAGGCAAAGCATGGATGGGACACAAAGCTCTTCAGCAATTCTTCATCAGGTGAGTAAGGTTAGAGTCCAATGGCAAGGAGGCTCCTTGTGGATAACAGCCCAGATGAGTCAAAGACCTTCCATCCATAACCTAAAAACACTTTATTTTTTTTTTTTTTTTTGTGGGAAAGGGAAGAGGGCTGCAGAGAGCTGAAGTGTTGAGAACTGAGCAGAGGCTTCCCAGGGCCACTCTCAGCTGTCAGCAGTGGCATTCTCCCTGAGCTCTGCCTCCCTTGCCAGGAAAAGGTTGCAATCTTGGCAGCACAAAGAAATAATCATGTCTGGTCAAGTGTGGCACACAGGAGATGAACTCCAACAAAGGGGAAAGCCACCTGCTTTTGGATGATTTATGGCCCAGGCAGGAGAGGGTCAGGCGCAGCTCCAGAGTCCAAGCTGGAATAAGCACAGAACAAATGTTTTCTGTTTGTTCTCACTGATTCAAACAGCAGAGCCTTTATTAGGCTCAGACAGAAAGGTGGGTGTTAGCCCAGCAATGTGGTCTAAGCTAACATTTGCATTGTTATTCCCCCTATTCATGCCTCAGACGGTTTTTCTATTGGGTTAATGGCAAATTCTCTTAAGTAATGACAGGGGTGCAGGTTAATTATTCAGTGAGCGCTGTTAAAGACAGCAGAGTTTCCTCTCCTGTTACAAAAAGGCTCCATCTCCCACCATGTCATTAAACATCCTCACTTAAGAGGCCTGAGAATGAATCATTGCCTCTGATTTAGGATCATCAAAAAGCACATCCCCGCTGCCTTATTTAATTGCCTTGTGATTTAATGTTGATGGCATCCACGTGTCCCTTCTCTCAGGTGTTAAAATTGAGCTGGTCTGGGGGGTCTCTGGGCTGGTCTGGGGGCATCTCTGGGCTGGTCTGGGGGGTCTCTGGGCTGGTCTGGGGGCATCTCTGGGCTGGGCTGGGGCCTCTCTGAGCTGGGCTGCTCTGGGGGTCTCTGAGCTGCTCTAGGAGATCTCTGGGCTGCTCTAGGGGATCTCTGGGCTGGTCTGGGGTCACTTTGAGCTGGTGTCGGAGCATCTCTGGGCTGCTCTGGGGCATCTCTGGGCTGCTCTGGGGCATCTCTGGGCTGCTCTGGGGGTCTCTGAGCTGCTCTAGGAGATCTCTGGGCTGCTCTGGGGGTCTCTGGGCTGCTCTGGGGGTCTCTGAGCTGCTCTAGGAGATCTCTGGGCTGCTCTGGGGGTCTCTGAGCTGCTCTAGGGGATCTCTGGGCCAGTGGAAGCCAGCTGTGCTCGGTGGGGATGCCCCACGCAGACCCAGGTCCCTGGAGCAGCACAGGGAGGTCGGGGCAGCCCAGGCTGCAGGATAAAGCCCTTCCCTGTGCAGGTGTTAATTAAAGGCCCCATCTGTGCTGGCTGAGCAGCTAAAGGAGGAGCTGCTGTGTTCGGGTGCTCCAAGGGTGGACCTGGTGGCTGAAGTTTGGACAGGATGATCCTGGAGGTGTTTTCCATGACTCCCTGACTCCATGCAATGTGCTTTTCCTGCACAACAGGAATGCAGAGGAAGCTCAGAGCAAGGTGTTCCCCACATCCCAGGGGGAATTGTTCCCCTCAGCCCCAGCAGGGCTGGCCTGGGGGCACCAGGGGCTCTCCTCTGCCTCCCTGTGCCTCTCCTCCCCCTCGTGTCTGCAGGAGTGCCCAGGGATTCTTTCCTTCCACTGCTTAATTACGAGTGACAGCGATAATAGCAATAACAATTATGGTAATAGTAATAATAATAATGGTAATAATAATGATAATAATATTTTAAAATCCTCTCAAGCCACCCATCTTGCACAGCTGAGCTGAGCATTATCCCCCAGGCACTGGGGTTAATGAACTTGCTCTGGGCTGGTGCTGGAGCCTGGAGGGACCCTCTGTCAGGAGCATCCCACAGTCCCATCCCAACATCCCAACAGCAGGACTTGAGCAGCCCCTGCACGGCCAGGGCAGGCACGGGAGCAGCAAATCACAAATTAATGTGCAAAGCAGCAAATGGGGGGAAAGGGGGAAAAGCTCCAAGGAGGAAGGTGGGGTTTTGTGGGGCTGAACTCCCAGCAGAGGCTTTTCCTGCTCCTCTCCCTCAGCCCCATGGTGAGGGTGGCTCTGCTGGGCTCCCCAGCCCCAGTGCAGTGAGGTTTGGTGCAGGAATTGTCCCCATTCCTGCCAGTCCTGGTGAGCAGTGGCACCTCCAGCCCAGCCCAGAGCTCCCCTGGCAGTGTCTGGAGGGGATGGCATTCCACGGGATGATGATTTCTGTTTCCTCCTCTGAGTTATTATCAAAGTGTAACATTTGTTCAGATTAACATCTCAGCCCCCTCTTCTATTCTGGGGGGCCCTGAAAGCCTGGGTGATACATCAATGACCAAATGTAATTGCTTTCTCTAAAATACGGCTTTCTAAAAGGAAATCTGACTGGGATGCATGTAGTGAAGGATTTAATTTATGTCGAAGCAATGGGTCTGAAAAAGGAGGAGGAGGAAAAGTTGTGATAGGGAGGCTGAATTCATCTTCAGTTATGAATAACAGATGATTCACTTGGGAATATTTTTTGGTAGATTTAAATGAAATCTCATCAAAAACATGATAATTGGATGTATTTATAAACCTGCAAAGCCCACTCAAGGGGCTTCTAGAAATACTGACAACACTAGAGGTTAACCATAAAACCAGCCAGAATTTGTTGTTGCAGGGTTGTACCTGTGATGGTGGTCCCTGGAAAGTGAGGGCTTGACAGACTTTCTCACCCTCTGCTTCTGAACTGTCCCCCAGAAATGAGGCAGTGCTCCTTGGCTGAGCAAAGCTGGGAAGATCTGGTGAAGCTGGCCAAGGAATTCAAATGTTGGTCGTGTTTGAAAACCACTGGACAGGGTTAACCACTGATCTGCCAACATCTCCCCTGGGGGGTGGGCAGGGCTGGGGTGGGATCTTCTGAAAAGAAATGTAAAAATAACTATCTGATGGCTCTGGAATGTGGAATGGAGGTTGTTTACCAACGGGTGCATCTGGGATTGGTCCATGGGGATTGTTTCTGCTTAATGTCCAACCATGGTCTGGCTGTGTGGGCTCTGAGCAGTCAGGGGTTTTTGTTGTCCATCCCATCCCATCCCATCCCATCCCATCCCATCCCATCCCATCCCATCCCATCCCATCCCATCCCATCCCATCCCATCCCATCCCATCCCATCCCATCCCATCCCATCCCATCCCATCCCATCCCATTCCTTCTTTTCTAGCTTTCTGGTGGATCCTTTCTCTCTATTCGTTTTAGTATAGTTTTAGTATAGCAATATAATGTAGTATAATATAGTATAATGTAATATAATATATAATATAGTATAATACAATTTAATATAATACGGTATAACGTAATATAATTTAGTATAATATAACATAAGATAATATATAATACATAATAGATAATATATATAATATATAATACAATATCATATAATATATAATATACACTATAATATAATAGATCATATTAATATAATCATTAATATATTTAATATATATTTTATATCACTGTAAATAGTCAATTATTTAATATATACTATAATAATATACATATTAATATATCATATATATTAATATAATATATCAGCTTTCCAAAACACGGAGCCAAGATTCTCATCTCTTCCCTCGTCCTGGCACCCTGGGGCACAGCCACACTGCTCCTGCCAGGGCCAGAGAGCAGAGAACAAAACCCTGCTCTCAGCTTTCAGCCTCAAGCACTGACCCCTGCAGCGTTTCTCTGGGTTTGCTGTGGGGTTCCTTCCCCGAGTCCCGCAGGCTGTCCCACCCCTGCCCCTCTGCATTTTCCAGAAAGGAGGCATGCTTATTTCAGCATGCTCCACGAAACCCTGCTGCTGGTGCTTTGGCCTCATCTGCATGCAGGGAGGCACTCCTCCTTGGGTTGAGGGCTGTAACATTCTCTGCTGATGAAAATACTTTGATAGGTTGTTTTTTTTTTTTTCTTTCCCTTCACAAATTATCAGGTCATTTAAAGAAATGAGCTCATTTTAATCTAATTCTGCATGTGCAACTGTCTGGAGAGTTATTTTCAGCTCCAGTAGTTGCAGCTTGCAATTATTCTGCTTCCTTTAAGAAAAGAAAAGTAACAGCTCTATATTTTATGCAAATTACTGGCAATCTTTCAGAGCAACTTGTGTTTAGCAGAAGTAATAGGAGAAATAAGAAGCCCAATGGATGGTAATGTGGGGTTGAAAAAGCACAGAGGAAGTAGGAAAATATGTAAAGATCATTAAAATATTAACATTTGACCACTTAGGCAGGAATATTTCAATTAAAACCATGTAATTCTTGTTGAAGTGAAAAGAACAGCTCCTAACTAACCGTGGCTTCTGATGGTGAAAAAGCAACTTTTTAATTTCATTTCTTTAATGAATTTCATTTCCTTCATTGCAGTGGTTCAGACGTGCACCCAGACATTCCTGCAGCTCCCACAGAGGTCCCGGAGTTGAAGTGGGGTGCCAAGGGGTGCCCAAGCACCCCTCCATTCCCCCAGGGGTGTGGAGGTGGGGATTGCTGTTTCCCCCTGTTCACACCCACCTCTGGGTCCCTCCTGGGCCCCAGTTTGTGTGTCGTGCTCAGTGCAGGCACGGCTGAAGGTCGTGTCCAGTTCCAATGTGCTGGAAATTTGGTGCTTGTTTTGTGCATTTCCGTGGAACCTGCTCTGGTCTGAACACAGCTCAGCAGCATTTTTGCTGCTGCAAAAATTTATTTTTCCAGTTTGCTTGCTGGAAAAAAAGCTGGTGACTGGAATATCACCTTCCACGTCACGACTATTGCTGTTTGAGGGAATAAATCAGCTTTTCTGTCCCTTGGGGAAGCAAGTTCCTCTGATGATATTTCCCTTGGAGCTTTTCTCAGATCCATGGCTGACCTCTGTGCCAGCTGGTGGCTCTGGCACAGAGCAGCTGGGGCTGCCCCTGGATCCCTGGCAGTGCCCAGGACAGGCTGGATAGGGCTGGGAGCAGCCTGGGACAGTGGGAGGTGTCCATGGGATGGGGTGGGATTGATGGGATGGGGTGGGATGGGATTGGATGGGATGGGATGGGTTGGGGTGGGATGGGATGGATGGGGTAGGGTGGGTTGGGGTGGGATGGGATGGTTGGGGTGGGATGGGATGGATGGGGTGGGATGGGGTGGGATGGGATGGGATGGGGTGGGATGGGATGGATGGGGTGGGGTGGGATGGGATGGGGTGGATGGATGGATGGATGGATGGATGGATGGATGGATGGATGGATGGATGGATGGATGGATGGATGGAATACATGGGATGGGGTGGGATGGGATGGGGTGGGATGGCATTGATGGGATGAGATGGATGGGATGGGATGGGGTGGGGTGGGGTTGGATGGGATGGATGGGATGGGTTGGGGTGGGGTGATCTTTAAGGTCCATTCCCACCCAAACCATTCTGCAATTCCATGGTTCCATGGCAGAAGCATCATCCCCCAGGCAGCAGCGAATCTCCTGCCAGGCACCAACCCTCCAAGGCTGAGGAATGATCCCCCAAAGAAGCCCCACAGCACTGATATTCCAGAGGAACCTCTGGAGCACCTGCCCCAAGCTGCTGGCACCTCCTCCTGCAGGATGGGAACACCAGGAGGGACGAGGCTTGGAAGGAAGGGAACGAGGCTGAGAAGACCTGGGAGGTTTGAGGCAGTAAATACTCCTGGCTGCTCTGATGAGGTTCAAGATTTACCGAGGAGGTTTGTCAAAGTGTTGTCTGTGGCGCTAAGGCAGAGGTTTTTGATAGCAAAGAGGCACTTTTGGGAATTTACTGCCCATTCTCAGCAATCTGTCTGATTTAGCAGAGGGAGGGGGATAACCCAGGGAGGGCAGGACAGGAATGTGGGATGGGAGGACCCAGAGCAGCTCTGGGAAGCAGAGGAGGCAGGAAAGGCTTTTCTGTGGCTTTGCACGGGGTTTGTGGATTTGCTGAGCCTGGGTGAAGCAGGTGCCTGCTCCCCTGGATCCCTCCAGTGCCTGGCTGGGATGTGTGTCCTGAACTTCATTCCTGCTCCTGATTCTGGTGTAAAGCACAGTTCTGCTGTAAAACTCCCCCAAAACTTGGCTGTGCCCTGACAACAGCCCTGCTGTCATCCCAGCCTGAGAATTATCCCCAGCTCAGCAAGAATTCAGTTTATTTTCCTGCACCCAGACCCCCTGAGCAGGGCTGGGAGGGGGCTGCACGCCCCAGCGGTGTCCAGGTGTGATCCTGCAGGCACCCCTCGCTGCAGAGCTCCTCACACACCCCCCGCAAGGCACAGCACAAACGAGCTGATGGGGCCTTAATTAGATTGGAGTGTTCTGTTGTTAATTAATTGCCTGGAATGTTTCAGGATGTTCCCCCTCCCCACATCCCTCTCCCCGAGGAGCAGCCAGCAGCGGTGCCACGTAGCACAAATTAATCTTTACAACTGTCACCTGCCACTTCCCCAGCTGAGGAGCAGAAGCCACCATGGAATATTTGTTCCCTACGAAATACAAAGCGACGGAACATCTTCCTTAACAAATGGATAATTAAGTTTAAATAACGGTGTCAAAATATCCCTTTGAAAAATTTCTCTTTGCTTGGCTAATGGCTGTAGTTTAGTGCTTTAGAATTTGGTTTTCCTGCTGAGGAGGTGGTTTTTGGGAGGTGGTACAAGATCCCAAAGGGCTGCTTTGATTTCTGCAGGCGTGGAAGTTTTCCCCCGTGCCAGGGGTTTGGGATGAGATGTCTTGAAGGTCCCTTCCAACCCAAACCACTCTGGGATCCTGTGATCTAGGAGGGCTTGTCATCTCTCAGTAGTTCCATTAAATGAAATGGAGCCCAAAATCATGAATATCTCCTCATATGATAAAATACAATGTTGGACTGTTCCCAGAAGGAATTTCCCAGACTTTCTGAGGGGGTTTCTGGAAAGGCACCATTCATTGCCCTCATTACTCTGAAAATCAGGGCCAGGCACTCCCATGGAGGAATGGGAAGTGAAATATTTAAAGGCCCTTTCTGCTGTGTAAATCACCTGCTTGAAATGGGAAGGCTTTGAAAAGGTGGTCACTGAAACCCCTGCCCTGTTTGTTTGGTTTAGTGTGCTCTTTCAGGCAGGTGGCAAAATGAGAGAGCTCTCAGGAAACCAACACTCAGAGGAGCAGTAGTTTGTTCTCTTAACCCCTCTGAAATTCCTGTGATAAGGAGAAATCCCCGTGGGTTCTGCCCTGCTCTGGGAGCTGAGCCATGGGCCAGGGGGGATGGATGTGGGGGCAGCTCCAGCTGGGCAGAGGGCACAGCTTCCCTGGGCAGTGCCCAGCCTGGCACAGCTGCCCAGGAGCTGTGGATCCTCCTCACTGGGGAGATCCCAGAGCCCAGGAGCTGTGGATCCTCCTCACTGGGGCATTCCAGAGCCCAGGAGCTGTGGATCCTCCTCACTGGGGCATTCCAGAGCCCAGGAGCTGTGGATCCTCCTCACTGGGGAGATCCCAGAGCCCAGGAGCTGTGGATCCTCCTCACTGGGGCATTCCAGAGCCCAGGAGCTGTGGATCCTCCTCTCTGGGGCATTCCAGAGCCCAGGAGCTGTGGATCCTCCTCACTGGGGCATTCCAGAGCCCAGGAGCTGTGGATCCTCCTCACTGGGGAGATCCCAGAGCCCAGGAGCTGTGGATCCTCCTCACTGGGGCATTCCAGAGCCCAGGAGCTGTGGATCCTCCTCACTGGGGCATTCCAGAGCCCAGGAGCTGTGGATCCTCCTCACTGGGCAGATCCCAGAGCCCAGGAGCTGTGGATCCTCCTCACTGGGGAGGTTCCAGAGCCCCTGCTCACAACCCAGGGCTCTGGGATGGGCAGGGAGGTGGGACTGGGGGACCCCTGGGGTCCCTTCCAACCTGACCCACTCTGGAATTCTGTGACCTTTCCTAAGGTTTTCGGAATTTTGGGATTTCAGTTTCCTGTTTGGCCCTGTGCTCTGCCAGAATTTAAAACACAAGCAGCAGGCTCTGTGGCTACTAAAAAAAAAAAAAACCAAAACCAAAAAAACCCAACAACTCTTTTTTTTCCCCCCTTTTGTGTGTGAAAAATGAGTTGCCCATTGAAAGAAGAGCCTGTTCCACACCACTACATGTGCTTCATGCATATTCACAAAGAAGCAGTTTGAAAAATACACTGCTGTGCTCTGGCTGCTGGAGATGGAGGAGAATATTACAAATTCCATTTTTTCCCTACTGCTTCACTTCTGCTGCTGTGCAAACACCGAGTGTTTGTTGTGCTGTTGGGATTAACTGGTGTTTGTTTAAGGTGGGAGAGGTGCTTTTAGGAAACAGATGGATTTGGACTGTTTGTTTCCCCCAGGAACTGCAGGAATGGAAGCTCATTTAGAATTGCTCTGTGTAATTTTTGCTGCTGGCTCTGAGGAGGTGCTGAGAGTCTGAGAGTTTCCCTCTGTCCTCTCCACCTCCCCTGCCTCAGCTGCACTCTGCCTGTGGGGCTCTGGAGGATGAGAAATGCTCTGGAAATACGCTCACACCTCAGACACATCAGCCAGCTGTGGGGGCACTTTGATCTTTTATTCCAGGAGAACAATATTGCCTCAGCAGGCAGGGTGGGTGTGCAGATCAGTGAGCGAGGGAGCACTGAGATCACACTGCTGGATGCCCCAGGGGAAGGTGCACAGGGAATTCCAGGTTCAGAGCAGGGCCAGGACACGAGGGGAGCTCTGGGGCTGGGCTCTGGGGAAGCAGCAGGACTGGCACCTCTGCTGCCTTGGGTTCTGTGCCAGGTGAGCTGAGCGCCTCAGTGTGCCCAGCACAGCAGTGCCAGGCTGCAGGCCAGGAGGAAAGAGCTCAATTCAAGGTTTAGAGCCCAAACCCCAGCGTTTGACTGAGCAGAGCTGGGGGCAGAGCCTCCAGAGCTCTGCTGCTGATGTGCACCCACTACCCTTGGGAGGCCTGAGGAGCTTTCCAAGGACAATCCACGTGTGACATGACATAAGGAACAAAAAGGTCCTTTGTTAGCTCATTTATAGCATTGAAATATCCATGGTTTAAGGAAAAATCCCTCTCACACGGACCAGGGGGGAAAGGCCCTGCTTGCTGTTAATTTTCATTATCAGGACACTTGGAGGGTGACGTTGGCATTGCCAGTGGCATGAGGAGCCCACCACTGCCAGCCCATCCTCGCCACTGCCAGCACAAACAAGGAAGAAAGCAAAGAAATTAAACCAGGCTTCAGCAGAGAACACTCCAAGTTTCTCCTCTGTTGTACTTAAGTTCTGCTCTGCCAAAGGAAACGGCTCCTCCTCCTGCAGAGAGGGCTGGAGGGGTGCTGAACATCAATTCTGGGGGAAAAAGAGAGAAATCATTAACAGCAGAGCAAGGAAAGTGCCCAGAACTGCGTAACTCTTTCCAAAAAAAGAGAGAGAGCTTCTTGGAGGCTGCTGGGGTTTGGACTGCCCCGGGGATTTGTTTGATGTACGATCTGCCTGGCAGCAGGCAGGTGCTGTAGATTCCGAGGGCAGTGGAGCACAGCCCAATAATTCAGGAGTTTAACCCTAACGGGGGCTGGGGAGTGGCAGGAGGGGCTGGGTGGGATCCCTGGGGGTGATGAGGATTTGTCTGCAGAGTTTGTGCTGCTCAGGCCACCCTCCCTGTGGGGCTGGGGGAGCTCTGAGCTCTGCAGGGCCCTGCTGGCTGTGACCCAGCTCCTGGCAGGCGTGGTGCCCTGCCCTCCCTGTGCCAGGGGCTGGGGAGCTCCTGCTGATGGCCAGAGGAGCAAACCCACGCTTTAATGGATGTGGGATCAGTTATCAGCAATGACCTTTTGGCTTTCCCTGCTGTTCCTGTTTCTGGGAGATTATTGACTGAAAACTGCTTGTCAAAGTCAGCCAAGCTGCATTTGTCCCCTGGGCTGGGACACGAGTGGCACAGCTGGGGACCCTGGAGATGGGGCTGCTCCTCTGCTCCAGGGGGTGGGACAATGGGAAAATGGGATAATAGGATGGGAAAATGGGATGGAATGGGATGGGATGGGAAAATGGGATGGGAAGATGGGATGGGATGGGATAATGGGATGGGATGATGGGATAATGGGATCATGGGATGGGAAAATGGGATGGGATGATGGGATAATGGGATGGGAAAATGGGATGGGATGGGAAAATGGGATGGGATGTTCCCTTCCCTTGGGGGCACTGCTGGCACTGCCCTGGGCTGCTGAAATTGGCGTTTTGAATCCAATATAAACCAGCAAAAGTTCTATGTAAAAAAGAAAGCTTGGGGGGTGTCCCAAAGATTTGAGGGGCTCAGTTTAGCTCAGCTTCCCCTGAGAGTCTGGCCCCACATTTCCAAGGAAACTTCCTGGTACTGGAGTGCCAGTCACCTGCATTTTAGAATTTTGTTTGAGGTATCAGAGCTGGTGAGAAGTTTAGAACATTTGTATTTCTGTCATCCAACAAGAATTATTTTCAGAAGGAGGAGGTGGAAGGGGTTTGTCCCTGTGTGGCTTAGGGACAATGCATTAAACAGATATAATTGTGTTCCTCTCATTTAGACATGACAGCAGTGCTGCTCTCACTGTTCTGCTAAGAGAAACTTTTAAATTTAAATGGAAGACATAAAAGTTTTGTTTTTTTTCCTATATATATTTTTTTTTTCACTTGGAGAAAACAATAATTCTAAATCCATCCTGATATTCAGCCAAGTTTCTCTTCCTTCCCTCCCATTCCAGCAGAGCAGGGGACTACAAAGCTCCCAGGCTGGCACTTCTTTGATCACAAATATGAAGATGGTGCATGAGAGTAATTAAATTTTTCCTCACAACTAATTGAATTTGCTAGCCAAAGAGGGGGAAAGGCTTTGCTGCAAACGGGAAGAGGCAGCTTCTTCCACCTGACTTTACTTGTACTTGACTAACTACTTCATTAGAGCCCGGGCAGTCCGGTGGCAGATCATTAATTTCCAGGCTGGAATCTGGGAAGAGAAGAACTAGGAGGGGGCTGCTCTGCCAAGCCCAGCCTAACTGTGTTAATGCTTATTAAAGCTAAGCCTTGGGTCTGTTCTGGTGCTGCCTCTGCCATGTTATGGATTAATTGAATGTGTTAAGACAGCAAATGCAAAGATGAAAAAGCAAATGCTTTTTTTTTTTTTTTTTTTTGCAGAAAATGCAGATCACTGTGGTTTTATCAGAAGGATTTGGTTTCCTACTGGAGGAGGTGATGGCTGCCAAAAAGTGGGGCCACTGAGGGGGGTCTGGCAAAAGCAATTTCATTTGGTGTCATTTGGCCTCCATGATTTTATGCCTTGCATGGACGTTCCCATCCCTGGAGGGACTCAAAGCCAGGTGGAGGTGGCACTTGGGGACATGGGCTGGGTGATCTGGGTGGGGTTTGGAGCCCACCCTCGGGTCACTGCCTCCCAACAGCTCCTGCAGGATGCGTGGCATTCACTGAGGTGACAGAAACCTGTGTGGGCATGAACAACTGCGCTTCAAACCAAATAAATCCATTTTAGGCTGTACACAGCATTTCTCCTGCCCGGCCATCAGCTCATTAGGGCTCTGCTCGTTTGTTCCACTGCACACCCATTACTGCAAGCTGAGGAGATCGGTGCTGGCACAGCCTTCCTCTGCAGTCACCTCTTGCTAAAACCCTTTTATTTCGGCTGTAACTTTTTTTTCTCTGCCTTTATTGCAGCTGCCAGGATGCACTGCAGCTGCCAATGCCCCGTTGATAGGACTGGGGTTGTTTGCACGGAGAGAACTCTGCCCAAACTCGCTGTAAAACCAGGACAGGGGCATTGTTTTCTGGAGCACACAGACATGAAATTTGATGGCAGCACTTCCAGCTTCATTAAGTTCTTTCCAGGGCCTGATAAAAGCGGCATTCATGGAAAAGGCTTTTGGAGGAGAAGTTGGGTTGTTTGTTTCAGTGGGAGCAGGGGGCACAGCAAGAAGGAAATAACATTTATTTCATGCACAGGCAATGGGTGAAGCTCTCTAACGTGAGGCACAAGAAACGGGAGCATTTTGCAGGATTTTTACATCTCGCAAGCCTTGCCCCGTATTCACTCACTCCAAACCTAAAAATATTCTTGGTGTTCATTCATTTAGGCGAAGTTACGAAGGCCAGGAGAGGGAAAAGTGAATCACTGGGGATCCAGAGAGCTGCCATCATTTCCAGAGTCATGCAAAGCATGGACTCATGGAGAATCTGACAGCTTTCCAGGTCTCTCACCAGGGGGAGGGTGGTTTAAGTGCTTTACAAGATTGCTCTCAAAGTTGTTGGATGATGTGTGATAGAAGCAAATCTGGAGCTCCCAAAGACGGGGGGTAGTAAACATAATTCTGTTTAGTGTTCTGCAGCTCCACAAAAGGATTTGTTGATTCCCACAGTGGTTACATTGATTTTATACCTTTCTGAGCACACAAAATAGCAATTAGTCAATGCTGCACATTGCATTTCTGACAGGTATAAAATTATAGTGCCAATTATTTTGCACAGGTTGATGAACAACAGTAGGGGTTTCTGAACAGTCTCTAAGACAGTGCTGGCAGAGAAATCTGTCACTTCGGTGTTTGAAAGGTGTGACTGTAATTTCCAATACAATTGAATAAAAATCTTGGTGATGTGTGCATGCTGCACAGTTATTATAATGATGGCCTCCTCTTTAACTGACACATAATAACATTTGTTAAATTTTAACCACTGCAGAGTAATTTAGTAGTATCTGAGGTCTCTCTGACTTTATCCTTCCCAGAGGAATAATGTAAGGAGTTCTGAGCTTCCAGTTTGAGGGAAATAAATCTGTATCACCCGACCACAGAAAATCTTTACCTGTTTGTGGCACTTATTTCACTTCCAGGCACCTGAAACAGAACATTTTGCCCCGGGGCAAGTGGAATTCCACACCTCCAAAAAGGTGGGGTTTGCACAGAGGTTCAGTTTAATTATAACCTTTCTTTAACTTGAATTATTTCATCTCTGTCAAATGAGTAAACAATTCCAACAAGCTCTGCTGCCGGCTTGGGGTGCTGAGGGAGCTCTTGAGTTGTGCTCTGTCCTCCAGGGGAATTTTCCAAGCAGGAATTTCCTGCCTGGGAGCTCACACGCTGTCACTGCAAGCCCCAATAGTGTTGGGAATTCCCTGATTCAGAGTTTGCCCTCCCTGTGTGCTGAGCTCTGCAGGGCTGAGAGGGGGAAGAGAAGGAGCTTAAATGAAATAATGTGGATTTGCCACCTTTGCCTCATTCAGTGATGCAGCAGCAAAGAAATGGGGGGAAATTTCACTGTGGAAATGGGCACAAATTCCTGCCTGGCTCTGGCAGAGCCTGGGGCACATCCCAGGTGTTGCCCATTCCCTTGGTGGTCCTCACGGGATGGTCCCTGCCAGGGGAGGGGGCAGAGAGAATTTAAGGCTCCCAATTTCCTCCTCCATCATTTTTTCTGAGCTGAGACTTGGTTTGCTGCTTCCCTCCAGCCAAGGACCTCATCCAGCCTCTTCCAAAGGTAATTTTTTAGGTTTCAGGTTGTGTCAGCCAACCCAAGTGCCAGGGGTGAATTTATTTAACCCAAACTGAACAACAGCATTTAATTTCTGTACCCTTGCAATCCATTTTTATAGCCTGAGGTTTGCCTGCTCTGCCCCCCTGCAAGCAGCTCTGTGGTGTAGACAATTGTCTAGGAAAAAGGGAAAGAGGTCCTAAAACTTTCTCCTTTCCTGATGGCATTTTGACAATTTGATAAAAATTTATTAGGTGTGGATTTGGGCTGGAAATATAGATGTCTTCTGAATGAAAGCTTTTTATAAATGTGTTTAAAAACCTCAACTGCACCCAGCCATTGCCCTTTGGTTAAGGGGAAGGTTTCTCTTGTGCCAATAAAAGGAAATTCTCTTTTTTCCTTTCACCTTTACCCTCCTTAACTTAGGAACTGTATTTAGCAGCTTGCTGGGTCTGTGGAGTTTTATTGTTATTTTATCCTTCCTTTTCCTCTGGGAGAGTTGGAATTTTTGGGATGAAGTCTTTGTGCCTTTGGCCTGGAGTGGCTGAGTGAGGCTGTGCAGTGTCTGGCTGCTTTGGGGGGGTTAAATTTGACCCCATTTGTCCTTTCCCAGCTGAGGACCCTGGAGGTGGGGCGGCTCCTCTGCTCCATGGGGAGGGATGGGATTTTGGGATGGGATGTTCCCTTCCCTTGGGGGCACTGCCCTGGGCTGCTGAGATGGGTATCTTAAATCAAATATAAACCAGCAAAAAGCTGTGTAAAAAATAAATCCCCACGAAGGTGATGGTCATTTAGAGACAAACAATATTCTGGTTTTTGCTGTTGTTTTCCCGCTGTGCTGATGATGTGTAGCTCGGCCCAATGCAAGCCCCAGCTATTGTTTTTCAGGTCAACTGAAAAATGTTTTATTGAATATGAATGTTTATACGAGTGTTATATTGAATATGAACAAGCAATATTGTTTTTCAGGCCAACTTTTGGTTTTAATGAAGTGGAATAAGTGCTTTTGAATTGGTTATCATGCTAAGGAGAGAGAGGCCAGGGAAGTGCTCAGTTGGTTGGACGGGTCAGGTGAGATATTTCCCAAATTAGCAGCACGTTTAGCTCTAAGGAGAGCCCATGAGTGGAATTTCCCTGCTGATGTTATCGGGGGAATTGCAGCAGCAGCACTTGGCAGAAGCTGCAGCCTGGGGTTCCTGCAGGAGCAGGGCAGGAGAGGCAGGTGCAGGAGGAGATTTTGTGAGTGAGGAGTGAGCCTGTGTAGCCATGATGTTTTATGAAAAATCCTCTGCTAGGATTTTTCCCGTCCTGAGGAGCTGAGAGCCTCAGGAAAGAAATGTAAACAATAACTGTGTGCTGCTGTGGAGTGCCACAGGTGCATCTTCCACTGGTCCATGGGGATTGTTTTCAATTAGTGACCAATCACAGCCCCCTGTGCCAAGGCTGTGAGCAGGCACAGGATGTTGTTATGCCTTCTATTCTATTCTATTCTATTCTATTCTATTCTATTCTATTCTATTCTATTCTATTCTATTCTATTCTATTCTATTCTTGTTCTCTGTAGCCTTCTGATCTTCCTCTCTCTCTATTCTTTTAGTATAGTTTTAATGTAGCGTTTTGATATAATATATAAGATAATAAATCAGCCTTCTGAGCAGAATGAAGTCAAGCCTCGTGTCCTCACACGTGGGGAGTTTGCCAAGACAAGAAGCCTGCTCAGCCTGGGAGCTTTCAGCACAGCAGGAAGAGCTCAGAGCTGGGGCTGAGCAGGGCCAGGGGCTGGGGTTCCTCCTGCTCTGCTGGGACAGAAGTGAAGGAATTCGGGACTGGGAAGGGGTTTTAACTCCAGCAGTCTGTAAGTGCAGCCACCTGGGCCTCGTGTGGCTTCTGTGAGAGATCTGAGTGCTTGGTTGGTTTCTACATTCACGGCAAAGAACTTTCTCACTGAACTTTGCTCCCACCGTGTCTTTTGCCAGAACAACGACAAAAAAATTTGGTAGGGAATTGCTCAATGGGGTTCTTCCACCACTGAATGTATTTTCTTTGTGTCTGACAACCATGGCAGCACCTGTGCTTTGTCCCTGTAGCAGCAGAGCAGGAATTGAATAATTCTGTTCCCTGCCAGAAATGCAGAGTGTGGTGGGCACTCCCTGCTCCTCAGCCAGCAGGTTTACCCTGCTCATGGGTGTTCTTCAGCCTCGTTAGTTCTAGAATTCATTTACAAAGCTCTCTTCAGAGCTGCTTTATTGCTGGAAAAGCTTTTTTTAGTTTATTTTTGAAGCATTGTGGCTGTCCTTCTGTGGGGAGTGCAGAGGCTGGGTTTGAAATATTGGGGTTGGTGTCAAGAGCAGAGCCAGGGAAAGGCAGGGGGGTCTCTGACTCCAGCCCAAGGTCCCAGGTGCTCTGTCCCCTGGAGTGGGATTTTGGAGGGGGATGTTTTTGCTGGCTTCCATCAGAGCTCTCTGCTGTTACTGCATCAGGAGGAATTGCTTCCCTTCTGTTTGCTGGGTCTCAGCAGTTAAATGGAAACAGCCTGTTCTTATTTTCTTAACAAAAAACAATCTGAGGCACTTCCCAGAAGGTATGGATCATGAATAATGAAAGATTTTATTTTTAATTTCCAGAACAAAATAAGACTATGAAATGGTTAGGCAAAACACTTGAATCCAATTAGGAAACAACTCGGTGAAGAAGAAAACATTGACACTTATTTTGAGTATTTGATTCCCTACAATATCAATTTAAATGTAAATTGTGCTTTGGAGAAGAATGCTTCCATCAGAGGCCAAAAGCATGTGGTTTATGCTCAGTGTTTTACAACTGGATTATCTCAGACCTGGGTTTATAGTTACTGCCTGTGGGCAGAATTCCACCTTAGCACTTAGAGCACAGGCAGTAATACCCTTGTGCATCTATTTTTTCAGCAGATTGGCGATAGAATTGTGTGATTAAATAAGAAATTTTATGATTTCTTTTCCCGTGGTAGACTGCCATCGGTATATTTAGGTTTGATTTTGGCCATAAAGTTTGTAGCCTGCGAATAAGTGGGATAAGAAGTTGCAGGTTGAATTGTTACTGGCAGAATTGAAGTGCTGAGATCTCAAATACTTAAAGATGAGAGGTCTCAGGGGGAGCCTCGAACTGTGTTTAGTGCCAGGTGGGGAGGTGTGTTCATGGCTGTGTTTGATCATCTCAGAGCTGGGCTCCGTTCAGCTGGACCCTTCCAGAAAATTCCGTGTCCAGTGTTCCCCATGGCAGCTGCCTGAGATCCCTCTCGGGTGCTTCAGGAACCCTGCAACTGCTGCAGCTCCTGCCCGGAGATCAGAGCAGCCCCAGGCTGTTTGAGTTGCGAGAAATGTCAGAATGCCTGCTGGGAGAGGCTGCGAGGAGCCCAAGGAGCACCTGGCGTGGCTGGAGATGGAAGAAATGGCAAATAAAATGATGCTGACTGTTATTCCCAGAATCTAACGAGGTTTTTTTAAAAGTATCTGGAGTGTTTGAATGCATTTCAGACAAGCTGTTAGTGCAGGGCTTGCATCTCTTCAAATGCAGGTTTCTCACCAGGTCTGGCTTTCAGCAGCTCCATCCAAATATTGAAGGTAATAAATGGTCCTGTACAGCTGCACTTGGCAATAATCTCTTAAAGCAGTGAGAATGGGAAGGTTTAGTGGTTCATATTTCACATTTCTGGTGTGAAATACGAGCAGGCAGTGCCATGGCAGGAGAGGGTGGTGACCCCTGCCAGGAGCTGAGGAGCACCAGCCTGGAAACCTCCTCACCGTGGACTCAGGCTTTTCTTCTTTTTGAAAAGCAAATCTAGTTCTTCCTATTTTCTTCATATTTTCTTCCTATTTTAGCACTGCTTTAAGCCTCATTTTTCCCTGTGTTTTCCTTTCCCCGTGGCTGTTGGGTGTGGAGCTGAGCAGGGGCTGGTTCAGAGCTGTTCAATCCAGGGATTGCCTGGCACTGCCCTGCAAACAGGGATTTGTCCCTTCTCATTCCCAACATGTGTTTGTTACACCTTGGATTGATGTGTCAGGGCTTTTTTTTTCCCCTTTCCTTCAGAAACTTTCCTCTGTCTTGGCACTTGGCAACTTCGTACTTCAGCCTTGTTGTTCTGCTCTGTTCATATTTTTAAAATGTGTGCTCTACAGGCAGAAAATAAATCCTGAGGTGGAGGGCACCCGTGTGGAACAGCCCCGTGTCAAAGGCAGATAAAATATCTCCCACTCACTGACAGCATTAGATTTTTGTCACCCCGTTAATGCTGCTTCCATATCACTCAGGAGGAGAAACACTTTGCTTCTTGATTTATGGGCCCTGACAGGGAAGTGTCCAGGATGATTAATTACAGCCCTAAATGACAGTGCCCTCATTCACACCTCCCTGGCCTGGATGATTGAAATTAATAAATATATCTGTAAGGCTGTGGAATTTGCCATTGCCTGTTCAAATATTGATACACTTGACATGCTGGGAAGGGATTTAGCAGAGGCAAAGCCTTGCAGTCAGTACCTGGCTACATTTAATAGCAGTTTGTAGGGAGGGAAAGAAGCAGAAGATTCTGGAACTGATTGGAAGGCTATGAATAATTTTCAGAGAAAATGTTGTGACATTTCTTTGGCAGTTTAAGCCCTTGCTTTCTGCAAGTGTTTTGATGATTTTGTCTTTATATTTGTCATTTATTGTTGAAAATACTGGCTTTGAAAGTCTATAAATTATTTTTGGGGGCTGTGTCTGACACGTTGGGACTCTCACAAAGCTCTGCTTGCCAAGAGGAGAGCACAGCCACTGGAGCATCCAGAATGATCCGTTCCTTGTCTAGACACCTCCTTTTAGCCTTGTTTGGGTGACCCTGATGAGATTCAGTGATTTGGGACGTGAGCAGGTGCAGAAGGAGCAGAATCCCGTCTGGAGGCAGAGCTGGGGGTTTGTGGTGACCCTCAGGGGTTCCAGAGCTGGGCAGAGGTCGAGCTCCTCCAGGTTACTCTTGGAGCAGCTCCTGCCCGATTCCAACTCTGAGAATCCGCAGTTTGCACACAGAATTCTCAGCAATACCCCCGGGGGAGCCAGGTGGTGCCTGTGCCTCCCTGTGACTGCAGCAGGGCTGGGAGGGCTCCAGCAGCAAATTCATTCTGGTGGGGTGCCGGGGTCGGCTGTCACTTGTCTCTGCCCCAGCACGGGAAAAGGTGGTTCTGGGCAGGCTGTGCTTTGAAGGAGTCTGGGCTCTTGCTTTTGGGTTTCAGTTGAGTTTATTGTTCCTTATCTACAAAGTGTTTCTGTCTGCCCAGCCAGGTCTGATCAGCAGACAGCCAAGGGCACTCTCTCCCGTCCATGGGGCGGTTGTCTCTTTTATAGTAAAAACTACGTATAAGATATTTACCTTCTATTTCCAATACTTTCTGCCCTTGTTGGCAAGTGCACCTTCACCATGAACCAATCCACACATGCCAACATCATCCTGAACATGGATGCCAAGGAGAAGAAAGAAGAAGGACAGGGCATGCCCAAATCCCTCCATCTTGGGACTCCTGACCCCCATGTACAGGATTCCAAACCCCCTGTACAACATACAAAACCCCCCTGTACAGTGCTCTCAACTTTTTCCCTTCACCCTGTGATTGCTACTACTGTGCTACTTAAACTTTTGTGGCCTGTAATTCCTTATATAAGGTTGGCAATTTGCTCCATGAATTAAGATTGCATTTCCAGGTGTCTTTGGCTTCCTGCCAGGGTCTCCGAGCCCCTGCCAGGGCTGTGAGCCATCCAGGGCATCCAGAGATGTGCTGGGTTCTGACAGTGGTGGAGAGCAGGGAAGGAGAGTGCTGAGCCCAGCAAGGCAGGGAGCTCAGTGCAGCCTCATTCCCTGGCCTGGACAGTGGTGTTTGCTGCTCTGTCAGCACTGAAACCTTTCCTTCAGATCCCTTTTTTGGGGCTGCCTCACCTCCAGGTCCATCCGTGCATTTTCAGGGGAGGCCCAGTGTGGAACAGCAATGTGGGGCTGGATTGAGTGCTCTGAACCAAACTCTCTTTTCAGGCTCTAACTGGAAATCCAAGCCTTCCGAGGCTAAATGGAAATTTTCTGTGTTCAGGCTGATTTTTCTGCATTCACCTCAAACCTGTGCTTGCCCAGGTCCTCCTGCCGTGCCCTCGTGGAAAGGCAGTGCTGCCTTTTGGAGTTCATTTCAGCTGCAATATTTTTGTGGAGTTTATGGCCAGCTTTCCTTTCAACTTGAACTCTCTGCCTCAGCCCCCTGTGTGCGAAGTGGAGATAATTTTGCTGCCTTACCTTGTCAGTTTAATTAATGTTGTGGAGCATTCAGATAGCGACAAACAGGCGAGAAAAGCCCAAAGGAAATGAAAAATTCTTTCTTGGGAGCAGCGTTTGGACAGTCGGCAGCAGATAAGGCTCAGACACATGCTGAAAAATGAGGCAACCCCGAAATATTAAATCCAGGCTCGTTTGGGAGGCAGGACTGAGCTCGGTGTGCTCAGGGAGCAGACACACGTGGGGAAGGGCTGATGGTGTAATTAAAGACTTGTAAATGAGGGAGATGCACAGGCAGGTGGGGCTGAGAATGGGAAGACAAAGTTATGCCATGTCACTAATTTCTGTAATTATTGAGGGCCTTAAATAAGATGTTCTGGCTGGTTTTGCCCTGAGCTTGTACTAAAATCACTAAAAACACAAACACTTTTATTAAAAAAAAATGAACCACTTAAACTTCAATTAGAAAAAAAATATTTCCCTGTGAAAAATCTATTTTCTTATTATTTCTGGGTGGCTTCTGATAGAAAATGTGTTATGGATTACAGGGACAGATGTTCTACAAGAAAAAAATATATGGTTTATTCTCAATTGAACCTTTAAAGGGAAAAATAAACATAGACAGGCACTAAACCTGGGTTTTTGATTGGGTTTTCTTTTAATTAATATGAGAATATCCCCTGATGTGCCTGAAAACCCACCTGCTTGAGGATGAATTAATCTGGCTGTGATTTTTTGCCGGTGACATCAGGGAAATGCTGCTCAGTGCTCTGAGGCTTGCAGGACTCCAGCAGCTGGGAGGTGATGGGCTGAGTGGCCACCACACGTGTTAACTCTGCCTTTTATTGGCTCTGGGGCTTCCAGAAGCTGCTGACAGCTTCATCTCCGTGAAAGGGAGGGGGATTGCAGCATGGTTAGGTACAGGTCATCTGAGGGCAAAGCTGAACATCCAAATTCGTGTCAGCAGCCCTTGGTGGGGTGGAATCCACAGCCAGAGCAGTTGTGTCCTTCATCTGTCTGCTGAAGGGGCCTCCAATGCACAGGGCTCCTCCTGGAGAGGGAAAAAGCCCTGAGATTAATTGCAAATTCCATTCACATCGTTCCCCAAATGATTTTTAATTTCCTTTGAATGACAAGCAATTATGGCCTTTTTTCAGGGGCTGCATCGGGAGATAAAATGTCTCTCAAATTCTTTCAGGTATGTTGTTAAACTGCGCTCATAATTGAGGGCTACAGGAATTAGTGTGAAGTCTAATTGTGAGTAAAGAATGAAATGAAAGATGCTGCAAAGCATCAGAGCAGTTGTTGAATTGTTCAGGTTTAAACAGGTGTGGCACGTTCCCTCAAGGACTGCGGAAAATAATCTGGGATAAACTGTGGAGGAATGGAGCGAGCTTGTGTGGAGTGATTTACATTTGTCTTATGGGTCTTGGAAAAGACAAAACTTGAAATAAAATCTGCTTCTTCTGAGAGCTTTTCTGCTGCTCTTTCCTGCCCCAGCTTTAACTCCAAGCAGGGGCTGCTTCAGCATTGTTTGTGGGACAGCATAAAGCAATCTGCATCCCCAAAATCCCAAAAGGATTTGGGGCTGGAGGGCCCTGTGGCCATAAAAATTCCTTTTCTAACAGCATAAAAATTCCTTTTCTAACAGCAGCAAACACCTCTGGACCCTGTGGGTCTCACTTCTCGTGGCATCCAGCCCTGAAGGGATAAATGGCAGCAGCCCCAGGTGGGGTGGCTGTCACAGAGAGGGGAGGCTCTGTGTGCAGAACAGATCTGAAACGCCGGGGAAAATCCCCATCAATCTGGACCTGCTCAAATCCAGTGGCAGACGGCAGGGAGGATAATTTAAGTACTGGATGTGTGCATGTCAATGAGCTCATTTGCATGGCGTTCGGAGTAATAAATTGTTACAGCACCTCCAGCCTCGCTGCTTTTGTGCCAGCAGATCTGAGGGAAGGAGCAGCCTCTGCACTGACCGAGGGAATAAAACTGGCTTTTATTGGAATGAGGAGGAAATCGTGCAGGAGGGGCTCACAAGGAGTTAATTGTGGCTCCGTTCTGTGGTGGATTCTTTGGTGAATGGTGCTGGTGCTCACTGAATGGATGTTCATGGCCTGGGATCAGTGAGTTCCACTCCAAAGTGATTTGTGAGCTGTCTGAGGCAGTGGAGATGTTCTCCTCTGCAGAAATACAGCCTGAGGAACCTCCTGAGGCAGAGCCTGCTATTCCTCATTTATCCTCTCGTGGGACCATTGCCTCAGCAGAGGCTGGATTCCAGTGGAAGTTATGGATTCCTCAGGGACTCTGAGCGGGGTCTGTGGGGTGTGCACGGGGTTTCTGCTCCTCACAGTGACCTCCTGCCCCATGAGGAGCATGGACTCCCCAGAATGCTTCACCTTGGCCTGAGCACTGTGGCCAGCAGTGACCCATCCTGGGGAGAGGAGGGGAGAGGGGAGCCTGCAGGGAGCAGCTCCTGCATCTCCTGCAGCCTGCCCAGGTGCTCCAGTGCTTGCATTTCCCTGTTGTATTTACAGGGTTTCCAGACGAAGGAAGGAAATTATGAATTTGACTTCATGTTCTTAGAAGGTTAATTTATTATTTGGTGATTTATATTACATTAAACAATGCTATACTAAAGAATGCAGAAAGGATCCTTACAGAAAGTTAAAAAAGATACTAATGAAAACTTGTGACTCTTTCCAGAGCCTCAACACAGCTTGGCCCTGATTGGTCATTAATTCAAAACAATTCACATGAAACCAACAAAACAATCTCCAACTACATTCCAAAGCAGCAAAACACATGAGAAGCAAATGAGATAAAATTGTTTTCCTTTTTCACTGAAGCTTCTCAGTTTCTCAGGAGAGAAATCCTGGGGGAAGGGGTTTTTCTAGGCAATATGACTGCTGCATTTCCCTGTTCTGGCAGTGGTGTGCCTGCAATGAGCCCCAGGTTGCCCCAAAACCCCCAAACCCTGCTGGGCTGGGCTTTAAGTTCCAACCAAAGCTATTTATGATTCTAAATAGAATTTTTTACCTTCCTTGTCAGTGCTTCCATATGTTTGACAAACAGCTCAGCAGCCTAATTCTTATTTTTACAGTTCACTGCTGTTTCATATTGACAGTGTCCATCTCCCTCCCTTTATAGTGAACCTTTCATTGATTTATTGTGATGGTTCTTTAAATCCCTCGTGGAACAGCAAATAATCTCCTGGCATTTCACACGCCTTTTAATTATAAATAGGTTAAAGAATTGAAAATCGCTCAGAAGCAGAAAACACCTGCAAACAAAACCTGTAGTTATATCTTTTAGAAGAGAAGAAGTAATTGTAAGGAAAGGGCAGAGTCTGTAGGATCATAAAGGAGCTCACTCGGAGTTGTTTATTCCCTCTGTGCCTGGTGTGATGTGTCGGTGGAGCTGAACTTGGCATTTTATGGATCTCTCCCTGGATTGTCTGGGACACGTGTCCATAAAACCCTGCTGGGGTGCAGCAGCCTGAGGAGCATCACTGCTGCTGTTCCAGAGCTCTCTAATTCCCTGATTCTTCCCAAACCAGCCTCACCTGGGCTCTGTGCCCTGCGTGGAGGGGGAATCCAGCCAGGGATCCAGCTGAGCCAAGGGCTGTGGGATAAGGAATATCCTGAGCTGGGAGGCACCTGAAGGAAGGATGGAAGGAGCAGCTGGGGGAGGTCAGGAACAGCAATATCCACAATAAATGCCCCTTTTCAGCTCTGAACTGATATGCAGGGAGCTGGCAAACAAATGCAGTTATAAATTCACTTGGCCATGATTGCAAAGCACAGCTCAATGCTGCTCACGTTGCCCAAATCTGCTTTGCTGCAGGAGAGAGGAGGCTCTCAGCCACTGAGGCAACATTGGAGCCCTTTTAGTTGTCCTTTTAGAAACAGAATTTCTTGTTGCTCCCCACCAGTACTCCCAGTTATCCTGTGCACCTTCCTGACCGGGTTGGAGTTCTCCTGGTTCAGTGGGATGTCTGCTGTTAGATCAGCACCTGCTCTCTCTTCAGGGAAATCACAGGGGATTTATTCTGATTTGGTGTTTTCCTGAAAAATCTGCACGTGAGGAGAGAGAAAAGAGCCCTGCCAAGACTGCTTAACAGATGCCTCACAAAGTAACCCCTAGAACTTTTATTTTCCCCATCAGGAAATTGCTGTCAAGGAAGTTATCAGGGGGGCAAACTGCTCAGGCCCAGGGAAGCAGCAAGAACATCTCGCAGGAATTCTGGCTAAGGGGGCAGAGGGAAGAGGATGTGCTGGGCCTGCAGGAGGAATTACAGCAGAAATGATGGGAATGTGGGGCTGGGGCCTCTGCAGGCAGGGAGTGTGGTGGGAGAGTCTCGGGATCTCCTCTGGTCTGGTCTGGTTGGGAAGATCCCAAGGTGTGTCTCTGTTCAAAGTCTCTTCTCCCCAACCCAGCAGCCAAAGAAAGAGACGAGAAGTCTTCGGTTCATGTTCTCAGGGTTGTTTATTATTTCTTTATCTCAAACATTTTCTGTCTGGCCTGCCAAGGTCTGAGGCACACACCCCACCTCTCGGGCTGGTGCTGTCTTTTATACCAAAAACTACGTATTCTGTGTTTACAATAATGTTCCAATACCATCACCTGTGTTAGACAGTGGCTTTCTACCCTAAACCAATCTGTGAGTGCCAACATCATCCTGAACATGGATGCCAGGGAGAAGAAAGAAGAAGGACAGGGCACGCCCAAATCCCTCCACCTTGGAACCCCTGACCCCCCATACAGAATCCCAAACCCCCCTGTGCAAGGTTCAAAACCCCCCTGTACAGTGCTCCAAAATTTCTCCCTTCACCCCGTGATTGCTGTTACTATGCTACTTAAATTTTGTGACCTGTAATTCTTCATATAAGGTTGGCAATTTGCTCCATGAATTAAGATCGAATTTCCAGGTGTTTTTGGCTTCCTGCCTGGGTCTCTGAGCCCCTGCCAGGGCTTTGAGCCATCCAGAGGGATATCCTGGGCTCTGACAGGAGAGGGAGTGCAGGGATGGGATGAGCAGCACGGGAGGGATCCCTCAGGGGTTTCAGAGGTGTCCCAGTGCTGGATTAGCCCCTGCTCTGGGATGGTGCCCATTTGATGGGGAGTGTGCCCCACTCTGGTGCTGAGGTGATGGATTTCCTGGCCTGGCCTAGCAAAGCAGTGTGGAAGGATGCCAGTGAGAATGCCCCATGCCCTGGAGCTGTGGGATGGATCAGGAGCACCCAGCCAGGATCCCTGCCAGCTGAGCTTTCCCTGCGGGTTGTGGTGCTTTCATTAGGATTTTGGCTGACCTTTAGGCTTTGTTACATCCCTGCCCTTCTGCAGAGGTGAAATGGACCAATAATTCCTGCACAGTTCTGCCGAGGTGTTTGATCTCTGCTGTTCCTGACTGCACAGGGTCACTGTTACACGTGAGATCTCCAGCATTTCCTGTCTGTAAGTTGGAGTCAAACTGAATTTTGGAAACTTGTGTTGTTGCCTTGGATGAGTTTCCCTCTCCTGAACAGCAGGTTTTAATCCCAGCCCTGCAGAGACAGGCACAGTTCTGCTGTGTAAATAAATTCAGGGTAAATCCTGAAAGTCCACAAAGTCCTGTCTGTCTGGAGAGCCCAGATGCTGGCTCACAAATCCCCCTGATCCCTCCCGAGCCTCAGTTTCAGTTTACCTGCCCTGTGGCTGGCAGGTGAAGCTCAGCACTGTTTCCATGTGGTTTGAGACCCATTCCCTGAGATAAATGAGTTCCTACAGAAACAGCCCTGGTAAAATGGCTTATGCCTGGGAGGTCCACAAAAATCTTTATAGACACACCAGGTAATTAATTAGAAATAGTCCATTACTGGGGAATTGGTTTAGGATTCAATTTTTAATTTAGTATTAAATTGCTTAGGGACTATTTTCTTTTACATTTTCTTATGTCCTTAGCTTACTCCATAACATTTGATATTCTGCTGTCCTGCCATTGGAGAGCAGCCCAATCCCTTGGGTTCCCAAAATGGGAACAAATGGGACCCCCAAACCTTACAGCAGTTTGTACATAGCTGTTGTTGGCAGGGCTGGGGTTGACAGAGCAGTTTTACATCCAGATGTTTGATTTAATATCAAAGTTATATCTACACCAGCAGCAAAGGCACAAGCAGAACAATCCAGCATTCCTGAGGAGTCCTGGCTCCAGCAAAGGACTGAAACTTTGGGAGGAGGCAGACCCAGCTCTGTGTGCAGGCAAATTCTCCTCTTCTGCCATGCTGATTATTGCTGATTGTTTGGGGTTGTTGCTGTTTCTGTCTGTTGTTCCATGATCAGTTAACTGACAGAGAATTGCCTGCTCTATCTTTGTATTTTCACAGTTTTAAATGCTTGGATGAAGCCGATTCCAACCCTTTTTAGCAAGGCTTTCCCTTCAGTTCTTGAGAAAGACTAAACCCCAGACACTGCTTCAATCCAGCAACTTCATCCTAAATTGCACTTCTAGATAGAAATAGCAGAAATGGATTATGTTCCTTATGGAAGTTCTGAGGTGCTCCAGGGGGTGATGGAAGGATGGATTATGTTCCTTATGGAAGTTCTGAGGTGCTCCAGGGGTGATGGAAGGATGGATTATGTTCCTTATGGAAGTTCTGAGGTGCCCACAAGGGTCACAGTGAGGCTTGTCCTGTGCTGTGTTTTGGTGTGGCAGTGCCACCTGTGGGAACTGAGAGAGAAGAGGAAGAAATGTCCTCCTCCAGCCTCTCTCTGCCTCCTACCACTTCCAGCTCAGTGGCTGCCAAAGCTGGATCCATGTGGCTTCAGGAATTGTGGAGAAATTCCCCTCTCCTGTGGGGCTGGACCTGCACATCAACCACTGGAGCTCATCCCTTGAACAGGATGGCCACAAACGTTTGGCAAGCCCTTGTTGCAGTGGGCTTGTCCAGCACGCAGATGAGGCTGGGGGTGTCCATTGCCCTCAAATACACTCAGATCTGGGGCTGGGGCTCAGCCTGAACAGCTCCTGCTGCTCCCTGGGAAAGCCCAGCAGCTGCCACAGCCAGCATTCCAGCTGTGCTTTTGGACGGGATCTGGAAATGTGGAGATGTGTTTTGCGTTTCCTAAACTGGTTTAGAACCTGAGACTTTTTTTTTTTTTTTCAATTTGAAATGCCGTTGTTCTCGCCTGGTTTTAGTTATTGCTTCCAGGGAGGAATATTTTAGCAGCCAGGAGCTTTTCCTGGGGGTGCAGTAGCTGTTGGGATTTGGGCTCCAAGGCCACTGCTACACCCCAATAACATAGTTTGCTTTGCTCCTCTCCTGAGTCCTTCAGGCTCAGCCTTCTCCCTGTTGTGTTCCCTCTCCCCAAATCCAGGACACACCTTTCCCCATGCTCCTTATCTCAGAGATGAAATTCCTGTTATTATTTAATGACCCTTCTACTACTCAGACCCATTTTTTGTGAGGTTTAGAGTGTTCAGAGTGGATCAGTGCCATGGGTGGGTGGGAAATGTGGGCTGAAATGCCAAATATCCTTAAAAATCCAACCCTGTGCCAAAGAATTCCTACCAGAATGTTCTGTACAGCCTGCAGCTGCCAGGGGCACTGCAGGGCCCTTCTGGAAGGGCTGGTCAGGGTAGAGCCCAAGTGCATGGAAATGTTTTGGAAAGAGCGCTGCAAATGCAACAATGTGATTTATGAATCAGAGGAAATGGAAGTGATAGGCCATATTTTCACTGAGGAATATCATAACTGTCAGAGAACAAAATTGTCTTTTGATTGTAGCAATATGCATTGAAATCACTGCTGGGGAAGTTCATCTCCTCAAGGTTATGGAATATTTTTTTTGGCTGAGGATACACTTGTAAAAGCTGTGGTTTTGTTGAGTCTTTTTTTCCCCATCTAAATTATTTCAGGGTGAACGGAAAGGAAAGGACAGGTGCCCTGGTGAGGTGTTCGTGCAGGAGAGGGCGCAGGCTGGGTGACAGCCCCTCTGCAAACCTTGGGTCTGGGAGCTGGTTTATACCCTGTGCTCATCCTGGAGCCTCAGGAGAGCAAGGACGAGGTGGCTGGGGCTGAGCAGGCTGAGCCCTGGGCTTCTCCTGCAGGCTCCCCTGGAGGGCTTCAGAAGCCTCATGGATGTGGCACCTGGGGCCATGGGCACTGCTGGGGCTGCATGGAACTGATGGCCTTGGTAACTTCCTGGGGAGTTCATTCATAATAGAAATAATTTATTTATATGCTTAGTTTGTTTATCACTCTGTATTTTGGGAGAATGTTACCCCTGAGCTGCCTCTTAACCAGCTGGACTCCAGGAAATTCGTGTTCCCCTGGCCTTGGAGGGCTTTTCCAGCCTCAGTGATTATCCCATGACCAGGAGCAATCCCCTGCAGGGTTTGGGGAAGTCCTGCAGCATTTTGTTTCACAGGGATTGTTTTTTGGAGGCCGAGGCAGAGCCCAGGATGTCCAAGCCCTCAGGAGAGGCAGCCCCAGGGGATTTGTGCCCTCCCAGCCCCTGCTGCTGCCTGGGGCACGGGGGAAGGTCCAATATTCCATTTTGTGCATCACTGGCCGGGTCAGGACGGGCTGATTGATACTCAACATGGAAATTGGATTTCCAGGCACCTTCAGGAGAGCTGTGAGGAGGCAGCTGGGCTGATGGGGAGATTATTCTGTATATCAGTGCATGATGGAGCTAATGAATTAGATCCAACCACCCACGGTGAAATCTGTTTGCTGTGTACAAAAATGAACAGGAAAATGAGGTTTTTATTAAAAATATCACAACTATTTTTTCCTTCAGCCAGAATGTGTAGTGCATCCATACATCACCCATACAGCTGTAAGGCTAATGCTGTTACACCACAGACATTTCATCTAAATAACAAAGTTAATATTGAAATATTGTTCTTACCAATGGCAGGGTGGTTTTTAACAGCCCATTGACATCAAATCACATGAACAATACCCACTGCAGCTCCATTTTTCACCTCCTCAGGCAGGAGGGGATTCCCTTCAGGTGCCATGTCTCCTCCCAGGCAGGGATGGGCCACCAGGTCCCCTCTGCTGCTGCACCCCCTTTGCGGGGTGCCAGGGGCTCCTGGCAGTGCCACTGAACCCTCACTCTCTGGCTGGGTTTCACGGGGGGAAATTCAGTGTTTTAAAGCAGCTGAGGCCTTTGTGTGCCCCTGGGAGCTGGGATGTTGGAACGCACACGTGGCTGAGGCTGAGGGTGCAGGCAGGGCTGGGATGGGATGGGATGTGTGCAGTAGCCACAGTTCCATTCCTGGAACATCCCTGGGATGAGGGCAGTGATGCAGCAGGCTCTTCATGGCTGGGAACACGGCACAGAGGAGAGCCAGCAGTCCCAAAAGGATTGCAGATGTTGACACCAGAGCTGGAGCTCTCACTCTGGCAGACCAGGAGTGTTTCCTTTGGAATCAGCACTGTTGGAGGAACTGAAGGGTCAGAGAGCAAAGCAAGCAATGGAATTAATTTCTTTATAAGAGGTAGTGCAGCGTGAAAGAATTCTTCTGGTAACAGCAAAATTTAATTTGCTTATAGTATATTTTGCTGGAATAATTACTGTGGATTCCTGCATTTTAGCAGGTATTTTATTTGCCTCAGTGAGACAACAGTGACCCAAAACATCTGGCTGTAAACAATTGTTTTCCTAATTTGTTCTCCTGTGAGCTTTCAAGGTGTGATCAGAGCTAGTTGTGTTGCATTTTAGAAATACAAAACTGTGTGGGACACTTGGTTTCTGTGTTCGGTTGTGCCATGAGGAGAAAAACAACTGTTCTGCTGTCAAGGGCTTATTTCCTGGGCAGATTTTACATGAAATGTAAGTGACAATGCCACCAAACACTGTCAGCTCAGAACTGGCTCCTTTTGGGAATTGTGTTCAAGGGAGATATCGATGGAGATCTGAGTGCGGGTCCCAAAATGTGCTGGGGAGTTTATTTTGAACAGAAATCACTTATTTACCTGCTTATGTTGTTTACAGTGTATTGCAGGAGGCTGTTACCCTTGAGTTCCTCTGAACCAGCTGAACTCGGAGATTCCTGTTCGCCTCCAGCCAGGGGAGAGTTCTCCTGGCTCACACTTGTTCTCTTCAGAAACATCTCCTGACAGCTTTTCCAGCTCTCCCCCTTGGTGGGGCTGCCTGGAGGTGACAATTGGGCTTGGCTGGGGCCAAAGCTCAGCCTGGCCTCCAGCAGGACGTGTCCCTCTGGGGAGGTGTCCTCTCCTCCAAGGGGTTTTCCCATCACTGCCCAGCACAGGGTGCAGGTGAAGAGAGCCTCCAGAGGGTTTTCTGCTGCCCTTCAGCAGTGCAGCTGTCTCCTGGGATGGATGGTTGCTGTTCAGCTGCTGACAGGGGTTTCTCTCTAATTAACCTGGGTTCCAGGTTAATTCATCTGTCCCCAGCCAGGGCTGAGACCCCCAGCTCCTCTCTGCCAGGGAAAGGTGGGGATGCCAAATGGACAAGCCCCAGACTTGTTAAAATTCCAGGAGAGGAGCAAGCTTTTGATCAGATACAATCTGTTCTCAAGCTCAGTCTAATATCCCTGGATGGCAGCTCTTTCTTAAATCTCTTTTTTTTTTTTTTTTCCCTCTTATCAGGCAGTTTTCTCATGAACTTTCTCCTTTCTCCCTGCAGGACCTTAAACGTGGAGATGATTTTTTTGCAGTGATGATCTTAAACAGGGATCAGCTGTGCCAGAGGAGGGATTTTAACCCATCCTGGAGCTCTGCTGCCTCATGGGTGCCCTGGCTATCCTGGTATCCTGGAGATAAAAAACCTTTCCACCTGCTGGAGGTCTCAAACCTTTGCTTTGTCCCTGTGCAGCCTTACCACAACCAGCTGAAGTTCAGGGCCTCAAAAGGAGGGAGTGATTTTGCCCAACGTTTGAATTTGATCCAACATCCCTGCCTGGCGGTGTTCCATCAAACTGCTCCTGGTCCGAGGGTGCTGCTGCCTCCAGAGGGACACGGCTGGCTCCTGGACCAGGCTCTGTGTGGCTGCCATGGAAACGGCCTGAAATTAGGAAATCAATTAAAGCTGGAAAAAGTGCTATCACTTCAGCGCACTAAATGCTTTTCTGTATCTTCTCGGTCTCTGCGGCTTCTCCATTTTGACTTGCAGGTAATTGAAGTTTTAATTTGTTACTGTGTATCAGGTTAATGAAAGGAGTTGGAAATGAAGCTGAATTCCCCGGTGCCCCGGAGTGAGTGCAGGAGAGCTGCAGCTGCCTGGGGAGGAGCAGAGCCTGAATTCCTGCGCAGCACAGCCTGGAGGGCTGGCTTCTGGGATGAACCTGGGAGAAATGCTCATTAGCAGCCGGGGACAGGGGCATCCAGGAGCTCCTAATGGCTCAGTCAGTCTGCGCAGCAATTTGGGCTAAAAAAAAAAAAAGAAAAAAAGGCATTTTCTACATTTTCTATTTCTGCTGGTTTCAGGAAAGGAAGGATGTGCTCAGCAGTGACAGTAATTGGCTGTGAGCAGGCGGTGTGTGCTTTATGAACTGGCTGGGAGTGGGGTGTGGAGCACAGGGAGCAGCTCCCTGCTTTTCCTGCTCAGGTTAATAAACCCCTGGCAGGCACTCCCGTTTCAAAGGGCAGGTTTCAATCCCTGCAGGAGCTGGGATGGTTCAAGGCCCTGCAGGTCCTCAGGGCACAGCCAGGTGGAATTATGGCCTTCAAATCTCAGCCAAAAGTTGCTCCTTGTTGGCTTCTTTGTTTGGCAATCAGAGTGGGACTTCCACCTGCCCAGGGAGATCGAGTCCCACTGAAAATCAGTGGGACTTTGACACTTTAATGGCTGAAGCACCCTCAGAAATCCCTTCTTCAGGCTCTCTCATTCTCTGAAGTCCTCCTGGGCTTTACAGCTCCTCCCTTCCACTGGGCCTGCCTGACTCTGCTCCCTTGAAGGTGAGGATCTGGGAGCTGTGCTGAGGGCACACCTTTGGGAGGTTAAATCCCATTTTTAAAACACTTGACACAAACCTCGACCACAGAGATGAAGCTCTGTGTTATTCCCTCTTTGTCAAGGCCTCAATTCCCTGTTTGATTTCCAGGATCTAAGTAAACCAGCGTGTTTGCCTGCCTTGCTCAATGTCTAATTAAACATGGAGATTGCAGATATGCTTGAACTGAACAATGAATGCTTGATACATTTTCACTGAGATCTGGGGTTTTAATGAAATTATTTGTAACTTCCAAATTAGAAGCATCAGAAGAAGCCACAGTGTTTGTGCTGGCTGCAAACTGCTTGTGGTTGCATCTCATTTTTGGGTGCCAACACCTTCCCTCTTTGGCCAGACTGCCCTGAGAAGATGGCACTGCCCATGTGAGACTTCCCTTTTTGGCTGAAGCTTTTTCAGAGACAGCAATGCCTCAGGGAGTGGCTGAGCTTTAATCTCTCACATTTCTGGTTCCAGTGGCTGAACTCAATCTGAGGCTTGAAATGCCACACTAAAAATAACATTTGGGGCTGCTACAGCTCCTCTTCTGCCTGTAGCTTTAACTCTGGCTGAGTTCCACAAACTTCATTTAACATCACTATCTAGTTTGATGGTTTTTTTCAGGAATATTTTTCAATTGTTTCATAGGTTTAGAGAGTGTGTGGAAGTCAAAAATGAAATTCTTGCTGAGGTGATTATGGTGACATGATAAACTTGGTGGTAAATCCCAACTGACCCTCGTGGCAAGAGATGACCAGGGCAGGGGGTTGGAACCTGAGGCTCTTTAAGTCCCTTCCATCCCAAGCCCTTCTGTGGTTCTGAGAAGAAAAAATACCTCTAAACAGTGATGGGTTGTGTGATTTGCAATATTTACTGAATAGTTGAGAAATGAGATTAAGACCTTCTTAATTTAATTAAAATCCATATAAATGGTGGAATTTATTAGTGAAAATCAGCTCTTCTCATCTTTGCTTTGGGTTTCCCATGATCTGGCATAAAAATAATGTGTAATGTAAATGTTTATACCTTGGTGGATCTCGTTAAGCCATTTAAAGTTAAGTAATGTTTGCCTGTTTCAAAACTTTAATTAGCATTTAACAAGAAAGCAACAGTCTAGCCAATTAGAGATTTAAGCAATAACACACACTCACTTCCATTTTCTAGCAATTAATTGATAAGTAGTTTACTCTGGGCTAATAATTAAAAGAGAAAACATTCTGAGCAAATTGAAAGCATTGATGCAAATGAGTTCTGCTTTCCTTCTTTTCAGACTCACTGACCACGGTATCTAATCTGCTGTGAGCAGAGGAGCTGAATTATCCCAAACTCCTTGGGCTGCCAGAGCAGCATTAAAGGGGCAGCAGGGGGGCTGGGAGTGCTCTGCTGGGGGAGCAGCCTTGGGGGTGGGAGTGGGGATGGAGGGATGGGAGTGGGGATGGGAACGGGCTCCTCTTGATGCCTCGAGTTTCAGCTTTTCTATTTTCACATTCTGTGCTGCTTTAGTGTGGGGTCTGAGCTTCACATTGGGGATGCTGAGCTCTGTGCACAGAGCAGGGAGACAAAACAATTCCTGCTCCAGCTGGGCACCAAGGACAAATGATCCCAATCCCAGCCCAGGAGCACAAACCCCGTGGGCTGCAGAGAGAAAAACAAGCAGGATGGGAGTGCAGGGGCTGCAGCTGGGGTTGGACACTGAACTGCAATGTGCACATGGAGCAGAGCTGAGCCCAGGGAGAGACCCCCGCAGCGCTCGTGCATTTTGGGACCATTTGGGTTCATCTTGGGTTCATTTTGGGACCATTTGGGTTCATCTTGGGTGCATTTTGGGACCATTTGGGTTCATCCTGGGTGCAGCCCTGGCTGGGCTCTGGTGCTGCCCAAGGGGGATCCATGGAGGAGATCCTTTGAATCAATCCCTGCTTTATTCTGTAGCTCTGCCCAGCCTCTGCTCTGGGTCAGCCTTCACCAGGCATCACTCTCCTTGTGCTTGGGCTCAGGCAGGGCAGAAATCCTGGTGCTGCTGCTGGGGCTCTGCACCCACCCATCTCCCCATGGTCATTCCCAAGGGGAAATCTCCCTGTGCCTGGACCCAAGGGTTGTGGTTCCTGTGAGCAGCAGGCCTGGCTCCCTCTGCTCTGCCAACAGCAAGAGCAATGGAATGCTTAACAAAGAAGGATCTGAGTTGGCCAAATCACTTGGTGCATTCTGGAGGTGGAAATTGAAGGCATTTTTCTCCGGAATGCGGCGGTGATCGCTGGGAATGGCTCCTTGCTAACAGGAAATATCCCTGGCTCCTGCACTCCAGGTGCAGCCATCTCCCTGGATGGAGCAAAAGGTCTCATTTTGTCTCGGAGTTCACCCATTTATGAGCTCTTCCTCATCTGGACGGGCCGAGAGGTGAAATTGCCTGAGCTCTGTTAAGCGTTAAACACGAGCCATCCATCCCAAGAAAACACTCCTGAAAGGATTGTGCTTCTCACTTCCCTCCTGCCTGCTCCCAGTCTGCCCCGTCCATGGCAGGGGATGAAGCCAGGCCCTTTCCACTGCACCATGGAGCTCTGCAACGGGGAGGTGACACCAGCAGTTCTGTGGATTTCTCCCTGTGAGATTCCTGCTTGTTTATCCTCTCTAAAATAACAGCTGCTGCTTTTCCAGTGGGAACTCAGTGTATGGGACCTCCTGACAGCACTTGAAATAATTCACGTTAGGAAAGACCTTTGATCTGAGCAGGAATTGCCCCAAACATTCATTTGTTTGAATTCTAATGTACTGTGTTTAACATATTGTGTTTTCCCTCACTAGACTGGAGATGAGAAGTGGGAATGTCAGCTATACTGAATTCCAGGTTTAAGATTTAGCAGATCCTTCTGCCTTCCCTGGGAGGAGCTGAGGAGCAGCCCTGCAGTGCCCGTGGCAGGGTGGTGACCTGGAGCCTCCTGAGAGTGACCATCCCCTGGTCAGGTCCCTGCCCTGCCTGTTTTATTCCCAGAGCATCCCTCTGCTGCTGTTCTCTGGACTGCTGTAAATGCAATTTCTCCAAGGCTGCTGTGGCCATTCCTGGACAAGCTGAGGGATGACCTGTCCCTTCCCAGTTTTTTAATAACCAGCATTTACTGGGATCCCCAGTAAGAGTCTCTGGCTCTCCCTGAAATGCTTTCTGAGCTGAAAACCAGAGAATATTGGGAGTAACTTGGACATTTTGGGATATTTCATGTCAGAGAAATATGGTAGAACTGCACAGTAAGTATTGGTTCCCATTTATCACTGCTTCATAATAGTTTTTTATTAAACTTTATTTAATCCTTGCTTTCCAGCTCATTCCGTTGTCTCTGGCTGTGCCAGGCTTTGATGATTTATTATGTCCTGTTAATAGATATACATTTGGAGCTCCAGGGGGGAGAGCCAGATTAGTTCCTTCAATCTTTTCCAGCGCTCAGAGAGGATTACTTTGGGGAACACTCGCCTGAAAACCCTTCCTAAAGCTCATTTCCAGTTGGAAGTAACTCCAGGGATGGGCTCAGGGCAACTTGAGCCAGGGTTTGAAGAAAAGGTTCCTATTTGGGGGCCTGGATAAGTGGAGATTTTAGAATAATTTGTTTTTTCTTCCTGCAGAATGACACATCCCATAGGATCTGGGGTTATGGGGTTGTTTCACATGGAAATAAGGGCAAGGCAAAGCTCATCCTTCCAGTTCTCCCCTCCTTCCCAGCAGCTGTTGGGAACACAAATATTACCCTGCTGGATATGCACAGCTATAATTTGAAATTATAAATAGTGCCTAATTTTACTGGTATTTACTCCACAGACATAAATAGAGCTCAAACGAACTGGAAAATAAAAATAAAAGAACGCTTCTATCTCGTGGAGATGTCAGTGCTAGGTTGAATTTATTTTGATCTGATTAAGTATCACATATAATTTTTCATCACACTGTATATTTAACAAAATCAGTCTGTGATTTAATATTTAGATGAAAAACAGTGACAAATATAAATGCTATTTATTAAGCAGCAAATAAGCATGGCCAGTCACCAAAAGGGTTGAATTTTATAGTGAGTGTCAAAAATAAATAGTATGGGTATTTCAGGTAAAAATATATTTATTTTTTCTTATGGGCAGATTGAAAATTCTGAAATTTGGCAAGATAATTTTTAGCTATAATGCTCAGGAAACAATTTATTCAAGAAACAGAGCTCCTTATTTGTGGAGTTTTGAGACACTTCTTGCATTTTTTTGCCCGTCACTGATTTATTGAGGTGTCCCTCAGACGTGTCCCCTGTGTGGAGTGGCAGGGTGTGTGCCACGGCCACGTGCAGTGGGGAGCCCCTCCAAAAACCACCTGTGCGGGGTCACTCACTGATGTGACAGCCCCCGAGTGCTTTGTGCTCCTTTCTTTTAAACTTGCTGCTTTCTCCTGGCGACACGACTGAGGTTTGTGATTGTCATCACCAGAGTGCAGCGTTTTCAAACCCAAACCACGTCCTCCAAATCATTTCAGGGAGCAACTGAGACAATTTGTTAATGAGCTGATGTCTGGAGTGCCTCCTCATATTGAGTAGCACCCTAGAGCATGGAAATTTTCTTTATTCCTGGCTGTTAATAAGTTATTATTCCCCCATTATCATCACTATTATTTATTAATGGCTGTTCCAGTGCTTTGGTCATGCTCATCATCCCCTTTTCCAGCAGCAGGTCTGGGATGTTGGTGCTGTCCCTCTTTCCCTGCAAACACAGACAGAGGTTTCTCTGCTGCAAGGCAGGGGAAAATCCTGGCTTGGGTCCTGGTGACTTCTGGGGGTGGAATTTCCTGGGAGGCGCAGTCTGAGCAGTGCTGGGAAGTTGGGAATTGCTCCTTAAATTCCAGCGAGCTGCCGAGAGCCTGGAATGGCCCCGAGCCCCTGGAGCTGTCCCTGGTGCTGGCGGCGCTGCGCTCTTCCAGCTCCTGGACACTGACATGTGCAGGGGACTGTAGTTAGGATATTTTATGAAAAATCTTGTGCTGGGATTTTTCTCCTGAGGAGCCTCAGGAAAGAAATGTGAACAATTAACTCTCTGCTGCTGTGGAATGCAACAGGTGCAGCTGGGATTGGTGCATATTAATTGTTTCTAATTAAAGGCCAATCACACTCAGCTGGCTCGGGCTCTCTGGGAGTCAGGAGTTTTTGTTATTCATTCCATTCCTGTTCTTTCCAGCCTTCTGATGGATCCTTTTCTTTCTATTCTTTTAGTATATAATTTTAATAGAATATATATCATAATGTAATAAAGCATCCTCCTGAAACACGGAGTCGAGATTCTAGTCTCCTCACACAAAGCATCAACCACAGGAGACAAAGCTTTTTTTACACTTTTGCACTGGTTTTCTGGTTTTTATCACTGAGGAGGTGCTTGATCAGCCCCTGCCCCTCTCTGTGTGTTGGTGAAGGTGTGTCCTGCAGCGCTGGGAGCAGGAAGGTGCCAGAGCTTGGCTGCAGCCAGCAGGGCTCGGGGGGCTGCATCCCCCTCCTCGTCTGCAGGATTTCTGCTCTCCTCCAGCAGAGTGCATTGCAGCAGTGCTGTTCAGCTTGCCTCGCTCTGCTCTCCTTGTTTTGCTCAGTGCGCTGCTGCTGATGTTGTTTATTTTCATTTATTTATTCCCAGCGGATTGCTTTCAGGGAGATATTCACCAGACACACAAAGAGCCGTGGGGCTGTCCTGCCCTGAGGATGTGCAAAGCTGCAGTGAGATGGGATGGGCAGGAGCTGCTGCTGCCTCAGACAGGAGCTCTTTCCTTCCACCTGTGGGAGTCGTTTCTCACTGTGCTTTACAAGGCTGTGCCAGCTGGGCACGGGGAAGAGGGATGGGGGAAAAGGGGCAGGATGTGCCAGGAGCCCCTCTGCTTCCAGCAGAGTGCTGATGGACAGCTGGCAAATCAAACATGGTGAGTTCCTATTCACATTTATGAAAATTCCCCACTCTTCTTCCTTCTGCTGGGAATGCACTCAGTAACTCAAAGCATTGGGTGAAACTCTTGAGTTTCCATGTGAACAGAGCTCCAGGGGAGGTGTCCCCTCCTGCCCAGCCCTGGGTGCCAGCACCCTGCCTTTGCAACCAGGAAGATTTGTTTGAATAGTTTGGTTTGTCTCTGCTGACTCACAGCTTAATGGGGTTTTAAATCTGTTTGTCTCAGTGCCTCGTTCCAGTCTCTGGGTGTTCCCTGGGACAAACTCCAGCATCTCCCAGGGCATCCCACCCAGAGGGCAGGGCAGGCTGCAGGGCCGTGGAAGGACCAGCCTGCAGAGGGAACAAGGTGGGAAGAGCACGGGTGGCTCGTGCTCTGCAGGAACCTCTGCAAGGCAGGAGATCTTCTCCTAGTTTTTTTCCACTTGGCTGCACTGGTTTTTTATGGAGGGGAAAAAAACCCAAGTACTTTTTAATGTACTGTGTTGTTTTTAATAGCTCAACGCTCCGTGGATCTGTGCACTGCTCAAGACCTCATGAATTTTTAAAAAAACCCAACTGAAAACACAACCAGAACATGTTTGTACCCGGGAGGATTTTTCACGCCTTTTCTGACTCTTCTCTGCGCTCCTTGGGGTCACAGCTCCTCCTGCAAGGCTGGAGTGCTCCAGGAAATCCTGGGGCTTCTCCTTGGTGCTTGGAGCTGTCACAGGAGTCACAAAGCACCTCTGGCTCTGACCTTGCTGAGGGAAAACCCAGCGTGGAGCACTCGGGATGCCAGCAGAGCTGGGGTTTGCTGAGGGACACCCCAAGGCTGCCACCCACAGGAGCCCAGCACTGCCAAGCAAACAGGAGCAGGGAAAGTTTCTTCCCATTAACCACTCTTGGTTCCAGTAATGATTTTGGTGGTTTCCTTCAAGAAAATTTGGGTTCAGAGGGGCACTGAGCTGCTCCAAGTGTTTCCTGTGAGGTGAGAGCCCAGAGCAGCTGGGCTGCCCTGGATCCCTGGCAGTGCCCAAGGCCAGGCTGGGCACTGGGGCTGGAGCACCTGGGACAGTGGGAGGTGTCCCTGCCATGGCAGGGTGGCACTGGCTGGGATTTAAACTTCTGTCCTATAATTCAAAGTTCTCCAAGGTTGTGCCTGCACCAGGCAGCTCCGAGGCCTCTCCATTCCCTGAAACAGTTCCCAATATTTCTGCCTTATATTATCATTCTTCAGTGAGAACATTTTCTCTTTTCAGCAGTCTTTCCGATATGTTTTTTTTTTCATTCCCTCCTGGTCCATTTTGTGAGAAAATTGAAGCACATTTCAGGACAGGTTGTTTTGACAGAAGGGAAATAACCCTTTTCTTCCCTAGTGGAAGCAGCTCTGTCCAAATTGGTGAGATTCTTTCCCTCCCAGGCATTTCTGCTTTCCTGGAAGGGAAGCTGGGCAGTCATTCTCCTGCCACATGGAAAATGAGAGTTCTGCTGTTGGATTTTCAAGTGAGAACAGGATGCAGATGCCTCCACGTTATGGGAAAACAGTATTGCAAAATCTGCTGCAAACAGCTCATGGGGAAAAACTGCCCATGACAAGGGACAGGCACTTTAAATCTCATTTTCAGAATTTATAGGAGATCTGTCTGCCTTAAGGGGCTTCTTGGAGTTCATTGTCCTGTGCCAGGAGGAGGGACTGAGTGAGAGGTGCTCTGAAATGAAGCATTTCAGCTTCTCTTTGGCTCTCTGGCTCTTTAGAGATGATAATTTTCTCAGCCACATGCCTGAGGTGGGGTTTAGAGGCTCCCCAGGGAACGGGCACAACCCTGAGGCTGCCGGAGCTCCAGGAGCCTTTGGAAAATTGGGATTGTTGGGGGTCTGTGCAGGGCCAGGGGTGGGACTGGATGATCCCTGTGGCTCCCTTCCAGCTCGGGCCATCCTGTGATTCCAACCCTTTCCAGTTCTCCCTCCATGAGTAATTTTCTACAGGAAGGCGCGGAGCACTGTGCTGATTTTTGGTGAGCTGATTGTTTTTCCCTGAATGTCCCCAAATCTCATTCCAGAGTGGGGCAGCAGCAGGTCCTGTCTGCCACGGCGTGTGGCTGTGCCCTGTCCTGTGCCTGTGGCCCAGAAGTGACCTGCACTCCTCACCCTGTGCCTGCACAGCCCTGGAGCCACGTGCCAGCAGCAGCAGCCAGGGCTGGACACTTCTCCTTCTGAAGCAATTTCATCCTCCGGGCTAGAAACTCCTTGGGATAGCAAAATCCAGGAAAAATACAGCTTTTACGGCCTTTAAATCAAAGATTCCTGACAAGCTAATAATGGGCTACTTGCTCTTGGTGACGAGGATTTTGCAGTGGCAGCGTTAGGAATTGCCTTTGTCATTGCTCCTGGCTGGACACGGGCTGGGTTATGGATGGAGCCTTCCCAGGGCAGTGCAGGGCAGGAATGCTGCCTGAATAAATGCAGCTCCACGCTGGGCTGGAGCGAGGAGCCCTGGCCAGGGAAAGCACAGGGCAGAGCACTGCAGGAGTGCAGCTCCGTGCCACCAGGGCTCCATCTCTGCACGGTGAGGTCACTTAGGTTTCCCTCCTTGCCAGCACTCATTGTTGAGGATTTCCATAAACATTTGCTCTGAAGGAAGAGGGTCAGGTCAGCTCTTCAGGGAGATGTTATATTAGGAAGCTGCTTTAATAGGCTGCCTTGCAGTTTTGAGGCTTCATAAGGAAAGGTTGTGGATATTCTAGCCTTGATTTTATAAATTGCTTTTTAGCACTGTTTACAGGGGAATCCTCTGTGTGCTGGGAATCCTCTGTGTGCTGGAAATTCTGTGTGCTGGGTGCTCTGCTGGACTGATTCAATGGGCCCTCAGCAGGGAGAAGGTTCCCCTTTCCCAGCACTTTTTAAGGTTTTTATCAGCTTTCAGAGAGAACCTTGGTGAAAATCTCTTGAATCTTCCCCTGGCTGGGAAACAAACAAGCTTATATTTAGAATACATGTTGAGGGTGGAAGGAGGGGAGGTTCAGAATGTGCATTTTGGCCCAGGCTGTGTGTGGGAAGGGCCATGTGTGCATGGGGAGGAGTGACAGAGTTCCTCAGCCAGCTGTGCTTTCCAGGCCAACTTTGGAAAGTCTCCCAAGCAAACTTGTTTATCCCATGCCATTGTATTTCTCTTTCAATGTGCACTGGAGGTGACGTCAGGTATACATCAAGTAAATGGCTCAGGAGAAGGGAACTGTCAGGCAGCCATAAATTACAGAGAGTTATGGTCGAGTTTATGGTTCTTCAACTCTTAATACACCTTGCAGCTTTAGCATAGCACTTGAGCTCACAGTGAGACAACAGTTGACAGGATTATATTTTATTTTAAGAAGTTTATATTTTAAGAAGCCCATTTGCTGCTTTCTTTTTCTCCTACTTCAGTTTTTGTCTTGGAAACAAATGATTATGGAACTTGGGCTTCCTTGTCACTGTCTGAAGTGCCCCCTCAGGTCAGTTTTTTTTTTTTTTCCTGCACATTTAGGAGCACCTGGTCCAGAAGATGAAGTGGAGTTTGTGGTGCTGGGCCTGGGCTTTGCCTCTCCCTGGTACCTGCAGGGCCAGGATGGGGAAGGAAGGCATGGAACAACTCAGAACTGAGGTGAAATGTGTGTCCTGTGGCATCTCCGGGGATAAATGTAAATACTTAAATGGCCTCATGATCTATTAAAAAATAAATGTCTAGAAATACCTTCAGTTTTTATACATGCACGGATGGAGGGAGGTGGTTCTGCCCCTCTGCTGGCTCCAAGGGCTGCTGCACTTTCCTGGGGAGCAGGACAGCCTTGTTGCAGGTGTCTCCTCTGTGCTGGAGCCTGCAGGTGTGCAGGGCTGCTGGGCAGGGATGGCTCCAGCCCACACTGTCCCCTGGCAGGCAGGCATTTGGCACTCTGCTCTCGTGGCAGGCTCCAGCTTCATTTTCCTGAGCTTTCAGCCACTTCTGACTCACTGGAACATCCTGAGCAGCACAAAACCGACTGGAAAAAGGACAAAGCCCAAGGACTGTGTGGTTATTTAGCCCAGTTTGTGCCAGGGGCCCTGAAGGAATTCAGCTTTCCTTCAGCCAGGCCAGCTCCTTGTCCTGGCACAGGTGAGAGAGGGCAAAGCTGGGCTGGAACTGTGCTGGGCACTGGGTGACCCCTGGGGACACAATTCAGCCACCTGTGGCTCCTGGGAGCATGCTGAGCTGGTGTGAGCAGCTCTGCCCGAGCTTGCTGGTAGATCTGCCAGAGCCAGCAAAGGCTCTTTGCTGCTGCCTTTCTGTTCTGGAGCTCTGCTCCTCGCTGCCAAGGACTGCAGAACTAGTTTTGAGCCATGACAATATCCTGTAGAACAGCAGGCTCTTGGGGGAGAAAACAACATTTAAAATTAAAAAAGAAATGGTATTCAAATAGAACAGTTTATGGTTCTCACATTTATTTTTAACAGAGCAAAAGGAAAACCCCATGAATTCACCTTTCTGCATGCTCCTGCAAATTGGAATGCCCTGTGCCTTGTTTACTTGCAATTCTCCCTGCATTTTTTGCAGGGTAAATCAGCTTGGGTGAAAGCAGAGCCAGCCTCATTCCTGCCAAACCCTCGGGGGCCTGGGGACGAGGAAACCCAGCTGGATCCTGCAGGATGGGCAGAGCCCAGAGGCAGAACCCTGCTCCTGCAGTGCAGCCCAGCCCGGGTGGGTCTGACACTGCTGTGGGCGAGCTCTGGGCTGGGAACAGACCCGAACGTGTCCTCAGGTGAGCTCTGGGCTGGGAACAGACCCGAACGTGCCCTCAGGTGAGCTCTGGGCTGGGAACAGACCCGAACGTGCCCTCAGGTGAGCTCTGGGCTGGGAACAGACCTGAACGTGCCCTCAGGTGAGCTCTGGGCTGGGAACAGACCTGAAGGTGTCCTCAGGTGAGCTCTGGGCTGGGAACAGACCCGAACGTGTCCTCAGGTGAGCCCTGGGCTGGGAACAGACCCAAATGTGTCCTCAGGTGACCCTGGGCTGGGAACAGACCCAAATGTGTCCTCAGGTGACCCTGGGCTGGCCCTTGCACAGTTCCTGTCTTTTGCAGTCCTGCCAGAGGGCTCTGAGCAGGCAGGTGACCCTGGGCTGGCCCTGCCAGAGGGCTCTGAGCAGGCAGGTGACCCTGGGCTGTCCCTGCCAGTCCTGCCAGAGGGCTCTGAGCAGGCAGGTGACCCTGGGCTGGCCTTGCAGGGTCGCTGAGCCTTGCCCCCAGTCCCCTTGCACTCCCTTTGTGCTGTGCAGGACCTGCAGGCAGTTCCCCAGCAATGCAGCTGCTCTGGGTCGCAGGTGGCAGCTGCAGCAGGTCCCTGGTGATCCTGAGCAGGGCTCTGATGAAAGCAGGGGGGGTGCAGGAGCAGAGAGCTCCTGATCGTTGCTGCTGGGTTGCCTGGTGACTTTGGCACCGAGGGATGCTGCCGTTCCCAAACGCAGTGCTCCACAAGGGGATCAGTAGCCTGCAATGAGCAGGGGATGTGTTAGAGGCCTGTCGGTGCAGCTGGGTGCTCTCTGCACTGCCTGATGTGTTAATTACCCCATTTTTATCTGGTCTGGCTAATGCCATTCGAAAAAATGAGATCCTGTGAGGGGAGAAGAGCCTGAGGAGAGCAGAGAGTGAAACATGGCCATTGAATGGCACAGCTCCTCAGAGGAGAATGGTTTTGTTTGGTGCCTGGCCATGGTAACAGTGCTTCCCTGGGTGGGAGAAGCTGCTCCTTTACCCCGTGTTTGCTGCCAGCCCCGAGTCTGAGGGAGGAGCTGAGCCCTTCCCAGCGTTGCTTTGCTGTTGGGTACAAATAAAATCTGAATTAACAGCAGAGCCTTCCCCACCAGCTCCCGTTTGTGAGGCTGCCTTTGGAACCTCCACGGTAAATCAGTAATTGTGTGTTGGGAGGTGGCAGAGACGAGTTCATGTACATTTGTTACGCAGAGAGACCTCTCCAGGTGCTCCTGTGCTCTGCCATTACTGTAATACATGGTTTATTTTACCAGCTTGTGTATCTCACTGAGAAATGGAGCTATCAATTTATGTAGGCATTGTAGTCCTCTTTCCATTCCTGTAATAGCTGCTGTATTTCAGCCATTTATGTACTGCACTAAACTCTTTATTTTTGTTCAGCAAACATTTTTGCCTTAAAACACAAGTTGCAGCTGATACAGTTATAGAAATGCCCCATTCTCCAGGAACTTCTTGGAGTAAAAAGCTCATTTTAGCGTGGGTTTTTGAAGGCATCTCTAAAGGCAATTAAAAAAACCCTAAAATTCTATGGAGCTCTGAGTGCCCGCAGTGGGGGTTAAAGTGATTTTTAGCTGTGCCTGGTTTTATTCTGATCTAGGGGTATAATTGGCTGATTTTCTGTCGGTTCAGGTCGGGTACTGGTGGGTCTGAAGCACCCAAGGCCCTTTGGGATGTTCAGCCCTGGTGCCCCTTAGGTTGATCCCATTTCTCCCCTTGAATTTTTCCATTAAAATTTTTCCAGGCCCACCCCAGCACAATTCTGGGACTTGTGTCATTCCTGAGACAGGCACAGTTGTAGAAAAATCTCCAGAAACTGAGCTAAAGACGTACAAACCTAAGGTCAAAAGGATTTCTGTGGAAGAGCGGGATGTTTGAGTCCTTAAAGAGAGCCCTGAGAAAAGATGGTGTGCCCAAACTTCCTTTGTTGTCTGTCTAGACTTGCAGCCCTCAGGATGTTTTTGTTTCTGCGGCTCTGAATTATGAATGGCCTTCACTTTTTCTACCTTACACTTCAACAAAAGAGCAGGAGGCACAAAGCAGGGGAAGAGTAATCCCGGTGGGAATGGGTAGAACTGTCAGTGTGACAGCCCAGGACATTTCTATTGTCCCTGCTGAGTTATTTCTGAGACAAAGCTCAGCTGCAGGCAGGGAGGGCAGGCTGCCCAGACCCCTCTGGGTGCATCCCTTCCCTCCAGCAGCACCCACTCCGTGTCCTGGGACACCTGGAGAGGGTGTCCCAGTGCCCCTGCCCGGGTCAGTGTGGGGCACATCCCTGCTCACTGCTGCCCTGCACGGGCACCGAGCTCCTGGAGCAGGCAGGAGCTGACCCAGGAGCTGAGCCACGAGCTGAGCCAGGAGCTGACCCAGGTCCAGTCTCCACTCTGGAGACAAGGCTGGCACCTGGGCACTGCCCAGTGCTCTGCACCAGCTGATGCTCCACCAACGCCAGGACTCCCCCAGGTCTGCCAGCTCTGATTAACCTCCTGTCTCCTCCTTTAATCTCCCCTGGACAGATTTGGGATAAAAGATGTGCTTAAGATCAAAGGAAGAGCAGCAGCACACAAAGGCATTAAAGCTCGCAGAGCTCGGCGAGAGCAGTTCTTTAATCCCAGCCAGAGCAATTCCCCGGTGGGAACGTGCCCAACGTGGGACATTTCTGCTCCAGAGCAGCCTGGGGCTCACCCCAGCCCCTCCTGAGGAGCTGGCCAAGCTGGCTGGAGCACCACAGCCTCTCACTTGGGGCAGGCTGGCTTTGGCTGCCGGGGAAATGCAGTGCCAGTGACATGGCAGGAATGAGAAGCAATTCCCAGGGACTCTCCTTGGAGGCTGCAGCTCCATCCCAGCTGAGCAGGGCTGTGCTGGCAGAGCCCTTCCCTCCACGGAGCACTCTGCCTTGCCCTTCTGGAATTCTCTGTCTGCAATTGCTGCTGCTGCTTCCCTTTTGGATGAGCCCAGAGTTTTTGGGGTGCTCTGCTCACCACAGTTGTGGGTTTGGGGTTTTGCCCTTTCCCAGTAAATCCCTGCAGCACAGGGATCCCCTTTGTCCCATCAGCTGTTCAAGAGGGAGGTGTGGTCCTTGGAAATGGGGAATGTGGAGGTGTTGGTGTTGGAACTGGGGCTGGAGATGGATCCCAGTGTCCCCCAGGAGCCAGAGCTGTGTCAGACACAGCTGTCCAAAAATCCCCAGAATTTCAGGAGCTGGGAGAGGTTTGGAACAATCCCCAGGAGCCAGAGCTGTGTCAGACACAGCTGTCCCAAAACCTCTGGAGCCACAGGAGCTGGGAGAGGCTTGGAACAGTCACCGTGGTACCCCCCATGGGCTCAGGATTTACCTGCAGCTGGGGGTGTCACACCCAGGGAAGTGGGGCAGTCTCTTACACCAATATTTCTCTGGAGCAATAGATCCCTTCAGGAATGTGTGTAACTCAGAGCTGCCCAACTTGCAGAGCTGAGGGTTCCAAAAGCTTCAAAATCTGCTTATAAATACTGGGGTTTTCCTGTACATTTAACTGATTTTTTTTTTTCTTTGAAATTAGGGGATGTTCACCAGGCCGTGCACAAAACAAGTGTGAAAATGATGGATATTTCAAATGAAAATTCATGGAGTGTTGCCTCAGGGTGGAAGTGGTGCCCTGAACACTGTTTTGGACAGTTCCTGCTCGCTCTCCATGGAGGATTTTGGCTGCTGTGCTGAAGAGTAAGTGGAGCTGCTTTGCCACTTCATTCCAAGTTTTAATATGGCAATGAAAAAATGTTTTGAATGATCACATTCTCTGATGGGGTCTTTACTTCATTTGTGTTGTTAACCAACATTAAAATCTGCATTTTTATGCCAGCAAAGTCGCCACAGGTAAAACTTTGCCGTACAACATATGGAATGTATATTTTAATAATTCAGTGTAATTGTGATGGAAAAGAAATCATTGGTGCTGGTATTTGAGCCTTAATGAATATTGTGGTGCCTTTAATCACCTTGATCTCATTGGCATTTCAGCAGAGCTGGGTCTAGAAGAGGTGATTATAATATTTTAATATTACCATCAAATATTCATGAAGAAACAGCAGTTGGTTCTCCCATATTACAACTTTGCTGTTGTTTTAGCACTTACTCCATCGTTCTGGAGGTGGTTGGACTCATGATCTTAAAGGTTTTTCCTAATCTGAATAGTTCCATGATTCATTACACCTTCCAAAGCATTGCCCTGGTCCCTTCTCTCAGTTCTAACAGTCCCAGTGACATCTGTGAGTGAAGTTAATTTATATTTGAGTGTGGAGTCAAAGAGCAATCAAGCAGATCCTAAATAGTGAACAATCACTCAAGAAATAGTCATGGTTAAATATAAAAAAATAAGTATCTGATTGTTCTGATCTTATTCTCAGATGGCAAGCAATTGTTCTTTATGGCTCATAAAACAAATGTGGCTCAGAAAACCTCCAGCACTTGGTATAAAAATAAATATATTTTACTGATTAAACAAATTAAATTATAATTTGATTATTTTGGACTTTTTGTGCTGTACTCCAGGTGTAAAACTAGGAGCTCCTTAGTTTACATTCATACCTCTGCCGTCATCTCTTGCCTTCTGAGATGATTTTGTTGTTCAGAATGGCTCCAATCAGTTCCTGATTTTACTGTCAGCCTGAAAAGAGCATATCTGAACTTAAAAAAATAAAAGAGATGAGGGGGGAAAAAGAAGAAATAGGTTCAAAAATAGATTCCTGCAGAGAGTATAATCAGGAGTAATTTTCTCTTTGCAGAAATACTGCAAAACAAACTGTGCTTGTTCTAAAGCAAGGGAAATATTGGAAGATCACTCTCTAGTGGTAGCAGCCAAATAGGTTTTTGAAAGTGCAGTGAGTCCACAGCAATTTTACATCTAATTCTGTGCTCTCCTCATAACAATTGACTGTTTGTTCTGCCCATATTTTCAGTCTGGCTCGCAGGAGGCATTTTCCCTGGCACAGGAGTGGCACTGGGGTGCCTGCAGAGGAGGGGAGAGCTGCAGGGGCAGGTTTGATCCCCAGGGCCAGCCCAGCTCCTGGGGAGCACCTGACACCCTGGGCAGGAGCTCTCTGGGGGGGCAGGCTCACAGAACATCAAGGAGATGCTCTGAGCCTTTCCTTTGAAGCTGTTGCTCTCAGGTTTTGTTATTAATTCATTATATTGCTCGTTAATGACACGACCCAGCACTGATGTGAGGTGGGAGTCCTGAGCAGGCTCTTGTGGTGTGTCTGCTGTCAGCCTGGGGGTCAGCACTCCATCCCCTCTCCAAGCTGGCATTCCTGATTTCAGCCAGCCCAAGCCCAGGAACCTCCAGGCAGGTTGATCTGAGCCACGTTTGCTGTGCCAGGCTGCCTCCTCCAATACACCTCAGGGTTTATTGCTCTGTTTGGCCTGTGAGTTCTGCCTGGGTGGACAATGTTGGTCTCTGGCAGTGAAACTGAGAAAAGATCTTTTCTGACGCTGCCCAGCCCATGCCTAACATTGCTAGTGGAAATTTAAAGGAAATCATCAAGGATTCCCAGTGCAGTGAGAGATCTGCAGGAAACTCTGGCCACAGTCAGGCTGGGATGCCACGAGAGTTGGAGCTGCAAGACAAAACCTGTTTGCTAAGCACAGAAGGATTTTTCCCAGGTATAAATTCTGAATTTAAACTGTAATATTTAAACCAGGTTAGTCCTGGTGAGGAGCAGTTTAGTCTGGGAGGAGATGTAGATTGAGCTAAAAGTTACTGCATTCATCAAACCAGCTCCAGCAGACTTGTTCTTAAAGGCACCCAATATAATTTTCAGAAGTGTTTTTCTAATCATATCAACAGGATAAATGCTTGGGCACTTCTCAAAATACCACTGGGAAATTCAGGAAACATTTCAAGTGTCTGGAGCATGGATAGCTGTGTTTTCATGGCCATTAATACTCAATTTCATACCACAGGAGCTGCTGGCACTGCTAATTTGTCACAATGTCACATTCTTGTTGTATCTGGAATATTTAAGGTTTGTGCCAGTGTCATTGTGGGCACCTCAGTTTGCAACCTCATTTCAGATTCCCTTTGTCCACTGGCTGCCAGTGAAGCATCTGCTGCTCATCTGAAATGATTTAGTCACTTAATCACCCTGGAGCATTGATCTGTCCATAACCTTCTGCAGAATAAAGATTTAATGTCAGTCTTGGAGGCTGCAGCAGATACCTCCAGTCTGGGCTTGCTGCAGTTCAGCTAAGCTGTTAACACATTTTTATCTTTTGAGAGTACTTTTTGAATAAGAAAAGCAAGCAAAGAAATCTTTTACCTCAGTTATCTTAACAAGTGTTTAACTTGCTGTTCAATCCTTCAATAAAAAAGGAGTCAAATATGATGTAGAGGACGCTGGTCTGCTTTTAGGACCTAAAGGTGGGCAAAGGAAGCTGGTGAGGCACCCAGAGCAGACGTGACCCTTTGTGGCCAGCGAGGAGCTGAGGTGGCAGCATTCCCACCTGCCTCCTTCCCTGGAGCTGCTGCAGCTTTGGGGTCAGGACGGGGCCCAGCTCTGGGACAGAAGGGTTTTGTGGAGGGCTGCAGTTCATCCCTGGCACCTGGGGCTCACTCCTGAAGGCTCTGCAGCCACCTGCATTCATCTCTGCCTCTGGATGAGGTTTGGGTGGCAGAATTGCTCTGCTGCCCTGGAATTGAGTTAACGTGGCAGCCAGCTGCATTGTTACTGCCTGAATACCATTCATTTTGATGTGACATATTTCTTGCTAATGGGAACATTCATATTATCAGTGTTTTCAAAAGGCTGCAGGAAGGAAAAAGCTCTGCCACAACACTATCAATATTCCCAGGGCAGGCAGTGCAGGAGGGAGCGCTCTGCCTCCTGGAGCCCTGCCTTTATTGATTGCTAGAGGTCTTAAAAACATTTTCACCTTCTTTCTGCACACTTTTTCCTGTCAGAGGCTGCGAGTGAAGGGGAAAATTAACATAAACAGGTAAAATAAATGGAAAAGCAACATATTTCTGTGAGGAATCCTGAGATACCTGCTCTGTTTGGGCAAAGGGAGCACTGTGATAGGAGCAGCTCAAAAGGGAAGGGGAGTTTAAAGCAGACTAAGGAATGCTGGACACTGAGTTACTTGGATTTGTAATGGGTTGAAATCCTGCTTTTCCTTGATTTTTGTGAGCTGGGAAAAACTGACAGAGGTTTTGGTGTGGGACCAGGTAAGGTGGTCATGGGGATGGGGTGGTTTTTGAGGAATGGGTGCAGCTGCCCCCACATCAGCTGAATCTGATTTCCCAGCTCTGGGTTAGCTCTGTTTAAAATCAGGTAATAACAAAGTAGGAAACAGAGTAAGAAGAGTGATAAAGTAGTAAACAGGCAAAATGAAAGGGGAAGGTGGCTTTGGAGCAGTGTGAGAACAGCTCTTTCTGTGCTTCCTTCAAAGGGAGTGCTGTGTTTGGGAGAACAAAGATTATGAAAAGAAAACAGATTTAGAAAACACCTAGAAATACCAAGAGGCTAGGAGACTGATTTTGAAATTATTTTTATTATTTTTCCCTATTTATAAAATTGGTGGTGACTGATTTCTGGATTCATAATGATATTAGAAAATAAATGAACAGACTTTCTCTGCCCAGTGCATTTTAACTTTGCAGGCACTGCCAAAGTTCCGAATTGAGGCTGAATTGAGACCCAACTTCCCTGAAATAAGCCATGACAAAAAGTTAACAGGATCCAGGCACTCTGATATGAAATACCTCATCTGGGCTGATCTCACACAGCTGAGGGAGGGGGTAATTCAGTCCTGTGGGTGAGTTTGGTCAGAGATCTCGCTGTTATTTCAGCCTGTTATTTCTGCCTCAGCTTTTCACATTTGCAATTACTCTGTGGCAATGGGAGAGGCAGGCTGCTGGAAGGGAGCAGCCCCTGGCTGATGCTGAGCTGCAATCCCAATCTCAGCTCTCCCTGCCCTGGGAATGAAAGGGCCACGTGGAATCTGAGCACTTCGTGTCACGCTGCTGCAGAGGATTGGTGTTTTGTGAAAGGAAAAGCCATTTCTCAGCAGAATTAAAGCTAATGTGTGACTCCAGAAAAGCCCTGTGAAGCTCTGCGTTGTGATTTGCTTTCAGGATGAGATTTTCTAGTAAACACCAGCAGATGTAGAATGAAAAGCCCTTCAGATGGGCACCTCCACAAGTGTCAGGAGCCATCAGGCAGGTCTGGAAATGCTGGAGAAGCCCCCAGGGCTTGCAGTAGATCAGCCCCCACAGGCTGAGGGTGCCCTGGCTGCCTCTGCCTTGAACTGAGCATCTTCAAATGCTTTATCAAAAAACAAAAAAAAATCTCAAATCCTTTATCAAAACTTGCTCCACACAGGAGATACTGTGTGGCTGGAAGTTCCTGTGTCAGAAAAGACAATCCTGGAATGCCCAGGGATGATATTCAGTAGTTCAGCCACAAATGTGTTCAGAATGGCCAGACCCCCCTGCAGCAGGGCCAGCACTTTGCCAACATCACCCGATTATTTCCTGACCTTTGGCAGCCCCTGCACTGCTCTGGTGTGACAACATTTTATAAACTCAGCTTTGCAGGAGGCACTGAGAGGAGAGAGCACTGAGTGGGCTCTGATGGAGCTTACAGACCCATGCAGGATGTGCCAGGTGGGCGCTTTGTGGGATGGGGTGTGGGATGTGGGGCTGCCCTGCCCTCCCCGCTCCTGGGGGTTATCCTGCCTTGCTTTGTGGGATGGGGTTTGGGATGTGGGGCTGCCCTGCCCTCCCTGCTCCTGGGGGTTATCCTGCCTTGCTTTGTGGGATGGGGATTGGGGCTGCCCTTCCCTCCCTGCTCCTGGGGGTTATCCTGCCTTGCTTTGTGGGATGGGGTTTGGGGTGTGGGGCTGCCCTTCCCTCCCTGCTCCTGGGGGTTATCCTGCCTTGCTTTGTGGGATGGGGTTTGGGGTGTGGGGCTGCCCTTCCCTCCCTGCTCCTGGGGGTTATCCTGCCTTGCTTTGTGGGATGGGGTTTGGGGTGTGGGGCTGCCCTGCCCTCCCTGCTCCTCGAGGTTATCCTGCCTTGCTTTGTGGGATGGGATTTGGGGTGTGGGGCTGCCCTGCCCTCCCTGCTCCTGGATTTTATCCTGCCTTGCTTTGTGGGATGGGGTTTGGGGTGTGGGGCTGCCCTTCCTCCCTGCTCCTGGGGGTTATCCTGCCTTGCTTTGTGGGATGGGGTTTGGGGTGTGGGGCTGCCCTTCCTCCCTGCTCCTGGGGGTTATCCTGCCTTGCTTTGTGGGATGGGGTTTGGGGTGTGGGGCTGCCCTTCCTCCCTGCTCCTGGGGGTTATCCTGCCTTGCTTTGTGGGATGGGGTGTGGGATTTGGGGCTGCCCTTCCTCCCTGCTCCTGGGGGTTATCCTGCCTTGCTTTGTGGGATGGGATTTGGGGTGTGGGGCTGCCCTGCCCTCCCTGCTCCTCGAGGTTATCCTGCCTTGCTTTGTGGGATGGGGTTTGGGGTGTGGGGCTGCCCTTCCTCCCTGCTCCTGGGGGTTATCCTGCCTTGCTTTGTGGGATGGGGTGTGGGATGTGGGGCTGCCCTTCCTCCCTGCTCCTGGGGGTTATCCTGCCTTGCTTTGTGGGATGGGGTTTGGGATGTGGGGCTGCCCTGCCCTCCCTGCTCCTGGGGGTTATCCTGCCTTGCTTTGTGGGATGGGGTTTGGGGTGTGGGGCTGCCCTTCCTCCCTTCTCCTGGAGGTTATCCTGCCCTTTAAAGCCTGCTGCTCCCACCCATGGAATGGCAGCACTCCTGGTACCTGTTCCCTGCACATTTGTGTTGTGCAAGCCTTCTAAGGATCAGAATTTACCCTTGGATTTTTAATCCAGTGACAGCTTATCTAACTTTGTTTTCATTAAGTAACATGATGCTGTGAAGTGCCTGGGAATATTATTTTTGAGAGACTGCAGGTTAATTATTGAAAACTTGAAAAAGGAAATATTAAGCCAATTATTAAATTAGAGTTGATTATTAATCCCGGAGAGATAATTACCAAGGCCTGAGGCAATTTGTCTTCTGTTTGAAATAGATTTTTCCTTGATTAAGTTGTATTTGTCACTTAGTCCCATGGTTATTTCTGCAAAGGACTTTATTATCCTGCAAAGTAGAAAACACTTCTCTGAAGTTGACCCCAAATAATTGGGAAACTTTTGAGCTGAATTCTGTGCAAGGGCACACCAGCATTGGGGAATAATCTGTCCTTGCTCCCCTCAAAGGCAAACTGCTTCTGAGTGAGTAGGATTTCTACCACGGCAACAAAAAAGAGCAATTTATAGCTGTAGAAATGCATAAAATGTGAGTTTTGTTTCAGAAACCCACAGGTAATGCTGAGCATTAAATGCACATCTTGTAGTGTAATCAAATGATTGTAGTGAGACTTAAAAACTGCAATAGTGAAAGACAAGATAAGTGATGTTTGCTCTGAGGCACCATTAAAATTCTGTGCTTGAGGAAAGCAGAGGCTGAAGGCATTTTAACCCTTCAGCCAAGAGCTGAGAATCTCAGGCCATCAAATGGATCTGAGTGCATTATTCTGGATTCTGTGTTGGTTACCCTGTGGCACGTTAAATACAAGGGGTCTGGGAACGTTCCAAGTGTTTGTGCTTAAACCCGAGTTTAAATCACTTGTGAAACAGCTTTTCTGGGTATCTGAGTCATAAATCTCAATTTAATTGCTGTGGAGAGGATGGAGGAGCACTTTGGAGTGAAGTGGTTCCAGGAGGGCAGAGCCTGTGGGTTCCTGGCAGATTTTCTGAGCTGTGGCAGCCCCTGGCTTTGGAGGAGGACTACAGAGGACACTGAGGGTGTTTTTTCTTTCATATTTCTCTAGCAAGGTGAAAATGTACCCATGTTTTCCCTAAAGATGAGGCTTTCAGTGCATCCAGCACAGAGAGGATGAATGTTCTCTGCTTTCCTGGAAGAATCAGCTTGACAGAAGAATCCTGATTCTTGTGCTCAGTCACTTTTCATCCTGGAATTCAAAGAGCATTATTCATAACCCCCTTCTGGAAATTCACCACAAAAAGGCCTCATTTTCTCCTCAGCTTAATTTTATTTTGCTCTGTGTACAGGAAGAGTGAGGATGCTCAGTGTCCATTGTGTCCTGTCCCTCCCCAAATCTGGGAGGAGAAATATTCCTGTAACAAATCCAGGCTCCTCTCCATGGACAGCATTTGTGAGGAGGTGCTGCAGTGCAGAAATGGGCTGCCAAGAAGGCTTAGATGGACAAGTTAGAGAAAAAAATGGAAAATATTTTACTAAAGAAGGCAGAATGCTGTTTGTAAGGATTCTGGTCTGACTTTACCTTCCTGTGTTGGCAGGGAGCAGCATTCCTGCCACCAGGAGCAAGAGGAGAACACTCCAGGCTGTGCCAGAGGAGGGTCAGGCTGGACAGCAGCAGGAATTCCTCCATGGAAAGGGTGCTCGGGCCTTGGCACTGCCCAGGAGGTGTCCCAGGAATTCCTGGAGGTGGCACTCAGGGCTCTGGGCTGGGGACAAGGTGGGGATTTGCATAGATTGGGCTCAATGGGCTGGGAGGGCTTTTCCAGCCTCAGTGGCCCTGGAATGCTGGGATTTCTGAATTTAATAAACATCCCAGTACAGAGCTCACCTTCCACTCAAGGACGTTTGGCACTCAGGGCAGGGTGCCCCTGACTCCTCTGTGCTGTGGTCGATTCACCTGTGCTTGCTGTGTGGGATGGCAGCCCCAGACCCCTCTTCCATGATGGAACAGCCATGGATCAGGGACGTTTAGGGGTGTCCATGATGGAACAGTCATGGATTGGGGACTGTTAGGGATGCCCATGATGGGACAGCCATGGATTAAGGATTATTAGGAGTTTCCATGATGGAACAATCATGGATTAGGGATGTCTGTCATGGAACAGTCATAGATCAGGGACTGTTAGGGATGTCCATGATGGAACAGTCATGGATTAGGGGTTTCCACAATGGAACAGTGATGGATTAGGGATTGTTAGGGATGTCCATGATGGAACAGTCGTGGATCAGGGACTGTGAGGGGTTTCCATGGTGGAACAGCCATGGATTGGGGACTGTTAGGGATGTCCATGATGGAACAGCCATGGATTAGGGATGCCCATGATGGGACAGTCATGGATTAAGGATTGTTAGGAGTTTCCATGATGGGACAGTCATGGATTAGGGATGTCCATGATGGAACAGCCATGGATTGGGGACTGTTAGGGGTGTCCATGATGGAACAGTCATGGATCAGGGACTGTTAGGGATGCCCATGATGGAGCAGCCATGGATCAGGGACCTCTCAGAGGTCATTTGGAGCACAGTTTACCCGACCTTTGCATTTGCTGCGGTGCTGCTCCTCCGCTCCAAGGCAATTCCACACTTGGCATTCCCACAGACAGCGAGCAGGCCTGAGCTTATTAAACCTCCCCCCAGCTGTGGGAGGGAGGCAAATATTTATTGTCTCATTTCATGGCTAAGGCAACACGAGCTGAGACAACCTAATGAAAAATGATGAGCAAACCTGCCGTGGTGCCCGGCCAAAATCCGGCCAAGCCAAGAACTGGCAAGGCTCCCACTGAGCCCGGACTGTGCAGAGTCAGAGCTCTGAAAGAGCTTGCTCTCCTCAGGAGATTCTCTTTAGGTGTTTTAAGTCCTCCCTGCATGGGTCCCAAACAAGATTTGTAGAACAAAATAACTATTTTTTTTTGTCATTTACAGGCTTTGAAAACCTGCTGTCAATTTTTTTTTTTCCTTTGCTATTTCATTCTGCTTGAGTAAGGATTTTATATCTTGGCTCTTCCTGAGATGTGAGTACACCTGACAGTCTGAGCCCATCCCTAGAGGAGGGGTTGTGCTGCCCTGTGAGGCTGGGCACGACAGGAGCAGCTTGTGCCACCCGACAGGAGGAGCAGCAGGGCAGTGCGGGTGGGAGCTGGCAGCCTGTCCCCTGGGATGGCACCAGTGCTGCTGTCAATAAAGCTGCAGAGCTGCTCAGAGGGAAGAGCAGAGCTTTGTTCAGCAGCAGTTGTGGCCCCAGGGACACTTGGTGCTTTCCTGGGGAGAGCACAGCGAGCCCAAATTGCTGCTGAGCTCCCGTGGGACGGGGCTGCGGGAATGGGTTGTGCCCCGGCTGCTCCAGCTCCTGAAAAATAACACCACGAGCAGCCAGGCTGGGCAAACAAATAGCATATTAGAGAGTTTATTCCTGTGTGCTGCTTCCACCCCATTTGTCAGCGTTTCATCCCACCTGCTGCTGGAAAGGATTCTGCTGCTCCGAGATGCCTGCGAGGCGTTGTTGGCATCTCGTACTACACGAGAATATCAATATCTGCTTTGAATAACCTCAATGTATTTTAAACAAGACATTTCCAAATGGTTGCTCTGTAGCTGTGCGGGAGCTCTGTGGAGCTCCAATTAAGAGTCTGTCAGCATTTGCAATGTGATCCATTGTGAAAATTTATTCTGGGTAGAAATTTGGCATGTAATAACCCAGACCTGGAATTCTCTTTTCTCCTTCCTTTGCTGTTCCACTGGTTTTCTTCCTCTTCTGTGTTGGAAAACAATATCTGATGCTGTAAGTGATAAATAATGGAGATAAAAATTGCTCTGCATGAGAGGCCAGAGCAAGGCAAAGGAATGGCTGTTCCAGGGGTGATCACAGCTCCCCGACTCCAGCAGTGAGGCAGAATGGGAAGGAGCTGTTTGAGCAGAAAAGGCTTCTTGTGAAGTAACAAATAATGGCTGTTAGCTGAAGGAGGGTAGATTTAGATGGGATTTTGGGAAGAATTTCCTCCCTAGGAGGGTGGGCAGCCCTGGCACAGGTGCCCAGAGCAGCTGGGGCTGCCCCTGGATCCCAAGGCCAGGTTGGAGCAGCCTGGGACAGTGGGAGGTGTCCCTGCCATGGCAGGGGTGGCACTGGGTGGGATTTAGGGTCCCTCCCAACCCAAGGCAGAGAGTGGTTCCATGTTTCTGAGTTAGAACATCACAGTTTGAGGCCTGGAGGCACCTGCAGCTGAAGTGGAGCAGCAGAGGTGCTGCAGGATTTCTCCTGTGATGATCAGATTGTGTGAGTGGGACAGACCTGATGGGAAATTCACTCGGTGACGTGCAGCTGGAGCTGGATCCCCAGCCCTGCCGGGTGCTCTGCCAGGCTGTGCTGCTTCCCCTGGGGGCACTGAGTGCTGGGCATCATCCCAGCTCTGCACTGAGCCATGAACTCTTGTTAAAAACCTAAAAACTGGAGCTGGTCTCACTTGAAGTTGTGAACTTGTCCTTCAGGGTGCCCATGTGCTGCTCCCCTGCGGGTGTCTGGCTGCAGAGGAGGTTGGGTGCCAGTGCCAGCATTTTTGGATGGTTGAGTGGCCTCCAAGCTGCTTTGTGTGAAGACTCTGCCAAGTCCATTATCCACCTTGGATGGCAGTTTGCAAACTGCAGCCACCCGTTATCCCAAGATGTTGCTGCTGGATTTTTCCAGGTTCTCACCACTGGTGAGCACTCAGAGAACATCTGCAAACAGCAGGAGGGGCTGGCACAGTGTGCTCCCCTGGCAGATGGCATCTGGAACCCTGGGACATTGGCACAGGAGAGCTGTGCTGAGCCCCTGGACAGCATCCAGACATGGGAGCTGGGAGAGATCACCTCCAAAATTCAGCCAGAAAGGAAACCCTGAGGAGAGCTGGCCTGCAGCAAGGTAGGATAAACATATTTCAAATAAATGAGGTCTTTTTCTGCAGCAGCAGGGAAATGGAAAGGTGTTGGGGCGAGGGAGGGCAGCTGCACGTGGAGCTGCTGCACTGGGTCTCCTCGTGGCCTCCAGTGCATCTGCAGTAAATGTTTGATCTGAGCTGTCAGAGGAGTGCTGTGAATCTTATTATGCACCTCAGAACCGGGCTCGGCTCCGAAATTTGCAGTGAAGAGTCCCTGATTTCCTCCACATTCCAAAATTAATTTGATTGCACGCTGCGCTTTTAGATGTGGTAGATCTGTGTGGTTGTGGGAATAATTCTGTAGCAGAAAATGGAATGGGCATGAAATGGAAAACTGGTGTTGAAAAAACCCAGTGCACTCCTTTACAGCCCAAATTGTGTTTGCTGCAGCCATGGTGGGGTGTGGAGACCAATGGACACTGACCTTGGTAAACACCAGGGCTGGTGAGGTCTGCTTTTAACTCCTCATAATTTAAATAATAGTTAATGTTTCTTATCAAAATGATAACAGCTGTGGAGGGGTGTCATATTCAGGCTTTTTCAGGTGTTCATTAATATATCTGAAGTCTCTCTTCTTGTCTCAGCCCCTTCCCTTCTGTACTTGGCTGTGTGCTTTGGAGAACACCCTGAGATGTGCGAGGGGTGCCCAGCACCCTGCCTGGGTGCTTTGGAGGGTACCCTGAGATGTGCAAGGGGTGCCCAGCACCCTGCCTGGGTGCTTTGGAGAGCTGTGATTTATGGCTGTTGACAGTGAATGCTTTGCCCCACCAGAGACCTGGGTCAGGCAGGCAGCTCCTCCTTTCTGTGGCTCTCAATCTGAGCTGAGCAAAAGGCTGAGAGAAGCAGCTGTGTGCTGGCTGGGCTGCCAGGCCTGGCTGGTCCCAGCTGGGCTCTGCACAGGGGCTGCTGCTGGTCTCACTTTGCCTTGGGAGCTGGGAAAGAACTCCTTTGTGTTTTTCTTCCCGCCGTCCTTGGTCTGGTGTTTGTTCTGTGAGGTAAATGGATCAGGAGCCTGCTGTCTGCCATGGCTGAAAATCCAGTTTAATTTCTGCTCCCTCAAGGTAACGACACCGATTTTAGAAATATATTTTGTACAAGGGAGCTCTGAATCCTGTGGCTGTTTTCTCTGAGGTCTGTCGTGCTGAAAGCTGCCATGGCACCATATGGTCCGTGTGGGGACAATTGCCATCCTGTGCTTTGGGGGGAGCAGGGCAGGTACAGCGATGGCACAGCTCAGAGCTGAGCTGCTGCAGGGCTGGGCTGATCTTGGGGGGCAATTCCTCCTAGAGCTCTTTTACTCTGCAATTCTACTCTTATGAAACCAAAAATCCTCATAAAATAACTTTTAGTCATTTCTCTGTGGGGAAAATGTACAGCAGCAGGTGGTCACAGAGAACGGAGTTAAATATCATGGATTGTGCAGAGAAGACAATGAGATTTTAATGTTGTTTCCTGGTTATTATTTTTGTGATTTAGATTTCAGATTGGATAAAGGAAAATTGTGGAGGAAGATAAGGATGCAGGCCTCCAAGGATGTGGTAAACATCTAGAAGAATTTATTGTATCTAATGATTTGAAAATTATTTCATGCACTAAAAAGGCAAAGGAAAAACAAGTTAGAGACAAAGCCAATAGAGCATTTGCAACAGAAATCTTTGTGTAATGTATCCACAGGCACAAGTTTCAATGACTTAAAGGAGGAAAAGAATTCACAGGTGAGCTGCACCTGAGCACCTCTGATTAAGTGAAGGCAGAGGATGGAATCCTCTCCAATCCAATCTGCCTTCATGCCAGCTGGAGTATCCCTGGTGACATCCCCTGGGGAAAGCACATCCCAGTGCTGCCTTTGGCACTCACCAGGGTTCAGAGGTGTGCCCTGCAGGGTTCAGAGGTGTGCCCTGCCCAGTTCAGAGGTGTGCCCTGCCCGGTTCAGAGGTGTGCTCTGCCCAGTTCAGAGGTGTGCCCTGCCCGGTTCAGAGGTGTGCCCTGCCCGGTTCAGAGGTGTGCCCTGCCCAGTTCAGAGGTGTGCCCTGCAGGGTTCAGAGGTGTGCCCTGCCCGGTTCAGAGGTGTGCCCTGCCCAGGTCAGAGGTGTGCCCTGCCCAGTTCAGAGGTGTGCCCTGCCCGGTTCAGAGGTGTGCCCTGCCCAGTTCAGAGGTGTGCCCTGCCCGGTTCAGAGGTGTGCCCTGCAGGGTTCGGAGGTGTGCCCTGCAGGGTTCGGAGGTGTGCCCTGCCCGGTTCAGAGGTGTGCCCTGCCCGGTTCAGAGGTGTGCCCTGCCCAGTTCAGAGGTGTGCCCTGCCCGGTTCAGAGGTGTGCCCTGCCCAGTTCAGAGGTGTGCCCTGCAGGGTTCAGAGGTGTGCCCTGCCCAGTTCAGAGGTGTGCCCTGCCCAGTTCAGAGGTGTGCCCTGCCCGGTTCAGAGGTGTGCCCTGCAGGGTTCAGAGGCGTGCCCTGCCCAGTTCAGAGGTGTGCCCTGCCCGGTTCAGAGGTGTGCTCTGCCCAGTTCAGAGGTGTGCCCTGCCCGGTTCAGAGGTGTGCCCTGCAGGGTTCAGAGGTGTGCCCTGCCCAGTTCAGAGGTGTGCCCTGCCCGGTTCAGAGGTGTGCCCTGCAGGGTTCAGAGGTGTGCCCTGCAGGGTTCAGAGGCGTGCCCTGCAGGGTTCAGAGGCGTGCCCTGCCCAGTTCAGAGGCGTGCCCTGCCCAGTTCAGAGGTGTGCCCTGCCCAGTTCAGAGGTGTGCCCTGCAGGGTTCAGAGGTGTGCCCTGCAGGGTTCAGAGGTGTGCCCTGCCCAGTTCAGAGGTGTGCTCTGCCCAGTTCAGAGGTGTGCCCTGCCCGGTTCAGAGGTGTGCCCTGCCCAGTTCAGAGGTGTGCTCTGCAGGGTTCAGAGGTGTGCCCTGCCCGGTTCAGAGGTGTGCCCTGCCCGGTTCAGAGGTGTGCCCTGCCCGGTTCAGAGGTTTTCCCTGCCCAGTTCAGAGGTGTGCCCTGCTGTAGCTCAGCACAGTCTCTGTCCCAGCAGTGTCCGTGGGCAGGGCTGTGTGCCGGGAGGTGATTCCTCCTCCATGTGTTTCCCTGGTCTCTTCCTCAGCAGAGGTGACACCTGTGGTGGTCACTGGAGATGTGAAGGGCCCTTGTCCAACATCCCAACCCAGCACCTTCCAGAAGGACAGGCAGGATGCAGAGGGGTGCTGGGCAGGGAGAAGGGCCAGGCTCCAGCTGGATGCTGAGGGTGTCCAGCAGCTTGGCTCTGCTCAGCCTGCCAGCTTCTGCAGCACTTGAGTTTTCATCAACTTCTGTTAAGTACTCCTAGCTTAGACACTTTCTGGGGAGAAGCCATTTGGACAGCAGCGTTCTGGAAGCAGAAGTTTGCAGTTCTCATCCCTGGAAGATGATGCTGGGAATGCCCAAAGCCAGCTCATTAAATATTCCTGTTACTGATGGGCCCTCAGGGGCCTGTTCTTTATAAGCAGCTGGTGGTTCCCAAAATCAGCTGGAAGGCTTGGCCAAGTTTGATTGCTTGGCTTTGAGGATACTTAGATCAGACTGATGCCCTTTTGTTGCATTCCAGTGTTTCTGATTTCTCTTGGATTCTCATTTATTTCCTCTGATTAATTTGTTTCAGGAGGTGCAGCCAGCATCCCTGCGAGCCTGGGCTGGCACAGGCTCTGTGTGTGTCAGCCCTGCACTGATGGCTGGGTACACTTCACCACAGACAACCCCAGACTGCTTTGGGGGGGAAGGACATGGAGGTTCTATCCCCTCCCACTGTCCCAGGTGCTCCCAGCCCTGTCCTTGGGCACTGCCAGGGATCCAGGGGCAGCCCCGGCTGCTCTGGGCACCTGTGCCAGGCCTGCCCACCCTACAGGGAACAATTCATTTAATGAATCCAATCTGAACTTACTCTTTCCATTTAAAGCCATAAAACCCTTTTTTTTTTTTTTAATTTCTGATGCCATGTTACCAAAGGGTAATCTAAAGCAGCAAAGGCCTTTTTTGTTTGCATTTTGAATATTTGCAGGAGTGCTTGTTTTCCCAGAACACTGGAAGCAGCACAGGTGCCTGAGGAGGGCAGAGAAAGCCACGGTGAGTGCAGTTAGTCCAAGGAGAAGAAGAAACTGTTGCTTCTGCACAATTCCATTATTCACTGCTGAATTATACTTCATTATGAGAGGCTGCCCAGCATCCCTGGGGCTGCAGTGGTATTATCAGCTTCAAGGAACTCCAGCAATAACAGCTTACCTTACATTTACGGAACGCTTTTCATTTGCAAATGCTTTGCAAACAGCAGCTCCTCTCCTCCCGACATCTGGAACGCAGATAAAGGTTATTGGATCTATAAAGCAGCAAAGAAAGAGGGAAATGTTGAGCTTTATTTAATATGAAATACAATGTGCACAATCTCAGATCTGCTGGTATTTCTCAGAGCTATTCATGTCCGAGATCAGGTTTTGTGTCACAGTGGCAGGCTGAGATCAATGGCGATACAACAGCAGAGCCCCAGAAGTGCCAAGTGTCTGTGGAATCACGTGGAATCTCTCCCACCAGTGCACAAATCCCTTTGAAAAAGGAGATGGAACCATTGCAGCAGTTGTTAAAAATGTATGTGCAGCCTTCACAGGAGGCACACTCCATCTGGAATGGCAGAGCAAACTGGTTGCACTGGGCAGGGCAGTGCTTGCACGTGCAGCTGTGAATTCAGCTCGAGCTCAAAACTCCTGGGCCCCTCTTTCCCTCTCGGAGGAGCTGAGTGAGCCCTGGGAAGCTGCTGCCATCCCAAGGAGCAGGTCAGGAGCTCCCTGGTGACTGAAGGGCCGTGCCTCACTCCCTGCCCTGCAGTCCTGTCCCATCCATTTCCCTGAGCAAACTCTCCTGGGGAGGCTGGGCTGGGTCACTGAGCTCTGCAACTGCAGAGCTCTGAGCAGTAAAATAATTGCAACTGCAAAGCTCTGAGCAATAAAATAATTGCAACTGCTCTGCAACTGCAAAGCTCTGAGCAGTAAAATAATTGCAACTGCTCTGCAACTGCAAAGCTCTGAGCAGTAAAATAATTGCAACTGCTCTGCAACTGCAAAGCTGTGAGCAGTAAAATGCCTGAAGCACTTCCTGAGGGGACAGCGGGGCTCAGGGCCGGGGTGCCCATGCCCAGCCACATTTCTGAGCAGCTCCCACAGTGAGGAGAGGAGGTTTTAATCAAGTGAAATTCCAAGATATTGCAAATGAATAATGTTCCTATTTCATGAGCTGGCTTCCAGGCACTTTGGGATTTCTGTATTATGAAAAAGACACTTTTGTGATATTGATGTTTGTGTGTATGGGTGCAGTGTGCCTGTCACAGGTCCTGTAGTGACAGGACAAAGGGGAGTGACCTGGAGCTGATGGAGGCACACATTTAGATTTTGTTGTCTTTTCTGTCTCGCTGGGAGTTGGTGACTTTTCCTTGTTAAAGCACAGAAGAGAGTGGGGCTGGTTGTTGTCTTCCTTTGGGTTCTGTGTGCACTGGATTGAGCTTTATAAAAACCAGGAATATCTCTGGGCTAGCAGCAGGTGTATCTTCTGGGGACACCTTTATCTTCTGCGAGTCTCATTACCCTGACCCTAACTCTGCAATTAGCAGCCTTTAGTAAATATTACATATTATTTATGCTTCCCAGCCCTCCCATGCTGGCAGGATGGAGTTTTCAGGGAAGCAGGGGGAGTGCTCTGTTACCTGTGGGTGGAATGGGGGCTCTGTCCCCAGCAGCCCTGGCTGATGTTTGCCCCTGGCCCCAGCAGGATTTACCAGGAGGAGGGCTGGGACCTGCCTCAGGTCCTGGCAGCTCCAGGGAAACATTCCTGGTGTGGCACAGAGCTCAGGGATGCAGAGCAACTTTTAACTTTAACTTTTTCAATGCCTGTGAACCTTTGTATCTCACACAGTGTTTGTGCAGCTTTGCTTTTTAACCCACTTCCAGTGTCCAGATGTAGCCGTGATATTTTATGAACAATCCTTTGCCAGGATTTTTCCCTCCTGAGGAGCCTCAGGAAAGAAATGTGAACAATAACTGTGTGCTGCTGTGGAATGCAACAGGTGCAGCTGGGATTGGGGCATGTTGGCTGTCTCTAATTAATGGCCAATCACAGATGCAGCTGCATCGGCCTCTGAGAGTCACAAGATTTTGTTATGTATTCTATTCTGGTTCTTTCAAGCCTTCTGATTGATCTTTTCTCTGTATTATTTTAATACAGTTTTAATGTAGTATTTAAATATAATATATATAATAATATAATAAACCAGCCTTCTGACTTTATATATATAATAATACAATAATCAAGCCTCACATCTCCACACATGAAGTGTTTCCAACGTCCCACTCTGTTTCCTTCAGTGGCTAGCCAAAGTTTCCAGGAATTCCCAGTGCCCTGATCATTTGAATTACCTGAATAATCCCAGCAAGGATCTGTTTTGAAAGCCAATATTTAGATACAGAGCTGCTCATTTGCATTTTTCCCCCCTGAGGCCTCGGATGGGTTTGTTTGTCCCAGATGGGTTTGTTTGTCCCAGAGCTCAGCCCAAACCCGTTGTCCTTGTCCTTTGCTGCTGCTAATCCTCAGCCCTGGGAGTAAACAAAGTCAGCCAGTGCAAGCGGTGTTTGCAAGGTGTTCCCCTCTTTATTTACCTTCTGCAGGACATGAAATAAATCTGCAGTTCTTCTCTGTCAGAACCCTGGGTGATTAAAGGTGTGAGGCTGGGACTGCCTGGGAATAGAAGGCTTCAGGGAAACTCTGAATCCCCTCCAGGAATTAAAGAGGGCTTAGAAAAAGGAGGGAGAGCAAATATTTTCACAGGCAGAGAGTGACAGGAAAGGGGGTTGTTTTTAAGGTAAAAGGGGGTGAAAGGGAATGCCAGCATTTGGCCAAAAAAGCACTTGACTCATGAGAAATAAAGAGTGGCAGGAAGGTGTTTGGGAGCTCAAGTTGAAATTGTTATGACTTAAGAGTGAAATTGTTGCTTGTCAGGATTAACTAGTTAATACAATTCCTAAGAAGACTATTACAGATTCCTCTTTCCTAATGTTTTCTCTCTGATAGTTATACATTAATTTTACTGACTATAATGAGAGTATAATGCAGAAGAATAGTTTTTCCAGTGTGATCTGAAGATGTGATGAATATTCGAGGTGCTTTTAATTTTTGTCCATTTGAGGTGAAGTTTTCCATGCATGTTTGCTATGAAGGCAGAACTCCTGTTTAATTTACATTTTACATGTTATTAATTACCAGTGTTTAATGCACTTTACCTAAGCTTCAAAATTTTAATTCAATTTATTTTTGGCACCTCATTAAGTAGATAATCTTGGTATGCTGTGCTACTTCTGGAATACTTTTCCAGTGCCTAAATGCCTAACTTTAGCACTTTTAAAATTCCTACCCAAAAATACATTTCGTTTCTCCACTTTCATAAATAAAACCGTGTATTCAAGACTTCCTTTTTCTCAGCACTTTGTAAACTAAACTTTCAATATTTTCTTTACTTCTTTATGTGGTTTTTTTTTGAGTTGCCTGGCGAGGAGATGCAAATGTGGCACATATAAAAGATCTTCCATTTTAATTTAATTGCTGAACGTTTCTGCACAGTGCAGCCATGATGTGCTTGGCTTTTATTGCCTGCTCCAGCAGCTCCCACCCGTGAGTCAGCGAGGCCCTGGGAGCAGCAGAGCTCTGAGCTCTGTCCCTGCCTGTCCCCTGGCTGTGCTCCTGGCTCCACGCTCGCTGGCCCTGGAGCTGATGGAGAGCTGCAAGCACCACAAAAGGGCACGTTAGAAAAAGGATTTTTAAATATTTGTTTATTATTTTAAAGAAAATATAAAATTCTTCCAGGCATTCTGGGAGTGAGGAGTTTGTCTCTACAGAATGAGAATTCCTCCAGCTTCACTGAGGGCTCCTGGCTGGGGAAGCAGGAGTGAAATGCCCGAATTCTGCACCCAGCTGGGCAGTCCAGGGATTTAAATACCAGACTGAAATATCACAGAATATCCTGAGCTGGAGGGGACCCACAGGGATCATCCAGTTCCCACTCCTGGCCCTGCACAGGACACCCCACGCGCTGGCAGCTGAAATCCACTGATAGCAGCCATGAACAATTGTCTCCATCAGCTGTTTGCTGGGACAGAAATGGGCTCAAAAGTAATGAAATTTCATTTTTTTGAGCAACATTTTGGGCTTGGTCCTGATGCTCTTCCTCTTAAAGCCTCCTCTGCTTCAGTCACAAGGAGAAATTATTTTGCTGAAACATCACAGCAGCTGAGCCTGCTCTTGACAAAGCAGTGCAGAGAGCCCTGCTGTCCTCCTGGTTTTGCCTAATTAATTAATATAAATATTTCTTTTTTCACAGGTACAGAACAGGACAATTTAAATCGAGCAATCCCTCCCCTTTCTTGGCTTGGATTTGGCTGTGTCAGTCCTCACTTTTCAAGGGGGGCAGAAACCCAGCCCGTGCCTTTCTAAACCTTTCTTTGTGTGGTGATTTCACATCAGAGCAGCTCCTGCTTCTGCAGAGGGGTGGGAGCAGGAATTGCTGCTGCACAGGGAAGGTGAGTGAGTACCCAGTGAAACACAGCCCTGTGCTGGGCTGGAGGGAGTTTTTCATAGGTTCCTTGGCAAAGTGTTGCAGTGTGGAGGTAAGTAATGTCTGGCATTACAATATTCTATTTGATATTTAGGATGGGCTTGGAGCAACCTGCTCTGGTGGAAGATGCCCCTGCCCATGGCAGAGGCTGGAATTAGGTGCTCTTTGAAGTCCCTTCTGGCCCAAACCATTCTGAGATTTATTCCATAATTTTCCCATTTGCTGTTTCCTTCCCTTATTAAGGGAGGCCAATATAAACAGTGAATCCCAGTAACAATTCAGAGTCTTGTGGTGGTTTTATTTTCTGCCCTGTCCCCGTGCAGCTGCCAGGCACTTGGCACATCAGTGCTGGCCTGCAGGAGCTGCCCTTGGTGCCAGGTGAGTGCCCAGTGGGGTTTTGGGGCTTGCCCACCTCAGATACACATCCTTTGATCCCATAAGGAAGTCTCTGGGGAATGGAATGGTGTTGCTGGCTGTGGTGTTGGAATCCCCAGCTGGATTTGGGACAGTTTGGAAGGGGTTCCTCCAGACAGCCCAGTTCACCCAGAGTTTCTCTGTGGCTCCAGCAGGTTATGGGAGCTCTTAAATCAGAGCCCAGAGACTCACACAGCCTTGCAAGGCTTCTGTAAATTACAGCAGCACGGGGAGGGAGCTCTGGCTGTGGGCTTTTATCCCTGATTTATGGCCCTCCTCAGGAGAGCACAGGGAGGACAATGACTTCCACATGCTGAGTCAAACAAGAAACAGCCCAAACTTTGAGTTGTTTTGCTCTTTAGCTACTCCAGAAAGCCACAGCACACATTTTGGACCTGTCTGGGGCTCATATATCTTATCTGATAGGTGTTATCTGGTGAGAAATGATGTTCTGGTTCACTAAGGGCTGGGAGTTCTGGGCTGAGCCCACCCTGAGCCCCTGCTCTCTGCAGGGTCATGCTTTGATTTGCTTTATGAACTGAAGCTGCTCCCACTTGTGATGGCCTCTCCTGGCCCCAGCAGCATCCCTGGTCCCCAGGTGCTTCCCCTGACCTTCCAAATATTTTATGGAATATAAAATATGCTTCTGTAACGTAGAGCTGTTTCAGGAGGTTTATTAACATTTTATGTAGTGTACAATGTATGAAAGTAATGGTCCAGTTATTTATGTGACAAGGTGTCCCTGAAAATGTTCCTGTCTGTGCTGTTTTAATAAGGCACTAAAACACCATAACCCCCTGCTGCTGAAGCTTCTCAGCCCTCAATTCTATCCCTGCTGCAGCTCATGCAACATCTGCATTAAATCTGTTTTGTTAAGGTTTTCAGTTAATGCAATTTAACAGGAGCATTAAATCCTGGTGGGGTGTGGTTTTTGCCCTGTCCCAGTGAGAGGAGCAGTGACAGGGACAGGCTGCTGACACTGTGTTTAACACCTCTGACAAGTGCATTTACCCAGGGCAACGAGGGCATGCAGCACGAGCCTCGTGTGGAGCACTGTGTCAGAAACTGGTGGGACACTGGGGGTGTCCCAGGAGGTGGCACTCAGGGCTCTGGGCTGGGGACAAGGTGGGGACTCCAGGGCTTGGAGGTCCTTCCCAGCCTCAGAGATCCTGGGATTGTGTTCAGGCCATTTTCACTAGGAACAGTACCCAAGTCAAAGATGAGCTTTTTGGCCTGCTGGTCACATTACATTACAAAAATATCACATGATTTTTATTTTTTTTTTACTATTTTGTCAAGCACCTTCAGCACTTTGGAAGTTGTGTTATAAAGAACATTTTCCCTCAGGCAGCAATGGGTATGTTTGTTTATTTCATGCACACTTGGATAAGTCCCTTCCACCTGGCCAGAGGAGATAAATGCAGGTGTTTTTGTCTGAAAGTCTGAACAAATTAACCATGAGAAAAGCCACGTGGAAAACGAAGGGAATAATTTTGAGTTTGTCCTTATAAATGCAGGAAAGTGTGAAGGTGCATTTGTTTGGCAGTGAGAGGATGAATAAATAAATGAAATGTAGTGGCTACTGATGGTGGACAATGAAATGCTCTGAGATTCCTTTAAGTTTCAGCATAAAAAATAAAGTGAGGAAAACTTTTTTTTATTGTATTGTGGGGGGGAATAAAAGGAAGAAGCAATAGCTATTAAGTGCTGTCAGATAGCTGGTGGGCTTGTGTTCAGGAATCAGTCTGGATATCCGAGACAAAAATGAGCTCTGAAGTTCTTCTCTTTAATGCTGGCAAAATCTGCAGCAGTTTTGTCCCTGCTAAAGGCAGTGTTCTCAGGACACCCAGGGATGGGGCTGGCAGATGTGGGAGATGGAAGGGCTCTCCCTGCTCACTCCTTATTAGGTTCTGTTTTGTCGGGCCAGGGTTTTATGAGCCTTCAGAAGGGAACCTAACACACCCAAGGATAGCTTAGCTATTACCTTTGGAGGCAAATAATGAGCAGGATGGCTTCTGCGGCAGTGTTAGAAACAAAAAGGTTTAATAAAAGGCAAAATAACAAACAGAAAATCCGAGCCAGGTACAGAGGTCTGCCCCTGGTATAAACACCTTCACAAAAGCAGTTTATTTCTTTTGTCCTCCTCTTTTTCTACCTCATGGGCCAGGCGGGACTTTTTGGCTTCTATCCAATGAGGTGACCCCAAGGTTTTAGTGAAGTCTCTGGGGCCCTATGAGGTGGCTTTTCACCTGATCGTTGGGAGAAACTTCTGGGCTTCTTTCCTTTTTTTGGGGGGACAAAGGCTAGCTTTGCCACTCTGTCATTAGGGAGCGCTCTCCTACATTCCTACAACTCCTGGCTGCCCACGCTCTGAGATGTCCCAGAGCAGGAGGGCAGCACGGATGTGGAAGGGTTCTGCACCATCCCGAGGACATTCCAGTCTGGAAATGGAAGTGGGCAGCACAGTTGTGGAAGGGCTCTCCACCATCCTGAGGACATTCCAGTCTGGAAATGGAAGTGGGCAGCACGGATGTGGAAGGGTTCTGCACCATCCTGAGGACATTCCAGTGTGGAAATGGAAGTGGGCAGCACAGTTGTGGAAGGGCTCTCCACCATCCTGAGGACATTCCAGTCTGGAAATGGAAGTGGGCAGCACAGTTGTGGAAGGGCTCTCCACCATCCTGAGGACATTCCAGTCTGGAAATGGAAGTGGGCAGCACGGATGTGGAAGGGTTCTGCACCATCCTGAGGACATTCCAGTCTGGAAATGGAAGTGGGCAGCACAGTTGTGGAAGGGCTCTCCACCATCCTGAGGACATTCCAGTCTGGAAATGGAAGTGGGCAGCACGGATGTGGAAGGGTTCTGCACCATCCCGAGGACATTTCCATCTGGAAATGGAAGTGGGCAGCACAGATGTGGAAGGGTTCTGCACCATCCTGAGGACATTCCAGTCTGGAAATGGAAGTGGGCAGCACGGATGTGGAAGGGTTCTGCACCATCCCGAGGACATTTCCATCTGGAAATGGAAGTGGGCAGCACGGATGTGGAAGGGTTCTGCACCATCCTGAGGACATTCCAGTCTGGAAATGGAAGTGGGCAGCACGGATGTGGAAGGGTTCTGCACCATCCCGAGGACATTCCAGTGTGGAAATGGAAGTGGGCAGCACGGATGTGGAAGGGCTCTGCACCATCCCGAGGACATTCCAGTCTGGAAATGGAAGTGGGCAGCACGGATGTGGAAGGGTTCTGCACCATCCCGAGGACATTCCAGTGTGGAAATGGAAGTGGGCAGCACGGATGTGGAAGGGTTCTGCACCATCCCGAGGACATTCCAGTGTGGAAATGGAAGTGGGCAGCACGGATGTGGAAGGGTTCTGCGCCATCCCGAGGACATTCCAGTGTGGAAATGGAAGTGGGCAGCACAGATGTGGAAGGGCTCTCCACCATCCTGAGGACATTTCCATCTGGAAATGGAAGTGGGCAGCACGGATGTGGAAGGGCTCTGCACCATCCTGAGGATATTCCAGTCTGGAAATGGAAGTGGCAGCACGGGGGATGCTGATCCCTGCCTGCAGCCTGGCCAGGAGGAGAGGCACAGCCCTGCTGTGGCACTGAGCCTCGTCCTGTCCTGTCCTGTCCTTCCCCCAGCAGTGTCAGTGTCCCAGCCCTGCTGTCAGCGCTGGAAGCGGGCACAGCCCCCCAGGAGTCCCCCCAAACCCATTCAGTGCCTGCCTCAGCACCTCACCCCTCCTTGCTGCACGAGCAGCCTGGAAAAGGCAGGATCCGGGTCCCTCTCCTTCTGTGGCCCTGCAGAAGCCGTGGAATGAGCTGCAGACAGGAGCTGGAGTGTCTGATTCACATCACTTCTTAAATTTAATGAGCTCACAGCTGTGCCACCCATGTGCTTCAGCACTTGTCCCTTCCACGAGTTATTTCTGTCTCAGTCTGCTCAGGGAACAGCTGCAGGAGTGGTGGCTCTGCACTGGAGTACCTGAAAGCTGAATTTTTAGCAATATTTAACTGAGAATATTGCAGAAACTGACCCACACTTCTGAAGGTTTCACTGCTTAGTGAAAATTTTACTAAATTTAGGACTGCACATTAAATATTTTTTTCCTCTGGAGGCTGTTATATGTGGTTATACCACAATTTATTCTGGTTTTTGGGGTGAAAATCTGATCCTGAAGAGTGCTTGTTGTAAACAAATACGTAATTGTATTTATGGTGGTTAATGTGAATGACTGAGGTAAGCCCATAATTCTGGTTATTATGGAAAAGAAGTGCATGTAAGAACTATTTAAATGAGACAGGTAGAAGTAGAAATGCTAAATTTAATCAGTTAAGAAAAAGTAAAGGCAGGAAAGGGGGTTAATATGAAATCCTGGTTGGTCTAAATGCAATAAATCTTATTCTGAGAGGAAAAGCTGATTCTCTGAATGGGGGGCATGGACCAAAGCAGCTGAGTAAGAGCTAAATGAGAACCCATTTCCCTGCTTGTGGATTGAGTAAACTCTGCAGTGCTTTCTCCATGTGGGGCCACAGGAGTGCCTGACACACAGCCACAGGAAATCAGCAGCAGTATCTGTGGCAGCAGACGAGGATTTCTCTGGGACACACGGGATGTGAAGCTAAAATGGATTTTTGTTTGGTGATCCAAGGCACTGCTGCTGTTAGAATATAAAAAGGACAGTCCTGTGAGTTGCCAATTAACCTAAATTTACCCAAGGTGGGGAAAGAAGTTCTAATGCTTTGGGAAGGGTTTTCCTGGCCTTTCCTGTGCTTTAGGAAGGGTTTGCCTGGCTTTCCCTGTGCTTTGGAAAGGGTTTTCCTGGTTTTTCCTGTGATTTGGGAATGGGTTTTGTCTGGCTTTCCCTGTGCTTTGGGAATGAGTTTTTCCTGGCTTTTCTTGTGCTTTGGAAAGGGTTTTCCTGGCTTTTCCTGTGATTTTTGCCTGCCTTTTCCTGTGATTTTTGCCTGCCTTTTCCTGTGATTTTTGCCTGCCTTTTCCTGTGGTTTTTGCCTGTTTTTCCTGTGCTGTGGGAGGGGTTTTCCTGACTTTTCCTGTGCTTTGGGAAGGGTTTTCCTGGCTTTTCCTGCTGAGGGGTGTGCAGTGGGAGCTGGCACTGTGGCAGAGGTGCCCAGCAGGCAGAGGCTGCTGAGACCTGGCTCGGAGCACTGCAGGGACACCTTGGACCAGCCTGGGAGGAGGCTCAGCTGGGCTGGGCTTGTCACCTGCACCTGCAGGTTTTGCCTCTGCCCCCAGCCAAACGCTCTGATTTCTGCAGCTCTCCAGTAAATCAGCACAAATGCACTCTGACAACATCACAGCCACTTACAGACCTGCTGGTTCTGTCATATTGTCTGGCTGCACTGAAGAATAGAATATTTTGAACAGAGTATTTTGACACTGGAATTTGTATCAATGTTTCTTGTAAATTATCATCTACCCGGCTGCTTTACATAGCAGTATATTTATTTATTTATTACTGATTATTGATGGTATTCTTCCCTTTCTTTCAACTCTGACCATAAAGAAGAGCCCAAATCAATGATTTGCAATGACTCTGAAATGCCTGTAGTGTGTTTGTGAGGATGCTTCTGAGACCCTTTTTGTGGGCTTTAATGAGGTGCCCTAACCACTAATGAAGTGTGTTTCTCAGAAGACACCACAGCAATAAAAGCATCTTCTTGTGGTAAATACCATCTCTGGTGAAACACTGGAGAGCTTAACGTGTTTAAAAGCGTGCAGCAATTTAAAATCAAATTACAGGTTAATCAAATAACATCAGCTTTGCCTCATTTCAGTCCTGGAACAAGCACAGAATTGTGGATTTTAAACAAACACAGCACACGGCTGCAGCAGGTCAGGTCCAGCCTGGACGTGGCTCCTTGGCTCCATCAAACTTCCACATTTTCCACCTGGATGTTGTTTTCATTGGAGCTCTCCCAGTTGGAGCTGCTGGCTGCAGAAGGGGGGCTGATTGATTTTTATGCTAATCCTGGGTGAAAAGCAGCCGCTGTAGCCCCGGCTAATCCAGCTCACCGGGGCTGTACACAGGCAGATAAAGGCGGGGGATTTCACTGGGACGTGTTTAATCCCTGCCAGCCGGGCTTTCCCTGCCGCTCACCTGCGCTGGGATCTGCTCCTGTCCCTGCTGGGGACGCAGAAAGGATGGAAGAGCTTTCCCAGCCAGCTGGGCCCAGGAGGAGAATTCCCTGGCGTGGGCACTGCTGCTGGGTTCTGCTTTTGGTGGGCGCCCCTCTTCCCCAGCCAGAGCACAGCCCTGCTCTAACCAGGGAGGGATTTACAGCCCGCCCTAAATTTGATTTGTTCCCGCAAATGTTGTATGAAAAGGAGCTTGTTCTCTTTATTAAATACTCCCAGCCTGAGGGCACGGGTTATGCAGCATCATTACACCTGGTGGGAACGAATCCACCCTGCTCCCTTTGAAATGATTCATGGCAGGGGGTGGATCCAAGAAAATGGGGTTGGGATGTTCGCTCATCCAGCAGCTAATGAGAACTAGTGCATTTTAATGTCATTTATTTATTTCTTATTGGAGGGGTTTCACAGCTGGCTTGCAAGTAAAGCTGAGTTAATAGGAGAAATAAGAATTGGTGATTTTTGAGTGTGTTTATGGTAAAGAAGAAGACAAGGTTGTTAGCATGGAAACAGATTAGAAAAGATACATGAACATTTTTGTGAGCTAGATACGTGTATAAATAGATGTGTATATTATTAAATGTGTTTTATTGGATAACTAACTAATAAGACACATATACTAAATATACTTTATTAGATTTAGTATATTATTAGATGTGTTTTATTAAATTTTTGTAAAACTTTTGTTAATTACATTGATGTTAATTGCTTTGCACCAATGAATATAATAAGCTATTGTGATGTAGTTAGTGACTTAAAATCAGGCTTTATTAAGAGTATATAAGCTGGAGAACACGCAGAATAAAAAACTTTTTCTTCTTAGACCCTGATCATGTGTGTGTATGCCACATCTGACCTAACGGTGACAATTCCTCTCTATATATCTACATATAGATATGTATGCTTGTGTGTATATATATATATCTAATTTTTGTTGTATACTGGATGGGGCTCTGATTAACCTGTTCTAGTGGAACATTTCCTGACCATGGAATGGGGTTGGAGCTAAATGGTCTTTAAGGAGCCTTCCAATCGCAGCCTCTCTGTGATTCCATGATTTCTCAGTACAAGACTCAGGGCTGTGTGCCCCCTCTCCCCTGCACTAATTACCTGTGCATTCACTCAGCACCTCTGAACTGCCACACACAACACTGAACGCAGAATTAACTTCTTCTATAGTGCCTATAACAGAATTAAACCCCAGCTTAAGCAGGGCAGGCTTCAGTTATTAATCCTCCCATGAGCGACTATAATTATTTTTGCCAGCACTAATTTCATTTGCATATGTGTAGTTAAGGGAAGCAAGGGGGGCTGGGGGGTTTTGCTGAATGAAGCAGAGCTGATTTAAAGAAGGGAAAAAGCAGCAATGCCCTGCCAAAACCAGGCAAATGAACCACTCTAAGTGTTTCTGATCTCTGTGTGTGAGGGGATTCCTGGGAGAGTGTTGTTCTACATCTGTCAGGAGTGACTGGATGTGACAGGGAAGGTGACGGGGTGGTGGGGCTGAACAAACACTGCTCAGTTCTGCTTTCAAACCCAGCAAAAAGAATCACAAAGAGCTCCAGCTGAAGATGGGAACTCAGTTTTATTGGGCTTTGTCTCTCATTGGTGTGCTCGGAGTTCTGAGGTGATGCAAACACCTGATTGATTGTTGGACAAAGGACAGGAGCAAAATTCCATTTGGGCCAGTGGATGTGCCACGATTTTTTCCTTCCCAGGTTTTTAGGAAACTTCAATCTGTGTCACTGTGCTTTGTTTTGCAGGTTGTTGTGGCCTTGCCTGTCAGAGTGTGGGGGTTTGCTGGCAATGATTCCTGTTCCAGGCCAAAAAAAGCGCTCACGTAAGTCAGCTCAGATGGTTCCTCCTTTCCCTCCTTTCCCACAACTTATTTTTGGGTGCTGAAGTTGTCACTACCAGTTGGATGGGACAACACAGGCTTTGCGTTTTCCTTGTGCTGTGGCAGGAGAAGCAATTTCCATAAATTTTACTGGGATTTGCTTGGAAATGTATTCAGTGCCAGCTGGTGAAGGAGAGGTTTGGGAGGGACGTGGGTGGGCTGATGTGTGTCCACCTTTGGCCCTGTGGGCTGTGCAGCAAACAACCAGATCTCCCTTCCCCGGAGCCCTGAGAGCCTGGTGTCTCTTCAGTTCTTGCTGATATTTATTTTTGGCAAACAGTCTCAGCACCGAGCTCAGCTCTCTGTGCTCAGGGATGACCTCGAGCAGCTCTGAGGATCAAAAATGTGAGAAAAGAAGCTACAAATGCAACAGAGCTCACCAAACCTCTGCGGGGCACCCCGTGAGCGCCGTGGCACTGAGACACCATAAAAATATTATTAAAAATCTTATAAAAATAGGCATGTTAATAAGGGAGAGAAGTTGCCAAGGACTGGGGAGCAGCAGTATCTCAAAGCCACAGCTGGGAGTTGCACAAAGCTTTTTTCTTGCTCAACAGGCAGAGTGAAATAAATTTATTTTATTAATGGAAATCTGGTTTTCCAATAAGAGAGCTCAGAAGGCAGAGGGCAAGAAAAGGGAATGGTCAACTTAAGTTCTTAATGCATGGCATTTTAAACTCCTTCCTTTTTACAAATGTTTAATTCATCACTGAATATTCCTTCTTTTAGTGCTGCTGAAACTGAGTCAGAAATAAGAAATCCTCCAAGACCTTGGTCCGTGCAGTCACAAATGTTCCACATGATTTGTGTTGAAATCTTCAGTGCTGGACAACTCTGTACATTTAATATTGAACTCCTGATTTTCCAGCTTGTTTCCTAACTGCACAGTGGGTTTATGTGTCAGTCCAGTCTTCCCACACTGGGTCTAAGTTTATCCAGTTAATTTGCTCAAAGCCAAGTGTTGAATGTCTAGATAAGCCTTGTTATTAATTAAATCCCTTCCCTCCATATTGCTGCTCATAAAGTGAATTTAACATTAAAATAAGGACCATCTTATTTTTGTCCCAGGAGCTCTCAGTGGTTTCCAGAGCTTCTGTCTGTGCAGTCTCCTGTCAGTGTGGAGCCAATTAAAGCACAATTAACCCATTTGTCTGAGGGGCTCAAACACAGGCCTGGTGTGGGACCCAAATGCTGGGCTGGAAGCAGCTGGTGATGTGAAGGGAAAAGGGGAGAGGAGTGTTGGGCGAGGGAAAGAAATGGAAATAACATTGTTCAGTAAGATGTGAATGAATTTCAGGTGATGTTTACCATGTTTGCCATGACTGGCTCTGGCTCTGGTTTCCATCTTCCAAGCAAACATCCAACAGTTCTGCTGGCCCATCCCTTGTGGATGCTTGCTGTAGAACTGCTGTCCCAGCTTTAACACCCCAAAGCTCTTTGCTAAGTGGAGAATTGCTCTCAGGCTGAGGAATTAATAGCAAAGTTTCCCTGACAGAAAGAGCCAGGCATTCATCCCACAGCAATTGTTCCCAGAACTGGCAAATACAAATTAAAGCACTTTGCTGCTGCATTTCTTTTTTTCTGTGAAGGTCTTTATTTATTACATTTGCTGTTTAGGTTTGCAGTCTCAGCCCTATATACAGTTACACACAAATTACACATGAAAACAAAATGTGGCTGGAGACAAGAATGAATGCTATCACTGAAAGAAATGATTGCTTTCAGAAATATAGCCAAACCTACCTCGTTCTCTTGTCTAAAAACTGAGTTTTGCTCCTCAGGACCTTTGTCAGACTGAGTAAAAAGATGTTCTGGCATTAACTCTTTTGTGCTGAGGGTTTTCCTGTTTTTCAGGGAAGGAAGAAGCTGCACCTGACCATCCCCAGGGGTGCACACGTGCCAGGGCCAGCACTGGTGTGTGAAGGACCATCCCCAGTGTCTGAAGAGGGCACAGGGACACTCTCACCGTTAATAAAGGGTTCTCTGGAAAGCTCTCCAACACAGCTGGAGTGCCAAAATGACTTCAAGTGCTCACAAACTCCACTTATGGGGCTGCAACTCAGCTGAGAGCAAGAGCTCCTGCTTTCTCCACAGAACGTGGGAGTTGTTCGATCCCACAGCTTTCAATGACTTCAGAGTAAAAGGAAAGGTATTTCAAAGGAAGTCAAACACTTTCACCAGTGACAAACTTCCCCCAAGGTCTGATTGATGGTTGGAGTGAGCTCTGTAGAGCAGAGCTCCTTGAGGTGTGTGCTGGCTGAGGGGAGAGGGGAGCAGCCGAGCTTGGGTCACAAATCTGTCCTTGCTGCTGCCTTCTGTTGAACTTCAGCGTGTGCTGTTGTGTAATGGACAGAGAAAAACACATCTGAAAGCAGCAAACGTGAAAGGGAAGGATGCACTGAAATAACACCAGATGGACACTGTGCAGGAGGAGGAGACCCCTGAGCCAGAGACTGAGTCACTCGAGGGTCAAACTGAGCAACCGCCAGGAGTTCAACACTCTGCATTGCTGTTCTTCAGTGACAGAGGTATTTGTTGCATTTAGTAACAATTAAATGAGCTTTTCTAGTTTTTGTAAGAGTCAGTTTTTCAGGCCGTTTTAATTAATGTGTATTTGTCTAAAAGTGCCAAAGCCTGGGAAGGATCTGGCAGTGCCAAACCACCTTTATTTCCCTAGCTCGAGGTGAGGAGAGCCTGTCTGCCCTGGTTAGGCTGGTCTGCCCAGGAGCCTGAATTTAGCTGACACACAGATGACACCCCCAGCAGCTCTTCCCTTCCCCAGAGTTATTCCCATCTGTTTCTGAGGAGAGGAAAAGCAATTCAGGTGCTGGGTTGGTTTTGTTGCTGTTTTGTTCAGGAGAGAGCAGGCTCTGCTTCCTCCAGGTGCAACCTTCATCCACCAAGCAGATTGATTTTTTATTTTAATGTGGGGCTAGAGGGATTTCATCCCTGTAGGTGTGGGAGCAGGACCTGCACAGGGTTCCATCTTCCCCTGCTGGAAATTCTTCATGGATATCCAGGTTCAGGGCACGTGGATGGTGGCTTGGCCACATCTGGACCTGTCACCTCCACCTGCTCAGGGCTGAGGGGCATCAGGTGGTCATGGGCTTAGCAAAACCACAAAATAGCCCAAAATCAAGGGGTTTCCAGGGGCCCTGCAGCAGGCAGCTCCCCCTGTCCCCTGCACAACCTCAGGGTGAGGATGGGGAGAGGCTTGGGAGCATCTCACTGAAACTCCTCTCTGCTGATGCCCAAATTTGCAGCACAGGGAAAATCACAGCCTTTATGCAGTACTGGAGAAAATAAGCAGAACTTTCCATCCCTAAACTGTAAAAGTGAGAGTTGAAAATCCTGGAAATGCTTCATACACTTAAAAAATCCAGGACTCCATTTCTGTATTTTTCTGATTGTTGCTGCACTTTCAGAAGCTCTCATTTCACACGTGGAAATTGGTGATGAGCAGATTAAGGGATTTCCTACCACCTGTGGACTTATTAGAAAGAGCAGATGCTGGTAATGCTGGACAGAGAATTCTAGCTTGGAATTCAGGCTTCTTTCATTTGCACATTTCTGAGAAATGGAATATATGTGGCTCCTAATGATCTAAGTTATTAGGAAAAGAAAGCTTTAAGGGATCTGGCCCCGAGACTGTGTCCTATTAATTCTAAATATAAAATAATTTCTCTGATGACAATGGAAAACTGCACAGTAATTACAGTGGCCCAAGAGAAGAAATTACTGTGCAGTCTCAAGTTATCAAACAGCTCCAACCTTTTTTAATATCACAGACATACTTAGGCTTCATGCAAGAAAAGCAAAGTACCCCAAGGTAGTCTAATTTCATCTCCCAGCAAACAGAAATCTTTTTTTTCTGTGAATGCAAATCACATTTTTATTACAGCAAAGAGCAACGAGTCCTTTTTTTTTTTTTTTTCCTTTTAGCTCATTGGAAACACAGCTGATGTAATTGGACAATTGATGTAATTGCAAATGCAACTGCAGTAATTGCACATGCAAATAAGGGATTGTTCTCAGGGCTATAAAACTGGTGGGAGCAGGTACAATGTACTCCTGCATTGCCTGGCTCATAATTGGATGGGTGTTTTGCACCAAGCCTTTAATGCAGCTCCTTCCTCCTTATTTATCTGGGAACAGCTCCGTTCCCTAAATATGAAATATCCTTTACACAGCAAGCAATAAAAATAATGGGTTCCCCATAATACTCAGGGCTGGGAACGCATTATTTCTAAACTGTGGTGCCTTTTACTTTATGGAGAGTGAAATAAACACTTACTGGAGATAAAACCTGCTCTGAGCTCCACAGCCACCAGGAGCCCCCGGAGCGTTTGCTGGCTCCATGGCAGGGGGAGGGGAGCGTGGCAGGCAATGGTTTATGGTGGTTTTTTCAAACCTGTTGGTGCTAATGATAACATTTTAAATGTAATAACTTTTCCTCTCACTCCTTATCTTTGCAGTTTCCTTGGCATCAGCAGCTGCTCTGTGCTGAAATCCTCCTCTGTGTGTGAGGAAAGCCAGGAGTTAGTGCAGCCCCAGTGTTGCACAGCTCTGTGCCCAGCAGGGAGCTGGGCACACTCAGCTCATTCCCTGGGCTGGGAAAACACCTCTTCTTGTTTTCCCCTCCTTTTTTACCCCCTGACTGCAGTGCAGGCAGCAGCAGAGTGTTCCAACAGCACCAGGCTTTAAGGGAACTGGTGGAGCCAGATCCAGGTAAAATGAGTTTAATACATTGAATTTATTACTTTTTTTTGTGTTATCCAAAGTAGGACTGCACACAAGCTCCACATCTGCTGTGAAAGAAAACTTTGAGTTTATGAGGCAAGCAAAACCTCAGGCTGGGATATCATTGTTGGTAAATCCAGTGGCACTACAGGGATCAGATAAAGATCCCAGTGATGCCCCCTGACATTTGAGAGGGGCAGGAAACATCCTGTGTGTGTGGCAGGAAGGGAAATGAGGGAGAGCAGGGCCGTGTGGGGATCAGCAGAGATCAATTGCAGTGTACAGGAAATGCTTTTCCCAACAATCCCAGAAACATCTCCTCCAATTCATATTTAGAGCTCGAGGGATCCCCAGGAAGAGCTGTGACATCTTATTTCCCACAGTGTGCTGGGCCAAGAAAGGAGCAGGAAAAATACCTTCCCATTCACTTAATTATGGCCCAAGGAATAAATTATTCAAATTAAGCCACCATTTCTATCCTGGTGTGGCCACTCTGCATCCAGAATAGCTCCAGGACTGACCCAGGGGTGATGTGAGCCCCCTTTTTCCTCTCTGTGGGGCCAGTTCCTGTATTTGTCCACATTCCTGCCTCAAGCTCCACGTTCCTCATCCCTCTCTGAACACTGGAGTGACTCTTGGGACAATGGTAATGAAGAGAGAGTTGGATTCCCAAAGGCTGTGCTTCCTCCTGAATCCCTCCCTGGCAGGGTGGTGCTGTACGGAAAAATTCATGGGTTCTTGCTCTGATGAAGAATTGGTGGCCTGGCACTGCCAGTCTGGGTTGCTCAGACTTTTCCTCAGTGCAGTCTGGCAATTCCTGTTCCAAAGCTGGTTCTCTGCAGGCCCAGAGGTGCCCAGAGCCCTGAGGCTCACCCTGCACAGGAGGGCTGTGGTCTGCAGGGATCAAACCCTGGAAATGACCTGGGTCAGGTGGGCAGCTCCAGCTCTGGCCTCCAGCAGTGCTCTGTGCGTGTCTGGACAAGGGAAGGGCTGTGGCACTGCCTGAATTACATTTGAGAGCAGGGTTATTTGCAGGTTCTTGCTCTGTTTGAGCTCCCTGGGAAGGCCCTGCTGAGCTTTGTTGAACAAACACTTCTGTGAGATGGGAACTTGATCTTCACATGACATTTATAGCTTGATAGGAAGAACCTCTGGCTTAATCTGTTCCACTGAGAGATGGGGATTTCTTTTATTTATCAAACCCAAGTGCTGCTTTGGGGTTAGCTCTTCAGCTGATGTGCTCCAGCGTGGGAGAGTGTCAGATCTGGTGGAGAAATTCCAGTGTAACTAAAGGCTTTATGCTTCCCTCATTTCACCTGCTCTCATTTTCTCTCTCTTAATTCCCGTGGAAAGACAATGTGGTTAACTTTGGATCGTGTTTATTCTCAGAGTGAGAGCTTCCACTGCTCAGCCACGCTGTCCATGGGCTGGGAATGCCACTCCTCTGGGCCAGGGCATCCTCACACTCCTGCTGGGCAGGTGAGCTCGTTTTGCCTCAGTGGCACAATGGCTTGGGTTGGAGGAGACCCTAAAGATGGTTCCAGCCCTGGCATTCCTTCCCTGGAGCAGGTGATGAGGGAATGGTCAGTCCAAGGCTCCTTCCCCTGGAGCAGGGCTGGAATGCTGCAGCTCCAGATGCACGGAGCTGTGTGACACCAGTGGGTGAGACAGGAATGAAATCTGTGCCTTGGGGAGCAGTGGGTGCAGGTTTTTAAAGGGGAAGGTGATGCCAGCCCTCAGTGGGACTGAGCTGTTCCCGTGCCACGATTCCCAGGGCTGTTCCTGTGCTAAGATTCCCAGGGCTGCTCCCCTCCTGGCCCTGAGCTGAGCTGAGGCTCCAGCAAGCTCTATTGCAAAACCCCAAACTGGGCCTTGTATTAAAAGCAATCCCCATATGGTGGCAGCCTTTTGAAGGAGATGGGGAAAACCTCCCTCACTGAGTGTTTGTTTTAATGCAGCCAGAAAGAAAACCAGAGCCTGTGGAATGGCTCTCCTCAGGTCCATGGGGAAAATGGGCATCTCTGGAGCACTTCCACAGAAACCTGGGAGAGGGAGAGGCTTTCCAGTTCCTTGCTAACAGGATTATTTCCATTCTTGGCCTTTCCATCAGGACAGGAGTGGGTTTAATCATTTCCATCACTTCTCAAGTGCTTACACAGTCAAAGTCTTAGATAAATACAATTTTTACCTTTGTGTAATAGTCTTATATTTTCATAGAGTAAAACTATGTTTTAGGCTAAAAAAAGATGTGAAATTTCAAATGGGCAGTGCAAACATGCAGTTTTAGTGTAAGAATGTACTGAGGGCTGTAAGGACACAAACCCATGAGCACATAACCAGAATCAACCCAATGTGTCTGCATGCACAGATATAAAAATACCAGCTTCATTAGCAGGGTGAAGACTTTGTGTGAGTCCCTCTGGAGAGCTGCCAGTATAACAAAATAGATGCAATATCATAAATACAGGACCCAATACAACAAATCCAGGTCCCACTTCTGTTATCTGTGCTGTGCTGAGTGCCTCAGCAGAGGCTGCACGGCGATGTTGGAAGAGTTTGTTCCTCTTCCCTGAGCCCTTTCTGCTGCTGTTCAGCAAATTCCAAAATGAGGAGTTCAGCAGAGTCCTCCTTGTTCCCAGCAGCTTTTGGAGAGCCAGGAGCCCTGTGCTGGCAGCTCCTCTGCTGGGGCAGGAAAGGCAATCCGTGCCCTGAGGGGAGCAGGGATCGTCTCTGCTGGAGATGTAAATCCTGTCAGTCAGGGCATGAACTGGACAGCACGCTGGGAAAGTGGGGTTAATTCCCTTAATTGCCCATTAGGCCTTGCTCCTTCCTCCTCCTCCTCCTCCCATTGCTGAGAAGGGTCCTGGGAAGCTCTGCCAGCCCTGCAGGGTTTGGGGCTCTCCAGAGGGTGTGCTGGGCAGCACTGCTCTGACTGAGGAAAGGCTCCCGTTGACTCAGTGCAAGGAGAAATTTCCTTTTCTCCCTTTTCCCTTGGTTCAGTGAGTGCTGCCCACCAGAATCACTCAGCTCAGGTGGGTTTGGGGCTCGGGGCTCTCCAGAGGGCGTGCTGGGCAGCACTGCTCTGACTGAGGAAAGGCTCCCATTGACTCAGTGCAAGGAAGATTTCATTTTTTCCCCTTTTCCCTTGGTTCAGTGAGTGCTGCCCACCAGAATCGCTCAGCTCAGGTGGGTTTGGGGCTCGGGGCTCTCCAGAGGGCGTGCTGGGCAGCACTGCTGTAATGGAGGAAAGGCTCCCATTGACTCAGTGCAAGGCAGATTTCATTTTTATTCCCCTTTTCCCTTGGTTCAGTGAGTGCTGCCCACCAGAATCACTCAGCTCAGGCGAGCAGGGATGCTGGCAGGCAGCACAGGTCCCAACACCACGGCACAGTGGCAGTGTGTGCCCCTGAGCTGTGGCAGGGAGGAGCAGAGCCAGGAGAGCTTCTGAGGGCAGCTTTGGAGCTCTGGTGCTTGGCAGTGTTTTCTTTCTCGCTGCTGCCCTGAAATGACCTGCTCCTGCAAGCTTTGTCCCCCAGTGGAAATAAAGAAGGAGGGAGAGGGTGATGTGCAGATGTGCAGTGTGGGGAGCTCTGGGTGCCTGCAGTGCCAGCCCCCCCTGGGGTGTTTTTCCCTGTTCAAGAAGCAGCAGCACGGGAACATCCCCTCTTTGGAGTTCTCAGGGTGCTGTGTGCTGGTTAAGGCTTCCAATGATGCCCAAACCCCAATGAAAGCCCCAGTCAGGGATGTTTTCTTTGCTGTGATGAGATCTGTGTACCCCCGAGCCATTCTGGGCATGGGGATGGGTTTGGGGGTTTTATTTGCACCCAGCAGGGGCAGGTTTGACTTTTGGGGTCTGCACCCTCCAGCCCAAGGGGTTTATAAGGATGGAATCCTCCCTGGCAGGGTGGGCAGGGGCTGGGATGGAATTCCCAGAGCAGCTGGGGCTGCCCCTGGATCCCTGGCAGTGCCCAGGGCCAGGCTGGGCACTGGGGCTGGAGCACCTGGGACAGTGGTAGGTGTCCCTGCCATGGCAGGGTGGCACAAATCATCTTGAATGTCCCTTGCACCCCAGAGCAGTGTGAGATTCTATGAACTCTGAGTGGGAAGGGACTCCCAGGGTTCACCAAGCCCAGCTCCTGGCCCTGCACAGCCCAGCAGTGCTGGGCCCCCTTCCCAGGGAAGGATTCTTGTCCTGGAGCCTCTCTGTGCTCAGCCCAAAGCCCCCTCTGTGCCCGGGGGAAGGCACTGGGCTCCTTGGCCTCTCTCCACCCTTGGCTCAGGGAAGTGCAGTGTCTGTGCTGACTGGAGAGTCCCAGCCTGCTTATTGTTTTAGAAATAAAGATATTAGCATGCAAATGACTCTGGGAGGTGTTTCTTCTCATTAGAGGAGGGAGATCGTTTGATGAAGGGTGCAGCGTGCTCCATCTGTAAAAGGGTTCAGCAGATTTGTCTTGTCTCCAGGGCTCTCTCACCACGAGAGCTCGGGGAGTGCAGCAGGGAAGGCTCAGGAGACAAATGGTTTGTGACACTCGGGTTACCTTTGCTGTGCAAGGTGGGCGTGAAATGTTTTATGGGGAGACAAAAAAGATGATGGGCAATTAACTACAAACTCATGCAGCAGGTTTATCATATGCTCAGCTCATCCATCTGTGTCTCAGTCTCCAGCAGACTCATGAGTTTCATCAAGAAAGCCATTTTCAAACTGGCAGAGCAAAACAGATCGCTCCTGCCTGCGAGCTGCACCGAGGCTTGCAGTGCTTTTATCATCTGTTTATGGTTTACAGATGCAAAATACACATGTAGGAGGAGGGAGGGGGGCAGATGCTTCTCCCCTTGCAGGGGGCATGCTTGGAATATTCCTCGCCCAGGGAGCAGTTGTGCAGATGCTCGTGTGCATGGGAGTGGCTTTGCTCAGCTGCAGGCAGAGGAGTCCTGTGGGACGGGGTGCTGAGCACGGGTGGAGCTGCACTGACATCCCAGCCCTGGCCTGTGGGGTGAGAGCGTGGCTCAGGCACTGCAGAGGAGGGATGAGCGGGGATTGGTGACTGGACTGGTGTGGAGCAGGTTGGTGCTGGTTCTCCCTCTGCTGCAGATGGTCTGGGTGAGCCCAGGTCAGTCACTTGGTCTGGCTGTAACTCGGTTTTCGGTCTGTAAACTCACACAATCATGGAATGGTTGGGTTTGAAAGACTTAAATCCCACCCAGTGCCACCCCTGCCATGGCAGGGACACCTCCCACTGTCCCAGGGACACCTCCCACTGTCCCAGGTGCTCCAGCCCCAGTGCCCAGCCTGGCCTTGGCACTGCCAGGGATCCAGGGGCAGCCCCAGCTGTGCCAGGGCCTGCCCACCCTGCCAGGGAACAATTCCTAATTCCCGATATTCCATCTGTCCCTGCCCCTGTCACTGTGAAGCAGTGTCCTGTCACTCCATGCCCTTGTAAAGTCTTTCTCATCTCTTGCTGACTGCCTTCAAGTCAGAATAGTTGTTGTTTTTTTGATCTGTTTGTGCTAAGTCAGTTAATGCTTCACAATTGCCCCCTCAATATTATGCCAATGAATATCTTATTGGAGCCATTTAAGTACTAATCTTCCATAAATAATTTTTTCCTTAACTAATTACTTGTACACAGTCTTTCCAGACTGGTTAAAAAAAGATATTGATTTTCAGAATCAAAGGTAATTATTTTTATCCCTTGAATCTTCAAGGGCCTCTTCTCTTTTCAGCCTCTAAATGCAAGTGCTGCACAAAAAGCACACGGCTCTTCCCTGGGGAGCAGGCAGGGAGGGAATGGAGGGTGTGGGAGCTCAGGACAAACCCGTGCCAGTGCCACAGAGCCTGTCCCTGCGCTGGGCAGGGGCTGAATTCCCCCGGGCACGGGGGAATTCCTCATTCAGCAGCCTGATAAAGGATGGGCTGGTGCAGGTCCTGGCTCTGCCCCGGGAGCACAACCCCCTCCCCACAGCTCCCAGCTGTACTTTTCCATGCCCTGCTCCACTTTCCTTGCAGGAAAACCACTCCAGCAAAGCAGTGCCCTAATTTTGTATTAATTTGCCCAATACATGTACATTTTTATTGCCTTAGAACACTGCTGCAGCTCTGAGGCTCCAGAGAGGGAAATGCTGCCTTTGAATCCCCTCCCTGGCCACTGGCTGGAGGAAGGGAGCTCCTGGAGGAAGATATTGGCCTTGTGGACTTTGCTGACAGTCCATAAATCACAGTTTTGTCAGCCCAAGGAGGTGCCATAAAGAGAGCAGATTAAAGGAGATTAGTTCTGCCAGGTGCCTGCAGGGAGGATTTACAGCTCCCCCTGCCCCCCAGGAGCTGCAGGGGGCTCAGGGAATCCTCCTGTGGCACCTGCAGCTGTCCTGGGGAGGGCAAGCAGGGACCAGGACAGGCTGGGGGTAATTCTTCCATCTCTCTTGGGTTTGGAGGAGGAGAATTCCTGATTTCTGTCACCATGTTTGCAATCTGTAGAACCAAAGGCTGCTGGAATGGAAAGCGTTGGGTTGGGTTGGGAGGGGCCTTAAAGCTGGTCCCATTCCAGCCTGCCCTGGCAGGGACACCTCCCTCTGTGTGAAACATGCCCAGGTGATGGGGACTGATCCCTCAGGACACTCGTGGGACGCCCAGGACAGCAAGGGCAGGCTGTGAAGGCAGAGGAGGAGGAGAGATCCCAACAAGCACCAGTTCAGGTGCCATCATCAGCTGGGTTTGGCTAAAAACATCCCAAAAGCAGAGCTGCTGTTGGCTCTTGTGCTACCCTGCAATCTGGGCACCAAAAAAGTCGTGGAAAATGTGAATTCCCTTTGGGAGTGCCAGTGGGGTGTCATTCATCCCTGGGTTTGTGCTGGCTCAGGAAGGCTTCACAAGCCTGGTTTGCAAGGCTCAGAGCTCCCCTGGACTCAGCCAGGAGTGAAGGGAGGGGTTCAGGGCAGCCCCTGCCAGAAACACCTGGGAAGATGGGATAGGAGAGCCAGGAATGAGGAAGGGAGAGCTTTTCCTGGAGAGTCCCAGAGGAGTGGGGGCTGTCACAGACGGGCTGCACTGAGCATGGTTTGAGATCTGGCAGAGACAGGAGCCTCCATCCCTTGGCTGGGAGCAAGAGCCACTGACTGTGGAGCCACTGCCAGCTCAGGTGAGACAAAACGTGCCTTTGTTCCCTCCCTGCTGCACAGAGAGGCAGGACAACCCTGTCCTCTGATGGAATCCCTGTCCCCTGATGGAATCCCTGTCCCCTGCTGGAATCCCTGTCCCCTGCTGGAATCCCTTTCCTCTGATGGAATCCCTGTCCCCTGATGGAATCCCTGTCCCCTGATGGAATCCTTTTCCTCTGATGGAATCCCTGTCCCCTGATGGAATCCCTGTCCTCTGATGGAATCCCTTTCCTCTGATGGAATCCCTGTCCCCTGATGGAATCCCTGTCCCCTGATGGAATCCCTTTCCTCTGATGGAATCCTTTTCCTCTGATGGAATCCCTGTCCCCTGATGGAATCCCTGTCCTCTGATGGAATCCCTTTCCTCTGATGGAATCCCTGTCCCCTGATGGAATCCCTGTCCCCTGATGGAATCCCTGTCCTCTGATGGAATCCCTTTCCTCTGATGGAATCCCTGTCCCCTGATGGAATCCCTGTCCCCTGATGGAATCTCTGTCCCCTGATGGAATCCCTGTCCCCTGATGGAATCCCTTTCCCCTGATGGAATCCTTTTCCTCTGATGGAATCCCTTTCCCCTGATGGAATCCCTTTCCTCTGATGGAATCCCTGTCCCCTGATGGAATCCCTGTCCCCTGATGGAATCCCTGTCCCCTGATGGAATCTCTGTCCCCTGATGGAATCCCTGTCCCCTGATGGAATCCCTTTCCCCTGATGGAATCCCTTTCCTCTGATGGAATCCCTGTCCCCTGATGGAATCCCTGTCCCCTGATGGAATCCCTTTCCCCTGATGGAATCCTTTTCCTCTGATGGAATCCCTGTCCCCTGATGGAATCCCTTTCCTCTGATGGAATCCCTTTCCCCTGATGGAATCCCTGTCCCCTGATGGAATCCCTTTCCTCTGATGGGCAGGCTTTGATCAAGCCTTGCACGGCGCCCCAGGGGCCTGAGCTGTGTGCCTGCATCCCTAAAGAAATGTTTCTGCTCGAATTTCACCTGAATTTTGCACGGGTAGAATGCCTTCCATCCCGCTTTTTCTGCCTCGTTTTCAACAGCAATTTCCTGTTTTCCAATAGAAATGCAGATGTTTGATAAGTCCTGATAACGGGATGCTGCAAATCTGTCAGTGTAATGATTTCTCTGCAGTCTGGAAGGTGCCACTGTGGTTCTTATTTTGATCACAGGGTGCTACAGAGAGAAAACCTGCTGGAAAAAGGAACTGTGAGCCTGTAGAGAGCACCTTTCCCATTTTCCTGCTTCTCTCTAATGTTTTTGGTAAAGTCTTTGGAAAATCCTCTTTTACATTATTTTTAAAAGGGATACAAGGTGAGGGCATGGGGGTTTAAATGGTTGTTGTTAATAGATAAATATAAAAATCAGAATTTAAATAGAAATATTATTGTGTATCTTATCATTTCAAAAAGCCAGTTTATTTCTACAGTCACTTTGAAATACTTGGAGATAATTTTCCTTTCATATTTTCCATTTCTAGTCTATCATATCCATGAGAATTACTTGATAACCTGAATTTCCCTGTGGTTTATTTATCTGTGGAGGAACTGGTCTGGAGAGCACAAGTCCATCCAGAAGTGTCTGTTTTGCTTGATGGGACATTTGCTCCCTCTCAGAGATGGAATAATCTGTCCCCATCTGACTCACTGAAGGAAATGAAATGCAAAATAAGCAGGGAAAGGGAAGCTGTGATGATAAAATATGAGATATTTGTTAATGTGCATCGTGCACACGTTCAGAGCCTCCAAATGGGGCCCTAAAATTTATCTGAATTCTCCAATGTTCCCTCCTTGCTGGGGAGTAACAGCCCTGCCAAGCCAGCAGCACAACCTGGGGAGCACCAGTGTGGGGAAACTGGGGCTGTTTCAAGGGTTTCAAATTCAAAATAAATAATAATCTATAATCTATAATATTGCATCTATAATATTACATATATAATATATAATAACATATTCAAAATAATAGATAATGTATAATATTATATAATAATATAACATAATGATAGATAACCAAGCCATTCTCAAAGTGGTCAGCTGAATGCATTTTAAAGCAATTAATTCCTGGTTAATTGCCGTGCAGGTTACTATGCTGTGCAATAGAATTCCTGGGCATTTTTGTTGCCACGATGTGAATTTTTGTGCCTGGGCTGACAACCCTGAGGCAGCTGCACAGCTTCTGCCTGGTGTACAAATCTCAAAGAGGTGCTCATCAATTTTTTAAAGCCATGAGCTGGCAGTGATTCGGTGAAACAACCGAACTGAATGAAAATCATGACATTGGGAAGCTTAATTAAAATAACTGCTGATATGAAGGGTTAAGGGATAAGAGCTGTACATGATGATGATAATAATAATAACAATAATAGTAATAATAACAATAACAAAATAATAATAATAATAATAATAATTAATAATAATAATGGAAGTGTGTGCAAGAAGCTTTCCCACCTGCTGGCCACTGGCTGTCCCTGGTCACTGCAGCTCTGGGCTCTGTTTGCCATGCTGGATAACTCTGGAAAAGCCTTCTCCAGGATGGGACAAAGCCCTGGCGTTTGAAACTCCTCCTGGAGCCAGGAACTGCTTCCCAGGGGAACTCTGCTGCCACTGAGGAGCTCCTGGATGGAGAAAAGCATGATGGAGCCCCAGGTGTGAGGCCTGGCTGCAGCACAGGTAAAATGCAGATTTTCCTCTGGGATGCAGCCTTGGCCACGGGAGGAGCTGTGCTCTGCCTGGGGAACATCCAGGAAAGAGAATGCAGACATTTTAAAGCCAGTTCTGGCTGTTTTTCAGACCTGAGCTGTGCTTTTGTACGTACTTGGGTATTTGAAAAGCCTAAATTAGCATTCAGAGAGCTGTTGGCAGTTTGGGGGCCAGACTTTGCTCTTATTTCCCTCTGTACAAAGCAGGAATGTGCAAGGAGAAATTGGCAGCACACCAGGCCAGAGCTGAGCTTGGTGAGAGAAGGTTTCTGGAATTGCTTTGCTCTTCTTGAGGTGCTCCTCTGGGGCAGGGCTGGGTTGGGGCTCCTCTGGGGCTGCCCTGGGCTCTGGGCACGTGCCAGCCCAGCTCCTGGGCACCCCCCTGGTGAAACCCTGGCTGCTCCCGAGTCCAGCCCTGCCCTGCTGCCTGTGATTCATGTTTGATGCTCCCTGGCTGCTGCCAGCGGTGCTCCAGGTGTCCTGTGCCTCCTGCCAGCCTGCCACCCCAGTGCTGAGCAGTGCCAGGCTGGCCAGAGGCTCCCGGAGCTCCTCCTGGGCTGGCATTGTTCATCCTGTGTTTGGGCTGGAAGGCACAGGGAGGTTTGGGAGGCAGAGCTGAATTGCTGCAGCAGAGAGGAAGCGGTGGAGGTTTCCAGCTCCTGCAGTGCCCAAAGCCAGGCTGGGCACAGGGCCTGGAGCCAGCTGGGGCAGTGAAGGTGTCCCTGCCCCTGGTGTGGCACTGCGTGGGCTCTGAGGTCCTTCCAACCCAAATTTGGGATTCTGTGATCCCATAAAATCACAGCTTGCGGTTGTTGAGCTTTGGGCACCTCCTTTGTGTCCTGTCCTTTCCTGTTTGCTGCAGAGGATGGAGGATTTGGGGTGGTGAGGAAAGGAGGGGCTGAGCTTTGGCTCCAGGCTCCAGGAGAGTGGCACTCACAGGCAGCTGCACAGGTTTGGAATTATTCTGGGAAATGTTTGGGCTCTGAGACCCAAACCCAACAGACTGAGAGCCTGTGGGACATGGAAAGACCTTGGAGCCCCGAGCACCCCCACTCTGCCTGCAGGGAGCAGCCAGAAGTGCTTTGTTCCTCAGTTTCCCCAGCAGGAATTAGAAACATTCCTCATTTAGGAGTTAATTTTCACTTTTTCATTTTTAAGGCTGTTATCACGTGAAGCATTTCCCTCAGTGCAGACACAGGGCTCAGGTTTGAGGGCTGGGGGCTCCTGAAGTGAGTCCTAAACAGAGAATTCCTGCAATAAATGGATCATTCTTTGGTTTGATGCTAACAGAGAGTCTGGCTCCGCTGGGTGGTCAGAGGGTGCCATGGTTGGGTCACTTTGCCTTTCCTACCTCTGTAATGAATTCTGGATCAAATGCTGCTGTGTTTGTACCTCTAGCAGCTCCCACTGGGGGAAGGAGGCTGGGGGAATATTATTGTTCAAGCAGTTTAGGACTAAGAAGGCATGAATCACTTTTATGGGAGAAGAAGAATATGTTTAATTTTGAGTTTGCTATTCCTTGGCTTCGTGCAGCCTGCTCTGCTCCTGGGTTTTGTGGCAGAGGGAGACAAGAGCTGCTGCACTGTCGGGGCTGATGAATGCCCTGGAGGAACCTAATGGTTATGGGATTACTGCGTGTTTGAAGGGTCTGACACGGCAGATAATTCCTCCCTGCTCCCCCTGCCCTGGCAGCACAAGATTTAGACTTGCTGATGCTCCTGAGGAGCTGTCCCAGGCCCAGAGATGCTGGGGATAAGGTAAATAACCTCTCTGGCCACGGGCAGCTTATCTAAATGAAACCCAGCTCCAGGCCCTCGGAATCTCTGCCATCGCTCCTGCCAAAGCCCATATTTAAAAAAGAAAATGAAATGTTGCACTTTTCAATTTCAAGTATTTCAGTTAAAAAAAAAAAAAAAAAGTAAAAATTTGATGGTAGATTGTTAAAAAAATAAACACTTCAGTGCCCAAAAATGACAGAGTGCAAAATGCCACATTTTATTCAGAGCAAACAAAACCAATCAAGGCTTTTCACAGGATGTGAATGGAAGGGACCCACCAGGAGCCCTGAGTCTGCTCAGAGCCAGCTCTGGAGTTCCCCCAGTGCCTTTGTGGCAGGAAATGTCAGCCGTGGCACTGAGGGTGCTCATTCCCAGCTCCCCGTTTTCCCTGGATGCTCCCGTTTCCTTTCCCCACGGCAGCAGCAGGGTGCACCAGCTGCCCACAGCTCACCAGGGAAATAATGAACGAATGGATTGTTAACCTGAATCCAACTTCTGCTATTCCCAGGCTTGTCTGGGGCGTAAATTGGAAATCAAACACCCAACAAGTTCCTTCCATCCCTGCTGAAAGGCTCCAGGCTTCGTTTAGTCAAGGCTCAGAATTAATTTTCCTATTAAATGAATGCTTTCTTAAAACGAGGGGGGGAAATGTTTTCACTGATAAGATTGTTCTGTGAACCATTCCTAATGAGCTGCTGTGTCATCCCCTTCTGCCTCCTATTTATCTTGTTTAGATCCCTTCAGTTTGAACTGTTCCAGTCCTTTGCTGCCTGCTAAGAGTTTATTTTATTTTATTATTTTTTTTTATTTTAACTGGGAGCTTCAAATACCTTTTAAAAGCAGTTAGTGAAATATTTTATTTCTTTCTTTATTTTGGTATTTTTTTTCAGGGAAGTGGATTTAACATCTATAGAATATATTTTTTCACTTTTTATCTATTTCTGTAAGTTTTATAATCTAAATTTCCATTTTAATACATGGCCTTGCTTATTTCCCAAGGACATTTTACTTCTTGCCCTGGGAAAGGGCTTGAACTCCCCCCTGGCAGCTGTAGGACCACTGGTGGGGCTGCCTTTAGGGTGATGTTTATATGAAAAGGGTATTTTTGCCCAGCAGAGGCAGATTTTCACTGCCTGTGTGGTGTTGGGTCCCCAGCATCACCAGCCCCCAGCAGCGGGGCTTGGCAGCCCTGCATTCCCTTCACATGGCAAAGCACTCCTGTGGATAAAACAAATACAACTCCTCAGAAAACATCTTTTGAGGTGCCTTTAAAACAGGAGAGATGAACACTGAGGGGGGAAAATCAAGATAAACGGAGTCATTTTCAAACTCTGCAGCCAAACAAGGCTTTGTTGTGTGACTGGCTCGTCCAAGGTGACTCCCAGGCCCAGCCCCTCCAGGCACTGCTGGATTGGGATTTCTTCCACCCAGGGGGATTTTGTGAGTGTTTCTGGGATTCACGGTGGTGTTCACGTTCTGCTGTAGGAGGGGTATTGCTACTGATCCTTCTTGTCCAGCCAGGGCACCCATTTCCCACTCTGTGGGCACAGCTCAGGCTGTGCCCAGGGCTGTCGGTGTTTGTTGGGTACCATGGACTCTCCCTCTATTCAATCCCAATTTCTGGAAGCAGCCGCTGTTGGTGTTTTTTCTCCCTCTGTTTAATCCCAATTTCTGGAAGCAGCAGCTGTTGGTGTTTGTTGGTGTTTTATCTCCCCCTATTCAATCCCAATTTCTGGAAGCAGCAGCTGTTGGTGTTTTATCTCCCTCTGTTTAATCCCAATTTCTGGATGCAGCCGCTGTTGGTGTTTGTTGGATACCATGGAATCTCCCTCTGTTCAATCCCAATTTCTGGAAGCAGCAGCTGTTGGTGTTTGCTGGTGTTTTATCTCCCTCTGTTTAATCCCAATTTCTGGAAGCAGCAGCTGTTCCAGAGGTGCCCGTGGGTGCAGTGGGATCTCCCTGGGGTCCCTGGGCGGTGAAGCCCAGCCTGGCTGGGGGACCACCACCAGCACTGAGACTGCCCTCTGCCTCCAGAAATGTCAGGGAGAGGTGCTCAGCCTCCCAGCGTATTTGAAGGAATTGAAGCAATTAGAGAAACTGTTGAAGCAAGAGCTTCCCTCTGCCTCTGTCAGGTAACGCCGCGCTCGGGATTTATCTCAGCAAAGAAGAACTTCCACAGCCCAGTGATTCCACTCTTTATTCTTTCTACACTGTGAAGTATCATAATATTCTTTAATAGTGTCATACTTATATTTCACGGTCTAATCCCCTTTTCTCCTGCCTTCCATTGTATTTATCCAGCTGGAAGTCAGCGGCGTGCTCACCATCAGCTGCTGCGGCGCCGCGGGCTCAGGCAGCCTCAGCCTTTCATCAGGAACCGCCTCCTTCTCTTAAACTGAAACACTGCAAACTTGGTGCTGTAAAGAATGATAATGTCCTGTGCATAAGGCACATTTTCTTTACCTTTTCCATTATGTGCCTCGCAGCAGAGCGTGTTTGTCACTGGTTTTGTCTCCTCGTGCCTTAATGAGAACCTCGGGTTTGGGAATGCGCTGGTTCTGTCCTTTGTGTCTAATCTGTGCCCTCTATTTCTCTCCCCCTCTTGGAGATAAAAGTGCATTTTGCTGCTGTTGCAGTTCCAGCTGAATTTGATCAAGATAGAGGAACTGACTCATCACCTTTCCCTGAATCCTCAGGAGCTGCTGTGGCACACGTGGCCCGGAGCAGCGCCGGGCAGCGTCTGCTGGGGCTGCTGAGAGGGAACAAGAGGCTCTGCTGTTGTTTTCACCCACATGAAGTCTCCTTTGGATCCTGACGCTCTCGATTTTATCTTCTATAAGTGGAGAGAGAGGGGAAAAAGCTGAGCTGATGGCTGGGAGAAGGACACAAAGCGTAAAGCTTCCTGCGATGTTTTCTGTGCCTAATGGGCTGGGACAGTGGCTGCTCTCCAGGGAATTGTGCTGGGAGCTGTGCTCACTTCTCTGTCCCAGGCAATGCTGGATCCTTCACAGGAGTTGCTGCAGGCACCACTTTTCTTCTGGCGTGATAACAGGGCTCATAACTCCGGCTTCATAATTCCCTCATCACTCAGCCGGGATCAAGGGAAAGCTCCTAAAGGCCCCTGGGCCACTGCAGGGCACTGGGAAACGGAGTTTAAATAGGAATTTAAATGGAAATGTTCACCTGAGGAAGGGCTGCTTAACAAGCAGGGCCTCTTCTTTCCTGCCAAGCCCTCTCTGCCTGCAGGAGGGAGGCAGAGGCCAGCCTGGGCTGCCGGGGAGTTGGGATGGGATTTCTGCAGGGGTTGTTTCTGAGCACAGCCCCCTTTCCAGCCTGTGAACAGCACATCCCCCTATTCCCTGCCTGGCCTTTCCCGGGGCTCCTTGGCCCCTTCCTGGGGCCATTCCAGAGGCTGGGAATGGGGGAGTTTCCTGCGGGAGCTCAGAGTGGTGGAGCTGCTTTGGGCAGCCCCCCCAGAAGGAGCAGGACTGACTCTGCTCCAGGCTTGCAGTGACAATTTCCTTTAGAGCAGAGCTGTGCTTTGGGCACTCTTCAGGGGGACAGAGGGCTGCCAGGAGAGGATTTTAGAGGATTTTCCATTATCTTGCAGCCAAGCATTTCCCCTCCCTTCCCTTCCCTGAGCTCGGGGTCTGTTGGCTGCCCCAGCTGCAGTCCAGGCCAGTGTCAGCACACCAGCTCCCCAAAGATCACTGAGCCATCCACTCCTTTGGGTGGGAAGGGAAAGCTTTGACTTGTTTGGATTCTCATCTTCCCAAGCTAGCTGCTGAGTTTAAATCCATAAAGCTGGAATCTGCCTTTACTGGGTCCATAACTGGATTTTTTTATCCATCCTCACAATGGATATTTTTCCCATACTGCCATGACACTGGGCTTGTGTCTTCTTTTTTTTACTTTACTCCTTTAAGCCTCATCCCTGCTCCTCTAATTTAATAAATTACTGAAATTATTATTTTTTTTTTTCCCCTGTGCTGGGGCTGGAGTTGCTGAGCATGATGAAGTTTTTCTGGGGAGATGCAGAGCCCATGTTTTAATTACTGCCCAGGCCAGGTGAGCTCATCTGGGGTTTTTCCCAGGGAAACAGCCTTGGCTCTGGCAGTGCTCTGCTCCCACCACTGCTATGCAGCACCCTCCACCTCAGATGTTTGCTGATTTTATTTTGGGCAAACTCCTTGAAATCCAAAGATTTTCCTCCGGTTTGTTTTGCTTTGCTGGGTCAGGAGTTCTTGCTGCAATCTCTGCTGTTGCGGGGAAATTTAACTGGGGTTTTTCCCTCCTACTGCGAAAATCCAGGAAAAGAAAGTGTCTGTGTGGAGGGGAACTTGGAAAGGGAAAGGAAAAGCTGTTGTGTTATGCAGAAGAATTTCCTTGCCTCTTTTAACTGCCTCTCGAGATTAAAATTCTCTGCCTTTATTTTTAGCAGCCAGGCTGGTGGCAGGAACAATTCCTTCCCTTGGCTTTGTCAATAGGTAAATACCACATTTATTTCAAGCAAAATCTGGATGCAGAGGAAATGCACCAGTCCTGTGAGGAAAGCATGGAGAGCTGGGAATGCAGGCACAGCTTTCCTGCACTCATAATATTGCCATTACCACTGAATTCCTGCTCCTGGCTTTTATTTAATGGTAACTTTGTGTGTGAACAGATGGGGCTGTGCAATGTAAAGACAATCAATTCTCATACTAAAATGACAAATGAAGAACAGAAAAGCGTGTCATATTTTGAGGGATTTTTAACATATTTATCTGTGTTACAGTGAAAGTTCTAAAGAAAAATTGCTGATTAAAGCAGGTTTTATCACAGGTGAACTCCAATAGGTAGAGGAATGTTGCCTTTTAGTTTTGATTTGTCCTTTTCTAACCCACCAAATCCCACTTGTGATTTGTGCCTTTACTGAAATAGAAAAGGATTAAGTGACATGGTGGAGCTTTAGATGTTGTGCAGCAAATCACACTGTCACAAACTGGGAGAAAAACTCCCAGGAATGTGAATTTACACGGGGTTGGAGAGAGCTCTTTTGGCTTGCAGGGTTTAAATATGATTATGAAAGGGGGTGGAGAGAGGCAGAAAGCAAGCAGAGAATCAGAGGAATGCTGGGATTTAAATTTGGGTTATTTTCTATTTAAATCTGCAGGCAGATTCTCCTGAGGGAAGGAGCCCAGGCAGCTCTGGCTGAGCCCATATGGAAAGGCTCCTTTTCCTCCCCACGGGAATGTGCTCTCCAGCAATTCCCGATATTTCCTGCCAGCACTGAGGGAATCAGCACAGGTTAAACCAGGCCACGGCTCCTCAGGCAGCTCCTGGAGGAGGAGGAGGAGGAGGAGGAATGCACTCTGGGGGGACAGGAGGTGACAGTCTGGGAATGGGGGCAGGCAGAGGTTGGGATCCACCAGAGCAGCTTGGGCTGGGCACAGAGTGTCCTGCTCAAATGTGAAATCTAAACCTCTGCTCTGCTCAATGCCCAGCAGGCAAACAGGGTTAATATTGAATATTGGTGCCTTTTCACAGCTGCAGGAGGGAAAGGTGCTGGGAGGAAATTCCCTGCCGAGGTCACCACAAACAGGAGCCCTGTGTGAGGTGTAAGTGCCTCCAGCATGAGGAGCAGTAAAATTCCAAAATGGAATTGTGCCTTTGGTGCCACGCTCAGCTGGAGCTGGGCAAGGTGTTCCCACTGAAAGGCTGCTGAACCCAAGCTGATCCCAAGATTTCCTATCCATTTTCACTCCCCTTTGCCAAGATATTTATTACCTGGGCAGGCCTGACCTTGCTTTGCACTTAGATCTGAAATGTACAGGTGATACCTGGCTGCAGCCAAATTGTGAGAAAGGGGTTCAGGATTTCAGTGGTGCCATAAAACCCTTCAGCAGGTGTGGAGCCTCCACGGGCAGTGAGATCCAAATCACCCTCCCAGTCCTCATTAACCAAACCATTTCAGCTCCCAGCTCCTTCCTTGGGTTGGTTTTGTGGGGGCTGAGAAGACAGAATTGGAAATGAGACCTAATTCCCCCCGTTTGGTAAAACAAACAAGCAGATGCCGTGGACGTGATGCTGTGTGTCACATCCCGGGTCCCTGCTCCACCTCCTCGGGGCGAGGAGCCTTTGATGTCCTTCCAGATTGTTCCTCTCACACAGCTTTGTCTGGGAGGGGAATTCCTGCCTGACAGCTGCTCGCACTCCCACATAGCCACGCTGTCAAAATATTACATTCTGCCCTAAATTATTTGGTAGCAATGGGAAAAACACCTGCTTGCTGAGAGCACTTCTTCCTTTTCATTATCTGCAGGAATCTGGGGGGAGATGGATTATTTCCAATGGTAATGACAGCCCTGTGCAGGAGCAGGGAATTTTTGATTCTTCTTCTTCCACTCCTTGACATTCAGGTGCGTTGTTCTGCTTCCCTTTTCGTCGTGTGGGAGCAGCCTCCCGAGGTGAAGGAGATATATCCTATTATTTATCCATTACATCCTGTAGCATATGATCTACAGAACCTTTTTGGGCTAACGGTGCAGCAAAGGCTGCTTTTTAATTATAAATACACATCTAATATGCAGGCAGGCAAAATTGACAGGAGCAAGAGGAGAGCAGGAACAGGAGGAATGGCTTGGAAGCACTGTGCTGTGGGAAGTTTAGAAAATTAGTGCTGAAATATTCAGAGGTGTGTTTTAATTTGATTGAGAAATGTGACATTTAGATTGGCAGGCAGTGCCATTCTGAAAAGGCATTTTTCTGTCTGACTGTCTAAACAGTGGCTATGTAATATTTATATTTGTCATGTGTTTTTCTAGATACAGGAGTTCTTTAGATACTTAAATTTATCACATTAAAATCATTTTAAAGTTCTTATATGTAAGTTTTCATAGTATTTGGTGATTTATAGGGTTGGTTGGGGTGTTTTTAGATGGTTTTTTACAATATTAAGGTGTCTGTAAAGTGAAATACACAGTCAGGGGCACTCTCTTGCTTTCCTTGCAGACCTGCTCCAAGGGGAGGAGCTGAGATCCAACCCACGGGGCTTTTTCCAGAGCTCTGTTGGGATGCCAGGCAGAGTTCCTGCCAGGATGGGGCTCCTGGCTGGGAGTGGGGGATGCTGGGGGTGGATTTGGATCCTGAGCATCCCCTGTGCCCTGGGAATGAGCACAGCAGGACAGGGAGGGAATGGGGGATGCTGGGGTGGATCTGGATCCTGTCACCCCCCAGAGCATCCCCTGTGCCCTGAGCACAGCAGGACAGGGAGGGAATGGGGGATGTTCAGGGTGGATCTGGATCCTGTCACCCCCCAGAGCATCCCCTGTGCACTGATCACAGCAGGACAGGGAGGGAATGGGGGATGCTCAGGGTGGATCTGGATCCTGTCACCCCCCAGAGCATCTCCTGTGCCCTGGCAGAGAGCCCAGCAGGACAGGGAGGGAATGGGGGATGCTCAGGGTGGATCTGGATCCTGTCACCCCCCAGAGCATCCCCTATGCCCTGGCACTGAGCCCAGCAGGACAGGGTGGGAAAGGGGGATGTTCAGGGTGGATCTGGATCCTGTCACCCCCCAGAGCATCCCCTGTGCCCTGGCACTGAGCCCAGCAGGACAGGGTGGGAAAGGGGGATGTTCAGGGTGGATCTGGATCCTGTCACCCCCCAGAGCATCCCCTGTGCCCTGAGCACAGCAGGACAGGGAGGGAATGGGGGATGCTCAGTGTGGATCTGGATCCTGTCACCCCCCAGAGCATCCCCTGTGCCCTGGCAGAGAGCCCAGCAGGACAAGGAGCAGGGACACCGTGCCCCTGGGGCTGGGCAGACCCCCCTGGGCTGCAGAGGGACAGGGCAGAGCTGGCAAACCCCAGCAGGGAGGGAGCAGCCCTGTGCCACCCCAGCCCAGCTGTGACAGGTCGGGCTCTCGGGGGGACACCGAGGGTTTGGGGACATTTCCATCCCTTGTTTCTCCCAGGGTTTTTATGGGTTTCTGCTTTTCTTGCTATCAGAATTTAGGCCAGGCAAGAACCAACAAAACCTTTTGCCTACAAACCCCTTGTGATGAGCGGGCCAAAGCTTTTGGGTTTGGAGCAGGAGAGAGCCCTGAGTGCCATCCCCTTCCCTGCAGAGCCTGCAGGGAGGGCTGGCAGCTGCTCCTGCTGGCAAGTGCCAATGGAGATGTTTTTATGACATCTGCCAGCCATAAAATCTCACTCCTTCCAGGGAAAATGGCAGTTCAAAGCTTGTGGAAATGCTAAGTCCTTGTAAGACACACATAAATAAATAAATAAATGGATATGCAGCTTCCATTGACACACCTATGTGTATTTATTGTATTGCACTTTAATGTTCCCCCCATCTATTTCTTCTGATTTATTGCATATTTATTATCTGCAGGTAAAGATGAGCATATTACTAAAAAAAAAATCTATAAAATATTGAAGATGGGGGGAAAGGAATATTTATTTAGCCAGGAGATTTATTCAATGCTAATATGAAATATGTCAGCACAAAGATGACATTATTTGGCCCCTGTTCAACAACCCTTGAGGTCACAGCACCAATTTTCACTTCTTTCAGCCCCAAGGCAGGAGCCAGGCTGCTCCTGAGCCTCTGGGGTTGTTATTCCAGGCGTTCCAAAGCAGGAGAGGATTCTGCTGCAGGCCCTGGAGGGGCTGTGCCAGGGCTGCTTTGCTTTGCTCCTGGCCCCAGGAAATGCAGATTTGCTGTGCCTGCTCTGATGCCTGTAACAGCGCTTTGGAGAATCAGCCGTGGCAATTAAAAACGCTTCTGAGGCTTCAGCAGGCTGAAATGGCTGGAAATTTCGGGCTCATAATCGACTTGAGCTGGGCTGGGCCCAGTGTTCAGCGTGGCTTTCACAAAACACCTACTCCAAACCCAGAAGCTCTGTCATGCTCCTCACAAGGGGTTTGTAGGCAAATGAGATTGTTGGTTCTTGCCTGACCTAAATTATTCTGATAGCAAGAAAAGCAAAAACCCAAGTTAAATTACTCTTTAGCAGGAATTCAGGCAATGGACACTTTTCCATGAATATTTCATGGCAGGCTATAAATAATTCTGTTGGATTTGGAAGAGCAGAAAGTGACTACTCGGATGATGTAGGGCATTTATGTAAGGCTGATTGCCTCGTGCCTGCTGCAAGAGAGAGATCCATTCATGGAATTCAAGGAACGTGTGGCCGAATTGGGCACTTTCCCATGAATTTCTCTTCAGTTGCTCTTTGTTTCAAGTGTGAAGGCTGGAACAGACAAACACAGCCCCGTCATTCACCTCTGATGGTACCTGAGAGCAAAAGGAGGTGTTTTCACAGAGCTTTTCCTTTTAGCAATGTTTTATTCAATATTCTAATGCCAGTGCTGGGTACATTGTGCTGATAAAATAGAAGTTTGGTAAGTTCTGAGGTGCAGATCCTCTGAACCTTCACTCGGGTGTGAAAATCAGCTCCACCTGATGGAATGATATTCCCCAGGAGCTGACTGGGATGGGATTTTTCTCTGGCAGTGGTGCTCTGTCACCATGATCCTTTTATGAAAATGCTTTGCTAGGATTTTTCTCCTATTCTAGCTGAGAAGCCTCAGAAAAGAAAAGTAACCAATAACTATCTAATGGCTGTGGAGTGTGGTCTGGACACTGTTCACCAGCAGGTGCATCTGGGGTTGGTGCATGTGCTTGTTTCTAACTAATGGCCAGTCACAGTCAGCTGGCTGGGGCTCTCTGAGACTCACCAGCTTTTGTTTTCTTTCTATCCTTTTGATCTCCTTTCCTTGATTTCCTTTCTCTCTATTCCTTTTAGCATAGTTTTAGTAATATAATGTAATATAATATAATATAATATAATATAATATAATATAATATAATATAATATAATATAATATAATATAACAATGTTATATGATAATATATAATAATATATATTAATATATATTAATATATAATATATCAGCCTTCTGAAACATGGAGTTTCAGAAGGCTGATATATTATATATTCAAGATTCTCATCTCTTCCCTCATCCTGAGACCCTCAAACACAGCCACAGTGCTCATCTCTCCATATCAGCCAGGGGAAAAAAGAGAATAATTAAATTGTTTCTTCTTGATGTCCATCCAGGACGGATCTTAAGCAGAGAAATCAGAATACCCTGTACCCCAGGATCACTCAGACTGGCCAGGCCCTCTGGGATCACTGAGTCCAGCTGCCCTCCCACCACTGCCCATGTCCCCAAGTGCCACATCCACAGCCTTTGAACCCCTGCAGCCATGGGGACTCCAGCCCTGCCCTGGGCAGCCTGGACAGGCCTTTCAGTGAAGAACCACAGTGAAATCCTCCTGTTCCCCTCCTGGAGATCCTTCTCTTCCCCTCCTGGTTTGTAGGGTTTGTTCCAATCACACCCTGCTCATTTTCCAGGAATCACAATGCTCATCCACTGTCACTACAGGACATGAAACAACACGATGTGAGCACGCTGCTGCTCTCAAGGTAAAAGGGAAGTTTATTTTCTGACTCCTACATTTATAGATTTCTAAAGGTGACAGTGGATTGGAGGGTGACAGTGACAATGCCACTGGACAAATCAACAGTCCATCAAATTTCTCCTCCTCCATAAAATAATGCAAAACAATAAGTTATTTACAGAAAGCGTGTGAGAAAGTTTGCTACAAGAATGTAAACATCAGAAGGCTCAGAAAATCTTAAAAAATCAGGGTGACAATCCACTTTCCTTTCCCTACAACTCCACTTCTTTGTTTGCCCTGGTAAAGCAAGGCTCCTTTTTCCAGCTTCCAAGGTGCATTTCATTCCCCTTTCACCATCTCTAGGATCCCTTTTGTAATGCCAGAAGTGCTGCTCCTCCGTGAGAAATCTGGAGAGCAGCAAAGAACTTTCCTGTCTCTCATGTGCAGCGTGGCAGGCCTGGCACACAGGTTCCATGGAGAGAAACAGGAGACAGGAGCAGCAGCTGGGAAGTCAAGAGGAGGTTTGACATCAAACAGGAACTCAGAGAGCTGGGAAAGCCCCTGGGAGTGCAATAAACCCTTCCAGGAGGTGTCTGCATGGAAGCCCGAGCTCAGGGGGGAAGGACCCATCCCTGGCAGCTCTCCAGGTGAGAGGAGGAGAGCAGGAGCACTGCTGTGCTGGGATCACCATCCCTGCGAGGAAATTCTTCCCCATTCTCTGCTGCTGCCATTCAAGCTCCCCCTCTGCTCCTTTTGCAGCTGCTGTGCGACTGCCTTGCATTGGGGTTTGCCCAAATTCCCCAGAGTTTTTCTGTTTGATTTAGAGCTTTTCCAAGTGCTTCCTTGCAGATGTGGAGTTCTTGGATGCTGGTAATGCTCTTTATCCTCCCTGGGAGATGGTGAGAATTCCATGGTGTGCTGGAACACCAGGCTGAAAGGCAGGAATAACCCTGGAGCAAAGGATGTGTCCAGGATCTTCTGTGGGGAGCACAGAAGGAGTTAAACAAACCAGAGCTGGAAGGACATTCCCAAATCCATAATGCACAAGATTGGCATTCTGTCTGCATACAAATAGCTTGCATTAGCAGGATGTGCCATTGCTTTCCCCACAAAAATATCCACTCTCACATTATTTTAAGACTCTTTCAAAATAGAGCCGAGTTAAAATATTTGTTTTAAACTATCCAGGGATCCTTGCACAATCTTTTTGATGGCTTTTTATAGCCCTTCTCCACCCTGAGTCACTTAGCAGTTCCCTTTCCCAAAATACCAGTGGTAACTCTCCCTCCATCTCTGTGATGGATGTTTGTGAGAATTCATTTCACTCCTCACAGCTCCTTCAGCACTGCCTCTCCAGCCTGGGACAAACGCAGCCTGAATGGGGGGTTTGGATAAAATATTGGGGAAATAAAGTTCCCAGAGCAGCTGGGGCTGCCCCGGATCCCTGGCAATGCCCAGGCCAGGCTGGGCACTGGGGCTGGAGCACCTGGGACAGTGGGAGGTGTCCCTGGGGTGGCACTGGGTGGGATTTAGGGTCCCTCCCCACCCAAACCTTCTGGGGTTCCCTGCTCACTCGCTGTGGAGGTTTTTAATTTACCCCATCTCACGTTGCACACCCTTTCTTTTGGACCCTGACATTTCACTGTTGGTGCAGGAGGGGCTTCACTGAGCTCCCTCCATGTCCCTCCTCATTGTGTTTGGGAGCTGCTCTCTGAGCCTGGCCCTGGTTCCTCTTCTACCTCTCAGAGCCACAGGTAACACCCCAATGTGTTCTTGTCTTGCTTTCATAAATTGAATATTCACTTTTCCCCTGCTTTCCCTCAGGAGCATCTGAGTGAAATTGTTTTCCTGTCCTGAAAAACGCTTCAGAAACTTTCCCTGCCCAAACTGAGGTGAGTGGTTTTTGCTTCTTTATTGCTGCTTTTCCTGCAAGCAATAGGTTCCATTTGCTGGGCATTTCAAGGAGCTTTGATCTTTATCAAGTTTGAGTTTTCACTTTCTTTCTTTATATTTTGGAATGAAAAGAATTTTTCAGCTTTGTGTTCTGCCAGTTCAGGACGTTTTCTCATCAGCCCTTCCCCACAAACAACATTGGTTTGTGCCTGTTGGATTTTTAAATGGAAATATTGGGTTGAAGTTGTCACAGATGGTTTTTATACCTTCCCCCTCCCTGATAGGTGAGGGCTGGAGTATCTCCAGCTGTGGGGATCTTTGCCTTGGATTCTCAAGGATTTCCAGCTAATTTTGACATCTAAAATAGTTCCAAGTGCCCTTTTCACACTCTTATTTTTCCCTTTTATCTGCTCTCCAGTTCTCCTGAATTCCACTTCTGTGCATTTTCTAGATTTCCCTCTGGTCCTGGATTGTTTTCCATCTTTCTGACACACAGAGTTCCAGTCAGAGCTTGGTAAACTCTTTCAACATCTCAAAGAAATTACCCCTTTTCCCCGCTTTCCATCATCTCTTAATTCTTTACCTTTTGAGCAGTGTAGAATTTTCTCCTCCACCTGTCAGGCTGTGTGTAATTAATGCTGTCTTCCCGTTCTCCCAGCTCCCACATCCCTTCCTTCCCATCTCCCCGTGGCTCTGCTTCCTTTGCCACGCTGAAGGCACCAATTGTTCTTCCTGAGAGGCAGAAGAAGTTCAAGCTGGGTCTCGTGTGACAGCAGCAACATCAGCTGAGGTTTTGCTTGAAAAGTGCTGCAGGGTTGCTGAGAAGGGACTGAAACTTCTCCATTCCAGCCCTCTCTGGGAGACAGGAGGGTGCCCATGGGGCTGGAATGAGATGGGATTGAAGGGCCCTTCCAGCCCAAACCTGTCTGGGATTTTAGACCCTGCTCCTCCCTTCCAGCCCAAATCATTCTGGGATTTTAGACCCTGCTGCTCCCTTTGAACCCAAACCACTCTGGGATTTTAGACCCTGCTCTTCCCTTCCAGCCCAAATCATTCTGGGATTTTAGACCCTGCTCCTCCCTTCCAGCCCAAATCATTCTGGGATTTTAGACCCTGCTCCTCCCTTCCAACCCAACCACTCTGGGATTTTAGACCCTGCTGCTCCTTTCCAGCCCAAAACATTCTGGCATTTTAGATCCGGCTCTTCCCTTCCAACCCAAACTCATCTGGGATTTTAGACCCTACTCCTCCCTTTGAACTCAAATAATTCTGGGATTTTAGACCCTGCTGCTCCTTTCCAGCCCAAATCATTCTGGGATTTTAGACCCTGCTCCAGGAGGGGAAGGCAGCCCCAGCCTGGTCCCTGGAGGTGGGGACAGTGCCTTGCTCTGTTCCCTGCAGGACCCAATGGATTTTGGGATTTGGAATAAACTTGCAGGTGCTGAGTGATGAGGGGCAGTAACAAATCTTCTTTTGCAGTATTTATATGAAATTACTGCGATCCAAAGAGCAGGGAGCTGAAGCTGGGAGTTGGTTTCACCAACTGAAAGTGGTTTTATTTTATCTGTTATTTTTAAGAAATCCATAAAAAATGAATGTTTGGTTTTTATTTTTCATCTGATGTTAAAGATTTAGAGCGGGGAAGGTGTTTCTGTCTGGACCCCACAGCCAGGAGCTGCTGTGCAAACCCCAGAGTTCTCTCTCCTCTGCTGAGGGCGGGGGTGTCGCTCTGCAGGGGGATAGAAAAGGAAAATCTCTTGGCAAGAGCAGGCTTTTCCTTATGTTTTCTGCTTTTCCAATATGTTCCCTGAGCGTTTCCAAGTAAAACACTTCCTGACACATCTTCCAGCAGGAAGGGAGTGTGATTTCAGTGCGCACGGGGATCTGGGGGAGACAACAACCCCCAAAACACAGGGAGAGGGGTCCCTCAGGTCAGGAACTCCCATTGCACAGGAGGGAGCTCCACACCTGCCTGGGCTCCAGGAGGGGCTGGACAATGCCTCAGGGGCAGGTGGGGTTGCTGGGTGTTGGGCTCCATCCCTGTGGGTCCCATTCCCTCAGGATATTCCCCAGTTCCACGAAGGCTCCTTGCACCACCTGCACCTCCCTGCTGGGCTGGATCCGCCTGACTCAGCTGCAGGGAGCAGTTGTGCTGGTGCCTCCACTTCCCTGGTTGTCCTGAACATATTGGGAACACTGGGTTACTTCATTTGTTCTATTAATAAGCATCATTCTTGCCTATGCGAGCGAAAATCGGAATAAAAGCCAAAGCAAAGCTGCCTTGCTGCTGCTCCCTTGGCTGGGCTCCACAGGGATCAGCTGTGGGTGCAGCCAAGCCCTGCTCTGTGGCAGCACCCCGGCCTTGGGAAGGGCTGGGAATTCTCCTCCCTGCACATTCCGATGCTCTGGAATGAGATTTGGGGTTCAGGACAGTGGCAGGGGCCTGGGGCGGGCTGGCTGGGCCTCGAAGTCCCTTCCACCCCAAACTATCCTGGAATTCTGTTATAAAACCATATTTTGGGGGGGAAAAAAAAAGGTTACTAATTCCCCTGCTGGAAAGAGGAGGAGAGGAGAGCAGAGCAATCTGCCAAATGTTTTTTATAAATTGTTTTGGCTCTGTTTTCCTGGCCAGCACTGGTTACAGTCCCGAGGCAGGTGCCAGGCCCTGCTGCTGCCAGTGCAGCACGGTGAGGTGGGCAGGGGCTGCAGGCACCAGAGCTGCCCAGAGCAGAGCAAATGCACGGGGAACTTTGGAAGGGCACCGGGGAGTTTTATTTTCTGTAGGGGCAGAAGAACAAAGGCCTTGAGCAGTAAATGCTGGTGAGGGGAGCTCGCAGGGAGGATGTGCTGCCCTGCCCCACACCTCTGCATCCCTGAGGAACTCTGCTGAGCAGCACCCTGAAGGGTCCAGTCCCAGCTCAACGCCCAGCAGAAATAATAAAAACAGAAACAAACATGTTGGAGTTCAGCGAGGAGGAAAAACCTAATTATACAAAGAGCTTTAACTGATAAATGCAACATCAAGGTAGCAGCAGCTCTGCTTCTACCAGAGCAGAGTCTGGTGTCAGCTCTTCTCTCTGAGCCAAGGCTGCCCTTTATGTGCTGGGTTTTGCACCAGTTGTGCTTGAATTGAACATGGAAATAAATCATTAACTGTCTTTTTGAGCTGCCTGTCCTCCTGAAAAGCAAGAGAGAGCAAAAGGCCGTGCAGGCAGAAGGAGCAAGGCCCGGGTGAGTGAGGGCTGTGCTGAGCAGTATTGATCAGCTCAAGGTCACCTGTTCCTGCACAATGCACTCCTCAGGACCCCAGATTCAAAACGGCTGCAGAAAATCAGATTTTCAGAACCAGCTTGCTGCTGCCCTGTCACACAGATCCCCAGGACGGGGTTCACGCTGGAAATAAGGGATGAACCACCAGGAGAGCACATCAGGAATTTCCACAGCAGTGCCACCCTTGGTGCTTCACTGATGGGAGGTTCCAAAGCCCACCAGCAGCTGATCCAAGTGATCCCACATGGTTCTATAACATTTAAACACTGCCACAGACTTTTCCTGAAAGTTCAGTGTATTCCAAATGCTCTTCCACTTTTGTTTTCTGCATCTGTTGCTCAGTTTGCCTTTGGTCAACTTCTGCTCACCTAAACATCCTTAAACCCACCAGGTATAAAATCAAAATCTGTCTGGTATTTCTTTGGAGAGAATAAAAAGTTTTGACAAGACAAAATTGTGGCCTCCAGAGTAATGTGCACAGCTCATCAAGCAGCAAATGGTGTTCTCCAAAAAAAGGGGGAAAGCTCCTTATGTCTAATTCTCCTGAGTGGAGAGTGCCAGGCAGGAGGGTGCCCTGGGGTGCCCAGGGCAGGGCTGAGCCTCTCCCCAAGCTGCTGGGCTGAGAACACAGGCTCAGCCCCGGGGCAGGGAGCAGAGCTGAGGGAGCCTGTCCTGAGCAAACCCGGACTAGCTGGGCTCTGCTCATGCCCCAAATGCAGAGCACTCAGCTCACCCTGGTACTTGAAATGCAGGGAAATGCAAACTCACGTCCCCTGGGTGAATCAGTGCCTGGTTTTAGGGCTGGGCAGGCTCTGTGAGGCTGGGGGTGTCCCTGAGGGGGAACTGGGGCTGCTGGAGGAGAGCCCAGCCCCTGCCGCCTGCAGCTGCTCTGCCTCCTTCCCTGGGGGGCTGGGATGGCATTGGGATGGGGCTGGGATGAGATTGGGCTGGCATTGGGATGGGTTTGGATGGGATTGGAATGGGTTTGGATGAGATTGTGCTGGGATTGGGATGGGATGAGATTGGGCTGGCATTAGGATGGGTTTGGATGGGATTGGAATGAATTTGGATGAGATTGTGCTGGGATTGGGATGGGATGAGATTGGGCTGGCATTGGGATGGGTTTGGGATGGGTTTGGATGGGATTGGAATGGGTTTGGATGAGATTGTGCTGGGATTGGGATGGCGTTGGGATGGCATTGTGCTGGGATGGGTTTGGATGGGGTTGATATGGGATTGGCTGGGTTTGGGATGGGATTGGGATGGGGTTGGGCAGGGATTGGGCTGGGTTTGGGGTGGGTTTGGATGAGATTGTGCTGGGATTGTGCTGGGACTGGGCTCCTGCAGCTCCCTGCCCACGGCCAGCACAGGGGTTAACCTGGCCCAGGCAGCGTCCCCCTGCAGCAGCAGGGAAGTTGCTGTGCCAGCTCTCAGGCTCACTCAGGCGAGGCTTCAGGCTTGGTTCTGAAGCTCCTGGAGCAGGGAAAGGATCCCTTGTTGTACAGAGGCTCCCATGCTGTGATTGCCTCTCATGTCCCCCAGCTCAGCCCTGCCAGAGGCAGCAGGGGACACCAGCCCCAAGGGTCACCTGCAGGCTGCAGCTCTGCTCCCCTGGCAGCGTCTGCCCGCTCCTGCCAGGCTGGGGGGAGCACAGCTGCCACAGGGAGGGGTGCTGAGAGGGGCAATCACACACCAGGCACTTCCTGAGCACATCCTGTTGCTGGGCTCCGATTCCCTGACACATTCGTGTTTTATCTGTTTGTTTGGGAAAGGTGCCAGGCAAAAGAGACACAGGAATTTAAATAAATGCAGGTTATCTAGACGACAGGGTTTCATATTCGCTGCAGGCATATCAAGATGTTCCAGAGCTGAGAAGAGCACGAAGAATGATGTGAGTGTTAGGAGCCCTGATAAATTAGTTGTACACAGCACCGAGCCCGGCTCTTAAGGTGATTTTTTGCTGTAATTCATGTTCTACAAGCACAGGGAGAGCCATGAGAGCTGCTGCTGGAGCCAGGTCTGGGATGGATGGAATCTCCTGGGCCAGGAATCATCTGTTACACTGCCTTTCACCCAGAGCAGCTGAGAGCACAGGATGCAATTCCCCTGCAGGGGCTGCTGAGGGCTGAGTAACCATGCTGGGATTGAGGGGCTGGGATTGAGGGGCTGGGATTGGGATTGAGGGGCTCTGATTGAGGGGCTGGGATTGAGGGGCTGTGCTGTGCTCCTGGTGGCCAGGGCACCAAGGCAGCTGCAGTGCTTTGGGCACAGCAATCACCTCCTTTGTCTCCGTGGGCTTGGCATGGCTGGAGTTAATAAATCACTGCTGGGAGTCTGGAGCTGTGCTCCTGAACACCACCAGGAACAGCCTCACCTGTGCCTGAACAGCCTCACCTGTGCCTGAACAGCCTCACCTGTGCCTGAACAGCCTTACCTGTGCCTGGACAGCTCCATGAACAGCCTCACCTGTACCTGCACAGCCTCACCTGTGCCTGCACACCACCAGGAACAGCCTCACCTGTGCCTGCACAGCCTCACCTGTGCCTGCACACCACCAGGAACAGCCTCACCTGTACCTGCACAGCCTCACCTGTACCTGAACATCCCCATGAACAGCCTCACCTGTGCCTGCACACCATGAACAGCCCCACCTGTGCCTGAACAGCCTCAGCTGTGCCTGCACACCACCAGGAACAGCCTCACCTGTGCCTGAACAGCCTTACCTGTGCCTGCACACCATGAACAGCCCCACCTGTGCCTGAACAGCCTCAGCTGTGCCTGCACACCACCAGGAACAGCCTCACCTGTACCTGAACAGCCCTACCTGTACCTGAACAGCCTCAGCTGTGCCTGCACAGGGCCTCCAGCGAGGGCAGGGTTCTCCCAGTGCCTCCAGGCTGTTCTGGGGACCATCCCAAGCCTTTGCATCCTGGAAAGTGAATTGGCACTCTAAGAACAGGAAAGCTTCAGGGGGATCACAAAGTCCTGGTGATGGACTGCTGGGATATCCCCAGAATTTGGTGTTTCTGGGTTTGAAATCCCAGCTCAGCCCATCTGGGGAGAAAAGGAAAAAATATTAATGGAGCTCCACATTAAGCTCTTGATGTCACAGAACCATGGAATGGGTTGGGAGGGACCCTAAATCCCAGCCTGTCCCAGGTGCTCCAGCCTGGCCTTGGCACTGCCGGGGATCCAGGGCAGCCCCAGCTGCTCTGGGAATCCCAGCCCAGCCAGGGAACAATTCCTAATTCCCATGTCCCACCCATCCCTGCCCTCTGGCACTGGGAAGCCACTGAAGTGATACTGCAGAATACAGCTCCCTTCCACAGAAAAATTCTATTTCAATGCTTGTTTGTTGGACACAGCAAAAATGGGGTTTAAGGTGTTCCATTTTCCCAGGGCTCTCTGCTGTGGATGACTGAATTTTGAAATAAAAATCACTCTCTTGTGTTTTCCTGCCCTCTGCCTCCGTGTCCCTGCTCTCCCCTGTAATTATCCAGTTACTGACTCTGCACATCAGGTGTTCAATGTGGGGGAGGAGGGGGCTGAACAGTTCAATTAATTAAGCCAAGTTGTAGCAGATCATCATCATTTTTCAAGGTGTCAATGGAGAGATCTCGGGGAGTGCTGCAGATGAGCCAGGACCACCTGGGAACTCAGGCTCAGCTCCACCACAGCATTTCCCAGCCTGTGGAAATACCTGTCAGAGCTTCACCTGAACCCCCAGCAGCTACAAAGGAGATGTGCAGGATTGTCCTGAATGTTTTAATTTCCATTCCTATAATGCAGAAAAAACCCCAGAATTTTTCTGCTATTGTGCAGAGAGGATTTCTGTGGGGCTTTGAAAAAGTCAGTTGCAAACAAAAAATTTAGCTGTAATTAAAGCATGGAATGCTGCAGTTGGAGCAGGAAAGGAGGGGAAGCAGTAGAGCAAATATCTCATATGAAGCACAGAGATAAATATGAATTCTTTGGGGCTTTTTATGTGCCCAGGTAAGAGAACTCTCTGGGTTTATGCCCAGCTTGACTAATATGAAGCCACACAAAATTCTGGTTTGCATCTCTGCTTTATCACACCTGGAGCCAGTCTGGAGCTCAGTCGGTATTTGTTGCTTTCACAAAGCAGCAGCAGAGGCACTTCCAGCCTGTGGGACTGGAGAGCTTTACGAGGTGGCTGAGAGCTCACAGGGCTGAGGGACAGCCTGTCCTGCCTGGCACAGCTCGTGTGGGGAGGACTGGGACATCCTTAATTCATCCCACACTCACAGGGAACCTTCCTGAGTTTTAAGGCTCAGCCCTGCTCCCTTTATGAATTTTTTCCATCACGGCTGTATTTTGGCTCTTTTGTAAATAAAATATCCTTCTCTGTGTGCCTTTGAGCAGCAGGGCTGGGCAGCCCTGTCTCTGTGCTGTGCACCTGACACCAGCTGCCTCTGCTGCTTCAGCTCCACTCACTGCAGCTGCTCCTGCCTCAGCACTGATTGTTCTGCACCTGGGGGGCAAATCGGGGCTGCGGGGTGGGGCTGGGGTCTGCTCACCTGGGCAGGGCAGCCCAGGGATGCTCAGCTCAGCTCAGCTCAGCCTGGGCTCTCTCTGCAGTCAGGAGGGCCCTGAGGTCGCAAAAAGACTTTTCTGGGCCTCTGGAGGCTGCTGGAATGAGCAGGAGGTGTGAGCAGAATGAAGATAGCAGGCAGGTAGGTTTATTTGTATGTTTTCAATCTATTTTATCGTAGCAGAATGTGGTTTTTTTCTCTTTGGAGAGCTCTGTTGTGGTGGTTTGCTGTCTTAACAGAAGAGGCAGCACTGTCTTTGATGTCTTTCTATAAAGTTTTATCTGTGTGCCCTGGCTGACTCAGAGTCTCGACGCAGTGATTTTTATTTTAATTAACCCAGTGTAGCTGGATTGGTTGTGAGGCGAGCAGGGCTCCTGGCCAGGGGCTGCTGTAGCAGCATCAGGATTTGTTCAAGTGCACCCCAGGGTGTGAGCATCCCCTGCTCCTGCCTGGGCTCCTGGTCTGACCCTGCCAGGGCTCCTGCCTGCAGGGCTGCGGCTTTTCCACACGTGACACAATTTATCCAAGCCTTTTGAGCAGGTTTTCTCTGAGTTTGGTGTTTCACCTGCCTGGGCTGTGGTTTTGGGTCTGTCTCTGCACCAAACCCCAGGAGCAAACAGGGAATTAAAGGCATTAAAAGGCCATGATAATAATAATAATAATAATAATAATATAATTCTCCAGGGCTGCAGAGAGGCTGTGGGTGCAGCCAGCAGCAGTGAAGCAAGGGGGTGGCAGATGGAGCCTGACCATGGCACCTCTTCACTCCCTTCCTCCTCCCTGGAACTGGAAGTTTACTCCAGAACTCAATTTGTGTCATTGTTAAAACCCCTGATTTGTCCACCTTGCTTGTCAGGCAGCTCGCCTTTTCCTTTGTGCAACTCTGTCTTACAGTAGAATTGTTTCTTCCCTCTTATTTATTTACTGGCACCAAATCCAGCTAATTTCCCAGGCTAAATAAGCAATTTTGTTTTAATCTCAACCTCTGTTCCCACTCCTTGATCATCCATGCAATCCTTGTATACACTGAAATTCATCTGTCTTGAGCAAAGATGTACAGAATTATACACAGGATTGAAAACTGAGCTCTTTGTGTTCCCGCCTGTTGGAAAAATGATGTGTAATGGGATTGAACTTTTTTAATTGCAAATTCCACGTGAAGCACGCTTGGTTTCCTGCTCTTTTACTCCTGAGTTCCTGGCATTTAACAGGAATTGCTGTTGCTGCCTCCAAAGAACAGCAGGCAGGGTCTGTGTCTGCACAGCCAGCAGTGAAATGGAATCACTCTGTGGCTGGGCACTGTGAGGCTGGAATGGGATTCCTGGGGGTGCAGAGGAAAGTTCCCACTGGATTCAGGAGGATCTCCTTGCTGTGGCCTGGGCTGTGGGTTGGTGCACTTGGGGAGGGTCTCCCAGGGGTGCAGAGGAATGTTCCCACTGGATTCAGGAGCATCTCCTTGCTGTGGCCTGGGCTGTGGGTTGGTGCATTTGGGGAGGGTCTCCCAGGGGTGTGTGGGGTCTGAGCAGCTCCTGGGCTGGAATCCTGGCCTTGGTGGGGCTGGAAGAGGGGGATGCAGGAGAGAAGAGCTCTTGCAGTGTCCCAGAGAGCTGTGGAAAGGGAACAACCCAGCACCTCCATCAAAGCCTTCAGAGCAGGCTCTCCTCCTCCTCTGGGTCTGCTGTGCCACCTGGGCCAGACCCAGCTGCAGCCCAAGGACCAGCCGAGCCAGGCTCAGCTCCAGGACTGTCCCCAGGCTGCTCCCAGCTCGTTTTGTGTCTCCTCCCTGCCAGCCCCGAGCTCTCCTGGCTGGCACACATCTCACATTTCTCTTTCTGTTGGCTCAGTCGCCCCTGGGCTCTCAGTGCCACCAGGTCCCGAGGTGGAATCTGTTCATCCTGCATTTCCAAAGGTGCTGCCCCAAAAAGGGATTTGCCCAGGTTATTCTCCATGACAAACCTTTGCAGGAGTCACTCAGCCTGTGACTCAGAGCATCAGCTCTGCTGCAGCCATGCATTTATTTGCTACGTGTTAATGTTTCTCCTTTAATATTCTGTTGTCTAATTGTGGCTCTTAATCGTGCTCATTACCTTAAATCATGCTCTGCCAGCCATCCTTTCTGTCAGTGGCAATAAGGGGTTTTTTCCTCCCTGGAAGGTGGTTGTAGTTGAATATCAGTGTCTCAATAATGGAGATTTATTGGCTCAGGCCACACAGGACTGTGTGGCTCTGTGGGGAAGCCACACACTGGGTTAGAATAAAAGGCAGAAAAAAGTCAAGGCTTGTAAAACACTTCAGTGATGGGATGGCAGTCAGGAGAAGTTTAAATCTCTGCTCAAAACAAGGTGGCTGAAGGAAAGCCATGAAGGGTGTTTGGCACCTCCTCAGGAGCCAAATCTTCCAAGACTTTCCATCCTCAATGAATTTGCATTTAATTTCATTTCATTATTCCATTTCCAATCATCCAGGCCCATCACCACATTTATTAATTGTATCAGTCTGCTCCAAAGGGGTTCCAGACCTGGTTTTACATGTGGAGTGTCTGAGGTGGATCCTTCTGACCAGCACAGGGCTCCTGCAGGGTTTGCAGTCTCAGCAGCACCTCCAGGGGTGGTTTTGTCCTTGTGGTGCCTCTGAGGGCCCAGGTAATTCCCATGAAGTTGCAGATATTTGTGTTCAGAGCAGATACTGAGCTGGCACACCCTGCAGAATGCAGATTTGCAGCTTGGGCTTGGGAAGAAGAGCAGAAATAATTGAGAAGCCACTGCAAACAGAGGCAGGCTGTGATGGGACGAGTTAACAGCAGTGGGACTTGTGAGGAGATGACTGAAATCTCTTTTTGATGATTAAAAGTGAGTGTATGACTGCTGGAGTTGTAATTCCTGTCACTGACGCTCCAGATTGTGGCACAAGTCACAGCTGTCTCTTGCAGATTTGAGAAATGGTTGCGTTTCACTGCAGAATTAACATTTTGTGTCCTGTTTCATGGGGATTTCAGCTCCTTTGGATAAAAGCCACGTCCACTCTGGACCCTGGCTTTCTGCTGAGTGGATCTGTTTGCTCTCCCTGCTCCCAGTTTGTGCTGCCAGGTTTGTTTGCCTGGATGCTGGCTGGCTTTGGGCAGGTGCCCTTGTTCAGGTGCCCTTGTTCAGGTGCCCTTGTTCAGGTGCCCTTGTTCAGGTGTTCAGGTGCCCTTGTTCAGGTGTTCAGGTGCCCATGTTCAGATGTTCAGGTGCCCATGTTCAGATGCCCTTGTTCAGATGTTCAGGTGCCCATGTTCAGGTGCCCTTGTTCAGATGTTCAGGTGCCCATGTTCAGATGCCCTTGTTCAGATGTTCAGGTGCCCATGTTCAGATGTTCAGGTGTTCAGGTGCCCATGTTCAGATGTTCAGGTGCCCATGTTCAGGTGCCCATGTTCAGATGTTCAGATGCCCTTGTTCAGATGTTCAGATGCCCTTGTTCAGATGTTCAGGTGCCCATGTTCAGATGTTCAGGTGCCCATGTTCAGATGCCCTTGTTCAGATGTTCAGATGCCCTTGTTCAGATGTTCAGGTGCCCATGTTCAGGTGTTCAGGTGCCCATGTTCAGGTGCCCATGTTCCGATGTTCAGGTGCCCATGTTCAGGTGCCCATGTTCAGATGTTCAGATGCCCATGTTCAGATGTTCAGGTGCCCATGTTCAGATGCCCTTGTTCAGATGTTCAGGTGCCCATGTTCAGGTGCCCATGTTCAGGTGCCCATGTTCAGGTGTTCAGGTGCCCTTGTTCAGGTGCCCATGTTCAGATTCCTTGTCCAGGTGCCCTTGTTCAGTGCCCGGCTGAGCAGAGCTCTGGAAGGTTCCCCTGCTCTGCCCGGGCTGCCCAGACTGACAGGGGCACTGACATTTGGGCAATTTGGCCCCAGGAGCTCTGATCATTGCTCAGCCTGTGCTCAGTGTGGTTTCTGGGACAGGGAGCTGTGGGGCTGGGAAAGCTGCAGGCTGGAGCTCAGGGCTTTTCCTTCAGACCACTGAGAAGGTGATTTGGGTAGCTCTGAATTCCCAGGATTTATTTAAAAGCTTTTCCCCCTTTCATTTGTTTATTGTTCCAACACTTTCAGCTCTGGATGGAATCTCTTTTGAGGGGAGCTGTCTCTGTGTTCATTATTTTATCCAACTGGAAAACTGCTCCACACTTTCAACCCTTGAAAATCACTAAATCTTGTGATTTAGTTATTAGAATTTTTAGTTATTTAGAATTTCCAGACCAGCCAGTTTTATCTGTTTTCAGTTAATTGCAGAACTTCTGAAAGAAATGTGTTGTTAAGGAAAATACCTAAATATTTATAAGAATAGGAAATGGTGTTGGAAGGAGCAGAGGGATTGTGGAGAGCCTGCCTTGACTTGCTGGAGGGCAGAATATGGCACTAGAATTATAAAAAAAAAATAAATCAAGGCTTTATTTCCTTCTAAAACTAAGAAAAATGAGTTGAGCCCATAGCACATGTGGAGGTTTAAATGAAGTTGAGTCAGGAGACTTCCCCAAAGCAAGATGAGCTTTTATTTTTGGAAGTATCTTGAATTCTGATTGAAGATGGATGTGATTCATGGAATTACATATAATTTGTAATAGTTTTAAACTAATAAGTACAGATTTGAGGCAGAAGTTCAGTGCTGTAGAGGCTGAATATCCTCTGCCATTAGGGAAGGTGCTGAGCTCCCTGAATCCCTGCAGCCACTGCTGCCCTTTGGATCTTCCCCACTCTGGACATTTATCCACCTCGTGCTCCTGCTTTATTAACACTTTGTCAATAACTTTTTTGACTCCGTGCAAAATAAATCTCCTAAATGACGGGGCTGTGGTGGAGCTTTCAATGAGACATTACACAACAGCTAACAGCTCACTCTGGTGCTGCTCTGCATCCTCTCTCCCAATAAATCCTGGGGTCTGGCACGTCCTTGTGCAGACACTCTGCTGCTTCTGAGCAGGAGTGATGTAATGGGGTTACTAAAAAGGGCAACAATATAGATTTTCTGCAGGCAGTGTGTCATCAGAAGGGTGTAAATCTGACCACCTTGAAAAATCCAAATCAATTTATTGTGCATTATGAAAATTCCTTGATATATTATCTGTGTTGCAGAACATTGTTGCTTCCAAGTGCCCTGCTTTGAAAAACAGAGCTGTTACTTGTAAAGGGATTTTCCTAAATCAAAGCTTGCCCATAAAAAGCTGCAGGTGGCAAAGGATATAATTTCCCCCCCAATTTTGGATCAGACATCTTGTATTTTAAGAAAAGGAGACAGTGGAGAAATGTTTCCCCAGTGGTGACACCTGTAAATTCTCCATGAGTTATGTGATACTTGACTAAAATGATAACTTTGGATGCCCACAAAACATCACTGCAAATCTCAGTGCATCCTGTGTTCCGTGGTCAGAGCCCTGTGGTGGATTGTGTAGCCTGCAGAAAATGCCATTTCCCACTTCTCAGGGATGAAATACCCTGTGAGGAGCGTGTGCTCTGCAGGGGTGACGTGGGGACAGCCCTGCAGCCCCCACGGCATCCCTGAATAACTCAGATGGGATTGTTCCCTGTCCCTGGGGTGTTCTGGGCCGGAGCAGCTGGTCCTGCCTCTCCCCTCTGTGCTGCCAGGGCAGCGAGTGGGGCTCACCCAAAACTCAGGAATTCCCTCTCTGCTCTGAGAGGCGTAGTCAGGAGTGTTTGTGGTGTTTGTGGAGCCTGACTGTGGGGTTTTCCTGCCTTGCTGCATTTCCTCTCCCTGCTCTGCAGCTGCTGGGTGTGGTTTCCTGGGGCAGTTGGAGGGACTGAACCGGGGCACAGAGGGTGACTGATTCCCCTGGCATCCTCAGCAGAGGAAGCCAGAGCTGGGGCAGTCAGGGGGACTGAACCGGGGCACAGAGGGTGACTGACTCCCCTGGCATCCTCAGCAGAGAAGCCAAAGCTGAGGCTGGCTGGCAGTGTCTGTCAGAGGAGCTGGGGAGCCCAGGCATGGCCATGGTTTGTAGATCTGGAGCTTCCAATGACCAAGTGACACTGGAAATACCAAAGGACTGAGGCAGGCTGAGGACAGACGTGTGCAGGCTGATCACAAACTGTCTCCTGCTGCAGGCTCCAGCATCCTCTGCGTTTCCTTTTGTCCCAAATTCAAGTTCCAGTCCACTCTCAGGTGTGGCAGGAGACTCCAGCACCCAAACGTGACGTTGTCCTTTACTCAGGACAGAGCTTTTATTCTAGAGCTAGTACAGGAATTCCCAAACAGGCAGAGCTATGAATGCTATTTATAATTTTGCAGCAATAAAAATGGGGTTTTGATGTGTGGAAAGCACTGGCAATAATCCACAGCCTCACCACTGTAGCAGTGATGTTATTGCAGTAATATTGAGGGAGCTGAGAGCCCTGTCCAGCAGTAGCTGGGACTAATGAGCAAAAGCCTGGGTATTTATCCATAAATTCCACGAAAGCATTTCCAGCATTACTTGTCTCGGAGATTGCTGAATGAACATGGGTTTTTATTGCCCAGGAAGGTGCTGGCTGTGGCTCAGTGGGATGAGTTTGGGAATGCCCTGTGGGGCTGGGCTGGGCTGTGTGCAGGGTCTGGCAGCTTGAGGCTTCACAGGATGAATTTACAAATTAAATTACAAATTATCTTCTGGGTGGGGCACTGAGCCCTGATGGGCCAGCTCTGATGGGTTTTCCCTGTGGGATGTTGGGGCTCAGGGATCTCCCCTGCTCCAGGGACAGGAACAGTGCTGGGAGTGTGAGCTGTGATCCTGGGGGGAACGGGCTGAAACAATGACTTTTGGGTGGAAATTGTGGAATGTGAGCTGTGATTCTGGGGGGAACGGGCTGAAACAATGACTTTTGGGTGGGAATTACAAAATGTGAGCTGTGATTCTGGGGGAATGGGCTGAAACAATGACTTTTGGGTGGGAATTGTGGAATGTGAGCTGTGATTCTGGGGGAATGGGCTGAAACAATGACTTTTGGGTGAGAATTGTGGAGTGTGAGCTGTGATCCTGGGGGAATGGGCTGAAACAATGACTTTTGGGTGGGAATTACAAAATGTGAGCTGTGATTCTGGGGGAATGGGCTGAAACAATGACTTTTGGGTGGGAATTGTGGAATGTGAGCTGTGATTCTGGGGGAATGGGCTGAAACAATGACTTTTGGGTGGGAATTGTGGAATGTGAGCTGTGATCCTGGGGGAATGGGCTGAAACAATGACTTTTGGGTGGGAATTACAAAATGTGAGCTGTGATCCTGGGGGAATGGGCTGAAACAATGACTTTTGGGTGGAAATTGTGGAATGTGAGCTGTGATTCTGGGGGAATGGGCTGAAACAATGACTTTTGGGTGGGAATTATCCCTTTTGGGAGTTGTTCTGTACAAAGTGCCCATTCCTGGAGGGATCTGCAAGCGGGGTGGGGTGGCCTTGGCAGTGCTGCATTCATGACTGGATTCCATCTGGATTCCCAGCTCCTAAGATTCCCTGATTCCCTGGAAGCACTGATTTCATAAAGTTCTGCTTCCAGTGGAAACCCTTAGAAATGAGATTTGTGAATCCCAGTTTGGGGGGGCTTACTGCACGCTGGGAAACTGAGGGCTTGGAGGAATAATTGGATTTCACTCCTGGTTTCCCATCACAGAAGCAAAACCATCCAAGAATAGCGTGGTGCTTTCTGGTTGGGTGAGTGCCCATCTCCCAGCTCCTGCTTTGCACTCACAGAGATCTGATTTCCCTTCTGCGCTGTCCTGTGCACTGGAAAAAGTGGGATATAGGCAAAGGAGTTCCCAAGCTGTCTTCTTAAGTGAATTCTGGGAACTTTTTATTTTTAGATTAGCAAAATAGGTTAATTCTAAGAGCTGCTAATTGCTCAGCGGCTTTTATTGATAATTTTTTAATTTCTCAACTGTTTTGACTACCAGGCTTTTCCATTCCTCTGCTGTTTGAAGTGATTTTATAAGATATCTACTTAGGTGATTATTATGAGCTAATAGATATTATGAACTATTCACAATTCAGATTTCAGGACTTGCAGATTGAATTTGAATTAGGTGATGAAAGATTTCCACCATGTAAGGATAATTTCAAGGGGGGGGGAAGAAATAAGCCTAAACCCATCAATGAGATATTAATTGCAAATTATTAACTCAGATTTAATCAAAAAGGATTTTTTTAAATATAGGAATTAGAAAGTATATTAATCTAGTTTTAAAAACTGTTTTATGGAAATGAATACAGAAATATGTTCTCAATGGGAAATTGTAATGTTTCAAGAATACTGCGTTGAGAGAGTAATGAATACATTAGGAAAGAGTAATTGCATATTTGAAAGGAATTATCCAACTAATCATAAAATTCCTGTTGGAAAGAGTGATTAGGAAGTGTTTGGATTTAAGTACAGAAATAGCAAACTGGCAGCAAAGGTCAGAACCCCCTGTAATATTTGGAATATTTGACTGGTGGGTGACCCTTAGGATTCCATAAATAACTTTTGGGAGTTCTGCTGTTTAAAGATGAAAGGGAAGGACGCATTTCCTTCTGTGTGGCACAGCCTGGGAGCTGAACTGGAAAGGTGAGGGAGGGATGAACTGGCAATTTCCTTGGGAAAATGTCAGTGGGCAGCCCAGGCTGTGCCGTGCCCTATTTCCAGTTCAGATCCTGCTTTCCTGTGCAATTACCTCTGAGACGAAGCTAATGTCCAGCCCTGATTGCAGTGAGGGCCTGGCACGGTTCTGCTCCCCTGGCACAGGACCAGGGCTCTCCTGGAGCTCTCAGGGCAGGTGCTCCCAGCCCTTCCATGGAACTGGGCTGGCATTTGGGAAAACTGTGAGATTTTCTGCCCTAATGGCTTAACTGCCTGCTGGTGGGTGCTGTGATGGGCAGGTAGATAACCTGGAATTTTGGTTCAGTGGCTATTTTTAGAACAGGTTCTCTGTGTGTTTCCCTTGTGCATGGCTCATCTGCACGTGCTCCCTAAAACATTTCTGTGTCCTTCCCTGTGCCAAGCTGTGGGACTGGAAATGAGGAGTTTAAACACTGGGGTCAGGCCAGCTGAAAGAAAAGGAGGTGCAAAAAAAGGCAGGGGGAGCAAAGGGGTCCCACCCCACTGAGTAAAAGAGCATTGATTTTTAATTTAATTTTTTTGGTGGCGTTCGGCTGCTTCTCCATGAGCGGATCACTCAGGAGAGGATCAGAAGATGGAACTCAGCAGTGTCCATTACAGTGCTCATAGAACAGATATTCCTTTGCACAGTTTGACCCAGGAGCAAGCTGCAGGTGAAGCTCAGAAGTCCCAGGAGCTGGCTGGGGTCACATTCACCTGGCTCTCCCCTACAGCTCCAATATGGCCCAAACCAACCCATTTTTTTAGCACTTTTAGAACAAGATTCTAATTCAATTTCCTCTTCGAGGAGTCGAGTTGGTGTTCACCAGAACTGCAGCGTGCCTTGCATTAATGCCTGCTAATTGGGGCTGATGAGAGGATTAGTTTGTAATCCAGCGTGGCTCTGTGATGCCAGCCCTGGTGCACGAGGAGCCCTGCCAGCTGACACTGCTGCTCCTGCTGCCAGGCTCTGGGAAACACTGCAGTTCCAGGACCCCAGCCTTGGAGAGCACAACTCAACACCGAGGAGATGTAGCAGAGGGCTAAATGAATGCAGTGCATTAATTGTGGTGGCAGGGTTGTCCTCACCTCCCCCAGGCAGGGCTGCCACTTCTCACACCTGTAGCCATGATATTTTCTGAAAAATCCTTTTGCAGGGTTTTTCTCCTGAGGAGCCGCAGGAAAGGAATTAAACAATAACTGTGTGCTGCTGTGGAATGCAGCAGGTGCATCTTCCATTGCTCCATGTGCACTGTTTTCACTTGATGTCATTTTCACCTGTGCCGAGGCTGTGAGCAGTCACAAGATTTTGTTGTGAATTCTATTCTTGTTCTTTCAAGCCTTCTGATGATATTTTCTCTCTGTTCTTTTAGTACAGTTTTAATGTAGTATTTTAATATAATAGATATCATAAAATAATAAACCAGCCGTCTGAAAATGGAGTCAAGCCTCACGTCTCCTCACATGGGGAGTTCCCAACACACACCAAATTCTGGGCGCAGGGTCCTTGAGGGAATTTCCAGGCCATGAGGTCGTGGAAGGGAATCTTGTCTCCAGCTGGCACTTTGTGTCCCCTAACAGAGTTTTTATTGTCTCTCCTGTGACCTGCAGAGCCCACCCAGGCTGCTTGGTCACCCTGGGCTGGGGGGTGGCTCTGGGGCATCAGCACAGGGATTGTCATGGTCCCTGTCCCCCATGGCTGTTGGATGGAACATCCAAGCTTGTGTGGCTCTCTCAAGCCTTTGTGTTTGCAGGATTTTGTGGGAAGCATCCCTGAACACCTCTCCCCCCTGAGGTCTGATGGAATTTTAGCTTGGCTGGAGCTCTGAGCACCCTGGGGCAGTGCAAGGGGTCCCTGCCATGGCAGGGGTGGCATGGGATGAGGTTTAAGGTCCTTCCAAGCCAACCCATTCCATGATTCTCTCCACCTTGCTGATCCCCAGAACTGGATAAATCCTGTGGCAGCCGAGTTTGCCCACGTAGCATCACGTCATGGCTCTCATTTCATTCCAGGCTGGAAGCTGATCTCCCTGCCTGAAGTGAATTATTCAGCAGTGTCTCCTGGAGCTCAGCAGCGTGTGCTGCTGTGTGCTCAGGGCTCTCATCTGAGAAATGCCTTGGCATTGTGGAATAGGCGAGTCAGGGAGAAGCCCTTTGATCAGACAGCTTTGTTGCTGAGAAAAGAGAGCAGAGTAAAAGAACTTTTTTTTCCCCCCTAAAAATTGGCTATCTTTCCAGATAAATTTAAATAATTCATGGCAGTTTACTGCAGATTTTAATTTAGAACTAATTAGAAGCACTGGTTCATCACATGTGCTCTACCTCAGAACAGTATCACCTTCTTTTTGAGATATTTTTATATGGTTATTTTTGGCCATAATTAATGTGGATTTAAAAAATATTAACTTTGATATTCTCTGGGTAAAGCTTAAAAAAAAGGGGTGTTTTTTCTCCCCAGGGACTGAGTGCTCTGGATCAGAAGCAGCATTCTTTGGTGAAAGGTTAAAGCCTTTAAAGCTGCTCGTGGGAGCCTCTGGGATCCTCTGCACTCCTCAAAGTGTCTATTTCTGTGCTCGCCTCTTGTGGCAGGAATCAGAGCAGGCTGAGCTAATCACCTCCCTGAGCAGCCTCCGTGGCTCAGCAGCACATCCTGACACGTTTTACCAGCCCAAGCCAACTTCAGCCTGCTCTGTTTGCACCTCCTCGTCCTGTTCCAAGCCCTGCCATGGCCTGGTTGTTTCCTGCAGCCCTGGAATCCCTGATCTGACCCCAGAGCTGGGGCTGGAAGGTGCCCAGGGCTGCCCTGGTGGCCCTGGCTGTGTGGGGGTGGTGGAGTCACCATCCCTGGATGTGTTTAAAAAAGGACTGGATGTGGCACTTGGTGCCGTGATCTAGTTGAGGTGTTAGAGCATGGGTTGGACTCGATGATCTTAAAGGTCTCTCCAACCTAGAAATTCTGTGATTCTGTGTCCTGGCTCCTCAGCGCAGCTGGGCTCTGCCCTGAGTCCCAAGGGGAATGGCCTCAAATGTGCCAGGGGAGTTTAGGCTGGACTTGAGGGAACATTTCTTCATGGAAAACGTTGGCAGACACTGGCACAGCTGCCAGGGAGTCCCCTCTGCATGTGGCACTTGGGACAGGGTCGGGGGTGGCCGTGGCAGTGCTGGGCACTGGTTGGAGCTCACTGAGGGCTCCCCCAGCCTCAGCTCCTGGCATCCCAGGGCTCTCTGGGCTTGGGTGCTTCTGGTTTTATTGCTAGGTGCTGTCTGGGAGTCCAGCTTAAATTCTTAACTTTAACTTCTCCTGAATTCTGATCAACCCATGTCATGTATTTATCCATTTCATATTTAGCTTTGCATTCCTCGTGGTACAGGTTGAGCTCTGGTCTCTAGGTCTTTATTGTCCTTATAAAAATCATTTTCACTCAAAGAAAGGAGAATTGTGTTGGGCAGAATTTGCATCTCAAATCAAAGAGCAAGTGATGAAAAGGGAGCCTGTTCTGCCACCCTTTTCCATTCTGTCCCTGTGCAGGAGGAGGCATTTCCCCACTATTTAACAACAATTTGAGTACAAAACTCGGGCTCCATGCTGGATGTGCTGGCTGGGTGCAGGAGCCTTTGGGTTCCTGGATAAAAGCAGAATTCTATCTCAGTGCATTTCCCCCACGTGAGGCTGGAGCACTGAACAACAATAATCCACTTTCATGGCCAGCAGCAGAACAATGGAATTGTTCTATTAAGTTTGTTCAAGCGTAAGAACTCCTGCTGATAAATTAGAAAAGGAAAACCAAAAGGCTCTTGTGGAGGATGTCCAGTGGAACCAAGGCCAGCCTGCCTGAGGTCCTTGTGGTTGGGAACTGTGGGGTTTCAGGGTGAAATTTTTAGTTAAACTGCTGAAGTCTGAACTGAAAATGAAAAAGATTTGAACATCGTCCTGGATTTTTATTGAGAGATGGGTAGAAACCTCCCATAAGCACTAACCACAGGATGGCACTTGCTGTGCTTGGTGGATTAATCCCTTTATCCAGCATTTCCTGGATAAGGAAACATTTCCTACCTGGACATCAAACAGCTGGGTTAAAGGCCTGAGGTGTTTTGCAGTGTTTTGGATTCAGCAAGGTCACACCTGGGGAGATTCTGTGACTCAGCCAGTGCTGCCTTGGTTTGTATCACCTGCCCCTTGATGGCCAACTCACTGTGCAGCTCTAACCTTTGATCAGACAGCCTGACACCTGCTGTGGTGTCTGTCCTTCTGTCTGGCCATCGCACACTAATCCAGGCCCCTCTTAATGTACAGATTCTGTAGGAAGCTACAGAAATGTTAGGAGGAAATGATCTTGCATGAAGAAAAGCAGAATCAGGGAGAATGCAGGGGACACCTGTCCTGTCCCTCAGCTGGTCACTCAGGTAGAAAAGTGTCCATCTGGTCCTGAAATAAAGCAGCCACCTCCAAAGGGGGAGCACTTAATGGATTTGGGGGTTTGTAATTTCCCCCCTTGTTTCCTGTTCTCTTATCTGTACTTGATTGGGAAAAGTGCCCTGAAAAAGTGGAGCTCCATCACTTAGCTTGGATTGGTGTCCTCCAGCAAAGACTGTGCTCTGCAGCTCCCCAGGGGCTGAACAGATAAATGGAGAAGGATTAACACCAGCTTGTGTGGCTACCAAGAAGTTAAAGCATTACTTAAAGCAGTAAAAAGGATGTGAAGATTTAGTGCTGCTGTGCAGGGCCCTAAATAACAGCAAATTAACTCATAAACCATGTCAGGCCGTGGTCCCTCAGCCTCTCCCTGCGTGTGGAGCTGCCCCTGGAGCCAGGCCCTGGGGACGTGGCTGGAGGAGCTGCTCAGAGGGGCACAGTGCTTGTAGGAGCCTTACACAAGGCAGAGATGAGTAACTTGAAAGGACTTCTTCCTTTTTGCTTTTTAGATTTTTTAAATGACCTTTCTGTAAGTGGAAGTGTCTGTTCTCCCAGAGAAATATTCTTACACTGGGACTGGGAGAAGGAGAGAGCAGGAGAACACTTGCTGATGTCAGCCTGGGGTTTGTTCCATAAATCCAGCTGCTGGGGAGCGGTTAAACACCACAGTGATGGCCGTGCCTGCTCCTGCAGGAGCTCTTCAGGGTCTTGGGGAACTTCCACTGTAGAGAGGATTTTCTGAAGTACTTTCAGGCTTTGGGCAGCAGCAGAGCAGCCTGGCTGCTCTCCCCTCCCCTCCCTGCCCTGCTGCAGTCTGGGGGCTGCAGGAAGCACGGCAAGAGTTTTATGGGCAGATTTCTGGGTGTGTTTTCTCACATTTCAGTGGCTCTTTGTGGGACAACAGGGTGCTGTGGGCTTTATCTTGTTTTGTGACCCGCCGTGATGCCCCTCCTTTGGCCCCAGCCCCTGTGCTCACTGTGACCCTGTGCTGTGCCTCCCGGCCCTCACTCAGGAGCTCTGGAGCAGGAGGATCCCACCCTCATCTCCAGCAAGGACTTTCCTGCCAGCTGGAATGTTTGTGGAACCTGCTGGGGCTGTCCTGGATCCCTGGAGGTGTCCCAGGCCAGGCTGGATGGGGCTGGGGCAGTGGGAGGTGTCCCTGCCATGGCAGGGTGGCACTGGCTGGGATTTGGGGTCCCTCCAACCCAAACCATCCTGGGATTCTGTGCTTTTCTCAGTCTCACATCAGGGCTGAGGAGTTTTTATTTCTGTTGTGCTGAGCAGTTTGGCCCCCAGGAGGTGCAGCTGCAGCCACGAGGAGCTTGGCTGGTCCCTGGCAGTGCCAGGCTGCCCCGTGCCAGGCAGCCCTGCAGGGACAGGGCAGGCACTCAGCCTTCCTGAGTCCCAGCTATCCATGAAACCCTGCTCCAGGGGGACAGAAGGGTGGGAATGGTCTGGATGTCATCCCCAAATTGTGAGTGGTTTGGTGTCCACCCCAGCAGAGCCCCGTGCCCTGCTCTGCAGAGCCAGACCAGGGAGGTGTTTGTGCTCCACCTCAGAGAAGCTGATTCACCTGAGTAATGAGATTATTCATTTCCTACCAGCTGGAGGTTATTTTGTCCAGCCAACTGTGGCCACTTGTGTGAGCTCACTCTCCTGTCTGGGAATGCAAACGCTCTCCTGGCGTTAAATAATCCTAAAATATTTTTGGGGTGATAAATTTTATTTAGGGCCAAAGGAAGACTTCGCAGACACTTTGAGTTCATGATTTCCAGTGTTGTGAGTGTATTTGTGGTTGAGCAGAGAAGCTGTGGAAGATCTCTGCTGCATCCTGAGATGGTTTATTTGGTTGGGGCACAGAGGGGATGGCCTGGGTGACCTCCTGGCAGACCTTCCATCTCCTGCATGGGGACAGGTTTGTCCCAGACCACCCCAGCTCAGAGTCCTAAAGATGAAGGCAGTCAGGCTTTCATGGCAGTCTCGAGTTTGCTCAAGGCTCCCTCTTTAAAATTCTGGAGCTTTGCTGTTTTCCTCCATGGGATGTCAGATCCTATTAATGTTGTAGCTGAGCATCTTATTAAGGCAGTAATTCCCTAACGTGTGTGTGGCACCACAGCTGTCCTCACAGCACCCTGCCAGGGCTCTGCTGGGGCAGCTGGCAGCGCAAGGGTTGGTGCCAGAAGGGTTTGGGGGGCATTTGTGCCTCTGTGATGATAAAAATCCACCCAGGAGGTTCCTGCATTTGAACTCCTCCAGCCTCAGAGGTCCTTGCCTGTCTCCAGCTGTGCTTCTCCTGCCTGGGCAGCTCAGGGTGGGCACTGGGGCTCGGCCAGAGGGGCTGGGACACCCCAGGGCCTGCTGAGGGCACGGGGCACTGGGGAGTGTTCCCCTCACCAAGGCCAGGGCTGTGAGCAGGCTCCTGGCTGGCACAGCCCCTGCTCCTGCTGCCCTGGCACAGCCCCTGCTCCTGCTGCCCTGGCAGCAGCAGGCTCAGGGGGTCTGAGGGGTTTCTGCAGTGCCACAGGAATGGCATTCCCAGCAGGAGCGTGCTCCCAGTCCCTTCTGCTCCCTGGGGTTTGAACTGAAAGGAAAGAAGGAGAAATTATTTAAAAATGGAGGAAGTTTATCTATGACATTTAATTAGTGCAGAGGGACTTCTCCTGATCCATGAAATTCCCAGTGCAGCATGAGCATATCCAGGGCTCGTGGATGATGGGCTGATCCATCAGCTCTCAGCCTCTTTCCTATTACCACAAGTTTATCCTCAGATCTGGCAAAGGCCATTCATAAATTCATTTGAGAGGAGTGTTGTTTGGAGCTGCTATTATCCAGTGTAATTCCACAGCTCCAAATCAAGCTGTGATAACAGCTCCCTATCTGACAGGCCAAGCTTTTCAATCACACTTTATCACCAGAGCAGATGTCTGTAAAGGAACAGGTTTTTCTCAGAAACAATAGAGATAAGCAAAGGTGGCTGAGGAGTAATTTAGAGAGGGAAGAGCCTGGGAGACGTTTTCATTTCAGTATCTGGAGTAAGGAAAGGCACACAAACCCCTCAAATTAGCAATGGCTCTCAGTAATTCAGTGAGATGATCTTCAGTCCCTTGGATGTTCGCTCCAAAGTAGGAATAAAGAAATTAAAGCTCTGCCAGTCCCACAGGGCCTTGCAGGAAGGGGAAATCTCATTTTTCCATTCTGGAGAAAGGGATGCTCCAGGGTGTGGCAGTCATATTTTCTGGAAAAATGCCTTTGCCCAGGATTTCTCTCCTGGGAAGCTGAGAAGCCTCAGAGGAAAAGGAAAACAATTTTATCTCATTTGCTTCCACTGTGTTTTGCTGCTTTGGAATGTGTTTGGAGATTGTTTACCCACAGTGATTGTTTCATTGGTTTCATGTGAGTTGTTTTGACTCTTTGGCCAATCATGGCCAAGCTGTGTCAGACTCTGGAGAGTGTCACGAGTTTCATTATTATCTTTTAGCATTCTGTCTGTATCCTTTCTGTATTCTTTAGTAGAGTTTGGTATCATTTTATTATAGCATTCTTTAATATAATATAGTATAATAAAATAATAAATTAGCCTTCTGAGAATGTGGAGTCAGATCCATCATCCCTTCCTTCATCTGGGAACCCCACAAATACGAGACCAGGGAAAGCAAAGCGTGCTCTCCAAAAGCACAGAAAGGTTCCAGGAGCCTGGGCTGAGCCCTTGGGCTGCACTCTGCAGTCTCTGCCCTGCACTGCCCCTCCTGTCCCCGCTGCTCTTGGCTCTGCTTTTCCTTCCCTTTTTCTCCCTGTCCATGGAACTCTGTGGGTGCTGAAGCTGGCAAGGGAAATAATTCCCCCCTTATTTTGTTCTGCTAGAAAAGCAACTTGGAGCAAAGCCAGATCTTTAAACAGGCATCAAACACTTTCCGAGGCCTTTATTTAAAATCTTGAATTAGAGGTTGAGATAAAGCAGGATTTGTTGTTGTTCCAATTCATGCTGTTGGTGGTTGAGCCCTGTGTTTTCAGTGTGAGTTTCAGTCCTCCTGGTGTGCCTGTTCCAGTTAATCTGGAGCTGCATCCTGGGGCTCTTCTCGTGCCCCTGGGGCTCCTCAGTTTGGAGGGGGCTGGGGCTGTGGTGTTCAGGGCTCTGTGCTGGATCATTGTGCAGGAAGAGCCTTCCTTGGCTTTGTGTTTAAATCTGCTCTTGTGGGACCCTGGGCTTGTACTTGGAGTCCAGAGAGCCACTCAGGAAATTGTCTCTGTGGCTGAAAAGTGAACCCAACCCTATTTTTTGGTTGTTTATTGGAGTCTGAGGACCAGTTTAGCTCCAGCTACAGTATCTGAGAATTACAGTGTGGTAGGGTTGTCTTCTCGGAAAGAAAGGGAAAAAATACAACAATTGAAATGTATGAATCTGTTGGGAGAGGAAGCCCTGGATTTTCTGTAATAGAGCACAGAAATTCCCATTCCTGTGTCAGAAAATGAGGGAACAGGACATTGTCCAGGGCTTGGTGGTGGGAGCTCTTGGGGCTGTCCCAGGAATCTGAATTCAGGCCTGGTTCCCAAGGAAAAAGTGGGGAAACTGCCACATTTTGTCAATTGAATGTACACTGCTCAATACTCCAACGTTCTTGGGTCACTGAAATGTCTGTAATGAGAAAGGAAGAGTGGAGCAGCCCCTGGGGGTGAGAGAAATGGGATTTATGCCTCAGAAGGGTGAGGCAGTGGGGCTGAGGTGTGAACACATCCCACTAGTGCCATCACTGCAGAGCTGGGGCTGTGCCTGAGCAAGGACCTGCCAGGCCTTGGATTTGTTAATAAGGAAAGCAAAAAATTATAAATCACATCCTGGGGAGAGGAAAAGCAGAATTGGTTCCAGAGCCTGGATCAGAGCAGCATTGCCAGGTTACCTGTGTAAAAAAAGAGGTGGTTTCATGACAAATGTGTATTTGCACAGAATCACTTCAAAGTGCTTTTCAGGAGAAATTTAACTTCTGTATAATTTAAACAGGCAGCTTTCCTTGGACTTAAATAGGACTTGAATAATGCCACGGGCACTTCTGTATTCATACATGATTTAAGAATTATTAGGATGGATTAACACCTTTACAAATACTGCTAAGAGGTGCCCAAATCACGAGAGCAGTCATCACTGGCACGCAGAGCTCTGTAATTGATTTCTAATTATTGATCAGAGCAGAGCTCCTTTTATACAGTAGAACAAATGTTAGAGGATAATTTCTATTTGGAGGATAATTATTGCCCAAACCAGGTGCTGGTCTGTTTACAAATATAATCTGTTTAAACCCCTTTTGTGCTTTACAGAATGGAGAATATTTTTGAAGTGCTTGAATGTGGTTTTGTCTTGGTCAGAACCAGCAGCTGTTCAGAAAAATACAGAAAAAGGCCCAGGAAAAAAAAAAAAAAAAAAAACAAACCAAAAAAACCCCAAGCTGAACTTTGGGAGGAATTGAAGTCCAGGCCCTGGTTCTGTGCACTGCTGAACCTCCTGCTGCTTTAGTGTGGCTAAACAAAGGTGTTTCCAATGGCTGTTAATTTTGGAGTAGGTGTTGTGCGCTCACCTGACCTTGGAGCAGTCTCAGGGGTTTGGGGTTGGTTTTTGGCTCCCTTCCAGCAGGAATTCCAGCCCGGGAGGGCAGGGTCTCTGCTCTCCCCGCTCCCCAGGCTGTTTTACTTATAGGGAGCAGCCTGGGTCACAAAGCAGGGTGGGCAGAGCCAGCTCCACCAGCTCTACTCCTCCTGCTCTCCCCTTCAGAGACTGGCACAGCAGAATGATGACTCTGGAACGGTTTTTCCCCCAATTTTGTGTTCGCCGTATAAAATCATATATATATATATATAAAATCATATATATATGTGTGTGTGTGTGTATATATATATATAATCATATTGCCTTGCTGTAGGCAGGTTGTGGTGCTGAGGAATGGCAGAAACGTTTGACCCTTTCCATGGAGGGTTCCATCCTTTCCTTTTCTATGAAAGTTCTTCCAGAGCTGGGAGGGGAAGAGCAAAGGGGAAATTCCCATGGTGGGAATCGAGATGAGCTGGGGGAGAACAGGACGGGTCTGGGAGCTGCTGGAGCTCCGAGTGAGCTGAGGGAGGAGGTGTTGGAGGGGCAGAGCCCCTCTGGGAGCGGCTGGGGGCTCCGGGGCATCCCCGGGGGGCTCCCGCACCTCCCACCCGGGAGGAATTCTCCGGGAGCGGGGCTCCAGCTGGCCGGGGGCGGTGCGGCAGCGCCAGCTGCTCCGGGGGTGGGACACGGCACACGGGCCTTTCTCCCTGCTATTTCCAGAAAGGGAGAAGGGGAATTCGTGTGTTTCTGTGTCAGTTTGCAGCTCTCAGCAATCACGGCCGAACCCCGCGGAACAGCCGAAGGAGTTCTGATGCGATGGGAAATAATTATTGCGGTCAATTCTTTCAAAGGCTGCTGTAGCAGTGTTTGCTTTGCTTCCAGAGCAAGGCTCCGTTATGGATAAAGAGTTAACAGTCGATTCCGGGCTCCCATACCGAAAATTTATTATTATTATTATTACTACATTGAATTGGAATTGTTGAGCCACAACATAAAGGGAATGGGGAGCAATCAGTCAGTGTGCTACAGGCAAAGGCAGCCAGGGTGCAGAGAAGGAAGGGGTTCATCCCCCAGGGTGAATGAAGGAAGGGGTTCATCCCCCAGGGTGCAGAGAAGGAAGGGGTTCATCCCCCCAGGGTGAATGAAGGAAGGGGTTCATCCCCCCAGGGTGCAGAGAAGGAAGGGGTTCATCCCCCCAGGGTGCAGAGAAGGAAGGGGTTCATCCCCCAGGGTGAATGAAGGAAGGGGTTCATCCCCCAGGGTGCAGAGAAGGAAGGGGTTCATCCCCCAGGGTGCAGAGAAGGAAGGGGTTCATCCCCCAGGGTGCAGAGAAGGAAGGGGTTCATCCCCCAGGGTGAATGAAGGAAGGGGTTCATCCCCCCAGGGTGCAGAGAAGGAAGGGGTTCATCCCCCAGGGTGAATGAAGGAAGGGGTTCATCCCCCCAGGGTGAATGAAGGAAGGTGTTCATCCCAGGGTGCAGAGAAGGAAGGGGTTCATCCCCCCAGGGCTGGGAAGGGGAGGAGAGGGGGAGCATTCACCAGAACTGCAGAGACAGCACATGGGCGATGGGTTCAAACTGAAACTGGGCAGATTTAGGTTGGGTATTAGGGATCAGTCCCTCCCTGGCAGGGTGGGCAGCCCTGGCACAGGGTGCCCAGAGCAGCTGTGGCTGCCCCTGGATCCCTGGCAGTGCCCAAGGCCAGGCTGGATGGGGCTGGAGCAACCTGGGGCAGTGGGAGGTGTCCCTGCCATGGGAGGGCTGGAACAAATCATCTCTAAGCTCCCTTCTGATCCAAACACATTCTCAGAATTTCTGTCTTTCCTTCCATGGCCACCAGAGCTGATGGTGACCAGCATATTCCATTAACAAACCACATCCTGCTACCTGCTCCTGGTGGTTTGTGGAAATCAGGTCACTGAGGCTGCCCAAAGCTTCATTTGGGTTTGTTTCTCTGCTTGTTTCTGTGTAGGTGGTTTGACACAGCAAAAATGATTTCTGCCTTAGCAAAATTGGTAATATTTGAAATTATTTGTCGTGCTTTTCCTGGTTCAGCAAAACTTTTCTGGAGTAGGGACTAAACCAGCAGGGATTTGTCGTAAGCACAGATTGGTGATGATGAGGTGAATGCAGCTCACTGTTTATTTTCTAATCCCAGCATCATTTGGAGTGCCCAGATAACGGATGGATGCGTTTTCCTGACAGCACAGCTACAACGCTCCACGGTTGTGCTCCCATTCCAAGGTGAATGTTTCCCTGGAATGCCTCCCTCTGTGATGCTGCTCTCCCTGGGGCTGGAGCGAGTGACACCACCGGGGTGTCCCAGTTATTGCTGGGTGACACCACCGGGGTGTCCCTGGTCATTGCTGGCTGACACTACCGGGGTGACCCCAGCTGTCACTGCTCAGTGACACTGCCAGGGTGTCCCCAGTGTCCCGGTCATTTCTCAGTGACACTGCCAGGCTGTCCCGGTCGCTGCTCGGTGACAATGCCAGGCTGTCCCGGTGGCTGGCGTGGCTGCAGCCGCTCTGTCCCCAGCTGTCCCCGCTCTGCCGGATCCCCGCGTTCCCTTCCCAGCCCTGCGGCTCGGGCTCCTGGGCCCTGCCGGGGTTTGGGTCCCTCTGGAAAGGCTGCGGAGCCGCGGGCAGGGCTGGCAGGGCTCTGTGTCGCTCTGGGTGTCAGTAGGTGTCACCCTGCTGTCGCCGCAGCGCTGCTGGCACCGCGCAGCTCCTGCGGGGCGCTGCCGGACCCGCTCGGGGATGAACCGGGTCAGAACCGGGGTCAGAACCGGGGTTAGAACCGGCCGGGAGCTGCGGAGTTAAACCCGGGGTTAGAACCGGGATTAGAACCGGCCGGGACTCCCGGGGTTAGAGCCGGGGTTAGCCAGCCCGGAGCTTCTCGGCAGGCAGGGGGGGATCGATGCCCAGAGCTTCTCTCTGCCCAGGGGTGATGCTGTGCTCGGGGTGATGCTCTGCCCAGGGGGATGCCCTGCCCGGGGCGATGCCCTGCCCGGGGTGATGCCCTGCCCAGGGGGATGCCCTGCCCGGGGTGATGCTCTGCCCAGGTGAGCCCCTGGGCTGGCTTTGCAGGTGCCGGTGCTACCGGTCCCGGAGCGTGGGGCTCTGCTCAGCAGGGTTCATCTCCTGAAATGTCCTTCCCCTCGGAGAGCAGAGCTAACTCCCCCATCAGGTCTGGGCAGAGCTCCCGAGGCCGAGCCTCCCTCTGTAACCACGCTCCAAACCCGGCTTAGCAGCTGCTTGATGGGCTGGGATTAAGGAGGGTGGGGGCTGGAACTGCCTTGCCGGGGATGCTGCAATCCCATTAGGGCACCGAGGAGCCCTCCGGAGGGGATTTGGAGGTGTTCCTGAGCAGACCCTGCCTGGGGAGTGCAGGGCAGGATTATCCCTGTCCTGCTGCTCTGCCCATCATCCGCAGTAAATCCGAGGAAGAGGAGCCCTGAGGAAGGGGCTCTGCGCCACAGAGTCCCTCAGTTCAGTCCCCTTTGAGCAAGGGAGCCCCACAACGAGCCTGGAAATGGCACAGGTGCAGGCTGAGCACTGCTGCAAACCGAAGGGACACAGAGGAGCTCTTCTCTCTAAGTGTGCAGGGTGTGGGGCTTGCCCAGGGCTGCAGGTGCCCCTGCCCTTCAGCCACCCTCTGGCTGTGTCTGACTGCAATGCCCAGCCCTGGGGGAAGCTCCAGCCTGAGCAGGATCCTCACTTTGGTGCAACTGATTCATTTTCCCTGTGTAATGGCTTTGGCAGGAGCAGAGGAGCCTCCAAACCCAGCCACTCTCACACCCACCCTAACACTGCTCCCTCCAGCAGGAGTGGGGGTTTAAGGCAAATCAGGAAGGCTCAGATGTGTTTATACCTCCTATCCCTTCCCTGCTCTCTGTTCCCATCCTGTAACTGCTGACACGAGTTAAACAGCAGGTAATACCTTTTCCACAGACCTGTGGAAATGACACGGGGTTTATAAAACCTGAGGAGGGTTTGCTGCTCTTCCCAGGCTTGCAAACTCAGCAAAAATCCACCTCAGCTGCAAAATGCCCCTGCAAGAGGGATGTGTTGTGTCCAGAGGATGGGGCAGTGCTTGGCCAGGGCTGGTGCTCCTCTGCCTGCTCCTGGCAGTGCCAGGATCTCATGTTGGGCAGCAGGGGCCAGGGCAGTGTCCCCCAGGCTTTAAGGTTTATGCTCCAGTTCAGTCAATGAAGGATGTTTTTGTGTCTTGTTTTAGGAAAAAATCCTTGACTGGGAATCACTTTTATGTCCCTTTATTCCCAGTGATAATGTGGCTTTGCATGCCAAGAAATTGCAGCCTTGAGGGATTATCCCATCCCCTGCCCTGCTGGGGACGCAGCCTCATCCCACCAGCCCAGCCCCACAAAGAATTTGGTGTCATGCAGGTGAGATGTGAGGGCAAGGAGGGTTGTTAGCTGTGCAGCAGAGGTGAGGCAGTGCAGGGATTCTCATTATCATTACTCACTCACAAGATGGGTGAAGATCAAAATAATTACCAAACCATCCTGCTGCAAGAACAGAGCTGGTGCTGGCAACTAATCTGCTTGTAGGCTTTTGTGAAAAATGCAGGATTATCCCCTTCATTTCACCCATTCAGCTCGTTTCTAGCTCATTTTGCTTTGCTGTTTCTCTAAAGAATGCCAGTTGTGGTTCCTGGCTCCATCCCTTCCTGGCTGCCACGTTGATCCTTCCTCAGGAGGCTCCCATGTCTGTTCCTCAGTAGCTCAATATTTATTTTACCCTCCATCTAATGATTTCCTTTAAATGGAGACCTTCTCCTGGTGCATGTTTGGAACTGTGGCACTTGGCTGTGGTGCAGCTTCGCCCAGGGCTGCCTCAGGTGGGCTGGGAACGTTTGCAGGATGAGGTTTGAATGGAATCAGTATTTTTAGGAAGGAACACAATAGAGGTGCATCCTGCTGCATCTGGACTCTCCCACTGAATTCCCTTTCTCAGGCACTCTCAGAGGAGGAGGAAAGTGCCCTGTGAGCTCAGAGATGGGGTGGGGCTGGGGAGGGTGTTTGCCAAATTTAAGAGGCTTTGTGTCCCACTGTGCATGGTGCTCTGAGTGTGCAGCCAGCCTTGGCAATCCCTGGCTGTGCCAGGAGGTGGCTGGGAATGGCAACGTGGTTTTGGTAAAAACCCACCAGTTCTGGCAAAAACCCACCAGTTCTGGCAAACACTTTGTGATTAGGTTGTCTATCGTGCAATAAAACCAAAATAATGTTCAACTGATCATTAAAAAGTGGAGGCTTTGAAAGGAAGTGTGAGTGAGGGTTTAGATTCTGCATTTTTTCAGAATTCATGCATTTTTTTGGGAATTACACCTGAATCAAACAAGTGCTCTGCTTGTGGGGTTTTTTTCCCTTTCTTCCTGTGTTTTCACACAGTGAGAGGTGGGAACTGTGCTGGGTTCTCCCCTTGCTGGTGATGCCCCCTGGGCTCACCCTCCCTGCAGGGATGGATTTCACCTTTGAGGAGGACAATCACTGACCTCCAGCCCCGTAGCAAATGGAAATTAGCCTTGGTTTAAGCACCCTCCCAGAGCTGGGAGGAGCTGCTGTGTGTTCCCTTCTGCAGAACCCGAGTTGCTCAGGTTCCTCAGCAGCTCTTCTGCTACTCCTCAAGCCCATCAGTTCTGTGAAATGCTGCAAAATCAAAAGAAAACTGAGCCGGAGCTCTTGTGCTATTCCCTCTTCTCCTCCTCTTCTCCTCCCTCCTTCAGTGTTTTGGTTGTGGTGCCTTCTGTGCTTTCCTGGCCTTGCACAAGTGCTGGTGCTGCCCGGGGTCGGTGCTTCTGCATTGTTATTTCATCCTGAGCTCCTCCTCTCCACCAGCAATTGGCTGGCACGTGCTGGTTTGCTTTTCCTGGCACCCCACTTACATTTCACTTCTCTTATCTGCTGATTTACTGCCTCTAGACAGAAGATGAATAGTTTGCACTTTGTACTCTTAAATCAAAGCAGAATGGGAAAGACTGCTTTAATCATATTTTATTCCAACCCCACTTATCTGAATCACCTATTGCTTAGCCCTGTCAGCAGTGATATGTCTGCAATTTCCTATCTTTGCTGTGGCTCAGCACAGCACCAAGGCTTTGCTTATTCATGACTCCAGCATTGTTTAATCCCAAAACTGGGAGAGGCTCCGAGCAGCTCCACGCGACTCCATGGCTCAAACAGCGAGGCAGAGCCCATGGGTTTATCTTGCCATTGTTTAATTTTATTTTTATTATTTTATTATGCTTTGTTCTGCCATTGAAACCAGGTTTGGAGCAGGGCATGTGAGCTGGGGCCTCACGTGAGGTTCATTCCAGCCCTTCCAGGCTGTGCTGCACCCAGAGCAGGAGCAGCCAGCGCAGGGCAAGGAGTGAAGTGCAGGGAGCAGTGGCCTAATGGTCATTTCACCAGGGCTTTATGTGACTTGTGGCAGCTGGGGCTGCGTGCATGAAGGGCTTTTCATTGCTGCTTTGAGACTGATTTATTGTAAAAGTCAGCAATTGAAGCAAATTGGTTAAAATATTTTATATGTATATATATATATATATATATGAGATTGATTTATTATAAAAGTTAAAAATTGAAGCAAATTGGTTAAAATATTTTATATGTATACATATATGAGATTGATTTTTATAGAAATTAAAAATTGAAGCAAATTGGTTAAAATATGTTATATGTATATATATATGAGATTGATTTTATAGAAATTAAAAATTGAAACAAATTGGTTAAAATATTTTTTATATATATGAGGTTGATTTATTATAGAAGTTAAAAATTAAAGCAAATTTGTTAAAATATTATATATATAAATATATATGTCACATACATTTCATGCAACTTTTTTTTTTGGGTGATGTAGCATTTTGATGTTAAAAAGAAAATGCTGGGACTGTTTTTTCAATGGACTGTGAATGTCATGGTTCAAGCTTTGTGGATACACCTCCCTGGTGCCTGGATAATGCATGTGGAAACAAGCAATCCACGCCCTCCATGGTCAGAATAAATCATTGAAAGGATTCGGTGCAGCCTGGCAATGCAAAATGGCTTAAATCTCAAAGTACTGCGGGGTGGAAAAATGAGAATTGAAAACTCAGTAATGGATGAGCTTCTCTCCACTCCTCCTGTGTGTGCACATGGAGTGTTCAGTGAGTGCCCACCCAGAGGGAATCCAGAGGGCCGGGGGGTTTTGCTGCTTTTCTCTTGAGCTGGATGGGAGCTGACGGGGTGTGAGGAGCTGCTGACCTTTCCACGGGCTGCTTCTCCACCTGAAGGTTCCTGCTGGGCTGTGCTGAGCTCTGCTGTTAGCCACAAAGCAATTAAAGATATCCTTCAGTTGATAACGGGGTGTAATTTGTATTTTCCTTCTTGCCTGGTGCCAGAATCTGGAATGATTTATGTGGCTGGAGCAGAACTGCGTGTGCTGTGAGCAGTTTATTCACAATTTCCCATTGCTTCCACCAGAGTGTGGCTGCATAAATGATACTTTGTGGTTGGAACTTGTTTGCTACTTTATTGGATGGGAATCAAGCCATGGAACAGCTTTTGCCTTCAACTTCCAGGGCTTGGGCTCAGGACCAGGGGCTGGGTCACCATTCAGGCTGAGCCCCTGGCAGGGGACAAAGCTCAGTTGAATTAAGTCTTCTACCAGGATAAAGCTCAAACCAAGTCCTGGCTGAAAAGGCTTCTCCAAGTTGTGCAGTTCACTGGTTTATTTTTTTAAAAAATCGTTTAATAGTATTTTTGCAGCTTTTCCCACAACCCAGCTAAAAATCCCCTTTCTATTCCAGGTTATTATGTACAAATTCCTTTTCATTCCATTTCAAATTCCTTTATGCACAAATTCCTGCCCAAAGGAAACGATTCTGGCCCAGTGATTATAAACAACCACAGTGCATTGTTGAGATAAACCCAGCCTTCAGCTCAGGGGGGCCAGGGGAGCCCCCTCAGCCTGGAGATGCAGGAGGAGCTGGGAGCACGCACAGGTCCTGGCAGCGGGGGCATGCACAGGTCCTGGCAGCTGGGAGGATGCACAGGTCCTGGCAGCTGGGAGCACACACAGGTCCTGGCAGCTGAGGCACGCACAGGTCCTGGCAGCTGGGAGGATGCACAGGTCCTGGCAGCTGGGGCATGCACAGATCCTGGCAGCTGGGGCACGCACAGGTCCTGGCAGCTGGGGCACGCACAGGTCCTGGCAGCTGGGAGGATGCACAGGTCCTGGCAGCTGGGAGGATGCACAGGTCCTGGCAGCTGGGGCACGCACAGGTCCTGGCAGCTGTCTCTGACCTGAACCACGTGCACAAGTGTGTTTGCACACAAACAGGCCTTGGCATGCCCAATCAGTAACAGCCTTTGCCTTGTTTTTTAACACCCCTGAGCTGTTAAAGAACATCTGGATAAAAATCTCGGCCTGGATTTGTGTTTGGGGCCATGGGGCTGCCGAGGCTGTGGTTGCTCCACTGCTCGGTGCCCTGCTGGGTCTCTCAGCCAGCCAGGGGTGCTCCCCTCTCCCAGAGCAGCCCAGAGGCTCTGAAGCACCCCAGGGATGAGCAGAGGGCAGGGCTGAGCAGCCCAGGCACTGTTGACAGGGAGGGAGGGCAGGGCTTGGGCCAGCCAGAGCTCTGGTCTGCTCAGGGCGTGCTCCTGGCAGGAGGAGCCGGGGCTGAGGGGCTGTTTGTGCACCCCAGGGCTGATCCTATAACGTGGGGGAGCACCAGGGTCCCTTTGGGAGCACCAGGGTCCCTTGGGAAGTACCAGGGTCCCTTGGGGAGCACACCAGGAGCTGGGGCTGAGGGGGGCAGGGGCTGCTTGTGCACCCCATGGCCAGTCCCTATAACATGGGGGAGCACCAGGGTCCCTTTGGGAGCACCAAGATCCTTTGGGGAGCACCAGGATCCCTTGGGGAGCACCAGCACACCAGGAGCTGGGGCTGCTGGAACAAGACAAGACTCAGGACATCAACAGGCATCTCCTGTGTCCTTCACCCTCCCCGTGGAACTGAGCTGCTGCTCCTCCCTGCAGGTTTTTCTTGCTGCTCCTCCCTGCAGGTTTTTCTTGCTGCATTTGTTATTTTGAAGGTTGATGTGGCGCCATGTCTTACCTGGCTGTATCACTGAGATCTTACAGAGTGCTTAAAAAAGGGGCTCGTGCCTTTGGGCTGAGCTTGGTTGATAAATGAGGGAAATGTGCTCTGGTGGGGCTTTCTTTCTCTGGAATATCAGGTTGAAGATGCTCCAGCAGCTGTGACTAAGGTGGAAAACATCCTCCCTGCTCCAGGGCCACAGCTGGGAGCTGGGAAGGGTGGAAATCTGGAAATCGCAGGTGGCCCTGGGAGTTTTTCAGCTCAGGGAAGAAACTTCCCTAATTTGCATCAATTCCAGTCCTTCTGGCTTTCTTCTTTATCAGGAAAGCAACAGTAGCTGCAGGATCCATGGCTGGTGTGTGCGTGCTGTCTCTGGAATAATAGAGGACTTATGGAAATCTCAGTTGGGAAAGTGGCAGTTTTGAAGCGAATCCCTTCGGTTCAGTTTCTTGCAGAACACATTTAAGGAACTCTCAGTAATCATTTTCATGCTAAAGCTCAAATTGTCTTGTTAGATTGTTGCTTTTGAGTGAAGAAATGGATTGACATTGATTTTTTCCCCCTTTTTACGCTGATATTCAAGTTTTTTGTGTCAGTCTGATTTGACAGAAACTGAGATCTGTCTTTATTATTTTTAGGCTGCTGACAGCTCAGTGTTTTTGACAGATAGAAGGATATTTTACACCCTTCTGATAGGGATTACCCTGCTTAACGTCCTCTCTTGAACTCCTTACAAAGTTGCCCAGCTGGATCCTGGTTAAGACATGCACTTAATAAATTTATTTATTTATTAATTATCCCCCTGTGATTTCTGGGGTTCAGTCACCACACCCTGACCTTGACCAGTGGAGAACCCCACGGCCCCATCAATGCCCCAAGCCCTCGGAGCTGCCAGGACCATGGGCAGCAGAATTCCTGTGGAGAACATGGACAGCAGAATTCCTGTCAGGACCATGGACAGCAGAATTCCTGTGGGGACCATGGACAGCAGAATTCCTGTGGGGACCATGGACAGCAGAATTCCTGTGGGACCATGGACAGCAGAATTCCTGTGGGGACCACGGACAGCAGAATTCCTGTGGGGACCATGGGCAGCAGAATTCCTGTGGGGACCATGGACAGCAGAATTCCTGTGGGGACCATGGGCAGCAGAATTCCTGTCAGGACCATGGACAGCAGAATTCCTGTGGGGACCATGGGCAGCAGAATTCCTGTGGGGACCACGGACAGCAGAATTCCTGTCAGGACCACGGACAGCAGAATTCCTGTCAGGGCCATGGGCAGCAGAATTCCTGTGGGGACCATGGACAGCAGAATTCCTGTGGGGACCATGGGCAGCAGAATTCCTGTGGGGACCATGGGCAGCAGAATTCCTGTGGGGACCATGGACAGCAGAATTCCTGTCGGGACCATGGGCAGCAGAATTCCTGTGGGAACCATGGGCAGCAGAATTCCTGTGGGAACCATGGGCAGCAGAATTCCTGTGGAGAACATGGACAGCAGAATTCCTGTGGGAACCATGGGCAGCAGAATTCCTGTGGGAACCATGGGCAGCAGAATTCCTGTCAGGACCATGGACAGCAGAATTCCTGTCAGGACCATGGACAGCAGAATCCCTGTGGAGAACATGGACAGCAGAATTCCTGTCAGGACCATGGACAGCAGAATTCCTGTCGGGACCATGGACAGCAGAATTCCTGTGGAGAACATGGACAGGAGAATTCCTGCAGGGTCTGGTGCTGTTTCTTTTTTTTTTTTTTTTAATCAGAAACTGAAGGCAACGATCCCAGGCCCCCAGCACAGATGCATCTCCTGCAGTAAATGTGTCCCAAAGGGGGTGAGAGCTTTGCTGGAAGGTTTTAATTTTCTCTGCAGGTAAAAGCCATTTCTGTGCTGCTTTGGAATGAAACCAAAAAGAAATCGTGCCTGAATGAGCTTTCTGTGTCAGAGCACAGCTCTGGCTGACAGAAACCTGAGGGACTGGAGGGAGCTGAAGTTACACAGCTTTTTTTTTTTTTTTTTTTTTTTTAGGGGGGCATTTAAATTTTTTTATTATTATTATTCTTTTTCTTCAGAGTTATTGAGATTATATTGTGAACTTGCTGTGGTCTCCTAGGCTGACCCAGCTGTGTCTCTGATGTATTCATGTTCCGTGAGTCAGCAGAGGCTGAAGCAGCCACAGCTGTGCCTGGGTTTGGCAGGGTTGGGATGTCCCCTGTCCCACAGCTGAGGACATGTCCATGGCAGTGCCTTCTGATGGATGTGACTGTCCAGCAGTGTGAAAGTGGCACCCTGTGCTCCTCTGAGTGAGTATTTATGGTTAAAGGAGATGTGCACTCAGTGTGTTACAGCACTCAGGGCAGTTCCCGTTTAATTCAAATATCTTGTCACTGGCCCTGCTGCATCTCCGGTGGGGTTGCTCTGTAAAGCTCGGGTGATTTACTGGCACTGCTTTTGCCATCTGTATCCCTCTCTTTTCACCATTATTAAGGCTCTGTTACCTCTAATATTTAAGCCTGCCATCACCTGTCTGCCTCTCTTGAAGGTGAAGTTACCACAGGCTATTTCAGGTTCCTCAGTGTGAGTTTGGAAGTACAGGGGAAGTGTAAATGGGATCTAAACTGCATTCCTGTGATGTTCATTGGAGATTGGGATGGCGATTTTTCTCTTACCCCACAACAAGCAAACAAAATCTTTCAGTTGAATTTTATTCCTGTGACAGTTTGATTTTGGCTCTCATTTTGTTCGGTGCTGGGCAGACACTGAAGTTTCCATTGAAAACTCCAGGCTTTGGAGCCACTCCATGCACCCAGGTTTGTGTGTGTATTTAGTTCTGGGAACGTTAGTTAGAGAGGTTTGGATATTGGGGATAAATCCCACCCTGGTAGGGTGGGCAGGGCTGGCACAGGGTGCCCCTGGATCCCTGGCAGTGCCCAAGGCCAGGTTGGACACTGGGGCTGGAGCACCTGGGACAGTGGGAGGTGTCCCTGCCATGGCAGGGGTAGCTCTGGGTGGGATTTAAGGTCCCTTCCAACCCCAAAATCCTGGGATTCCTAATTTGCTTTTTGTAGGAGCCCTTTAAAGCCCTGAACCCTTGTGTCCATCCAGTTCTCCCATTCCTCATGGACAAATTTGCCAAAAAAAAATGGGCAATGTCCTCTCTGACCGAATTTTTAGTGCTTTTCCTTGGCTTTTATGCCATGTCTTGGGCAGGGAGACAGATGAGTCTGTTTGCAGGGAGGGGCAGACCTGGGGCATTAATCACAGAAGGCTGTGGCTGCAGAGCCTGGGCTTTCCCTGCCTCCAGCCACGGCAGCTCTGGGATTTCCCAGCCCTTCGTCCTCTCTTTGAGTTCTCCTCTTGGCTCAGAACAGCCGGGGTCACTGCCCCTGCTCCTGCACCTTGGTCCTGGCCCAGAAAGACAGTTTCTGGAAATGGCAGGGGTCCTGAGCTCTGGCAGCTGGCAGCAGGGCAGGCCTGGCAGGGCTCAGCCCCTGCAGGGCAGGCTCAGGGTCTGAGGGCACGGCTGGCACGGGAGCCAGCAGTGGGTCACGGAGCCATTTCTGCTCTTGGCTCTTCCAGCAGGGCCGTGCCTCGGGAAGCACAGTGGGAATTTGTGCTTTTCCTCCCTTTGGTCACAGAATAACCTCGGTATGAATCCTGCCCAGCCTTTTAGGGACTGCTTGGACCTCTGGGACTGCTGCTGATCCCTGTCATCAAATGTCTGTGCAGGGAGGTGTTCCCTTGTCTGATGGTGCAGCTCTGCCTTGTCTGATCCCAGGCACAACCAAAACCTGCCAGTGTCAGCTCTTCTTTTATGCAAAAGTGCCCTCTTTCCTTTCCCTGCCTTATTTTTTTTTTCTTTTTCCCCTTTCTAGACCAGACTGAGAGGTGTATTTGATCACCAGAAGTTAATTATTGAAGAAGGAAGGGAAGATTCTTTCCAAAATGTTCTCAATGCTCCTGGCAAACTGGCAGGGTGAGTTTTCCTCAGTCCCACTGGACCTTTATCCATGTAAAGCTGAATAACAAATGAAAGGAAGAATGGAAAGGAAATGACCTGGACTATTTTATTTTCTGAGATGATGATATACCTCTGCTTTGCCATGCACTTGAGGAAGTTTTGGGATCCCTTTCTGGGTCTGTGCCCTTCACTCATTTCCAAACCCTGTTGCATCTGCTCATCAAATTAAAGCCATTTCCACAGGGAATAAAGTAAATTAGTACAATAAAGAGCAGCATTTACCAAACCCAGGGATTCTGTGCAAGACAATATATTTAAGTCAGTAAACACAGGTGAAATATCCCTTGAAAGAACAGAGTGATCTAATGGTTCTTTGCTTCTGGAAACTGTTTAGTGTAGGGGGAAATAAATAATCTGAACTAAATGTGCCACTTACTGTGCCTGTGCTGGGAGGCTTTGATAGGCTTTGGATAAAACTCCCAATTCACTGCACTCCAGATGAGTTTTGAGTCTTTCAGAGCTTTCACTTAAAAGATTCATTAAGAAATATCCATTCCAGGCAGAGCTCCAACCAGCTGCAGCGCTGGCTACCAGCCCCTGCAGAAACAGGATTTAAAGGCCTTTCATGTGTTTGCACACCAACAGCTCCAGCTCTGGGGCCTTCCCTTCCCTCCTCCTCCCATCCCACCTTAGGCATAAAATACCAGATATTTAACCCTAAAAACACGGCTGCATTTTGAATTCTTGCTCCAAAGCCCTTCCCTGGGCAGGCAGCCTCAGGAGTGAATGCCCCCAGTCCTGGTGCAGTTCATGGTGGCACCTGCAGCAAGGTCCAGCCTGGGCTGAATTCCACCCAGGCACTGCACTCCAGGAATAAATACAATTAGCACCTTGGTAAACACTCATCTGGAGTGAACCTCATGTTTATAGACATATAGGATGTTTAAATGTTAAGTGGAATTAATTAAAGTCTCCAAGTGTTTCTGTCATAGGCAGAGCTATGATAAATAAGTGATGGGGTCTGCTTTCAGTATTGTAATTACCTCTCTTCCTTTTTTAGATTTTGGGGAGTTTCCCCAAGGAAAATGGTGCCAAAGCCATGCCAGCTCTGCACAAACAAATATCTCCACCTGATGATGACATCCATGGACCCAAAGATGCATTAGTGAGTATGGAATACCTTATTAAGTTACAGAATTTAAGGGATGTTATTAATGTGGAAGTTTTCTGCATGTGAACTTCAGCTCAGGTCCTGTGTGTGGATTAAATTGTGGTTTTTTGTGGCTGTTTTGCAGGGCAGCAGAGGCTGCACAGAGGATTCCTGTCCCCCACCCCTTTGTCTGTCCCCGTTTGTCACTGCGGGTTTGCCTCTGAGCATCTGGAGAGGAGCTGCTTGGGGAGTGTGATCCCAAGAGCTCCATCCCAGCCCCAGATATTTAACCCTAGAAAGGATCTGAGCATCTGGAGAGGATCTACTTGGGGAGTGTGATCCCAAAAGCTCCATCCCAGCCCCAGCAAGGTTTAATTCATATTTAACAGCACAGAGACAGAGGTGCTGCTCACCCAGCCAGCTCAGGAGGCTGCAGCCCCTGCCAGCCCTGTCCTGCCCTGTGCCAGGCAGCTCTGGGAAGGAGCAGGGCAGAGGAAACCTTTTCCTGTTTGTTTTTCCTACCTTTTAGCCCACAGAGGGTTTTTATTCCATTTCTGCCAGCCCCCGATGGGTGTTGTTCCCTCCAGGAGTGCTTTGGAACCTCTGTGCCCCAATCCCTTCCTTGTTTTAAACATTTTTATTTCACTGGGGTCGTGGGCACAGCTCCAGGTGCTGGGGGACAGCCCTGCGGGGCAGGAGCTCTGCTGCAGCCCCTGAAATCTGGGGATTTTCCCTGTGAATCTCTCCTTTCCAGCCTGCAGGGGATGTGGGGAGCCCCTGCTCCCCTGGCTCCTGCACTGACAGCAGGAGCTGCTCTCACAGAGAACCCTGCCCCTCTCACAGAGAACTCCTCCTTCAGAGCCTCTGCTGCACCTTTAGAGCTGCACCTTGCACTAATTTGCAAGAAATATTATAGCTCTCTTCTAGGAATTAATTTTTTTAAGCCAAAAATTGGGAATGTCTGCTCAGAGTTATCGATAAAATTGCTGCTGATTGATCCCACAGATGCTCCCAATGGCTGCACAAGGAGTGGCTGGGTTTGGGGTGATTTATTCTGCTCAATAAAAGCTTTACAAGTAGCTTTAAGGATCAAGCAGCTTTAAAGATCATGTTAGCTGATAACTGTTGTGTTATTGTGTCAGAATTAGGACATAAAATCATTTAATTGCCCTATTCTGGTGTTCAGCTCCTCAGGATGTTTTCCCTCTCCACCTCAGGAAATCAGCAGCTCCCCAGGCAGATTGGAAGGTCTAAAATATAAAATATCCCTGTCAGAGGTGAGGGGCCTCAGGGGCAGGGGAGGATTCGGGGTGGGAGGGGGAAAGGAAAACCCACAGTAGAATTTGCTTTTTCTCTTTCTTTGAATTTGTTTTCTTCAAAGCCAATTAATTTATCAGGCCGAACCTTTGTGCAGACAGGTAATGAAGAATATTCATGGAAAGTGAATTTTAAATTCAAACATGAATACAAATGTTGGAGAGTTGAATAAATGAGGGGTTGGTGGTTGGTTTTTGTTATTTTGGGGGTTTTGCTAACTAAGATATACAAACATTGTACTGCAGCTTAATGATGACTCTGTGCAGCAGAACTGAACCCAGCAGTGAGATAGGATAACAAATATTTGCATTTTAACTGCTCATAAACCATGGCTGCCATTTGGTAATGGTAGTTAAATCCACAGACTGCCTAGTAAATCATACTTTTAATCATTTTTACATGAGGCAGGGAACTGGAGGAGGGAAAAGGATTGCTCCTACACTACTGGTAATCAAATTCATTATTATTATTATTTCACTCAAATAAGAACCAGTTTTTTTTCTGTCCCACACAACTTCTGTGGCTGTCCATATTTATTCCAGCTGTCTGTGCTAACAAAAAGAACTGTTTTAATCCAGTGCAAATGATTTGGGGCTTATTTGGTAGCTTTTTTCAAACTGTTCCCAGCCAGGATCCCTGTTCCCAGCCAGGATCCCTGTTCCAGCAGAGCCAGGATCCCTGTTCCAGCTGCTTTCCTTCCAGAGCCTTCTCCAGATACTGCTCTGGCTCCTAGTAAGGTGGGTGGTTCATTTTTATGGATAACCTAAACTTTGGTTTGTTTTCATGGATAACCTAAACTTTGGTTTGTTTTCATGGATAACCTAAACTTTGGTTTGTTTTTATGGATAACCTAAACTTTGGTTTGTTTTATGGGTAACCTAAACTTTGGTTTGTTTTTATGGATAACCTAAACTTTGGTTTGTTTTGTGGATAACCTAAACTTTGGTTTGTTTTATGGGTAACCTAAACTTTGGTTTGTTTTATGGGTAACCTAAACTTTGGTTTGTTTTCATGGATAACCTAAACTTTGGTTTGTTTTCATGGATAACCTAAACTTTGGTTTGTTTTCATGGATAACCTAAACTTTGGTTTGTTTTCATGGATAACCTAAACTTTGGTTTGTTTTCATGGATAACCTAAACTTTGGTTTGTTTTTATGGATAACCTAAACTTTGGTTTGTTTTGTGGATAACCTAAACTTTGGTTTGTTTTGTGGATAACCTAAACTTTGGGTTTTTTTGTGGATAACCTAAACTTTGGTTTGTTTTGTGGGTAACCTAAACTTTGGTTTGTTTTGTGGGTAACCTAAACTTTGGTTTGTTTTGTGGGTAACCTAAACTTTGGTTTGTTTTGTGGGTAACCTAAACTTTGGTTTGTTTTGTGGGTAACCTAAACTTTGGTTTGTTTTGTGGGTAACCTAAACATTGGTTTGTTTTGTGGGTAACCTAAACTTTGGTTTGTTTTGTGGATAACCTAAACTTTGGTTTGTTTTGTGGATAACCTAAACTTTGGTTTGTTTTCATGGATAGCCTAAACTTTGGTTTGTTTTATGGATAACCTAAACTTTGGTTTGTTTTATGGATAACCTAAACTTTGGTTTGTTTTGTGGATAACCTAAACTTTGGTTTGTTTTGTGGGTAACCTAAACTTTGGGCAGCCTTGTTCCTTTAGCAATAAAGAGCTGCCCCCGTGCTCTGTGCTCTGGGGAGGGCTGGCATTCCCGAGCTCCTCAGGGACCATCCAAGGGTTTCAGTGGTTCTTGGGGAACTGGGGGTGCCTGGGGATTTTCACCACCTACAGCAGAACGTCCTCACGTTTCCTCAGCCCATCTCTGCACTGTGCTCCTGCAGGAATTCCCAGGAGAGCACCCAGGATATTCTGGGAGTAGGGAATGCCCAGCCCACGTGAGTTGTGGGGATGCAGCCACGATTTAGCACCGGGCTGTTCCCCCACAGTGCTCTGGCAGTACCAATCCATATTGCACCGGGCAGACATCCCAGCCCAGGCTGGCTGCAAGGAGAACGAGCCTTTCCTGCAGCTCTGGGTGTTCCTGGCTTTGAACAGCTCGGGGACACTCAAAAACATTGAGGTGCCCAAGAGTCCAGGTGTGTGGGGGTGTGCAGGGCCCCAGGTGTGTGTGCAGGACCCCAGGTGTGTGTGCAGGGCTCCCCAGGTGTGTGTGCAGGGCCCCAGGTGTGTGCAGGGCTCCCCAGGTGTGTGTGCAGGGCCCCAGGTGTGTGTGCAGGGCTCCCCAGGTGTGTGTGCAGGGCCCCAGGTGTGTGCAGGGCTCCCCAGGTGTGTGTGCAGGGCCCCAGGTGTGTGCAGGGCTCCCCAGGTGTGTGTGCAGGGCCCCAGGTGTGTGTGCAGGATCCCCAGGTGTGTGTGCAGGGCCCCAGGTGTGTGCAGGGCCCCCCAGGTGTGTGTGCAGGGCCCCCCAGGTGTGTGTGCAGGGCCCCCCAGGTGTGTGTGCAGGGCCCCCCAGGTGTGTGTGCAGGGCCCCCCAGGTGTGTGTGCAGGACCCCAGGTGTGTGCAGGATCCCCAGGTGTGTGTGCAGGGCTCCCCAAATGTGTGTGCAGGGCCCCCCAGGTGTGTGTGCAGGACCCCAGGTGTGTGTGCAGGACCCCCAGGTGTGTGTGCAGGGCCCCCCAGGTGTGTGTGCAGGACCCCCCAGGTGTGTGTGCAGGACCCCCCAGGTGTGTGTGCAGGACCCCAGGTGTGTGTGCAGGACCCCAGGTGTGTGCAGGACCCCAGGTGTGTGTGCAGGACCCCAGGTGTGTGCAGGACCCCAGGTGTGTGCAGGACCCCAGGTGTGTGGGGGTGTGCAGGGCCCCAGGTGTGTGTGCAGGGCCCCAGGTGTGTGTGCAGGACCCCCCAGGTGTGTGTGCAGGGCCCCCCAGGTGTGTGTGCAGGGCCCCAGGTGTGTGTGCAGGGCTCCCCAGGTGTGTGTGCAGGGCCCCCCAGGTGTGTGTGCAGGATCCCCAGGTGTGTGCAGGGCCCCCCAGGTGTGTGTGCAGGACCCCAGGTGTGTGTGCAGGGCCCCCCAGGTGTGTGTACAGGGCCCCCCAGGTGTGTGTACAGGGCCCCCCAGGTGTGTGTGCAGGGCCCCCCAGGTGTGTGTGCAGGACCCCAGGTGTGTGTGCAGGGCCCCCCAGGTGTGTGTGCAGGGCCCCCCAGGTGTGTGTGCAGGGCCCCCCAGGTGTGTGCAGGACCCCAGGTGTGTGTGCAGGATCCCCAGGTGCGTGTGCCCTTGCACACCTGAGATGTCTGGGGTGCACCCTGCTCCTCCCCAGACTGCCTCCTGCCCATCCCATGGCAATTCTGGAGCTGCTCTGACCCTCCAGGCCACACACAGCCCATGGCCAGGTGCATTTCTACCTTGGAAATCCATTTTTGTTCCGTGGAGCTGGCAATGGTGGCTCACCTGAGTGCCTGATAGAAAACTCCCAGCAGCAGCAGCAAAGTGATTTTATAGCACAGATTGGCTTGCTGGGACTGAGGGAGCGCTTGGATTTTCTCAGTGGAATAGATTGATGTGACACCTGAAATGACAGTCAGGAATAGATTCCGAACTGCCACCTTCATCTTTAATTAGTACAAGTAATTCTTTTGAACAAAATATGGTTATCATCGGGTTCATCCTGTCCCAGTGAGATTAAAGAGTGCTTGAAATTCCCTTTTTTTTTGTCCCAGGGGTGGGATAATCCCTGTAATTACCTCATATTATCCACTGATGTTCATGTATCATCTCTAGTGATACTGGGATCTTCTGCAGATCACTTTGAATATTCAAACAAGTCTTGCTGAGACACTTCTCATTCAACAGCTGGAGATTCCTCTGCTGGAAATGGTTACTTTGATGTAAAACTCCCCTCATTGCTTGTTAAATACATGAAAAGGTTGTTAAATGTTGAGTTTTAGACTCACTGTATTTAAATTAATTTAAATATTTCACTGTGTATACAAATTTTACCTATTTGTTGCTCCCATTTTGAATTTAGTGGTGCACACTAAGAAGTCTTTTCACAGCGGGCTTTAATCAGAGGGAAAAGAGAAGAGAATGAAGAGATTTTCATTACTTCAGGAAGAGCAGGGAAAGGCTGCTTTGTTTTGTGTACGGCCAGGAGATTTTCACCTTCGCAGAGAGAAAAACCAGAAAATGTCACATATGCTATGAACGTCACCAATATTTCTGTCTGCAAGCGTGGTGTTCTCCCAGCTGGTGCATCCCTCAGGAGGGGCTGGGATGTGCAGCCCATTCCTGTGGGATGTCAGCGCGCTCCAGCTCAGCCCAAGGTCTGCAGCCCGGGCTGGAGCCCGGGGGCAGGAGGAGCTGCCCCAGGGTCGGGGCAGGTGTCACAGGTCCCTGTCCCCAGCACGGACAGGTGTCACAGGTCCCTGTCCCCAGCACGGACAGGTGTCACAGGTTCCTGTCCCCATCACAGACAGGTGTCACAGGTCACTGTCCCCAGGATGGACAGGTGTCACAGGTCCCTGTCCCCAGCACACACAGGTGTCACAGGTCCCTGTCCCCAGCACGGACAGGTGTCACAGGTCCCTGTCCCCATCATGGACAGGTGTCACAGGTCACTATCCCCAGGATGGACAGGTGTCACAGGTCACTGTCCCCATCACGGACAGGTGTCACAGGTCACTGTCCCCAGGACGGACAGGTGTCACAGGTCACTGACCCCATCACGGACAGGTGTCACAGGTCACTGTCCCCATCACGGACAGGTGTCACAGGTCCCTGTCCCCATCATGGACAGCTGTCACAGGTCCCTGTCCCCAGCACGGACAGGTGTCACAGGTCCCTGTCCCCAGCACACACAGGTGTCACAGGTCCCTGTCCCCAGCACGGACAGCTGTCACAGGTCCCTGTCCCCAGCACACACAGGTGTCACAGGTCCCTGTCCCCAGCACGGACAGCTGTCACAGGTCCCTGTCCCCAGCACGGACAGCTGTCACAGGTCCCTGTCCCCATCCCAGGCAGGTGTCACAGGTCACTGTCCCCAGCACGGACAGGTGTCACAGGTCCCTGTCCCCAGGATGGACAGGTGTCACAGGTCTCTGTCCCCATCACGGACAGGTGTCACAGGTCCCTGTCCCCATCACGGACAGGTGTCACAGGTCCCTGTCCCCAGCACGGACAGGTGTCACAGGTCACTGTCCCCAGGATGGACAGGTGTCACAGGTCACTGTCCCCAGGATGGACAGGTGTCACAGGTCCCTGTCCCCAGCTCAGGCAGGTGTCACAGGTCCCTGTCCCCAGCACAGACAGGTGTCACAGGTCCCTGTCCCCATCACAGGCAGGTGTCACAGGTCCCTGTCCCCAGCACGGACAGGTGTCACAGGTCACTGTCCCCATCATGGACAGGTGTCACAGGTCCCTGTCCCCAGCTCAGGCAGGTGTCACAGGTCCCTGTCCCCAGCACGGACAGGTGTCACAGGTCCCTGTCCCCAGCACACACAGGTGTCACAGGTCCCTGTCCCCAGCACGGACAGGTGTCACAGGTCCCTGTCCCCAGCACACACAGGTGTCACAGGTCCCTGTCCCCAGCACGGACAGGTGTCACAGGTCACTGTCCCCAGCACACACAGGTGTCACAGGTCCCTGTCCCCAGCACGGACAGGTGTCACAGGTTCCTGTCCCCATCACAGACAGGTGTCACAGGTCACTGTCCCCAGGATGGACAGGTGTCACAGGTCCCTGTCCCCAGCACACACAGGTGTCACAGGTCCCTGTCCCCATCATGGACAGGTGTCACAGGTCACTATCCCCAGGATGGACAGGTGTCACAGGTCACTGTCCCCATCACGGACAGGTGTCACAGGTCACTGTCCCCAGCACGGACAGGTGTCACAGGTCCCTGTCCCCATCATGGACAGCTGTCACAGGTCCCTGTCCCCAGCACGGACAGGTGTCACAGGTCCCTGTCCCCAGCACACACAGGTGTCACAGGTCCCTGTCCCCAGCACGGACAGCTGTCACAGGTCCCTGTCCCCAGCACACACAGGTGTCACAGGTCCCTGTCCCCAGCACGGACAGCTGTCACAGGTCCCTGTCCCCATCCCAGGCAGGTGTCACAGGTCCCTGTCCCCATCACGGACAGGTGTCACAGGTCCCTGTCCCCATCATGGACAGCTGTCACAGGTCCCTGTCCCCAGCACGGACAGGTGTCACAGGTCCCTGTCCCCAGCACACACAGGTGTCACAGGTCCCTGTCCCCAGCACGGACAGCTGTCACAGGTCCCTGTCCCCAGCACACACAGGTGTCACAGGTCCCTGTCCCCATCACGGACAGGTGTCACAGGTCCCTGTCCCCATCACGGACAGGTGTCACAGGTCCCTGTCCCCAGCACGGACAGGTGTCACAGGTCACTGTCCCCAGGATGGACAGGTGTCACAGGTCCCTGTCCCCAGGATGGACAGGTGTCACAGGTCCCTGTCCCCAGCTCAGGCAGGTGTCACAGGTCCCTGTCCCCAGCACAGACAGGTGTCACAGGTCCCTGTCCCCATCACAGGCAGGTGTCACAGGTCCCTGTCCCCAGCACGGACAGGTGTCACAGGTCCCTGTCCCCAGCACACACAGGTGTCACAGGTCCCTGTCCCCAGCACGGACAGGTGTCACAGGTCCCTGTCCCCATCACAGGCAGGTGTCACAGGTCCCTGTCCCCAGCACGGACAGGTGTCACAGGTCCCTGTCCCCAGGATGGACAGGTGTCACAGGTCCCTGTCCCCAGGACGGACAGCTGTCACAGGTCACTGTCCCCATGATGGACAGGTGTCACAGGTCCCTGTCCCCATCACGGACAGGTGTCACAGGTCCCTGTCCCCAGGATGGACAGGTGTCACAGGTCAGTGTCCCCATCACGGACAGGTGTCACAGGTTCCTGTCCCCATCATGGACAGGTGTCACAGGTCCCTGTCCCCAGGATGGACAGGTGTCACAGGTCACTGTCCCCAGCTCAGGCAGGTGTCACAGGTCCCTGTCCCCATCACGGACAGGTGTCACAGGTCCCTGTCCCCATCACAGACAGCTGTCACAGGTCCCTGTCCCCAGGAAATGCTGAAATAAGTCCTTGTCCCCGGCCTGGCCCTTTGACAGGTGCTCAGATCAGAGTGCAGCTCACGGCCACTCCTCACACCCCGCCACAGCCGCGGAGTTCAAAGAGCTCTGCCAAAAATGGGATGCCCAAAATGATGACCTACCTTTCCTTCCTTTCTCATTTCCAGGGAGCTGTTAAAAATTAAAGATGCCTTTAAGGAGCTTCCCAGAAATCTGGGGAATGTAGGACGTGGTGTACCAGCAGGTTACAAAATGAAGCAACTTCTCTGCAATATATTGTGCTGCAAAGCAATTTGCTTCCAAGTGGCTCAAGTATTTCAATTAAGAAAAACAATGATCAAGGACAAACAATGTTTTAGTAGGAGGGGATTGGATTATTTCTATGGTTACAGTGCTGGAGCTGCTACTGGAATCAAAGTTTTAAGATCAAGGTTATGTTTATGTTTGTTAAAATATTGGTGTTAATAGCTATTTGTTACATACACAGAAAACTTTGGGCTTGGTTTATTGAGGTTTTTAATAGGCAGGATAGTGGACAGCTCGAGCTATGAATTAACTTCATTGGGTTACAGTTTGTGTCACTGCCTTAACATCAAACAAAGTGAAGGGTTTTGATTATTCCACTCTTTCTACTTAACACATTTAAATTGTGCTCATACATTATTGTGTTTTGTTTTGGTTTGTTTTTGAAGTGAAACTCCAGAGAGCACAGAGAGATAAAAGCTCCATTTATCCCCCTGCTGACCTCCTGCACGAGGGCTCTGAGGGCTGTTGGGGAAGGATGTTTGTGCCTTTTCCCCCCCTCCCGAGCATCGCTGCTGCAGGAAGGACAGACAGACAGACAGACAGAGCCCTGCCCTCCTGCAGCAGAGGCAGAGCCCAGCCAGGGAAGCCAAAGCTGCTGCCTTGGGCCCCTTCCAACAGAGGAGCCGGAGCTGCCCTGAGAGCAGAGCATGGGCTGGAGCAGGCCGGGTGAAGTGGGCTGGGAATAAAACATTTGTGGGCTCCTGCAGCCGCCCAGACTGCCAGGAAATGGCTTTTCAGAGCCTGGGCTGCTCTTCCCACGTGTTTTCCCAGAGAAACCACAGATAACAGAGGGGCACTGCCAGGAAATGCTGCTGCTTTTTACGGGGTGGAGTGGACGTGGCTGCAACAGCTCTGCTGGAAAATATCTGTAAAGGTTCTTTAAAATATGGGAAAAGAGTAGGAAACAGGTAAAATTCTTGCAGACTGTAGGGAGGGAATTTCAGCAGCATCCTTGCCTGTAGGATTTGCAGCAGGAACTGCCTGGGTGTGAGACTGGAATAATCAGAGCTCTGAAGATCTCTCTGAGCAGAGGAAATGGCCTGGCTGGGGGGGCTCTGGTGCCGAGGATGCAGAGGGACCAGCAGGAGCTGGGTGTGCTCCCGGGGTGAGCTGGGCTCAGCCTGGCCTCACCCCCTGCCTGGTGCTCAGGGCACTGCTGGAGGCTGCACCTCAGCCTGCAGGAGCAGCCTGTGCCCGCCACAAAGGCAGGAGAGACACAGAACAAAAATAAAATAAAAAAAATAGAAAAAAGGAAAAGTAAGGATAAAAGAAGAGGGAAGAACAGAGAAGCCCAGATCTTTCCCTCAGGCACTTGTCAGCTCTCAGAAAGGTGGTGACACAAGGACAGCAAAGTCCACTTTCTTCTCCTGCTCTATTAAAAGTTGGAGGGATTGCATTTGTGTTCAGGTTTTTTTTAGGAGAGGTGTTGAAGTTTGGTGTTGGTGGCACCAGCGTTGCCTTGAAGTTTGGGTGACTCTGCTTGGGCTTGGTAATGATTTGCTGAGTTTTTCTGTCTCCTCAAACCCAAGGAGGTCTCAGTATCCCGTTGCTCTTGCCCCACTGTAGCCCAGCCCAGCAGGAAAGCACCAGGAGCAGTTTCTGCCCTGATGGAATTTCATATTCAAATTAACTCCATTAGAATAGTGTGCTGGAAATCCTCCTTTATTTCTACCCCTCCTCCACAACTGAGAATGAAAAGCATTTTCTTGCCGTGCTGATGTGCAGCTCCACGTGCAGCCTCAGGTGGCCAGGAGCCTCGAGGCAGGCTGGGCTCCCCTGCTCTGGGGCTCCAGCTCCTGGCTGAATTTGGTTTTCCCCAAGCACAAAACCCCTGGGGCAGCAGCTCCAGAGGGAAATGGGAAGGGAGCAGGAAGGCAGCCTGGAGTGGCAGGGTGGCACAGGGAGGTGGGGACAGTTCTGTCACCTCCAGGGCTCGGGGATTTGGGACTGAGGAGGGTGAGCCCTTTGCTCTGATGGGGAACTGTGGTACCAGGGTGTGGGACTGGCTCTGCAGGATTTCCCACAGGAATTTTTCCCCAGGGGGACTGGAAGAAGCTGGTTCTCTCCAAACTGGCGAGCTCTGCTGGTATTTTGACAGTTTGTTTATTGTGGATGCTCAGATTGTCAGAGAGACTCGGGAAATGTTTCTTCTCTCTTGTCTGGCTATGAAAATTATCCCAGTAAGATATTTAGAAGTTTGTGGTTTTTTTGGTTTTTATTCAGTATTCTAGTCAAACTGAAATAAATTTAAAAATTGAAATGATAACAAACTAGGGGATTATAAGATGTTTTTGGAAGGTTTAGATAAGAAGAGGCAATTTCTGCCTTGCTGCAGTAGCTGCACTTTCCCCAGCACACTTTGCCTGCCCTGGGAACACAGAAATGCTGTCATCATCCCTGCACAGTTCTATTACTGAATTGTCAGAGCAGAGTCAGATTTCTGGCAGCAATGGTCCAAGTCCATTTTCACTTCCCCATGGCCCAGGGTCACCTTGGCACTCTTGTGCTCTGTGCAGCTGCCTCGGTGGGCACAGGTGCCAGCCTGGGGGAGAGAAGGCTTTCATTGTTTCTTGGGCTTGTGCAAACAGCCCCTAATGTCTCAGGATTGTTTAAAGGGTCTGCACCTCGGGAGTGACCCCTTCCTTCCCAAGACAAAGCCAGGTGTTGTGTCAGTGACCGTGGGTGACTTTATAGCTAATTATTGCTAATTTATTTCCCCCCCTGGTGCATGTGCAGAATGAGGGCTGGCTCAGGAAGCCCTGGCAGCCCCAGGAGCAGCAGGAGCTCTCAGTGCCTCGGGGATGCTCTGAAGCCTTTTCTGGAGGATGGGATTCCCTGGAGCAGACAGCCACCAACAGCTCCCTCCCCGCGCCGTGCCCTGGAAGTGTCTCCCCATTTCCCATCAGAGGAAGCTGCACAGCCCGGGCAGGCCCGTGGGTTAATTGAGGTGTGCTCGGGGCTTTGGGCTCGGCAGGATTCCCTGGCAGCAGCTGCAGCCTGGCCGTGCTCGTGGCCAGAGCTGAGCCCAGTCACTGCGATGTTCCTTCCCCTCCCAGCCACCAGTTATGCAAAGTGAAGTTTTACCTGGGCAGGGATTAAGATTTTCCATGTTTAGCTCAAAGCATTTAATGGAAAGTGATCTATCTGGGGAGAAAGGAGGGGGAAAAAAAGCAAAATCAAAACCGCCTCAAACACAAGCATCTTATTTTAGCACTGTGTCTTTCATAAATCCTAAAGGTTGTTTTGTTTCTGCCAACAGTGTTTTGTTTAAAATCAGCTTATGTTTAGAATACAAGAAGGAGGAGGAAGAGGAACCAGATTCAATAATTTCCTTCTGCTTCTGGTAGTTGTTCCTTACTTGATTACTTGCCAAAGTGCCAGAACTGACAAATTATCCAATAACACAGGAGTGAAGGCAGCGCTGCGCCGTGTAAAGCTGGATTAGTTTATAAAGTGTCCCTGTTGTGTTCAGAAAATGAATAACGAATACTCGGCAAACCTGTTGCAGGTCCTTTCCCCTTCCTTTCTCTTCCTTCCTTTTCTTTTGGGCACTAAAAGGAGCGGAAAGTTACACATTTATTTACTTGTCAGCAGAGGGGAAATCCTTCAAAAAGAAAAATGAAGTGCTACCAAAGCCATTCCAGGATGGGGAAGGGAATCCGTTGGATTTCCAGCCTGCCTGGTGCTGAGGGGCAGAGGTTTGGAGGCTGGGGATGCAGAACAGGCTTTGTTCTCCAGAGGACAGCACGCAGATTCACCCAGCGAGTTACTGCCAGTGCTCCTGGCTGCTTTTATTGGGATTTTCTCTGCTGTGCCCTGCAGGCCTGGGCTGCTGTGTGCTGGTGGGCAGGTGGGCAGGTGTGCTGTGCCCTCCTGGGCAGGTTTGGTGTGTGCAGGTGTGCAGTGCCCTCCTGGGCAGGTGTGCTGTGTGCAGGTGTGCTGTGCCCTCCTGGGCAGGTTTGGTGTGCACAGGTGTGCTGTGCCCTTCTGTCTCGGGATCTCCTCTGGTCTGGTCTGGTTGGGAAGATCCCCAGGTGTGTCTCTGTTCAAAGTCTCTTCTCCCCAACCCAGCAGCCAAAGAAGGAGACGAGAAGTCTTCGGTTCACGTTCTCAAGGTTGTTTATTATTTCTTTATCTCAAACATTTCCTGTCTGGCCTGCCAAGGTCTGTTCAGCAGGTCAGTCCGAGGCACACTCCCCACCTCTCGGGCTGGTGCTGTCTTTTATACCAAAAACTACGTATTCTGTGTTTACAATAATGTTCCAAAACCCATCACCTGTGTTAGACAGTGGCTTTCTACTCTAAACCAATCTGTGAGTGCCAACATCATCCTGAACATGGATGCCAGGGAGAAGAAAGAAGAAGGACAGGGCACGCCCAAATCCCTCCATCTTAGAACCCCTGACCCCCCATACAGAATCCCAAACCCCCCTGTACAAGGTTCAAAACCCCCCTGTACAGTGCTCCAAAATTTTTCCCTTCACCCTGTGATTGCTGTTACTATGCTACTTAAATTTTGTGACCTGTAATTCTTCATATAAGGTTGGTAATTTGCTCCATGGGTTGAGATAGAAATCCCAGGTGTCTTTGTCTTCCTGCCAGGGCTTTGAGCCATCCAGGGCATCCAGAGGGATGTCCTGGCTTCCGACCCTTCTGGGGCTTCCAGGCTCTGTCCATCTGTCTGTCCCCTTCGTTAGCAGCACAGAGGCTGTAATCAGGAGAGGTGGGGCTCTGTTTCGCCTCCTGGACCAAGAAACAGGTAAGATAAAACTGAACAGAAAATCTCCAGGGTCTCTGGCACTGGCAGGGGAGGGGAAAGCACCGATTTTGGGAGTTTTGGGGTGTGGTGCATTTCCAGCACTGGTGGGGCTGTCCCAGAGCAGAGCATCAGGCAGGGGAGAGCATTTTGGGGCTGTGAGAGCCATCACGCTGCCAGGGCTCTGGAGGAAATCAAGGAGGTGCTGGCTGATGACAGCTCGGCAAGTGAGCAGGAATTTGGAAAAGTTCCCTTTTAAATCTGGAGCTGCCCCTCAAAGCAGCCCTGACCCACGAGGAAATCTCCCATTTTCTCCTCACTGTGTAATTTCCCAGCAGGCTGATTGCTCCTCCAGCATTTTCATCACGCTGGACAAGAAAGGAGAAAATTACTGACAATTAGCTGAACTCTTCAGGCTTCACTCAAGCACAATCCCATTGCCTGCTCTGGGAACACTTCCCAGGCCTGGATTCCAACTTTCCCCCATTATCATTTAGGAAAGGGCTGAAGAGAACCCCTGCAGGGCCCAGCACTGGAAGAAAAGATCTTTTTACTCTTGTTCTTGGAGGCAGTGAGAAATGTTCCTGGGGGATGTGGAGTTCTGATGAGGGAGAAAACCTGTGAACAGGTCTGATTAAAGCAGGGTTTGCCCTCAGCAGTGATCTGCAGAGGCAGCTGGGGGAGCAGCACCCTGGGAGTGATTGGGAGATCATTTCACTGAAGGTTTTCACTTTTCTAGTATTTTTTTTTTGTGGAGTATCTTTCAACGCACAAAGCAAGCACTGAATGGAGCAGCACTGCTTAATTCAGCTAAGATAGTTGTGAAGTGAAGGAGCAAACAGACACACCTGGACAAAAGGATGGGGTCTGCTCTGTTCCTGTGCAGTCAGACCCAAGTGCTTGGAGAGAACCTGCCTGTGAAGCACTTGGGAAGCACTCATCCAATAAATCTGAGTGGCAGCTTCCCACATCCTGATGCCTGATTTGGGATTTCTTGTCCACAGGGATTTCTGCAGCTTAAATAAATCCTCTGTGATAACTTCTGAAGAGGGAAGTACCTCAACTCCACAAGAAGCAACCAGCTGACCCCGGGCAGGGATGTAATAACAATTCCTGAAATATCTGGAGTCCTGCTGTGCCCTGAGCTGGGCGAGGCCCTGGGCAGCGAGCACATCCTCCAGACAGTGCCCAGCCCTGCCCAGCCCTGCCCAGGGCTGCTCTCCAGGTGCCAGGGCAGCTGCACTCCCCATTTAAGCTCCTCTCAGTGGGAGCAGAGTGTTTGGCAGTAAAAGGCTGGCACTGAGCACCCCAGAGCCTGCTCTGATTTGTCTTTCTGCCACGGGAGGTGCTGCCTCACCCCTGCCACTTAGAGCATATCTGTCTTTTCGTTAATTTGAACTCACAGGAAGAGAAATCTTCTTGCTAAGCAAAGAGGAATTTGCAGTCATGGGCATTTCCAGAACAGCTCCTCTTGCCTGCTCCAGAGCTCTGTGCTTTTTTCCTTCCTTTGTTTTCCAGTAAAAATGACAGGAAGGTCGACGTGACCGTGGCTTAAAAACTGGGACCATGAATTTGACAAATGCTGCAGCCTCACATGGTTTTGCTTCCATGAGTAATTTCTTTCTTGCACCAGGAGGAGGAGGAGGAGGCTGACCCCGGAGCCTTTCAAGGCACTCTGATAACTCCTGCTTTCTCCCTTCTGCAGGGCCATTTGTCTGGCTGCTTGACATTTGTCCTGTGTCCTGGTGCCACCTACCACAGCTGCCTCTGAAGGAATCACTGCTGCTCTTCTGATTTCTCTGTTCCTTGACTTTTGTCCGTGAACTGAAAACACTTCCACTCTTGTTTGCTATTGATCAGATAACTCACAGGTCTGAGCTGTCCTGACGTGGCCAGCGCTGCAAGTTCATGTGCTGGAAAAGAAATACATAGAAGGAGAAGGAGCAGGTGACACCCTGACCCTGTTCTTACAGCGTGTTTTAATACTTGCAGCACCTTTTGGATGTGTTGCAATTGGCAGTATTCCATCACGATGCATTTATTGTGTTTCCAGGAGGGCAGTTGTACCTGGGAAAGCAAAACAACTCGGAATTCTTCTGAAATTACTCAGCTCTGTTTTTTTGGGTTTTTTTTTGTTTGTTTTTTTTTTTTTTTTTTTTTTGTTTGTTTGTTTTTTTTTTTTTAATTTTTAGAAAAAATAAGAGAAAACCCTGTCACAGATGAAATAATTGCAACTGGTGCTTGCCTGAAAATTCACCAAAACTTGGGAGGGTTTGGTCCTGCCCTGCTCAGCAGGGAGTGCCCAGGAGCTGCTCCCACACCCCTGATGTCCCTGGAGCCGAGGGACTGGGAGCAGTGGGATTGGGAGCAGTGGGATATTGGGAACAATGGGATTGGGATCAGTGGGATTGGGAGCAGGGGGATTGGGGAGCACTGGGACTCAGAATCAGTGGGATTTGGAGCAGTGGGGTCTGTGGTAAGGGCACAGCAGCTGCATTTCCTTGACCTTGGCATTTGGGCTGTCAGTTCAGCCAGGTGTCCAGGCAAAGCAGCCTGAGTTATTTCCCTGAGAGGCCCCAGATAACAGATCATTCATAACCTGTCCCACATTTTCACGCACCTCCAACCAGCACACAAACATTTCCTTTTGCCTCCACCATTATCCCCACCCAGAGGGCTGCAGGGATGCAGAATTACACAACTATTTGCTTCTCCAGCCGTGCTGTGTTTTTACAGCCTGATTTATGGAGCTGTGACCGGGAGACCTTTCCCTAATAACGGATTTTTCCCAATGAATTTGCATCGTTTTCATAGGTCACGCTCCTCACTTCAGTTCCTTTGCCTGCCATTTGCTCTGGCTGTTAAACAGCTTTAAAATTCAAGTGTGATTATTCAGAAATCACTCCATAAAGCATGATAGGCCAGGAGGCAGCGGGCTCTCCCTCTGCCTCACTCGAGGAAGGAGAAGCTGCCGAGTTTGGATGAGCACTGGAAAGTTCATTAGGGATAATTGTTGATTAGATGGGGAAGTGAGTTATAGAAATGAGAGCAGAAACGTGTCATTGTCTCCACGGTGGGCAGAGGGAGGGATGGGAGCTGGGGGGGCTCGGGGAGCAGGGAGGATCTGCTCTGGTGCAGCCTGACAAGCCCTGGACGCCTCCCTGCTGCCCGAGCCATCCCCTGGGCCCAGGGACAGACACGAGCCAGAGGGAAACTGGGATGGGACAGGCAGGGAGCGGGGTGAGGCTGCAGGGGCCCTCTGAGGAGCAGCAGAGGGGGAATTGGGCTGTCACAGAACCCCAGAAGGGACCTTCAGGATCACCTCATCCCCCCTGCCATGCAGGGACACCTCCCACTGCCCCAGGGACACCTCCCACTGCCCCAGGGACACCTCCCACTGTCCCAGGGACACCCCCACTGTCCCAGGTGCTCCAGCCCCAGTGTCCAGCCTGGCCTTGGGCACTGCCAGGGATCCAGGGGCAGCCCCAGCTGCTCTGGGCACCTGTGCCAGCCCTGCCCACCCTGCCAGGGAGGATTTATCCCTCATACTCAATCCAAGCCTGCTCTCCCCCCATCTCAATCCATTCCCTGGCACTCCATGCCCTTTCAGAGTGCCCCTGCCTGGACAAAGAGTTGGAAATAACTCCTGTGCCATCTCCTGCTCCAGGCTGCTGTGACACTGCTGGTGTGAGGCTGAGCCCAGGTGAGGCACAGGGGCAGATCCCCCACACATCCCAGACAGGGCTGGCTGGTGGGAAGTGCTTTTATGGACCAGGAAATTGGAGTTGCCAGTGTCTGTTTTCCTTAGAATAATGAAACGCTAAAATAACACCGCCAGTCCTGGCTCCCAGCATCACTGTTATTTGTTTTGCTTTGAGCACAAATACTGGAGCACAAGATGGCATTTTCTTATCTGAGGGGAGTCCAGGAGTGCAAAAGGGATCTGGGAAGGGATTTTTTTTTAATTTGGGCTTGGATGGTAATGGATGGGAGAAAAAAGAAGGAGTTAAAACCAAAACTTGCAGGTAGGGGAGAAAGAAAAAACATTTCTGCGCCTTTATGTAACTGAGCTGCTGAAATGAAGCATTCAGTGAGAAATGATGAGGGATAGTGGGAGCTGCAAAAGAGACCAGGTGCTCCAGAGCATGGAAATGGGGAAAGGCCAGCCAGCAAAAGAGAGGAAATGTGGAAACCTGAGGTGTCTGTGGGGCTGCAGAGCTAACCCTGGGGAGGGAACGTCCTGCTGGAGCTCTGGGCAAGGTCAAACCTGGCCGTGTTTCCCTCCCCTCAAAGTCTGCTTTTTCCAAGGCTCATTAAGCGTTTTGCTGAACATTACAATCATTTCTCTTCTGCCAGGTTAGATCACATTTTTCAACCTTTTAGGTACAAGACCTTAGAATTATTGATCCAATGAATCATTCTGGCTTAGGTGCTGGCTGCTGCTGCGAGCTCCTGGAGAAACCAGGAGCTAAATACTGAGCAGAATTCTCTGAAATTCTTTCACTTGGGGGTGTTTTTCCTCGTGCAAGAAGCAGCAGCACGGGAACATCCCCTCTTTGGAGTTCTCAGGGTGCTGTGTGCTGGTTAAGGCTTCCAGTGATGCCCAAACCCAAATGAAAACCCCAGTCAGGGATGTTTTCTTTGCTGTGATGAGATCTGTGTGCCCCCGAGCCATTCTGGGCATGGGAATGGGTTTGGGTGTTTTATTTGCACCCAGCAGGAGCAGGTTTGACTTTTGGGGTCTGCACCCTCCAGCCCAAGGGGTTTATAAGGATGGAATCCTCCCTGGCAGGGTGGGCAGGGGCTGGGATGGAATTCCCAGAGCAGCTGGGGCTGCCCCTGGATCCCTGGCAGTGCCCAAGGCCAGGCTGGGCACTGGGGCTGGAGCCTGGGGCAGTGGGAGGTGTCCCTGCCATGGCAGGGTGGCACTGGGTGGGATTTAAATTCCCTCCAACCCAAATCTTTCTGGATTCTAAGAATTTCTTCCCTTAGTTTCAGGAATTGCAGCTCTTGGGGAGGGCAGGGGGGCAGGCAGGGGCTGTTCCCTGCCCTGCTGGGCTGGAAATGCCCCAGGGAGCTCCTGCCAGGGGGAGGAGGAGCACAGCCCCAGCCCCAGGCCTGGACATCAGCTCCTGTCCTCCAGCCCCAGGGCTTGTGCTTGCTTTTCTTTAAAAAGCCCCTTAAAAATGCCAGGAAAATCCCACTGGCATCCCGAGTGCTGCAGCATCAGACAGGATCTGAGCATCCCCCAAACCAGAGATGAAACACAGCCCCTTCCTTAGCTAAAACCTGATGATGGTTTTAAATAATGACGCCAACAGGTATGGATAAAATCCCATCCCTCGTGGTGTTTCCTTTGGTGCTCACAGAAGGAATGCATCGTTCAGGAGCCTCACACCAAAGTGCAAAGCTGCACGTGGATTTGGGGTACCACAAAAACTCCCTGGCAAGGCAGCAGTGCTGGCAGCCCTGAGCTGCCCCCCTAAAGGCTCAGGAGAAATGAGCGGGGAGATTTCATCTGCTGAAAAGGCTTTCCATAGAATTTGATAATCAAAGATGGACTTGGGGATTTTGAGGTCTTTTCCAGCCTTAATGATTCCATCTTATTGAACAGAAATTCCCACTTCTGCTTTGGAGGAATAAGGAGATGGAAATAGTTAATAATTTTGAATAAAATTAACTTTCCTTTAGCAAAACAAGCAGCAGCAAAAAGCTGTGGTAATTCTCTTGCAGCTTTCCAAAGCAATTAGGCTGTAATGAGTGCTGAAGAGATTTTCATGTTGTTTCAAACACTGGTTGGAACAACTGGAAGCTACAAATTTTTTCTCATTGTGACTTTATTATCTGAAAGGAAATGACTAATTTGGAGTTGGTTATTATTGTTTTATAGCCCATGAAATATAAGTATCTAAGTAAACATTTCTATGAATTTATATATTTAATACACAAAATGTGAAATACATAAGCCCTCAGCTTCTGAGCCAGATTTTACTCTATTACTGTTATTATACTTATGCCAGAAAATAAATGCTCTCTTTTCCTGGGCCTGTTTTTCCCAGTCACTTCTTCCCTGAGGTCAAATGTGTGAGGAGAGAGCACGGGAACGTGGAATCAGAGCTTTGGGCTGGGAGGGAGTGAGGGGAGAACTCGGTGGAGAGAAAAGGAGTTTCACTGGATGTGAAGGAGATCTCAGTGGATATTTCAGGAGGTTTCATGGAGTATTTAAGCAGGTTTCATTGGATGTTAAAGGAGGTTTCATTGGATATTTAAGGAGATTTCATTGGATATTTAAGGAGGTTTCATGGAGTATTTAAACAGGTTTCATTGGATGTTAAAGGAGGTTTCATTGGATATTTAAGGAGGTTTCATTTGACATTAGAGGAAGTCACACTGGATATTAAAGGAGATCTTACTGGATATTTAAGGAGATTTCATTGGATATCAAAGGAGATTTCCCTGTATGTTAAAGGAGGTTGCACTGGATGTTAAAGGAGTTTTCAGTGGGTATTAATGGAGCTTTTATTGGGTATTAAAGGAGGTCTCACTGGATATTTAAGGAGATTTCAGTGGATACCAAAGGAGGTTTCACTGGATGTTAAAGGAGGTTTTATTGGGTATTAAAAGAGGTCACACTGGATATTTAAGGAGGTTTCAGTGGATGTTAAAGGAGGTTTCATTGGGTATTTAAGGAGGTTTCAGTGGATACCAAAGAAGTTTTCACTGGATGTTAAAGGAGGTTTCACTGGATGTTAAAGGAGGTTTTATTTGGTATTAAAAGAGGTCACACTGGATATTAAAGGAGGTTTCAGTGGGTATTAAAGGAGGTCTCATTGCAGCTCCCACCTCTGCATCCTGTGGCCAGGAGAGGCAAAGCTCTGCCCGAGGTGAAGCTGCTGGGACAGAAGGCACTGGGCAGGTGCTGTGCAGGTAACCCTTTATAAACCTGGCCCCAGCAGCGCTGGCTCCTCCTGCAAAACACCTCCATGGAGTGCTGAGAAATCCCTGCCATTCATTCCCTGCTGCCCTGTGCTCAGGAATTGCTGAGTGTTGTCTTTCAGTGAGGCGGCTGCCCTGGAGTGGAGATTTTCACCTCAGGTTGGGAGTGAAAACTGAGCTGTGAGAGGGAAGGGAAGGGAGGGGAAGGGAAGGGAAGGGAAGGGAAGGGAAGGGAAGGGAAGGGAAGGGAAGGGAAGGGAAGGGAAGGGAAGGGAAGGGAAGGGAAGGGAAGGGAAGGGAAGGGAAGGGAAGGGAAGGGAAGGGAAGGGAAGGGAAGGGAAGGGAAGAGAAGAGAAGAGAAGAGAAGAGAAGAGAAGAGAAGAGAAGAGAAGAGAAGATGTTGGATACAGCACATCCATTCCTAGGGCAGGACTGAGGAGTGCTCTGTCCTGTGGGGATCCTCTGGCACTACTGAGGTCTGGATTTCCAGAGCAGCCTTTTCCCCCTGGCAATGCCAATACAGCCCTGCTCCTCCCCGTGCCCAGGGCTGGCCCTGCCTGCCCTGGTCAGTCCCCAGAGCCCTGATCCTGCTCCCAGCTCCCAGATCCTGGCATTTTCCCTTCTCCCCCCTCCCTGCTGGTGCTGCTGGCCCCAGCCCTGGTGCAGAGGAGCTTTCCCAGCCTGCCCCCACCCAGAGCAGGAGGAGCACAGCAGCTGTGTCTCTGGAGCAGCCCCCATCCCTGTCCATCCCACGCCCCTTTCCCTGCAGAAGAGAGGAAATTCTCTCCATCCCTGCGCTCCTGCCGTGCCAGTGCTCCCTCAGCCCTGGGAGGGCTCAGCTCCCTCTGTTCCCTGGGCACAGGACAAGGATTCCTGCTGGTTTTGTGCTGTGTTCTGCTCACCTGGGCTCCCCTGGTGCCTGCAGCCCTCCCTGCCCCTGGGAATGCTCCAGCTCCTGCTGCCTCTTCCCCTCTCCTGCCTCCCTCCCTGCTTTTCCCTCTGTCCACCCCATTTTCCCTCTGTCCACCCCATTTTCCCTCTGTCCACCCCATTTTCCCTCTGTCCACCCCATTTTCCCTCTGTCCACCCCATTTTCCCTCTGTCCATCCCATTTTCCCTCTGTCCATCCCAGGTTATTTGCTCTCCACTGTCTCCCCTGCTCTGTCCCAAGAAAAGCAGGATCCTGACTCGGGATTTCCAGGCTGGAGCACAGAGAATCAGGATTATGATCATTGCTGCCATTCTGATTTACTCTTTCACAACGCCTGTTTATAACACCCCAGCTCCGTGGTGTGTAACAATGCAGATAAATTTTGGCCCCTTATTTTTTCGCAGCCCTTTTCCAGCTGTATATCATCAATTTGCCTCTCATTTAGATACTCGCTCCTACTTCAGGAAAAATAAAAAAATCCCAGCAGTGTAGGTAATAAAGCCTGGAAACAAACTCGGAAGTGCATTTTACAATGGGATTTGATTGTGATAATTTTTCATGTGTTAAAAAAGGAGCATGCTGCCTTTCTCTGGGAACTGTTTGGGTTTATGCTTTGTTGGGATTTTTTTCTCCATGCCCAGCTTGTAGTCATGTGGAAGATTTTTTTTTGTTTCAAGGGAACAGAGAAGCATCTCTGCATTTATTAGCTGAGTTCATTGAAAAACTGTATTTTATAATTTAATGAGGCTGGAAGCTGCACAGGTAACAGCTGAAACAAGAACTTCAGGCAGTGTGAATTCACATTTTGGAAGTGTGCAGCTCCCTGCAAGTCTGTTGTAAATATCTAAAAAACACTGCAGGTGAATGGCTTGGCTCTCCCTCCTTTCTGTGCCTCAGAAATTCCCTGGTTCCTTTGGCAGGCTGGGGATCAGCAAAATCACAGAATGGTTTGGGTTGGAAGGACCTTAAAGCTCATCCCATTCCACCTCCCACTGCCCCAGCCCCAGTGTCCAGCCTGGCCCTGGGCACTGCCGGGGATCCAGGGGCAGCCCCAGCTGTGCCAGGGCTGCCCACCCTGCCAGGGAGGAATTCATCCCTAAAACCTGGCCTCAACCTGCTCTCTTCCCATTGCTGAAGCCATTCCCTGTGTCCTGTCATTCCATCTCATGTCAACAGTCCCTCTCATCTTTCTGTGATCCCCTCCAGGCCACCCTGAGCTCAGCCCAAAGCCTCTCCTGAGCTCAGCCCAAAGCCTCTCCTGAGCTCAGCCCAAAGCTCCTCCTGAGCTCAGCCCAAAGCCTCTCCTGAGCTCAGCCCAAAGCCTCTCCTGGGCAGGTGGACAATGCCAGCTGTGCCAGCCTTTGCTCCCAGCAGAGCTGCTCCATCCCCTGCTCCCCTGGAGCCTCCTCTGGGCTCTCTGAGGAGCTCCAGGTCCCCCCTGTGCTGGGGACAGGCCCCCTGTGCTGGGGACAGGCCCCCCTGTGCTGGGGACAGACCCCCTGTGCTGGGGACAGACCCCTCCTGTGCTGGGGACAGGCCCCCTGTGCTGGGGACAGGCCCCCTGTGCTGGGGACAGGCCTGCTGTGCTGGGGACAGACCCTCTGTGCTGGGGACAGACCCCCTGTGCTGGGGACAGACCCCTCCTGTGCTGGGGACAGACCCTCTGTGCTGGGGACAGGCCTGCTGTGCTGGGGACAGACCCTCTGTGCTGGGGACAGACCCCCTGTGCTGGGGACAGGCCCCCCTGTCCCTGTCCTGCTGTCCCTGCTCGGATCACCCCCAGCCACCCTGGGAGCACCCTGCTGCTCCCCCCCTGCCCTGAGCTCTCTTTCCCAGGCACTTTCCATGGGTTTACCAGCAGACCGCTCTGGGTTTGGTGTGCTTGCTGTGGATTATTGATTGATTTGCGTTGCCCGGGGCAGGAAGCTGAGGCACCCTCAGCAGCTGAGGGGCCCGGTGCACGAGAACTGGGGGGTCACACCGAGCCTGTGGAGGGCTGGGGTGCTGCTCCTCAGCTGCAGTCCTTGGCAGCTCAGCACTGTTGTTCCGCTCAAACAAAAGGGCTAATGAAAGTGTTTTAATTAGCTGATCAGCTATTCAGAGGAAGGAAGGGCCCTGCTAGGTGTCCTTGGAGACTGGGAATCACAACATCCACATCTATTGACACTTCCCAGCGAGCTTCTGTGGGATGATGCTGCTGGGGTGTGCTCAGCCCCACAAGTCACTGCCTGCAGCTCCCAGAGCCTTTCCCTGGGCTTTCTGGAGGTGCAGAGGTGCTGCTGCTCCCCCTGTCCCGAGCAGGAGCTCCCTGCGTGGCTCTCAGAGGGAAGATCTGCTGGGAAGTTGTTCCAAAAGTTTATTAGAAGTTTATTGTTTGCTAGCCTGCTCTGCCAGTCTGAAAATCTTTCTGTGGCTGTAGCTTTTTATAAAAGGATTTGTTTGGAGAGCTGCATTTCTGATGGGAATCCAAATTTCAGGCATTTTTTGTAAGAACCTCATGTGCTCAACCCCCAGCAGTTTTCTGCCAGGGCAGACAAAACCAGGACTAAAGCTCCTTTAGGAACTGGGACCCTGGGGCAAATCCCCCTTCCTGCCATGGGGTGAGGATGCCTTGGGTGTGGGAGCCATGGGAAGGGACGTGGGGAGTGGATGTGGTTGCCTGAAGGTAAGGAGAGGCTTGATGCAGCTCTGAGCTGTGAATTCCAGCAGTAATCAGAGTTGTATTAGTTAAGAGCAATTAGCTCATAGCAAAAGTAAGGAAAGAAGGTTGAGGGAGTAAGACAGAATATATTGAATTTCAGTTCCATGTTGTGTTTAGAAAGGTGAAATATTTTCCGCTGCACTTATTTTCTCACCAAAATCATATATTTAAAAAAAATTAAAAATAAATGTACAAACCAATTTCAAGTAAATTCCCCCCATCACCTGCCAGGCTTTGAGGCGGTGCCAGAAGAACTGACAGCAACTTTGGCTGCTGTGATTTCATACACATGTCAAAGTCCAGCAGAGCAGAACTGGACGTTAGGACAAGCTGGGTCTTGTTGAGCACTTCCATTTCTGCCATTCCTCCCCAGTGCCCTCCCTCAGAGCTGCTGAGCTGTGGCACCAAATGGCTGCACAGTGTCGCTTCACCTGAGGAGCAGCAGGGACTTACAGCAAAGAATGTTCTTCCTTTGCTGAAATAGATCCTTAAAAAATATAATCTGAAATAAGAGAAGAGAAAGGGCCCACGGTGCAAGAAAACGTCCATATTGAAGATGTAGATTCTGTTCCTGCTTTGTGCCAGTGAAGCCTGAAGTCCTTGTGCTGCTGTCCGTGGCAAATTATGGATCACCTCTTTTCTGACTCTTGTTATTATTATCTCCTGTTACCTATTCTTCCTTACCCTACTCATCATCTTCCCTCCTCTTCATAGAATGTTCTAAAAGAGAAAATTACCAAGTTGGAGGGTCAGATGAGTAGAAAATTACGAGCTGCTCGTCCGTGTGCTCAGCCTTCGCCTGAGATTGCATCTGCTGCAGGTGAGGCCAATAATTCTGGGAGCCCTGTAATAGCTGCCGGGAGGGAATTAGTTCTGATGGATGGTAAATACTTTGCCAGTCATTTGGACATTATTTCCAAAATTCTGGGTCAATTAATACTTCTTGAATGGATCAGAAAAAGAGCCACAAAACTCCTGGAGTTGTTTATCGTGTATATGTCTCTCTAGATACATGGAATATGGAGAGCTGGGTTTGTTCCTTTTCTTTAACAAGGAGATGAGCTGGGCTCTGTTTCCCCAGTTGGGAGCGGGTCTGGAGCTGCTGCTGGGGCCTGGCTGTGTCTGTGGTTCTCCTCCTCAGGGCTGAATTCCTCAATTCTGAATTCCAGAATTCACTGCAGCCCCCAGCCCCACCGGGGCACAGCTGGGCTGGTCCCCCCGAGCCAGCAGAGCCCTGAGCTCCCCCAGAGGCTGCAGGGGCTGGGGCAGGGTGCTGCTGGAGCATCCCAGAGAACAGAGCCCTGTGCTCCCCCAGAGGCTGCAGGGGCTGGGGCAGGGTGCTGCTGGAGCACCCCAGAGAACAGAGCCCTGAGCTCCCCAGAGGCTGCAGGGGCTGGGGCAGGGTGCTGCTGGAGCACCCCAGAGAACAGAGCCCTGAGCCCCCCCAGAGGCTGCAGGGGCTGGGGCAGGGTGCTGCTGGAGCACCCCAAACAGCACATCCCAGACAGGGAATGCTGGTGCCTGGGTATGGTTGAGTTTGAGGGCCCCAGGACGAGGGAAGAGATGAGGATCTTGACTCCATGTTTCAGGAGGCTGATTTATCATTTTGTGATTATTATATTATATTATATTATATTATATTATATTATATTATATTGCTATACTAAAATGGCACTAAAAGAATAGAGAGAAAGGATCCATCAGAAGGCTGGAAAGGAAAAGAAAGGAATAACAAAATCTTGTGACTGCTCACAGCCCCAACACAGGTGGCTGTCCTTGGTCACCGAGTAAAAACAATTCCACGTGCTGGGTAAACAATTCTCCAAACCACATCCCAAAGCACCAAACATGGAGAAGCTGAAGCCTCCCAGCTTCTCAGGAGAACAGATCCTGGCAAAGGGGTTTTTATAAAATATGTCTGTGACACGTGGGCTGGAAGAGGAGCGAGAGCCCCGGCCCTGGGCCTGGAGGGCTGTGAGAGCAGAGCCAGGAGCTGCTGCCCTGCATGCCCTGCATGCCCTGCATGCCTGCAGCCAGCCAGCACCCAGCACTTGACTCTGAACAGCACAAACAGGCTGTGGCTTTCCTTAGAGCACCAAGGGCTGGAAGGGTTAAGGGTGAATGATGTGCTTTCAAAGGGATGTTCACTTGAGAGCATGTAACTTCATTGAGAATCCCTGGAATATCCTTTAAATAGATGTTGTGCTTGGGAGCAGGCTCGCCTGGATCTCATTACGGGGGAATTGCACAGAGCTCCTGGAGCAGCCATGGAGGTGGCACGGGGATGCTGCTGCTGTGCAGCCTCTGGCACAGCCCAGCCTGAGCCCTCATGTCCCTGTGGGCTCACTCTCCTTCCAGGCCTGGGGCCCCAGAACCTCCCAGGAAGGTTCTTTCCATGGGGAGTGCAGTAAAACCCTCCTGTTTGTGGAGGATCATTGGCTTCTTGTGTGATTTGGGGTGAAGGGACCCTAAATCCCACCCAGTGCCACCGTGCCATGGCAGGGACACCTAAAAACAGAGGCCAGACAGAATTAAAGGGTTAAATTTAAAAAAATGAAGGAAATAAAAAGCAGTTCTATGTTTTTGAAGGACATTCAGGTACATTTAGGTAGCCCCAAAAAGGCACCAAGAGGAGAAGGCAGGAGAACCTTCCCAGGGGTCAGAGCTGGGGAGGGGAGCAGGATCTGCCTCCCCTGCGGTGGGAAGGGTGAGCAGCTGGGGTTGCTGTTCCCTCAGGTGCTTCCAGGAGAGGGGCAGTTTCTCCAGGAGCCCCAGCAGATGGTGCAGGGCTGTTCCCTCGGGGCTCCTGGGCTGTGTGTGCCATTCCTGCTGCTCCCAGATCCTGGAGCTGCTGTGGTGCTGGGAAGGGGCAGAGTGTGCTCCGGCAGGAGGGACCAGCTGGGGCTGTGCTGGAGCTGTGCTGGGAGCAGGGAGAGGGCTCTGCATCCATGAAAGGGTCCATTATTCTGTGCTCTGGGCCTGACTACACCAAACACGGCTGCTCTGGGAGGGACCTGTCCCCATCTGCTCTCCTGGGGACATGGGGGTCTCACCTGGCTGGAGACATCCCAGAACTGCATTTAGAGGGACAAATCACAGAGCCAGGGGATTGCTGATGTTGGACGAGGCCCTAAAGGTCACCAGCTCCAGCCATCCCCCAGCACTGCCAGGGCCACCACTGAGCCCTGGGTGTCACATCCCTCCAGGGATGGGGGCTCCTGCATGGCCCTGGCCAGCTGTGCCAGGCCTGGACAGCCCTTTAGGCACAGAAATTCCCCCAATATCCAAGGTAAACCTCCCCTGGCACAGCTTGAGGCCATTTCCTCGTGTCCTGGTTCCCTGGAAGGAGCGTGGAGCCCTGGCTGCACCCAGGGATCTGTGACAGTGAGGGGTGCCCTGAGCCCCTCTTCTCCAGTTAAACACCCCCTCTCCCCCCAGCTGAGTCTCTTTTGTTCGAATGGGAATCCAAGCAATGCCTCACACACAAATCTGGGGCTTTTCCATATTCCAGGCTCCAGTTCATCACTGCTCGGGCTGAGCACAAAACAAACAGAGAGAAGTGACTTCATTACGTGCGCTCTGGGAGCAACCTGACAGCCATTTAGAAAAATCCTTAACATTCACCAACTTCCCAGCTTGCTGCTGTCCCCCAGGAGCAGGCTGGGGACAGAGCCATCCATCTCCCTCCCTGCAGCAGCCGGAGGCAGCTCTGGAGCCGGGATTGGATTCCTGCAATCAATAATCCCAGGGCTCTCCCTCCCTGCCAGGACGGGCAGCGAGGAGTGCCCAGGGTGAGGCTGGGGGCTGCGTGTGCAGGGAGCTGCCTGCACTTTGTGCTGCCCGCGGAGGCCTCCACAGTGCAACCAGCTGATAAAACCACTGCTATTTTGCATTTTTAAATCTTTGCTTTCAAGTTGACCTTATTCTCAGTGGGAAATCTGGGCTGGTGCTGCGTGAACAGAAGTAGGAGTAGGTTTAAGCTCTGATTTATTTCAGTCTTTTTGCCTCCTTCAGAGAGAAGTTTGTGTTCATTGTTCATTCATTTCCTGGCTGGTGGTTGGTGGAGGGTCTCACACAACCATGGGATTCCTCCAGGGAGCCCCACTCTGTGGCTCTAAAGAATCCCAGGATGGTTTGGGTTGGAAGGACCTTAATGTATTACATATTATAATATTAAATCTACATATTTTGTGCTGGCCTATCCCATTTTACAGCTCTAAGATAACGCTGCAAGATGGTTTTGCACTGTAATTTGAAGTCCTGTTAATTTTAAACACCTTTGCAGCCATGTAGTTCATAGAAGAAAAAAAAATGAAGAGGTTTTTTCTGCCTCACACTCTGTGTGCATGAAAGGTTTGAAAGAGCTCCAGCTCCTGGTGCAGTGCTGCTGCCCAGGCTGGGCTCAGGGCTGCTGGCAGCTGGTGCCCAGGGCTGCTGTCCCTGCCAGCCTTCCTGCAGCCTCTGGGACTCAGGGACGTGTGACAGTTTGAATTCCTTCCTGGAAGCTGCTCCCTTGTGATGCTCTCACAGGCAGCCCGTGGATGCAAGGAGGTCCCTCACATTTCTACTTACACTTGAGGTGGCAGTGGAATAAATCATCTGTGGCTGCTGGCAGTGCCAGGAGTGAGGGATCTGTGCTGGGGATCTGTGGCAGCTGGCAGTGCCAGGAGTGAGGGATCTGTGGCTGCTGGCAGGGACAGCACTGAGGCATCTGTGGCAGCTGGCAGGGACAGCACTGAGGGATCTCTGCTCAGGGATCTGTGGCTGCTGGCAGGGACAGCACTGCGGGATCTGTGCTGGGGATCTGTGGCTGCTGGCAGGGACAGCAGTGAGGGATCTCTGCTCAGGGATCTGTGGCTGCTGGCAGGAACAGCAGTGAGGGATCTGTGGCTGCTGGCAGGGACAGCAGTGAGGGATCTGTGGCTGCTGGCAGGAACAGCAGTGAGGGATCTGTGGCTGCTGGCAGGGACAGCAGTGAGGGATCTGTGGCTGCTGGCAGGGACAGCACTGAGGGATCTGTGCTGGGGATCTGTGGCTGCTGGCAGGGACAGCAGTGAGGGATCTCTGCTCAGGGATCTGTGGCTGCTGGCAGGAACAGCAGTGAGGGATCTGTGCTGGGGATCTGTGGCTGCTGGCAGGGACAGCAGTGAGGGATCTGTGCTGGGGATCTGTGGCTGCTGGCAGGGACAGCACTGCGGGATCTGTGGCTGCTGGCAGGGACAGCACTGAGGGATCTGTGCTGGGGATCTGTGGCTGCTGGCAGGGACAGCACTGAGGGATCTGTGCTGGGGATCTGTGGCTGCTGGCAGGAACAGCAGTGAGGGATCTGTGCTGGGGATCTGTGGCTGCTGGCAGGGACAGCAGTGAGGGATCTGTGCTGGGGATCTGTGGCTGCTGGCAGGGACAGCACTGCGGGATCTGTGGCTGCTGGCAGGGACAGCACTGAGGGATCTGTGCTGGGGATCTGTGGCTGCTGGCAGGGACAGCACTGAGGGATCTCTGCTCAGGAGCCCAGCAGAACCCGTGTGCAGCGAGTCCAGTGAGCTCCCCCTGCTCTGGTGGAGTTCTCCTGCCTGCTGGGGAGCCCAGGATCCCAGAGGTCTTTTCCAACATAAATCACTCTGTGATTCTGTGAATTCTACCCTCAGCTCTGAGAAAAGAGGTGATTTCTCCTCTTGGGCAGCTGAACAAACCAAAGTGTTCAAATGAGACAGCTGGGCTGTGGAAGGGGGCGATGGGCTCTGCATCCATTGGATCTGCATCCGGGGACTGGATCTGCATCCAGAGATGGGCTCTGCATCCACTGGCTCTGCATCCACTGGCTCTGCATCCAGAGATCTCCATCCAGGGACTGGCTCTGCATCCAGAGATGGGCTCTACCCCGTTCCAGGAGCATCCCAGTGCTCCCAGTGCCCTCCCTCCCTCCATGGTGGGGCTGTGCCCTCGCTCCCCCTCTGCCGTGCTGTGAATAGATCAAAAGGAGGGATTGCTCAGATGTTAAAGATGTGTTTCTCTGTAGCCTCTGGCTGGTTTGGTTTTGCATTATTTGGCAGCAAACTCCACAGCATCCCGACCCCATCCTGGGGCAGGGAGGTGTCCAAGGTTTGGTGAGCATTCCTTTATCCGGCAGTAAAATCCTCAGCATCCCCAGCCCATCCTGGCAGCACCAGGGAAGAGGGCAGGAGGTGTCCGAGGTTTGGTGAGCGTTTCTTTATCTGGCAGTAAAATCCTCAGTAAAATCCCTGTCCTGGGGCAGGGCAGCACCAGGGAAGAGGGCAGGAGGTGTCCGGGGTCTCCCCTCTGTTCCACACAGGGCAGGCTGCACTCTGCCTTTCTGCTGCGAGCTCAAACAAAGGTTAATTGCCACGTTTTGATGTTTCCCTTCGTAATTAAGTGTTGAGCCTTCGGTGCTTTTCTCTACAACTCCTGACGATGGAAGTAAATCTTTCTAATCACTGCAGGAGAGAGCAGGAGCTCCAGGACAGATCATGCACAAAACCCAGGGTTTTTCTCCCCTGGGAGTGTGTGTGAAGCCAGGAAAAGCTGCAGCAGTGTATTTGGAGCTGAATGCCTCCTGAAACAGCAGTTTCTGTTTTGCTTTCCGAGCTTTGGTTAAAAGTTCTGGGAAGGAAAGGTGATTCCAGCTGAGCTGTCAGGGGGAAGCAGTGGTTACAGCCCAAGCTGCTCAGAAATTGTGCTGGCAGAGATTTTGTTATTATGGCCTGCTCTGTTTGCTGCTATTCTCTGTTTCACGTCTTTATTGGATTAAGAAATTTCCCTATTTCTCCTTCATGCAGCAAAATCTCAATCAGAGCTCCATCTGTGAAAGAAATGGGGTTTTTTTCAGTCTGCCAGGCAGCCCCTGCTCTGGGGGAGCTGGGTGGGGAAAGCAGCAACTCTTGTGAGAGCTGGGGCCACAGGGGCACAGGGACACCTCAGGAGCTTCACAGTGCCCAGACAGTGAGCAAACAATTGTCATGACTTCAGTGGGGTGTGTCACACTGGCACAGTGAGAACACGCTTTGTTGTGCTAATAAATAACTGTTAAGTTTAAGAAATGAATTCACACGGAAGGATTTATTGTGGTGTACAATTAGAGCAAGAAAAATGACAAATTTGTTCCTTAGAGTGCCTTGAAATAATTTCTATCTCATCTGATTAGGAGAAAAGGCTGCTTTGTCTTCTTAAATTATTTTTTCTCTATTTAAATAAATCTGAACTGCTTGCATGCCTGCAAGAATTACAAACGGCTGCTCAGACCTAAATCAAGTGTTCCGGGGCTGCTGCATGAATCTTCCAAGGCAATAAACTTTGGGTACCTCTGACAAGTTTTATGATCCCAGATAGGTGCACTGTGCTAAGGGCCATATTTCACAGCAACGCCTCTGAATAGATCAGATCCGTTTTTATATGCTAATAATTTGTTTTGGTAGTTTAATACCAAGAGCTATAACTCATATCAATGGCTTGCCTTAGACTGTGGGTAATTTGAGTAACAGTTTGGGGAAAATCACTTTAGGAACTCTTTCAGGATTGCACTTTCCCGTTGAGCAATTAAGGCAAGAATAAACCAGGCTGGAAATTAAAATAAAAATTAAAAACAAAGGAATTGAAGTTCATCAGCTCCAGCTCAGGGTCATTCCCTCTGAAGTTTCCCTCTCCCTCTGTCACTGCATTCTCAGCTGGCTGAGTGTCTGGGCTCTTTTCCATTTCCTCTTGGGCTGGCAAATCAATCTTGTTATTTAGTCACTCTTTCTGCCTAGAACTAAAATCTAATTATTTTTTTTTCCTTAAATTCGCCTCCAGCTCCCACTGACACCGGTGGTGTATTGCAGACTTTACCTGTTCTGGTCCCTGACATGCTTGGGAGCAGCTGAAACTTAATTTTGGTGCTGCAGACCAAGCCAGGCTGGGGGCAGTGGGGATGCTGGGGCAGGGCAGGGGAGGTAAAACCAGCTGGGAACTGTTTGGAGGAGAGCAGGCCCTCCCCAAAGCCAGTGTGAGCTCTGGGGTTTCTCAGAGTTCCTCTCTGCAGACACGAGGTGTGCACATGGAGGGGCTGGAGCCCCCCAGCCCGTCTGGGGCAGCAGGGACCCCCATCCCCCTGGAGCCAGCAGGATTTGTGCACACTCCCCTGCAGCTGCTGCTGCTTTGGGGTCAGTGTTCCAGCCCTGCATTTGAGGCAGGCCGTGGAATGGTGTAAATTTGCCATTATTTGGTTTTCTGCAGCTCGATAATTGAAACTAATAGGAGTAAATAGCTAATATTTTCTGGTGGGGTGACCTTGGGAGCAGGAGAGCAGCTCCTTGTGTCTTCCTCCAGGGAAGAAAGTTAGAGGAATTACTGCCAAATAATAATAATAGCAGCAGCAGCACGGGCTGTAATTCTCCACTCTCCTGCTCCAGCGACACCTGAGCAGCAGCGGGAGGAAAACAAATCATTTATCAGGGATAATTCCTTGGATCTGCCGGGCCTGTGGAGCAGGGCTGCGGAGAAACGGGCAGAGCAATCTGCCTCATCCCAGCCATTAAGGATGTTGGATGCAATTTGCCCATTTTGGCAATTTGTGCTTGCTCAGGCCCAGTGCGGACTCATCTGACTCTGAAGGGAAATGTCCCCGTTTCCTTTTCGGGCTCTGAGGTGTGAGATCTGCTCCACCTCCACTTCCTCCCGAGGGCCCTGACCCCTGGCTCCCCTGCTCCCAGATCACCCCCAGCTCCCACTGCGTGCTGTTCTCCTGGAAATCCAGGCTCCTGAGGTACCCACGGAAGTGCTGAGCGTTCCTCAGCTATTTTGGTCTCTGGAAAATCAAGGAGATTTCACAGGGAAAATCACGGAACTTTGACAGAGGGAGGGAAAGCTGAGAGATGATGAAATCCCAAAACTCTCAGCAAAGCGGGGTTGGTTAAAGGCCAGGGCTGTCCTAAGGAATAGCAGGAGAGAGCCTGGGCATCAGGAGCAGCTTGGCAGCAGCACCTGGCCAGGAAAGCAGCAGGGGGAGAAATCAGGGCACCAGGCACGTCACAGACACAGCAGGGCTGAGGGGAGGGGGGGGGGACTGTGGGGCTTTTGGAAGAACGTGGTTTGCTTTCATTCCATACAGAGTGCTGGAGGAGGGAATGGGCTGAGGAGCTGGGCAGAAACACCTCAGCACAGGAGGAAGGAGCAGGGAGCAGAGGCACCAGGTGAGTTCTGGGTGCTAGGAGACCTTTTCTTGCTAAAAGAAGTCATTCTGCCCCAAGTGAAGTGACCGTGGTGGGTTTCTGTCTAAAAAGGGGGCTCAGAGCCCAATGCCAGGAGGTCCTGCTGCTTTCTGGGGAGGAAAGCAGTGAAATGCTGGGCTGGCTGCCCCTGGAGGGACGTGGGGGATGCAGGTCCAGCTGTGACACCACAGCCTGGGAGGGGGAGAAAGGGTGAGCAGGAGCATCCATCCCTCGGGGACGGGCACTCCAAACCTCCCTGGGCAGCCCCTTCCCATCCCTGGGCACCTTCCCATGGAGGAGCTGCTGCTGCTGTCCCTGCTGAGCCCGTGTGCAGGGCTGAGCCCCTCACCTGGGTGGCCTGAGTGTCCCCAGGGCTCCCTGCTCCCATTACTCATCCCAGGACTTCTGTCCCAGTCCATTTCCCGGGCTGAGCAATCGCAATAAATCATTTAGCAGGAGCTGGGGAGGCAAATCAGGTGGCACTGAGCTGTTTGTCACCTCCCCTCTGCCTCTCCTGAAGAAACACCAGATTCTCACCTTCACCAAGTCCTGTCTATTAAAATCTAGAGCTGATGGTCACATGAAGGAGCCCAGGTCCTACAAGGATGAAATAAATGTCTGGAGAAGCCAGTTGGTGACCTTTCCCTCACAGCTTCCCTGGTGAATCACAGGTTTTATTTTTTGCTAAGCACAAAAGCATTTTCCCTGGCAAACCCTCCTTCACTGAAGGTGAAAATGAACAAAATGAGCCCACAAAGCCCTGAGGGGAGGGCTCGGTCTTTTCACAGCTCTCACTATTTATACCAGCCCAGCTGAGGTGTGCTGAGCTGTCTGGAGGCATGCAGGCATTCCCTGCTCCAGCCCCAGGTCATTCCTGCACTAACCATGCCTTGGTGTAGCTGCAGGAAACTTGGGAGCCTGGCAACTTCACAGCCTGAGAGAGCAACGTGATCCCTCTGAACCACAGCTCTGCTGCTGGAGGGCACCTGGCATTTGACTCTGTTTAAAAATTCATCCAGAATTGATATACTGCATTTTTCATTTCAAAAATTGCAATCAGGTAGCAAAGTCTGAGTATTCAGACGAGAGTAATATCTTTTCAACGTTCATTAATCTGAGTCAGTAATGAACTGCAGGTAGAATGGAGGGATAATTCAGAACAAGTCATTTATTTGGTTATTTTTCTTATCTTCCCTATTATTAAATATCCATGAACAGCTTAATTGACCTTCCTGAATCTTTCATGTCACATTCCAAGATGGTGTTGGTGGATGGCCTGCAGGGTGTTGGGGGTCAGGGTCAGCTCCTGGCTGGGCAGAGTGGGCAGTGGGGGCTCCCTGTGGCCAGAGCAGTGCTGGTCACTCACTCACAGCTCTGCTGGTCACTCACTCACAGCTCTGCTGGTCACTCAGAGCTCTGCTGGTCACTCACTCAGCTCTGCTGGTCACTCACTCAGCTCTGCTGGTCAATCACTCAACTCTGCTGGTCAATCACTCAACTCTGCTGGTCAATCAGTCAGCTCTGCTGGTCACTCAGAGCTCTGCTGGTCACTCAGAGCTCTGCTGGTCACTCACTCAGCTCTGCTGGTCACTCCCAGCTCTGCTGGTCTCTCACTGGGGGACAGCAGCTCATTGTTTTGTCTCTGCTGTTACCTTGACTGTATTTGCAGTTTCTGCTCAGTCTGTGTCTGGTTTAAAGCTCCATTCCCCAGCTTTGCTTCATCCACTGGGGATGTTTTCCAGAGCTCTGACCTCCTCCATGTCCTCTCTGGATTCCCTTCATTTCCCTCACAGCTTCACTAACACAGAGAGTGTAGAGCAGATGACATTTCCCAGCAGGACTGGGTGGGACTGACCCCAGCAGAGGGACAATTCCCCAAATTCTGATGGCCACAATTCCTTTTGAGTGATGGCCTCTCATCCCCAGCTCCCTTCCCCCCCTGGAATGACAGCACTGATTATTTCTGCCCAGGTGTGGGTCTGTTTTGTCTCTTCAATAACAGGTGTTTTTAAAGGTGATTTCTGCAGTGCCAGGACCTTTTTTGGATTTCAATCCCTTGCTCTCGTGTGCTCCAGTCCCTCCCTGTGCAGTGCCAGCAGCAATTTCACCAGCACACCCCTCCTCTGCCATGCAAGTCGTTAATGAAGAAATTAATAATGCTCAGTTCGAGGTAGGTCTCTCAGCAGCTTGATTCCTCTCGTTTTCAGCAGGGCTGTTTCTGGCACAGCCTCTGGTGTCCCAGCAGCTCTGCCAGCACAGGCCAGGGTGGCACACGGCTAAAGCCAAGCTCTGAACCTGCAGGGTCCCGTGGCAGGAGGTGCCCTGGGAGGCTGCAGGGCTGCTGCCCACACCTTGGCTGTCTTTTTGCTTTTATGGAAAGTCTCTTTTTGTGGGAATGGCTGTCTTGTGAGCTGGGATGTAAAGGAATATCCTTTCATCCTTCTGGAGAGAGGCTGCTAGCAAGGGCATGGAGTGCCAGGACAAGGGGGAAGGGCTTCAAAGTGACAGAAGGAGGTTTGGAGCAGAGATTAGGAAGGAATTGTTCCCTGGCAGGGTGGGCAGCCCTGGCACAGGTGCCCAGAGCAGCTGGGGCTGCCCCTGGATCCCAGGGCCAGGCTGGACACTGGGGCTGGAGCACCTGGGGCAGTGGGAGGTGTCCCTGCCATGGCAGGGGAACAAGATGAGCTTTGAGGTCCCTTCCAAGCCCAACCATTTGTGATGCTAAAGCTGTGATTCCTCTTTCCCAGTCTCTCCCTCTCCAGCCTTCCCCAAGAACAGTTAAAACTCTGATCTTGATTCACACAGTCCTTTAAGCACGCAAAGATAAAGTTCATCAGCATAACCAATTTGCAAACATCTAAATTAGCCAGGCACTCTCGCCGTTGCCTTTGTGGGAGATTATAAACTTGCCTCTTTGTTCCAGCATTATTGTGCCGACCATCTGCTCTCAGTTAGCCTTTTCATGAAGATTGAGGCAAGGAAAGCTTATTAAACACTCAGCTTCCTTGGTTAATGGCTTTCCCTCTCCTTTTGCAGTTTCCCTTCATTACTGATGCACTTATGGAATGATCTCCTGTTAATTGCCCCCCGCTTTGTCCCTGACCTCTCTGCCCCGTGGCTGCACAGCTCTGGGGAGGAAATCTTCTCTGGAGGCTGGAAAAGCTGTGCCTGAAATTCCTGCCCAGGAAATCCATGGGGAATCCAGAGCTGGTTTGCAGCCTCCAGTGGCACTGGTGGCTCAGGTCTGCCCTGGCACAGAGCAGGGGTGGCAGGGCCCTGACCCCACTGCCAGCTGGGATCCACAGGTGGGAGAAGGCAAAGGAAAGGAAGGGAAGCTGTGGAGATTTAGAAATTCTTTCAATATGCAATTTGTTCCGATTTAATTAACTTTCTTCCCAGGTTCTCCTCTCCTGACTCACCCTGCTCTTGGTGCATCATCTACATTATTTCTTAGTTCTTTACAGTTCCCTGGGGATTCCCCCTTCCTGATCCCCAGGCCACAAATAATTGTTCTCCCTCCCCGATCCTTTTAAAACAGCTGCTGCAGCAACTTTCACCTTTGGATGTGAGTGACCTCGAAGGCACAAGAAAAATCCTTTCCAATTACACTGGACAGCTTGTAAACAGATTTCCAAACGCTTCCAGCCCTGTGTGCACACCCCAGGGCTTGAGAAACCCAGCAGCCCTGGTCCCCGAGCTGTAGATCAAGAGAGGCTTCTGGGCTGGAGCCGCTCGTGGCACAGCAATTTAGATAATAAGATGGGGAACATAATAACACAACAGTTCAGCCTCGCAACTTCATTTTTTCTGCTCTCCCACCAGGGACTGAGGCAATGAAGAGAGCTCTGATTTGCAAAGCTGAATAAAACAAAAGCACAGAGGAACCTGGCTGGGCGTGCTGACCTTCTTTTCAGTTTTCAAGCAACTCCAAACTGAATCTCACTCAGAGCTGGCCGTGATCCTTGTTTGCTCATGCAGAGCCATTAACCTCTAACTTACTGAAGCAAGCAAACTGTTATTTGCTGGTATAAAATAACACCTCTGGCCTTCCTCATTTTCTCCTGAGACATCTGAAAATGGGTAAGCTTTGGCAGATCCTAGCAGCTCCAACCTGCACAGGTTACTGGGAGAAAACAAAAATGCACACTGGGGGTTGCAGGATGCAAAATGGCTGAAATGCAGCAGAAATCTGGAACCTGTCTAAGTCCTTGGGGGCTGCAAACAGGAGTGCTGCTTGCAGGCTGCTGCCTTTTTGGGGGGTGGTTGTTGGTTCATCCCAGCGCTCAGGTGACAACGTCTGGAGGCAGCTCTGGTCAGTGCTGAGGGGAAAAAACAGGATTGTCATTACTTCCACTAAATTAAAAGGAAATAATTGTCACTTGCAAGCGTTTCCCTGGTGTGAGGCAGTTCCTCAGTGCCTGTGGTGGTGTTTCCATGGAGTGCAGCACCTTCAGGGTGGGGTTTTGGGGCTGCCCTGTGCAGAGCCCGGGTTGGGCTCAGTCCTTGTGGGTCCCTTCTGCAGAGGGCAGGGCTGGAGTCCCCATCCCTGCAGGGCTTTAAAGCCCTCTGGAGGTGGCACAGGGGCCAGTGGTGGCCTGGGCAGGGCTGGGGCAGGGCTGGGCCGATGTCTCTGAGGGTTTTTCCAGCCTGAACCTCCTGTGGTGTCTCGTCCCTGCTCTCCAGAGCCCCATTCCGAGGGAGAACCATCCCAATATCCAGACTGGAGCTGTGCAGGGATGGACAGCAGGAAAGGAGCAGCTGGGCACCAAAGGGAACATTTTTAACTGCAGCTCCCACGAGAGATCTTCCCTTCCAGCTCTGCAGAGCTCCAGCCACTTGTAGCTTTCTCTTTCTTTGTTGCTTTTCGGTGGGGGAGCAGAAATGCAAAGCTGGGTCTGAATCCCTCTTTGTGAGCCAGGTGCAGGCAGAGTGCTGCTGCTCGATGCTGTGGGGATGATTTTGGACATGCCAGGTGCTCCAGAGGGAGAGGTTTAGGTGAGAACTGCAGCCAGTGCACTGCAAACCTCTGCCCAGGGGAGCAGCATTCAGGGGGCTCTGAGAAAGAGGAATCCAGGGAGAAATCAGGTGGTGTTTTTTCAGCAAGTCTTGTTTTTGACAGAGAACTGAAATATTGAGCCAATTAAAGTGCCAAGGACTCTTCAAAACATAGACTTAACAGAGAAAATAGGACTTCAGCAGTAGATGATGTAAGCAAATAAAAAATCCTGCTCGCTGGCATTAACTAAGAGTGGTTATAAACGAGCAGGGTTTTTTTCCCTTCTTATCCATTGCTCCTAGCAGTCACTCAATAAAAACGTAACTTCCAGCTCGGTGCTGAAGGGTTTAAGGTCTGTGTGCTGGTGGAGGGAGCAGCTCGGACGCCCCAGCACCTCCTGGTATTTTCTCCTATATAAACTGCAGAGCCAAAAGACAGATGGTGGTCTAAAGGTCAGCCCAATAAAATAGCAGGATTTACTGATTCCCCTCAGAGTTTATGATCCGAGGAAGATCTCTTGTTTCAATTGATAAGAGTTCCAGAGAGCTGCTCTGATCTTTGGGGAAGAGGAGCACTGTAGGCTCTGGAGATCACCCACCCAAGCCTGGCAGGGCTCTTCTGCCACAACTCAGCCAGCCTCAGGAGGAAAAGGAGGTTTTCTCCTCCCCACGGTGTGTCACTGGGGATATTTGCAGGCAGTGCAGCTTCCCACCTCCAGCCCAGCCTGGTGGAAATGGCACCGTGGGCTGTGCCGAGCCACGTCCTGTGCCAGACGAGTGGTACGGAGCCTCGCAGCAGAAATGCTGCTGGGCTCCCCCGTGCCCTTCTCACCCCGGGAAAATAAACACCTTGGAGTTATTTCAGTTAGCGAATTGGAAACTGTTAAATTGGGCAGAGGCACTGCTTGGAGCAGGAGGGAATAAATGGCTGGGAGAGTGGTTTGCTCAGCAGCCACCACAGCCACCAGCCTCCCAGATGGCTGTTCCTCCTGCAGGTCAATAAAAACCCCCTCACCTTTTTTCCAATTTTTAGTTTAATGTGATATCAGAAAAGCTGAATCATGGTTTAGTTCCAAAAAATCTTATTTAACGTCTTTTGACAAGCCCTTAAGGCCTCCTTCCACCCTGCTGCTGCAGGCCCTGGGCTTTAATCCCATCTCTGCTGCCTCTGGTCGAGCCTTGTTCTCCAGGTGCAGGGCTGCACAGAAAGCACAACGAGGTTTGTTTTCTTGTTTCCCTCGCTGCCAATGTTTTTACAGAGCTGTTGAACTACACTTGCTGGCTTTTACCTTGACACTTTCATTTGGAGGCAATCTAATCTGTTCTGACTGCAGATCTGAAAGTGGAAGTCCCAGTGCACGGCAGAAACAAGGCATAAATTTCATCACTCGTGACCCATTATCAGGTTTTTTTTTTTAATCTGCCACTTCAGAAAGCGTGTGTTGTTCCACTCCAGGTGCTTTAACAGCTCATTTTCCTTTGGCTGACATGCTGTGTCACGGTTCATGTCTTTTCTGACATGAAGCTATCAGGTTCCTCCATTTACTCTTCCATTTTATCCTTGCTTACAAATGAGGTTTAGAGAAGCTAAAACCTCTCTGTGGCTGAGGTCTCTCATTTGAGCAGTGCTGCCCTTTGCATTTTATAATTGCTGCTGTACAGCTTCCCTTGAAGGGCTGAACATCCTGTAAAATACTCAGAAGAATTACTACTTTAGATAAATACTAGAAAGCCAAAGCTGTTTCAGATGCATCAATGGCCCTTTCGTGGGTTTATAAATGCCTGAAAAAGGAAAATATTTCAAAATTTCCCAGTGTTCCTGTTTTCCCCCAGTGCTCTTTGCCAGATTGGCTTCAAAGCTAGGCCAGAATTTGGCCAGCCTGTGGTTTTTTGGGTGCTCCTGGTGTTTCCAGCGTGTCCCCTGCCCTTCCCAGCCTCTGCTGCAGCCAGGGCAGGAGCCAGGTGCCCAAAGGCCAGGCTGGCAGCTCTGCTGGTGCCTTCTGCAGGCAGCACAAGAACTGGAGGTGTCACTGTGTGCATTAATATCCCCTCATCCCTGCGCGCAGTCATCTGGTGTTTTTCACCAAACTCCCAGAGATTTTATTTTAAAATGTGGCAGGAGCATGTTTTTCTCTCCCTGCGCCCATAAATAGAGCGGGGGGGCTGGAGCTGTGCCCCCTCTCTGACTGATGCACCGTGCCACGGGCTGCGGAGGAAATGCAGCACTTTGTCACCTCGGCGGTGGCAGCGTGAGTCACCGGGGGCCAGGCTCCCCTCCACGAGGGAGGTGTTGGGCAGCCCACCCACGGTGACAACTGGGACCACTGGGGAAGGCTGACGTCACTGCAGGCAGGGCCCTGCTCCAGGAAATGTTCCAGCATTGCATTTTTCTGAATGTGGCCCTGCCTGTGCCAGGCGCTGGGGGAAGATGAGAGAGAGTGGTGGCTGGGAATGGTCACCCAGCTGGGCGTGGATGGCAGGGCTGAGCTGGGCCCGGCAGGGCTGAGCTGGGTCCAGCACAGCTGAGCTGGGTCTATCAGGGCTGATTTGTGTCCATCACAGTTGATTTGTGTCCATCACAGCTGAATTGGGTCCAGCCCAGCTAATCTGGGTTTATCAGGACTGATCTGGGGCCATCACAGCTGATCTGGGTCCTGCAGAGCTGAGCTGGGTCCAGCCCAGCTGATCTGGGTTTATCAGAACTGATCTGGGTCCATCACAGATGATCTGGGTCCCATCAAAGCTGATCTGGGTCTATCAGAGCTGATCTGTGTCCATCACAGCTGATTTGTGTTCATGACAGCTGAATTGGGTCCAGCCCAGCTGATCTGGGTTTATCAGGACTGATCTGGGTCTATCAGAGCTGATTTGTGTCCATCACAGCAGATCTGGGTCCGCCAGAGCTGATCTGGGTCCTGCAGAGCTGATTTGGGTTTATCAGGACTGATCTGGGTCTATCAGGACTGATCTGGGTCCAGCCCAGCTGATTTGTGTCCAGCCCAACTAATCTGGGTTTATCAGGACTGATCTGGGTTTATCAGGACTGATCTGGGTGCAGCCCAGCTGATCTGGGTCTATCAGAGTTGATCTGGGTTTATCAGGACTGATCTGGGTGCAGCCCAGCTGATCTGGGTCTATCAGGACTGATCTGGGTCTATCAGAGTTGATCTGGGTCTATCAGGACTGATCTGGGTGCAGCCCAGCTGATCTGGGTTTATCAGGACTGATCTGGGTGCAGCCCAGCTGATCTGGGTCTATCAGAGTTGATCTGGGTCTATCAGGACTGATCTGGGTCCAGCCCAGCTGATCTGGGTCTATCAGAGCTGATCTGGGTCCAGCCCAGCTGATCTGGGTCTATCAGGACTGATCTGGGTCTATCAGGACTGATCTGGGTCCAGCCCAGCTGATCTGGGTCTATCAGAGCTGATCTGGGTCCAGCCCAGCTGATCTGGGTCTATCAGGACTGATCTGGGTCCAGCCCAGCTAATCTGGGTCTATCAGGACTGATCTGGGTCTATCAGAGCTGATCTGGGTCTATCAGGACTGATCTGGGTCCAGCCCAGCTGATCTGGGTCTATCAGAGCTGATCTGGGTCTATCAGGACTGATCTGGGTCTATCAGGACTGCTCTGGGTCTATCAGAGCTGATCTGGGTCCAGCCCAGCTGAGCCGTGCCCAGCAGGAGCTGCACTGGCATGCAGCTGAAGCCATGTTGTTATGAATTATGAATACAATGGCCACTGTCTCTTTCCTGTTTCCTTTCCCTCTCCAGCTCTGTGAACAATCTGTTGCTGGCAGTGTTTGATGGCCCTGGTTGCCTGCAGCTGCCTGTGCTCTCAGTGCTGCTGGGTTTTCCCTGGAATTAGACATCACTGAGATATACAAGTGCTGCCTCTGACAAAGGAACAGCAATGCAATGGAGTTTTTCAGTGTTCTATTAGAACTCTACCATATATTACTTATACAGTACCTACCTGGGGGTAATATATTTATTTTATTCCCTGGCAATTCGAAATTGCCTGGGGGAAAAAGAAAAAAAAAAGCTTTGTTAAAAGCACGAATGATAAAAAATTGTTATTTCATCCAAGAATCAACAAGGTAACCAATTTGACCCCATATTAGATATATCATTTTAGTTGCTAAGTGATTTACTATTTTTTAACATAGCATAACATTCAAAATGAAATATTTGACACGAAGTATTTTGATGAGAAAGAAATGTTAGTTAAGGACTAAAAAATTAAAACAACTTGTGGCAATTGATGGACAGCTGTGCAGGATTTGTCAGCCTGCAGTGGGGTTTTTTTTCCAAAAGCAGAAGTTTTTTAACAAACTTTTCCCCAGCTCAAGGTCAGCCCAGCCACACACATATACCATGCTGAGCGTTCAGTCAGACCTGCAGAGATTTATGGGCTTAAGAGAGGAAATTTATCCTCAGTGCCTGCACTCCCTAAAATGTAGTAAATAGTAACCCCTGAGGGAGAGCTGCTGGGTGAAGCTCCAGAGGTGGAGACGTGATTTCCATCCCACCTCCACCCCCAGCCAGAGCTGCTCTTTATTTCATTTGTCATCAAAACATCGCTGTGTTTGCTTGGGGTTTTTGTGACCACAGAATCCCAGAATAGTTCGGAGCTTTAATCCCACCCAGTGCCACCCTGCCATGGCAGGGACACCTCCCCCTGTCCCAGGTGCTCCAGCCCCAGTGCCCAGCCTGGCCTGGGCACTGCCAGGGATCCAGGGCAGCCCCAGCTGCTCTGGGCTCCTTGGCTCTCTCTCCAGGTAGGTTTGCTCTTTTTCTCTCTTTGCAGCTGAGCCCTGTCCCCACCACGATGCAAACGAACACGTTAGGTGACCTCATCTGTCAGGAGAGCTGCCCCAAATGAAAACAATCCGTTTTTGTGGCTGGGAATGCTCACCCAAGGTGGCAGGAGGGATGTCCAGCCCCTGGATGGGATGTTTTGAGAGAGCCATCGTTAAAACTGCAGCAAGTTGTGTTTCTCTCGCAGCTGGGAGCTGGGACATGGTGACACCTTTAAAAGGAATTATTTTTCAGTGCGTGGGCATCTTAATCCTTTCTTTACATTTCCTTTTAGAACCATGTTTATCATTTAAAGCCCACCTCTGTGTGCCTTAATCTGAGACTCTCGTTTGATTTTATTTTATATCTGTGATATAAATCTTTGATCCTTATTTTAGCTTTGTCTGGAATGCAACCACTAAGGAACATGCTAAAGATGTCTCTGATTTTCCGTCAGGATCAGGATTTTCACAGAATTCGGTGTAAGGTAATGCTTCTTCAGTCTAGTTCTCACATTTTAAGAATAAAAGTCAATGAAATGCCACTACAGATATATTTTTTTTGGTGCTGTACATTGCATTTTGATGAATCTTCACTCCTGAACCAGCCCTCCTTCAGCACTGCCAGCAAGCCTCTCTTGTTGCTTCTAGCGAGAATTGTCATGGTGATGCATTCTGTTGACCACATTTTTGAAACACAGATTGTTTCTAATTTTGCTTCTCCAATTGACTCTGGGTACTGCACCATCTCCGCTGCAGTCCTGGCTCTGTTCTCTGGAGGGATTTTGTCACGACACACGGTGACAATGCACCCAGAGATCTGCCCCGTCCCCTGCCGTGTGCCAGCCTGGGTGCCACGCAGTGGGCAGCACTGAGGGGCTGGCAGGGGGCTCAGCCTGGACAAAAGGGGCTCGGGGGGACCTTGTGGTGGCACAGCTCCTGCCAGGAGGGGACAGCCGGGGGGTCAGGCTGGGGACAGGGACAGGAGCAGAGGACATGGCCTCAAAGTGCACCAGAGTGCTTCAGGTGGGACAGCAGCCAGAATTCCTCTGTGGAAAGGCTGCTCAGGCCTTGGCACTGCCCAGGGAGGTTTGGAGAGCCCATCCCTGCAGGTGTCACCCGGAGGTGGCACTCAGGGCTCTGGGATGGGGACAAGGCGGGCACAGCTGGCACTGCCTGGGCTGGGAGGGCTGTGCCAGCCTCAGGGACCCGGGGATGGCAGAGTCCCTGTGAGCTGCCCTGCAGGAGGGTGACTCTGCAGCCCTCCAGAGGCACTCGAGATGCTGAGCTGCTCTCTGAGCGCAGCAGAAGGGCTCAGAGCAGCAGCGCAGGGCTCCTCGGCCTGCTGTGCCTCATGGCAGGGGCCAGGCCGTGCCCTGAGGAGCTCTCAGCCCTCAGAGAGGCTGGCAAGCCTTAAGTGAGCTGAGAGCTCCACGAAGAAATTAAATTTGGCAGTGAAAGTGCAGTACTTAGGTTCCTCTCAAGTAGTCTTGAGATATAAAAGCGTTTCTGTGGGAGTTCTTGGCTGAGCGTGAGGGCTGCGAGAGGAGTCCAGCAGCCTGTGGAGTGCTGCTGCTTGATTCGTGGCTGCGCCGTGGTGTCCACGGCCCCAAGAGCAAGGGTTGGCCTCAGTTTGGGTGTGGGGATTTCGTGTGCAGCCATGCAAGGGCAGAGGCTCTCCCGAGGGGCTGGGAAGGGAGCCTGGAGCTGCCCACACAGCCCTGGATGCTGAGGCAATGCTGAATCAGCAGCATTCTGGTGCTTCTGCCTTCCTCCTGCACAGCCTGGCTCAGCCCGGAGCTCTGGGGTGGAGCATCCCCCTCCTGCCCTGGGGCTGGCACCGAGGGGCACTGTGCCCTGGGGCTGGCACTGAGGGGCACTGTGCCCTGGGGCTGGCACTGAGGGGCACTGTGCCCTGGGGCTGGCACCGAGGGGCACTGTGCCCTGGGGGCTGGCACTGAGGGGCACTGTGCCCTGGGGGCTGGCACCGAGGGGCACTGTGCCCTGGGGCTGGCACCGAGGGGCACTGTGCCATGGAATCTGGCACCGAGGGGCACTGTGCCCTGGGGCTGGCACTGAGGGGCACTGTGCCCTGGGGCTGGCACCGAGGGGCACTGTGCCCTGGGGCTGGCACTGAGGGGCACTGTGCCCTGCTGGGCTGGGCTGGGCTGGAGGGACCTCAGAGACCAATTCACTGCACCCCTGCCAGGGGCAGGGACAGCACAGCAGCTCTTCAAGGAATGGGGAATCAGATCCTGCAGGAATGGGGAATCAGATCATCCAGGAATGGGGAAATCAGATCCTGCAGGAATGGGGAATCAGATCCTGCAGGAATGAGGAATCAGATCCTGCAGGAATGGGGAAATCAGAACCTGCAGGAATGGGGAATCAGATTATCCAGGAATGGGGAAATCAGATCCCGCAAGAACAGGGAATCAGATCCTGCAGGAATGGGGAACCAGATCATCCAGGAATGGGGAAATCAGATCATCCGGGAATGGATAAATCAGATCCCCCAGGAATGGGGAATCAGATCCTGCAGAATGGGGAATCAGATCCTGCAGGAATGGGGAATCAGATCCAGGCTCCAGGACGGAGCTGCTGCGGTTCCCTGGGAGCGGAGCAGGGATCAAGGTGAAACTTGGGCAGCTCCCCATGGGTCTGAACTGCTTCTCACAGCCACGTGGCTGTGCAGGGATGTGCTGTGTCCAGCCATGGGCAGGGAAACCCCTGGGACAGCATTTGTGGATGTGGCTGAGAAAAACAGCTTTATTTCTGCACAGGGAGTGTTATTTCTGCATAGGGAATGTTATTTCTGCTCTCCCTTATCTCCATAGGCAAAGCTGTCTGAGATTTTCAAATAATAAACCCAAGCATGTTTTGCATATTATATTCCCAAGAATATTACGTTTTCTTCTGTTGTTCAAGGAACAACAAATTGAATTTGAGGAATGCTGTTGGTTTTGGCACAGTTTCAGAGAGAACATTCCAAAGGAAAGGAAATCCTTCAAGGAGAAGTGGAAGAGGATGAAAGCTGCTGGGTCCTTCTCCCCATTTCCACCTCCAGAGTGTCCTTCTCAGGGATCTGCAGGGGACAAACCCCAGGGAGCTGGGAAGGCTGAGCTCCACCTGCACCCCAGGTAACGCCAGGCTGGGTGCAAACATAAATATTTTCTATAGAAACACGACATTCGATGGAAATCTAAGGACATGTGGGAGTAAAGTCTTCAAAGAAGATGTCTCAGTGGAAACTCAGCTCGTCCCAAGGCTGAGGAACAAACAAAGAACATGAGGAGCAAGGTCCCAGGATATGGAGGCAAATGTGTTTGTTTTCAACAAAAAACCTGATTTCTAAGAGGTGGCAATTCCTTATAGTTTATACAAATGTCCCCAATTGGTTTTTTTTTGTTTTTTTTTTTTTAAGCTATGAGGACATTTTGGCATCAGCTTGACAGAAATGTGAATTATTCCATCATTAATGCACAGCCTTGTTTGCCAGCCTAGTCTGGAGGAGCTCCGAGTCCCCTGAACTGCTGGAGTGGTGACACAAAGTTCTGTGATTTTATTGCAGAATGATAAATGGCAGGATTCACCTCGATGGGAATCTGTGGATCCTGTGGCTGCATCCCTGTTTTCTCCATCCCAGGGACTGCTGTGCCTTTATGTCCCTGTTCTAGAGGTGCAATAAAATTTCCCAAAGCTCCAGAGGTGCCAGCAGCGTTGATGCTCTTCTGGATAACTACTACCATTATAATTTCAAGGTACTGCTTGAAAACCTGGTTTGGGAACAATTATTCTGATTAAAATAATTCTGAAGGACATTTTTTATATCTGGCACTGGTCAAGTTGTGGATGTGACAGCTTTTTTGCAAGAATGACTTTTAAATAGAAAATACTGAAATATCTGAGCAGTCGAATTATGGTTGTAGTTTTCCACATCTGGTTTTTGCTCTGATCTCACATTCTGTCCTTAGTAAAGGGCTTAACATATTTTATTTTCTTTTTAAATCTAAGTTTTTTGATGAAGAGAGCATCTTAAATGCATACCAGCAGTGGGGTGTGAGGCCTCTGCTGCTGAACGTGACCACCCACACGCCCAAATCCCCAGCCTGGCTTCAGATCCATCCTTCATGCAGTGCCAGAGTACATTTGGATTTATGTGAGACCCTGGAAAAAATGGGTTTATAGTGAGCACAAACAGAAACTGGCCTGGAATTGATCCTTCATCCAGAGCAGTCAAATGTAGTCCCCCTCTATGCCTGTTTTCACACCTTCCTCAGCTCAGAACAGAGGGAACCAATCTAAGCAAGCCCAGATTGCCTCAGAACAAATGGCTTTTCTTGTCTCGGAGTCCTCCAAACCCCATTTCTGAAGCTGCTTTTTAATTTAGTTTGAAGCTATTTTCCAAAAAGAAGAGATGTTTTAGGAAACTCCTGCAGGTATTGACAAAGGGAGATTTTCACATAGTTGGATTTTACGTCTGCATTGGATTTTATTGGATGGCCGCAGTTTTTCCTAGAAAACATCCCTACCTTCTGCCTGCTCCTTGTTCCCTGTTTGGAGTTGTCACCTGTTGGGGAAGGAGTGGATGAAGAAATGTCAGTATTTAATTGTTAGAAGAGACAAATCTGAGGTTTGTTGGGAGGTATTCAGCACTTGCTGGGATATTTTTCATTTGCTGGGTGTTTCTATTGCTCTGTAAAGAAACTCCTGTTGGAGAGGTAACTCTGCAGAAGTGTGAGGAACTAATTCACACAGTGATAAAATAGTTATGGAAATGAGATGGGGAGGGCTCATTTATCTGAAAGATTGCTCAGGAATAGCATCAATCACCAGCAGTGGATAATGAAACCCTACTGGAAAGGAACGCTGTGGCCCCTCATACCTGAGCACAGAGAGGGGATTTACCAGCTTCCTGGGGGGATTTTATACCTGCCATAAATAGATGGCACCAATATTATTTTGCAGTTAGCTTTGTCTTTGTGCAGCATGGGCAAATGGTTGGGTTTGCTGGCAAAGCTCAGTGCTCTGGAAAGGTCAGGACGACAACAAAAAAAAAACCCAGAAATGTTGCACTTAATTAAAAATAACATAAAGAGAAGTACTATTTTAAGATTGAACATAATATGTGTAATATGCAGGAAGTAAATTAGGAACTGTGAGACACAAATAGAATGCCAGAAGGGTTTGGGTGGGAAGGGACCTTAAGGAGCCTCACGCCGCTGTGCACCTCCACAGCTGGCTGAGCAGCGATTGCAGGGGCAGGGCTGGGTCAGCTTCAGCCCATCCATCTCTGCTGCAAGCCACAGCAAACTGCTGCACTGCCTGCCTGCCAAGGACAGCAGCTGCAGTGGGGCCAGCACGGCTTTCCTTTGGCGTGGGGGAGGCTCCGGTCTGGGGCTGTGCTGCCTCCATCCCTCTGGGCACAGGAACGGGTCCCCCGGAGGGAAGGGCAGCCAGAGCTGGGGGCACAGCAGGATCCTGCTGGGCTGCAGAGCCGGGCACCACAAAACTCTGTGGAGCTCCCCTCCTCCTCCAACATGCTAAAAGCACTCGTGGGGAGAGTTAGATGGATATTGGGAATGAGGAATTGTTCCCTGTAGGGTGGGCAGCCCTGGCACAGGTGCCCAGAGCAGCTGGGGCTGCCCCTGGATGCCTGGCAGTGCCCAAGGCCAGGCTGGACACTGGGGCTGGAGCAGCCTGGGGCAGTGGGAGGTGTCCCAGGGTGGGATTTAGGGCCCCTTCCCACCCAAACCATGCTGGGATTCTGAGAAGTCTTTGTCCACCGGGGAAATAACCACCAAGGGATGGGCAGTGAGACCCAGCAGCCTGTAAAGAATGGTGGGAGGTGCAGGCCAGCCCCAGCTGAGGCACACTTGTGCAGTCAGTCCTTACCCATCTGCCCAGAGCAGCTCTGCAGCACACCCTTGCTCCAGACTCGCACATGAGATTAGCTCAGATTGCCTCTGTCTTTAAGCAAAAAAACCCTTTAAATTCATATTGTTACAGCAAAATAATTGGTTTAATCAGCTAAAGCTTCCCAGCTGTCGAGAGAAGGAGATGTGTGAGCTTTCATTTCCCGCCGTGCTCTCAGGACAGCCTGGGCACTGAGGAGAGGCTCCTCAGACATTGCCCTGTGGTTTTGATGGCCAGCTCTGTGCTCAGGCACCCAGGAGCAGATCCAGAGCTGGGAGCTGTGCTGGCTCTGATCCCCTCTGCCGACGGCGCCGGCTGCAAAACAAGGCAGATGATCTAAATTGGAGGTAATAGGTAGGAATGTGGGATGCAAGAAGATTGCAGATGCACCCTGAACCTGCAAGATTAATGAGTTTGTGCATCTGCAAAATGCTGCCTGGCAGAGCTGCTAGAGCCCCAGGCAGTGACAAGCACAGGCACTCGACCTTTGGCACCCCCTCTGAGGTGGTGGCATGGCCAACACGAGGGTTAAAAAGGTTTATTTGTAGGATGGGGGTATCTTGGCCTGAGATCTGAGAGACTTTTCCTGTGCCAGCCTTTTCCTTTCTGCACTCTGCACAGAATCCTTGCTGGAGCTGTTAAATCATAGGCAGCCATACCTCCTTCCTCAGCCCCTTCTTTTAAAGGCAGGTAAAGTTTAAATATCAAACTTTCATCTTGCAAAATGCAGACTTTTTGGTTTTTTTGTTTGTTTTTTAGGGCAGGGGAATCCCAGAATCCAGAGTGTGGCTGGCCACCGAGCAAACCAAGGCAGTGTCCTGCCTCAATCCCAAATCCCCCACGTGCCCCTGCCCAGCCCTGGCTCCGGTGCCTCCTCTGTGCCTGGGAGGCTCTCCCTGTGCTGTGGGAGGTGGGGATGTCCCTGTCACGTTTCTGCAGGCAGCCCTTATTGCCACCTGGCTGCCTGAGCTCCGTTATTTATGGGCAGCTAAAGGCGGCAGCGCCGGCACGCCGCCCGCCATGGTGTGCACACACAGACGAGCTAAGAACAGCCATAAAAGCTTCTGAGGCCTCTTAATTTCTCCCCTTTGAATCATCTGTCATAAAGCCTCGCCGGAGATGGGATGTGCTCACTCAGAGGTAGAGCTAATGTGCTCTTTGATGCTGTTGTTTGCGAAATCTCTGACTTATTAGCAATAAATCCCGGGGCTGTGCTTGGCCTGGAGGAAAGGAGATTTTTGCCAGCCTCTACATTGCAGGTGGCACTTGATAAATGCAGCCCTCAGCTTTGGGAAATGCAGGAACGCTCTAGAAGGGGTTGGGTGCTGAGCTTGAGGAGAGGAATCCCCAAAAACTCGGATTTTGGGAGACAGAGTCTATCAAAACAAAGTGAGGAACGCGCTGCTGGCGTGCAGCTCCTGCCAAGTGTAAGCTGAAACCAAACTGGCAGAAACACCAGGGACAATATTTTTTTCCCAAAAAAGCTCCACTCTTTGGGTGTAAAAACCTAGAAAACGTGTTTTTCTTGCTGTTTCTGCTGATGGGACCTGCCAGGCTGCTCCTAAATGTGTGACACTCGTGCAGATGTGGGCCAGGTGTGACCCCGAGCTCACCTGGGGCTGTGCAGGGCAAGCAGGGCCACAGGATTTCCCCCCACACAAACCCCCTTGGCCTTTGCTGCTCCTGAGCTTTCCCCAGCAGGATTTAACTGTGCAGCATCCCTGGAACCACAGGGACTGGATGCTAAATGTGGGGGAGTCTTTAGGGGAGGGATGGAAGGGCAAGGAAATGAAGGATTGTCCTCCCTTTGTGCCACCAGGCAGATCCTGGCAGCTCTCAGCATCCCCTCGGAGCAGGGCAGGTGGGAGGGGGTCCTGCCCCAGCAGGGGATGTTTCTCCTTGTGCAAAATCCGGGACAATTGCCATTAGAACATCGTGCCTGACATTAAAGGGACACTCATGCTGCACTAACTGTGTTCCTGGAGGTCTCATCTGGGAATAAAAAGTTTCAATTGGCTGATAAATAGTGATTCATCCTCAAAAAAAACCCCAAACAAATCATACTTTCCTTAATTCAACTCCTGGAACTTTTGGTTAATATCTGACTCCACGGTCTGATCCATCTGCAATTCATCCTGTCTTGTCTAGCTACTTTTAATAACTGCAACACCCTCAGCTGTTGTTCTGTTTAGGTAATAGAGAACAATTCAGCCTGAAGAAAATTAATTTTCTTGTTTCACGTGGTTTTGGGTTTCTTTTTTTTCTTTTTTTTGTTACTTGTAGTTTTTAAAATGAATTCTAGAAAATAGCAATGAAACTATGGGAGAGAAGTCTGAAGTAAACATTGATTTTTACAGTGCAATAATTTATGGTACCAACTTAATAAGTGGTGTGACACGAGCAGCTCACCCCCCATTTATCATGCATTGATAGTTTGATTCCAGAACTTTTAACACCACTGCTCGCCGTGACATAATAAAGGACCTGCCAACATTCCCATTAGAACCATGAGATTTTAGGAGTTCTGTTTCGGCTATAAATATCAGTATTTGGAATCTATGAATTATTTTGCAGAGTAACAACCTCGGAATGACGTGTTCCAGCAACGACGAAGAAATAAGACTTTGACATTTCTGAACTTCAGGAGGACATCTCCCTCTTTCCAGAAGAACAGGCCCAGGGATGCTTTGCATTATGTCCACCAACAGAAGTTTACCAGCTTGGAGACAGCTCCTGAGATTAAATAAATCACTTGAGTTCCCCGGATGGCAAGGAGGGGACAGCAATGTCCATGAAGAGGTTCTGGTGAGGGCTGGCAGGGCTGCAGGAGCTGGCAGGGGCTGTGCCAGGGCAGGGCACACGGAGCAGCTGGTTCCAGCTCTGCCCAGCTCCAGGAACCCCCAGACCATCCTGGCCAGCAGGGCACACAGGATGCCAGTCTGCTGCAGGGGTGCAGCACAGCTCTTTCTGCTTGTCCCATCCCACTCTGGGGCTGCAGGGATGCTGAGGGGCAGGAGGGATGCTGAGGGGCTGCAGGGATGCTGAGGGGCAGGAGGGATGCTGAGGGGCTGCAGGGATGCTGAGGGGCTGCAGGGATGCTGAGGGGGCAGGAGGGATGCTGAGGGGCTGCAGGGATGCTGAGGGGGCAGGAGGGATGCTGAGGGGCTGCAGGGATGCTGAGGGGCAGGAGGGATGCTGAGGGGCTGCAGGGATGCTGAGGGGGCAGGAGGGATGCTGAGGGGGCTGCAGGGATGCTGGGGGGGCTGCAGGGATGCTGAGGGGCTGCAGAGCCCCCCCAGGTGCCCGTGCTGAGCCTGGCAGCCTGGCTGGCACCCACAGCCCTGCTGCCAGGCTCGGGGCCAGGGAAGCACTCCTGCTGTGCCCAGGGAAGCCTCCCCAGTGAGGTGGTGTCAGTTCCAGCCAGGAGCTGGGAATGTGGGGGGCTCCCCCTCTGCAGGGGACACAGAGTCCTGGCAGGTCAGTGCTCAGTCCCAGGGCATCACGGAGTTGCCAAGGCTGGAAAAGCCTCTGAGACCAAGCCCTGATCAATGCTGATCATTGATCAATGGCAGCTGTGGCCTCCCTGGTGCCTGGGGGTTGTGGGGGGAAGTGTGAGGAGGTGGGGGGAAGTTCTCACCAAATGCTTTCCCATTAGAACAGTTTGTTTCCATGGAAATTCCTGTGGCAGAAGATGCACTCGTGCCCCAGGTGCCTCCCAAGGTGAGGCTGTGCTGCTTCCTTGGCTCCTCACAGTGTGGCTGTGCCACAAACACTGCCAGCAGAGAGGGGCCATTCCTGGAAACCCACACTGGTTCACAGGGAGCTCTGGACCTAAAAGGATTTTCAGCTCCTCAGCCTGGAATCCATGGCCTCCCTTCCTTCTGGAAAATGCAGAAACTCCTCTCATGACTGAGGGCTCAAACAGCTCCACCTTCCAGGTTTGTTGGTTCAGGAACTCCTAAAAAGAGATACATGGTAAAGAGAACTTGTGGGTAATGGGATAACAATGAAAAATAAGTGAAAAATAAGTGAAAAATAAGTGAATTGGTCAGCTAAAGCCTATTTATACCCCCAGTGTCTAAAGAACTGTAATAAAAAGGTGTGTTATTATGTTTGTTTTAGCTTGGGTTGTAGGGATTTGATGTACATTCTGTAAGTCATTAAATAATTTTGTTGGGGCATTGGATCTCCACGTTGGTACTTTATTACCACAGATCACTTGGAAACAGGAAAGAGACCTATGGAATTGGAAAACAATTTACAGTTTGTTGTTTTTTCAGTAACAAGCTCATTTTAAACCCCATTTTTAGCAAGAAATAATGACTTGCTTTATTTAGAGACTATTTAAAATGCTCTCGAGGTATCTACTGAATATCTTGACATCACAGATAAATCAGGAGCAGGCTCAAAATTAGCCCTGCACTGTTCTATATTACAATATGTTCTATATTACAGTTACATACCCAGCCTTGTACAGTGCACCTCAGAGAGGGGAGGAGAGACAGGGTCTGTTCTCAGAGGTGTTTCTGGCATCTGAGTGTCCTCGCCCCTGGGAAGCTGCCAGGGTTTGTCCTGACCCAGAGCTGGGGTTTGTGTGGGGAGGGTCTGAGCAGCCCCAGGTGCTGTTTTCTGGGCTGGTGTCCTCAGTGCTTTTGTTTTACATCCAAAAGGGGCCAGCAGAGAGGTGGATGCTCATCTGAAGGGTAAGGAAATTAAACTGACCTAATTCCTGTCCTAAACAATCAGGAGAAAACCTGCACTGTTCCAATGGAAAACTGGGCACCAGGGTCTGGCTGTGGGAGCTGCTCCAGGGGCTGCTCCTGTGACCTGGGGCAAGATTTGCTTTGTGATGCCACAACCACTGAGCTGCTCCCTTAGTTAATTAAAATATGCATCATTAACAGTTAGCTTTGTGCCTTCCCAAACTTGGCAGGTCCTTACTGGGATGGGTGGGACGAACAGGAGCTTCCCATCAAAGCCAGCCTCTGCTTCAGCCATCTCTGGTCTCTTTTCCTGCCCGTGATCCCTCATCTCCTCCAGGCTCTGCTGAGATTCCCCGGCCCAAAGGACCCCCCAGCCTTTGGGGGGACAGGACCTTTCCAGGGTGGGTTTTTTGCCCTCCCCATTAACAGAGGGATGAGCATGCACCAGGCTGTCCCGGGGCAGTGCTTTTCAGAGTTTGCTTTGCAGCTGGAACACAGCAGCTCCAGCCTGGGAGCAGCTCTGCAGGGCTCGTTGCTCCGGGCAGGGATGCTCCAGGGTGAGAACAGCTCTGCAGGGCTCGCTGCTCCGGGCAGGGATGCTCCAGGGTGAGAACAGCTCTGCAGGGCTCGCTGCTCCGGACAGGGATGCTCCAGGGTGAGAACAGCTCTGCAGGGCTCGCTGCCCCGGGCAGGGATGCTCCAGGTTCGGAGCAGCTCTGCAGGGCTCGCTGCTCCGGGCAGGGATGCTCCAGGGTGAGAACAGCTCTGCAGGGCTCGCTGCCCCGGGCAGGGATGCTCCAGGTTCGGAGCAGCTCTGCAGGGCTCGCTGCCCCGGGCAGGGATGCTCCAGGCTGGGAGCAGCTCTGCAGGGCTCGCTGCCCCGGGCAGGGATGCTCCAGGGTGAGAACAGCTCTGCAGGGCTCGCTGCCCCGGGCAGGGATGCTCCAGGTTCGGAGCAGCCCTGCAGGGCTCGCTGCCCCGGGCAGGGATGCTCCAGGGTGAGAACAGCTCTGCAGGGCTCGCTGCCCCGGGCAGGGATGCTCCAGGTTCGGAGCAGCTCTGCAGGGCTCGTTGCTCCGGGCAGGGATGCTCCAGGGTGAGAACAGCTCTGCAGGGCTCGCTGCCCCGGGCAGGGATGCTCCAGGTTCGGAGCAGCCCTGCAGGGCTCGCTGCTCCGGGCAGGGATGCTCCAGGGTGAGAACAGCTCTGCAGGGCTCGCTGCCCCGGGCAGGGATGCTCCAGGTTCGGAGCAGCCCTGCAGGGCTCGCTGCCCCGGGCAGGGATGCTCCAGGGTGAGAACAGCTCTGCAGGGCTCGCTGCTCCGGGCAGGGATGCTCCAGGGTGAGAACAGCTCTGCAGGGCTCGCTGCCCCGGGCAGGGATGCTCCAGGTTCGGAGCAGCTCTGCAGGGCTCGCTGCTCCGGGCAGGGATGCTCCAGGGTGAGAACAGCTCTGCAGAGCTCGCTGCCCCGGGCAGGGATGCTCCAGGGTGAGAACAGCTCTGCAGAGCTCGCTGCCCCGGACAGGGATGCTCCAGGTTCGGAGCAGCTCTGCAGGGCTCGCTGCCCCGGGCAGGGATGCTCCAGGGTGAGAACAGCTCTGCAGGGCTCGCTGCTCCGGGCAGGGATGCTCCAGGGTGAGAACAGCTCTGCAGGGCTCGCTGCCCCGGGCGGGGATGCTCCAGGTTCGGAGCAGCTCTGCAGGGCTCGCTGCCCCGGGCAGGGATGCTCCGGGCCGGGAGCAGCTCTGCAGGGCTCGCTGCTCCGGGCAGGGATGCTCCAGGGTGAGAACAGCTCTGCAGGGCTCGCTGCCCCGGGCGGGGATGCTCCAGGGTGAGAACAGCTCTGCAGGGCTCGCTGCTCCGGGCAGGGATGCTCCAGGTTCGGAGCAGCTCTGCAGGGCTCGCTGCCCCGGGCAGGGATGCTCCAGGGTGAGAACAGCTCTGCAGAGCTCGCTGCCCCGGGCAGGGATGCTCCAGGTTCGGAGCAGCTCTGCAGGGCTCGCTGCTCCGGGCAGGGATGCTCCAGGGTGAGAACAGCTCTGCAGGGCTCGCTGCCCCGGGCGGGGATGCTCCAGGGTGAGAACAGCTCTGCAGGGCTCGCTGCTCCGGGCAGGGATGCTCCAGGTTCGGAGCAGCTCTGCAGGGCTCGCTGCCCCGGGCAGGGATGCTCCAGGTTCGGAGCAGCTCTGCAGGGCTCGCTGCTCCGGGCAGGGATGCTCCAGGTTCGGAGCAGTCCTGCAGGGCTCCCTGCAGCCCAGGCCGGGCAGGGACACACCAGCCCCGCCTGCCGGCACTAACCCAGCTCCAGGAATATTTCCTCCCCTTTGCCCTTGGACCTTGTTGTTCAGGAGAACATATAATAACAATAAAGGAGCATTTGGAGTGATTTCGTTAGAAATCCATCAGACTGTCAGACAGTCTGGTGGCATCAATAATTCCCTATTAAGCCCTCTACACCCATTATGGTTTGTGCTTTTCCTCTTTTTTTTTTTTTTTCTCCAAGTTAGTTTCCAGGCAACCAGTAAGAAGTGAATTGCATTAAGCTATTAATTCAGCCTTGCACGCCAGCTCCAGCTTCTGCAGCCCAGCTCTTCCTCTCCTGTGCCAGGTTTCCTCCTAGAACCCCTTTACTGGTTTGATTTCCAGCAGTGCCCAGCCCAGAGAGCTGGTGGGGAAGTGGCAGGCTCTGGGTTGGGGTTTGGCCTTGTTTGGGTTTCAGTCTGGCTGGTGGGGGTGCTTTTGGGCAGAGTTCTGGGGAAGGTTGGTGTGGGTCACCAGGAAATGCACAGTGATCCCCTGGCGTGTTCTTCATCCCCACGGCAGAGATGGCCTCAGCAAGGCCTGCACTACAAAGATTTTGGGGATTTGAGGGTGGTGGGGTTGGTGATTTGAGGGTGGGCAGCCCTGGCACAGGTGCCCAGAGCAGCTGGGGCTGCCCTGGATCCCTGGCAGTGCCCAGGGCCAGGCTGGAGCAGCCTGGGACAGTGGAAGGTGTCCCTGCCATGGCAGGGTGGGGTGGGATGAGCAGAAGCAGAGTCCCATTACTGTAATTTGTAATTTGCAATTTGAACACAGGCAGATGCTGTGTCAGAGATCCTTTCAGGGGAACACATGGATTGGAGAACGTGACTTATTAATGAATCCTTGGATGGGCAGTGCCTGTGCATCAATAATGGAGCAGAGGAGAAGCAGCAGTAATGAGATGGAACCACCCCGAGCATGGCATGGAAATCTTTGCAGGAGCTAAAAAGGAGTAATTTGGGTGCTGTGCTGCAGAGTTAATGACTGGAGTGCCGGAGGAAGGAGCTGCACTGGCAGCTTGGGAATGCACTTCCCTGCTCGCTGCCTGAAGCAGCCCAGGGAGGCTGAGCCTGCCACTCTTCCTTGCAGGCTCACTCAGAGGAAGCTGGCCAAGGGGGATACAGGTCTGGGCTGGGCTCGCAGTTGTGGCTGATAATCACAGTTCTGAGGGGTGAATCCAGCCTGGCCTGAGCTGTGCTGTGTCTCAGCACTCAGAGAGGTCACTCACCCTTCCCCAGGCTGTGTTAGAACTCACAATTTATTGTATATACACCTCTATACATTATTTTGTTCTATTATAGGGAAAGGTTCTTCCCAGAGGGTGCTGGCACTGCCCAGACCCCCAGGAATGGGCACGGCCCCAGAGCTCCAGGAGCTGCCAGGGATGCCCACGGTGGGATTTGGGGTGTGTGGGCATCCTGGGGGGTCCCTTCCATCCCAAGACATCCCATGATATTCACTAAGTCACATTCAGAGATCTCTTCCATGCAGGCACCTGGGTGAGCTTTGAACTGCAGTCAGTGAGTTGTGGAAGTCACTGGAGAAGCTCTGCTGGGCATTTTTGGTGAGGCTACAATTAGAAAAAAATCTGTCTTAAGTAAAAGAATTTGTCTTTGTCCACTGCCAAAAAACCAACAAAAATTATAATCAAACCAACAAATATTATTATATATAACAATGTATATAATCTTATTATATAAAATTATAATTTATATTAAATTATAATTATATGTAATAAAATTTTATTATTATAAATTTTTATCAGTATTAAAAAAACTAAAGTGAAGCACCAAAATAAAGCCATTTCAGATCAAGCTGCCATGGCTTTTGTAGAATGGTTGACTTGGGATAGAATTTTAAAAACTGATTTTAAAAAGTATTAAAAAATAAACTACAGTTTTGAACTCTTTCCAATTTCTGCCATTAGCGATCTATGACATAAGTCTGAATCACAGAGGTGACAAATCCAGGCCCCAAAAGGAAACCATATCTTCATCAAACTTCATTGGAGAACCAAAATTAATGAAGGTCTGCTGATTATCAGCGGAGCTGATCATAAATGCTCGTCTCTGCAGCAGCCATAGAGCCTGGCTAGTTAATGAGGGTTTCCTGCCACACTGGTTGCTCACGTTTCTTGGGACAGCGATAACCACCAGTGACACCAACGATAACCGCCAGTGACACCAGTGACACCAGTTACAGCCACCAGTTACACCAGTTACCAGTTACCAGTTATAACCACCAGTTACACCAGTTACAACCACCAGTTACACCAGTTACAGCCACCAGTTACACCAGTTACAGCCACCAGTTACACCAGTTACACCAGTTACAGCCACCAGTTACACCAGTTACAGCCACCAGTTACACCAGTTACAGCCACCAGTGACACCAGTTATAACCACCAGTTACACCAGTTACAGCCACCAGTTACACCAGGTACAGCCACCAGTTACACCAGTTACAGCCACCAGTGACACCAGTTACCAGTTACCAGTTATAACCACCAGTTACACCAGTTACAACCACCAGTTACACCAGTTATAACCAACAGTTAAACCAGTTATAACCAACAGTTCTGCCAATTACAGCCACCAGTTACACCAGTTATAGCCACCAGTTACACCAGGTACAGCCACCAGTTTTACCAGTTACAGCCACCAGTTTTACCAGTTACAATCACAGTTTTACCAGTTACAGCCACCAGTTTTATCAATGAAAACCACCAGTTTTACCAGTTACAGCCACCAGTTTTACCAGTTACAACCACCAGTTTTACCAATGAAAACCACCAGTTTTACCAGTTACAACCACCAGTTTTACCAGTGATGAGCTCCCTGACATTTGGCACCGGGACAGGACGTGTTCCATCCTCAGGGGCTGTGGTTCTGTCAGCAGATCCACAAACCCCCGTGGTCAAGATGCTGAATCTAATCACCTTCTCCATTTCTGGGCCATATTTTATTAAACGTTTTCATCACTTTGAGCTGTGCATTCATAGCTCCCCAGATTTATATCTGTAATTAGGGGATCGTTATTTACCAGCTGGTAAAAAGACACCTTTCAGCAACATAATTCAAATGTCAGGAGTTACTGCCAGCTCCAGATTAATAGTACAGTTCTTTCTTTGGCTACAGGTTAGGAGCGTGGCTGCTGTCAGAAACCCTTGGAAACGTTTCAGAAATGCTGGGAAACAACTATTTGTGTTTTTTCCAGCAGAAGAAAATCAGTTGTATGCGAAAGAAAGTGATCCTTCTCCCAGATCTAAGTTCGGTAATGAGTTGTTTTTATTTAACAAAGTCTCTAACAGATGGTGTTGCTAAATTTTGAATATTAGGGCTGGTTTTGCAAGAGGCCTCCACACAGGGGAGGTTTCACATGGCAGCTCCAGCTCGGGGCTGATCCTGTGGTCACTCCTGGGGCTGGAGCCACCCCTGGGTGACCCCCCCATGTCTGCACCCAAAGCACTGCCCCTGGAGGGGACCTGGGTGAGAGTGCTCAAAAAAAAATTTATTTATTGTGTGTGCTCTGCAGGGGGAATCGCAGAATGGGCTGGGTTGGGATGGTCTCTAAAGGCTGCCATGGCAGGGACACCTCCCACTGTCCCAGGTGCTCCAGCCCCAGTGCCAGCCTGGCCTGGGCACTGCCAGGGATCCAGGGCAGCCCCAGCTGCTCTGGGAAATCCCTTCAGGGCCCCTCCACCCCACCGTGGGTGATCTTTGAGGATCTCGGCAATTTCTTGGTTATCTGGGATTATTTTGCAGTTGGTTTCTGGAAAGTCTGTGCTCAACACCACCTGTGTGGTCAATTCTCTCATCCACCCAAAATCCCATTGAACTGGGGGGCTGTGCTTGCCATAAATCCACATTTCCTGGGCAATGAGAAGCAGACAGTGGTGCTGCCAACCAGGTCTCACCAAGAACCTTCTTGTTCCCTAGGCTGAAATCCTGGAACAGCCAAAGTCTCACCGAGTCCAGCAGCACCGGTGTCACTTCACAGATGTCCCCTCTTTGGTCACCTCTTTGGTCACCTGCCTGTGCTCCAGCAGGAAGCTTTGGCTGCTGATGGTGAGGCACTTCCCACACTTCTCCAAACCCAATTCATTCCCTTTTCTCTGGTTGCTGCCACTGCTCAAGCTCTTTGTTGAGCTTCTATAAATGCTCTGCCCCTTTTGAAACGGGGGTCAGACATTTGCTTGGTCTCATTCCTGCAAACCCTCCCCAGTATCACAGGCATCCCTGGCTGTTCATCCCAGGCACTCAGAACTCGCCTGGACAAAACCTTCATCATGGAAATTATTTTCTCCATAAGCAACACGAGATGCTGAGGTTTTTCCAACGTGGGAATGCAGCTGATGGAAATGAAGGCTGACTGTGCACATGTAATTCAAGGGAGTAGCTTTGGGGAAACATCAGCCAGGGGAAGGAGGAAAAGAAATTTGAATTCAATTGGATTTTAGTAACTTCAGCTTAGGTTTGAATCATATTTACGTGCTTCTCTCTCTCTCCTCTGTTTGCAAGTTTTATTGCCATGGCTCTGGTGTCTTGGAGCGATGTGAATTAGTGGGTTTGTTATTGCTGAGAGGGAGGGAAGTGCAGCAGCAAGGAATGAGATCGTTCCCTGGAGTCCTGCACAGGAAAAGTGTGCAAAACCTGGAGCTGAACCCAGCTCCCAGGAGACACCGAGTGGCCCAGAACGGATGCTGTGCCGGGCCACGAGCTGCCAACAGGAAGCTCAAGTCGGATTTAAAACTCAATTAGCATGAGGGATGTGATGGAAATGGGGACATTTAGGGCAAAATCCTCCCTGCCTCGCACGGGGACCCAGGAGCTTTGCAGCTTTGCTGCTCCTGCTTCCAGCAGTGCCCAAATGTGAGAGTTTTGTGCAGTTTCAGAGCGAGGATGAAAGTGAGAAATCATTTAAGAGCCCGAGCTCCAGCGGGAGCACCAGCAGGAGCTGGATTGATGGAAGTGCCCCAAATTGAGGGTGGTTTCAGGGCGATTGTTTTTATTGTTGGTTGCAAGCTTTTGGTGAAAGCTTCTCTAAGGGAGTATTTTGGGACGAGGCAAAGACTTCTCACAGGGTGAACCAAAGATGAAATTACAGGTCTTTAGCAAGAGCTGCGCCTGTAAATGAAAAATACGATGTGGCACAGTAAAAATAAGACCATTGTCCTGAAGTCTTGGGCTATGTCCTTTCAAGTGTACTTTGGGGATTAATCAGCAAATGATTGTGTCACAGCAATTTGGCTCAAGTGGGTTTTTGCTTATATGGCAGCCTTGGATTACACACCCACTGCCAATTAAATAATTTCAAATAATGCAGCTGTAACACTTGCCTGCTGTGGCTCCTGCCTGGCCAGGGTTTGCTTCCTCATGGTCCTGTTCCTCCAGCTCAGCCACGTGCTCGGGAGGCTCTCCTCTGCAGGAGAGGGTGCAGAGTGCTGCTGTCTCTGTCAGCACGTGGAATCCAGCCCGTTTCCACCTTCTCCAGGCTGCAGCCCACACTCCACTGGGGCTGGGCTCTGGAGCTCTCCCAGCACAGCACAAGGAGCAGGAAAAGGCAGTGGCTGAAGGAGACCCAGCGTGCAGCCTTGGCCACAGGGGAGCTGGGATGGGGCTGCCTCCCTCAGGGATGTACTCATTGTCTTTTTTCCTTCTGAATTTTCACACCGTGTCCACAGAATCACAGAATGATCGCAGCTGAAAAAGAACATCAAGTCCAACCTTAAGTGTTCCTTAGTTTTGAACGAATCCACAATTTCACTGGTGTAGAAATGGGAAATTAACTCCAAAGCACTCCAATTGAAAGAATTCCAGCCTAGTTCTGGTGGGGATTAAGCAGCATTTCAAGTAATTCATGGCTGAAATGCCTTCATCACTTTTGCCTCATGAAACCAGAAAAGGACATAAAGTAACAGTAAAAATTCCCGTTTTGGGAGGGAAGACTCTCCTTCCTGGCAGCGAGGATAAGGAAGTTTGCTGTGTTTCAGGAGGATTGTCAGTGGTTACTTTGATTTCAAACGTTAACTCAGCTCATCCCAATCCTGCCCACTCCCCAGCGTGGCTCTGATGGAAGCTGCTGATTTATGGGACTGAATCTGGATTCCTGTTTGGGATTCAGGCCTTGGGTGGAAGCACTAAAAGCTCCTGCACGCTGCTGTGCTCCCAAAGGCAGGGCAGGGCAGGCTGTGCCCTCTGGAAGTGCTGGGCTGCCTCGTGTGACCCCTGCTGCTGGAGGCTCCGGGTGAAAATGGAAAAGTCACGGCGCAAACACCCGAGGCACAGCAGGGCTTTTTCCTCCCTGAGTGCTCTGGGGCTTTGCCTGTCTTTTACTTGTTCCTCTCCTCTCCAAAATGCCTTTTTTTTTTCTCTTTTTTTCCCCCTGAAAGAGCATGAAAAGGAAAATTGCTAATGAGTCAAACCACCAGAAGAATTAGGGGATGTCTTGAGGACGTGGATTTTCCTCCATGGCTGTGGCAGAGCTGGAGCCCACACAGTGCCCAGCCCTGCACTCATCAGCCACCCCTAATTAAATTAACTGTCTGCAATTAACACACAGCCCAGCACCACTCTTTTGATTCATCTTCTGGTTCTCCAAACTGAATTGCTTTTAATAAAAACCTTATAAAAAGCAATTTTATTCTTGTCTGCTCACGCCAACCCTGAGCCACCATTGGTGTGTCTTAAATATTCAGTTTGGTTTAGGCAGAGTTGGACCCTGAGCTAATGGAGCAGCCAGAGAGGGAATGTGAGACACCTTCTAAACTCAGAGAGGATGCAGAGCACCTCCAAGGTGGGTAATTAAAGAGCCAGGAGAGAAACTCTCCAAGTTTAATACAAAAATAAATGATGGGTTTAGCACTGCTGCGTGAACGCTGCATTTCCCAGTAGTAAAAGGCTGCTTGTATCTGGGTCAAGAGGAAAAAAAAAGCTGCTAAAATTAAGAAACACTTCTAAGTTTTGGGTTATTAGAAGAGAGAGAGGTTCATGAGAAATTCTGGATTGTCAGTGGTGCAAATGAGGATTTCCTGATGGGCAGGTGAGTTTGTTTGACTTTTTCCTTAAATATTTGCAAGAAAATTAAAAGCAGTGCTTTGGCTCTGTGAATATTGACACCAGCTTTTCCTCTTTCATTAGCAGGACCAATATTTGCTGAACTGAACCTGTGGCCCCAGGGCCATGGCCAGGATCTGCACTGCCCTGAGGGGTCAGGGGAGAGCAGGAGCCAGCACTGGAACTAAATGGGGAAATTGTTTCATTATGGGCCTTTTCAGGTAAAGCACACCAAAGCTGGCGTGAGAGATGTGCTTTTCACCCGGGGATCTTCTGATTGTGGCTTTCTGGCTGACATGGGGCTTGCTTCTCCTTCTGCCTTTGCTTTGGAGCTCTCAAGGGCTCTGTTGCTGTCCAAGCCTGGTGCTGTTCCTCAGCTTTACATTTGGAATTTGATATCCATGGAAATCTGTGAAAACCCTTGGAGTTTCTGCAAGCCCTTATTTCCATGACAGGTGATGAACTGTCCCCGTGGCAAAGCTCACATCCCCTCCTGAGGTGCTGCCTGTGCCTCTGGGGCACACGGCTCCCCTGCAGCTCCAGAGCCCCGGGGAAGCCCTGCTCCTGCTCTGGGCCTCGGTTTGCTTGGCCTGGGAGCTCTACATTCCCCCTAGCAGCTGCCCATGAGGCACAGGCCCGGCTTTTCCAAGAGATCCCGCGTTTCCCGCCTGCTGGAAAGCAGGGAGAACAATGCAGAGTGATTTCCAAAAGCCCCTGCATGGGCCAGCTCCTGGTCTGGAATGGTTCTCTGTGATTTATAGTCAGAGATTCCATCATATTTGGTGCCATCCCTCACAAATCTCAGCTCCAATTTTTTCCCTTCTCAGAGCTGTCTTGTGAATAACAAACCCCACATTGTTCTTGTGTGTGTTCTTCTGAATTTATTTCATGTCATCTTCCAGGAAAGGAAGAAAAAAGTGCAGCTCCTCTCCCTGAGCCCCTTTGGGACAGCAGCCACAGATGAAGAGCAAGCAATCAACGTGTCAGGATAAAATTAGATTGCCATGGAGTGCAAGGTTTGATCCAATGTCTGTATCAGATCTGGGCTCAGCTCTGCACATCACCATCAAACACTCCCTGCGGAGGGGCTCGGCCCAGAGCAGCTCCTTTCACACCGGGGGGGAGCAGGGAAGGAGCCAGGGCTGTCCCTGTGCCTGGGCCTGGATGTTTAATGGTGCTGAGGGGGCTCTCCCTGCCTGCTGGGGAGCCCTGCCTGCACAAATCCCCCCGATCCCTTCCCATGCCCTGCTGTTCCCTGGGTGGCCTTTTGGGGTGAGGGAAATGGGTTTCTGGTGCTGGCTGGGATGGGAGATGGGGCTGCAGCATCCCCAGCACCATCCCTGGCAGCCAGTCCAGGCAGAGCCAGCCCAAAGCCAAGCCAGGGCTGTGTCCACCTGGGTGCTGGGCCAGGAGCTGCCTCTGCAGCCCAGCCCTGCCTGTGACACAGCCCAGCCCTCAGGGACAGCCCCAGGAGGGCCAGGGGCTGCCTTACAGCTTGCACAGCAAACATTCCTATTTTGACATCATTTTTTTCAACAAAATTCCCTAATAGTATCCAGAAATTATAATATTTGTTTCCATTTAACTAGAAAAAAATAAGGAACATATTTCAAATATTCATTGCAATGGGTTTGGTTTGGGTCAGACAAAGTGCTTTGGTTCTCTTGAAGGACTCGGGAGAAGCCAAGCTGGACAATGTGAGCTCTGTGCAGGCACAGCCCCCTGCCCTGCTGGATTTCATAAAAGCCTTTTCCTAACTCAAAAATTGCCTCCCAAAGGGACTCGTGAGCGTGGCTGAGGTTGGGATGGGATTTTGGGGAGGGCACTGAGGCAGTTCCCCTCCGTAACCCTCAGGCACTGCAATTGGTACCGTGGTGAATCCTGAGCCATGGGAACACCCCGCTGAGGGCAGGCCTGCATTTGGGCTAATTGAGGATAAAATCCATTTTCTCTGGGTGTGCAAACAGTGCTACACACACACAGAGCTGTCTGTAACCCTTGTGCCCCCCTAACCTCCCTGTGAGGGGTTTAACCAGGTTCTGCTCACACCCAGCACCAGGGTCCGTGTGGGAGGCTGCCAGGGTCTGTCCTGAGCTCCTCCATCCTCCAGACCGCCTCCCCCTGCTCTGCCAAAGGGCTTCAAACTCATGCTCCAGTCTTTGAAACTAATGAGTTTTCATCGACCTGGCTGGAACTGGATCAGCTTTGAGGCTGGCAGCCCTCCCTGCCAGTGCCTCACTGAAATGGCTCACCTGCTCCAGGTAGTCAGGCACAATTCCTGCCCTGCAGCTCCTCTGCTCACCCGCTCCACAATTCCTGCCCTGGAGCTCCTCTGCTCCACAATTCCTGCCCTGGAGCTCCTCTGCTCACCCGCTCCACAATTCCTGTCCTGGAGCTCCTCTGCTCCCCTTCTCCAGGCACAATTCCTGTCCTGGAGCTCCTCTGCTCCACAATTCCTGCCCTGGAGCTCCTCTGCTCCACAATTCCTGCCCTGGAGCTCCTCTGCTCACCCGCTCCACAATTCCTGTCCTGGAGCTCCTCTGCTCCCCTTCTCCAGGCACAATTCCTGCCCTGGAGCTCCTCTGCTCCACAATTCCTGCCCTGCAGCTCCTCTGCTCCACAATTCCTGTCCTGGAGCTCCTCTGCTCCACAATTCCTGTCCTGGAGCTCCTCTGCTCCCCTTCTCCAGGCACAATTCCTGTCCTGGAGCTCCTCTGCTCCACAATTCCTGCTCTGGAGCTCCTCTGCTCCACAATTCCTGTCCTGGAGCTCCTCTGCTCCACAATTCCTGCCCTGCAGCTCCTCTGCTCCCCTTCTCCAGGCACAATTCCTGCCCTGCAGCTCCCCTGGAGCTCATTAAGGCTCCACCAGTGCCTGCTGCTCCCAGCAGAGAGGGTAAATACTGACAGGTTTGACTTGTTCTGTGGTAACTGCAGGTTATGTTGAGTTCCCTTCTCCACTGCTGCAGCTCAAGCCACCGGTGCAGAAAGCTCTCACCAGCCCAGGCTTTCCTGAGAGAGGAAGTTCAACACCTGCATTTCCCCAAGCCCTAAACAGGGCCTGAAAAACCTGATTTCATTCATTACAGCAGCGAGGCATCTCCAACCAAACAATGTGATTAGTGTGATTAGAGCAGCTCACAGGTGATGGAGATGTTCCCAGTCCCTGTATTTTTTTGTTTGTTTGGTTGGTTTTTTTGTTTTTTTTTTTTTTTTTTTCTTGTGGAAAACGCAGTGAATCTTGAAGAGGAAGAGTCAAAAATTGCTGGGTAGACCCTGAGCTCAACCCTGTGGTGGCAGACCACATTCCCACCCATGGAAGTACCTTGGAGAGGCTTTTCTACATCCAGCACAGTGTGGCTGGATGGAACAAGACCCACCAGAGACCCAGCAGATGGGTTGGGCTGGGCTGGGCTGAGCTGGGCTGGGTCTGGCTAGGCTAGGCTGGGCTGGGCTGGGCTGGGCTGGGATGAGTTAAGCCAGGCCTGGCTAGGCTGGGCTGGGCTGGGCTGAGCTGAGCTGGGTCTGGCTAGGCTGGGATGGGCTGAGCTGAGCTGAGCTGGGATGAGTTAAGCTGGGCCTGGCTAGGCTGGGCTGGGCTGGGCTGGGCTGGGCTGGGCTGGGCTGAGCTGGGATGAGCTAAGCCAGGCCTGGCTGGGCTGGGCTGGGCGATGCAGCATGGCCCAGCAGGACCCAGTGCTGGCTCCCCAGAGATGAACACCAGGATGCAGAGACCAGCAGGTGAGCGCTGAGAGAGGAGGAGCCAGGGGAAAATTCATTCCACGGAGTATGACAGGGCATGAAAGAAAGGCATGGTTAAGTACCAGAAAATGGGGGAAAGGCAGGGTTGTCTGACAGGCAGGCTATCACAGCAGGAGAAAAAAGGTAAAAATCCATACCTGAGCCCACACCAGCAGGAAGGAGCTGTTAGCATTGCCTGGGGACACAGGCTGTCGATGGTTTTTCCTGGGTTTGCTGCTGATGTGCACAGGGCAAAGCCTTGCACACACCAGGCTCGCTACAAAATGAATGAAGAAGGGCATTAAGGGAATAAATAAAAGGGATGAGGAAACGATCTCCACTTGTACAAAATGCGCACAGCCATGAAGGGCCCTCAAAGAAAGAAAGTTAAAACTTCATTTACAAAGAGCTCTCCTGACTTGTGTCATAAAATGTTCCAAAACAATCTCATGAGTCAATTCCTGCAGCCACTGAAGTAGGAAGAATTACATAAGATCCTCGCTGTTTGCTTTATTTCATGCTTAACTCATATTCTCAATGATTCATTATCAGGATTTGCCAGGGCTAATTAGCAGGGTGCCAGCTGTGATGGGGCTGGGTACCAGGGCCCCCTCCTGGCTGGGGACTCCGCTGGCATCACTGGGAGCAGCAGCCAGTGTTGGTGCTTTGGGGCTGACAGGGGATGTGTTTGCTGCCTAAATACACGAGCTGGAGTTCTCTGTAACTCTGTAACAAAACCTAGGAAGTTCCCAGGATTATTTTATTTTCTCTGCTAAAAGCGACCTCTCTTCAGTTCAACAAAAATCATGAAATTCCCAAAGGGACACGTTGGAAAGTCAGGAAGGTGTGAGTGTGAAATTGTGTGGTTGTGGAAGGTGTCCCTGCCATGGCACAGACGTCACTGTTAAAAGTATTTTTCAGAAATATATAAAGCATTTTCTGCTGGCGTTCTTTGGGGGAAAAAAAAATCTATCAAGTATTTTTAAAGTGTTTTGCTTAAAATTTGGCAAAGCTGTAAAGGAGAGAAAAGGGGTGCTGATGGCAGGGAGGGGAAAGCCTCTCAAGAGCATCCTGAGTGATTCCATCAGCTTTAATGCCACTTTGTCCCTTGGAAAAGTCCGGGCAGCACAGCCAGAAGGGGAGGAGGAGACCTGCCTGAGCTGGCTGGGTCCTTTATTGTCTGACATTACAACACTATTATTATTTGGAGAAAGCTGTCTTATTTAATTATCCTGAATGTGCAATTCCATCATTTCTAATTCAGCAGTGGGGGAAGATGTTCCAAGCATTAAGGGAATCAAAATTTTCTTAGTAAATAAGTAACTGAGAGAATAATAAGTGTTTGGAAAGAAGGAGTTATTGTTCCCTGTGAGTGGCAGCCAGTTTAATGATTTGGCTGAAGTGCCCATCTAATAGAGCTGCCTGCTTGAAAGATTTGTGATCTCCAAGGAACCCTTGCAAGGTGTCTCCTGTGCAATTGATTGATCCATTCCTCTGGGAGGCCGGCATGGCTCTCAGAGCCCGGGCAGGGCTGGGTGGGGCTGGATGGGGCTGCAGGGATGGAGGGATGGATGGGGCTGGATGGGGCTGCAGGGCTGGAGGGATGGATGGGGCTGGATGGGGCTGCAGGGATGGATGGGGCTGCAGGGATGGATGGGGCTGCAGGGATGGATGGGGCTGCAGGGATGGATGGGGCTGGATGGGGCTGCAGGGCTGGAGGGATGGATGGGGCTGGATGGGGCTGCAGGGCTGGATGGGGCTGCAGGGCTGGATGGGGCTGCAGAGATGGATGGGGCTGCAGGGATGGATGGGGATGGATGGAGGTACAGGGCTGGATGGGGCTGGATGGGGCTGGGAGCTCCTCCTGGGCTCTGGGAATCATCACCAGCCTCCCATCCCCGAGGCACGGTGACCTGAGCTCCTGTTCTGAAAGGGAATTGCTGCGAGAGCACCCAGAGCTCTTGGGAAGAGCAGGGCCTTCCTCCCCTGCCCTTCTGCTCCTCCCCTGGGCTGGGAATGGTGGCACCTGATCCCTGCTCCTGACTCTAACCACAGAGTCACAAAGTCACTGAGATCCACCTTCAGATCCTCCATCCAGGGGGGAGCCTGGCCCTGCCAGGTGCAGACTGGATGTCACCAGCAGTGGCAGCAGCCAGGGCACGGGAGGCAGCCTGCAAATGGAAATAACTCTGTGTGTGATGCTGAGGCCTCTGGGAGCAGCGAGGGAAGGGAAGGGAAATGGTTCTCCCCACGGCGTGGCTGAGCTTGGCTCTCAGAGCTGCTTTGCTTTTCCACAGGGTCACAGCAGCGCTGCAACAGAGAATTAGGCCCAGATACTTCATTTAGCACAACGTGTTCGTGGAGGTTCTTTCTTGGAAACAATCCATAATGTCTTGTAGATTTAATAACTTCATATATTTTATAAATTACAATCTATTTATAATTTTAATGTATTTTAATATTTTATAATTCAATAAGCTACAATTGTAAAAGTAATGTTTCCCTTACATAAATAAGGATCTAGCAAGGTATCTAAGCGACCATATCCTTGAGGAGAATTTGCTGTCCCCTGTCCTCCCTGGAAACCAGAGCCTCACTGACACCTTCTCTTTGTAAACAGCAGCAACAAAGCCCTGAGTTAAGGATCTGAGCTTTTCACTGGCCTCTGCTCCAAAAATCCATTATTTTCTGAACAGCAGATAAGCAGGAGCTCTGGCTGCTTTCCCGAGCCTGACTTCACCAACAAATTAATTGCTTGTACCACGTCCATTACAGTTGTCCAAGCTGACCTCTGCCTGCATGGCAGCCTCTGCCACATCCCCAATATTTGAAGGATTGTTTTATTCCTCCTTCCTGCTGCTCCATCACTCCTTGGGCTGCTTCCACGGGCTGGGATTTTGTGTCTGCTCTGCCAGCTGCCCAGATAAAGGCAATGTTTAATTGCACAGCAGCTCTGACAGCAGATCCTCCTGTGATGGGGATCACACCACACCCTGAAGGGTGCCAGCGATGAGCCCCTTCCCTCCTGGCAAAGTCTTTGCTTATCCAGTAGGAATTTGGCTGAGTCTTATTTGCCAGGCAAGTTAAGAAATGGTTTTGAATATTCTCTTGGATGTGTTTAACCAGTGTTTACTTGTAAACAAATTCTCTTGCCAAAAAGATCAGGCTTGGGTTGGGTTTGTGTGTTGGGTTTGGTTTACCTTTCTGGGGAATTTTTGGTTTGTTCTGTGGTTTTGGTGAAGCAAATCTCCCCAGGGGGAGATGGAGCATCCCCAGCCCTGCAAAGCCCCAGGCAATGGGAGGGAGGAGAGACACGGGTGGGATTTTGGTTCTGGGTGCCTGGGCCTACCTGGAGGGGTCCCAGGGCATCAGAGCCCAGTGCTGAGCTCCATGGCCTGTCAATGTCTGGGGGGAAAAGCACAATTGCTTCACTCTTGCCCCAGGGGTCTCAGGGACAGAGCTGCCAAGGCTGAAGGTGCAGAAGGTGTTCAGGGTCTGGGAGCTCAGGGTTGTGCTGGGAGCTGGGCTGGGCACACCAGTGGGTCACAGTGAAGTGAAACAGACTCACCTTGCAATGGTTTCCCCCGTTTCCATTTGCTCCTGTCAGTGTCCCATTAAAGTGCTGCTTTCCTGCACCACCATCCCCTCCCAAGCCCTTCAGGATTCCCTGCAGGGACTGAGCCTACGGGGAAACACTCATGGCTGTGAGAGGGGGAATGCCATGACTCTGTTCTCCCCAGGAACTGCTGGTTGAGTGCTGAGTGTTGGATGCTGAGTGTTGGATGCTGAGTGAGGCTCTGAGTGCTGGATGCTGAGTGCTGGATGCTGAGTGCTGGATGCTGAGTGAGGCTCTGAGTGCTGGATGCTCTGAGTGCTGGATGCTGAGTGTGGAATGCTCTGAGTGCTGCATCCCAAGTGCTGGATGCTGAGCGAGGCTCTGAGTGCTGGATGCTGAGTGAGGTTCTGAGTGTGGCTCTGAGTGAGGCTCTGAGTGCTGGATGCTGAGTGCTGGATGCTGAGTGCTGGATGCTGAGTGCTGGATGCTCTGAGTGCTGCATCCCAAGTGCTGGATGCTGAGTGAGGCTCTGAGTGCTGGATGCTGAGTGAGGCTCTGAGTGCTGGATGCTGAGTGAGGCTCTGAGTGCTGGATGCTGAGTGAGGCTCTGAGTGCTGGATGCTGAGTGAGGCTCTGAGTGTTGGATGCTGAGTGCTGGATGCTGAGTGCTGGATGCTCTGAGTGCTGGATCCCAAGTGCTGGATGCTGAGTGTTGGATGCTGAGTGCTGGATGCTGAGTGAGGCTCTGAGTGCTGGATGCTGAGTGTTGGATGCTGAGTGCTGGATGCTGAGTGCTGGATGCTGAGTGTGGCTCTGAGTGAGGCTCTGAGTGCTGGATGCTCTGAGTGCTGGATGCTCTGAGTGCTGCATCCCAAGTGCTGGAAGCTGAGCGAGGCTCTCGAGGTGGGCTGGCAGGGAGGGGAGGGATCCTTTAGCTGCAGTGGGACAAGGGATGTTGCTCAGCACGGCTGTGACACACTCTCTGCTGGGTTTAGTCAGTGCTGCCTCACCCCAGGTGTTCAGCAACCCAAGGAGAGCACAGGATGACAGAATCTTTTGGTTGGAAAAGGCTTTCACATCACCAAGGCTGGCATTTCTCCCAAGGAAAGCCAGCAGTGAGGGATGCACAGGCTGCCATTACATCCAGTTTCCTGTCTGACAGGGCCAGACTGGGTGCAGGTAGCTCCGAGCAGAGGGGAGGGGGCTCGGGTACAACGAGGAGAGTACTGCCAATTTGAAGAGTTCAACTTCAAAGGCAGGAGCCTGAAAACTGATAAACAGGGTTTTCAGGAGATGTCCAGTGGTCCTTGTTAGCACAGCAGCCAAGCACTTGGGAAAAAGGGGGAGAGGGACTGGGCACTTCCATGGATATCAGGAGTATCCACAGCAGTGATTACTGTATCCATTTTTGTAATGTAATTAGAATAATCTTTGATTCTTCAGGGCTTAAACCAATAAAATCAGGAAGAGAATAAAGGTAGGTGCATAGTGTAAAACCCTGTCCTTTTCTTCTGGTGCATCTGCTGCTCATCCAAGGTGAGCTGCAGGGCTGGGCTGGACCCTGGGGCCGCTGGATCAGCTGCGGCAGCCCCGGGCTCCTCAGGGAACCTGCAGGGGAATCTGGACACTCGTGCTTTAGCTACACCAGGGTGTGAGAAGAGGACGATGAAGTGGAGAGCAGATGGGTTTTCTGTCATTTTGAGAGGACAGAAGTTTATGTGATTAGATGTGAATAACTGCAGGTTTGCCCAAAGGGAATAAAACAGTGCAAACCAGGAAAGTTCCAAATTCATGAGGTGACTTCCAGCAAGACAATGGGATTTGTTAGAAGAAGTGATTTATCTCCACATCCTTCCTCAACTGGAGCACTTGAGGCAAACTTGAAGCTCCAATCACAAGAGACAGAGTCAATAATAATAATAATAATAATAATAATAATAGTAATAATAATAATAATAATAATAACCGGAGGCAAGGTTCTGACTGAGGCGCTCTAAGTGGGCAAGAGGTAAATCAGCACTAAAGAGCTCTCCCTGCGTGGAGATGGAACAGGGGATGGAGCTGGTGGTACAAGGGGGATCTGGGAAGGAAATCCCGCTGTGCAGGGTGAGGCGATGTGAGGAGTCGGGATGTGTGTGCAGGGGATGGCGATGGGGGCTGGTTCAGCTCCACCCCATGGCACAGACTGGGAAGGGGCGGGAGTCTGGCAGCACTATGGGAAATCCCTGAGGAACCGGGTGCTCCTTCAGGTCCCTTCCCACCCCACCCATTCCGGGGCTGGCGGTGTAGGAGTCACTTTCCTAAGATGTGTGGGTGATCTGAGGGAGGTGAGGCCCTGGCACAGGGTGCCCAGAGCAGCTGGGGCTGCCCCTGGATCCCTGGCAGTGCCCAAGGCCAGGCTGGGCACTGGGGCTGGAGCACCTGGGACAGGGGAAGGTGTCCCTGGGACAGTGGGAGGTGTCCCTGCCATGGCAGGGTGGGATGAGACGATCATTAAGGTCCCTCCCTCACTCTGTGATCCTGGGCAGGTACTACACACGGGTTCTGCTGGTCCAGAGTGTGTTGGAGGCCAGGTGATGAACAGCAGCTACACCTGGTCTGGTGTTTATGAAGGAAGAATTAAAGGTTGTCTCCAAAAAATGTGTTTGGTGTGGTGGGAACCTCTGAGAGATGCATTCTGCATTAGCTGGAATTGGGAATGTGCCAGGGCATGGATTTGCAGGTCAGGAGGGAATGGCAACAGGTGCTGTCCCTTTGGGTGTCAGAGTTTTGGAGTGAAGGGAACAAAACCGGCATGTTCCAGCATCCTCGAGATCTGGGTGTGCAGAAGAAAAATGGGTCTGGAGACCTTAAAATAGAACGAGCTCAGCTGCATTACTTCGGGTTTGGGAGTACGGGGTTACATCCAAACTCCTCCTCCTCCTCCTCCTCACCGCTCCACCTCGGCGGGCGGAGGATCTCGTTCCCATGGCACAATCCGGGGGGATGCTTCGATGCCCTGGGCTGGCTGGCTGCTCCCGCTGTCCCCGGCTGTCCCCGGCGGCACTGCCGGGCCCCGCGAGCGGGAGAGCCGGGCGGAGGCGAAGGATGCTGCTGCTGCTGCTGCTGCTCCGGCGGGGCTGAGCGAGCATCCCCCGCGCAGCGCCTTCGGCGGGCGCTCCCGAGCCGCCTCCCGAGCCCGGCTCCGGCTGCGGGGAGCGGGAGCGGGGAGAGGGGAGTGGGAGCGGGGAAAGGGGAGCGAGAGCGGGAACGGGGCCGCCGCGGTCCCCCCGCTTCCCCCGTCCGCAGCGCCGCGGGTCCGGCTATCCCCAAGCCACCATCCCCGGCAGGGCGGGCAGGCGCCGGGCCCCGGCTGCATGGCCGTGCCCAGCACCATGCCGTGCCTGGCTCCGTGCCCAGTTCCATGCCCGTGCCCACGTTATACCCGTGCCCAGCCCCATGCCGTGCCCAGCCCCATGCCCAACCCCATTCAGGTGCCCAGCCCCATGCCGTGCCCAGCCCCATGCCGTGCCCAGCCCATGCCCATCGCCGTGTCCGGCCCATGCCCAGCCCCATTCAGGTGCCCAGCCCCATGCCATGCCCACGTTATGCCCATGCCCAGCCCCGCGCCGTGCCCATGCCCATTGCCGTGCCCGGCCCATGCCCAGCCCCACGCCGTGCCCGGCCCATGCCATGCCCACGTTATGCCCGTGCCCAGCCCGTGCCCGTGGCCGTGCCCGGCCGGTGCCCGCGGGCGGGGCGGAGCGGAGCGCGGCGCAGGGCTGCGGGCGGAGCGGCGGGCGGAGCGGGGGGCGGGCGGCCCCGGCCGTTTAAAGCGGCAGCGGCGCCGGGCGCTCCCCAGTGCCGGAGCCGGAGCGCGGCGGGCAGGGCAGGGCAGGGCAGGGCCGGGCCGAACCCGCAGCCCTCCCCGGCCACCCCATCCCGGCCGGCCCCGGGGGGCGCGGGGCAGCAGCACCATGGGCCGGCCGGGCCGGCTGCTGCGGCTGCTGGCGCTGCTCGAGCTGCCCTGCTGCCTGCTGGAGCTGCTGCTCGGCGAGGCGGCCCGCGGGCAGGAGATGTACGCGCCCCACTCCATCCGCCTGGAGGGGGACATCACCCTGGGCGGCCTCTTCCCCGTGCACGCCAAGGGCCCCCCGGGCTCCCCCTGCGGGGACATCAAGAAGGAGAACGGCATCCACAGGCTGGAGGCGATGCTCTACGCCCTGGACCAGATCAACAGCGACCCGGAGCTGCTGCCCAACGTGACGCTGGGCGCCCGCATCCTGGACACCTGCTCCCGGGACACCTACGCGCTGGAGCAGTCCCTCACCTTCGTGCAGGCGCTCATCCAGAAGGACACCTCCGACGTGAGGTGCACCAACGGCGAGCCGCCCGTCTTCGTCAAGCCGGAGAAAGTAGTTGGAGTGATCGGGGCATCGGGAAGTTCCGTGTCCATTATGGTGGCCAACATCCTCCGGCTGTTCCAGGTAGGGCCGTGCCGCGGGGCTGCGCCGCTCCCGGCTCCCCCTGTGCCTCTCCAGGTGCTCCATCCGCCTCCCTCCGGAGCAGCTGCTTCCCCTCCCCGCCGCCCTCTCCCTTCTCCACGGTGCGTGGCGCTTTCTGGATTTATCGCCCCATTTGCACGAAGCAATGCCTGAGGGAGAGGAGGAAAAAAAAAAAAAAAAAAAAAAAGGAAGAGAAGAGCAGAGGCGCTGGCTGCGCTGGGTTTGCGTTAGAGAGAGCCGTGCCTCGGCGGGGATGGATGCGGGCACACGGCATCCCGGCGGGCACACGGCATCCCGGCGGGCACGGCCGGCACCGCTCCGCGCACGGAATCCCGGAGCTGCGGCCGCCCCGGCCCGGGGGTCGCGGGGGGTCGGGACGGGGCCGGGAGAGGGGCAGGAGGGGCTTTGTCCGGCTGAGCCGGGGCTGTGCGGGCAGCCCCAGCACGCAGCGCCTGCCGCTCGGGTCCCGGCTCCCTCCCGAGCGCGGCCGGCGGAGCGGGGGCAGCGGGGGCGGCTCAGCCCGGGAGAGCCGCCCCGGGCTCCGGGGGAGCGAGGCATGAGCGGAGCCGGCGGATTAGAGCCGTGTGTGAGTGTGTGCGGGGGAGATGCGCTGCAGCGCTGCCCGTTCTCCCCCTCCTCGCCTCTCCCCGTTCTCGCTGCCATCGCGCCCGTCTCGCCCCCGGCGCCGCGCCTCGGTGGGAGTCGGGCCGCGGGGACTTGGCACCCCCTCATCCTCCTGCCCCAGGGCCGTGCGAGGCCGTCTGTCCGGCTCTGGCCAGGGCTGGATCCCCCGCGATGAGGGGGTGTCCCCCCGCGATGAGGGGGTGTCCCCCCGAGGCTGGGCTGTCCCACCCGGGATGAGGTGGTGTCCCCTCGGGAGGAGGGGATGTCCCTCCGAGATGAGGGGGTGTCCCCACGATGCTGGGGTGTCCCCCCGGGACTGGGTGTCCCCCCGAGGGTGGGGTGTCCCCAGGATGAGGGGGTGTCCCCCCGCGGCCGGGGTGTCCCCCCGAGGCTGGGATGTCCCCCCGAGGCTGGGGTGTCCCCCCGAGGCTGGGGTGTCCCCCCGAGGCGCCGCTGCAGCCGCCGGGCCCCGCAGCGAGCGCCGGCTGCTCCTCGGCAGCGATCGCGGGTGCGGTGACAGTGACAGAAGCGCCACCAGATGCATCGTGAGCAGCGGAGTTCTTCGCTCCCTGTCCTACGCCTTCGCATGCGGAAGGTGGTGGAGGGATTTTTTTTTATTTTATTTTTGTGCAGCGGGCGGAGAGATCCCCCGCTTTTCCCAGCTGGGAACTTGCGAGGCTCGCACGGCAGAGCCGTGCTGGGTGCCGCCGAGCCCCCATGGCCATCTGCCACCTCCGGCCGATGCCGCCCTCGCTGCGCTGCCCCGCGCCGTGCCCGGCCGGGCAGTGCCCTGCCCACCCCTGGCACACCGGCGAGCCGCTGCTTTGCTTTGCCTCGCTCGCCTCTCCTGGCAGACCGGGGCTCACGGCTGCCCGGTGTGCCCGCTCTGTGCCCTGCCGTGCCCCGCGCACCCGGCTCTCCCGAGCCCCGCAGAGCCGAGCTGAAGCTGGGCGAGTTCGGGCTCGCAGGCTGCCAGCAGGGTGAGGGGACAGCGCTTCCACTCCAGTGCCCGCCCCACGGCTACTGCCGGGCACTGCCCCGAGATCCGGGTCAGAAGGGAAACTGAGGCACCGGGAGCCTCCGGGGTGATGCCACAGTACCTGCAGAGCCTCTGGTTGTGGAGCTTGCAGAAAATAAGATGTTTGGACAGTTTCTCCACGTAGAGATATTTATATAAACAAAATACTTTAATGTATTGTGACTAAGCATCTGTTCAAAGTTGCAATTTAACCAAATCATCCAGAAAGCAGGAACTGGCCCATGCTGGGGGATTTTACTGAATATCTATTTTACAGCTTGGATGAGCCGCCTCGAAGCAGATCTTTCATGCTGTAAAACGGTTCCCTGTTGTCCTCTCCTTCTTCAAAACACAATTTAGAACATGCTCAGCCAAAGAGAAATAGAAAATAACTATTTTAGGAGGAGAAGTGGACCTGTTCAACAGCTAAGTGTCATTGTGTGTGGGTGGGCGGATGAGAAGCTCTAAGTTAGTGGAAAGAAGAAAACCAAGTACCAATCACAAAAAATCTTGTTAACCTCAGAACTCTCTGAAATTCCTGAGTGTGGCAGCCAGCTTCTTTCCTGGGGGTCGCTGTGGGTTTTGCTGCCTGGGGCAGTGGGTGAGGGGAGGGTGGATGGCTCTTGAACGCCTACCTGCATGCCCAAACTGGCTTTTCCCTCACATCTGGGAGGGAAAAGCTCTGTGGAGGCCCCTGCAAAGAAATCTTAATGGGGTTTCTGCTTCTTCTCTGGCAATATCTCAGAAGATAAGCATTTCTGCTGTGCCTTAGTGCAGGGAGCAAACGGGTGTAAATCTATATATACAGATATACATAACCCATCCAGAGCACAGCAGGGCTTCCTCAGGCTGCCTCCCCAGGAGGGGCCGGCTCCACGCAGGCTGCTCATCTTCCTCTCTGCATGGGAGGCTGTGTTATCTGTGCCTGCTCTCCATCCCAGCGCAGCACAGGGCCTGGGGGCATCCTCAGCTGGAGGCAGCAGCAGCAGGGACAGCCAGTGCCGGGCTCCTCGGGCTGCAGTTCATCCCTGCAATGGCTGCTGCAAGCTTTGTGGGGCTTTCCTGGGGTGAAAAGTGATGGGGAGATCTCCGTGACTCTTGGGGGTGTGCTGTGTGATCAGAGTCCCTCTGTTCCTGTGCCCTCACTCCCCCCTGAGCTGCTCCTTGGATAAAAGAGCCTGGGAGCAGCCGGGGTGGGAGGGTCCTGCAGGAGCCTGGGGCAGGTCCTGCTGGGGGCCAGGGCAGCTGTAACCCTGCCTCTGCCTTTGCCCAGCTGAAAGGTGGGTGCTGAGGGAGCCAGGGGCTGGTCACTGCTCCTGGCCCCACAGGACGTGTGGGTGGGCACAGGAACTGCCAGTGGGGCAGGGTGCCTCATCGGGCCCCTCCAGGAGGACTGCAGGATGAGTGAGGAGGGCTGCAAGGGCCCTGTGAGGCAAGCTCAGGGTCTGAGGGAGGGGAGGCTGCACCCCTGGGCTCAGTCTGCCCCTGCCAGGGGCTCGGTGGGACCTGCTGGAGGTGCTTGGGTTGAAGTGATGGCTGAGGAGCACCAGCAGGGGCTGGGCAGAGCAGGGAGAGCCCACCCTGGGCAGGGCTGGGTGGCTGAGTGCAGGGGAGCTCCTCCAGCTTGGCCACGGCTTCCCCAGGAAGGGCTTGAGGTGCCTCGGGCTGGGTTCTGTGTGTTCTTTACCTCCAGCCGTCCATCAGCAGTGCCCGGGCAGGAGTGGCAGTGCCCCAGCCCTGTGAGGGCATCCCCTGGGCTGTGTGCCACCCAGCCAGGGAAGGGCTGCCCGGGCAGGGGCTGGGCAGCAGGGCAGCTGTGCCCAGCTCCAGAGGGACCAGCCCGGGCTGCACCAACACCCAGGAGTGTCAGAGGCAGGGACTCCCTTCCAGCACCAGTAAACAGCAGCCCGGTCATAAATTAAATATCTCTCCTAAAAATAACACCAAAATAATTTGGAAAGCTGCTTCCAAATGCGCTGGGGAGTTCAGGCAAGATGATTTTAGGCTGCTGGTTTTGCTTGGGAGAAAATGCTGTTCCTTTGCAGGGTTGTAGCTTTCCCTACAAATGGAGCTCCATGATAAATCCATGGCCAGGGTGCTTCATATTTTCTGGGAGTAGAACCGTGCAACATGGGGAATATCAGCACCCTGATTTCTCTTTTATTGCTGGAAAGCTTATTTTTGTGCTCCCTACAGACTTCTCATGACAGGCTTTCATAATGAACAAATTACTGTTCAGCTTCGTGTCCTCGGTGGATGCAATTTGAAAGAGTCAATCAAGAATAATTTTGTTCTTGTCTAAATCCCTGTGGGATTTGATCGGGGTGGCTCTGGTGGCCCAGAGGGGGCTGTGCCTGAGCCCCTCCAGGGAACTTTGCAGCAAAGGGGGCTAAGGCAGTGCAGGGAGATGGGGAGTGCAAATTGGAACATCCCTGATCTCCCTGGGGGTGTTGGCTGCCTTTCCTTCCTGCCGAAGGAGGGAGATGACAGTTGCAGTCCTGCCTTCTGCTCCAGACACAGTAATCACAAAAATGAGATTATTTGGAAAGGAAGGGAGCTTAAAAGTGCAGCTCTGAGTTGGATGCTGCTCTTTTCTTGCAAAATGCACACGCTGTTGCCAGGCTCTCTGGGGGAGGCTGTCGGGCTGGGATTGCTGGGGCTGGGGATGGGATGGGATGGGATGGGATGGGATGGGATGGGATGGGATGGGATCGGGGTGGGATGGGATGGGCTGGGGTTCAGGGGAGCTCTGGAGCCTGCTCCTGCTGGGAATGCCCCTGGGGCACAGGGAGGAAGGGCAGGGCAGTGTGAGAATGTACAGGGCCATGTGTGACCCCACGGTTCCATCAGATCCTTGGAAGTGTTTGCTTTCTGAGGAGTTCCACTGACCTGCTCCATTTCTAGGATCTCTTTGTAATTCCCAAGAAAATGTCTGCAGACTGGTTGTTCCTCCTCCCTCAGTTCAAGTCTCTTGCAGGAATGTGGGGTTTGGGCCCCTTCCATGGGATGTAATTTCCATTCCCAATCCATGTCTGAGCCCCTCCTGCTGGCCTTGCCCTGGTGAGAGCTGGGGAGCTGTAACTGCTGGGATGTGCCTGGGCTCTCACTGGGCTGGGAAGAGAACTCCCACCTTTCAGCAGTGTTCTTCTCTGGGTGCTGATTTATTGTGAATTCCTGCCCTGATTGTTGCGTTTTCCTCTCCTCACTTCAAACAGGACAGTACTTTTTAGGCAATGGAGTAATGATTCATTTTAGAGAAGATATTTCAGGAAACTCCACATTTTTCAGTTTCTCACATAGAGAATGCAACAAAAAGCTGAAAATAGGAAACAGCAACCTTTAATTCTTTGCCTCCTCTCAATAAAAGGGGTTTTTGTGTTCTTTACTGAGCTTTCATTTCAGCAGCCCCTCAGTATTTGTCCTTGTTGGAAGTGAGGCCTGATGTGTGTCAGCACCCTGGGCCATGCAGGGCTGTGCCTCAGCTGTGGGGCTGCTCCAGAGATGTGGAATCTGATTTTTCCTGTGTAAATAAAAGGCAGGAAAAGCCTCACTTCAGGAATTCCATGTGGGGAGTCACTAATGAGAGGTTGGAGGTGCTGTGAAGGTATTTTTCTGGAACTGTGTTTTGGAGGTAAAATTCATTTTCTCGACAAGGCAGAATTCAATTTGAGCAATAATCTTGGCTCTTAATCTGTTTTCAAGTGTCTCTCTTGAGGCAGAAGGGACAGCAAAGGGTCATTTGGAAGGAGAGTGGCTCTGCCAGGAGAGGGATGCTCATCCACGGAGAGGGACAGGGAGGGACGGTGGGCAGAGGGTTTGGGGATAACTGGGACTGGCACAGGGGTGCAGGAACAGGGAGAGATTTCCAGCACATTCACTTGTGCAATTCCCCATTTACTCTTTGAAACAAAATAAGGTGACCTCTCTGGAATGACAAATGGAGGGATCATTTCAAGGCATTAATTTTTATATAAGAATTATTGATCTGCTTTGGAATCTCATAACAGTAATACTACAAAACTACATGTACTCTGTTCCATATTTTATTCTATTAAATGAGTTTTGCTTGGAGGCATTGAAACCATCCAGCACAATACTCTGCCTCATAAGATCAGATGTTGTTGTTTCTATTTATAGTTGTCTCCAAATTAATCTCAATGAGTGACAATGCTGAGTGTCCCACACTGTGCTGGACTGTGATGAATTTTGTCATGGTGCTGGCAGACCCGAAGCATGCAGTGCAGGCTGTTTGGAGAGCATGGGTGCAGTGCAGCCGAGGCATTGGAGTGGTCAGAGGCACCCAGCACAGAGAGATCTGAGGCAGAACAGGGATTTGCAGAGCTTTGCTCCTTGCTGATGATTCACGAGCTGCCCCCAAGCCCCAGGCTGTTGTTCTGAGCCATCACCACTGCCATGGCAAGGCAGGGGGGTGGCCCTGTGCCCCCCGAGCCACAGCTCCTCCTGGCAGTCCCCTTGTGCTGCCCAGCCCTCAGAGCCTGCAGGGCTCTCCCCAGGAGCAGAGGCTGACAGCTCTGGGTGGCAGGGGGGGCTGGCAGGAGCTCCTGGTGTCCCCGTGTCCCCAGGGCCACCGTGGGCTGTGCGTGCCCTGTTCCTTCAGGAGATGCAGGGTGGGAGCAGTGGGTGCTCAGGGGATGCAGGGTGGGTGCAGTGGGTGCTCAGGGGATGCAGGGTGGGAGCAGTGGGTGCTCAGGGGGTTCAGGGTGGGAGCAGTGGGGGTGTCCCCCTCCATGGGCTGTGTGTGCCCCATCCTTTGGCAGCTCAGGGGATGCAGGGTGGGTGCAGTGGGGGTGTCCCCCTCCATGGGCTGTGTGGCCCCATCCTTTGGCAGCTCAGGGGATGCAGGGGGGCTGCTCGGGGCTGTCCCCCTCCATGGGCTGTGTTTTTGCAAAGCCTTTCACAGCACAGCCGGTGTCAGGTGCCAGATGGGGCACCCCGGGCACCCTGAGCTTCCCACAGGGATCCCACCCCTTCTGGGGGCACAAAGCGCCCCTGGCTGACAGAGGGCAGCCCCAGGGCCCTGTGGCTGAGGCTGTGGTGCTGAGGACACTTTTGCTGTGTCATTTGGGACCTGGAGAGCATTAGGATGCTGTGGGAGTGCTAGGCATTCTCTTATCCCTCAGCTGTCGGGTGATGCTGGCCGGTGCCTCCCTTCCCAGCCCTTCTAAATGAGCTTGGCAAACGTTCCCAAAGGGCTGGACGTGCTCCTGGCTGGAGAGCACCTCTGGGCCCTGGGATCAGCGAGGCACTTGGGCTGCCTGAGTGACAGTGGGAAGAGGAGGAAGCCTGGAGCCCTCCCTTCCTAACACCCTGTGCTGCCTGGGGTGCTGCAGGTCCCGCGTTTGCACATGCACGGCACATCCAAGTGCTCTATTTTGTTCCGGGATCTTGGGAAAACGATGGGCTGGGCTGTGGGGGTGGAGGGCAGGGTTTGGAGCAGTCACAGGGCACAAGATTCCATCCTGGTGATGGTTCTGCTGAATGCCTCCGAGCATGGCTGTGTATGTGGGAGTTTATATCTATAGATATATTTATACACAAAACTATTATTGCTGTGCATACTTACACTGTAAATGTGAGCTGCTGCTTTCAGGTCTTGCTCAGAGCTTGGGCTGGGAAGGAGAGAGCTGTGCTGGGCTGTGCTGGGTGAGCAGAGGATGGAGCAGCTCTGGGTGAGCCTGGCACCTGCCTGCTTGGCTTTTTGATCCTGCCTGTCTGCCATGAAGGTGAAGTTAGGGCCCAGAACAGTCAATCATGGGTGACAAACAGAGAAAAGCTGTGGTTTGGGAATCCTGAGCCACCTCAGGGGCCTCAGCAGCACCATCACAGGCTGTGTCTGGGCTTGGCTGTTCCAAGTGGGGAGAGCAAAGGGAGGAGAGGCTGAAGGGAGCCAGGGAACAACGTAGGGAGGTTGTGCTGGCTCTGCAGGGTGAGGGTGCCCTGCAGGAACAGCACAGAGCCACAGCCCCTGCAGCCACGGCCAGGGGGTTGCCAGCAGGGCCAGGGGTGCCAGAGTCACAGGCAGGCACAGCCCAGGCAGCTGGCACGCTGCCTTAGCCCAGGGCAGTGCCCTGCTGGGCTGCTGTGCCACTGCCAGCTCACAGACGGGAATCTGGAGCTGTGGGGTGATCCTGGAGCTGTGGGGTGATCCTGGAGTGCCCTGCTGGGGCTGATCCTGGAGTGCCCTGCTGGGGCTGATCCTGGAGCTGTCTGGGGGTGACCCTGGAGCTGTCTGGGGTGATCCTGGAGCTGTCTGGGGTGACCCTGGAGCTGCTGGGGTGATCCTGGAGCTGTCTGGGGTGACCCTGGAGCTGCTGGGGGTGATCCTGGAGCTGCTGGGGGTGATCCTGGAGCTGCTGGGGCTGATCCTGGAGCTGCTGGGGTGATCCTGGCCATGCTGGGTGTGATCCTGGCCATGCTGGGTGTGATCCTGGAGCTGCTGGGGCTGATCCTGGCCCTGCTGGGTGTGACCCTGGAGTACCCTGCTGCCAGCTCTCCCTCCGATCCTGCTCTCACCTCTTGGAGCTGTTGCAGCTCCTCAGCCGTGGTGAAGCAGCCACTGGCACAGCCCAGGGCTGCAGCTGGAGCTGTCCTGAGCTCAGCTGCCCCGGGCTGGGTGACAAAGCTGCTCTCAGCTCCTCTCCCAGGGCTGTCCTGTTCTGTGCCAGAGCCCAGCAGCGCTGGCTGTGCTGGGGAGCCCAGGGCTGCCGCCTTCCCTTGGACAGTTTCAGGCATCCTTAGCCCTGGTGCCATCCCCTGGGGCTCCTGGGCACTCCAGGGATCCAGGGCAGCCCCAGCTGCTCTGGGCTCCTGTGCCAGGGCTGCCCACCCTCCAGGGAGCAATTCCTGCCCGTTGGGGGGCCCCTGTGGAGCCAGGCTGGTCCTAGCAGGTGCCTGAGCTCTCCTGCAAACTTTCCTGAGGAAATTTCTACAACCTTCAAGAAACACTGGCTATTTTTCCTCTTAATGCTCAGCTTTTATCCTCTTTGCTGGAAGTTGTCCTGGTTTGCTCTGGCTCTGCTTTCACAGCAGGCTTTGAGGCTGAGTGCAGGAGGGATGTTCCTGCAGCAGGGCTCGTGCTCTCCTCTGGGACTCAAAGACATCTGAAAGCAGAGGTTTGGAGATGAGTGCTCTGTGCTGGGACTTGGGAGCTCCAGCCCTGCCTGAGCCAGGCCCGGGGTGTCAGCCCACACTCCCAGAGCTCTGGGGACCAGAGCTGATTTTACATTGTCTCATCCCCGTGGTGCATTGCCAGTCTGGGCTGCTTGTGTTCAAAACCAATCCAACAAAAATCCCACAAGGGGTTTGCTTCCATGATAGCCTTTCTTTAAAGAACCGAAGATTTTCCAAATTAAGACAATAATAAAGTCCCAGTTCTCACTACTCAGTATCTTTGATGACAAGGACAGAGGGATCTGTGTCCCTACGTTGTCTCAGGTGGAAATGCCCAGGTTTGGTTCTTTGCAAGGTTGTTTTCTCTCCTGCCATTTTAGGATTTGTGTACAGCAAAGCAAGCCCGTGTGCCACTAATTTCCCAATAAATGTCTTATTTCACAAATATTTTCATACTGGCAGTTATGCATGCAGCAGAATGGGGATTTGTGCCGTGCCATTAAGCTCAGCCCCACGGTGCCACGGGCATTTCTGCACCCAGAGCAGACAGAGTGCCAGGCTTGGGCAGCCCGGGGCACAGGAGGCTCTGTCCCTCCCCAGGGCTGTCCTCGGGAGCCTCTGCCAAGGGCAAAGGCACAGCAGGAATTGTGCCTGTGCAAATGCAGGCTTTGAGGCTCAGGAGTGCAGCAGGCTGTGTCTGCACTCACAGCCACCCTGGGCTGACATCTCAGGGCAGCTGCAGGGGGTGCAGCTCTGGGGGCTCTGGGACCCTCTGTGCAGCCCATGGCACCCCCTGTTTATGGGGCCATCAACATCACACCAGTCTACTTCCTAAAGAATAAATTATAAATTTATATCTATAAGTTATAATTTATATATGTATAAATTATAATATATATATGTATAAGTTATAATATATATGTAGAAGTTATAATATATATATGTATAAGTGATAATATATATATGTAGAAGTTATAATATATGTATACGTAGAAGTTATAATTTAGAAAATGATAAACACGTGTTGTGGTCCATCAGAGCTTTTGAAATACAGATTTATTTTCAGCTGTCTCAAGAGAAATAAAGATGAGTCAATGACAGAAGTCAACGTTTGATGGCCAGAGAAAGCTTGGCCTGACTGACTGCAGGTGTCAGAGCAGAGCCCTTGTCCCCATGGATGTTCTGGGGTCCTGGGACAGCATTTCTGGTTCAGAAACACCTCTGGCTACCCAGAATAAGGAATAATGCCCTGCAGGTAAATCTGGCAGGGGGCTGGAACTGAACACTGGGGTTTAATGGCACAGACAGCATCTCCCCAGCAGACACAGCACTGAGTGCCTGCACTTGTTTCCCATGTGGGTCCCACCAAACTGAGTCCTAACAGATAGGATCAAGGCCAAATTCCATTTAATAAAAAATGGCAGGAATAACTACAAAAATAAAGACAAAGTGTCAGCTCAGATTTGGCAGGAAGTTGTTATTTTTGCAGGAATAAAATTCAGCACTAATAGAGATGGTTTAGTGATTTTTAAAGCAGGTAATTTTGTGGCAGGGCTTGAATGCACAGAAATTATATTGACAATAAAAATTAATTAAACGACTTTTTGTGGGTCTGTAGTTTTTCTATCTGACAGCAGTACAGAAAACCTCCGAGTAACTGGAAGATCCTTAAGGTCCCTTCCATGCCAACCCTTCCGTGGGTGATGCTGCAAAGGAAATGATCTTTTGGAGATGTGACTGCTGTGGCTGCAGGGGAGGGTTTCCAAAGGAGGAAAAGATGTTTTGATTCCCCAGCAAACCTTGGACAACTGGAATGGACACCTGGAAGGGGCTGCCCAGGGAGGTTTGGAGAGCCCAGCCCTGCAGGTGTCACCTGGAGGTGGCACTCAGAGCCCTGGGCTGGGGATGAGGTGGGCACTGGGCACAGCTGGCACTGCCTGGGCAGGGAGGCTGTGCCAGCCTCAGGACCCTGCACTGGAGCTCCTTGCCTGGTTCATCTCCTGCAGCACAACTCTGGTGTCCCAGCTGAAGGGATTTTGGCCTTCACAGGATTTGGAAGCTGACACAAAAGGAGGAATTTTCCACCTGCCTGCAGTGCCCAGGTGGCAGCCCTGAGGAGTGACAGCTCGTTTGCTCTTCTTTCCTAAACTGGACCTGTGGAAATGAGCAGTGGCCTGGGTTTTTCCAGCCCCTGGAGATCCCAGGGCAGCTGCACAAGAGCACACCAGGATCCCCAGCACCTCAGTGGGAAACAGGAGCACAGCAGAGGTAATGGAGTCCCTGGAAAAGCCACTTTCCTTCTTCAGGAGTATTTCAGTCATGTGGTAAACTGCGAAGAGCATTAAATCCATGAAGAAATGAAATAAATCCCAAATACAATTTCTCCCACCTGTGAAAAATGTATTTTGCTGGGGAATCGAATTGTTGTTAAAAAATGCCTCCCACCCCTGTGCTTATTTTCCCAGGAAGAATCTCCTTGCATTTCAGAAGAGAATAAAATAACTGTGAGCACCACAGCAGTGAGGAATGGGGCTGAGAACTCGTCTGTAAAATGTCCTGCTCGAGCCCAGCCGAGCCTGTGCTGCTCCATCTGGCAGGGAAATGCTGGTGGTGCCTCCTCAGCTGTGCCCCCATGGCTCTGCTCTGGCAACGTGGGCATGGGAACAGCCTGGGGCTTCTGGGTGTGCCCAGGGCTGACCTGGCTCTGGGTTCATTCAGAACAGGAGTGCACGTGAGGTTCTGGGTGTGCTCAGGGGCTAAGCCTGGCTCTGGGTTCAGGTACAGAACAGAACAGGAGTGCTCGTGAGGTTCTGGGTGTGCTCAGACTCAGCCTGGCTCTGGGTTCATTCAGAACAGGAGTGCTCGTGAGGTTCTGGGTGTGCCCAGGGCTGACCTGGCTCTGGGTTCATTCAGAACAGGAGTGCTCGTGAGGTTCTGGGTGTGCCCAGGGCTGACCTGGCTCTGGGCTCATGTAGAACAGAACAGAAAAGTGCTCGTGAGGTTCTGGGTGTGCCCAGGGCTGACCTGGCTCTGGGCTCATGGACAGAACAGAAAAGTGCTCGTGAGGTTCTGGATGTGCTCCTTGGGTCCAGGGCTCGGCCTGGCTCTGGCTCTGCCCAGCACCATGTGCAGAACAGGAGTGGGGCTGTTCCTTGGGATCATGGAACCAGGAAGGCTGACAAAGACCTGCAGGGTGAAGTGCAGCCCTTGGGGTGGATCTGGGGCCGCTCTGCCCCAGCAAGGGCAGGCTGCAGCAGGAGCTGAGGGCTGCATCCTCGGGAGGCAGTCGTGGCAGTGCGTTCAATCCAGCAGCTGCTCGGGCAGAGCGGCTGCTCTGTGGCACTGCAGCAGTGATGGCACAGGCTCCAGGCCGTGCTTTGTTGGTGAGCATTGCTCTGGTTTGCCTTTGCTGCTTGCTCTCAGTGAATGTTTTAGCAATGAACGTGTGTGCTGTGTGTGCTTTCCCTCTTCCCAGAGCAGCTGGGGCTGCCCCGGAGCCCTGGCAGTGCCCAAGGCCAGGCTGGCCGTGGGGCTGGGACAGTGGGAGGTGTCCCTGCCATGGCAGGGTGGCACTGGGTGGGCTCCGAGGTCCCTCCCCACCCAAGGCAGCCCATTGCAGGCTGCTGTGGCCCAGGAGCAGTGGGTGCCCTGCAGGGAGCCTGGCAGGGAAGTGTCCAGGTGCTGGCTGCATTCCCTGGCAGGCTGAGCACAGGGAAGGGCCACGCTCGGGGAAGTGACAGCCTGTCACTGCACTGAACAAAACACTCTCAGGAGCTGCAGCAATTTTAAAAATAGAAAGCAGGGAGCAAATGGGCTGGCAGGGAGAGGCAGCACTGGGAGAGGTGGAATTGGCCCTAATGGGCTCAGGCTGTGCGGGGATGGAGGGCTGGGAGCTGCAGGGGGGAGCGCAGGGACTGCTCCCCCCGGCCCCTTTAGAAAGCTATTTTTGTTCCTAATTTGGACAGAGAACTTCCCCAGACTTGTCTGGGTGCAGGAGAGGCTGCTGCTGCTGGGCTGGGTGCTGCTTCTCCTGGGGGTGGTGGGGAACAAGGGCAGAGCCAGGGCTGCTCTGGGACCTGCTTCACAGTGCAAAATCTAGGAAATCTGTCAGATCTGGATTAGGCAGTGCCTGGTTTCAAAAAGCAGTGCACGACCTGACTCCTGCCTGCAGCAGGGGGGTGCTGGTGCAAGCCCAGGGAAGCAGAGATGTGATTTTTTAGCTGATTTTTATCCCACTCTGGTCCCGTGAGCTTCCCAAATGAGCCCCAGGGACCCTGCTGGTACCCAGGGACAGCCCAGGGACCTCCCAGTGCCCAGGGAGGTGTGGCAGATCCACAGCAGCAGGGTCTGCTGTGCCTGTGCTCAGCTGTGGGGGAGCTCCTGCAGCCTCAAACTTGGCAGGTTCACTGGCAGAACAGCAAAACAAGGTAAAAAATTTAATTTTTTTTTTTCTTTTTTACTTTGCAGGTTATTTTTTCCCCCTCATCTTTCTCCCAGTGCTCATATAAATCAAGCAAAATGTGGTACAACTGGAATCTGTTTTCCTTAACAGTTGGCAAAGTGGTGTCTGTGCTATTGAACCTGAATCCTCTGGCAGATGCCAAACCCACAAAGCCCTTCCCGTTTTATTTTAAAGCCATGCTGCTCATCCTCATTTCAGGCGTCACAGCTATAACAGATATATTTGGAAGACATTGTTTGGGGGTTTTTGATCTATGAAATACAGCCTGTCATAGCAATGGGTGTGTAACTCAGCAGAACCTGAGTGTGATCTGTAAATCCTTCACAGTGAGGACTGTGCTAAGGGTTTGTCCTGGGAAAGGTGACCAGGAAGGGTCTGACCTCAACCAGGGCTCCTCCCTGCCCATCTAACAGTAAAAATGCACAAATTCCTGCAGTGACAGTGAATAAAGAGCTGGTTCTGCCTGGAGTGGATTTGTCAGCACAATGGCAGGGCCCTCACCTTGGGGCTTGGCTCTTCCAGGGACAGCCACAAACCTGCCTGGGATAACCAGGCCCCGCTTCCCCCCAGAGCTGTGGCAGGGGAAGGTGTAAGAGCCTGAATGAGAGATGCAGGACTCCAGGCGGCTCCTCCAAAATGCAGTTTATCACATGCAAGATGTTAGAGCAGTCCAGGGTCGTGGGTGACAGAGCCTGTGCCTAGAGCTGTCAGCTGCAGCAGGCCTGGAGACCCTTAGTTTAGGTTACAAATGCATTCTATACTTTTCTTTGCTGAGCATCTTAATACAGTAGAACCAATCTACACCTTAACTTTTATCTATAGCCTATCATAACTAATACAATTACCATATTCATGTCACTATTCTCCAATCACTAAAGGTTAGTACATTACAGTTTAAGCTAGAAGTTGTTTTTCAGTTTTCTTGCAGTGGAAAATTCTGAGACCTTTTTTCTACTTGCAACATTTGCTGACTTGTTTGCCTGTGCTATCTTTCTGCTTGGTAAAAACATCTTCTTGTTTGAGGTGGGTTTATCCTTTGCTCTAAGTCATAAAAACCCCCTTCTAACTCACATACCCTTTGCCTCCTTGGTTATCCAGTAAGACTGGCTCAGCAATTCTTTTCTTCTATATCAAACCTTGCTTCCATCTCTATTCCTTCCTCAGCTTCTACATTCAAAAATCGTTCTGCTAAGCATCCATATCTGTGAGACTTTCCTGTCCAACTTTCATCCTTCCCAAGAGGAAGTTCTGCTGGGCCTCTGGCAGTGCTGCTGAGGTGTCTCCTGCTGCACTTCAGGCATGGCTGGGATGGACCCCAGAGCAGACAAATCCATCCTGCTGCTATTGCTTTGTCCTTCTGCTCGAATAGATTTGTCAGGTTAATGAGCTGGCTTTCCCCCCCACTTTGCACTTTATCATTCTGTTTCTCCAAATGGGAGTTTGAATTCACACCTTGCTGACAGGAACATGATTCTGGGGCTTGGAGATCACAGCCTGGCTGCTGCCTGTGACCAGCAGCCCCCTGAGGTCCTGTGGGACAGCAGCCAAAAGCCACAAACGGAGAGAGGAGTGGCACCATGTGCTTGGTTCAAGATGTGATCACACTCTCTGGACTTCATGAACTGGCATTTTTTGGGAAAAATCCCCCTACCCTAATAGAAAAAATACTTAAAAATACAAATTTCTTAAACCCTCGCAGACACAGACCTGCCTCAAACCCCAGAACACAAACCCATGGTTGAACAGTTGTTTTAGTGAGAGTGGAGGCTCTCAGGTAACTCCTGGCTACAGGAGCTGGGATATTGAAAGTCACACAGTGGCTACAGCAGGACAGTGTGCTCAGGACATTTCCCGTGCCTTCCTCCAGTCCAGGAAGGAACCTAAGCTTGTGACCTGTATATTTTATAGGCAATTTTAAATTTTTCATTCATTCTGGCACTTTGAGAAGTGAAGGGAGACACATTAAAAGTAAAGAGTTCTCCTGCTCTCTATGTAAAAATACTCATGGATACAAAAAGCTGCTGAATAAAACCTTGAGTAGTAAGAAGTGATACTGGTGTGCTGTGTGGAGTGTGGAAGGAAAACTGCCTGTGCTGGGCACCCATGTCCCCTGGGGTGACACCCAAGCTGAGCCCAGCCTGGGAGCCCTTCCTACTTCTCCCACGTTAATGACTCTAATTGCCCTAATGAGACACTGCAGTTGTCTCCTCTCTCCCACCCATGATTTTTTCTTTAGCTTTTCTCAAAGTTGATTTTTTTCTCCCATGTGCTGTTCTCACGTGTGGTTCTGTACATTAACAATTGGGACATGACAATTCTTCTGTATCCTTTTTAAAATGTTCCCTGGGGAATTATGCTTCAACCAGGGAAATTGTATGTTTCATTATCAAAAAGGTTTCAGGCTTTATCAGAGTCTTTTTGTAATAGTTGTCATGGAGGTTTTTATTATTATTGTTAAATTGAATAATGGGGAGGAACCTGTTCTTAAGCCTTTGCACAAGAACTAAAATTTAAATCCAGATAAATCTGCTCTGTTTGTAAAAGTGACTTTTTAAGGTTAACTGCATTTAGTTCCAATCACTGGAAGTGCAGCTTTGTTACTTTATCTGAACTAGATAGCGAGGGGTTTTGCAGCTGTAATGAGGGAAGATTGAACTTGACTTTTAAATGCAGATGGAATGTCTGGGAGTTATTTTTCAGGGTCTGATTTCTTGGTAATCACAAGAAGCCCTCCACGAGGCCTCACAGTGCTGCTCCAGGAGCCCAGTGGGGCTGGAGCCGTTTGGAGGTGACAGGGAAAGAGACCTCAGAGCCCACCCAGTGCCACCCTGGCATGGCAGGGACACCTCCCACCGCCCCAGCCCCAGTGCCCAGCCTGGCCTTGGCACTGCCAGGGACCCAGGGAAGCCCCAGCTGCTCTGGGCTGCTTCCAGCAGGGCTGGAGGTGATTTTGTTCCTGGTGAGCACCAAATGCTCCCATTTGGGTGGCACTGAGCCAGGCTGGGGACAGCCCTTTCCTGGGGGACAGGGTGCTGGTTGTTATTCTGCATTCAACCAGAGCCACCCAGAGCCATCAAAGATCCCTGGATCCAACAGCTCCCGGCTTCTGGGGCTGGGATGGAACCTGAATGAGCAATAAGGGATGAAAAACTTGGCTGTGAGCGAGCTCCTGCAGCTGGGAGTCACCGCAGCAAGGAGTGGAACCTCTTTGAAATGTGGGTCAGACCCAGCAAAGGGGCTTCAAACAGTTTTGTCTGAAGGAGAAGAAAAAACAAAAAAAAGGAGAGGAGTAGTTGGAAAATGTCAATAAAGTAATAATTCATCTCAGCATATTCAGGCTGTCAGACTTCAGGGAGCTCCCAGTTCAGAGAAAGCATGAAATGCAAATACTTTATGTAATGTTGACTGTGACCATCGGCCTCATTATGCCTCTGAAATTCATCATTTTTGCCTTTGGATGCTGAAGTTTGTTGACAATCAGGAGGAAGAAGAGTCCCTCTGGATTGTTGTGGTGTGGTGCTGTGGGAACTTTCTCTCTAATTATGGCAGGAAGGCAAATTGCAGGAGGCTTTTTAAAATAACAAGTGAAGATAGTGACCTTTTTTACAAAGGCTTTGATGAAAGATGTGAAAAAATGGAATTCATTAGAATATTTCTAATTTCCTGACATTCAAATAGGAGAGACTTTCTCAGTGTGCATCTTCTCAAACATTTTTCGTTAAATGTCGTCGTTTAACAAAGGTCCCTGGACTCTCTGCATGCCAATGAACCCCACGATTGAATTTAGAAATATAAACTCTAGAGAAGGAAAGAATTTCTTTCTGTGTCTACAATGCTGTCCTACAATTCATTACTGTGGTGTAAATGCCTGAATGAGTTCAGTCCAAAGGTGCATAAATGCATTTCAATGAATTTAAAATTAGGACTATTTAAATAACCGTGCAAATCCCCTAAGAGCATTTGGGGCCAAAATTAAATGCAGGGCCCACCTAGAATATATTTTAAAATAAATATATATAGAAGTGAATGATTAGACACGATTGCAACATGATCAGGTTTGGGGTTTTAGTGAGATTGATAAGGAAGCACAACGATAATTCCTGAGGTGTTTTCCAGGCGTGCAGGGAGGTGAGCAGCAGCAGTGAGGGTGCTGGCTCTGCTCTGGGGCCATTGGTGTTGGGCTTGTGGCGGTGTTTGGGGGTTTATTTTGGCTGGAAAACCCCCTGATGGTGGCTTTGTCTGGGGACACAGTGGGTCCTCGCTGCTCTGCAGAACTCCCGAGCAAGCAGGACAAAGAAAGGGACAGGCACGGTGATCTGCTGGGGCAGAGGGACTGAGGGAATGGCTGGGGGATTCCAGAGGGGGAATGGCTGGGGGATTCCAGAGGGGGAATGGCTGGGGGGATTCCAGAGGGGGAATCACTGGGGGATTCCAGAGGGGGAATGGCTGGGGGATTCCAGAGGGGGAATCACTGGGGGATTCCAGAGGGGGAATCCCTGGGGGGATTCCAGAGGGGGAATCCCTGGGGGGATTCCAGAGGGGGAATGGCTGGGGGATTCCAGAGGGGGAATGGCTGGGGGGATTCCAGAGGGGGAATCACTGGGGGATTCCAGAGGGGGAATCACTGGGGGATTCCAGAGGGGGAATCCCTGGGGGGATTCCAGAGGGGGAATGGCTGGGGGATTCCAGAGGGGGAATGGCTGGGGGATTCCAGAGGGGGAATCACTGGGGGATTCCAGAGGGGGAGTCTCTGGGGGGATTCCAGAGGGGGAGTCTCTGGGGGGATTCCAGAGGGGGAATCACTGGGGGATTCCAGAGGGGGAATCACTGGGGGACTCCAGAGGGGGAATCCCTGGGGGGATTCCAGAGGGGGAATCACTGGGGGATTCCAGAGGGGGAATGGCTGGGGGATTCCAGAGGGGGAATCCCTGGGGGGATTCCAGAGGGGGAATGGCTGGGGGATTCCAGAAGGGGAATGGCTGGGGGGATTCCAGAGGGGGAATGGCTGGGGGGATTCCAGAGGGGGAATCCCTGGGGGGATTCCAGAGGGGGAATGGCTGGGGGGATTCCAGAGGGGGAATCGCTGGGGGATTCCAGAGGGGGAATGGCTGGGGGGATTCCAGAGGGGGAATCCCTGGGGGGATTCCAGAGGGGGAAATGCTGCTCGTTTAGGAAAGATGAGGAAGGAAGGGGAGAAGGACCAGGAGAACATGGCCGTGTTCCCAGGTGGCATCCCGTGTGCCAGGGAGGGGGCTGGGAAAAGCAGGTGGGCAGATGGGGCTGAGTGGGGAGTCCTGCCAGGGGTGGGGTCAGTTCCCCCAGTTAGAGGGGGCTAATGAGGGAGGGGATAAATGAGAGAGGAGCAGGGTGGGGAGGGGATCAGAGGAAGAGCAGCCCAGGGAAGGCACCTTGGTGCAGGTAGGAATGATTCCAGCTGGTTTGGGGTGGTTGTTGCTGGTGCAAGATGGCTTTGCAGTTGTTGTAATGTCTGTGCTTTTAGAGTTTGTTCTTTGAATTGAATCTCAGCGTGTTATCTCAAGTAAAAAACCCTTTAGCTTTCCCCTCCCGGGGTACTTCAGTGCTTTTACATGGTTCAGAGTTCCCAAGGAATGTTTCTCTCCTGCTGTGGAGTATCTGAGGCTTGACTTTGTCCCCAGTAATTCCCATCTTCACCCCCTGGCTCCTCAGGCCCCAAAAATCCATTAAACACCCCTTGGATTGGCAGAAGGAATTTTGAGTCATCTCCTGCTCACTGATGAGAGGCTTTGCCAGGACCTTGCTCGGGGATTTGGGAGCTGAGTGGAACTTTTGCCATTAATGATTCTAGGTTTGTAGGAGCAACAGAAATTCAGGTGCTGCTTCTTTTATTAGTGGAGTATGACGTGTGTCACGCACACACTGGGAAAGGTTTTCACTTCAGAGGAGGGAAAGGAGCTCTTTGGAGTTCATGCTGTGAATTTTCTACAGAGAATGACTCTAAATGCGCATTTTGTAATGCATGACTTTATTTATTTTAAAAAGGGCTGCATTATTAAATTTGGTTTTGTCTGTGCAAACAAATGTGAATTATTTTGCCAGCTCAAGTGTTTTCTCAGTCACCCATAAATAAGCAAGTGACTTGAAATACAATTGATCAGAAATGATGCATTGAGTGTTTCCCTACAAGGAGGGCATTGAGTTGGGAGTTCTGTCATGTTGTGGATTCCTCCCTCACCCACAGAACGCCTTTCTCCTGCAAATCTGCATTTCATGACAGTATCTTTGTTTGCCGTGAATGATGCGATAACTGGGATAAATCTGTGCTGGCAGAGCAGAGGTACAGCTGAATTGTGGCACGGGGGATGTTTGTTCTGAGGGAAGGGGTCAGCAGGGGCCAGCTGGAGAGGGGGCTGTGCTGGGCAGGTCACAAAGCTTTCCAGGTGATTAATAATGATCCCGGGTGGTGCTGGGGAGGAGCAGGGGGGATGCTCTTGTGGAGTGTCTGACACGAGCACCTCCCAGCCCTCCTGAGGGGGTGAGGACCTCAGTGAGCACCCTGAGCTGCTCCCACCTCCCCAAGGGAAGCTGCTGGGCTGGATCTGCTGCTGGGCTGGATCTGCTGCTCAGCTGTTGCTTGTTCAGGCGGATGGATGGATGGATGGATGGATGGATGGATGGATGGATGGATGGATGGGTTCATGCCCAAGGACAGCCCAGCAGGGGAAGGCAGGGCTGGGCCTCCTTTGGGCCTTTGCCCTCAGAGAGAACTGGACCCAGACTTGGTTGCAAACCACTTGTGTTTAAGCAGTGGGGGTGGGTTGCTGTTTCCCAGAACGTATTTCCTTTCCAAGCATGGCTGGCTGGGCCTGGCAGGGCCTGGCAGCTCCCGGGGTGCCCAGGCCCGCAGGGTGCCCTGCTGCCTGCCAGGCTGCCCTAGGAAACGCTTCAGCTCCGTGCCCTCGGCAGAGATGATCCCAGCATTGCTGTGGATCCATTCCCCCCGGGCAGAGCTGTGCTGCCAGGGTGGGATCCATTCCTGTGCTGCCAGGGTGGGATCCATTCCTGTGCTGCCAGTGCCCCCGCTGCCACCGTCGGTGCTGCCCTTGCTGAGGGGCTGGGTGCCAGGGAGCTCTGCTGGGGTCAGGTGTGCAGCTCTGAGGAGTTTGGGAGATGCTGGCAGTGTTACCCAGGTTTCAGAATGTGTTCTGTCAGGAGCCATGCCAGCTCAGCTGGGCTGGGCCAGGTGCCCCGGAGGGACGGGGTCTGTGTGCCCCACACACGCCTGGGGTGTAAATGATGAGCAGCAAAGCAGGAGATCAGCCCCATCACAGCAAGTCCTATTTCTTCCCTGCCTGGAGAATATTAATGTATAAATCAAAGGAATATACTTAAAAGTGTTTTAAATGAGCAGCCGTGTTAGGGAAAGGGGAGGGTTTGTCATTATGCAGTACAGGAGATGGAGGTGATCCTGACACAGAAGGGGGAATAGGGAGGAGAAGGTTGTGGCGGCCTCCCCTTTCCCGAAGGAAGAGCAGACTCTGGATGGCTGCTGCAGCCCCGAGCACACAGGGCAATGGGCCAGGCTGGCTTTGGCCCTGGCAGATGTGGTTACCCACCCAGCTGGGTTCCAAAGCGGTGTGAAATGGAGTAGTTATCAGTGGGGGGTTGTTAAAACCTGACATCATTCAACGTGAATCACTGTCGGGGTTGTTCTGCTCTCCGGGAAGGTCTCCCAGCCTGAAGGACCTGTAGCATCTGATTTACTGCTCTTGCTCTGAGGCAGAAGAGAGTTCAAAATGCAATTTCAGTGTTCACATAGGGGTTTGTTTCTCAGCCTGCTGTGGTTCTGGGACTCCTCACGGCAGTTCTGGGATGCGATGAGCTCGCTCCCTGCACCCCTTGGGTTCCCATTCCTGTGCCCGGAGCTGCTCCCTCCTTTTCCCAAGTTTGTGCCACTTTCCCCCCACCCCGGCTCCCCTTCAGTCCAGTGCAGGGAGGAGGAATTCCAAAATGTTGCCCCTCAAGGATCTCTGTTCATCCACTTTGCAGAAGATCAGCATTTCTGCCTTCACCATTTTCTCCGTACATGGAGAAGCTCCACTGCAAGCTCCTTCTAATCTCTCAGGTTTCAAAGCTAATGGCACCAGGCTAAAATTACCCCATTAAATATCAATTAACATAAATCATCACAAGATGCTGCTCAGATTAAATATGCTCCTACTGGGTCTTTCTGTCTGGAAATATAACTGAGTGAAGAAATGTTAAAATGAACTGACTTGAATGCTCCAAGGGGTTTTTTGGGTCTTGGCTGAGTTTGTGACTGTTTGCATTCAAATAAAATAACCCTCCACTGTTGCATGTTCTTGGGCATGGCTGTGGCCTGTTCCAGGGGATGGGTCAGACTAAAAACACAATTTAAAGGTAATAATTAATCCTGGGTCAGATTATTAAGCCACATTGGCTCTTTGTGTAGGAGAGCTGAGTGAGGTTTGGTGGAGTTTAGCTCACTGTGCAAATGGATGAAGCCTGACCCAGCCTTATCCTGAGTCAGTGCTCATATAAAAGGCTGAATTGAGGCTGTGTCATTTCTTAATTGACTGAATTAGGATTTGAATTTTTGCCATGTGGGCAAGTCCTGATGGTTTTGGTGACTCCAGGAGCACGACAGAAGAATTGTTGTTATGTTTGTGCATGTCTTTAATTTTGCAAAACAAGTTCTACTGTCTTAAAATGTGAAAGAAACTCGTGTTAGCAGGTGAAGGAGAGCAATGGAGGGAGAAATTAATGTGGTTTTTTTTGTTGTTCACTGGTGGCTGCTTCACCCATGTCTGGCAGCAGAAGCAACGATGAATACATGTCATGTTTTGCAGCTCATTTCTGGGTCACTTCTCCCATCCTGCTGGAAGTGACTAAGCAGAATTTAATCTGGTTTAACAGATATGCAAAGCAGGGATGCTGCTGTCCCTGGAGCAGGGCTGGGCACACATCCCAGCTCTGCTGGGCTGCTCCTTCTCCACGTGTGTGACCCAGGGGAGCCCAGGGCAGCTGCTGGAGGCTGGGGCAGCTCGGGGGAGGCAGCTGTGCTGGAACTGCAGGAACATCCTGTGGGAGTGTGGACACTGGGGGAGGTCTGGGCCGTAATCTTGTCAGAATTTATTGCCACGCTCATGGAATCAGGGAATGGTTTGGGAGGGACCTTAAAGCCCATCCAGTGCCACCCTGCCATGGCAGGGACACCTCCCACTGTCCCAGGGACACCTTCCCTTGTCCCAAGTGCTCCAGCCCCAGTGCCCAGCCTGGCCTTGGCACTGCCAGGGATCCAGGGCAGCCCCAGCTGCTCTGGGCACCTGTGCCAGGGCTGCTCACCCTCCCAGGGAACAATTCCTGCCCTCTGTACAGTGTCTGCTCAGGGAGCTTGGGATGCCCTGCTGTGCCATGGGCTCCTGGCACAGCCCTGGGCTGGCAGCGAGGCCCTGCTCACGTAGTCTGTGCTTTTTGGGGTGCTTTGTGTTCAGATAACAACCAGCAGCTGCAGTGCTGGGGGGGCCTCAGCCACATCTGCCCCTTGGCAGCAGCTCAGCCGGGCATGCCCATGGTGGGCACAAAGGCTGACTGACCCCACTGCCAGGCTGGGCACAAAGGCTGACTGACCCCACTGCCAGGCTGGGCACAAAGGCTGACTGACCCCACTGCCCCTGCTCTTGTGTCTGACTCATCTCTGAGTGACCTGGGCCAGGTTGGGCATTGTGAGCCCTGGGTATGCCATGGAAACACAGCTGGGACAGCATAACCAGTGCCAGTCTGGGGGCATTGTGAGTTCTGGGTATGCCATGGAAACAAACACAGCTGGGACAGGATAGCCAGTGCCAGGCTGGGCATTGTGAGCCCTGGCAGGCCATGGGGCTGGGACAGGATAGCCAGTGCCAGGCTGGCATTGTGAGCCCTGGCAGGCTGGGACAGGAGCAGGCCATGAGCTGCTGTTTGCACCCTGCCAGGAGCTCTGTGGCTCTGCAGCTGCCGGGGTACCTCAGCTAAAAGTCACACCTGAGAGAAACGTTAGTGAGTGATACAAAACAACACAAACCCCTAAATAAGGGAAGGCACACGTTGTTTTTACTGTCCATGCATTAATAATGCAGAGGACAGTAAATGGCTCTGAGGTTCAGGTGGCTCCAGTGACAGAAGCACAGACTTGGCACTGAGCAGGATGCAGACTCAGACTTCAGATTGCAAAAAGGAGGGGACTGGACCTCTGTGGCTGGAGTGTCCTCTGCCTGACTGACTATTGTGGGCTTTATCTTTGCATTAGCAGCTTGCTGTGACTGCAGCAAAGCTGCCTGGGGCAGTTCTGTCTGCAGTGAGGAGCAGGTCAGGTGTTCCCCAGCTGGCATCTGGATCAGCACTGCCTTGGCTCGGGGCAGTCCTGGGACAGGTACTGAGGGGGAGACGTTTGTAGGGTTGGGTTTCTCCTTGCCTGCAGTCAGTGAGCTGATAGCAGACTGATGTAAACACGGGTGAAAGCAGGAAATGTCAGAATCCTCTGCTGGCCTTGGGCTCCCTCCCTGCCTGGCTGCCCCAGTAGCAGAGCAGGCACAGTGGCAGTTGCAGAGCTGCACTTTTGGGGATAACAGCTGTTCTCTGGGGTTCTGAGTGAGGCACAGGAGGTTTGGGCTGGAATTAGAGCCCATCCATCCCAGCCCTGCCATGGCAGGGACACCTCCCACTGTCCCAGGTGCTCCAGCCCCAGTGCCCAGCCTGGCCTTGGGCACTGCCAGGGATCCAGGGCAGCCCCAGCTGCTCTGGGCACCTGTGCCAGGGCCTGTTCCACTATAACACACTTCTGATAGTTGCAGGTAACTGCAAAAGAAAATACAGGGAAGAATACAGAGCAGGTGAATGAGGACACATTGGAGATGATTCACTTCTTCAGGATCTTCAGTCAGAGGCCAGGGCTCATCCTGCTGTGGGCAGGCTGGATGAGAGAGAGCTGCTCTCATCTCCCTTAATTGTGTGGTGATGGTTTAGCTCATGGGTCAGTTGTTACAGGATCTGATATTTCTGGAGGTGATAATTCAGAAAATGAACTGAACCTTGCACCCGTGCCAGGCTCAGGTGGATCCAGGCTGGAGCTGGGAGCTTGGAGCAGCTTGCTGTGCAGCTTTAGTGGCTTTGGCTGTGTTTGCACACTCTCTGCTTTGCACATTAGCTCAGATAACCTCAGCTGCCACCTGGGCGTTTTGGGGATGGATTTTTGCCTGTTCCTGCTGTGGGAGGGGGGCAGTGCAGGTGCTGGCAGGTCCAGGCAGGCAGGAGGCTCCTGGTGTGATCACACCAGTGCACGGGGAGCTGTGGGGATGCAGCATTCCTCCTGCTGTTGTCCTGGAAAACAATTCTGCTTTATTTTTCCAAGGCAGAACTCACCACTCAGCTTCTGTTCGGGTCGTTTCACACTCAAACTCCTTTTATTTCAGAGAAGCTGTAACTTTTATGAACTTCTGTGGGTGATGTAGGATATTATCACAGCTCAGTTATTTTCTCTCCTCAGTTACGTGGGAAAGCAGGGTTCAGCTGCTTTGGTGATGCATCCCTGTTATTTTGTGGGTTGGGTTTTTTCCCAAATCCCATGAGATTTATGTTAAAAGACTTATTTGGTGAAATCTGCTGCATCACAGGCGTGATGCTGCTCAGCAGGTCAGGCTGGCTAAGTGTAGCATCTCCTGGAACTCGTTTCCTTTGCCCACGAACCCCTCCAGGTGTGTTTCCCTGCCCTGAGAGCTGTGTGGGCTCAGGCCACGCTCCTGCAGAGGTTTTTTGGGGTGGATTTCTGGTGCCTGATGCCATGTCACGGAGGCACAACTGGGGGCCTTGGCATCCCAGCTCTCCTCCACATCTGAGCGTTCCATTTCACAGGCATGTGAGATTAAGGCTGTCTCAGTAATACCCTCTAATTCTGCCTCATGATCGAGCTCATGCTCTGCTGTGATACAGATGCTGACTAATTTGCAATATTGTCTGAAGGAAAGATGAGGCAGAACAGGATCTGCAGGCATTCAGGAGCGTGCACACACTGATTTTATTTTGGTTCCCTCTTTCACAGTGGTGGAGATGACTTCAGAAAAAAACCCAAAAAACCAAGACATGTATTTTGCTTGCTGTAAATGTAAATATAAATCCTCATCAGCAACTGTGTAATCCGGCAATGATCTCTCTTAAATTGAAACAAATAATAAATTTTGTGAATAGAGCCGAGGATTGATGGTGTCATCCTTGCAGGCAGTTTAGATGTAAAGAGTTTTATATTGACTATGCAAATCAATGTTGAAATAACACCAGAAGGGAGCCAAAGATAAAAGAGCTGTTAAACCTTCCTGTGAATTCTTGCAAATCAGCTCCTGAGCCTGCAGCAGCTCCTCGTGCTCTCCACCTTGGAGGGCTGGCTCTGCACGGTGCCTTTCCCTCTGCTGAGGCTCTGGAGCAGCTCCCCGAGGGTGGAATATAGGTCAGTGCTGATTTATCCAGACGGTCCTGAAGGGCCTTCCCAGCTCCAGAGCAGAGCAGGGCCAGCGAGCTGTGCCCAGCCCCAGCCCTGCCTGCAGGCGAGGGACCCTCCCCTGTCAGCCTCCCCTCGCTGCTGTGCCCAGGAAACACCCAGGGCTCCAGCCCAGCCCAGCTTTCCCTGCCCCTGTGTCCCCAGGCCAGGCCAGGCTCTGACAGAAGGATTTCCTCATCCCCTGCGTGTGCAAGGAAAGGACCTGGGGGTCCTGGCTGCTGCCAAGGAGGCGGCAGTGCCCTGGCAGCCAGGGGACATCGCTGTCCTGGGGGGTTAGGGACAGCATCCAGGGAGGGACTGTCCCCCTCTGCTCTGCACTGGGGTGGCCTCAGCCCCAGTCCTGGGGCAGTTTTGTCTGAAAAAAGCCATTAAAGGCATTGGAGAGTAGCCAGAGGAAGCCACGGGCATGGGGAGGGGTCTGGAGGGGTCAGATGAGGGTGGCTGAGGGATCTGGCTGGAGAGAGGAGACTGAGGGGAGATTGATCAGGCTGCAGCTCCCACCTCTGCTCTGGGACAGGGACAGCACCCAGGGAACGGCTGGGGCCGGGCAGGTCAGGCTGGATTTTGGGGAAGGTTCATCCCCAGAGGGTGCTGGCACTGCCCAGGGCATGGGCACAGCCCCAGAGCTCCAGGAGCTTTGGGCAGCGCTCCAGGGATGCCCAGGGTGGGGTTTGGGGTGTGTGCAGGGCAGGGGCCGGGCTGGGTGGTCCTGGGGGTCCCTTCCCACCAAGGATGTTCCAGGGTTCCAAGAGTAACTGGTGCAGGCTTTGCTTTGCACATCCGTGGTTGACTTGGGATCCAGCCCTCGCCTGCTGCATCTGTTCATGTGGCTCAGCCTAAAAACCCACTCAGTTTTGTTTAAAATCCTGCTTTTGGTTCAAAAGCAAACGATACAGCATGAAATGCACATGTGGGTTGGTCCCCTGATGATCCTTCAAGTAAATCAATCAGAAAAATAAGGAACAAAACTTGAAAAGACCCTTAAAACCTCTACATCCCTGAGCACATTCTAATGAGTCTTGAGCACAAACAACAGAAACCCGGCTCCACCCTCTGCTCCCTTTACAAGAAAAGCAACGTCAAAGCAGAGGAGAGCTTGTCCCTGTAATTACGGCGGCAGTGTGGAGGCTGGGGCTGCGTTCGGGAGCTGCAGCCTCGGAGGTTTGTGTGCCGGGCTGCTGTGTTCCTGAGCTGCTGAGTCCCGAGGTAGAGCAGGGGAGGGATGGCTTTGGAGCAAGGATTTGTCTTTCCCTTCCCTGCCGGCCCGCTGTAGCTGAGGGCACCGCTGGCAGGAGCATCCTCCCGTGAGCTGTTCCTTGGGGCAGTGCTGGAAATGAAATCCGGGGGGAATGCTGGAAATGAAATCCGGGGGGAATGCTGGAAATGAAATCCGGGGGGAATGCTGCAAATGGCAGCCCTCCTGAGTGCCAGTGTGGGGGTGACTGCCCTCCCAGCGCTGGGGAGGGCGCTCATGCCAGGGACCCTTCTGGCTGGGCTCAGCATCATCAGGGGATGCCTGCTGGGTGCTCAGGGGATGCCTGCTGAGTCCTCAGCCTGCTGCCTGCTGTGGAGTCCGGGGCAGTGAGTAGCAGATCCCCAGGGATCTGTTGGATCCCATGGGGTGGAGCCCCCATTCCTGGAGGATTTCGAAGCCCTTGGGGACATGGGGCAGTGGTGGCCTTGGCAGGGCTGGGGTAGTAACTGTACTCTGTGACCTGAAAGGACTTTTATAGCCTCAAAGATTCCATGGTGCTGGAATAAAAGATGGTTTACCCCGGTGCAGCAGGAGGGGGTTGTGAGCTCAGTGCCAGGAGCACATCTGCCTCCTGCACGGCCCTGGCCCTCCTTGATGAGGAAGCAGGGAGGGATTTTGCATCCCCGGTGCTGGAGCAGCCTCTGGCTTTGATGCCTGAGTTGATTTGGGATGGCCAAATTCGTGTGGAGTTCCTGTGGGTGCCTCCTGGTGGGAGGGCAGGACTCAAAGCTGGGGCTGTGTGTGCCAGGCTGGCCCTGGGTCATCAGGGGCTGTCCATGGGCACAGGAGTTGGTGACAAACCCTGGAGGACCAGCTGAGCTGGGAGGCACCTCTGACCCCCAGGCCTGGCCTTGCCACCCATCGTGCACTGGCACAGAGGGAATCCTGGAGCAGCAGGCAGGATTATTTGTGGAGTTAGCTGCTGCTCGGAGTAAATAACTTCTGAAATCTGGCCTGATGTTATCAGAGAGGATATTCCCCAGTGGTATTTATAGATTGCAGTATTATCTGAGCAAACGTGTCGTCTGCACCCCGCTCCCACCATGAGCCTCTGGCCCTGGAAGCAGGCCAAGTACCAGGCAGAAAATTCCCAGGTAAATGAGGATTTGCTAATGGAGGTGTGGGTTTTCAATAGGTGGGTTTTGTGTGTTGGAAATGCGTGGCTAATGCTGGCATTGAAGTGACCCCCAGGGAGAAAAAGCTGATTTTAATGGGACAGAAATTACACGGTGAAACCTTTTTCTTGCCACATTTGTGCAGTGCCCAGCAGCAGGATTCCTCTCATTTTGGTGTTCGTGGCCCTGCCCTCCTCTTCCTCGTGTGGAGAGCTCTTAACTGAAGCACAAGTGCCAGCACAGGGGTGGGTCCCTCTCCCCAGAGTGAATAAATCAGGTGTTAGATCTTTGTTTCTCAGATGTTTTCACTAAAGGCGCCTAATTAATCAGCCCAGCAGAATGACTGAAAGGCAATTTCCCAAGCTGGATAACTGAATTTCCGTGGCACAGGCCTCCAAAGGCAAATGCTGACAAACCTGGTGACTTTAAGTGAGACTGTCACACCAAGCACGGTGATATTTTAGCCTTAGTCCCTCTCCTGCCTGCGGAATAGAGATGCTCGTGCATCCTCATCCATCAGCTGACAGCCTCCTGCTTCCAGGAACGGCGATGATTTGACATCAGACCACTTAAATTTCCTTAGTGGCTGGGCTGGGAGCCTCTCACATTTTTCACCACTCTCCTGCGTCTTTCTCACTTTTTTTTTTCCCTCGACGAGGCTGGTGCTGGATCTCAGTGCAGTGATAAACGTGCTCCAGGCTGGACATCACACAGGAGAAAGCATGCACTGCTGTTCCTGAATGGGGGGTGGGTGCAGGAGAAGAGGGAGCTGCCAGCAGGAGTTGGGAATGACTTTCCAGTAATCAGGGAATGACCCAGCTGGGAAGGTCTGGGGTCTCTGTTCGGGATTGCTCAGGGATTTATCCATCCCAGTCCCAAAGCCTGCCGAGGATGGGGCCTGGAGAAAAGGTTTGCCTTGGTGGCTCTGTGGCTCTGCCCATGAACTGAGCCCCATGCAGCATTTCTGGGGCGTGCTCTGGTGTGGAGCTGCTGCCTCTGGAGAGCTCAGGGAAGGGTTCTTTGGGGCTGAGGTGGAGTTTGGAATCGAGCCTTTGGGTTTGGGCAGGTTCTCTGCTGAGCCCCTCAGTGTGCCAGCACCAGGGGACAGAAGGGCTGCAGGGCCACCAGGCCACCCCGAGAGAGCTGGGAAAGGAGGCTGGCAGTGAAACGCTTCCTGGCAAAGGGCTGAGCTGGGGCAACGCTGGATGGCTGCGGGAGACATAAAACTTAATGGAAAGTAATTTGGCAACTTCATCTGCAGCTTGGCAGGGACCCAAGTGGATCATAATTGGATTTCAGCTGCTTTTGTGTACTCAGTCATTGAGATACCCTGCAGAAAGTCACCCCTGGCTGCCAGGGGGGAGCAGCTCGTGTGTGGGGCTGGGGGCTGTGGGGCCGGCCCCTGGAGCAGCGAGCAGGGGAACAAACGAAGGCTGGTGGAACATGCAGTGGTGTGGGTATAAATCCTGCTTTGCAGGGGTGTTGGGCTTCCTGCCATGCCCTGTGGTGGGAGCTGGGGCAGTGGGGGTGGCTCTGCTCCCCTGAGCTGTCTGTAGCAGGGTTTGGGTTTGGCAGAGCCCCGGGCTGGTGCCAGGGCACAGCTCCTCTGAGTGCTGTCCCCGTGAGGATAAAGACAGGTCTGACCCAGCACTGGCCACTTCTGCACAGAACACAAAGTAAATCAAGCTCCCAGCCGTGTCCAGCCTTGGGAATGCTCTAAGCTCTCTCACAGTGTAATTAAATTCCGAGTGAATTGTCTGCCCTTGCTTTGAGCTCGTGTCAGCATCCCTACCCCAGGGCTCGGTGCCACAGCCCTGCCTTCGTGGTGCTGTTACATTTCCCCAGGGAGGGAGATGGCCTGGTCAGGGTGTGCTGAGGACGTGACCATCACCAGTGGTGGCCATCCCTTGTGTTGAGGTGCTCCTCTTGCCTGTTCAGAAACACCAGCGTGGGGCACTGGCAGGGAAGGAAAATACTAATTTTCAATATAATTTTGTCTTTAAAGGTATTTCTCAGGCACTGTTGTAATTAAGGCTCTTCCCAGGTAATTTCAGGAGGCTCTTTACCATGTGTGGGCAGTTTATGTCTGGATTTCTTTTCCTTGTGTAATTGTTCAGTCGAGTGAGTCCCCTGTGTGTAGCCTGAAGAATCCAGCTAAATAAATAAATGGATGGAGACGACTGTTCAGCTGCTAACACAGGTTTACTGAGTCGGATTTAATTTAGAGATTGGGGAGGAATTCCTGAGGGAGGCAGGCCCTGGCACAGGGTGCCCAGAGCAGCTGGGGCTGGCCCTGGATCCCTGGCAGTGCCCAGGGCCAGGCTGGGCACTGGGGCTGGAGCACCTGGGGCAGTTGCACAGACACACTCCACACATTGCTGGGGCCTCCTAGCACAGCACCCCAGACAAATGGCTCCGAGAGGCTCTGGTGCTCCTAATTGTTTATGAGATGTTTTATGGAGCCCTCTGCCTGCCCAATCTAATGTCATTGGCGAGATAAGAAGGAAGGAAATATTAAGAAATAGGCTCTCCCTGCTCCTAATGCGCCTCTCGGTGCTTTATGTGCCTCTCTCTCTCCTGATTTCCTTGGCATCAAATTGCCCTTCGCCGAGCTGAGTGATGCTGGGTGCTGAGGGAAATGTGGCTGTGGAGAGGGAAAATAAAGTGTCAGGAGTGAAATAGTGTCCTCATGATAATGGATTATCTAATTAGTGGAACTGGCTGCAAACCTGCCTGTCTGGGCTCCCGAGGAGCCTCCCTTCACTCACCCTTACCTGGGAGTGCAGTCACTGAATGGAGATCCAGCAGCTCAGGAGGGATCAGGCTCCCCTCACTCACCCTTAACCTGAGAGTGCAGTCACTGAATGGAGATCCAGCAGCTCAGGAGGGATCAGGCTCCCCTCACTCACCCTTATCTGGGAGTGGAGTCACTGAATGGAGCCCTGGCAGGGATCAGGCTCCTTTGGGCTGTGCAGCCCAGCCCTGGCAGGGATCAGGCTCCTTTGGGCTGTGCAGCCCAGCCCTGGCAGGGATCAGGCTCCTTTGGGATGCCCAGCCCTGGCAGGGATCAGGCTCCCCTGAGCTGTGCAGCCCATCCCTGGCAGCTGTGCCCCCACTCTGGGCACTGCAAGGGCTCTGCCTCCCCCTGGACTTGGGAGGGGGGGCGTGTGCAGCTCAGGGACTGATCACTGCAGCTGGTTAATGACCAGGGCTGGCTAATGAGCATTGCCGGGGCAGCAGCAGAGGGTGAGGGCTCCCTGCAGCACTGCCAGGGGCCCTGCTGGCCCCGGCAGCCAGGATCATGCCCGGATCATGCCAGGCTGCTCAGCCAGCTGCTGTGACTCTGTTGAGCAGGTTCCACCTTCTGAAGCGAGGCACAGGGACAGTGGCACTGCCTTTCTCAGTGGGCTGGAGATTAAACCTTTCTGGAAGACCTGAGGCAGCTCTTGCAGAATGCAGGGCAGGGAAAAGCTCCCTGTAAGGAGCTTAGGCTGTAATTCCAGCCGGGGCTGATAAGGGAAGCAGTGATCAAAGCACCACCACTCTTTCAGGCCTGTGTTTACCAAGCTCCTCTGGCACCAGGCACAGCTTCCCCTGTATCTTGGATTCCTGTGGAATGACCAAAAAAAGCAGGATTCACCCTTTAATTGTGAGGGTTTAGTGCCCCCCACACCATCAGTGGAAATTCAGATTTCAGAGAGGTTCTTGTCCATCCCAAAAAGGTTTTCAGTGCCCTTCAATGCAGCCACAGCAGCTGTGGGGGCATCCTGGCACACCAAGGAGGGGCGAGTGAGGCTCCAGCGCTCCTCTGGCTTGGAGCCAACACAAACAATCCAGCAATTCCTGTAAACTGCTTAAATCCATTTCTCCAGGCAACAGAGGGAGCATAATCATTCAGATTAAACTGTTTCCTTCTCTCTTGCAGTCATTAGTGGCAGTGCTACATTGCCAAGGTTAAGTAGAGAAAAAGAAATAAATTTAGTTGTCGAAACTCCTGCAGAGTGAGCGCACTTATTTTTGCATCTTTTATAGCTAAATCCTGGCATCCTAAATCTCTTTCATTAAGAGAATACTGATCATCCATGTAGATTATCATTGCTTTGTTGGCTATAAAGCCTGTGAAAGTTTTGGAGGCAGCAATAGAAATACAGTCTCTGATGTGCTAAAAATAAAGCTGTGAGAGCGTTTGACATCAGTGTTTGAGGTGTTGGTCCTGCAGCCCCGGAGCTGCTGGGACTCAGCTCTGGCAGCAGCACAAGTACCCTGGAGTCACAGCAATTGCTGTGAGGAAAAGCAGCCAAGAGCTCTGGTCAGATGTTGCTGCCAATATTATTTTTATAGATGGAGAAAAAAGAAATCCGTTACACTTAAAAATGAGGGGGAAGTCAGGTGGAGCAGGGCACAAAGCGAGAGTGCAGCTCTTGCAGGCAGGGTTTGTGAGGAAGGCTGTTTGTGATCCAAAATCAAAAAGAATAAGGAGCCATTCTTCCTTTGAACCGAGGAGCTGCATGGGAGTCAATGAACATCAGAAATCATTGTGCTCTCCCTGCTGCTCTGCTCCTGGAGCGCTGCTGATGAATGGGAGATTATTTTTTGGCCATCCCGAGTTTCTGGCTCTGTGGAATCCATACTGATGATGGAGTGCCACATAACTCTGCCCGCCTCGAGCGCTTGAGGCAACAGCTGTAGATTCACCCAATCCATCAGTGCTGGGAGGGCCGGGGCTGCTCAGCCAGCCCTGGCTGCTGGGTGCCCCGTACCTCCCTCCTGGCCCTGGGGCTCCCAGTCCCTGCCAGCCCTGGGCTGCTGGGTGCCCCGTACCTCCCTCCTGAGCATGGGGCTCCCATGCCAGTCCCTGCCAGCCCTGGCTGCTGGGTGCCCCGTACCTCCCTCCTGGCCCTGGGGCTCCCAGTCCCTGCCAGCCCTGGGCTGCTGGGTGCCCCGTACCTCCCTCCTGGCCCTGGGGCTCCCATGCCAGTCCCTGCCAGCCCTGGGCTGCTGTGTTTTGTTTTAGAGGGCCCCTCTGTGTGCTCAGGTCAGCCCAGAGCTGGCAGGGGTGTGTTTGACTTTGGGAGAGGTGTCTGCCTGTCCCCAGCTGAGCTGCTCACTCCAGCTCTGCATATCCCCTGCCATCCTCCCTCCCTGCAGGGCTCTGAAGCCAGGCTGCTTCTGCTGCTTCTGCTGCTTCTGTTGCCCTGTTCAGCCCGGCTGCTGTGGCTGGAGGATGGAAATGTTCCCAGCTCTAGTGCTGGTGACTTCTCAAGTCACATTTCCATGCAAAGCAGCACAGCCAGAGAGGCTTTTGAAGGCCAGGCCGTGGCCGTGAGCTCTGCCACCATCCCAGGAGTCTCTCAAGGCCCCTGGGCTGCTCTCTGAGGAGCAGCAGTGTTTGCTGAGCCTCAGCTCAGCAGGTGAAGCTCTCTGCACAGTTTCCCTCTGGATGCTGTGGCTTTTGGTGCGTGTGGAAGTTGTTCCCTCAGTCTGGGGGAGCTGCCCTGCCTCAGTCTGGGGGCAGGATTGTGTCCCTGGGTGTCTCCTACCACTGCAGCTCTTTAGAGTTGGCAGAGCACTCGGAGGTGCCTCTGCTGGAGAGACTATTAGATCTAAAATGCATTATTGCTCGCTTCTGTAACCAACACAAATCCAAAGTGCTGCTTTGGCAGGAAGAGCACTTGGAAATATTAGATTTATTGAGAATTGTGTCCTCCCAGTCAGTCAGTTGTAGCAATGAAGTCTGTTTGCATTATCCTTCCTGCGGGCTGAGTGCTAAATGGGGCTGAGCTGCCTGGAACAGCAATTCCCTGGTGGCAGGAGCCTGGCCGGGCAGCTCTGAGGAAAGCTTCTGTTGTTGTAGCTGATGATAAACCAAATTCAGGAGCTCTGTCCAGCACTGAGATTTCTCTTCCTGTCCCTCCTCCTTCTGCCTTTTGCTGCTTGCTGTGCCTCCAGTCAGCCTCGCTGGATAAATCTGATTTTTCCAAAGGGGAATTGCAGTCTGCTCAGGGCGGCAGCCAGGGATGGGTGGTTGGGTCCTACAGCTGGCTTTGGATCCTGGGAGCAATTCTAACACGTGGAGCAATTTTGCTGTGATGCTGCCAGGATTTTGTGAGCAGGATTTAAGACAAGCAATTTTAATTTCAGTCAGGAAGTTTATCATTTCCATACTGTGCTGGAGTTACATCTAAGAGTCGTGGTATCAGATGCACAAAGCACTCGTGTACTGCATTCATCAGATTTCAGAGCAGACATCATTCAGACTATCCGGTCTGGAAAGATAATTTTTGAGAAGAACTTTATTGATTTAGAGTAACATTACGGAAAAGTGACTCGTCTCTTTCCAGAGTGACTTACACTCTAACTGACTCCAGCACTGGGTACTCCACAATCTCTTCTTTCCCCATGGAATCAGAGACTGGGAGATGAGGAGAGCTGGGGAGAGAGCTGTGCCTGTGCTCCAGGAGCCCTGCAGGATCAGGAGAGGTGGGAGAGAGCTCTGCCTGTGCCCCAGGAGCCCTGCAGGGTCAGGAGAGGTGGGAGAGAGCTCTGCCTGTGCCCAGGAGCCCTGCAGGATCAGGAGAGGTGGGAGAGAGCTCTGCCTGTGCCCCAGGAGCCCTGCAGGATCAGGAGAGCTGGGAGAGAGCTCTGCCTGTGCCCAGGAGCCCTGCAGGGTCAGGAGAGGTGGGAGAGAGCTCTGCCTGTGCCCCAGGAGCCATGCAGGGATCAGGAGAGCTGGGAGAGAGCTGTGCCTGTGCCCAGGAGCCCTGCAGGGTCAGGAGAGGTGGGAGAGAGCTGTGCCTGTGCCCAGGAGCCCTGCAGGGTCAGGAGAGCTGGGAGAGAGCTCTGCCTGTGCCCCAGGAGCCCTGCAGGATCAGGAGAGCTGGGAGAGAGCTCTGCCTGTGCCCCAGGAGCCCTGCAGGATCAGGAGAGCTCTGCCTGTGCCCCAGGAGCCCTGCAGGATCAGGAGAGCTGGGAGAGAGCTCTGCCTGTGCCCCTGGAGCCCTGCAGGGTCAGGAGAGCTCTGCCTGTGCCCCAGGAGCCCTGCAGGGTCAGGAGAGCTCTGCCTGTGCCCCTGGAGCCCTGCAGGATCAGGAGAGCTGGGAGAGAGCTGTGCCTGTCTCCCAGTAGCCCTGCAGGTATCAGGCCACGTTAATTCAGTTCTGGTCAGTGAGGAGAGCAGGGGGCTGCTGCTCCTGGCTTGGGGCTGGCTCTGGGGGGCTGGGGGCTGCAGGCAGGGCAGAGCTCTTGTGTAACTCGTTCTGAGCTGTCACAGGTCCGTGTGTCAGCCCTGCTCGTTCTCAGGGCTCCTGCTTCCCACGGGGCATTCACATGCCCAGGGCTTTGGGCTGCCTGGAGCACCCCTGCCCTGAGCCCCTGGGCTGGGCTGGGCACGGCTGCTCTGCTCCTTGCAGTGTGCAGCCAGGGGCTGGGGGGCAGAGCGAGCTGGCTCAGGCTGCTTTGGGCAGCACTGCTCACACACACACACACTTTCACCCCTGGCGTGTGTGAGGCTGCAGAGCTGCCCCAGGGCTCCCTCAGCCCCTCCTGGCTCCTGTGAAGTGCTGTTGCTCCTCTGTGCCCAGCTGTGCTGGCTCCTCTGAAAGCCACCAGGGCTGCAGCTCCAGGTGTCCCCGTGTCCCCAGCACCCACAGGGCACGAGGAGGGCTGTGGGACACCAGCTGGGGGCAAAAACCTCCTGGGAAACTGCAGGAGTCACTCCAAGCTGTGCCCAGGGGCGGCAGAGGGATGGGTATATTCTGGGGCAGTCACTGAAGCTCCTCCTGCTGGGGCTGTCAGTGGCTTTCACGTCACTCCTCTCGTGTTCCTGCTGGGTGCCTGTCCTATATTTCTGTGTGCCTTGTCTGGCAGTGAACTCCTGCTCAGCATGGCCATGAGTGTGAGGAGCTTGCTGCTGGAGGGTGCCCATCTCCCTGGGGTGCCCCAGGAAGGGCTGGGGTGGCACTCGGGGCTCTGGGCTGGGGACAGGGTGGCATTTGCTGGCTTTGCCAGATGAACTGACCCCGTGGCTCTGTTCTGGGCTGGCAAAACCCATGGTCACTGTGGCTGAGCAGGACAGGCAGGGCTGGAGCCTGGCTCAGTCTCAGGAGCCCCTTGACGACTCTGGGATTTCTGTGTTTATTGGCTTCGGTGAGAGCAGAGCACACCTGCTCTGCTCATGTAGATTTGATTTACTGATGTCATTTCCACATCTGGTAGAGACCTTCCACCCTGGTGCCCATCCTGCTCTGGCCCCCAGGACTTGTGGCAGCTCCTTCTGCTAAAGCTGTGCTGAAGGAGTAAAATGAAATTTACTGCACATTTAATTGGAATTTCACTGCTCCTGTCCACCTGATAATGAATTGGTTTTCAGCACAGGGACAAACAAAAATTAGAAGAGATTCCCTTGCAGAAAGCAGTTATTGCTGGGGGTAATTCCGGGCTGTATGTCCAGCTAATGGAGCTGGAGCTGTGCTGGGGCTCACAGCTTCAGAGAAATGTTTTGCACACTCAGGGAAATTTCTGAACTTAACGGCTCCTGGGGTTTGAGCCAGAAAATCGTGGTCAGTGCCTGGAGGAGCCAGGGGAGCTGTGGTGTGCAGACACTGAATCCAGAGGCTGAACATCCCAGCAACATCTGGAATGGATGTTGGGTGATATGAATGGGGATCCCAGATCCCCAGCTTGGCAGTGCCAGCGTGTCTCTGCAGCAATGACCTGACTGACTCACAGCTTGTGGGGGCTCCTTTGCTGCTGGCCCCTGTCCCCGGGGGCACAGGGACATCCTGGGTGCTCCTGTGCTCCCTGTGTTGAATGGATGGAGCCACAGCAAAGGCAGGGCCTGGCCAGTGACATCTGAGGCACTTCAGACCCTTTAGAGTGTGGGTGTCTGTGTGGTGGCACTGCTGCACAGCCTGGGAGTCCCCTCCCAGCAGCAAGGGTGGTAACTTCATGTGCTACTGACAACTCAATTATTTGTAATTTTGTAACCACTCCTCTGGTTCTGTGAGAGAAATTTTTCAGGCTAAGCCGGTAGCTTTTCATCATCTTTCCTGAAATTTAGATCCTCTCTAGTTGCAAAACAAGGGAAGGAGTCATTATGATCGAGTCAGGGGTTAGATTTGTTTATCCCTGTGTGAATTATATCAGGCAAATGTCTCTTGGCAAGCAGCTGACCAGCAATAACCCAGAGCAGGAGGAAATCTCTTGGGATTATTTTGACAGAGCAGAGTTGGGAAGTGCTTTCCTTCTGTGCCTGATGCTGAGCTCCTTTCAGGTGCTCAGTGGTGGGGTCAGCCTGGAGCTGGAGGAGATGCTCTGTGTGGGCCCTGGGGCTTCCCAGGGGGAGCTTTGTGGGATCTCACAGCTGCACATTGTCCCTGGAACGTGGGACAGGCACGGAGTGTCACTGAGGCCAGCACAGAGCCACTGGCACCTGCAGACGGTGAATTTCTGCCTCTGCCTTCCCTTCTCATCCATCTGAGCAACAGGACAATCGGTGTCAGGACAGCTCAGCTCCACGGAGTGAAATCCCATTTGCTCTGGCAGCCTGGGGAGCTGGGTGTGTGTCAGAGCTGGCAGAGGGGTGAGCTGGGCTCGGGGCTGGGTGCTGAGATCACTCCATCGCAGGCACCGGCTGCAGCTTGAAAAACTCACACCCATCGTGCCCTGTGACTCATCAATTTAAATCAATTTCCAGAGGAACATCTATGAGAATTAAAGGATTATAAAAATGAATGAGTAATTTTTCTCAACCTTTTGTTGGTGTGACTGGAAAAGGGGGATGATTTACTCCCTGGCAATCTGTAATTCTGCAGGTTAATAGGCTGGGTGAAATCCTTCATATTTATGACAAGGGATTACAGGACTCTGCAGTGAATTAGCACAAACCCCAAATGAATCTATGGCAGCGCAGATGAGGATTTATAAGGATCTGATCAAGGAATTTTCTGCCGAGCTCTGCAATGACGCACTTGAGTTTGTGCCTGTTCCCCAAACTTCTGTTCAGAATAATGCTGATATCAATGAAGTGGCAGTTGTTGTATTCACAGCAAGGGCGTGCAAACACTGAGAGAGGGGCAGTAAATTCATAAAACCCATGCATTAATTAGGGCCAGCTTTAACTGTTGTTGTTTGCTAGGCAGACTCAGAGGAGGCAGAGTTGGGGAAGAGGGAGCTGTCACCAAGAGTTAATTGTGCACCGTGGCAGAGGAGAGCACGAGGGCAGGCCAAGGCAGGCTTTGGTCTGTGATTAACAACATGAAGGCGTTTGGGGAAATTAGCAGGTGTCCAAGAAGGGAAATAAACAAAAAGCAGAGGGGAGCAAAGCCAGGCTGCTCCGGGGGATCCACAGAGCTGATGTGCTGCCTGTCCCAAAGAGGGTGAACCAAAGTGACCAAAGCTGGCCAGGGCAGTGGATGGAGGGAGCTGAGCAGGAGCCTGGCAGGGGCATTCACAGTCCTGTGAGGGGAACAGAGCGGTGAGAGAGAAGAGAAACTGCCCGTGAATTATTGGTTGGAGAAGACAAAACGTTGGATGGGTTTGTGTGTGCAAATGAGCTGCACTGCTGGGAGGGGATGGAGCCCCAGCCCTCCCTGCAGCTCCCTGGGTTTGGCTGGGCAGGGCACAGGGGGCACCTGGCACCTGTGCAGGGCCTGCTGGAGGGGATCTGCTGCTGGAGCTGGGCTGGGGAGAGCACCCACAGACACTGGGCTGTGCAGAGATATCCAGTCCTGGGGTGGATTGGGCTGGAGGGACCTCAAATCCCACCCAGTGCCACCCAGCCATGGCAGGGACACTCCCACTGTGCCAGGCTGCTCCAGCCCCAGTGTCCAGCCTGGCCTTGGGCACGGCCAGGGATCCAGGGGCAGCCACAGCTGCTCTGGGCACCTGTGCCAGGGCTGCCCCCCCTGCCAGCCAGGAATTCCTGCCCAGTATCCCAGTGTCTCCTCAGAAATGTGCCTGTGGTTCCTGTGCACGTGGCCTGCGAAGGGTAATTTAATTTTCTAGCTGTAGAACATGGAGGATGGAGAGTCCCTTCATAAAATAACAATGGTTCTGGAAAGCAATTAGAGAATTTGCTGATGTCTTAAACTGCAGCAGCACAATTTAAGTTTTTTTATGAGTTGTAGGAGAAAGGAAAACAGATTAAATTGTACACTGCTCATATTTAATTTGGGACCCTTTAGCTTTAGTTACAATGCACTCAGCTTATTTTGTAGCTTCATTGCCATCTCTGTCATTGGGGGACAGATGAGCAGAATGCAGAAAGCTTTCAGTGCTGGGAGGAGTACAGCAAACGCCACTTAGCTGGTTCAGGTTTGCTCAGAAATCGTTTGCAGCAATTTTCCAGGACGGGGCAATCTCCTGAAGAGAATTTGCTGTGTCTCACACACACTTTGTGAGGACACGGGGAGGAGGTGGTGGCTGCTTGGGGTTTGAACACAGAGTAAATGCAGGGAGCATTGGAATACAGGGAGAATTTAGGTGGGATCGAGGGGAGGATTGCTTCCCTGAGAGGAGGGGAGGCCCTGGCTCCCTGACTGACCCCTTTCTCACCTGATGGAGAGGAGGGAGCAGCACCTGCCTCATCCCTGTGGGGAGCTGCAGCCGCCTGGCTGATAAGGAAAAGCTTTTCCCACCTGCAGCCGGGCTTGGCAGCTCGGGGGTGTCAGACCTGGCCCCAGAGGGAGGGGAAGGGCTGGGGAGGGAATTGCTGGGGCTGAGGCAGAGCAGGAGCAGGGTGCATCCTGGCCAGGCCCTGCACAGCTGGGCTGGGCTTTGCTCTTGGTGTCCAGGTAAAGATGGGAGGGCAGGTCCTTGGGCCGGCCTGCAGTGATGGATAGTGGTGGAAAACTCTGCTGGCTTAGGCCAGGTGTGAGCACTCCTCTTTCTGCTGGATAAAACACCTCATTCCAGCTGCTTCTTACTGCTTTTTATGGAAAAAAGTGCAGGAATGTTGTGCATTCCCAGAGCAAGCAGCACCCTCACGCTGCCCCTCTGGGTTTGGGTGGTAGGAGAGGAGCTGAGGCCTGAGGGGACAGAGCCACGTCCCTGCAGTCCCCAGCTGAGCCCAGGGAGGGGATCCCAGCCGTCCCTGGGGCAGGGAGAGCTCCTACAGGGACACTTCCATGCTGTCACCATGGCTGTCACCGAGGTTTCCTCCCTGCAGGGCACAGAGGGCTCTGCCTGTGGGGTTTGTTCTGTCACACACCTGCAGAGTCCCCCCGACCCTGCACACTGCCTCCCCTCTCACTGCCACCATGGTGTCTTTCCTTGCAGTGCTAGTTGGGAGTTCAGGATTTGCTGAGCCAAGCTCAGCTCGGGGGTTTTGTAAGGAAATTCAGATTTCTGCAGAAGCTGTGGCTGCCCTGGGTCCCTGGCAGTGCCCAAGGCCAGGCTGGACATTGGGGCTGGAGCAGCTGGGACAGTGGGAGGTGTCCCTGCCATGGCAGGGTGGGATGGGATGAACTTTGGGCTCCCTTCCCCCCCAAATCAGTTCCTCCATGGCAGGAGGCTCAGGGTCCTCAGAGGGACACCAGAACCTGCACCCACAGCACCAAGTTACTTCCTCCAGTAAAATCCAGGTGCTCGGGCACTTCCCACTGCTCTAGCCACAGAACAAGTCTGCTGTTGGATTCCTGTCGTTGTTTTGGGGTTTGTGACCTGATTTGCTTGTCAGCATCCCCAGCCTGGAGCTGCCAGGCCCTGCCAAGGCTTTTAGCTGAAATGAAGTCTAAGGCATTTCATCACCTCTGGACTCTCCCAAATTGATGGAGCATCACTTTCTATCCCGCTGGATGTTCCTGGAGGCTTTAGGATGGTGCAGAGTGCAGTTAATGCTTCCCCAGGCCGGGCAGAGTGGGCTCCTAATCAGCAGAGGGACCCTCAGGGCTGAGGCTGGCTCTGCAGCAGGATGCTCACTTGAGGGGAAGGCAGAAAGCTCTTGTACATCCATTGTGTGAGCTGCCATCCATTAGAAGAATGGGAGGTAATAAAACACCAGTGGTAATCACTGCGTGTAAATTCCCTGCCTTAATTCCGTGCATAATGGGCAATAGCAGGCAGTGCCAATTATCCTGTGTTCTCTGTTTGCAGAGGTAGCACTAAAGATAATGGTCCTCATTGCTAGTTCTGGTATCTCGAAAAAGAAACAGTTAATTAACCCCATAAAGCCATTAGGAGATCATTCTTGGTGCTTTAGAGACATCTGGGCTCTGGGAGGGAGACTTCTGGCAGTAAAGGCAGGGAGATGAGCTCCAGGTTGCTCAGAGGATGTGGATTCACGAGGACAAATGGCAAATAACAGATAAATAACGTGTTAATGATCAGCATTAAGGGAAGGGAGCTCTGGGAAGGTGCAGATGTGACCGAGAATCTCAAGAAGTGGAACTTCCCCTGCTGTGACACCGGGTCTGTGCTGCAGTATTGCTGGGAAACAGGATTTCCATGCAAGTTGGTGCCCCTTTGGAAAAACATTGCTCTGGCAGGAAACCATCGTGGAGCCAGCAGGAATGGCAGCAGCTCTGGATGCTGGGTGGGTTTGCAGTGTGGGGTGGGAAGGCTCCCTGTGCCTCTTCACTCCCTGCAGAGCATTGTCTGTCCTGGGAGCTGCAGTGCTGCACGAACAGGGGCTTGGCCTCGAGGTTAATTCACACCGGGCAGCCAGACAGGATCTCAGTTATTTCTTTTTGCTGAGGGATAAAACTGCCCAGAAAGTGTCTCTGCCAGAGCAGGGCAAGGCAAGCTGTGCAGTAGCACTGGGCAGTGCTCAGAAAACAGAGCACACCTGGTGTTTGCTCTGGATTTACTCCCAGCTCTGCCACGGCACTTGCAGCACCCCAGGGTGGGCCTGCGCTCCCAGACAGGTGCCCTGGATTGTCGCCCTGATTTTTTAAGATTTTCTAAGCCTTCTGATGTTTGCATTCTTGTATCAAACTTTCTCACACACTTTCTGTAAACAACTTATTGTTTTGCATTCTTTTATGGAGGAGGAGAAACTCGATGGACTGTTGGTTTGTCCAGTGTCCCTGGAGAGGTGGCACTGCCACCCTCCAATCCTCTGTCACCTTTGGAAATCTATAAATGTAGGAGCCAGAAAATGAACTCTCTCTTTTTCCTGCCCTGAGAGCAACAGTGTGTCTGCATCGTGTTGTCTTGTGTCCTATAGTGACACTGGATCTCTCTGCATCTGCCACAAAGGTTGGGCTGATGATCTTGGAGATCTTTTCCCACTGAAATTATTCCATGAGAGCACCCTCAGCCCATGCTGTGATCCCATTAAGTTCCTCTCCATGGGCAGTGAGGCTTTGAGATGTCAATTCCAACCGATTTTTCTTTTCTTTTTATTTTCTAAAGCTGCCATCAGCTATTTATAAATGATTACAGAGATGCTGGAGGAAATTAATCTGCTAACCAGATAAAGAGAGTAATATGTGCCTCATTTACTCTGCTCTTTCCTGGCTTTCTCCAAAATCAATTGGACTCTGCCTACTGATGCCTGCTTAATTCCCAGACATTTCTGAGTGGATCAGATATGTCACTCAGAAGTTATTACAGTCCAGCCAAAAAAAGATGCAATTTCTCAAGGTTAGATGATCACTGGGCCTGACTTGACTGAAACTTTCTGCAGCAGAAAGTGATGTTTTTCTACGGGATGTTAAAAGCGACTGGGTTTAGTGCAGTGTGGGAAAGGTGTTGGATTTCTGTAGAGCGGAGATCTCCGATCTGCAAATGAATCTCCCACCTTGTGTGTGGTGCCTGCTCTCCCAGACACTCCAAATCTGCCTGTCTGTCTGTCCCTGCTCTGAGCAGAGCTCCCTGTCTGTCTGTCCCTGCCCAGAGCAGAGCTCCCTGTCTGTCTGTCCCTGCTCTGAGCAGAGCTCCCTGTCTGTCTGTCCCTGCTCTGAGCAGAGCTCCCTGTCTGTCTGTCCTTGCTCCGAGCAGAGCTCCCTGTCTGTCTGTCCTTGCTCCGAGCAGAGCTCCCTGTTTGTCTGTCCTTGCTCCGAGCAGAGCTCCCTGTCTGTCTGTCCCTGCCCAGAGCAGAGCTCCCTGTCTGTCTGTCCCTGCCCAGAGCAGAGCTCCCTGTCTGTCTGTCTGTCTGTCTGTCCCTGCCCAGAGCAGAGCTCCCTGTCTGTCTGTCTGTCTGTCTGTCCCTGCCCGGAGCAGAGCTCCCTGTCTGTCTGTCTGTCTGTCTGTCCCTGCCCAGAGCAGAGCTCCCTGTCTGTGTGTCTCTCTGTCCCTGCCCAGAGCTCCCTGTCTATCTGTCTGTCCCTGCCCAGAGCAGAGCTCCTTGTGAGTCTGTCCATCCCTGCCCGGAGCAGAGCTCCCTGTCTGTCTGTCCATCCCTGCTCGCAGCAGAGCTCCCTGTCTGTCTGTCTGTCCATCCCTGCTCGCAGCAGAGCTCCCTGTCTGTCTGTCCATCCCTGCTCGCAGCAGAGCTCCCTGTCTGTCTGTCTGTCCATCCCTGCTCACAGCAGAGCTCCCTGTCTGTCTGTCCATCCCTGCTCGCAGCAGAGCTCCCTGTCTGTCTGTCTGTCTGTCCATCCCTGCTCGCAGCAGCGCTCCCTGTGCTGCTGCAGTTATTTATCCCCTGCCCTCCCAGCGCTCAGGTGTGCCCGTGCCCTGTCCCTGGCTGCTCTCCCTCCCCTTTCCCTCCGTGCCCACTTTCCAGTGTCCCCTCCCGTCTGGGTGGGCCAGGCCTGCTCAGGTTGGAGGATTTGCAGACGGAGATGTTCAGGTTCATCCAACCTCTGTCCCAAGGGCTGTTGGCCATGCACAGGCACAGAAACTGAAAATCCAGGATTCCCAGTCACAGGGAAGGGCCGTGGCCTGGGAGCCGAGGGGAGGTAGAGGAGGGAGAGGCAGCAGTGAGGAGGAGCAGGAATAGCTCCAGAGAGCAGAAATCCTGCACAGGTTCATCCCAGGGAGCAGGGCTGGGCCGGAGTGCAGAGCCCACCCGGCTGCTCCAGCTCTTGTTAAACCCACACAGGGACAGGGAACAGCCTGCTCAGGGCTGGTGGAGGGAGGAGAAGCTGAGTGTGGGCAGGGAAGGGGCTCTGGGGCTGGTGCCACCCATGGGTGCTGCCCCTGGAGGGAGGAGTGCCCCTCTGAGGACAGGGACTGCCCCTGCCAGGAGCTGTGGCACTTACTGATGCTCTGAGTCCCTGGAGTGGCAGGGCTGGCTGAGCTGGAGATAGCATCTCATCTTTATCAGCAATAATAACGTTGATTTAGTGAAAAGCTGCCCGCTGCAGCCAGACTGGAGAGTTCTGCCACTGCGTTGTGGGGGAGTGTTTTCACTTTATTTGGGCTTTAATCTATTAACTTTGTCTTCGGGATGCTGGCCTGTATAGTTCATCCAATTTGTGTTGAAAGAGCCCTTGAAAAATTAAAATAACCCTTCAAAGTGAGAATCACAAGCAGTGGGGGAAAAAAGAGAATCTCACCAAAAAAGAAGAACCATCTGGATATTTCTGCTGTGCCACCTGTGTGTGATTTGTGTGGCCTGCTTAGTAGAAAAAGGCCCTGTTTGTGTCTCTTCCCACTTCAAGACGATGGAAAAAACCTGTTTACATCCAGTGTTTACTTTCCTGCAGAAAGTTTAGAAATAAATGACTATTTTAGTGTTTAGTAACATGCTCTGCTATAGTCCCAGAGCAGAAATATCCCGGCAGGGAATGAGTGAGCTGTGTGGAGCACCTGTTGGAATGTCTCTGATCAGAAAAGCATTTGGGAAGGCACTGCAGAGACCTTTCCCCCTCTTTGTTGTTTTCAGGATGAAGGAACCCAAGTGTCCATTTTCATGGGCCAGGTTTTGGGGAAGGGATCCTGTTTGGGGTCAGGAGTCCTGCAGGGAGCTGTGCTGCTCAGGGAGGGGTTTTGGGGAGCAGGGAGGGGATGGCAGCTGGGAGCCCAGAATGGGGACAGGCCATGGAGTCACCCCAGCCACTCCTCGTGGGGGTCCATGGACAGGGCTCATGCACACCACTGCCTTCAGCAGAGACACACGTGTTCAGTCTGCATGTCCCTGATGGGAATTGATGGTCCTGCTTTGGGTTTAATGGGATTCCTGCAGTCCTGTTGCAATGTAATGGAAAATAATAATATTCTGTAATTGCCAATCAATTCAGGTAATTCCTATTAATAATCAACACTCCTCTCTCAGGGTTGTCTCACATCTATAATTTAGTGCAGGGGGAAGAAGTGCATCTGGCAGGGAGGAGAGGCTCAGCTTTGGGTTTCAGATTTGCTGAGAAAACAGCAGTTTTGGGAGGGAGCAGCTCCTGCTGCAGTCACTGGCTCTGAGCTGTTTCCCTGGCACTCCTGGAGTTTCAGCCCTGTGACATGCATGAAATCAGGTGTGTTAGGGTGGGATGTGCTGTTCTTCTGGCTCTCCTGGAGTTTGATCCCATCTTTTCCTTGTGACAGGGATGAAATCAGGAGTGTTAGGATGGGATGTGCTGTTTCCCTGGCTCTCCTGGAGTTTCAGCCTTCCTTCTCCCTGTGACACGGATCAAATCAGGTGTGTTGGGATGGGATGGATGGGCTGTGCTGTTTCCCTGGGCTTTGATCCCACCTTTTCCCTGTGACACAGATCAGACCAGGTGTGTTAGAACGGGATGTGCTGTTCTCCTGGCTCTCCTGGAGTTTCAGCCCACCTTTTCCCTGTGACTAGATAAAATCGGGTGTGTTAGGACGGGATGTGCCCTGGCTGCAGGGCAGCCCCCTCAGAGCTCGGGGCTCGCTGGCCCTGCAGGAGGGTGGCTCCCAGGGGTGTGTGCCGTGCCCCTGGCTGTGCCAGCCCAGCTCCTGCTGCCCTGCCTGCCCCTCAGCCCCACTGCAGGGCACAGGCTGCCTGGCAGGGCCGGTGGAACCCCAGCTCTGGCTGGGGCAGTGCACAAAGCCCAGGGACCTGCTCCCGTGGGAGGAGAGAGCCCAGCAGTTCATGGATCTGGCTCTGGGTTTCCCAGTGGTGCTCCTAAGAGAAGGCAGCACGAAATGCAATTCAGCTGATAAGTGGTGGCCCTGTGTTGTGAGAGATTTAATTGAGAAGCCTTTTTGTTCAGGAGCCTTGTACATTAGTGGCATTTAACAGCACAAGCACCCATTTTCCTTTCATTTTCCAGCTACCAATTCAAAATAATTAAAAAATAATTCCCCTGAATGCAACTTTTCTCTGTTTTTACAATGAGATTATTAAGCAGTGTCACTTCAACAGTAGCTCCCTTCCTCATTATTCATTCAGGTCCACAGAAATCCTCCTTTCTTCTTAATTACTCTTTGACATTTGCTCTACAGAATTTTATAGCTACCAGTCCTGGGTTTTGCTTTTTTTGCCCATTTCCTCCATTAAGCTGAAAGCCTGAATTGCTGCTGTCAGAAACTTCCAGTGTTCTTGACTTTCAGAGTGGCAGGCTCTGTAGCTGCTCTGAGCTGGGAGGGAGGCTCAGGTCCTGCCCAGGCTGGAGAGCTCCTGGCTCTCCTCAGGGTGAAGCTGCTTCCTCCTCTGGGCTGCTCTGTCCAGGGCATCCTGCAGTCCCAGGATGGGCTGGGCTGGCAGGGACTCAGAGATCAGCAGGGCCACCCTGCCGTGGCAGGGACACCTTCCCTGGCCCAGGTGGCTCCAAGCCCTGTCCCACCTGGCCGTGGGCACCTCCAGGGAGGGGCCAGCCCCAGCCTCTCTGGGGTTTTTGGGTGTTTAGGTCCTCTTTGGTACCTGAAGAGCACAACTTTGTATTTTTAAAGCACTTAAGGTTCCAATTCAAAGGAATTTACCAAGAGTTTTCTGTTGAGCTTGCTGGTGTCAGAGAAGGATTTATGAATCCCAACTCAAATGTTCCTTCTGCATCCCCAGACAGGTATTGCACATTTCCTCCCGTTTCAAGCAGCAAATGGCATTAATTTCATCTTGAGAGCTCAATTTCAGCAGGTACTACTTAGCAGAGTTGGTTGTTTTCAAATAAATAAGGTGCATTATCTGTTTGATCAGCGGGAGGAAGGATGTGATTTTAATCAATGAGATAATTTGAGGTTTCTTGCCCCAGCTGATGGGGATAATTTTGTCAGTCTGAAATGTGTGCCCTGTTTGGAATTGTTTCACCACTTGTTTCTTTCCAAGGCACCCAGACATCACAAGGAACATTTTTGCATGTGTGTGCTTAATATAGTCTGTGTAAGACAGCCTCAAAGTAGGGCAGCATCAAACACTGGGGAGGGTGTGATGAGCCTGCTCCAGACTAGCAGCCCTAGAATATCCCTAAAAGCTTATCTGAAACCATAAAACAAACCGTTCTGAGGAGAAAACTGACATTCCCTGAAAAACAGAGGGGAGAAAAAGAGAATAATTGAAATGAAAGCATAACGTCTGCTTTGAAACGTTCACCGCGGTGACAGGGAGAGGGAACTTCAGAGGGAGATGACTCAGGAGGAGCTTTCAAAGCCTCGGTGGATGGTGGAGTTCTGAACCCCTTCCCCAGGGGATGCTGGTGAGGTACCAGCCCTGGTTCCCTCTGCTGGGCATGGTGAGTGTGGTTACCCATGAGCTGTCACCCCAGCGATGTCTCCAGGTGGATGTGGCAGTGCGGCTGCTCTGGGATCCCTCTGCTCTCCAGGCATCACCCCCTCGTGTTGTTCCAGAGCGCTGGGGATGCTTTCTGAGCCCCTGGTTCTGCACTGCCCTGCCTCTCCTGTCACCCTGGGTGCACACAGGGCAGCACCAGGAGATGGAGCTGGGCTTTATGGCCTGGCCAGGTGGCACCCGCTGCTCTCAGAGGCCTTTCCCCACCCTGCTGATCCCTGTGATCCCCTCCCCTGCAGCACAGGTGGGTGAGGAACCAGGGGGATGTGTCAGAGGCAGAGGGGGGACAGTCAGAGGCAGAGGGGACCGCCAGAGCCAGGATCCAGCCCCCCCGTGCAGTGGGGGCAGCTCTGCTCCCCACCAGGGACCTGCTGCTCCCCCAGGACTGGACAGCTGCAAAGCACAGAGACATCACTGACATGTGCCTGTTCCTGAGCTTGGGCAGCCTCAGCTGAGGGGGAGCTCTGCAGGGGCTGGCTCTCGCTGCTCTGGGGCTGTGAGCCAGGACCCTGTGGTGGCAGGGTGACAGGGACACGGCTGGCTCTGCTTTCAGGCTGTGAAGGAGCTGCACCTTCACCTGGCCAGAGCCTGCAGTCCCAGCTCCCGTGGGGGGGACAGGTGTCTGGGTGGGACAGGGGGTCAGGTGGGACAGGGGTTCAGGTGGGGTTCAGGTGCCTGGGTGCACCCAGGGCACAGCTGAGGGCAGCCCTGGCTCTGCCAGGGGCCCCTGCAGAGGAATTTGGAAGGAATGGGAATTTGGAGGAGTGCTGTGAGTGCAGCCCGGTGAGCTGCCCTGGCACCGGGGCAGGGCCATCGTGTGCTGTCGTCTTCAAAACAAATGAATGCCTTGGGCACCAAGTGGAGTAGGAAGCAACTGATTTGATTTCAAGTGAGCTGTTTTATAGGGGTGTGGAGGACACGTTTTCCGGCAGAACCCTGCTCAGATGGAAAGTGCAGGTTTTGATACGGCTCTTTCTGAAGTGGGTTCAGGTAAAGAAAAGGCTTCATTATCATGCGAGTTGTAATGAGAGCTCCTCGTTAGGCTGGGCCGAGCTGCAGTGAGTAACGATGCTGCCAGGTGGGAATGCTGAGGGAGAGGCAGCTCCATCCTGATTTACAGCAGCATTTGCTGTTCCAGCACAAAGTGCAGTGAGGGGTCAGTGAGCCCCAGCGAGCTCCTGATGAGAACACTGACCTGCTTTTGTGGAACCTCAGGATCATTAAGGTGGGCAAAGACCTCCAAGACCCAGTCCAACCTCTGTGCAAGAAGAGAAGGAGGAGCAGCATCTGCCCTGCTCCGGGCTGGAAAACAGGAGAGGGACCAGGGATGGAGGGACAGGACACAGGGAATGGCTCCCAGTGCCAGAGGGCAGCGATGGATGGGAGACTGGGAATGAGGAATTGTTCCCTGGAGCATGGGCAGCCCTGGCACAGGTGCCCAGAGCAGCTGGGGCTGCCCCTGGATCCCTGGCAGTGCCCAAGGCCAGGCTGGGCACTGGGGTTTGGTGACACTTGGGGCAGTGGGAGGTGTCCCTGGGACAGTGGGAGGTGTCCCTGGGGCAGTGGGAGGTGTCCCTGCCGTGGCAGGGGTGGCACTGGGTGGGATTTCACATCCCTGCCATCCCAAACCAGCCTGGGACGCCTCGCCCAGGGGCTCAGCAGGGCACCAGCCCTCTGCAGCCTTGGCAGGTGCATCCCAAGCCCTCGGGGGCACCAGGAGCAGGTGAAGGCAGAGCAGGGTTACCCAGTAACCGTGCCAGTTCACCAGCTCCCACTCCCCTGCCAGGAAAAGCCAGTTAACACAATCAGAGGATCTGTTATTAGATTCAGCCCCAGTGCCTGTGACTGTGATACTCCTACTGGGAGCGTGCAGGGGGAGGGAATAAATAAATAGCTAATTTTTTACCCACTTAGCTGCCAGCCCTGGCACTGCCTGCCCAGCGAGACAGAGGAGATTGAAATAGATGAACCTGTAGCAGAGCTTCTTTAATATTCCCAGAGCCCAGCTCAGGAGCTCTGCTGCTCCCGGGGTGACAGATCCATCACAGGCAGCAAAATGCAATTTAAATACTCCCGTGGCAGGGAAGTTACACGGTCTGAAACTTCAGTGTTTCTGAGTTACCTTCCCTTAATGGCATTTTTAAAGCTGTGGAGAATATTGGTGGTATTATTTGGGAGCTGAAGGATGCACAGCAGAGGAAGGTGTGGGGGAGATGCCTCAGAGGGGAGAATTCCTCCCCAAAATCCCATTCCCTGTGTGCTGGCCCTCCACCTGCAGCCAGTTCCTCTCTTCAGGGAGCAATCCCTAAAGCATCAGTGCAAATTGCTGTGATTTCTCTCCCCATCTGCCATTGCAGCGGGTGAGAGCGCCCGGGGCAGAGCAGGGAGCTGCACCCAGGGATGCGCAGCCCCAGCAGGGGAAATGCCCTCCTGGCACCTCCCGCAGGAACGGGACCCTCCCTTCCCCTCATCTGCCGGAGCTGCCTGTGGCCCGCATCCCCAAGCATGCAACCTTTCATTTTCCCTTTTAGAATTCAAATTAGTCATTCTTGAGCACCTCCAAGCCGCTGATGACTCACAGCTCCTGCAGGAGCTGCTCCAGCTGAGGCTGAGCTGGGAGCTGCGTTCTTCCCCACAGTTATCCTCTCGGAGAGGTTCCCCCTTCCTCGGGAATGCCATGCTTCCCAAAGCAATCCACTCTTAGCTGAGAGCTGCACACAACCCCATCCGAACGGGGACAGCCCAAAACCTTGGGTGTGCTCTGACTGGGAAATGCAAAACCTTGGAGCCATTTAGCATCTTTCTTATTGGAAAAAAAAAAAAATCTTATGGGGAAAGAGTCGAGGAGAGGGTGCAAAGTGAGAGGTTTTGCTCAGGTATTTCCATAGGGTGAAAAATTAGAGGTTTTGCTCAGGTATTTCCATAGGGTGCAAATTGTGAGGTTTTGCTCAGGTATTTCCATATCCATGTGTCCTGTTTTTCTTGGCTGGGATGTTTTCGTGCTCTGGGTAAGATTCACCCCAGGGTTAAAGCTTTCCTTTGGGAGCCTTTCCATGTTGCTATTTTTTTCCTTCGCAAGTGCAACTATTGATTTTGGACTGAATAATATTTTTAAAAAGGCTTTGAGGGGCGTAATAAACCAGGCAGGAGCTTTGCTGTGATATATCAAGCTATAATCTGTAAATCAATGAAAAACTTTATTTAACGGTCCGAGAACTAAATGAACTCAATGTAATTAGTGCTGCAAGCTGTAAAAGATATTTATGAGAATTAACTTTTAATATGCATTTCCTGAAGGCCTCATAAAACTTCTCCCTTTCCCAAAGGGGCCCCTCCTGTCTGTGTGTGCCCAGCTGAGTCTAGGACAGGTTTGGCAGGGTTTTTGGGATGCCAGCTGCCCCTGTGCCATCCCAGCTCTGGGCTCTTCTCACAAGGGTGACCCTGCCACTGATGTTCTCCACCACAGACCCTGAGCTTCCAGGGCAATGCATTTTGATCCCGTGCATCAGCTCCTTTCTCCTGGAGAATTCCCTGTCTCCACAGCAGCAGGGAAGCTCCTTCCCTGTGCCCCTGGCCCCAGTGCCCAGCCCACGGTGCCAGCTTGTCCCAGGCCCCATCCAGCCTGGCCTGGGCACGCTCTGGGCAGGGCCAGGGCAGGGAATGTCCCCTGCAGGCTGCTCCTGACTTCTGCTCCCTTGGCTGCTCCTTGCTGCTGCTGTTTGGGCTCGTGGGGGCTGGACCAATGCCCTTCTTGATGTTGGGAATGCTCTGATGAATTCCTTCAGGGCTTTGAGAGCTGAGTAACGCTTTGAGTAACTGAGGAACGCTGCTCAACAGAATTGTTTTAATGTCCGAGTTTCAGAGAAAAAGCTTCATTAGCAGAAAAATTAAAGCTAGACCACAGGAGTTGATGCAGGTCAGTTGTTACTGAAGAATTTGTCTAGAAGAAGGCCCCAGCATTTCAGAGGAGTTTTTCTTTCTGGGTGTATGTGCTGCAGAGCAGTGAGGAGGGGAGGGAAGGGGCATCATGGAATAATCAGGGCTGGAAAACACCTCCAGGAACATCGAGTCCAGCCTTTGACTCGTACCCGTGTCCTCTAAACCCCATCACAGTGTCTGTTTGTTGATTGAGGCTTCCAGGGCTGGTGACTCCAGCACCTCCCAGGGCAGCCTGTGCCAGTGCTGGGCCACTCCTTCAGGGAAGAAATTGCTCCTGAGTTCCCACAGCCAGACTGGGGCAAGCGTTCCCTTCCCATGGCTCTGCTCTGCTTCTCTTTTATTTTTATTTTTATTTGGTTGTCTCTGTTCAGCCCGGTGTGCTCTGGAAACATCCCCCCGAGCTGCTGTTCCCAGCTGGGGAGGCACAGACCCTGCCAGGGCTCCTTCCCTGCAGGACTGCAGGGCTGTGTGGGGTTTGTGTGAAGGGCTCAGGTGGGAGAATCTCAGCCCTGCTCGGGGTTCTCAGGGCTGCATCTCTCATCTCTGCTCCGTGCCTCGTGCTGCTTCCGGGCTTGCTTTGAGTTTAGCAATGAAATATGAATCAAAAGCAGCTGAATCCCTCGGAGTGCTGTGCTGCACATTTTTGCTGTCCCAGGGGTGCAGCCCTGGCTCTGCAGCAGCTCAGCTCTGCTGGCTCTGCTGGGGCACATCAGCTCTGCAGCCCGGGGAGGGACAGGCACAGCCCTGCTCCTGGGGGCTCAGCCTGGAGAAAAGGGGCTATGGGGGGCCCTTGTGGCTCTGCACAGCTCCTGCCAGGAGGGGACAGCCGGGGGGTCAGGCTGTGCTCCAGGGAACAGGGACAGGAGCAGAGGGAACGGCTCAGGGTGGGCTGGGGAGGGCTGAGCTGAATACCAGGAACAATTTCTGCATGGAAAGAACTGCCCAGGAGCAATTTCTGCATGGCAAGAACTGCCCAGGAGCAATTTCTGCATGGCAAGAACTGCCCAGGAGCAATTTCTGCATGGCAAGAACTGCCCAGGAGCAATTTCTGCATGGGAAGAGCTGCCCAGGAACAATTTCTGCATGGCAAGAACTGCCCAGGAACAATTTCTGCATGGCAAGAACTGCCCAGGAACAATTTCTGCATGGAAAGAGCTGCCCAGCCCTGGCACAGCTGCCGGGGGGTTCCAAACCCTGTGGATGTGGCCCCTGGGGACACGGGGCACTGGTGGCCCTGGCAGTGCTGCTGGGCTGGCAGGCATCTTGGAGATCTCCTTCATCCTCATCAGCTCCATGGTTCTGTTCACAGACCAAAGCTGCTCGTTGTCTCTGGCTTTGCCCAGGAGCACAGGACAGTGGCAGCCCGGGCTCTGTGTGCTGGGAACTCTGAAAATTGCATTTCTGCTCCTGCTCAGCCTTCCCCGGGCACGAGGCTCTGTGGGAGCTGCTGGTTCTGTGGCGTTCAGTGGGATGGGGTAACTAAATCCTGGTGTTTGGGTCAGAGCAGCTGGGCTGGTGATTAATTTGGGGTGATTTGTGTCACAGAATCCCAGAGTGGTTTGTTAGAGATGCCCTTGTCCCAAACCCTGCCCCGGGCAGGGACAGCTCCCTCTGGGCACGACCTGCAGGGGTTCCTGTGCCCCTGGTGCTGCAGGTGCTGCAGGTGCAGGAGGCTCTGGGCATTGCTTGTGCTTCTGCTCCTTCAGCACGACTCAAAAGGGAGTTTGGAAAGAGCAACTCGGCCACCATAGGGACAGAATCAATTTGGTAACATCACTTTTGTGCACTGGAATTATTTAAAAATTTCTGCTTGATCCAAACCTGGGCTGGCAGTGGCTGGGTGTGAGGCGGGTGCCTGGTGCAGCTTATGGGGAGCCTGACACCTGGCTGGGTTTGGAGACTGTGCTGTGAGCCTGCAATAAAAGAGCTTTATTGGCTTGTGAAACTGATGGAGTGGAAGGAATTGGTACCAGAGATTTTTGGCAAGTCACCTTGCAAACTTTGCGTGCTCCTTTGTTTGTGAGAGCAAGTGATGTGCTTGCAACTGCAGCAGATTCCCTGCCCTGCAGGGAGCTGAGGGCACAGAGAGCCCGACCCAGGGCTGCTGGGGTGGGGACAAAAGCTCTGTAACTCTTTTAAACTCTGTTTAACTGCAGCAGTTTGTGGATTTCCCACGAGCATGGGGAGCAGATCACAGCATGTGCAGAACGAAGTCGTGGTGCTCGTGGGCAGCAAAAGCTGACCTGCAGTTTGTTTATATTGAACCCGTGAAGCTCCATCGTGCTGAGCCTCAGCTCAGCCCCTCCTGAGCCTGGGACATTCCCCGAGCTGCTCTGGGCTGGGACATTCCCTGAGCTGCTCTGGGCTGGGTTCCCTGAGCTGCTCTGGGCTGGGTTCCCTGAGCTGCTCTGGGCTGGGTTCCCCTGTCCCTGCCATGGCCAGGGCTGTGTGGTGGGTCACACCTGCCCGGGGTGCCCAGGCTGCCTCTGCTGGGCTCAGAGGTGCAGCTGCCCCTTCTCCTCCTGCCCCTGTGCCCGTGTGCCAGCTGCCCTGCCCTGGCACCCAGGGAGCTGGAGAACAGGACAGCCTGCCTGGAACCTCCCCTCCTGCTCGGCCGTGAACAGCCCAGCTCTGATGGGCCTTCTATCAAAGACACGTTTTGTTTTAAGTGGTGGTTTTGTTTAAAAAATGCAGTTCTGTGATAAGTAAATCGCTCTCGTTTCCTCCTAATGATAGAGTACAGTAATATTGTTAAATTTGCTTTTCCATTTATGCACCATCATTTTGAAATCAGATCTGAAAACATCTTTTACCTTCAAACCTTTATTTTGCCTTCCCTTTGATTCCTGGCTTTTATTATCCATATCATTTAATTACACGTAAGGCACTTTGCAGCAGAACCCCTGGGAAGGAGGGGTTTTACAGCAGCTTTGGCTCGGGCTCCACTGCAATTGTGATTTTCTGTTCTCGGAGCTCAATTCAGCACTGAGATGCACGAGGGCCCTTGCACAATTCCTGCTGCCTGCAGGTGCAGCTCTGCTGGCACTGTGCCCACCGTCCTGTCCCCTCTGGGCACTGCCAGCCGTGCTCAGTGCCCCCTTTCCCTCGGCTGGACCAGCTCCTGCCTGGGACAGGAGGGACTGGAGGCTCTGGGAGAGGAGCAGGGGCACAATGGATTGCCAAGGAGCTCCTGGCCAGGAGGATTGGCTCTGTGCTGCCAGGGAGGGGCTGGCATGTGCCCAGGGCCACAGGGCACCTCTGGGGGCACGGGCTCAGTGCCAGTGCTGCGGGCTGGGCTGGGCTGGGCTGGCTCCTGCAGCTGCTGCCCCGCCGTCCCTGCCCACTCCAAGCTGGGGTAAATGCTAATTAACTTAATGAGCCTGGCTCCAGTGGCTGCAAGGGGCTTGTCACCGCTGTGAGGGGGTCAGGAGAGGGGGATGCTGGGGGGATGAGGGTTTGACCTGCTGGGGCTGCAGAGGGTCCCTGTGGGGGCTGCAGCTCCTGAGTCCGTCCTGGCAGCAAGGGATGGAGTGTGGGTGAGCAGGGGTGAGCAAGGGCCTCTCCCTGCAGCTCCTTCTCCTCTTCCTTTGCTCTCCAGCCGTCTTTGTGGTGCTGTGGGACAGAGCAAATGCTCCTGAGTGCCCCCAGCCAGGGGGCCCTGGGCTGTGTGAGGAGGGCACCCCTGGCAGAGCTGCCATGGGCTCGGTGCTGCAGGAGCCCCCCAGGGCCACAGCTCTGCCTGGGGGACCTGCAGGGCCCCAGCACTGGGGACTGTCACCTGCTGGGCTCCTGGCCAGCCTGGGTGCCCAGCGGGCAGCTCTGCCCCCGAGGATGCTCGGGTGGAGGTGCAGCACTCCATCCTCCCAGCTCCTGAGGCCATCTGCACATGGACCTCGGCCTCTGGCCCCTCTGGAGGGCAGTCAGGGCTGCTTACAGGATCAGCACTCGAAGCTCGGGCTGCCTCTCGGGCAGTGGGTTTGCATCGGAAAGTGGGAAGGATGAATTTGATGGATATTTATTGCAGCACACAGCAAGGCAGATCAATGCTGCAGCACACCCTCGCTGTGCCCAGGAGCCAGGCTGGGAGTCTGGCTGGAATTACTGATGGAGCTCCCCAGGAATGATGGCAATAATGGGGGAGATGAAAAGAAAACAGAAGGAACAGAGGTACTTCAGTAAATCCGAGGTGGATGTGCTGAGTAGGCAGTGGAGCTGCAGTCTGTGATGCCTCTGGTAATTACACATCCCTGGGTCCCTGTGAGTGCTGCCACTGGGAATTAAACACTCCTGGTGCCGGTCCAGGAGCTCCCCTGCCCTGAGCAGCATCCCTGGGGCAGGCAGGAGGGGCTGGGACTGGGCTGAGCATCCCCGGGCAGGGGACACCCACCCTGGTGGAGCCCGAGCTCCTGCCCCTCCCCAGCTCCGGGGGGCTCGAGGGGAGCCAGGGCCTCAGCCCTGCACTCCGGGGTGCTGGCAGTCCCCAGGGGTCCCCGTGGCACCCACGGGAGCTGTGTCAGGGCGGGACACGCTGCTGGTGTCACCGGGGGCTGCTGGCAGGGGTGGGGTGAGGGAGAAAACCAGAGGCACGGCAGAGATGGTGGGAGAGCAGATGGGATTGTGCTGGTAGGGGAGGCAGGATGTGCCGTGGATTGGGAATGAGGGAACTGCAGCTGCCCAGGAGCAGCTGGTGGCTGTGCCCAGAGCCCCCAGAGAGCTGTGCCAGCCCCAGCCCCAGTGCTGCACCCTGCAGCAGACCTGGGAGCTCCTTGGTGAGGAGGGCAGGAGGCTCTGGCAGCTCCCTCCCTCCCCATCAGGGCAGGAGCTGGGAGGGACATTGTTTAAAGCATCTGCTTCAGTTATTTCTGAAGCTGTGGCTGGAGTCATTCCAGATGAATCTAAATTGGAAGGTGTTGCAAGTGCCAGATGGAGCAGGGATATGTAAGGGAGAAGCATGAAAGGCTTGGAATCACAGGCAGCGTCTTTAAAGAGAGCCAGGAAAAGAAAAGCTGAACAGGCCTTGAGGGGCAGGAGCCAAAGAGCTGCTCCTGGGGGAGAGAGGGACTGAAAGGAGCTGTGGCAGAGGGTCCAGGCAGGTCAGGACCATTGCAGTGCTGCTCTGGTTGGACGTGCCTGGTGGCTGTGCCTGAGCACTCAGCTCCATTCCAGCCAATTAGCCCTGCTGCAGCTTTGATGAGCAGGAGAGAGAAACAAATTCACCTTCCTGCCTCAGCCCAGCCCAGCCTGGGAAGCTCTGCTCCTCATCCTCTCCTCCTCCTGCACCAAACCAGGGCATCCTTCAGGCTGGAGAACCCCTGAGGTCCAGCCCAGCCATGAACAACATCCCCTGGTGCCACAGCCTCGTGAGGCTTGACCCCTTCCAGGGATGCTGCTCCCACCACGTCCCTGGGCAGCTGTGCCAGGGCTTGCCAGGCCTTTTGTGAAGTGTTTCCTGATGTCCAGTGAGCATCCTTGGCACACCCGAGGCTGTGTCCTGTTGATCAGGCACTCTGGGGAGCCCCCAGGCCGTGTTCCACCTGCTGCTCCCCACGGGGCTGTGGCTGTTGGAGCCCTGGGGTTTGGACACAATTCATTCCCTGGACACAATTCATTCCCTGGACAGAATTCATCCCCTGGACAGAATTCATCCCCTGGCAGGAGGTGCAGAGGATCTGGTGCTGCTGCTTGGCAGGAGGATTTCAGGTTCTGTGCAAACCATCCCTGTCCTTTCCATGGGTGGGGGTGAGCTGGGGCTGTGGGTGCCCATCTGATGGAGGGCACATCTCAGCAGGGGTGAGCTCTGAGTCCGTGTTCACCCTGCAGGAAAGCCATTAACAGCAATTATCTCAAGGAACGAGTTCCACGAGCCTCTTCCAATTTTCAGGCAGTGTCCCTTTGGGAAGCATAAATCTGAAATACAATGGGACTGCTTTTCACCCCCAGAATTATTTGTTAACCTCTTCTTTGCTGGCATTGCCACAGAAATGATGGTGCTGTTGCGAGGCTGCATTTCAGGTTCATTCTGTTTCTGTAATGGGTAACACAGTGCCCAGCACTGCACAGGAACCCAAGGGGTCAGCACCACCCAAGGAGGAAATGGCATCATCAGACAATGGCTGTGGGCCATGGCACTGGGCTCACTGGCAGTTCCAGCTCTTCTTAGGGATTTGTCAGCACCACCCAAGGAGGAAATGGGATCATCAGACAATGGCTGTGGGCCATGGCACTGGGCTCATCACAGCAAGCCAGGAGCTGCTGCATGTGCCACTGGGAATGTCCCAGAGCCCCAGAGCCCTTTGGCCAGCCCAGCCCAGCCCTCCCCATGCCAGGTTTGGTTCCCCGCAGTGCTGATCCCGGTGGATTGAGGATGGTCTGACCAGCAGGTGGAAGCAGAGAAAAAACCTCCCAAAGGCTCCCGTGTGTGCAGGCTGCTCCCAGGGAATGTGGTGTTTAGAGCTGCAGATCATGTCAGACCCTTCCTCAGCTTTGCAGCTGGTCCAGCACAGCCTCCTCCGGGTGGTTGTAACGTGGTTTGTAACATCTCCCTCTGGCACTGATCATCACCGAGGGCTTTTGGCTTTGTTTGGGTTTTCCCTCCTTCTGCACTTCATAAGCACCAGGAAAACCCATCTGTGCTTAGCCCCTGTGGTGCTGCTGTTCTTGACGTTGTGCTGTGTGTCCCTGGGCTGTGGAAGATCTCTGAGAAGCGCCAGGGCTGGAGCAGGCTCAGGGTTCAGTCAGGGCTGGGGGTAAACCAGGTGCCAGGACTGAGGCCAGGTTTGGCTGTTCCAGGAGCCCAGGCTGTCACTGGAAGCTGGGTTTAGCAGCAATTTGGCTGTAATTAAACCACAGAGCTCCACCTCAGCATGGGGCAGAGCTTCCCATGGAGGGGCAGAGCCCTGGAGCAGCTGCCCAGGGAATTGTGGAGTCCCCCTCTCTGGGGACATCCCAACCCACCTGGACGTGTCCTGTGCCACTGCTCCAGGTGGCCCTGCTGGGCAGGGCTTGGGCTGGGTGGTCTGCAGGGGTCCCTAAAAGCCCAAATAATCTGGGAGTTGTCTACTGGAGGGTGCTGTTGCCTTGTCCTGCCTTTCAGCTGGGAAGCCAGGTGAGTCTTTGCCTGGGTGTGAGGGCTGGCAGGGGCTGTGGTGCTGGGCTGTGGTCACGGGTTCTGGTCACTCAGCAGTGGGAATTCATCTCTGTGACCACCTCGTGTGTTTGTTGTCTTGGTGGGAGCTCAGCTCCCCTGCTCTGCCGGGGCTGTGAGCCGTGCCAGGGCTGTGCATGTGCAGGAGTGGGTGATTCAGGCACAGTGCACGCCCAGCACTGGGAGCAGAGTGGTGTTCCACCCTTGTTCTGAATCACGGAACTCAGTCGTGTATCTGAATGTACACAGCGGTTCCTTTCCCTCTGGAAAAGATTTCATTTCTTTGTCATTGCAGAGGTTTAGCTTTATCATTTCCAAGTGTTGGCTGTGTTTGCAGAGGGGTAAAAAAGCATTGCAAAAGGAAATAAATACAAAAATGTAATGCTTTATGCATAATAAAAGTGCATTTAAGCTCTAACATGTCATATAATCATTGAGCCATGGCACAGACTGATGAGTTGCTGAGCACAGACACTTCAGAGGGGAGTAGCAATGTGAAATCTGGAATAAAGATCCCAAACCAGGAGCCAGCTCATTGGTTTAATGGGTCTTTGTCTCTCTCAGTGCTGCACACTTGGGAGTTCAGGAGATCACAAACTTCCCTGGGCTCGGGCTGTGCTGGAGGAACCTCCCTGGGGATTTGACAGCAGAATATTTACACCAGGAGGGAAAGGCTGCTTTTATTCTTAAAATATTTACAGACTTCTGTGCTTTTCTGCAGGGGAAAGATTAACCTTGTTAGTGTCAGCTGAGGCGTGTGGGGCTCTCCAGCAGCTGTTGTCTCTCCCCTGTCAGGGAGATCTTCATTTCAGTCCGGGCTTGTGGGTTGTAATGGAGCTGCTGTAACAGCACTAATTGGGGAAATTAGTTTGGACGGTGGCATTAATATTCATGCATCCCTGCAACGGCTCCCTGCTAATTAGTGTCTCTTCCTGCTCGATTATGGTGGCAAAATGGGGTGGGATAAATCTCTGGGGTTAACTGGTGCTCGGAGTGGCCACCAGTGAGCTGCAGGGTGCTGGGGCTGTGCCAGGGCCAGGAGGGGCTGTGCCATGCCCAGGAGGGGCTGTGCCAGCCTCAGGAGGGTCTGTGCCATGCCCAGGAGGGGCTGCAGGGCTGTGCCAGCCCCAGGAGGTGCTGCAGGGCTGTGCCATCCTTAGGAGGGGCTGTGCCAGTGCCAGGAGGGGCTGTGCCAGCCTCAGGAGGGGCTGTGCCAGTCCCAGGAGGGGCTGTGCCAGCCTCAGGAGGGGCTGTGCCATGCCCAGGAGGGGCTGCAGGGCTGTGCCATCCTTAGGAGGGGCTGTGCCAGCCCATGTGGGTCCCTGGAGCCCCAAAGCCCAGCTGGGGCAGGCTGCAGAGCTGCTGGCTGCCAGTTCTGCAGGAAGCAGCAGAGGCTCTGCCCGGCTCTGTGGCAGTTCTGGGGCTCTGTGGCAGTTCTGGGGCTCTGTGGGAACTCTGCTCTGCCCTGGCCCACATCTGGGAGGTGCTCAGAGTTTGCTCCATCCCATTCCCACCAGAGACAATCCTGCCTGCTTTCAGGAGCTTTGCTGTGCTGTTATTGCCCTTCTCACAGAGCTGGAGCATGGACACGGTGGGGTTGGTGCCACCAGGCTGGGGACAGCAGAGGGGACAGCTGTCCCTGCCTCGGGGGGTCCCTGCTTTGTCCTGCTGGGATTGGAATGGCTCCCAGGTGTGGCACAGAGGGTTTGGGGCCGGGTTTGTGCTCCAGGCCTGGGGGGCTCAGGGTCCCCCCTGCAGACAGCCATGGCCAGTGCTTCACTGAGCCCCAGGGCAGGGCAGGGCTGTCCCCAGGGCAGGGCAGGGCTGTCCCCAGGGCAGGGCAGGGCTGTCCCCAGGGCTGGGCTGGGCTGTCCCCAGGGCAGGGCTGTCCCCAGGGCATGGCTGTCCCCAGGGCATGGCTGTCCCCAGGGCATGGCATGGCTGTCCCCAGGGCATGGCTGTCCCCCAGCTCAGCTCCTGCTCACCTCCACCTGCCAGGGGCTGGGCTGGGGTCAGAGACACCTCTGGGGGCTGCAGGCAGGGACAGGAGCTTGGCAGGAGAGCTGCACGGCTCCTGCTGTCTCGTGAGACAAAACGCTTCTTGAGAGGGATGGTACGAGAGCAAATACAGAGAATTCCCCTCAGAATTCCCCTCAGAATTCCCCTCAGAATTCCCCTCAGAATTCCCCTCAGAATTCCCCTCAGAATTCCCATCAGAATTCCCCTCAGAATTCCCATCACGGCCTGATCTGTGGCCTGGGAAGCGCAGGGCGTGGAGCAGGGGAGGAAGGGGATCTGAGGACCATTTGTCTCCCTGGCAGAGCCGTGCCAGCCCCTCTCGTGGGTGGTGATGGATCTGCCTTTCCCCTGCCTGGGATCCCAGCAGAGCCCCTGGGCTGGGCTCCCGTGTGCAGGTGATGAGGAAATGCAGCAGCACTGCAGCGCCTGCTCCCCAGCGGGATGTCTGCACTAATTAATGAACCCAGGCTCTGTAGGACTGCTCTCAGTTCCACAGAGCTCCTTCCCTTCTGTCCCTGTCCACCTGTGCAGGCTGGGGCTGGGCTGGGCTGGGGAGCCACCCCTGGGATGTGTGAGCATCACACCAACCCCTTGAATTCCTCTGCATTCCCTCGTTCTCCTTCCCTCTCTTGGCAGGAAGGGAGGTGAAATGTTTTGCTCAGCCTCTTCCACAAAGAAAGGAATAAATAAAATAAAGCCATAAGTGATCCCAGCATTTCTCTGCAAAGCTCGGAGGGAAGAAATAACGAGAAAATGCTATTAGTTCTATTTTTAAAGAGTGGAGAGCTCCGTGATGCCATGGTGATGGAACGGGTGCCAGCACCTGGTGGATGGAGAGCCCCTGCGTGCCTGGGTAATGCAGAAGGAGCGGGACAGCAGGGAGTGCAGAGGGCTCTGTTTGTGGAGTCTCCTGCCAGCTTCCTGCTGCCAAACCTGGTGATTCACCAGGAGGGATGGTGGCATCGCCTGCCATTCCTGCCTGGGGAAGTCTGAGGAGGACAAATCCCATAAAGGATATGGGGGAGTGGGGCAGGGACCTGGCCAGCTGTGCAGTCAGGCCGTGTGGCACCTGTGCCACTCCGGGGGTGTCCTGGCACCTGTGCCACTCTGGGGGTGTGTGGCACCTGTGCCACTCTGGGGGTGTGTGTGGCACCTGTGCCACTCTGGGGGTGTGTGTGACACCTGTGCCACTCTGGGGCCGTGTGGCACCTGTGCCACTCTGAGGCTGTGTGGCACCTGTGCCACTCTGGGGGTGTGTGTGGCACCTGTGCCACTCTGGGGGTGTGTGTGGCACCTGTGCCCCTCTGGGGCCATGTGGAACCTGTGCCACTCTGGGGCCGTGTGTGGCACCTGTGCCACTCCGGGGGTGTCCTGCCTGTGCCCACAGGTGCCACCACCCCCAAGGGGCACCTGGAGCAGGTGCTGTGCCAGTGCAGAGGGCTCAGAGCCCTCGTGCAGCTCCGGAAGGGCCCCGTGAGCAGCTGGGTGAGGACGTTTGGGGCATTGGCGGAGGTCTGGAGCCCAGGGAGGTGGCAGTGCCCAGGCAGGGACAGCGCTGCCCTGCTCTCGGTGCTGGCAGCAGCCTCGGGACACCCCCAGAGCTCGGTTTGGGAGCGGGGGCAGCAGGAGCAAACAGAGAGGCTGGGGGCACTGGGCTGTGACCACAGAATGACTCTGTATACAAATGAGATGGATTCACAGGGTGCTTATCTAAATGAGGTTGCCATTTTACAGTGCTCATTTTCCTGTTGGTTGCTTGTGATACCAAAACAGCGTTTCAGAGGCCCATTGCAGGGCAGGGATGGGATGGGATGGGATGGGATGGGATGGGATGGGATGGGATGGGATGGGATGGGATGGGATGGGATGGGATGGGATGGGATGGGATGGGATGGGATGGGATGGGATGGGCAGGGCAGGTTTGGGCAGGGATGGGATGGGCTGGGATGGGCTGGGATGGGATGGGATAGGCTGGGCAGGTTGGGCAGGGCTGGTACCGGCGGGAGCTCCTGCTGCAGCCCGGCGGGGCACAGCTGCCCTGCAGTAATTAGCAGCCGCTCTGCAGATCTTGATGAAGAACGCCCAGGGGCTTTGTTCCTTTGCGCCGTGCTTCTGCCCTCCAGAGGAATGAATAACTGGAGGGAAGGGGATTGCGGGAGAGGGAATGAAGGAGGAGATAACCCCGGCGTGGCGTTCCCAGGGCTGGCAGCGAGGGGTGCGAGAGGCACTGCTGGCAGCCGAGGGCCCGGGTGGCGGTCCCCAAGCGCCACCAGCGTCCCTGAGCTGCTGCTGTGCCTCGGGCTCGGAGCAGGAGCTGCGGGAGTGCCTGGAGCAGTGCCTGGGGTTCCATTCGGCACTCGGGGCTGAGCGCAGGGCAGGAGAGCCCGGCGTGCCTGGGAGAGCTCACAGCGGGTCTGCACACCCTGGGGATGCTGCTTTCCTTGGGATCCTCCGCGCATTTCCAAGCGGAGAGCACAGCCCCATTCTCCAGCCCCCTCTCCCGTTCCTGTCCTCTCTCCCTCTCCCGGCTGGAGGAACGGGGCTGGAAGGGCCAGTCTGTTCTTGTAGGGAGCTCCAGCCCCTGGGCTGGTGGGGCTTGGCTGATTCCCACGGGCTGGGATAGCCCTGCTGGTCAGGGGCTGATCAGGGGACATCCCATTCCCATTCCCAACCCATCCATCCCATCTCCATCCCATCCTGGGATGGCCCTGCTGGTCAGGGGCTGATCAGGGGACATCCCATCCCCATTCCCAACCCATCCATCCCATCTCCATCCCATCCTGGGATGGCCCTGCTGGTCAGGGGCTGACGGGGGACATCCCATTCCCATCCCAGCAGCTCCATTCCCATTCCTATTCCCATCCCATCTCATTCTGGGATGGCCCTGCTGGTCAGGGGCTGATCGGGGACATCCCATCCCCATTCCCAACCCATCCATCCCATCTCCATCCCATCCTGGGATGGCCCTGCTGGTCAGAGGCTGACGGGGGACATCCCATTCCCATCCCATCCCAGCAGCTCTCTGCATATCCCCATTCCCATCCCATCCTGGGATGGCCCGGCTGGTCAGGGGCTGATCGGGGACATCCCATTCCCATCCCCATTCCCATCCCATCTCCATCCCCTCCCGGCGCCGCTCGGTTTCTCGGGAATGCCGGTGAGGACCTGTTACGGTCAGCGGTTGGAAACGATCGGACCCCGACATTCCGCACGAGCTTCCTTTCAGAGTCAGCTCTCCGGTGAGAAGTGAAAGAAGCGGTGGTTTGGGGGCTGAGCTGCGCACGCACAAGCACGAGGCGGTCCGGGAGCCGCGGCGCTCCTGCCATGTGATAAGTGCGGATGCAGGAGTGCTCGCAGGGACGTTCCTCCGTGTCCCTCGGGTGCTTCAGCTCCTCCAGCCCTGCTGGGGCCCTGGCAGCTCGCAGCAGCCACGACAGGGTGCTCCAGGCGCTTTGTCAGGGAGGGAAAGCACAGCATCCCACACCATCCCCTCTCCCTGCTGAGCTCCATCCTTGCCGTGCTCCTGCGGGCGAGCAGCTTGTGCAGCACCCTGCAGGATCAGTCCCTCGGGAGTGCTGAGCTCTCCCAGCTCCAGCAGCCTTTCCACAGCGCAGGGATGCTGAAATACTCCGTGCTTCCAGAAGTGGCTCCTGGGCCTTCATCCTCAGGGCTTCCCAGGGTCACAGAGATCGCGTTCATCCTCCCAGAGCTCCCCTGCCCTGCGCAGGGATCAGCGGAGAGCCCTGCAGGGAGCTGCCAGGGGCATCCTGGGCACTGGGGCAGGGCAATCCTGGGCACCGGGACAGGGGAATCCTGGGCACTGGGACGGGGAAATCCTGGGCACTGGGACAGGCAGGGGAATCCTGGGCACCGGGACAGGGGAATCCTGGGCACTGGGACAGGGGAATCCTGGGCACTGGGACGGGGAAATCCTGGGCACCGGGACAGGGGAATCCTGGGCACTGGGACAGGGCAATCCTGGGCACTGGGACGGGGAAATCCTGGGCACCGGGACAGGGGAATCCTGGGCACTGGCACAGGGCAATCCTGGGCACTGGGACAGGGCAATCCTGGGCACCGGGACAGGGCATCCTGGGCACCGGGACAGGGCAATCCTGGGCACCGGGACAGGGGAATCCTGGGCACTGGGACAGGGCAATCCTGGGCACTGGGACAGGGCAATCCTGGGCACTGGGGCAGGGGAATCCTGGGCACTGGGGCAGGGCAATCCTGGGCACCGGGACAGGGGAATCCTGGGCACTGGGACAGGGGCATCCTGGGCACCGGGACAGGGGCATCCTGGGCACTGGGACGGGGAAATCCTGGGCACTGGGACAGGGAAATCCTGGGCACTGGGGCAGGGGAATCCTGGGCACCGGGACAGGGGAATCCTGGGCACTGGGACAGGGGCATCCTGGGCACCGGGAGAGGGCAATCCTGGGCACCAGGACAGGGCAATCCTGGGCACTGGGATGGGCAATCCTGGGCACTGGGGCAGGGGCATCCTGGGCACTGGGACAGGCAGGGGAATCCTGGGCACTGGGACAGGGAAATCCTGGGCACTGGGAGAGGGCAATCCTGGGCACCGGGAGAGGGCAATCCTGGGCACTGGGACAGGGCAATCCTGGGCACTGGGACAGGCAGGGAAATCCTGGGCACTGGGACAGGGGAATCCTGGGCACTGGGACAGGGGCATCCTGGGCACTGGGACAGGCAGGGGCATCCTGGGCACTGGGACAGGCAGGGAAATTCTGGGCACTGGGACAGGGGAATCCTGGGCACTGGGACAGGCAGGAGCATCCTGGGCACTGGGGCAGGGCAATCCTGGGCACTGGGACAGGGGAATCCTGGGCACTGGGACAGGCAGGAGCATCCTGGGCACTGGGGCAGGGCAATCCTGGGCACTGGGACAGGGGAATCCTGGGCACTGGGACAGGGGAAGGAGTGGCAGGGAAATCCTGGGCACTCCGTTTTTTCACGCAGAAAAGTCAATTCCTTATTCACATAGTTCACATTTCTAGAAGGCACTGTGTTAAACCTGTGTGCTTTAGGATCAGTTTTGTTTGTTGGTGTGGTTTAGGATCAGCTTTGTTTGTTGGTGTGCTTTAGGGTTTAGGATCAGTTTTGTTTGTTGGTGTGGTTTACAATCAGCTTTGTTTGTTGGTCTGGTTTCTGGTTTAGGATCAGCTTTGTTTGCTGGTCTGGTTTAGGGTTTAGGATCATTTTGTTCGTTGGTGTGCTTTAGGATTTAGGATCAGTTTTGTTTGTAGGTGTGCTGTAGGATCAGTTTTATCAAGGCCACAGGTTGTGGGCCTGGGTTTGTGCTGTTGATGAAAGCAGCACTGGACACTGGTTTTTATTTTTAAGGGAGGCCCTGCTCAGGCTGGGCAGCTCTTCCTGCAGGCTGCTGCTCCCCAGGGCTCGTGGGCTCCTCTGGCTCTGGGCTGGCTCCGGGCAGGGGAAGGAGCTGCTCTGGTGTGGTTTTCATCAGGGGGCTGCAAGGCTGAGCTGTTAGAGACCTCTAAAAAAATAAAAATATTTCTATATCTGGCTGCTCCTGCATGAGTCTAATAACATGGCCCTTAGAAAGTAATTTGGATTAATTAGAATGTCCGGGCACTTTTGTGATAAAGACGTGCAGGGTAATTATCCAGTGTCCAGAATAATCTATTGAGCTTGTGAAGTTTAAGTCTGAAAATTATTCTCCCCTAAGTATTCGTCTTTCTGACTGTATTTCTGTTATTGAATTTGTTTTCCCACAAGTTAGATAAGAAGAAATGTAATTATTTAGCTGGCAAGCTCAATGTTGAGGTGAAGAAAACCAGTGAAGGTAAAAGTGTGATTGCCTTGTGGTTTTTCCTGTAATAATGCAGAAATATTTGGATATCTGTAGAATTACATGGTGATGATGCACTTTGTGAAAGGCCAGAGATGAAATATAAGGGAATAAAAGGTACAGATATTCACTGGAACTTCATTATACCCTATAACTCTTGGATATGTGGTGGGAGAAATGTCAAATGCAGATTTCTCCCATAATTACCATCCATTCTCGCTCCCATCTCTCCTCACTGCATTTTCTCACTCTCCTTTATACCCAGAGTGTGTCCTGAAGGACCTTGTTCTGTTTCTGATGCTCAGAGGACACAACAGGCCTTTTTACTTGGGATAATGTTTATTTTGGATTAAAGAAAACATGAAATCAAAGGCGCGCTAAATATAATCCCTCCGTGTCCCTGGTGGAACCATCCACCCCGGCCAGCCGTGCCTCCCACACCCTCTGAAGGAATATTAAATACTTGGGACTCGAGGAGGACGTGTCTGACCTTGCAGATGATGGAACAATTTGTTCTCTCTGAGCACCTCCCCACTGCTGCTGCCCCGGTGCAGGGGGCTCTGGAGGGGCTGGGAAGGGAATGGAGAATCCCTGAGGGAGCTGGGAAGGGAATGGAGAATTCCTGAGGAGCTGGGAAGGGAATAGAGAATTCCTGAGGAGCTGGGAAGGGGCTCAGCCTGCAGCAAAGGAGGCTCAGGGGCCCTTGTGGCTCTGCACAGCTCCTGCCAGGAGGGGACAGCCGGGGGGTCGGGCTGTGCTCCAGGAACAGGGACAGGAGCAGAGGGGAGGGCTGAGCTGAACATCAGGAACAATTTCTGCATGGGAAGAACTGCCCAGGAACAATTTCTGCAGGGAAAGAACTGCCCAGGAACAATTTCTGCATGGCAAGAACTGCCCAGGAACAATTTCTGCAGGGAAGGAACTGCCCAGGCACAATTTCTGCAGGGAAAGAACTGCCCAGGAACAATTTCTGCAGGGAAGGAACTGCCCAGGCACAATTTCTGCATGGGAAGAACTGCCCAGGAACAATTTCTGCATGGCAAGAACTGCCCAGGAACAATTTCTGCAGGGAAAGAACTGCCCAGGAGCAATTTCTGCATGGGAAGAACTGCCCAGGAGCAATTTCTGCATGGGAAGAACTGCCCAGGAACAATTTCTGCATGGGAAGAACTGCCCAGGAACAATTTCTGCATGGGAAGAACTGCCCAGGAACAATTTCTGCATGGGAAGAACTGCCCAGGAACAATTTCTGCAGGGAAGAAGTGCCCAGCCCTGGCACAGCTGCCTGGGGTTGGGGATCCCATCCCTGGGGGTTTCAAAGCCCTTGGATGTGGCCCCTGGGGACACGGGGCAGTGGTGGCCCTGGCAGTGCTGGGGAAGGGCTGGATTTGATCTCGGGGTGTTTCCAGCCCAGCGATTTCTCTCGGGTGGAGTGCTCCTCGCTGAGCAGGCAGTAGGTCTGGCTGGAGCCACAGACAGTGTGCCAGGCTGCTGGAGGGGTGAGCTGGCTGCAGCAGCAAGGAGCACCTGGGCTGCAGGCTGTTCTCACCTGGAGCACATCACCCCTCTCTTGGAACACTCGTGCTGCTTGCTGAGGTGGCAGGAGTTTGCTGCTTTGCCCCCCTTGGTGTGAGGGTTGGAGGTGAGAGCACCACTGGGCCCTTGCTCTGCCAGGGTTTTCTGCTCCTGGCTGCCCTTGCAGCTTGGCACACCTTGCATGCTGTGGAATGCTGCTCTGGGTTTGAGATGTAGGAGATGATTTGTGGTGGTCTCCACGAGGCCTCTCCCACATTTCAATGAGAACAGGCTCCTGCTCCTGCAGATCTGTTCAGGGAGTTGTTCACAGGGTTTGCTCTCTGGGGGATTGAGCTGCCTGCCCAAATTCCTTGGTAGAAAAGGGAGAAAGAAGAACGGATGACTGAGGTTTTATCACCCGTGGCAGTCTCTGGAAGCAGCGTTCAGCAGGAGGTCAGACCAGCCTGGCCAGGCAGACCAGGACAAGGTGCTTTGTCCCCTCCTGCCCCACACAGCCCCCCAGCTGGCTCATGTCCAGCTGTCCAGCAGTGTGACAGCTGTCTGGGCCTGTCCCCACGTGTGGCTCTGCCCTGGCACTGAGGGGGGCTGCCAGGAGCCCCTGCCAGGGGATTTATCCCTGCTGTCACTGGGATGTGCTGCTCCCACCAGGGCAGCCTGAGCACGTCTCTGGCTCTGCTCATAAATTGGGATTCATTTTCTAGCTCTGGCTTGGTCACCTCCAGCTGGAGTTCTGTGAGCACAGCTCACCCTGGGCTTTGGCTGCAGGTGTGGGGACAGCTGGGGGGAGGAAGAGGAGGAGGAGGAGGAACCTGTTGAGGCTCGTAGGTGTGGGTGAGCAGGGCTGCGGGGAGGTCAGGCAGCAGCTTACACATATTCTCTATAATTCACAGCTCTCCTCTTGCCTCAAGCTTTTCATAAAGTGCCAATCCAAGGCAGACAGTTTAAGCTCAAGCAGAACGGTTCAGTCAGCCACAGTGTGTGAGCACATTAAAACCCGGGGGTTTTTATTATTTGACACATTTTTAAATTCAGAAATACTTCCAATATTGCACGGAGGGAAATGAGCTCCAGAAACCCTGTTTAAAACATCATTTACTGCTTGAAATGCAGCTGGTGCCCTTGGGGTGTCAGAGGACCCGGGGGGCTGGAGCAGATCACATTATCTGAGCTCTGCCTTAACTGAGGCCACTCAACACTTTAATGAGAACAGGCTCCTGCCTCTGCAGTATCTGTTTGGTGGAAGTTGTTCACAGAACTTGGGTTTGCTCGCTGTGGGACTGAGCTGCCTGCCCGAAGCTGAACTGTGCACTGAAATTAGAAATGACCTCTTAATGCAGCTAAACCTGCACTGCCAGATGTTGGGTGTGTTGCTGTGTCAGGGCACCAAGGCCAGAGGCTTTATTCCCCTTGGCTGTCAGACTCCTGGCTGTATTGACAGCTCAGGAATAAATATTCAAACCAGGAATAAATATTCAAACCACAGCCTCGCTTTCCACGACACAAGCGTGGAGCTCTCCTAGAAATGCAGTTCTGAGCAGTGCTCCCAGCTGAGCTGACAGCTCTCATTCAGCCCAAAACCAGCACCAGGATGAGGGCTTCCCCTTGCACCACTCTGCACTTTGTTTCACGGGCTGCCTTTGTGTGCCTGTCTTGGATTGCTTTCACAGAACTCTGTTCTGCCACCAAGAACAGTTTCTGTCTCAGCCTGGCTGCTGAATAAGTCGTTACTGGTGTTGTCTTTATCGGGCTACTTTCAAAATCAATGAGATTTATGCTTGCAGATTAAAAACCTTTTAAAATATGCATAGACAATATAAGGTTCAATTATCTGTTTGGGATGAATGGAGCAGTGTGTACACATAAATAAAACATAGAAGCTGCTTCACTCTGTTTATATTCCGCTCCTGATTTATTTTCAGAAGAGTTGGAATTGGTGAGTCCGTGTTTGGATTGGGAGCTGCAGTCACTGCAGGGATGTGTGTGCTCGGTGCCCATGCATTGCCTCTGCTCACAGCCTGGCTGCTCAGCCTCTGGAATGCAGCAGGGGTGTGGGAATGGTGCACGTGGAAACCAAATCAGCCCGTGCTGCCAGTGCCATCACTGAGGGCAGGGACCCCGAGTGCCTGCTGAGCACTCTGGTGGTGACAGGAACCCTTCTGGGAATGCCCTGGCTGGTGGAAATGTGAACTCCAGAGGAATGGCAATGTATTCTGGTGTCTGGAAGACCTTGCAGGGTGTGTTCAGGGCACGGGAGAGGCAGAGAAGCTCTTCCTCTCTCCCCACTGTGCACAGCACTGACACAGAACCCCAGGATGGTTTGGGCTGGAGGGACCCTAAATCCCCCCAGTGCCACCCTGCCATGGCAGGGACACCTCCCACTGTGCCAGGCTGCTCCAGCCCCATCCAGCCTGGCCTTGGGCACTGCAGGGATGGAAAGTGAAGCATTCCAGTAAATAATTCATCCCTAGGGAACCATAAATGGCTGAGTCCTGCTCCCCAGTATGTGAACACGCTGAGGCAGGGGTGATGTCCTTGTTTATTCAAGGACAGTTTTACCTACAGCTTTAGAGGGGGTAAGGTGTTTATTTTTGTGCTGTGAGTCATTTTCATTACAATTTCGGGCCTCCTGGTTTCAAGTCAGGTTCTTCAAGTCCAAGGTTCTTTTAGCATTTAAAAGCTAAGAAATCACCCCCTGTTTTTCTATAAAAAACCAATCTGTGCCATAAGCTCATCACTGTCATGAGCAGACCTTGGTCCAGGCCCAGGTCATCAAGATGAAATACGGGATATCTCATATTTATGGACACATCTCACTTTACTGGGTGTTTATGATCTTTTCTCCTGCTTTCTGAGCTGATGAAGTGCTCCCCTGAGCCATGTGGACAGTACTAATTGCTGTAATTATTGTCCCTTAATTGCTACAATTATTTGTTTAGGAGCACTTTCTCACTCCAGGAAAGTCAGTAGCCTTCTCTATATCCTGTATCTCTGTATCTCTGTACCCTGGAGATGTGGAGAAGGCTCCCAGCTCGGTGTCCCTCAGGATGTCCTTCCATGACTTTTCATGGCAGCCGTGGTGGGGATGGGGATTGCTTTGTGTGCCTGGAAATGGGCTCTTTTCAGGTTTGACATGAATTAAACAGAAATGTGGTCAGTTGGAAGGGCAGTTGTTGGAGAAAGCCAAAGTAGCTTTGGGAGTGTTTGTTCCAGTAATGGCTCCATCCCCAGTAATAATGGTAACGAGGAGTTGGGAATTTTAAAAGTCTTGCTGAGCAGCACCATGGCTGGGAGTGGGAGATGGAGCTCACCCACCCAGCTGGGAGGGGTGGGGAAAGAGCCACTGCAGGTGGAACCAAAATTCAGGTGCACGGATCATTTCTGGCTTTATTTCTTAGTGCTCCTTCCACTGCTCAGAAATATTTGCTGTTGCTGCTGAAAAGGGATTTGCATGAAAGCTTTCCTAATTGTTCTCCCTCATTTTCTCACTGGCAACGTTTGATTCTTGGCTGTGAAACCACCTGGAGTGCCCAGAGAGGACGGGTGGTAAGCAGGGATCACCACCCAAGTGCTGTTCTCATCGTGACCTGGGCTGCTGGGAATGCAATTCCAGCTCTTCTGGGAGCCCTGCAGCAAAACCTGCAGTAAGATTTGTGTTCCTGTGTGCCTCCCAGGCACAGAGAGGGCAGGGGCTGCAGGAGGAGGGTCCTGGTGCTGGCAGGGCTGGGCAGCAGGAGCCAGAGCTGTTCCCTGTGCTGTGCCCAGGGCTGGCAGCTCCTGGGGAACGCTGAGCTGGAGTTCCATGCCTGGAGAACAGCAGGGAGATCTGTGCCTGCTACCTTTACAAGCTCTGACCTCCCTTAGTGTACTGGGTGAAATGTCCACAGAATGACAGCACGGTTTGGGCTCCAGGGAGCTCAAAGCTCTGCTCAGCCCCCTGCCAAGAGCAGGGACAGCTTCCCGTGGACATATCTGCATTTCTAGAGCTGCCTGCCAGATTGCCTTCCTGCTCAGAAGGCAAAGTGAGAGTGACAAGGGTCTGGAGGGGTTTTGCCCAGAGAAAATAGCCAGGGAGAAGCTTCAGCAACCTGAGCTCCAGCCAGGGGAAGCAGTGCTGTGCAGGATGCTGGAGCTGCCGTCCTGCACTTGGAGCTGGGGATGGGGCACAAAAAGTTGTGCTAACTGAGGATTAAACTGTAACCTGATGAATTTCCACAGGAACAGACCCTGAGCCCTGGCAGATCCCAGGCTGTTACCCATCAGTGAGGCTCCAGGCAGCTCGTGTGCAGCTGGGCTCCTGGGGGTTTGCAGGGTTTGCAGCCTGACACTGCCCTGCCCCAGATATGTCCACGGGCTGGGCTCGGGGGGCTCTGCCAGGGCAGGCTGAGCCAGGAAACCACAGTCAATCAATCAAACTGCACAGGAAACCGAAATTAGAAATGCAGAAAGTGTGAACTTCATGTTGGCCTGCTAGGAGCTCATTAGTGTCTCAGTAGGGGCACTCCTGCATTATCTTAATTGCCCAGGTCCTCGGGGAAATTGCCTTTCTGACATCTCCTGGCTGCTGTCAGTGCCTGAGGTGGGCTCAGGTGCACCTTCCTCATCATCTTCCTCATCATCAGTGGCTGGGGAGGGGCTGAGCTCAGTCCCTGCAGGCAGCACAGCAGCAGGACCTGCTTGGTTTGGGTGTGTGCAGCTGCTGGGCCAGGCTTTGGCAGGCCAGGCTTTGGCAGTCCTGCAGCCCCGGGGAGGGCTGGTGTGTGCTCTGGCTCTGGGGTTTGTGTGTTCCAGGACCAGGCACGTGCCTTTGGTGAGCAGCCCAAACGTTCTGCCATTTTCACTGGAAAAAAGGATCTGTTGAGCAGGGAGAGAAGGAGGATTTGGGATTGGATAACAACACCCAGAGAGTGTGAAAGGGAAAACTGGAACAGGGAGTTTGGGTTTCAGTGGGGCTTGCTCTGAAGTGAGCTGTGTTTGTGTTTCAGGGGGTTCCAAGTGAGCTGTCTGTGTTTCAGGGGGGTTCCAGGTGAGCTGTCTGTGTTTCAGGGGGTCCCAAGTGAGCTGTCTGTGTTTCAGGGGGTTCCAGTGAGCTGTTTGTGTTTCAGGGGGGTTCCAGGTGAGCTGTCTGTGTTTCAGGGGGTTCCAGTGAGCTGTCTGTGTTTCAGGGGGTTCCAGGTGAGCTGTCTGTGTTTCAGGGGGTCCCAAGTGAGCTCTTTGTGTTTCAGGGGGTTCCAGGTGAGCTGTCTGTGTTTCAGGGGGTCCCAAGTGAGCTCTTTGTGTTTCAGGGGGTTCCAGGTGAGCTGTCTGTGTTTCAGGGGGTTCCAGTGAGCTGTTTGTGTTTCAGGGGGTTCCAGGTGAGCTGTCTGTATTTCAGGGGGGTCCCAAGTGAGCTGTCTGTGTTTCAGGGGGTTCCAGTGAGCTGTCTGTGTTTCAGGGGGTTCCAGGTGAGCTGTCTGTGTTTCAGGGGGTTCCAGTGAGCTGTCTGTGTTTCAGGGGGTTCCAGGTGAGCTGTCTGTGTTTCAGGGGATTCCAGGTGAGCTGTCCCAGGCTCTGGGGCTGGCTGGGCTGGAAGGAGAGGCTGGGGTGGCTCCCTGTGTGTTCGTGCTGCTGCTCCTGCTGCAGCTGCTCTCCAACAGGGGCTTGAGCAAGACAACAAGTGTGACCCAGAGACAGCTCTTCATTAGCAGGAGAAAATGAAATAAATGAAGAATAATGGTCAGTGTTAGAAATAAATTAACATCAATTAATCACTGACTAAGGCAGTGTTCCCAGCATTACTCATCCCCTTGCTGCCATCAGAACATCAGGCAGGCTGAGCACACGTGGAAGCCTGAGCGTGGTGTGTCTGCAGGCTCAGGGACCCAGGAGTTCTGCTTCCCCCATCACTGAATGCTCCCTCAGGGTCCTCCTGAGAGCTCCAGCTCAGCCCCTGCCCTGCTGCTGGGGAAGGGCAGGAGCTCGGGGGCCCTGGGGTCACGGCCCCTCTGCTGAGGGGCTGGAGCCTTTGGGAAGCACTCTGGGGTTCTCTGGAGCTGTCTGGTGTCAGAGCAGAAAATGGGGAAGGGCGATGGAAGAGGAATCCTGCTTCTTCCAGCTGCTGTTCTGAACTGATGATAACGAACAGAGTTTACCAGAGTGAGAGAAAAATAAAACAGTGAAGAGACAGAAAATATTTATCTGGACAGCTGGAAAGCCCTCCCCAGAGCAGTGTGGTGTAAAACCTCTGCTGTCCCTTGGCCCTGCCCAGTGACACCTCAGCAGCATCCCTGGAGCAGAGCACAGACACTGCCCAGCCTGCCCCGGGTCTCGGTGAGCTGGGCAACCCATTTTTATTCCCAAGTGCACGTCAGTGCTGGCAGGAGCTGGAGGGGCCCCTGTGGAGCTCCCAGGTGGGCAGCAGTGGGATTTTAGCTGATTTTGACCTCGTGGGTGCCCACTCTGCCACTGGGATGCTGCTGGTGTGCATGGGGAGCTGGGCAGGAGCAGAAGGTGCCTTTTGCAGTATTTACAACGAGCTCTGACACCCTGGGCAGGGGCATTGTGGTGGCTGCAGTCCCTGGCACACCCACTGAAGGATTTTCCTCCCTGTACTTGAACAAAACGGGAGGAGAATTCTACTTGGCACACATATATAACTCTGTGTTGCTTTTAGATATCCTGTTAGAAACACTGGTAAAACACCTAATATCTGCTTTTTATACTCCGAGTGATTGAAGCAGCCAGCAGTAGTTAATATTTTATGAAGAGTGGAAAAAGATTTAAAATCCAAAAGGTCTCCTTAGGAACATAAGCAATGCAGCAAATTCTGTCGAAGCTTTGGTTGCTGTAGAAGTGCAGGATGTGCTCCTTTTGATTTTCAGTTGAAAAAGCAGTTGTTGGCAAGCTGGAGTACAAAGAGTTGCCAGGGATGAAAGCTGGTGTTTCAGCCTCCCTTTGTGCTGGTTGCAGAAAGCAGCCCCTGCTCTCCTCTTGCTCTGTGGGAGCCAGAGGTGCTGAGCCCTTTGCACGGCTGATCCTGGGGCAGTGCAGAGCAGGTCTGGTTTTTGAGAGGAGGAGAGGCTGTAGGTCCTTGCAGGGTGATAAATCGCTGTGGGGTGCTGTGCGGAGAGCAGAGCTGGGTGCAGGGTGCTGTGCTGGGGCAGCCAGTGCTGCCCCGTGCTCGGGCTGCAGGCTCAGCTGTGCAGTGGATGTTGTGTGCAGGGCAGAGCTCTGCCCTCCCCTCCCTGCTGCCTCCAGAGAGAGCCAGGCCGGGTTCCTTAGCTTAAGGAGCAGTCCCAGACTCTTACAAACCATTGCACAGTGGCCTTGGGGATTCGTGTCAGCTCGGGAACTGCTCAGGGCTTGCTTGGCAAGGGCACAACAGCCCTGAGCACTGCTCTGGGCTCTCTGTCACAAAAGGCACTGTCAGGCTCCCCCACTCTGCAGAGAGCAGGGCGAGCAGTGGCTGCTGTGCTGGGACAGGGCTGAGTGTGCCCAGGCTGTGTCTGGGACAGAGATGTCCCTTCACACTGCCCTTCATCACAGGGAGTAAAACCTGGACCTACTTTGCCTTGAGGCTGGAGCCTCCGTCCTCCTAAGGCTGAGGAAGGGTCTTTCAGCCAGTGCTGGCAGTGCAGAGCTCACCTCGCCCTGCCAGGGCCCCAGACCCTGCTCAAGCAGCAGGGAGAGCAGGGCAGTGAGGGGTTCCAGGGTCTGTGTGCTCCTCGAGGGAAGGAGAGCTGGATGTGCAGCAGAGCTGAGTGCAGGGGGGGCACAGCTTTGGGTGCCTGGAGCTGTGCAGGGATTGCTCCTTGGATTGCAGGGCTGTCACAGCTTTGTCTGGTGCCTGGAGCCATGCAGGGATTGCTCCTTGGATTGCAGGGGGGGCACAGCTTTGGGTGCCTGGAGCTGTGCAGGGATTGCTCCTTGGATTGCAGGGGGGGCACAGCTTTGTCTGGTGCCTGGAGCTGTGCAGGGATTGCTCCTTGGATTGCAGGGGGGGCACAGCTTTGTCTGGGTGCCTGGAGCTGTGCAGGGATTGCTCCTTGGATTGCAGGGGGGGCACAGCTTTGGGTGCCTGGAGCTGTGCAGGGATTGCTCCTTGGATTGCAGGGGGGCACAGCTTTGGGTGCCTGGAGCTGTGCAGGGATTGCTCCTTGGATTGCAGGGGGGGCACAGCTTTGGGTGCCTGGAGCTGTGCAGGGATTGCTCCTTGGATTGCAGGGGGGCACAGCTTTGTCTGGTACCTGGAGCTGTGCAGGGATTGCTCCTTGGATTGCAGGGGGGCACAGCTTTGGGTGCCTGGAGCCATGCAGGGATTGCTCCTTGGATTGCAGGGGGGGCACAGCTTTGGGTGCCTGGAGCCGTGCAGGGATTGCTCCTTGGATTGCAGGGGGGCACAGCTTTGGGTGCCTGGAGCTGTGCAGGGATTGCTCCTTGGATTGCAGGGGGGCACAGCTTTGTCTGGGTGCCTGGAGCTGTGCAGGGATTGCTCCTTGGATTGCAGGGGGGGCACAGCTTTGGGTGCCTGGAGCTGTGCAGGGATTGCTCCTTGGATTGCAGGGGGGCACAGCTTTGGGTGCCTGGAGCTGTGCAGGGATTGCTCCTTGGATTGCAGGGGGGGCACAGCTTTGGGTGCCTGGAGCTGTGCAGGGATTGCTCCTTGGATTGCAGGGGGGTCACAGCTTTTTCTGGTACCTGGGAGCCATGCAGGGATTGCTCCTTGGATTGCAGGGGAAGGTGGTGGAGCATTGCAGCTGCACAGAGCAAAGCCAAAGCTCAGCTGAAGCCAGGGGCTTTAGCTGCTGCTGCAAGAAGTGCCATGAGTATGTGAATGTGTGTATTTATCAGAAATTGTTTTTTTCTACAGATCCCACAAATCAGTTATGCCTCAACTGCACCAGAGTTGAGCGATGACAGGCGCTATGATTTCTTCTCACGGGTGGTTCCTCCAGATTCCTTCCAAGCACAAGCAATGGTGGACATTGTGAAAGCTTTGGGATGGAATTATGTATCCACTTTGGCATCTGAAGGGAATTATGGAGAAAAAGGAGTCGAGTCCTTCATGCAAATTTCCAGAGAGGCAGGTAGGCATCGGCCGTGTCCCTCAGAAAGCGCTGCGGCCTCATCCGTGTCGTGTCGTGCCGAATGTGACCGTGTGTTCATGGAGCTCACCTTTGCTTCCAAAGCCGCTGCAGTTCTTTGCAATGCTCTGCAGCGGCTCCTGGGTGTTGTCATTGCTAACCTGCTGGTGGAGGTTCAGGGAGTGGGAACCCCCAGTGGGTTTCAGTCGCTCCTGGGGGAATAGAGATCCTTGAGTTGTACCCAGCTCCTCCTGCTGCCCTGGCTGGGCTTTCCTGCTGTGGGCACGGGGACAAGGCAGGTCTGGGAAGGCTGGGCTCTTGTCTGCACAGGCTGGAGCTGTGCTGTGAGCAGCCCTGGCTGCTGTCCCGCTGGTGCCCAGCCTGACCTGAGTTCTTTGCTTTGGCATTTCCCTGCCCAGCTCAGTGCAGGGCATTCAGAACCTCTGCCCTGGAGGCTCAGGGGTTGCTGGTGTGGGGTGAGACTGCCAGACCTTGGGTGTGAGTCCTTGGCAAGCTGATTTGCAGTCCAGGTTCATAAGGGTGTGGAAACTCCAGTGTTGGAGGTGGATTCCTGTGCTGGAAGGAGAAAGCAGCAGCTGATGGAACTCAGTGCTGGTGATGAATGCCAGGGCTGTGAATGCCAGGGCTGTGCCCAGATGGGGGCAGAACCCAGCAGCATGGGGCAGGGCAGGCTCTGCTGTGCTCCCCAAGTGGGACTGGCAGGTCCCCACCCTGTACCTGCCTGGCATTGCCTAAATGAGAGCAGCTCGGTGCCCAGCTCGGTGCCCAGCTCGGTGCCCAGGCGGGGCAGGAGCTGCCATGAGGGGTCCCCATGCCCAGGGCTGGTCCCACAGCACTGGCTCTGTCTGCAGGGACAGGCCCCAGCTGGGTCCCAGCCTGTCCCAGACTGATGGAAAGTCACTGGGCTTAAAGGAAAGGGCCTTGGAGGGGGGGAGCTGGGATTGTTTCCTTGTGTTGGTGTCACAGAAGGAACCCGCATTTGCATAAATTCTCCTGTTCCTACAAATGCATATTTATGTGGTATTAAAGCAAATGGGTTTGGATTTAATACAGCAGGAAGTGACAAATGCCCGTGCTCATTGGAATTTAAAATTGGCTTTATTTGCAAATATCCCCTGTCGCAAACTCATGCCCGAAATGTGTTCCCTGTGTGAAGGACAGGCTCTGCTGCAGAGCAGGATCCCATTGTCTGGAGCCTGTGCAGAATTGCATTTATTCCCTGCGCTGTCCATGCAGCCACACAAAGCTCATGCTCCTGCAGAGAAAGCAAAGCCTGGAGGGCAGCAGTGCCTGCAGCTCTGGGTGCAGGGGGATGTGGGTCACGCTGGGGATCAGGGCACCGACAGGGATGGTGCCTAAAGCTCCTCCTCAGAGCTGGGATGGGATAATCCAATCCCCAGTGCTGCTTAGGGCTGTGCTCAGCTCCTTGTGCCACCACGTACAGCTCAGGTGGAGCTCTGATGGGATTTAACCCTGCCACCAGGCTCCCTGGGCTTTCCACGCCTGGCAGTGCGAGCAGATCCCGTTGTTGGGAGCTTTAGTGGAGCAGGGCCGAGAGGAGCTGCAGCTCCTGCCCTGCCCTGGGGGCAGGGGAGCCTTTCCTGCCTTTGGGGTTGAGCCCGTGATCAGAGAGCCCCAGCTCCTGGTGTTCATGGGCAGGAGCTGTGCCCCTGCCAGGAGCTGTGCCCCTGCCCTTTGTGCCAGGAGCTGTGCCATTGCCCCCTGCCCTCCCTGCCAGGAGCTGTGCCATTGCCCCCTGCCCTCCCTGGCAGGAGCCTGGAGCTGGATGTGCTCAGGACAGGGACAGGAGGAGAGGACACGGCCTGGAGGTGCCCCAGGGGAGGCTCAGGGTGGGTGTTAATGAAAACTCCTGACAGAACGGGTTGGGCAGCCCTGGAACGGGTCAGGAAAGGGCTGGAAATGGCACCTGGGGGCACAGCTGGGCAGGGATGGGGGCACAGTCCCTGCCTGGCTGTCCCTGCCTGTCTGTCTCTGCCTGCCTGTCTGTGTGTCCCTGCCTGTCTGTCCCTGCCTGTCTGTCCCTGCCTGTCTGTCCCTGTCTGGCTGTCCCTGCCTGTCTGGCTGTCCCTGCCTGTCTGGCTGTCCCTGCCTGGCTGTCCCTGCCTGTCTGGCTGTCCCTGCCTGGCTGTCCCTGTCTGTCTGTCCCTCTCTGTCCATGCCTGTCTGTCTGTCCCTGGCTGTCTGTCCCTGCCTGTCTGGCTGTCCCTGCCTGTCTGTCCCTGTCTGTCTGTCCCTGTCTGTCTGTCCCTGTCTGTCCCTGCCTGTCTGTCCCTGGCTGTCTGTCCCTGCCTGTCTGGCTGTCCCTGCCTGGCTGTCCCTGTCTGTCTGTCCCTGTCTGTCCCTGCCTGTCTGTCCCTGCCTGTCTGTCCCTGCCTGTCCGTCTGTCCCTGCCTGGCAGTGCCCGTGCAGCCCTGCAGGAGCAGGCAGCTGTGGCACAGCCCAGCCCCAGTCTGAGCCAGCCCATCCTGGAGCAGCTCCCAGAGCCGCTGGCATCTCCCGGTCTCTGCCTGGGCACCAGGGAAGGTCTGTGCCCTGGGCACCTGCACCCTTCCTGCCCTGGGCTGGGATTGCAGCAGGCTGCTTGTCCCAAAGGCAGCGCTCCATCCAAACCAAACTTCTTTCTGATCAGCCGGGATCTCAGGAAATCTGAGGATCAGTAGAAAGTGCTTCCCCTGCTTAGTTTTCAAATATGCTTTGGCACATAAGGACTTTGCTTGATCCTCTGAGTTAATAATTCTTCACAAAGTGACTTTTATTATGAGCACTTCAAGCGAGTTTGAATATGTCATTGTGGCAGGAGATGAAGATTTGAAACATGCTCTGCAGTCTGTGGGATTAATAAATTAGGGGAATGGTCTAATTATGGGAAATCTAAAGGACAATTTCAGATTATTAATGAAACTACTGAATACTTGAATTTCAAAGATTAATTCATCTTTGATTTTTTTTAAAAGATTAATCTGTACCAGAAGGTTAATTGCTATCTGTAAGAAATATATATATTGAAGTCGTTAGCAAAAGACCACTTGAATGCCTCCTAACAGATAAATGAAAGATCTGGAGTGCATTTATGAATGTTCTGCTCTCCCCAAATGGCCCATTTTCACAGCTGACTGGGGCTTTGCTCCTGGGCTGGGGGTGAGGAGGGGGCTGGAGCTGCAGGATGTGGGATGTGTGTGCCTGCTTCCCCTGCTGTGCCGCCCAGGGCAGGGCTGCCATGGGCAGGGCTGGCCCAGGGCTGGCCCAGGGCTGGTTCTGACTGGGCTGAGCCTGGCAGGGCTGGCCCAGGGCTGGTTCTGACTGGGCTGAGCCTGGCAGGGCTGCCATGGGCAGGGCTGGCCCAGGGCTGGTTCTGACTGGGCTGAGCCTGGCAGGGCTGGCCCAGGGCTGGTTCTGACTGTGCTGACCCCTCCAGGGCTATTGGGGCTGCCCAGGGAGGAGCAGTGAGGATGGGGTGAGGTTCTGGAGGATGGGGTGAGCTCTGGAGGACGGGGTGAGCTCTGGAGGATGGGGTGAGCTCTGGAGGATGGGGTGAGCTCTGGAGGAGGGGGTGAGCTCTGGAGGATGGGGTGAGGTTCTGGAGGATGGGGTGAGCTCTTGGGGCTGCCCAGGGAGCAGTGACTGCAGGCTGGGCTCAGCCTCTCCCCCTGCAGCCCCTCGGGCAGACAAACCCAGCTCTAAGCTGGGCTTTGAGGGCCAGCTCAGCAAAGCAGAGCTCTGGGTGTGGGGTCTGGGCTCTTTGCAGGGTCACAAACCAGGGTGTTCATGCGTGTGAGGGCGCAGAGCACAGCTGGAGCTGTGGGGAGGGCTCCAGGGAGCTGCTGGTCCTGCAGAGCCCTCCTGGGGACTCAGTGCTGTCCCTCTGTCTTTGGCTGTGCTCAGTCATTCAGCTTTGATGGGAATAGCCTTTACTCATTCTCTTGGGAGCTGTTTTCTGGATCAAACACAGCAAAAACAAATGGATAAAGCACTCATAAAACCGAGTCATTTATATCCAAGCACTTCAAGTGTTTTCCATTTTTCTTCCCACTTTTCCAAGTACTCAGGCACGTGTCCTTTCAGTGTGCAGTGATGTTAAATAACAACATTATGAAATCTATTGTTCTCCCTCCTGTTGTCAAATAACAAATGTTTTGGCATTTCAGAAAAAACAGCCAGGAAAGATTGCTGTCTGAGTTTGTGGTGGCTCGTGCTGTGTGCTGCAGCCTGGCAGGGTTAATGAGATTTCCTGTTAATTGTAGCTGAGCTGGGAGAAGATGCCCTGGCCTTGATCCTCAGGAGTGGCTGGGGTTGCATTGAGAGCTTGGAGAGATTTCTGAGAGCAGGAAAGCAGAATGTGGGAGTGCTCAGAGCCCTGGCAGTGCTGAGAGCTGCTGTGGCTCTTTGGGAACGCGTGAGCAGTGCAGAGGAGGGGCTGTGGGGTCCCTGAGGTGCTGACCAGCCCTAGAGCTGCTGCCAGCCCGGGCACCAGGCTGTGGGTTCAGATCACCAACACTCCGTGGCTCTCCAGCTGGGCTCTCCCTGCTGAGCTGCCCGGGTGTCCTGAGGGGCTGCTCTGCTCCCTGCCCAGCACAGAGGGGAGGAGGTCTCAGCTGGCCTGTGCAGACATCCACTTCTCTTGGCTGCACAGGCAGAGCTGGCAGAGCCACAAGCATGTCATTAAAGAGCTGGAATTCAACCCAAAGCCAGTCCTTGGTGCCTGGTGAGAGTCCAGGGCTGGCTGTGCTGCTGGGGACCATGGACATGGGGAGGGGACGTGCTGAGGAATGGACACAGATTTGTTTGGGAAGCCTGGGGAGAGGATCCCCTTGAGGTGCAGAGGCTGCTGTGGGGAGGAGCAGGGGAAGGAGAGGGTTTGGGGTTAGAGAACAATAAAAGGAACAAGTCTGGGGAAAGGGGCAAGGGAGGAACGGGGCTGAGGAGAGGGAGGATGAAGAGCTGCAGAACCAAGGTGATCCCAGTGCCTGGGGATGCAAACACTGAGCCACAGCTGGGAAAAATGTCCCTGAGTAAGGAAGCTTTGCCAGGGAGAGTGGGCTGGAAAACCACATTTGTTTAATCCAAAAAAACCCTGATTTCAGGAGCAGAATTTACTTTGATTGCGAAAACTTAAAACTTCTAGAAGCTAAGGCAGAATTCTTCCAAAGTCTCTAGTTTGTGCCGAGGGCAGGGAAACCAGGCTTCCCAGAGGTTTGTGTGTGAGCTTGGCTCCTCAGCTGGCTGTGCCAGCCTGCCCTGGGTGCCAGTGCTGTCCTGCTGGTTTGGGGCAGGGACAGACCCGGCTGCTCCCAGGGATCATCATTTATAGGGCTGGTTTTCCCCCAGGCTGCTGGGCTGAGCTGCTCAGAGCCCGCCAGGAGAGCTGGGCTCATCTCTAGCAGCAGCCCAGGGGCTCCAGCTGCCTGAGCTTGCTGTGCTCTGAGCCCGAACAAGGAGCTTTTCTGCTTGCAACCTGAAGGATTTCACACCAATGCTCGTGTCTTAAGGAGAGCAGGGTGCAGATGTAGAGCAGCAGGGAGCTTTTTTGGACAGCTCTTCACTGATGTTTCATTGCTGTTTATATATTTCTTTTAAAGCCAATTTTATGGCCAGGCAAAAGCAAGTCTAGACAGATTGTCTAAAAACTTTTATTGGCTAATTAAGATTATACTGCTGGTATATCACTGCTGGATAGCAGGGGCTCTGCTCAAGGAATGGCCTTGATTTTTTGCAGCATGTGCCTTTTGCCAAGTTTTCTATTGTGCCTTGGGAGGCCTTTTTTCATATCCATTTCAATGTCAAAAGCAAATGCCACTGGAAGTCTCATGTTTGGACACCTGAGCCTGGACTGAGGAGCCGGAGCGCCTTGGTTTGAGCTGTGAGCATTTGTGGGGCTGTGCGGGCAGGAGATCCCTCCAGCCCCCGAGCTGGGGCTGCCCTGGGGTCTGTGGAGCTGGGAGAGGCTCAGGCCGTGCTGCAGGGCCCAGCAGAGCTCCCCAGTGGTGTTTGCTGCTGAGGAGCCCAGCCCTGCCCTGGCTTAGCCAGACCAGCCTTTGGTTGGAGCTTGGGATGAGCCAAGAGGCTTTGGGCACCTGGCTGCCAAAGGTGGCTCTGTTTGCAGCTCATCAGAAAGGTTTGGGCTGCAGGGACCCTAAAGCCCACCCAGTGCCACCCTGCCATGGCAGGGACACTCCCACTGCCCCAGGGGCTCCAGCCTGGCCTTGGGCACTGCCAGGGATCCAGGGCACCTGTGCCAGGGCCAGCTCCAGCTGGGAGATCAGGACAGTGCCTGCTTGCCCCGAGCCAGGCATTGGAGCTTGGATATTCCCACCCTCTCTGCTGGCCGGGGAAATCCTTCATTCCACCTCCCAGCCCACACCCGGGCCATCCTCAGCATCTCCTCAGGTGCCCTGGATCCCTGGCAGTGCCCAGGGCCAGGCTGGATGGGGCTGGAGCACCTGGGGCAGTGGGAGGTGTCCCTGCCATGCCAGGCTGGCACTGGGTGGGATTTAGGTCCCTTCCCACCCAAACCATTCTGGGATTTCACTGCCGAACAGGGAAAATCACTGGCACTCCAGGATTTAGAAAAACACCCCAAAACCCCCAAAACAACAAAACCCAGTTTCTTGCAGGAGCGTTCATGGCTGGACAGGGACCCCGTGGGCAGCAGTTGGCACCTCCTGCCTGGGGACAGTGGCCAGGGTGGCACTGGCAGCTCCCTCCAGAGCTGCATCTCAGTTTGCTGGTGCTGAGGGGCAGCCCAGGGGCTGGGGAGGGTCTGTGGCAGGGGTGGATCTCAGTTTGTTGGTGCTGGGGAGGCTCTGTGCAGGGGTGATTTCAGTTTGTTGGTGCTGGGGAGGCTCTGTGCAGGGGTGATTTCAGTTTGTTGGTGCTGGGGAGGCTCTGTGCAGGGGTGATTTCAGTTTGTTGGTGCTGGGGAGGCTCTGTGCCAGGGGTGATTTCAGTAGTTGGTGCTGGGGAGGCTCTGTGCAGGGGTGATTTCAGTAGTTGGTGCTGGGGAGGCTCTGTGCAGGGGTGGGAGCAGAGCAGTGCAGTGGCTGGAGCAGCGGTTATCATCTCTCTTACTTTCAGTGGGGTAGATCTGATGACATTTGATTAATCCCTGGCTGCTGAGCATTCCCAAGGCCTGCAGAGAGCCCAGAGCTCACTGTCCCACACCCCAGCAGCGTTCCCCTGGCTCCAGCCCGTGCTGCCCATCAGCACTGGGATAACCCCGTGTTTGCAGCCGCTGTTGCCTTTCCTCAGCAATCTCAGCAGCCTCCCCAGCATGAAAAGTAAAGCACTTTCTTTTTGTGGCTCCTCAGACTGGAGCAGGCCTCAAAGCAAAGCCTGTGCAGTTTTGTCAGCTTCAGAAGGCCTTTCTGGGAGCAGAATGCCATTGATTAAACTCTAACGACATCCTGCACCCAGGAAGGAGCCGCGAATCGGAAACATCAGGGATGGCAGAGATCTCATGTGGCTGTCATTAGTGCTGAAGCTGCTTTTCTCCTCCCTAGGTGAATGTGCACAGGTGTGCCAGCAGCTGCCTGGGAACGCAGCATTTCTGCTGCAGCCACAAGTGGCTGGCAATGCCCGGTGCTGACGTGCAGCTCTGTGCTCTGCTCACCCAGCCCTGGGCTCAGGAATCGATCCCAGCACCAGGAGCTCTCTGTCTCTGCCCCAACCAGCCACTCCACGGAGGCTGTGCTGCTTGGGATGGCAAACCCTCGTGGGGAAATCCTCTCCCAGCTCAGCTCTCACTTCTGGGCTGGGCGATGGGCTGAGTGCAGGGGCTGCAGGAGCTGCCCGAGGGCAGGGGGCTGCTGGGGCCCCCACGATGGATTGGGGGCTCCCAAACACAGATTTGGGGCTGCTGGGGCCCCCACGATGGACTGGGGGCTCCTAAACACAGATTTGGGGCTGCCTGGGGCCCCCACGATGGACTGGGGGCTCCTAAACACAGATATGGGGCTGCCTGGGCCCCCCCACAATGAATTTGGGGCTGCCTGGGGCCCCCAGCTGTTTAATGACATTTTCCTTTGCTGCATGGTCAGCCCTGGCTCAGCCCAGGCAGGGGCACTGGCTGCAATCCCAAATGACCCTCTCAAAGGCTCTGCTCTTGGAGGTGGGGTGAGTCCTGTGGGGGTGCCAGGCTGGCTGTGCCTTGTCACACATTCCTGGAAGTGTTTTGTACGAGATGAGGAAAGGGAGAAGTGCTGCTCACAGTGGTGCTTGTCTCTGCTGTCCTGCTGTGGAGAGGAGCTGGGCTGCAATTGCTCAGCCCTGGGCAGAGCCAGGCTGCTGCTGGGGGTGTGTAATCCTCCCCAGGGGCTCCAGGGTGTTGTGAGAGCACACTGCAGTGAAACCTGATTACAGACAGCAGCTCAGTATTGCTGATACAATCATTAATCTAATTCTTGTCTAATTTTTCTACTCTTCATTCACCATTACAACCATCCCACATTACTTTCAGGCTGGTGTTGAGGCTGTGGAGGCTGATTAAATTGCAAAGCAGACTTTTAAATGAAAGGATCCATATCTGGCTACACTCATTATCAGCTCCAAGAAATTAAATCTGCCCTCAGTGATTGACTCTGAAGCAAACCAAGCAGGCACCGGAGGACAAAGGGCACGGTGGCCGTGCAGCTGCAGGTGAGGAGGAGGCAGACAAAGCCAGAGCTGCCAGCACAGCCCAGCTCTGTCCCTGCAGCACCTGCAGCTCTGCCAGGAGCTGGGGCTGTGCATGCTGGAGCTGCAGTCCCCGAGAACAGAACCTGTTCTTTCCCTGCCTGTTACGTAAGGGGCTCGAGCACTTCATTGCCTGTCAGATTGCAGAGGGGGCTGTGGGCGTGCCTCCCCCAGGGATGGCACCCAGAGAGGCCTGCAGCTCACCTGAGCTCTGGCTGGGCCAGCAGAGGAGCCCTGGGTGCCACAGCCCTGCCCTGGGTGCCACAGCCCTGCCCTGGGTGCCACAGCCCAGCCCTGGGTGCCACAGCCCTGCCCAGGGTGCCAGAGCACTGCCCAGGGTGCCAGAGCACTGCCCTGGGTGCCACAGCCCTGCCCTGGGTGCCACAGCCCTGCCCTGGGTGCCACAGCCCTGCCCTGGGTGCCACAGCCCTGCCCAGCTGTGCCTGGGTGTCCTGGTGCCCCAGGAGGGCAGGGATGTGTCTGGGAGCATTTGCTGGCACTGGGGCTGTGCTGGTGGCCCTGGCTGTCAGGAAATCTCCGTGGAACAGCCGTGTCACATCCCCTGCAGGGACGGGGCCTGCCCTGCCCTGGGCAGCCCAGCGAGGAGCTGGTGGGTTCTGCTGCCAGAGCCACTGCTGGGATTAGGAACTCCTTGGGAGGGAGCTGCTGAGGCAGGGGCTGTGTGACAGCAGGAGTGGCTGTGGTGTGCCAGGGTGACAGCAGGAGTGGCTGTTGTGGGTCAGGGTGACACCAGGAATGGCTGTTGTGGGTCAGGGTGACAGCAGGAGTGGCTGTTGTGGGTCAGGGTGACAGCAGGAGTGGCTGTTGTGTGCCAGGATGTGTGTGACAGCAGGAATGGCTGTTGTGTGCCAGGGTGACACCAGGAATGGCTGTTGTGGGTCAGTCAGGGTGACACCAGTAATGGGCTGCTGTGTGCCAGGGCGCCAGCCCTGTGCTGCCCACCCTGCCAGGCTGCTGGGCACAGATCCTACTGGGTGTTAAATGGAAATTGAAAGTGGTTTTTAAAAGAGGGCAGCTGCCCCCACTCCTGACCCACACTGACGTGGTGGGAGGTGTCCAGAAGGTGCCTGGGCTCGCTCCAGGTGCCAGGGGGGTGGTCACTGAGCCAGGCTGGCAGGGGCAGGGCCCTGGCTGCAGCTGAGGAGGGGTTTTGTCACCCAGGGCTGCTGTGCAGTGCTGACTGAGCTCACGAGAAGTTTGCCAGCAGTGTTTGAAGGTCCCTGAGGACAGCATGAGAGCGTGCTGCAGGATCAGGTCTGGGTGTTGCCATGGCCCCATGTGTGGCAGAGGCTGCAGGGGGGGCAGGGCCAGCCCTCACCAGGGCAGGAGCTGTGCCCACGCCCAGCCACGCTGTGCCCACCCTGCCCTGGCAGGTGTGCTGCTCCTGCACTCCAGGATGCACCCACAGGGCTGCCTAACCAGCATTTCGTTCTGGGGCTGAAGCCTCAGCTGGCCCTAGTTACACATTTACAACAAGGACATCATTTTCCCTGTAAGTTCATTTTTCAGGCAGACACGATGTGAACGTGGAGCTCTGCCTTACCTCAGTGTGAGTTGATGGGGAAAGTTCAGCTTTGCTCTGGCTGAGCTGGAATTGTAAACGAGCCTGATGGGAAACCCAAGGCAGGAGATGTATAAGATTTTTTACAGGAAAGAAAAGTTGGGATTTGTTCTGGAAACCTTTCATATCCTTAGCCTGATGCAGTCAGGGAGAGCCACGTCACCCGTGGAGCCCAGTTTGCCAGGACAGGCTCTGGTTCTGGTTCTGGAGCAGAGGCAGCCAGAGCAGCTGCCCTGCCCCAGCCCAGAGTTCACTTTCATTTCCCTGCTTGGCTGGGTGCATCAATCTCCAGCTTTCGAGTCAAAGGAAAACATAGGAAGTTGTTTTCTGGCACAAGAACTTTCCGGCTCACAGTTTAATTGTGCTCTGGGTTTGTGAAGTCTTCAGAAAAGCCTTTCAAGGGCAATCCTGAATTCTCTCCTTGCATGAGTGATCCACAAGACAAGCTCCTTTCCACTTCCTTGCTTCTCTGGTTTTTTCTTTTCATGAGATTTGTGGAGGTTTTGAATTAGCAGAAAAGCAGAAGAAGGGTGGGGAGTGGTTTGGCACATGTACAGTCACTGATGGACAGAGACAGCTCTGCCCTAACATCATCCAGTAATGATTTCAGTAAAGAAAAGGTAATTAAAACCACACACTTCTAAAACTTTATTTTCACATATGTCTGAAAATTTGTAAACTCCTCCCAGAGTCAAACTGGCACTAAAGATATTTATAGCAGTAATTGAAATACAAAATGCAAACCATGCAGCTCGTACCTGTGTTCCTTGACATGTAATTGTTATTTATTCTATACATATATAGATGTATAACTTGGTAGCTTTACATAATCTTCTGGCTGGTGTTAATTGAATTAGTCATGCTCTTGGAATGCTAAAAAGCTTTGCCTATGGGAATTTCTCCTCAGTTGTGAGTCAACAGTCAATTCTCTGGATTTTGTTTTAGTCGGTGACTCTTTATTAGAATAAACAAGATTACTGGCAGGGAAATGCTCTCTGTGCTGGTGCTGGGAGGGAGGATGGGAGTGCCAAGGTGTGAGCAGGTGGGTTGGGCTGGCAGGAAATGTTCTCTGTGCTGGTGCTGGAAGGGAGGATGGGGATGCCAAGGTGAGCAGTGGGTGAGCAGGTGGGTTGGGCTGGCAGCACACTGCTGTGGCACACGGGCCCTTTGCCCTGCTTGTTCCTGGCTGGCTGGGCCCCTTGGTGCTCCCAGGTGTCACCTCTGTCCTGTCCCCTCTGCCCTGGCTGCTCGCTGTGCCGTGCTGGCTGTGCCAGTTCTGCTCCCCTGATGGGATGCTTGGAGAGGTGCAGAACTGCAGGTTCTAACTCAGTAATTTCGTTACTGGGAGTTGTTTTGATGTTGTGTTTGCATCTCCAGTCGTGTGGCCAGCTTGTAGGAGCAGCTCCCTGAGGGGCTGGGGAGGTGATGTCCCTCCCTGAGGGGCTGGGGAGGATGATGTCCTGTCCTGAGGGGCTGGGGAGGATGATGTCCTGTCCTGAGGGGCTGGGGAGGATGATGTCCCTCCCTGAGGGGCAGTGTCAGTGAGGGTGATGATGATGTCCCTCCCTGAGGGGCAGTGTCAGTGAGGATGATGATGATGTCCCTCCCTGAGGGGCAGTGTCAGTGAGGATGATGATGATGTCCCTCCCTGAGGGGCAGTGTCAGTGAGGGTGATGATGATGTCCCTCCCTGAGGGGCAGTGTCAGTGAGGATGATGATGATGTCCCTCCCTGAGGGGCAGTGTCAGTGAGGATGATGATGATGTCCCTCCCTGAGGGGCAGTGTCAGTGAGGATGATGATGACGTCCCTCCCGAGGGGCAGTGGGGAGGATGCTGCAGGACAAAGCTGGGAAATGCCTGTTTGACAAGCAGAGTTCTGGGGCTGCCAGCGGGGCTGTGTGTGCAGCTTTTGTACCTTTTCAAAGCAGATGTGATTCAGGCAGACAGCCCACGGGGGTTTATTTATGGCCTGCTGGGTTCGGGCTGGGCCTGGGAGCAGTGCCTGTGTGCAGGTGCCATTGAATCCCAGGGAAAGCAAAGTGAGACAGCCAGAAAGGAAAACAAGAGCCCTGTCTGGGGCAGGTGGATCCAGGACAATTAAAGGGTAACAGAATCAGAGGAAAAAGGCTTGAAATTGCCTTGATGTGTCTGCCATCCTGTCTCCCCATGCTGGGTTCCTCTGCTGAGCTGGTAAACATGGACAGAGAGAGGGGCAGAGGTTCCAGCTCCTCCTGAGGCCAGCTCTGCCCAGCACTGGGGACTGAAGCTCCCCGCTGCCATCTGAGTGTAGAGCAGGAAGATTTATGCCTTGACATGAAATGATCAGACCCTTTTCGTTGCTGGGCCCTTCTGTTGAAAAAAGAGCAGATCTGTGAGTTTGCCTGGCGAGCTGGACAAGTCTGGGACATTTGTTCCAATTTGGTTTTTATAGCTCCAGAGGGACACGGTGACCAAGCAAGCCATAGACATTTCCATTTATGTTCTCCAAAAATAGTGGGAGGCAGCATGTGCTTCTGTACTAGAGGATTATGTAGGTCAGCCTGGTTCTGAACCTGTTATTAAAAGTGACACTGCCAAAGAAAAATCAACAGAAAATGCAAGGAGCTTTGAGTAAGAGCATGCCAGGTACCCACTCTGTGTTTCATCCCCAAGGGTTCCACTGCTCAGCACTGTGCTTCCCTCGCCTCCCCTCCAGACCCTCCACCAAGTGATGGTGGTGACAATCCCAGCTGCCATTCACCTGAAACAAAGAGCTGTGTGAAAGCAGCATAAAAAGGGATAACTGCCATAATGCCGATCATTTGCGGGAAATTCAGTGTGATTTTTGTCAATTATCTTTCATTTTCCTCCACGGTTGGGCTTGGTAGACCTCTGCAGCGTTCTGCCTGTTCTGAAAGCAGGCAGGAGCTTGGAGGCAGGGCTGGGCTGAGCCCTGGCAGCAGGGATGGCAGGCTGAGCAGGGCAGGGCAGCTCTCCAGGAAGGGACAGCAGCTCCTCTCACCTGGAACCACGCAGGGGCAAGAGGGGCAGCCCGGGGGGAGGCTGGCAAGGATGGAAACCATGCAGGAGCTGTCAGCAGTTGCGGGGTTTGAGTGCAGCAGTTCTGACCCCTGAGGGCTGGCACTGCCCGGGCGTTCTGCAGAGCCTCTGCTGGCACAGGGAGCTCTGCTCCCTCCTGCCCAGCTGCTGCTGCCTCAGTGCCTTTGCAGACAGGGATAACACCTGGCTAGGGCTGAATTTCAAATGCAAATACCCAGGGGATTTCACACAGGCAGAGGAAGTTTTATCCTTCTGGGGAGCAAGCTGCTGCTGCTGGTTCCACTCCCTGCTAATGCCAGGTCTGGGCTTCTGCAAAGGCACAGCCAGGGCCCCCTTGGTGTTTGTCATTTCAGACCATTTGTGAGTGATTTGCTGGAGTTTGGGGTTTTTCCAACCTGACAGATGCTCCAGCTGCAATCAGGCACCATTTGCAGAAGGCAGGAATGTAGATCTTTAGTGAAGCAACAGAAAACCCTGATTTCTGTTGGGCATGATTGTTTTCTTTTCCTTCTGGGGAATGTAGTGTTGGGACAACTACAGTAAATTCCCAATAAACAGCTTTTGTGTTTGTGAACAGATTAGATCCATTTGGATTTACCACATTTGAAAGCTGCCTGTGGCCTCATCATCCTTTGTCCTGATTATTGTGCTTTGCATTTTATTTGGATTTTGGAAAAACAGTTCTTGGAGTGGATGAAAACTTCCATCAAGTGGCAGTTTGTGAGATGCCATCTGTTGTGTGCCCCAAGTGTGGCTCTGTGTCACCTGCTCGGTGTGGCTGTCACTGCTGCCTGGGTGCTTGGAGACTTTTCCAGGACTGCAATATTTATGTACAGGTTTTTAACTTCCCAAAAGCTCAACCTGTGTCTTTGGGGACTTTAGGAATTCAGGGAGAGGTTTCTAAGGAGCCCTGGGTTCCTGTGGAGTGCTGTTAACCCTTTTACTGGTGTTAACCCTTTAGCTGGTGTGACCCTTTAATTGGTGTAAGTAACCCTTTTACTGGTATAACCCTTTTACTGGTATAACCCTTTACTGTGTGACCCTTTCATTGCTGTAACCCTTTTGAGGTTTAACCCTTTCGTTGCCTTGCTGGGGCTGTAAAGCTCCGTTGCTGGCTCTGGGAGCTGGGGGTGGGTGGCCCTGGCACCCCCCAGGTGTGGGGGCAGGAGGTGGCTCCTGGAGTGTCACCTGGCATGCAGAACCCAGCTGCCTGACGTTGCAGGTGGCTGCTGGAGTATGGGAGATGTCTCCTGGGTGCAGGGACTGCCTGGCTGTTTGCAGATTGCCCCTGGAATGTCAGGGCAGGATGAGGGGTGGGACAGAGCCCCTGTGCCTGGGAGGGGCTCCTGGCCCCTCGGTGAGCAGCCCGTGACCCTCAGCTGCCTCCTGCACAGCCCCAAACACTGAGCTGTGCCGCAGAGCATCTCAGAGATCCCAAAATCCCCCCAGTGATTCTGGAGAGGTTCTGCCAAGGCAGCCCCATAATGTCTGAGAACGTGAAGGGAGGAAGGCACTGACGCTGGCCTGGATCAGGAGGGTTCCTTCTCTTGCTCTCTGTGTCTGACACACTTCTCCAAGAGCTGTGTGACCCTTGAAAGCTGGGGCTGGGCCTGTGCAGAGCCCCAGGACCTTGAGGCAGGAGAAGACCTTCAAGATCGAGGCCAGCCTTAGACCAAGGGCTGCCCACCTCTGACCCACGTCCTGCGTGGTCTGCCACTGGTGCTGCTCTGTGCTCCCACCCTGGCCACAGCTGCTGGGCTTGAGGATGGAGAAGGGATCAGGAAGTTTCCTTTCCTTTCCTGAGGAATCAGGACGTTTGGAGTTGTAATTCCATGATTTATAGGGAGATCACCAGGCCCTGTTGGTGTCCCCAGCTCTCCAAGGAGCCTCTGCTCTGGGTCAGCCCCAGGTGCCACGGAGGGATGGCACCATCCAGCCCCCTGCCCTGCCCCACGGAGAGGTGGAATTATTGTCACACACATCCACCCCTTAATGAGCCTAATTCTGGGCACTTCCCTTCTGCAGAATGTTGGGTTTTTCCCCCCAGATTTCTCTCTGCTGATTTTGTGTTGCTCATCCTAATTTACCATGGAAACAGGAGAGCTCTGAATTTTACTTCCAGCACATCTCCTGTCCAGACAGGGTTTGAACTGGCTGCATCAACCAGCACTTTTCAGATGATTGGAGAAGCCTGCTATGAAATTATGGGTGTTTTGCTATTTAAGTTTGAGTTCTGTTTCTGTCAAATGAAGGGAGAGAGAGCCAGAGAGAAAATTGGTCTGCAGAAAATGCACTGCGGCCAAGATGAAATCCTCCCTGAAATAAGGAGGCACAAGGGGCAGCTGCAGTAACATCTCTGGGAATTTCACCCACCCCAGCACTCCAGGGCCAGGGGCTGACTCCTGGAGGTCATTTCCAGCTGGTAGCAGCAGGGTAATTCCACTTCAGCTCCTATTCCAGCTGGCAGGCAGAGATCCAGATACAGCCATGAGAATTTGGGAGTTACTGCCACCAAATTCCACCTTTCCACCTTTGACAGTCTCTTGAGAAATTGAAGGTGAGTCAGGACTTCTCAGGCTCCGAGCTGGTCTGGAGCCTGAGCGCTGCAGGAGGTGGGGGTTTGCTTTTTACTCATTCTAATGGATTTATCTTTTTTTTAAATATATTTTAAAGCTTTTGCATTTTTTCCCAAGGAAATAATTTCTGCTGGTGCAGGAACGTGCGAACACTGTGTAGCAGTCAGTTCAGACATGGCAACAAGGAGCAGAGCCCTGGCAGGATGAGCTCTCCTTCCATTCCCCATCCATCCATCCATCCATCCATCCATCCATCCATCCATCCATCATCCATCCATCCATCATCCATCATCCATCCATCCATCCATCATCCATCCATCCATCCATCATCCATCCATCCATCCATCCATCCATCCATCATCCATCCATCCATCCATCATCCATCCATCCATCCATCATCCATCATCCATCCATCCATCCATCATCCATCCATCCATCCATCATCCATCCATCCATCCATCCATCCATCATCCATCCATCCATCATCCATCCATCATCCATCCATCCATCATCCATCCATCCATCCATCATCCATCCATCCATCATCCATCCATCCATCCATCCATCCATCATCCATCCATCATCATCCATCCATCCATCCATCCATCCATCCATCATCCATCCATCCATCCATCATCCATCCCTCCATCCATCCCTCCATCCATCCCTCCATCCATCCATCCATCCATCCCTCATCCATCCATCCATCCATCCATCCATCCATCCATCATCCATCCATCCATCCATCATCCATCCATCATCCATCCCTCCATCCATCCATCCATCCATCCATCCATCCATCCATCATCCATCCATCATCCATCCATCCATCCATCCATCCATCCATCCATCCATCATCCATCCATCATCATCCATCCATCCATCCATCCATCCATCCATCATCCATCCATCCATCCATCATCCATCCCTCCATCCATCCCTCCATCCATCCCTCCATCCATCCATCCATCCATCCATCATCCATCCATCCATCCATCCATCCATCCATCATCCATCCATCCATCCATCCATCCATCCATCATCCATCCATCCATCATCCATCCATCCATCCATCCATCCATCCATCCATCCATCCATCATCCATCCATCCATCATCCATCCATCCATCCATCCATCCATCATCCATCCATCATCATCCATCCATCCATCATCATCCATCCATCCATCCATCCATCCATCCATCCATCCTCCATCCATCCATCCATCCATCCATCCATCCATCCATCCATCCATCCATCATCCATCCATCCATCATCCATCCATCCATCATCCATCCATCCATCCATCCATCATCCATCCATCCATCCATCCATCCATCCATCCATCCATCATCCATCCATCCTCCATCCATCATCCATCATCCATCCATCCATCCATCATCCATCATCCATCCATCCATCATCCATCCATCCATCATCCATCCATCCATCCATCCATCCATCATCCATCCATCCATCCATCCATCCATCCATCCATCATCCATCCATCCATCATCCATCATCCATCCATCCATCATCCATCCATCCATCCATCATCCATCCATCCATCCATCCATCCATCCATCCATCCATCCATCATCCATCCATCCATCCATCCATCATCCATCCATCCATCCACCATCCATCCATCCCTCCATCCCCAGGAGCTCAGGAGCTGCTCCCTGGGCTGTTCAGAGCAGGCAGCAGAAGCTGTGTGACAGCTCCAGCTCTGTGCCTGCAGGTGCAGCCCAGGGAGGGTGGATGGCTCTGGGTGCTGCTCTTTGGGAATTTCCTCTCCCAAATCACTGCTCCCCAGCCCTGGAAGCACAGGGGGGATGCAGAGGCCCCGCGGTGCTGCAGCCTGCAGCACAGCCCAGTGCAGCCTGCAGCACAGCCCAGTGCAGCCAGCTGCAGCCTGGGAACGCTCTGTGGGCATTGTTCTCAGAGAAGGCAGGGCTGGGAGATGTTGGGAGGAATGGTAGAAAAGCAGCAAATGAAGCAGGAGATCCTAATGAGATGTAATGTGTCTCAAAAGTATTGATCAGGACCTGGGTTTGCCCGGCCAACTGCAGAGCAGAGTCACAGCCTCAGGCAAGCCTTGTTTGTGCATTTGTGCCCCTGGACATTGCTCTCTCCCTCAGCTCCTCTTTCTTTTTCTCTAGTTATTTTTTCCTCTCTGGTTTACTTTTCCTCTCGATTTTAGTTTCTTTCCCCACCCAGTTTTAGTAGACATTTCAGGCTGTTCTGGAAAAGCAGTGCCTCAGTCAGTGGGTGTGCTGGTTTGAGGCAGACCCTGCATGGCCTGCGCTGGAGCTCTGTGGTGGGGGTGAGCCTCAGACCCGTCCCAAAGCAGAGCTGGTTTAGGGGACTGCTGAGCCCACAGGGCAGTGGGAGGGGATTGCTCAGGGCAGCATTTCAGCGTCCCCGGGGCCCTCAGGCAGGGGGATGAGCTGTGCTAAAGGAGATATTCTCGTTTTGCTGCTCCCACTTCTGAATTCCTTGGTTTTTTTCCTGCCTCTTCCCCTTGTGCCAGAGCAGTCACCGACACCTCCAGAGCTCAGCCCCGAGGGCTCTATTCCCTGTTCCCCTGCAAATATCTGCCCCACATTTCGTTGTTTGCTGTGGAACAGGGATTTTCCTCGGGCTGGAGTTCTGTGCTTGCTGCTCTGGCAGGAGGGGATGTGACCTGCACTGCCTCTGCCCCTCCCTGTAGACGTTCAATGTGCAAGTGCAGCTCTCTGCTCTGTTTTAGGTGTTAGTGATGCCTCCAGCTGTGGCAGGGGAAACTCACTACAGTGAACTCCATGTTTTGGTAGGTAAAAAGTGTTTCCATTTCTCTTTCAACCATTGCTGAAATGCTTTCATTTCTTTTTAGAGAAGAATCCCTTGGTTTTCACATGCTGTAGCTCAGATTGCAGCAAACTGTGCATCTCCAAGTTGGTGTGTTGGCTGGCTGCTCAATTAGTAGGAATGTTCCGTGCTAGTAATTATCAAGGATCTACCCAAAAAAGAAATGTCTCCTTGGCAGTGTAACTTTTCTGGAGAAAAATAAAAAATGTTGCATGAGAGGCTGAGGGAGCTGCTCCAGATTTGCTTCCAAGATCTGTAAATCAGGCAGAGGATTTACATGTTCTGCTGTTTCAGCTGGAATTCGCCTCCTCCATCAGATTATTTTAGCATTTTGTGGATAGTACTAATTAAAATTTATCATCAAAGTAACTGTCGTTTTAATAGGACTCTTCCCAGTGTTAGAGGAATTGAGTTTATGTGTAAAATCTTCAGTGGGACACTCAGAGGAGCAGGGCTCCTCCTTTCTGTGTCTTTGAAGGCACAGCAGTCAGGATTCTCCGTGTGTGGAGGGCTGTGCTGTGCTTTGGGAATTCCAGGGAGCTGTGGGGTGGCCCCAGTGGCACCAGTGCCTGCCCACACATCCAGCTGGGTCTGGGCCAGCCCTGGGGCTTTGGGGTGGATGGGAGCTCCCGTCCTGGGGCACGTCACTGCAAACAGGGCAGCTCAGGGGCTCTGTGCTGTTTTCCAGGGTTTAATGAATGCCTGGTTTGTGTTGCCCATTGTGTGTCCCCAGGGCTCTCCAGGTGACAGGAACCAACAGCCTGGTGGGGTTTTTTGTGTTTTCTGTGTTTCCAGCATGGAGGAACTTGGGGAGCTGTGTTCCCCTGTGCCATGGGGCTCTCACCCCCGGCTGGCAGAGCTCCTTCCCTCTCCCTGCCTTTGGGAAGGGGCCTTTTCCCAGGTCCTGACCTTGCTTCCCTGCTCGTTTATCCTCGGCCCTGCTCCTCCACACGTGCCACCTCACCTCCCATCTCCCCAGGTGTCCCCTCCCACCTCCCCAGGTGTCCCCTCCCATCTCCCAGGTGTCACCTCCTATCCCCCAGGTGTCCCCTCCCATCTCCCAGGTGTCACTCCCCAGGGCAGCTCCTGCCCCAGCAGCTATGCAGCCGGCTTCATTAAAAACATCCATTGCCCCAAAATGAGAGCTTTGCAGAACAACCCAAAGCCAGCGGATTAAACAAGGCTCGCCGGAGTTTTGTGGATATTCTGCTTTCATCCTTTATTTTGTTGTAATGCAGGGAGCATTGCTTGGCTCTGAGAGAGGCAGCCGGAAGGGCAGGAGTCAACTTCATGACTTGTACATGGAGGAGCTTTTTCAGGAGAGTTCCCTGTGGGTGCAGGGTCTGGGCACGGCTCTGAGGGGTGAAACAGGCACAGGGCAGGGAACGGGGCTGGGAAGGGAATGGAGAATTCCTGAGGGAGCTGGGAAGGGAATGGAGAATTCCTGAGGAGCTGGGAAGGGGCTCAGCCTGGAGAAAAGGGGCTCAGGGGGGCCCTTGTGGCTCTGCACAGCTCCTGCCAGGAGGGGACAGCCGGGGGGTCTCTGCTCCAGGGAACAGGGACAGGAGCAGAGGGAACGGCTCAGGCTGGGTAGGCTCAGGGTGGAATTTGGGAACAATTCTTCACGGAAAGGTGCTCAGGCAGTGGAAGGGCTGGTGGAGGGGTCCCCATCCCTGCAGGGTTGGAACGCCCTGTGGATGTGGCTCCTGGGGACACGGGGCAGTGCTGGCTGGGCAGAGCTGGGGAAGGGCTGGATTCTGATCCTGGAGGGCTTTTCCAGCCCAAACCATCCCACGATCCTGGTTAGCAGAGTTCCCAACCAGCCGTGGTTTGCCAGAGCTCTGGGGTGTCCCAGCCCCAGATCCCAGTGCTGGGATGAGCTCTCTGTCTGTGAGCTCTGAGAAAGAGAATTTTACATCCAAAATCCCACATTTTCTGTTAAAACAGAGGTGGTGGCAGAGCAGCTCCTCCGCAGTGCAAGCTCCCTGAGTAGGTAGACGTGGAATGCCAGAGAGGAATTGAATCAGTGGTGGCTGAGCTGTCTCTCCACTCTCTGTTTTGGAATCAATCTAATCAAGTTCTTTCAATATGCCATAATATTGGGAAAATGATTAATACAAACCTTGGAAACTGAGATGAAGCTTTGAAATTAATCTCAAATATTAAAAGTGTTAATCAAAGTGTTAATTTCCCTCACTCCCATCACAGTAGTTTTTTGCAAAGTAAAGATAACTTTGGTCATCTTTTCCAACCACAAAATGAATTAAAGATAAAGGAAGTGGATGTCTTGTGTGAAATAGCAGTTAACATCTGTTTCCTTAGAAGTTACATTGGTTTAATTACTTTTCATTTGTGCAATGCTCAGAACACCATTTAAATCCCTGCATACCAGTCAGGCTGTCTCTAAGGGAAGATGTGTTGGCCCTTGTCACTGGTTCCAGGCTGGAGGTCGGGCAGGGGGCAGTGGGGGAGCCCCTCCTGCAGGAAATCCCCTCCAGGGGTTTCCAGAGCAAGCACAAACCCCTCTGCAGGGCACTGGGCAGCTCTGGAGCTCCTCAGCTCCATGGCATGTGCTAAATGCCCTGGATAATGCACACGGCAGGTGCCTGGCACGGGGTGGGGGCACAGAGTGAATTTGGTCTGCAAACAACAGAAGGAAATTCACTTTAGTTGGGACTAAATGAGGAGTGCCCCACAGTAGGGGAAAGGGGCACATTCAGCATGATTAATGCTTCCTTTCTCTCTGGTCTTGTGAATCCCAGACTTCCTAGTTTGATTGCCTTGCCCTATCAAGATTCCACAAAAAAACCACCTTTTTTGGCATAAAAATTGTTTGAGGATGGATAGATACATGATAGAGATAGATAGATAGATAGATAGATAGATAGATAGATAGATAGATAGATAGATAGATAGATAGATTGGAGCCTGTGACCTCATTATTTCTGGTGCATTCATGTTTTCATGCTCCGAAGTTCTTGCTGTAAAGTGAATTTCCTTGGGTTTATTCTGGGTGTAGCACAGTGCAGCCTCTCCTGCACTGTCACAGGTCTGGGCAGTTCATAAAATCAGGACTGCAGCACCAAGGAAATGGAGGCTTTAAAGATTGATGAGGGTTTTGGAAGCTTTTAGGGCGGTGTGGGCTCTCCTGGAGGATGGCTCCTGCAGCAGTCCCTGTGCAGTTGAACACCCTGGGCACTCTGGATATTGGCAGATGTTTCCTAGGTCTCTCAAGGCCAGCACCAAGTGAAGAAATCCCTCTGTGTTAAATGGCTGTGCATTGAGGAGCTCTTGGGAAGGCAGGCACTGAAGAGCTCTGGGGGTCTGGCAGGAATATCCACATTCCATCTCTTCTGGGGGCTCCTGGGAGGGGAGAGCACAGGGGCTGGGGCTGGGACAGACCCTGGAGGCCACCCAGAGCCGTGGCAGGGACACCTCCACTGCCCCGGGGTGCCCCAGCCTGGCCTGGGCTGTGTCCCTGTCCCTGTCCCCAGGGTCCCCAGCTGCTGCTGTGTCTGCCTGGGCTCCAGCAGGAGATGTTCCACGAGAGGAGGCACTGCTGGGTGAATCCTGGGCTGCCTTCCCAGAGCTCGCTCCTGGCTCCTGGGCCTTTTACAGCCTCCATGAAACTGAGTGCCTCGTGCCCGGGCAGGGCTGGGCTGGCCTTTGCCAGGCTGCAGGAGTGCTTTTATTGAACTATATTGCATTTTTAGTACTCATTTGAGACAGGGTCATTAAGGCTCAGCCGAGTACATTAAGAACATTACTCCGGTGTGAAGGAGATGGGGATTATGAGAAGGACTAGAAAAGAACAAGGAATTATAGAGTTGTGTTCCTATTTTCCATTTCCCTGAGCGAGGGCTGGGGGCAGAACCTGCTTGAACAGTTCCCAGCTTTGCTGAATGTGCCCATTTTGTGTCCCAGAGGAACAGGGGTCACTGTGTGAGCTGCCAGCAACCACCTTGGGCATGAACTGCAGGCAGGATGTGCTGCAGCAAGGGAGGAGTGACCCAAAACCCAGGCGGGACCCCCAAAAGCAGGTTTGGTGCTGCAGTGACCCCAGCTGGCCCCGCAGCTCTGACCAGGGCAGGGATGGGGAGCAGTGTGGGGCTGGTTACAGAAGGGTCCCACTCTTCAGCCCGTTTTGACCCTTTGGGGCCTTGCTCTGTGTCTCTGATCTCTTGCAGAGCTTTTCTAGGCCTGGCACTGGGCTCCTGAAAGAATTTTGTCATGCTGTAAATGCTGTTCTCTTCTTGGGTGGAAAAAGGAGGAAACATGTTTCCTTCCAAAATTATCTATCAAAGATCCTTCTCCTCCCTGCCCTCCCACGGAGCTGTCTCACAGTGTCCTTGCTGCTCTCTGCATTTGTCACTCTTTGAAGAGGTGACAAGTCTTTGCTCGCCCTGGCAGCCAGCAGCCACAGCAGTGCCATTAGCTGGGAGCAGCTGAAATGCCATGTTCCTTCCTGAGAAAAAAGGGACTGGGGACCTGGGAACACTGCAACCCGGCGTTAGAAGAGCTTCATCGTTAGGGATCCTTCTGTGCTCGCAGTTTGTAGTGACTCATTAGCCAGAGGAGGCATCGTTATTGCTGGGGGGAAATGTCCCTGCAGGAGCAGCGCAGCACTGAGCAGCTCCTGATCCACAGCTCCACAGCTCCTGATCCCCAGCAGCTCCTGATCCCCAGCAGCTCCTGATCCCCAGCAGCTCCTGATCCCAGCAGCTCCTGATCCCAGCTCCCTGATCCCCAGCAGCTCCTGATCCCAGCAGCTCCTGATCCCCAGCAGCTCCTGATCCCCAGCTCCTGATCCCCAGCTCCTGATCCCCAGCAGCTCCTGATCCCAGCAGCTCCTGATCCCAACAGCTCCTGATCCCCAGCTCCTGATCCCCAGCTCCTGATCCCCAGCAGCTCCTGATCCCAGCAGCTCCTGATCCCCAGCAGCTCCTGATCCCCAGCAGCTCCTGATCCCAGCAGCTCCTGATCCCCAGCAGCTCCTGATCCCAGCTCCCTGATCCCCAGCAGCTCCTGATCCCAGCTCCCTGATCCCCAGCAGCTCCTGATCCCAGCTCCCTGATCCCCAGCAGCTCCTGATCCCCAGCAGCTCCTGATCCCCAGCAGCTCCTGATCCCCAGCAGCTCCTGATCCCCAGCAGCTCCTGATCCCCAGCAGCTCCTGATCCCCAGCAGCTCCTGATCCCCAGCAGCTCCTGATCCCAGCAGCTCCTGATCCCAGCAGCTCCTGATCCCAGCAGCTCCTGATCCCAGCAGCTCCTGATCCCCAGCTCCTGATCCCCAGCAGCTCCTGATCCCCAGCAGCTCCTGATCCCCAGCAGCTCCTGATCCCAGCAGCTCCTGATCCCAGCAGCTCCTGATCCCAACAGCTCCTGATCCCCAGCTCCTGATCCCCAGCTCCTGATCCCCAGCAGCTCCTGATCCCCAGCAGCTCCTGATCCCAGCAGCTCCTGATCCCAGCTCCCTGATCCCCAGCAGCTCCTGATCCCAACAGCTCCTGATCCCAGCAGCTCCTGATCCCCAGCAGCTCCTGATCCCCAGCAGCTCCTGATCCCCAGCAGCTCCTGATCCCCAGCAGCTCCTGATCCCAGCAGCTCCTGATCCCCAGCAGCTCCTGATCCCAGCAGCTCCTGATCCCCAGCAGCTCCTGATCCCAGCTCCCTGATCCCCAGCAGCTCCTGATCCCAGCAGCTCCTGATCCCCAGCAGCTCCTGATCCCCAGCAGCTCCTGATCCCCAGCTCCTGATCCCAGCAGCTCCTGATCCCAGCAGCTCCTGATCCCCAGCAGCTCCTGATCCCCAGCTCCTGATCCCAGCTCCTGATCCCCAGCAGCTCCTGATCCCCAGCAGCTCCTGATCCCCAGCAGCTCCTGATCCCAGCAGCTCCTGATCCCAGCAGCTCCTGATCCCCAGCAGCTCCTGATCCCCAGCTCCTGATCCCAGCTCCTGATCCCCAGCTCCTGATCCCCAGCTCCCTGATCCCCAGCAGCTCCTGATCCCAGCTCCCTGATCCCCAGCAGCTCCTGATCCCAGCTCCCTGATCCCCAGCAGCTCCTGATCCCAGCTCCCTGATCCCCAGCAGCTCCTGATCCCCAGCAGCTCCTGATCCCCAGCTCCTGATCCCAGCTCCTGATCCCAGCAGCTCCTGATCCCAGCTCCCTGATCCCCAGCAGCTCCTGATCCCAGCTCCCTGATCCCCAGCAGCTCCTGATCCCAGCAGCTCCTGATCCCCAGCTCCTGATCCCAGCTCCTGATCCCCAGCAGCTCCTGATCCCAGTTCCTGATCCCCAGTCCCTGATCCCCAGCAGCTCCTGATCCCCAGCAGCTCCTGATCCCCAGCAGCTCCTGATCCCAGTTCCTGATCCCCAGTCCCTGATCCCAGCAGCTCCTGATCCCCAGCAGCTCCTGATCCCAGTTCCTGATCCCCAGTCCCTGATCCCCAGCAGCTCCTGATCCCCAGCAGCTCCTGATCCCCAGCAGCTCCTGATCCCAGTTCCTGATCCCCAGCAGCTCCTGATCCCCAGCAGCTCCTGATCCCAGCAGCTCCTGATCCCCAGCAGCTCCTGATCCCCAGCTCCTGATCCCCAGCTCCTGATCCCAGCAGCTCCTGATCCCAGCTCCCTGATCCCCAGCTCCTGATCCCAGCAGCTCCTGATCCCAGCAGCTCCTGATCCCCAGCAGCTCCTGATCCCAGCAGCTCCTGATCCCCAGCAGCTCCTGATCCCCAGCAGCTCCTGATCCCCAGCTCCTGATCCCAGCTCCTGATCCCAGCTCCTGATCCCAGCAGCTCCTGATCCCCAGCTCCTGATCCCAGCTCCTGATCCCAGCTCCTGATCCCCAGCAGCTCCTGATCCCAGCTCCTGATCCCAGCAGCTCCTGATCCCCAGCAGCTCCTGATCCCCAGCAGCTCCTGATCCCAGCTCCTGATCCCCAGCAGCTCCTGATCCCCAGCAGCTCCTGATCCCCAGCAGCTCCTGATCCCCAGCAGCTCCTGATCCCCAGCAGCTCCTGATCCCCAGCTCCTGATCCCCAGCAGCTCCTGATCCCCAGCAGCTCCTGATCCCCAGCTCCTGATCCCCAGCTCCTGATCCCCAGCAGCTCCTGATCCCAGCTCCTGATCCCCAGCAGCTCCTGATCCCCAGCAGCTCCTGATCCCCAGCAGCTCCTGATCCCCAGCAGCTCCTGATCCCCAGCTCCTGATCCCCAGCAGCTCCTGATCCCCAGCTCCTGATCCCCAGCTCCTGATCCCCAGCTCCTGATCCCAGCTCCTGATCCCAGCAGCTCCTGATCCCCAGCTCCTGATCCCAGCTCCTGATCCCAGCTCCTGATCCCAGCAGCTCCTGATCCCAGCTCCCTGATCCCCAGCTCCTGATCCCCAGCAGCTCCTGATCCCAGCAGCTCCTGATCCCCAGCAGCTCCTGATCCCAGCAGCTCCTGATCCCCAGCAGCTCCTGATCCCCAGCAGCTCCTGATCCCCAGCTCCTGATCCCAGCTCCTGATCCCAGCTCCTGATCCCAGCAGCTCCTGATCCCCAGCTCCTGATCCCAGCTCCTGATCCCAGCTCCTGATCCCCAGCAGCTCCTGATCCCAGCTCCTGATCCCAGCAGCTCCTGATCCCCATCTCCTGATCCCCAGGACCAGGGTCCCACAGGATCCCCAGATCCCCATTCTCAGCCCCTCTCCCCACCCAGCTCTCTGAACCTGGCTGTCTCTTTCCTGTGGTTGTTAGGAGCAGCTGAAGGACAGGGCTGACAGCACAGAGCAGGAGGAGCTGCCTGTTCTGGGCCTTCCCGACAGAACAGGCACTGCTTCATCCTCTCAGGGCTTTTCCCTTGGTTCCCTGCAATCCCTTCTCCTTCCAAGGGGTGACCTTCCATTGTCAGTGGGATCCCAGAGCCCTCTGAGCAGGTGCTGGAGCACTCCTGGCACGGGGCTGCACCAACAAAAGGCATTTAAATGTTCTATCTTCTATTGCTTTTCCTGCACGGCTGCACTGTGTGGCTCCAGTGCACCTTTGGAGCAGATTTTAGGAAGCCAAAGCTCCCGATCCCTTCTGCAGCCACGCCTGTGCTCACTCAGGGTTCCAGGCACAGACAGCTCCTGCAGCACACCCTCTTTCTCCTTCTATTCACAAGCAGAGCTTTCCTGCATCTCTCAAAGTCATCTTACACCATTCTTGTAATTTAATTTAGTGTTCCCAAGGAGAGTCTTAATTTTTTGTATATTACTGGAGTTTAACTGCCATAATAAAGGACAATTTTGAGGTGATAAAACACACCAGGAATGTCATTAAATATGCAGCAAAGGTCTGACACAATGGAATTAAGCATTAATGAATAACATACTAGAAATATTAGTCTTCCATATTAGTTTAGGTGTTCTGTTGTTGGGTTATGATGAGGGTTAATGGGAAAAAATGAAACAATAAACAAAATTAGTGAAAATGAAATTTCCAAGTGATTCAGTAGCTTCTTCATGTGTAGAAAGTTTCTAAGTTAAAGCTGTTGGGTATCCACAGGGATCCTTTTCCTTGGATAAATTGTTGTCATTCCATGTGTTAATGTAATTTTATTATTGGTGCACTTTCCGTTTTTACAATTGAATTACCATAGTATGGAAATGGAATTTAAACCCGAGCCCATCTGCAGATCAGGCCCTTGTAAACTTCTTTTAGTGCCACAAGCGAGGACTTTGCAGCTCTTGGCAAGGCCAGGGTGAGCATTCCTGGGAGCAGGGTATCAGTTGTTCTAGGGAGGAGCCAGCAGCCAGCCCAGAGCCTCCCCAGCGCTGTGGTTTGGGGCACCAGGGCCAGCTGGCGCTTCTGGACCTCTCTGCCAGCCGTGGCTGAGCTGAAGCTCTTTTCTGGAGGGCCCTGCACATCCTGTGCTGGTTTGGCCTCTCCATGTATTCCCCTGCAGGGTGATGTGCCCTTTCCCAGAGCTGTGGGTGGCAGCAGGATGAGCCAGCCCCACCAGCTCCCTCTGAACCTGCCTAGCTCTGCTTTCACCGGGGGGCAGAATAAATCAGTTTATTTCCCTTTCTGGGCTGGCAGGAGCTTTGCTGTCCCTCAGCTCATTTCCACAGACTGGAATTCCTTTGGGGTGCAAGGGGCAGACCCCTGGGCTCTGCAGCCCTTCCTCACCCCTGGGATAAACCCCTGGGATCTGTGGAGGGCTCGGGGCAGCCCCTGGGAGCTCCCACGCTGCTGGCACCTTGTGGGACAGGGAATATTGCACACCCAGCCAGGACCTCTTTGTTCACTTGTTTTATGGTGGATTTGCAGGTTGGGAATGGACTGGAAGTGTTGCTACACTCAGATCTCTTCCTGAAGCTCTGAGTGTTTCTCGTGAGGCTGGAGCATGGGTCCATGCTGGTTTTTGGTCAAACCTAAAGCAAAGCCTGGCCTGACCCCCTCCCTGGAGGTGGCAGCTGTGGCAGAGCCCCGTGTGAGTCTGGATGATTCCTGTGAGGGTTTGGTGGGTTTGTGTCAGTTGTTTGAACAGCTCTGACCCTGCTGAGTGTTTGGGGCAGCCCCAGCTGCATTTCAGGGCTGTAAAATGACCTTTTGTCGTTCTGGCTCTTGGGGATGTGATTTGCTGTATCAGGGAGCTCTCCTCAATTGTGCTGTCCAGGTTTTCACGTGGGGAGGATCCTGACTTCTCCAAACTCCGTTTTCAGCGTTGCTGCCACTGGTTTGTCTGCAGAATACAGGAGGTTTCCAAGTCAAATTCATTGCAGCTCCTGCATTGTATGTGCAGGGAATGGCAGGGAATGGCAGAGCCAGCAGTGGGATAGAAACGTACAATGAAATGGAAAAACCTCCTGTGTGCCCTTGAGGTTTATTTCATTTCTTCCCTGGTTAATTCCCCTTATTTGCTCCCCCAGACTCCAGTTAAAGAGTTTCACTGATTTATTTCCCCTTGAGTGGTGGGGTCCTGCCTGCTGGGGCATGGTGGGGCCACAGCAGCTCCCTGGCAGGGCCTCTGAGGGATCAGAGCTCTCCTGCGCTTGGAGACTTTGAGTTTTTATTGGTTTTCATTTTTATTGTTTGCTTCACAAAGTCTTGGTACCACCTGTACTTCGCTGAGCTTTTCTCACCCCTCCCCACGCCCCATGGCTCAGATCTCCATGCTGGGGTGTTCGCTGTGCACTGAGGGAGCTCCTGGAGCTGCTGCAGTGAGGAGGAGCTGAGCTCTGCCAGGGGCTTTGTGTTGTTCCCAGAACTCTGATAAACACCCAGGAGGCAGCTCCTGGCAGCTGCTGATGTTAAAGGAACGTATTAATCAAATTAATTGAGAGTTCCTTTTAATAATCATCAGCACCAACATAACTTTGTGACGTGGTGTTTTCAGTGTTGCCAAAAGTGATTCCCCCCAAAAGGATCTCTGCAGATAAATCAGCTGATAAAGTGTTAAATTGTCTCTTTTGCTACCTGATAATCCAATTAAGTGGTGATAAGGAAAACAGCTCCTGGAGAATTTCCGGGAAGCAGAATAAAGCAGTCAGTGTTGTAGGAGCAGCCAGGCACGGGTATCCATGGCTACTGAGCAGCCGGGCACTGCCAGCCCTGGCATCCCCAGGGTGCTGGTACCTGCAGAGAGCCTGCAAAGAGCCTGCCCGGGCTCTGCCTGCCAGGGCACGGCCCAGGGACAGCCTGGCATGGCTCAGGGCACGGCTCAGGGATGGCAGGAGCAGGCTGGCATGGCTCAGGGATGGCAGGAGCAGCCTGGCATGGCTCAGGGAACAGTTCAGGAATGGCAGGAGCAGCCTGGCATGGCTCAGGGCACGGCTCAGGGATGGCAGGAACAGGCTGGCATGGCTCAGGGATGGCAGGGCATGGCTCAGGGCATGGCTCAGGGATGGCAGGAGCAGCCAGGGCACGGCTCAGGGCACAGCTCAGGGAGCTGGACGGGCTCTGGACGTGTCAGAGCAGCCCCTGCTCAGCCCTGGGCTGCCTCTGGCTCCCAGGCTCCCCTCCCCTGCCAGGCACTTCGTGCTGCCTGGAGCATTTGTCACTTCTCCAGGCCACCAGGGGTGATGAATTACTGCAGGAGTCCTGTGACAAGATCCTGAATTTGCAGCTTTCATGTTTTTACCACCTAATTCCCTCGGAGGTTTTTCCCTCAGAAGTGCTGTGAATTAACCTGACACTTTCAATAACTGTGCACACGTTTCCTGTTGTGGTGGAACGTGGGATGAGGATGTGAAAGCTGAACTTACTCCACTGTGCCTTTTGGGCACCAGACACCCAATTCCCCGTGCCCTCTGCTTGCCCAGGGTGACAAAGGGCACGCTGGTATTTGCCACTCATCCCTGATTCCTCCCTGCATTTATCCTGAGCTCTGGGCAGAGGTGGTGCCAAGGCTCCAGGGCACCGTGGCATCTGCTGCTTTTGGGAAAGCTCTCCCCTGCCTGTGGGATCCCTGCCAAGTGGGACATTCTGGGAGAGCTGGAGAGCACTGCTCGTGGCCTTGGGTTCACTCTGTCTAATTTGACTGGGGAAAGTAGAAAGAGCATGTAAAACTGTTCAGATTCCTGAGCTCGCTGGCAGTGAGACTTTCAATCTTCATTTAAAATGAACTTTATTTCTGAAAGTCAGTAGTGTTTGCTTTTAAAGGGGAAAAAAAAAAGTTGCAGAAAGTCCAGGTTGTGATAATTGCGAAACAAAATGAAATGTTTTATGTGAGTCAGAGAAAAACTTGGGGGTTATTGTTCTCCTTTATTCTCTTCCTGTTCACGGTTTCATTTCTCCCCACTGAAGCCATGGGTTTGTTCCAGTGAGCCTTTGGAGCAGCCGGCCCTGCAGAGCTCCTCTGCCTTCAGGCAGCTGCAGCTCAGCTTCTCTGTCAGAAATCAGGGAGAGCGAGGCTGCCCTGCTCTGTGAGGGGCTCAGGGCTGGCCACAGGAGCTGCATTTCACCATTTCCAAGCAGGAGTTTGGTTTTCCCAGCTGTCCCGTGCTTCTCTGGGGGTTGGTTTGCCCTGGGAGGAGGAGGATGCTCCGGGGCTTGAGCCTCCTCCTCCTCCTCCAGGCCCTTCACCCTCCAGCACCTTCTCCAGTGCTTCAATTACCAGGACTTTTAAATCTGGGGTTTAAAGCCTATCTGTGAATCTCTCCCTTGTCCTGCTGCCTTTTAATTAACTCATCCCCACTGCTGGTTTTTATTAAGAGCTCTGATACGTTATTAATTAACGCACTGTGCACTATGGTGAGCAGGTTGGTATCAAAGATGCTGTAAAAGATGAAAGTGATTACTACTGAGAAACAAAATAATTAAGGCAAAAGTTGTGTTTTCATCTGCCAGCAACAACCAGAATGTCAGTGAAGATGGGTTTTTTTTAAATTCTTTTTTTTTCTAAAACAGACTAGCCAGCTGGAAGTGTGCTGGAAGTGGGTGGGCTTGGTCTGGCTGAAGGCACCTGTGCCTGTGCTGATGCTCTTTGCTGTGTTCTCTGGGTGTTTATGGGGAGTGCCTTTCACAGACTTTACCTCGAGGTTTCACAGTTTGTGTCTCTCCATCCTGTTTGGTGCTGGGCCCTTGAACAAACAGGGATTTTCTTGCCCAGTCTGGTTTTATCTCATCCTTGGCTGTTCCTGTTCCAGGTAACTCATTCCACTGGAGGCATTTCCTCCAGTAGCCCTCAAGATGCAAAATCAAAAAGAATCTCAGCCCTTCACTGAGACAAACCTGCCCAATACCCTTCAGTACCTGCTGCCTCTCAGCCCGTTGTTTTGGGGCTTTGTTCATCAGTTTAGGCTCATTCAGGTTGCTGTTGTTTCCTGGTTTAATTCCTCTCCTTTCCACCCTTCCCCTGCCCATTTCTTTGCTTGTTTTGCTGTTCTGCAGTGGGTTGGGCACAGCCTGGGTAGTCCCTGACTCTCCCAGCCCTGCAGGCAGTGCTGTCAGAGCAGGAATTGCATGGATCCCTCGGGGTCTGGCCATGGATGCTGGAAGGGCAGTGTCCTTGGGAGCCTTCCTCCCCTCCCAGCCCCCTTTGGGCCGTGCATTCCCCTGCCTGTGCTGGCTCTCTGGGGTTTCCTGCCCTCCCCTGAAGGTGCCTTTGTGCTCTGCTCCCTGGCACAGGTGGGCTCTGCATCGCCCAGTCCCTGAAGATCCCCCAGGACCGCAAGGACAAGAGCATCGACTTCGACAGGATCATCCGGCAGCTGCTGGAGACCCCCAACGCCAGGGCCATCGTCATCTTCGCCCACGACGAGGACATCAGGTGGGGCTGGGCCCTCCCGGGGCCCTGCTGGGGAGGGGGAGCCGGGGAAAGGCTGTGCTGGAGCCACGTGGGATGTGTGGAGCTGGGGATGGATGGGGGGAAGCACGGGCACTGCTGCTGCCTGGCTCAGGGGTGCCCACCTGTGCTGGAGAGTGGGGACCAGGCTCTGGGAGCTTTTCCTGGAGCTTCTCCACGCTCCTGTGGGGTGGCAGAGCTGACCTCTCCTCTCAGAGGAATTACGAACACGCCCCCCTCTCCAGGCTCGTTCGACTTGGTGTAATTCATTAGTTCAGTCCATTTTATGGCAAATGAAAGTTAATAGTGATAAAGTGACTTGGATGCTCAAGGTTAAACCACATGGAATGGGCTCGTAAAATAACACAAAGAATATTTTATATTTCATTATTCACTTGCGTATTCTGGATCCAGAATTTGAAATTAGCTTAAAATTGTGATGGAATCATCAGTTGCTGAGAGGCCTGGTCCCACAAAAGGAGAAAAAACAAATTAGAGAAAAGTTTCAGTAAAGCCAATGGAAAAACTCTAAGTTTTAGTGGAATCAATAATTCAGTCGTGGGATGTAGGGTGAATTTAAAGAGAAGTGCCTTTGGTGCTGCATGGGTCATGGGATGGTTTGGGCTGGGAAGGACCTTTGGAGATCATCCAGTCCCACCCTTCCCTGGCGCAGGCTGCCCAGAGCCCTGGTGACAGAGTGTCCCAGCCCTGCTGGGTCAGGAATGTGCTGCTCCTCCTCCCCACAGCCTCGGCCAGGCTGGAGGAGAGCTGTGAGCCCACGAGTGCAGCCCTGTGCCGGGGCCACCCCGTTCCCTGGAGAGCTCCAGGTGTCAGTGAATCCCCTTTGCAAACCGAGCTTTCCTCTCCACAGGCAGATCCTGGCGGCTGCCAAGAGGGCAGACCAGGTGGGACATTTCCTGTGGGTGGGCTCCGACACCTGGGGCTCCAAGGTGAGCCCGCTGCTGCAGCAGGAGGACGTGGCCGAGGGAGCCATCACCATCCTGCCCAAGAGAGCCACCATCGAGGGTAAGAGCCTGTCCCTGCTGTCCCTGCCTGTCCCTGCCCATCCCTCCTGTCCCTGCTGTCTCTGCCTGTCCCTGCCGTCCCTGCCTGTCCCTGCCTGTCCCTCCTGTCCCTGCCTGTCCCTTCCCATCCCTCCTGTCCCTGCCCATCCCTCCTGTCCCTGCTGTCCCTTCCCATCCCTCCTGTCCCTGCCCATCCCTCCTGTCCCTGCTGTCCCTTCCTGTCCCTGCTGTCCCTCCCGGGCTCGGGTGACCTGTGGCACACACGCTGTCAGCACCTGGAACACGGCCCCTGACGTCTCCCCGAATTCTCAGCTGGGAACTCGAGGCTGTTTCCCAGCTGAGGAGCTGCCAGCAGCTGCTTGTCACAGCCCTGGTCTCAGAGCGTGGGGGGTGTGACAGGGCTCTGTCCCCGGGAGGAAAACCCAAAACCTCCCGGGTGCGCACAGTGCCTCTCGGGCAGTGCGGGTCTCCTCTCTGAAACAGGGCAGAAGTTTTCTACTGAAGGACTAAAACTTCCTTTTTCCGTCAGTGGTTTCCATTTAAACTCAGCTTTATTTCAGATCAAGCCCTATACGTGTCCATATTGCTTGTGTGCTTCAGAAATACCCACACCTGTGCAGATGTGTGCATGGCAAATTCAGGGAAGCTTGTTTTGCTGAACCCCATTCTTCCTCAGCTTGCCTTTGTTGTCTGATCTCACCCCAGTTTGTTGATCCTGTTGTGGGTAAAGATGCTTCAGCATCCCCGTGGCTTCCTCTGAGCACCAGCGAGGTTGGTCAGACTCTGTGCTCTCTGGGACAGGGAGGAAAAGTTGTTTCCAGGGGAGGCACTGAGCAGAGAAACCCAACTCCTGTGCTGGCCCAGTCCTCGAACACGCTGCCCACTTTAAAATGGGTTCTGCTCTCTTCACTCCCTGGAAAACCAAATATTTGCATTTTTCCTGTGCCTGCACTCCCTGCTCATCAGTTATTCCTCTCAGGTAGATCATCTGCTTCATTCTTTTACATTTCTAGCCCCCCGAGGCACTCTTGGATGTTATTTCTCCGTAAATACAGAAAGTTGACAGACAATGAAGTGGTTTGTTTCTGAAAAGCAGGATATTTTAATAAGCTTTTCACACTGTCTGTATTCATCCCTGAGGGTTTCTGACACAGAAACAAAAATTCTGTCAACAGTACACAGAAACAAAAACTTCCCGCGTTTGTTTGTTTTAAAATATTTTCCTTTTATGTTCCACATTAAACCCCTCACGGGAGGCACGAGGGGGTTTTGGATGCAGTGAGTGAGGATGGCAGAGTGGGAGACTTCAGGTGTAGAAAGTCAGTTAAGGTAGAGGTATAAATATCAGTATATTTGGTGTATCTGCAAAACAAATGTGTTCATTGAGCCTGCAAGTCTCTCCTCGTTCAGTGGAGAAGTGCCTGGCGTAGCCTGGGTGCCTTTTGCACTCGTGGCCACGCGGGCTGGGGGATTCCTGTGGTGCCTGAATCACATTTTGCCTGCAAATCCCTGTGCCTGAGGTGTCCTCCAGGAGCAGACACACGTTTGGGGTCTGTGTGCTCCTTCCAGGGGAGGAAGGGTCTCGGGCGGGGGGAGCTGTGCGGGGCAGGGTGAGGGTCCCTGAGCAGAGCAGAGGGCTCTGCTGCTCCCTGGCCCCTCCAGGGGCTCAGGCTGGCTCCTGCCCTTCCCAGCCCCGTCCAGCTGTCCCCAGATGCCACCTGGATGTGCCCCCTGCTCCTGCTGGCACGGGCTGGGGGGTTCAGGGAGCAGGGCTCATCCCAGGCTGCTGGAGCAGTTCAGCTCCCACATTCCCTTCCAGGCTGATCCCGTTTCTGTCCCTTGCCCCAGGAGAGCAGGCAGTGGATGGGTCAGGAGCCCAGGCTTTGGTGTTTGCATGCCCAGGGAGGCCCTGAGCCCTCTGGATTGCTGCCTCCCTCCTGCCCAGGCTGTGGAGGTTGTTCTGGTTTCCTTCCTGTCCTTTGAATTGTTGAATTCTGTTGTTTGGCCACGAGGCCCAGAGAAAGGAATTGGACATTGTAATGTCATTCTTTTGTTATCCAGAAATGAACATCTAAAGTTCAGCAATGCACTGCTTTTGGTGAGGGCACAGAATAAAAAATAAAGCACCTTCAGGTGCTTTATTTCCCTTCCTGCAGGTTTTCCCTTCAGGCTGCAGGAGCAGGCTGAGCTCAGAGCCCTGAGCAGAGCCCAGCTCCTTCCCCTGCAGCACCCAGGGCAGGGCACAGCTCAATTCCCTCTGCATCCCCCGAGAGCTCTGTGTTAGTCATGAACTCTGTGTTGGAGTCAGAATGAGGGGCTTGCCCTTGTTTTACTCCTCAAAAGCATCTCTTCTTTTTTCCCCTTTCCTTTTATCGCTGTCTACAGTGGTATTTGGGATATGTTGGAAGGAGGTTCCTAAGAAACCTTGCTGGAAAGAAAAAAAGGCATTTTTCAAATTATTCTTCATTCCCAGTAGTGACTTCAGTTCAAAGTGCAGGTGTGAGGTGCAGGTGTGCTGGGGTTTGACAGCTTTGCACACAGGTACCAGCTGATGTTCCTTTCCCTGGCAGTGGGGATATCCCAGCAGCCTGTGACTCCTGGGGGGGTCTCAAGTGTTTGGCTTTTTGTAGGATCAGGCCCCAGATCCACGGTTATTTGTCTTGGTACTTGATGCCACTCTTGGGACAGAATTTCCTTTGCCACAGTCCCATGGGGGGATTTAGGAAATCATTAGATGAACTGAATTCATTCATCTTAAGTCAGTCTTAATATAGCCTGATTGTGTTTGATGTAATTATGCTGAAAGGATGAGGTTGCATTTTATTTGCATAATTGGAGTAGACAGTGAGCCAGAGAAGTGCACACGAAAGAGGAATCACTCCTTGGCAAGGTGGGAACACAGTGCCAGCCCAGCCAGGTAAGGGAGCGAGAGGCTTGGAGAGGCTGGGGCTGAAACACAGCCCTGTGTCCCCAGCAGATCCAGATCCATGGCTCCCCAAACACAGCCCTGTGTCCCCAGCAGATCCTGATCCAAGGGCTCCCCAAACACAGCCCTGTGTCCCCAGCAGATCCAGATCCATGGCTCCCCAAACACAGCCCTGTGTCCCCAGCAGATCCATGGCTCCCCAAACACAGCCCTGTGTCCCCAGCAGATCCAGATCCATGGCTCCCCAAACACAGCCCTGTGTCCCCAGCAGATCCAGATCCATGGGCTCCCCAAACACAGCCCTGTGTCCCCAGCAGATCCATGGCTCCCCAAACACAGCCCTGTGTCCCCAGCAGATCCAAGGGCTCCCCAAACACAGCCCTGTGTCCCCAGCAGATCCAGATCCAAGGGCTCCCCAAACACAGCCCTGTGTCCCCAGCAGACCCAAGGGCTCCCCAAACACAGCCCTGTGTCCCCAGCAGATCCAGATCCAAGGGCTCCCCAAACACAGCCCTGTGTCCCCAGCAGATCCAGATCCATGGCTCCCCAAACACAGCCCTGTGTCCCCAGCAGATCCAGATCCATGGGCTCCCCAAACACAGCCCTGTGTCCCCAGCAGATCCATGGCTCCCCAAACACAGCCCTGTGTCCCCAGCAGATCCAAGGGCTCCCCAAACACAGCCCTGTGTCCCCAGCAGATCCAGATCCAAGGGCTCCCCAAACACAGCCCTGTGTCCCCAGCAGACCCAAGGGCTCCCCAAACACAGCCCTGTGTCCCCAGCAGATCCAGATCCAAGGGCTCCCCAAACACAGCCCTGTGTCCCCAGCAGATCCAGATCCATGGCTCCCCAAACACAGCCCTGTGTCCCCAGCAGATCCAGATCCAAGGGCTCCCCAAACACAGCCCTGTGTCCCCAGCAGATCCAGATCCAAGGGCTCCCCAAACACAGCCCTGTGTCCCCAGCAGATCCAGATCCATGGGCTCCCCAAACACAGCCCTGTGTCCCCAGCAGATCCATGGCTCCCCAAACACAGCCCTGTGTCCCCAGCAGATCCAAGGGCTCCCCAAACACAGCCCTGTGTCCCCAGCAGATCCAGATCCATGGCTCCCCAAACACAGCCCTGTGTCCCCAGCAGACCCAAGGGCTCCCCAAACACAGCCCTGTGTCCCCAGCAGATCCAAGGGCTCCCCAAACACAGCCCTGTGTCCCCAGCAGATCCATGGCTCCCCAAACACAGCCCTGTGTCCCCAGCAGATCCAAGGGAGCTGCCAAGGACACCCTGCTCCGAGCAGTGCAGGACAGGGCCTGGCAGCAGAGCTGTGTTTCCATGCCATGGCACTGTCCATGGGTAGGGAATGCCCTTGTTTGTGCTGGCACAGCCCTGGTGGAGCCTCATTCTCTCAGCTCTTGCACCTTCCCAAGGCAGTTCTGCTGGAGCTGCTGGGAAGGAAGCGACCCAGGGGCCTCAGACTGATCATTGCTGCTGGAAGGAGGATGGTGTCATTGCTTGTCAATAATGATGAGGCCTAATTAGAGCCCGTCTTGTGCTGCCACAGTGCTCCTAGCGCCTGCATGGCTCAGGTACAGCCCCAGCTCCTCTGTGGCTGGGCAGGGGGTGACCCTGGGCTGGTCCCCACAGTGCCACCTCCCCGAGCTCCCTGCAGGCTTCCACTGCTGATTCCCTCTCCAGGTTCTTCCCTCTGGGTGCCCACAGTGCCCACCTGTGCCCAGCAGCCCTCAGCCCCTTGGCAAGTCAGAGGATTGAGTCCAGATGTGAAGCAGAAATCCTTCTCCTGCTTTGCACCTTTGGTTTTCTGCTTCTCTGTTGAATTACTGCTTCCCAGAGCATGAATTTCCAAAGCAGAATATTCCAGATCTAATGGGATCAGTCGGTTTTTCGGGGGCTTGGGGCAGGTTTATTGTCCCAAAGCCACGAGGAGGTGAAGCCACCAGAGCTGGGACTGCTCTGCTGCCATGGGGGGCCTGGCCCAGAGCTTTGGGCTCTGTCACAGCAGCTTGCAGTGGCACACCCTGCTTCAGGAGTTTTTGGTGACACAGCCTGCTTCAGGTGTTTGTCTTTCCCCCTCCTGGCAAGGCTGGCATGGGCACCTCACTCCCCAGGCCCAAGTACAAATGATTTAGTCCAACGCTGCAGTGATTTAATTTTGTGGAATCAAATTGGTTTGCTTTACCTAAAAAACCTGAAATCCAAACCACACCTGAACTGTCTTTGACCTCCTTGGAATTTCAGTGGTATTTTTAGTTGTGGCACTTATTTGAAATGCTGATGTGTCAGTCCCAAAGAGGGAATACTTGTCTCGAGTATTGCCACTTGAAATTTTGGGAAGCCACACAGATGTTCATCTCCTCATTATGGAAATAATGTATTTGGTTAATGTGTTGGTATGAAAAGAGGGGAATACAAATTATCTTGCAAGTCGAGATCCATTTAAAAGTTTCCTTTGGTTCAGGCAGCCCCAGGATCTCCCCAGCACCTTGGCACGGCCAGGCCTGGTGGCTGTGCCAGGGCAGCTCGGGCTCAGCCTCCCTCAGCAGCTGCTGGCTGCTGATCCTCCTGGAGATCCACGGCTGCTGCTGTGGGACACGAAACAACACGGCACACACACAGCTTTCCCAGGGTAAAAATGGGAACTTGAATTCTGACTCTAACGTTTATAGATTTCCAAAGGTCACGGTGGATTGGAGGGTGCCAGTGCCACCTCTCCAATGACACTGCACACACCAACAGTCTATTACATTTATTCTCCTCTATGAAAGAATGCAACACAAGTTATTCTGTGCAGGGCCTTGGGGTGCTCTGGGTGTTCTGTGCAGGGCCCTGGGGTGCTCTGGGTGCTCTGTGCAGGGCCCTGGGGTGCTCTGGGTGCTCTGTGCAGGGTCCCTGGGGTGCTGGGGTGTTCTGTGCAGGGCCTTGGGGTGCTCTGGGTGTTCTGTGCAGGGCCCTTGGGGTGCTCTGGGTGTTCTGTGCAGGGCCTTGGGGTGCTCTGGGTGTTCTGTGCAGGGCCCTTGGGGTGCTCTGGGTGTTCTGTGCAGGGCCTTGGGGTGCTCTGGGTGCTCTGTGCAGGGCCTTGGGGTGCTCTGGGTGTTCTGTGCAGGTCCTTGGGGTGCTCTGGGTGCTCTGTGCAGGTCCTTGGGGTGCTCTGGGTGTTCTGTGCAGGGCCCTGGGGTGCTCTGGGTGCTCTGTGCAGGTCCTTGGGGTGCTCTGGGTGTTCTGTGCAGGGCCCTGGGGTGCTCTGGGTGTTCTGTGCAGGGCCTTGGGGTGCTCTGGGTGTTCTGTGCAGGGCCCTTGGGGTGCTCTGGGTGTTCTGTGCAGGGCCTTGGGGTGCTCTGGGTGCTCTGTGCAGGGCCTTGGGGTGCTCTGGGTGTTCTGTGCAGGTCCTTGGGGTGCTCTGGGTGCTCTGTGCAGGTCCTTGGGGTGCTCTGGGTGTTCTGTGCAGGGCCCTGGGGTGCTCTGGGTGCTCTGTGCAGGTCCTTGGGGTGCTCTGGGTGTTCTGTGCAGGGCCCTGGGGTGCTCTGGGTGTTCTGTGCAGGTCCTTGGGGTGCTCTGGGTGTTCTGTGCAGGGCCCTGGGGTGCTCTGGGTGCTCTGTGCAGTTCCTTGGGGTGCTCTGGGTGTTCTGTGCAGGTCCTTGGGGTGCTCTGGGTGTTCTGTGCAGGGCCCTGGGGTGCTCTGGGTGTTCTGTGCAGGGCCCTGGGGTGCTCTGGGTGCTCTGTGCAGGTCCTTGGGGTGCTCTGGGTGTTCTGTGCAGGTCCTTGGGGTGCTCTGGGTGCTCTGTGCAGACCCTTGGGGTGCTCTGGGTGTTCTGTGCAGGTCCTTGGGGTGCTCTGGGTGCTCTGTGCAGGTCCTTGGGGTGCTCTGGGTGCTCTGTGCAGGTCCTTGGGGTGCTCTGGGTGCTCTGTGCAGGTCCTTGGGGTGCTCTGGGTGTTCTGTGCAGGGCCCTGGGGTGCTCTGGGTGTTCTGTGCAGGTCCTTGGGGTGCTCTGGGTGTTCTGTGCAGGGCCCTGGGGTGCTCTGGGTGCTCTGTGCAGTTCCTTGGGGTGCTCTGGGTGTTCTGTGCAGGTCCTTGGGGTGCTCTGGGTGTTCTGTGCAGGGCCCTGGGGTGCTCTGGGTGTTCTGTGCAGGGCCCTGGGGTGCTCTGGGTGTTCTGTGCAGTTCCTTGGGGTACTCTGGGTGTTCTGTGCAGGGCTCTGGCGTGCTCTGGGTGCTCTGTGCAGGTCCTTGGGGTGCTCTGGGTGTTCTGTGCAGGGCCCTGGGGTGCTGGGGGTGTTCTGTGCAGGTCCTTGGGGTGCTGTGGGTGTTCTGTGCAGGTCCTTGGGGTGCTGGGGTGTTCTGTGCAGGTCCTTGGGGTGCTCTGGGTGTTCTGTGCAGGTCCTTGGGGTGCTGGGGTGTTCTGTGCAGGGCCCTGGGGTGCTCTGGGTGTTCTGTGCAGGTCCTTGGGGTGCTCTGGGTGTTCTGTGCAGGTCCTTGGGGTGCTGGGGTGTTCTGTGCAGGGCCCTGGGGTGCTCTGGGTGTTCTGTGCAGGGCCTTGGGGTGCTCTGGGTGTTCTGTGCAGGGCCCTGGGGTGCTCTGGGTGTTCTGTGCAGGTCCTTGGGGTGCTCTGGGTGTTCTGTGCAGGTCCTTGGGGTGCTGGGGTGTTCTGTGCAGGGCTCTGGGGTGCTCTGGGTGTTCTGTGCAGGGTCCTTGGGGTGCTCTGGGTGTTCTGTGCAGGTCCTTGGGGTGCTCTGGGTGTTCTGTGCAGGATCTTGGGGTGCTCTGGGTGTTCTGTGCAGGGTCCCTGGGGTGCTCTGGGTGCTCTGTGCAGGTCCTTGGGGTGCTCTGGGTGTTCTGTGCAGGTCCTTGGGGTGCTCTGGGTGCTCTGTGCAGGTCCTTGGGGTGCTCTGGGTGTTCTGTGCAGGAGCACTCTGCACTTGCTGCTGTTGACATGGAAACACTGCAGCGAGGCACAGGGACAGGCACAGGGACAGGGACAGGGACAGGAGGAATCCAGCTCTGGGTGGGAATGGCTCAGTGCAGCCCCTTGCATTTTCCTTCTATTATAACTGTTTGTTATAATTTCAACTCTGAATGGCTCAGTGCAGCCAGGCTGGATGAGAAGCCCCTTGCATTTTCGTTTTATTACAATCCTTTATTACAGTTTTAACCTGTTGAGTGTCTCCAGGAGTTGCTGCAGTCTCTGCATCCCAGCAGAGAGGGATTTCTGTATTTTCACCCTGATTTAAATTATGCAGTGAGTGACTGGAGTTTAACAGCTTTTAAAGAGAGGCTCGAGTGTTTTGTCAGTGGCTGCTGAGCAGGGGGAAAAGCACTCTCATGTTCTGCGTTTTGACCTCCTGCATGCCAGCTTTTGCTGCTCTGCATTATTAAAATGGAACAGGCCATCTGTGGAGCAGCTTCTGGTAAAAGACTGGGAAGCTGCAACTTGGGAAACTGGTGGGAAGAAACATCCAGTGGCTTGGGAGGGATCCTAAATCCCACCCAGTGCCACCCTGGCATGGCAGGGACACCTCCCACTGTGCCAGGTGCTCCAGCCCCAGTGCCCAGCCTGCCTTGGCACTGCCAGGGATCCAGGGCAGCCCCAGCTGCTCTGTTATTTGCTAAACAGCTTTCAGCTCATTTTCAGCTGTGAGGAAAAGGATTTTTTCGCGGATAAAGGTCCTGGCAAAACAAATTGCCCATTTCCAGTAAGTGGGCAGCAGGAAAGGGAGCATTCCTGGCAGGATTCTGCGGCAGGAGGTGTTGCTAGAGCTGCCTGGCGTGGCTGTGGTGCCCCTGGATGCAGCAGGCAGCCCCTGCTCTGGGCTGGGCAGTGACTGTCCCTTGGCTGGCACTCTGCTCCCTGCAGCTCCCAGGAGCTGTTCATTCCTGATGTTCCCAGGAACTGTTCATTCCTGCATTTCCCAGGAACTGTTCATTCCTGCAGTTCTCATTCATTGTTCATTCCTGCAGCTCCCAGCAGCTGTTCATTCATTGTTCATCCCTGCAGTTCTCATTCATTGTTCATTCCTGCAGCTCCCAGGAACTGTTCATTCATGGTTCATTCCTGCAGCTCCCAGGAACTGTTCATTCCTGCAGTTCTCAGGAATTGTTCATTCCTGCAGTTCTCAGGAATTGTTCTTTCCTGCAGTTCCCAGGAACTGTTCATTCATGGTTCATTCCTGCAGTTCTCAGGAATTGTTCATTCCTACATTTCCCAGGAACTGTTCATTCATTGTTCATTCCTGCAGTTCTCATTCATTGTTCATTCCTGCAGCTCCCAGGAACTGTTCATTCCTGCAGTTCTCAGGAATTGTTCATTCCTGCATTTCCCAGGAGCTGTTCATTCCTTGTTCATTCCTGCAGTTCTCATTCATTGTTCATTCCTGCAGCTCCCAGGAACTGTTCATTCCTGCAGTTCCCAGGAATTGTTCATTCCTGCATTTCCCAGGAGCTGTTCATTCCTTGTTCATTCCTGCAGTTCTCATTCATTGTTCATTCCTGCAGCTCCCAGGAACTGTTCATTCCTGCAGTTCTCAGGAATTGTTCATTCCTACATTTCCCAGGAGCTGTTCATTCCTTGTTCATTCCTGCATTTCCCAGGAGCTGTTCATTCCTTGTTCGTTCCTGCAGCAGGAGCCCTTGCAGGGAGAGCTGGAGTGTTCAGCAGCGCTGTGCAACCAGCCCAGGTGATTTCACACCCGTGCCAGCCTGGGAGGTCCCCTGGGCTGGAAATGCAGGATCTGGGTGGTTTGGGGGCCTGGAGCTCTCCGAGCATGTGGCAGCTCTGGGTTTGGGTCTGTCCTCTGGGCTTGTGACCAGGAGGCTGCCCAGGAGCAGAGCCCAGCTGGGGCTGTGCCCAGGCTGTGCCAGGGCTGTGCCCAGCCCTGCTCAGAGGGGAGCCCCAGCTGAGCTGGGCCACTGGAAATGGACAAAGAGAGACAAAGCCAGGCCCTGTGCTGCACACGGGAGTGAGAGGTGCTGTGGGATGTGGAATAATGAATGAACCTTTCACTGTGAATGAACCTTTCCTGCCAGGGCTGCCCCACCCAGCCCTGGCTGAGGGTCCCCCTGCAGCTGTGTCATTTAAACCATGATAACGAGGACACTCAGCCAATGTCTACCTGTTTCCCCAAGAGAACAGCCCAAAATCCCAGCTCTGCCCTGAGTGGAATTCCCTCTGTGCGTGATTGATGTCATGGATATAAAAAGTCAAATGTGCCACCACCCAAAGACCCCTTTTTGCACAGTTATAATCAGCAATTATTGAAAAAGAAAACAGCTGCAAAGCACTTTCGTGGCATGGTGGAAGTTAATGAAATCATTTATTTTATGGCCTTTTTACCGAGCAAAAAGGTCAAAAAAATATCTGCAGACTGTCTTACCACCATTTCATAGTGTGTGGCTGGGCAGCAGCATAAAATCTGCAGAGAGACTTGCAGTCCTAAAATTGATGCTGTCATTCCCCACCTAATGCTTTTATCCCAGATTTAATGCCAGTAGATGAAACTGCTTTGGGTTAAATGCTAGGAAAATTGGAAAAGTGTTTGAGTAGCTGCTTTCAGCTCATTTGGCATCAATAATTATAGCAGGTGATGATTTACTGTGTGGGTAAATAACTGGCTGTCAGTGGTGTGGACATCCTTGGGACTAAACAGAAGAGTAAAAATATCACAAACTGGTCCCATCCCTGCTCCAGTGGAATTGGGTCAATATGCTGGCTTTGCTCTCACCTGGCTGACAAGGGGAGCACTCAAGGCACATGGCAAATGCACTGGGTCAGTCATTTTGTGGTTTAATTAGGCTTAATGATTTTCCTTATTAAATCAGCCCTGAGCCCCTGAAGTCCCTTGTGACACATGGAGGGGCTGGTTTGCACGTGTGCTGCTGCAGTGGCCACGCAGAGGTGACACAAGTCCCTCTGACCTCGTGCTGTGCTGGTGGCACCTGGGACTCAGGGCCAGCCCTGCTGCTCTTGCTGGGGGTGCTGGGAACTTCCCTTGCCCGCTGCTGGTGCCACTGGTGCCAGCCCAGCCCCAGATGCCAGGCTCCCTGTCCCTGCTGTGCCCCTGACCCTCCCGGTGGGATCACAGGGGGCAGAGGCAGGGGGCACTCCCAGCTCCCTCCTGGGGCTGTGGGCTGGGCTCAGCAGGGTTCATCTCCTGCCTGGCAGTGGAGAGGCTCTGTGAGCATTGCTGGTGCTGCTGTGCCTGTCCCTGATCCTGCCCAGGGTTTGGGATCCTGTCCCTTTCCCCCCTCCAGCTCCCCCTTTTCTTCCTCTCCCTCATCAAATGGAGTTTGTGTCCGTATTTATCCCGTGGTGGAAAACAAATGAACCCTTTAGGTAGTATCATCTTTCTATGTGTAAAAATAATGATTTAATCAAATCACAGTGATTTGAAGTAATAAGAGATTCATTGTAATTTGGAAAATCTCATAAAAGAGCTATTTATATCTCTTAGAGGTATTTGCTGAAAAAGTAATTTGCTAAAGTATGAAATATGGAGAATGTTGGGGAATCACTAAATCTTGTCACACCAGTGCAGTGCTTGGTCACGAGCAGGGGTGAGAAGTGATTTTTCCTGCTTCTGCATTGAAGCATCCAGCGTTTTTTGCTGGGTCATGGAATCCCCAGAGCCCAGCAGTGTCAGCTCAGCCCTGTGTGTGTGAGCTGGCTGCGTGTTTCCAGCTCAGAAAGGCCAAGCACAGGCCCAGGTGTGTGGTTGGAACGTTTGCCTTGCTCACCTGGGGGTTTATGGCTCAGGCTCATTCCAAAAAAGGGTCTGAAACGAGGGAAGTGTTTGAGATTTGCACTGGCACAGATGGACCTGCAGGACAGCCCTGTGGGGTAAAATAAGCCCTGGTGGTGTCCCAGGCCAGGCTGGACAGGGCTGGAGCAGCCTGGAACAGTGGGAGGTGTCCCTGCCATGGCAGGGTGGCACTGGGGGGGATTTAGGGTCCTAACAGCTCACACCACCCCACACTCCTGTTCCAGCCTGGGAAGGGCAGTGTCCATCCATCCATCCATCCATCCATCCATCCCACACTCCTGTTCCAGCCTGGGAAGGGCAGTGTCCATCCATCCATCCATCCATCCATCCATCCATCCATCCATCCATCCCACACTCCCGTTCCAGGCTGGGAGGGGGGCAGTGTCCATCCATCCCTCCATCCATCCCTCCATCCATCCCTCCATCCATCCCTCCATCCATCCATCCATCCCTCCATCCATCCATCCATCCATCATCCATCCATCCATCCATCCATCCATCCATCCATCCATCCATCATCCATTCATCCATCCATCCATCCATCCATCCATCATCCATCCATCATCCATCCATCCATCCATCATCCATCCATCCATCATCCATCCATCCATCCATCCATCCATCATCCATCCATCCATCCATCCATCCATCCATCCATCCATCCATCATCCATCCATCATCCATCCATCCATCCATCCATCCATCCATCCCACACTCCTGTTCCAGCCTGGGAAGGGCAGTGTCCATCCATCCATCATCCATCCATCCATCCATCATCCATCCATCCATCCATCCATCCATCCATCCATCCATCCATCATCCATCCATCCATCATCCATCCATCCATCCATCCATCCATCCATCCATCCATCCCACACTCCCGTTCCAGCCTGGGAAGGGCAGTGTCCATCCATCCATCCATCCATCCATCCATCCATCCATCCATCCATCCATCCATCCATCCCACACTCCCGTTCCAGCCTGGGAAGGGCAGTGTCCAGGGGTGCTCTGTAGGGCTCTCCAGGACCTTCCCCCAGGAGCAGCACTCCCAGGAGCTGCCCTGCAGGAGGGGTGTGCACAGGGCTGAGCAGGGACTGAGCTGGGCTTTGTCCAGCCCTGTCACCCACCCACTTGTCCCAGTCAATGGGAAAGAATGGTAACAAATGTTCCCTTTTTAATAGGGATCCATATTCCTGCCTGTGAATGCAGAGGGATCATTAAACCAATCAATGGGAATGTTATTATTTGTTATTAAATCTGTAAAGGTTCAGAGTAATTCATATGGAATTCTATTACAGTTTTATCAGGACTCATTGATTTTACATTATTAAGTTATAGAGCACTTTCCCCAGAGGTCAGTGAGCTTGGCACGTGGGAGGGTTTATTGGTGCTCTGTCCCAGCCACAGGGATGTTGTAGATCTCAGGGCTGGCTATCCCCTTTGAAATGCTCTTTTAATTAGGAGGGAAACCAAAATGCACAGCGTTACAGGGAAAAGTTTCGGTTGTGTGTCCCTAAAACCTGGCTTTTTTCTGAATATTTTCCTTGGGAAATTTAATCCTCTAAATGGTGAGCACAGAATTACAGAAGAGTTTGGGTAGAGAAATGGTACTGGCCCTTCCAGAGACTGCACAGAAATGTTCCTAAATCACTAATTAGTTACAACAGGCGTCCCGGGAGTTTTAAGCAATTATTTACTCAGTCTGTGGCAGGCCCGGGTGACGTCCCTGAGGACAAACAGAGCAGGGGAGATGGGGGCTCTGCCAGCCCAGGATCTCTCTTTCCTGCACTTGGATCCATTTCGTTCTGGGCAGGTTTCGTGTCAAGCTGCAGCCCCAGAGAAGGGCTGGGAAGTCGGTGGAGCTCACAGAGAGCCCCCAGGGACTCGCAGGGCTGCAGCCCAGCCCTGGGGGTTTCTCCCAGCCCTCTTTGTGCTTTTCTTGCATTTTCCCGTGGGCTGCTTGCAGTCCTGCAGGCTGGGGCTGAGCTCTGGGCTTGGCACCCTCCTGCTGCCTCTCCTGGGACGGGGACCCACTTCTGGTTTGATAAACTGCCTCGTTTGCTGGTGAGCTGAGCTGAAATGTGAATTAGCTGTCAGGCTGTTGCTGGGAGGCCTCGGTGCTGATGTTTTTGTGGGTCTTTGGAGATGGTGCGGGCTGTGCCTTCGGAGCTGGGGTGTGTGGAGAGCAGCAGGCAGCCTGGGCCAGGTTAGAGCTGGGTCACTGGCACACAGAGCAGGGAGAGCAGGGCCTGACCCCATTCCCAGCTCCTTTCCAGTTTGAAAACAGCTGCCTTGGTGCTATTTTTGTCCCTGGTGGAAGGGTTGTCGTGCTAATTTCACCGTGCCAGATGGTTTTCCTCAGCCTCTGCTCGGTCCTGGCTGTGCCAGTCTGCCTGGCTCTCCCCTACTGCAGGGCCAGGGAAGTTCCCCTTTCCATGGAAGGTGTTTCTGCAGCCCCTCCTGCCTGGGGATGGCAGTGGAAGCTGGCTGTGGATGGCCTTGGCAACAGCAGGGTTTGGGGTGCCAGGGCTGGGGAACAACAGCAGGGTTTGGGGTGCCAGGGCTGCAGGGTTTGGGGTGCCAGGGCTGGGGAACAACAGCAGGGTTTGGGGTGCCAGGGCTGGGGAACAACAGCAGGGTTTGGGGTGCCAGGACTGCAGGGTTTGGGGTGCCAGGGCTGGGGAACAACAGCAGGGTTTGGGGTGCCTGGGCTGCAGGGTTTGGGGTGCCAGGCTGTGGCAGGGCTGCAGGGTGAGCAGCATCGCCCGTTCCTGGCACTCCAGAGCACAAAGCTGCCCTGCTCTGTGCCAGGAGCTCGTGGCTGTGCCACTGCTCTGCCTGAGCGGGTGGGTGGGCACAGCTGCTGGCAGCTGCACAGGCAGAGGGGACACGAGAAGGACAGAAGGCTTGGTGTGAGCACACACGTGCAGTGCTGTGTCTGTGCTCTGCAGACCAGGAACGCCCGGAGGGCAGTGGGACAGGGGAGGGTGATGCTGTGGAAGGTGCTGCTGCTCCCCGGGGCTCTGGGTGCACAGGGCTGCTGTGGCACCTGCTGAGATGGACATGCCTCCCCTGGGAGTCTGGGCAGGAACAAAATCAGTGACGAGCTCAGCCCAATATCAGCTGCACCATGTCATTTATTTCACTCCTAACTGGTACCTCTCTAATCCAGGCTTTTCCCCTATAACTTCTTTCAGTATTGACCTGCTGTGCATTTGTCTTGCCCAGTTCTGTACCTGGCGGTTGGGGTCATTTTCCTGCAGGGTGCAGCTGCTGAGGAAACACGATTGTCTCCGTTCCCACAGTGACCTGGCAGGGACAGAGCCGTGTGCTGGGCACTGAGGGGGCACGGGGCAGTGTCTGTGCCAGGCTGCAGCTCCCCGTGCACAGCGGCCAGGACTCAGCCCTGCCCTCTCCTCCTGCAGGCTTTGACACCTATTTCACCTCCCGCACCCTGGAGAACAACAGGAGGAACGTGTGGTTTGCAGAGTACTGGGAGGAGAACTTCAACTGCAAGCTGACCATCACGGGCTCCAAGAAGGAGGACACGGACAGGAAGTGCACAGGTAATGACTGAGCTCATCCTTCCCTCCTCTGCTCCGCAATGGGCGACCAGGGGTGCTTTTGTTTGAGGGAAGGGTGGCTGGAGGTGTTGGTTTGTTTTATGTGGAGGATGGAACAGTTCAGGAAGGAATTGTTCCCTAGCAGGGTGGGCAGCCCTGGCACAGGTGCCCAGAGCAGCTGGGGCTGCCCCTGGATCGCTGGCAGTGCCCAAGGCCAGGCTGGGTGTGACTCTGAGCACCCTGGGACAGTGGGAGGTGTCCCTGCCATGGCAGGGGTGGCACTGGATCATCCTGACCCTTCCAACCCAACCCATTCCACGATTCCATGATTAGAACAGCCTGGAGAAGGATCAGGCACAATGTGTGTCACTGGTGGCCACCCCAGCCTTCCCCCCAGCCCCTCCAGATGTCCCAGCAGCAGCTGGAGGGGGTCATGGGGCAGGATTGCCCTCAGTTGTCATCAGGGGAACCAGTTCATGGGAGGATTTGGTTTACTTTGACTGAGAATTGATGAAAACTCCCACCCAGAGCAGTGTGGGGGGAGTTTGGGTGCCAGGGAGCAGCTCAGCAGTGCTGGGCACACATCCTGGCCCTGAGCAGTGCCAGGGAGCAGCTCAGCACTGCTGGGCACACATCCTGGCCCTGAGCAGTGTGGGGAGAGCAGCTCAGCACTGCTGGGCACACATCCTGGCCCTGGGCACACATCCTGGCCCAGAGCAGTGTGGGGGGTTTGGGTTGGAGCATTATCCAATGCTCTGTGGTGAGCAGAGAAATGTTAAAGCTTTCCCCAGGAAGTGCCACGGGATTGCAGGGTGGTGCTGGGATAAAGGCTTCTGTGTCTAAGGAGATCTGCTGGCTGAGGCTGGGCTGGGGGATTCTGTCCCTGCAGAGCTGGTACTGGCTCCTGGAGGGCTTTGTCAGGTGGCAGTGCAGGGATTTCACTGCTCACAGGCCTCCTTGTCACCCTCTGCTCCTCCCCATGACAACATTTACCCTGGCATGTTGTGGGTGGCTCTCGAGCCCTGCTTCTCAGCTGTTCACATGAAGAGTTTGTGTGGGGAAGCCCCCAGAGCCCTCGGGGGCTGTGTGTGCAGGGCCTGTGCTCTCAGGGAGGGTTTGCAGAGCCCTGTGTGCAGGGATGTGTCTGTGCAGGTGCCCCGTGGGTGTCCCTGTCCCCAGGCAGGGCTGTGCCATGGTGCTGGGGCTGGATGAACACAGATTTTCCTGCCAGCCCTTCCCCAGCTGCCGCATCCCACCTTGTGCAAAGAAGAGCTGTGTGTTTGATACCGTGAGCATTCCGCAATCTTTAAATTAAGTCTCTTGTTAATGATGAGTATCACCAGGCTCTCAGCAGCACTATTGTGTGAGACCCTTTGAAAATGTGTTTAATTCTTCAGGAACTGAAGCAGTCTCTGAACTCATCTCGCGCGAGCACCGATGGAGTGGGATTTTGATGTCTGTCTGTGTGAATTATATGCCATAAAAATTGTCCTAGAGATACTATTTATTCCTCCTCACACGTCCCCTCTGTTGTGTGCTGATAACAATGAGTGCAGAGGGATGAGCTGAAGGAGAGGCACTGGGAACAGGCACGTCTCTCCTCTCCTCTCCGTGGCTAACGCCGCCTGCGCCGAGATGAAGGAGGGAGAGCAGCAGCTCTCAAACCTGCATCTCACTGCTGGCATCTGAAAGGGATGGAACAAGTGGGATTCTTCCTCTCTGTTCTCAGCACTCAGGGTTTGGAGCTTTTTTCCCTGCCTTTGTTGCAGTCGCTCTCCTGTGAGGATGTGCCTGGAGCCGCCCGGCTGCTGCGTCTCTCAGGAACCAGGATGATGAGCACTTGAGCCTCGAGTAGGAGGGGGGGTTAAACTGCTTGGCATCACCTTCAAATAGATCCTTTGGAGGCAAGAAATGCTCCTGTCAATAAACTGCTTTTGTGTTTATCCTCCTCCTGACACCCCGAGGTGCTCGTTGCAGAGCCGGGGCACAGAAGTGTGTTCTCCTGAAGTCACGTTGTGTTCGAGTGTCCCAGCTGCCAGCTGCTTCACTGCTGGGGCAAATCACGGGGCTGTGTGGCTCCTGCAGATCCCCACGCTAAAAAAAAAAACCAACAAAAAGCACCTTCTTCTCAAAGAGGAGCAGGAATGATGCAGTTGTCAGAGAAACAGAAATGGTGCAGTTCTCAAAGAGGAGCAGAAATGGTGCAGTTCCAAAGAGGAGCAGGAATGGTGCAGTTCCAAAGAGGAGCAGAAATGGTGCAGTCCCAAAGAGGAGCAGGAATGGTGCAGTTCCAAAGAGGAGCAGAAATGGTGCAGTCCCAAAGAGGAGCAGGAATGGTGCAGTTCTAAAGAGGAACAGAAATGGTGCAGTTCTCAATGATCAGAAATGGTGCAGTTCTCAGAGAAACAGAAATGGTGCAGTTCCAAAGAGGAGCAGGAATGGTGCAGTCCCAAAGAGGAGCAGAAATGATGCAGTTCTCAAAGAGGAGCAGGAATGGTGCAGTTCTCAAAGAGGAGCAGGAATGGTGCAGTTCTCAAAGAGGAGCAGGAATGGTGCAGTTCTCAAAGAGGAGCAGGAATGGTGCAGTTCTCAATGATCAGAAATGGTGCAGTTCTCAAAGAGGAGCAGGAATGGTGCAGTTCTCAAACAGGAACAGAAATGGTGCAGTCCCAAAGAGGAGCAGGAATGGTGCAGTTCTCAAAGACAAACAGAAATGGTGCAGTTCTCAAAGACAAACAGGAATGGTGCAGTTCTCAAAGAGGAGCAGGAATGGTGCAGTTCTCAAAGACAAACAGAAATGGTGCAGTTCTCAAAGACAAACAGGAATGGTGCAGTTCTCAAAGAGGAGCAGGAATGGTGCAGTTCTCAAAGACAAACAGAAATGGTGCAGTTCTCAAAGACAAACAGGAATGGTGCAGTTCTCAAAGAGGAGCAGGAATGGTGCAGTTCTAAAGAGGAACAGAAATGGTGCAGTTCAAAGATGATCAGAAATGGTGCAGATAGGGTTTGTTTTGCTTTCCCTGGTTTTGCTCTGACAGCACAGAGGGGCTCGTGGTTTCTTGCTGCACCCATTTTTAGGTTGGTTGTGCAGCCTTCCCTCCCTGGGACCCCCAGGATGTCCCGAGGTCTGGGCTGGGGGTTCTCTCCTGCCCCTTCCCCAGAGGCACCCACAGCGCTGCTCCTGCTGCTTTCATCTGGAGGAGCTCGGTGCCTTTTGGGAGCTTCCTTCTCCTGCAGAGTAATTAATAATTGAATTTCTGTACTCCCATTATACAGGAGCGGTTCCTGGAGCCTGTGGTAAAACGTTCTGCCTGACTTCTGCAGCCCAGCCTCAGAGGGGGAGATGTTCCCCACAATAATGTTGAAGTTGGAATTAAAATTGTGGCAGTCACCTTTGGTTTATTCCTGCCTGAAAATGGACTTTGGGCCTGATTTGCTGCTCACTGCAGCAGCAGGAGGGTGACCCAAACTGGAGGGAACACTGTTCAGCCAGGCCTATTAATTTGGATATTTGCTGTTTTCTTTGAAGTCTGAAGAATATTTGGCCCACAACATTTCATAACATTTCATAATCATAACATTTGCTCTGCAGGTTCTTTGCTGCTTCAGATTTGGGCTCAAATTCTAATTGCAGTGGACTCTCTTTAGGAGGTAACTCAGCCTGTGCTTTGGTGAAGGACAGCACACTCCCAGTGTATAAACTGAGACATGTTTGGGGTGAGCAGTTACATTTGGCTCCACATCTGGATTTTCTGTGCACAGCTGATGTTTAACACCCAGCTGAGTGGCTGTTCCAGCACAGGGAAGCATCCTTGCTCTTGGAAATTCTACTGACATTTGAAAACCTTTACAATTTTTGTGTTTGGACGCTGTTACATTGCTCTCAGGTTTTTCCAGGTGCGTTTTGCTTGGGTTGCTCTCCCAGATCTCTTCACTGCTGCAGGTTTTCCTCCTGCTGTGCGTGTGCCCAGCCCTGCTTCTGGAACCTGCTGTGGCTTATCAGTGTCTGTGTGCAGCATTTCAATCCCAGACCCCCTCCCCTGGCATCCACTCCTGCTGCATTGCTCATTTGGTTACAGAGCTGAAACCACTTAAAAGCATTTTCCTTGTCAGGGCTTGAAATCCTGATAAGTTCTGTAATCAATGAGGGAGTGAATAATGAAAAGGATCCTGCCTGCAACTTCACCAGAGGAAACTCACGTTTTTTCTGCTCACTTGTTTGCAGGATTTCGGGCTTCCAGAGGAGCTGAGATGTAAAACTGGGGGGTGCCTCAATGCTCATGGAATCCTGGAATGGTTGGGTTGGAAGGGACCTTGGAGCCCACCCAGTGCCACCCCTGCCATGGCAGGGACACCTCCCACTGTCCCAGGCTGCTCCAGCCTGGCCTTGGGCACTGCCGAGGTGTTAGTGGGCAGTTTCAGGGGAAAGGAATAAACCAGATTCCTGATTCTCAACCTGCAGTGCCTCACTCCAGGCTCTGGAAATCCTGCTTGGTTTGCTGCCTCATTGCCGAGCCCCCTGACCTGTCCCGGTGACCAGGTAGCCAGAGCGGGGTTAGGGCAGGAGTGTGCAATTTCAGATGTTTGGATTCACTCTCCCATCCCTCCCAGAGCTCTGTGCCTGCCGGGGTCTCCACCTGCAGCCCCCTCCCCAGGTGCTGGCCCCGTGCCCTGGGTGGGCTCCGGGGCGCTTCCCAGGGATCAGCTCGGGGCTTCCAATCGCTCCCTCCTGCTGCAGCATTGTCCAGGCACTCCTGGGCTTCGCAGGACCTCTGCGGGGCTGGGGAGCGGGGCTGACAGTGGCAGGAGCATCCCGAGGTGCCGTTAATTACCCGTTAATTACCCGTTAATTGCCGGCGCGTTGCTCAGCTCTCCGCACCCCCTTCGGAGGCTTCTCAGAAGTGACTCTTCCTTCCCTTGATCTGGCTTTGACTTTTAATTAGAGCCCGGGATTTGCAGCAGAACAAACACCCGGCTTTAGTACCAGCTGTGCCTTGCTTTGAAGGCTCCTGTGCCCAGAGCCGGCTCTGGGAGCGATCCGTGCCAAGAGCCAGCTCCGGGAGAGCCCCATGCCCAGCTCCGGGAGTGCCCGTGCCCAGCTCCGGGAGCAATCCGTGCCCAGCTCCGGGAGTGCCCGTGCCCAGCTCCGGGAGCAATCCGTGCCCAGCTCCGGGAGTGCCCGTGCCCAGCTCCGGGAGTGCCCGTGCCCAGCTCCGGGAGCGATCCATGCCCAGCTCCGGGAGAGCCCCATGCCCAGCTCCGGGAGTGCCCGTGCCCAGCTCCGGGAGCGATCCGTGCCCAGCTCCGGGAGCGATCCCTGCCCAGCTCCGGGAGTGATCCGTGCCCAGCTCCGGGAGAGCCCGTGCCCAGCTCCGGGAGCGATCCCTGCCCAGAGCCGGCTCTGGGAGCTCCCCGTGCCCGGCTCCGGGAGCGATCCATGCCCAGCTCCGGGAGCGATCCATGCCCAGAGCCGGCTCTGGGAGCTCCCCGTGCCCAGCTCCGGGAGCTCCCCGTGCCCAGCTCCGGGAGCTCCCTGTGCCCAGCTCCGGGAGCAATCCGTGCCCAGCTCCGGGAGCAATCCGTGCCCCGTGCCCAGCTCCGGGAGCGATCCATGCCCAGCTCCGGGAGTGCCCCGTGCCCAGCTCCTGGAGCGATCCATGCCCAGCTCCAGGAGCGATCTATGCCCAGCTCCGGGAGAGCCCCGTGCCCCGTGCCCAGCTCCGGGAGCGATCCATGCCCAGCTCCAGGAGCGATCCATGCCCAGCTCCGGGAGCTCCCCGTGCCCCGTGCCCAGCTCCGGGAGCTCCCCGCGGGCTCGGCACTCCCCGCGGTGGTCGGGCAGGATTTGTTTCCCGGCTTACGGCGAGAAGAGCCGGTGATGCCGTAGCAGTGACAGCGTTTGGTCCCGTTCTAATGAGTAACTTTGCGGCTCGGAGCGTTCCGCGGTGCCGGCCCCTCCGCGAGGCTCCGCTGCTGCCGGGCTGTCCCTGAGTGTCGCGTGTGTCCCCGCAGGGCAGGAGCGCATCGGGAAGGACTCGCACTACGAGCAGGAGGGGAAGGTGCAGTTCGTGATCGATGCCGTGTACGCCATGGCCCACGCCCTGCACCACATGAACCGCGACCTGTGCGCCGACAGCGCCGGGCTGTGCCCCGAGATGGAGCACGCGGGGGGCAAGCGGCTGCTCAAGTACATCCGCAGCGTCAACTTCAACGGTGAGACTCGGCCCCGTGCCCTGCCGACCCCCCTGTCACCTACTGACACCCCCTGTCACCTACTGACAGCCTCCTTGGTCACCTACTGACATCCCTCAGTCACCTACTGGTACCCCTTGTCACCTACTGACACCCCTCGGTCATCTACTGACCCCATGGTCACCTTCTGTCCCGCCTTGTCACCTACGGACCCCCCTGTGACCCACTGACATCCCCATCACCTACTGACATCCCTGACACTTACTGTCCCCCCTTGGTCACCTGCTGACCCCATAGTCCTCTGCTGACCCCCCATGGGGCTGGCCAGGGGTGCTCTGGGTGCAGGTCCCTGCTCCCGGGGCTCCAGGGGATTTTCCTGGGTGCCAGGGTGGGGCGGTGGGATCGGGTGCAGCTGTGTGTGACAGGAACAGCATGGCCTGCTCTGCTGCTGCTCTGTGTCCCCAGCCCCAGAGCTGGGCATTGTCCTGCTGGGGAGCAGCTCTGCTCAGCCCCGGGCAGCTGGGACCATCCTGGTGTGAGCTGGGACCACCCTGCTGTGAGCTGGGACCATCCTGGTGTGAGCTGGGACCACCCTGCTGTGAGCTGGGACCACCCTGCCCTGAGCTGGGACCATCCTGGTGTGAGCTGGGACCACCCTGCCTGAGCTGGGACCACCCTGCCCTGAGCTGGGACCAACCTGCTGTGAGCTGGGACCACCCTGCCCTGAGCTGGGACCATCCTGCCCTGAGCTGGGACCACCCTGCCTGAGCTGGGACCATCCTGGTGTGAGCTGGGACCACCCTGCCTGAGCTGGGACCACCCTGCCTGAGCTGGGACCAACCTGCCCTGAGCTGGGACCATCCTGCTGTGAGCTGGGACCACCCTGCCTGAGCTGGGACCAACCTGCTGTGAGCTGGGACCACCCTGCCTGAGCTGGGACCACCCTGCCCGAGCTGGGACCACCCTGCCCTGAGCTGGGACCACCCTGCCTGAGCTGGAACCAACCTGCCCTGAGCTGGGACCATCCTGCTGTGAGCTGGGACCACCCTGCCCGAGCTGGGACCACCCTGCCCTGAGCTGGGACCATCCTGCCTGAGCTGGGACCACCCTGCCCTGAGCTGGGACCACCCTGCCTGAGCTGGGACCACCCTGCTGTGAGCTGGGACCATCCTGCTGTGAGCTGGGACCACCCTGCTGTGAGCTGGGACCACCCTGCCTGAGCTGGGACCAACCTGCTGTGAGCTGGGACCACCCTGCCCTGAGCTGGGACCATCCTGCTGTGAGCTGGGACCACCCTGCTGTGAGCTGGGACCATCCTGCTGTGAGCTGGGACCACCCTGCTGTGAGCTGGGACCATCCTGCTGTGAGCTGGGACCACCCTGCTGTGAGCTGGGACCATCCTGCCGTGAGCTGGGACCATCCTGCTGTGAGCTGGGACCACCCTGCCCTGAGCTGGGACCATCCTGCCTGAGCTGGGACCACCCTGCCTGAGCTGGGACCACCCTGCCCTAAGCTGGGACCACCCTGCCTGAGCTGGGACCATCCTGCCGTGAGCTGGGACCATCCTGCTGTGAGCTGGGACCACCCTGCCTGAGCTGGGACCATCCTGCCCTGAGCTGGGACCACCCTGCTGGCCCTGCTTTGGGGCCTTGCCCTCCTTGCAGGGGTGCTGCCATCAGTGCAGCCAGGCTGCGATGGGGAGGCTGGATCCGAGTGAGGAGCTCATTTTGTGATCGTGTCCTGGAGGACAAAAGGCCCAAAATATGGAAGACTTAAAACCTGAAGTGCTCACGCAGTGAAATTCTGGAAGTTTTGGAGTGCAGCTGTGTTTTGGCAGTGAAAAGCTGGAGATGCTGTTCGTGGGAGCCCCTCGGGTGCCCAAAGTGCCATGAACGTGCCCTGGGTACCAAACAGCCTGGCTGGTGACACCTGTGTGACTCCTGTCCTCCTCTCCATAATTCATTCCTCATCTTGCAGTGATTAAGAGATCGAAACCCTGCAAATTCAGTCAGGTTGTGTCTGGGTTTGAGGGCTTCCTGCAGGTGTCAAGTGCCCCGTGTCTGCGTGGGGAGAAGGCAGCTCCTTTGTCGGGAACTGAATTAAATTGTCACAGCTCTGCATGAGCAAGAAGCTGCAGCCTGGAGACTGACACAGGTTCTGAACTGCTTAGTGGGCTCAGCGAAATCTGGGAAATCTTAACAGAAAGAAAATAAATCCTCACTGATCAGAACCCAGTGCAATAACGACATGTTTTAATGATTGGAAGATCAAGGGTTATTTCTGAAACGCCTGCACTGAGGTTTTCATCCATCACTTTTTATTAATTTCATTATTCCATGAAAGGAGCCTGAGCTGAGGCTGGAACGCTGCAGTGATGCAAACCAGGACTGACAGACCCTGCAGACAGGTGGCACCGAGAGGGCTCCAGAGCCTCACCCAGGGTTAAGGAGGGCTGGCCCTGCTGAGCAGAGCCTTGGCTGGAGCCCAATTACTGCAGCTTCAAAGGCAGGAGAGGGACACTTCTGCCTGCCCCTGCCCCGGGTCAGCAGAGCTACCCTCTGCCAGCTGCTCCATGGACCCCAACCCTCCCCAGCTGGCTGGGCCACTTCACACAGACCCTGCAGGCAGTGTTAGCTCGGGCCTGCCCCGTCCAGGGCTGGGGCTGTGCTTGGGGGTCTCTGCTGGGGCTGTGCTTGGGGGTCCCTGCAGGGACCCCACGGGGCTGTGCTTGGGGGTCTCTGCTGGGGCTGTGCTGCCCTGCTGGGGCTGTGCCTGGGGGTCTCTGCTGGGGCTGTGCCTGGGGGTCTCTGCTGGGGCTGTGCCTGGGGGTCTCTGCAGGGACCCCACAGTGCTGTGCAGCCCTGCTGGAGCCAGGGGCATCCCCGGTCCCTCTCAATGGCTGTGCTGGGGTTTGGGGTGCTGCTCCCCTGGGGGTGGCTGCAGTGAGTTCTTGGCTGTGTCCCCCAAGGGTTTGTCCCAGCACTGGCTTTGGGGTGGCCGTGGCAGTGGTGTCCATCCTCCTGCTGCCTCCTGAGCAGCAGCCCTGGACCTTGCTGTGTGTGCCTCTTGCATTTTGGGAGCTCACCTGAGCTCCTGCCGTTCCAGGTGTCCCTTTCCTGTCAGCTGTGACAAAGCTGAGCCTAACCCACCCTAAGCAGCCCTGAGAGTCGTGATCAGCCAAATCCCATTCAGCACTTTGCTGCCTTTCCTGAGGAGCCAGGGAATTACAGCCATTGCTTCTGATTGAGTCTAAGTGTTTCCACCCCAATGTATTCTGGCTGCATGAATCTGTAATGACAATTAAATATCTGCCTGGATCCAGCGAGGAGAGATTTCAGTGGGAGATTTCTGTACCAGCCTTTGAACTGAATTTGTATCTGATCTCAGAGGATTGTAGGAGAGACAGGAAACAATTTACCAGGGCTGGAATGGAGACTATGCTAATTCACTCCTTCAAATCTTTTTTTCACTCCCTGGAATTCAATGAAGAATGGGAATCATGAAGAAACCGATAATCTTAAAGTTCAGTGCTACAACAGGAGAGACTTTTCATTGCTTTAGGGAAAAAAAGTTACGCAGGAGGAGGAAGCTTTGAATATAGATATGCTGGAGGATTGTCATAATCTTCAATCTTGACACAATATTACTCTACCCTCCCGAAACCTATTTTAATATGTCTGGAAATAAATGTCACCCTGGAAGGTTGCTCCTGGAGCTCTGAGGAAATGAGGCACTGCTTTGAGTCCTCCTCTTGGGAAGGTTCCCAGCAGTGCTTGGTGATTAAAATAAATGCAGGTGGTGTGCTGAGAGCTCACCTGAGTGGGGCTCAGGGCTCAGGGCAGCTCCAGGCTTTGCAGCACGCAGGAAGGGCTGGGGCTCTCCTGCCCTGCACTGGCCAGTTTGTCACTGGAGTACACGGTAAATAAAGTGAATTCAGGGTGGGGTCCTGCTCTGGGTCTGCCCAGGACGCTGCTGTGGGAGTGCCACAGAGCCCGGATAAGGGAGTGCACAGGGAATGCTCTTCTGGATAAGGGAGTGCACAAGGAGTGCTCTTCCCAAAGCTTTTCTGTCCTCTCCCACCTCTCGTAACAGGAATGGAGAAGATTGTGGAGGAGGACGCCAGTACCTATTTCTGGATGCTATTTCCTATTTTAGTACCTATTTCTGGATGCTATTTCCTATTCTAGTACCCATTTCTGGATGCTATTTCCTGTTTTAGTACCTGTTTCTAGATGCTCTTTCCTGTTTTAGCACCTATTTCTGGGTGCTATTTCCTGTTTTAGCACCTATTTCTGGATGCTATTTCCTGTTTTAGTACCTGTTTCTAGATGCTCTTTCCTATTTTAGTACCTATTTCTGGGTGCTATTTCCTGTTTTAGCACCTATTTCTGGATGCTATTTCCTATTTTAGTACCTATTTCTGGATGCTATTTCCTATTCTAGTACCCATTTCTGGATGCTATTTCCTGTTTTAGTACCTGTTCCTAGATGCTCTTTCCTATTTTAGTACCTATTTCTGGATGCTATTTCCTATTTTAGCACCCATTTCTGGGTGCTATTTCCTATTTTAGCACCCATTTCTGGGTGCTATTTCCTATTTTAGCACCTATTTCTGGGTGCTATTTCCTGTTTTAGCACCTATTTCTGGATACTATTTCCTATTTTAGCACCTATTTCTGGGTGCTATTTCCTATTTTAGCACCTATTTCTGGGTGCTATTTCCTATTCCAGTACCTATTTCTGGATGCTATTTCCTATTTTAGCACCTATTTCTGGATGCTATTTCCTGTTTTAGCACCTATTTCTGGATGCTATTTCCTGTTTTAGCACCTATTTCTGGATGCTATTTCCTATTCTCGTACCTATTTCTGGGTGCTATTTCCTATTTTAGCACCCATTTCTGGGTGCTGCTCAAGACTCAGCAGACCCGGGCTGGTTCTGACACAGCACCTCTGGGCCGTTTCCTGTAGGGGGAAGGCAGCATTTGCAGGGCCATTCCCAGCAGTGGTTGCACTGGAGAGCTCCCTGAGGACAGGGAGGTGGGAGGCAGGCTGCAGGCAGGAGGAAAAGCCTCCTGTGTTCCTGGTGCTGGGCAGGGCTGCCTGGGTTTGTTTCCAGGCAGCAGGAGGGCAGGGATGGTGGGTCTGGGGGGTTCCATCCCCATCTGTGGGATGGATCCTGACGGGCTGGCTGGTGCAGTGTCCTGAGGGTCTGCTTTGGGTGCCGTGGGGTGGATGGCCTCGGCCTGGGGCGTGTTTCCAGCGTGAAAACTCAGATGATTTGGTAAAGATGTGGTGCTGGGTGGTTGGATTCTGTCTCGTTTCCTTCCCCCAGGCAGTGCTGGCACTCCAGTGATGTTCAACAAGAACGGGGACGCCCCGGGGCGCTACGACATCTTCCAGTTCCACAGCAGCAACACCAGCACGCCCGGCTACCGCCTGGTGGGCCAGTGGACAGACGACCTGCAGCTCAACGTGAGTGCCCCCTGTGCTGGGAGCCCCCCACGCGTGGGGACGCCAGCCTTGACTCCATTTCGGAAGGCTGGTTTATTATATTTTATATTGATTTTATATTTTTATATTTTATTTTATTTTATTTTATTTTATTTTATTATGATATATACTATATTAAAATACTACATTAAAACGATACTAAAAGAACAGAGATAAAAGATTGATCAGAAGGCTTGAAAGACCCAGAATAGAATACATAACAAAATCTTGTGACTCTCAGAGGCCGATGCAGCTGCATCTGTGATTGGCCATTAATTAGAGACAGCCAACATGCCCCAATCCCAGCTGCACCTGTTGCATTCCACAGCAGCAGAGAGTTATTGTTCACATTTCTTTCCTGAGACTCCTCAGGAGGGAAAAATCCTGGCAAAGGATTTTTTATAAAATATCAAGGCTGCACCCCTGCTCCCCTGGCCGTGGGCTCTCAGGGCTCCAGCAGCAGGGATCTCTGCTGCTTCCTCACAGCTCCAGTGTGGGTTTGGCCCTTGTCTCCTCTCCTCTGTCTGCAGCCTTCTCCCCATACCCAGAGAGCTGCTCAGACCAACAGGGACACGAGGTGCTCATGCAAATTTCATTAATTACTGCTGCGTGTCTGCAGGCCTGCTGGCCAGCTGGGGAAATGGAGCTGTGCTTTGGTGCAGTTTGAAACCGCTGGGCTTTCGCTTCCAGAGGCTTTTGGGTTTTTCTGGTCTTTGGGAAGCTGGAACGAAATGTTTTTGGAGTGAGTCACTCTTCCAGTGGTGCTTTGAATCCGTGTGGGTGAGGTGGCCTTTCTGGGATGATGCCTAAAGGAAAACTGGCACGTAGGAGCAGGTGCTCAAACACGCTTTGATGCTTCCCAGAAAAAATCCCCAGCACTGGTGGGTGGCAGAGCTGGAGACCTCAGGGGGTGTCAGCCCGAGCCCCCCGAGCCCGGCTGGCCCTGGCTGGGCCCAGGATCCCTGCTTTGTGCCCTTTGTCTGGGGTTCCTGCAGCCACACGGCCCGAGGGGCATGGAGGTGCTCTGGGCGTCTGTGGCAGCAGGGTTTGCTCCCTCAGTCAGCCTTCCCAGCCCAGGAGCATCGGGAATTTCATCGGGAATTTTCGCTGTGTGTGGCTCCTCTCTGCCTCTGGAATGGGACAGGACAGGCTGTGTGACACAGCCCAGCCCTGACAGCCCTCCAGAGGCAGCCAGGACACAGGGGTGACACAGGGGGTGACCCAGGGGGTGACACAGGGTGACCCAGGGGGGACCCCATAGTGACCCAGGGGGTGACACAGGAGATGGCACAGAAAGTGACCCCACGGTGACCTGGGATGACCCCACAGTGACCCAGGAGGTGACCCAGGGGTGACCCCACAGTGACCCCACAGTTTACCGGGGTGCTCCAGCCCCTCTGGGGTCTCTCTGGCCCCGCTGTCACACGCTGCACTGGGGGCTGGCCCTGTGGGGACACCTGAGCTCCCCCAGCCCTTTGTGCCCGGGGGTCACAGCCATGCCCTGGCATGGAACCAAAGGCCCCACACTTTGTATTTTTGATGTTCTCATAGGTTTTGTTAAATCAAGGGAATAATGTGGGTCCGCCCTTGGAGGCTGATCACACTGGAGTATTTCATTCTCCTTGAATTTTGGCTCATTTTTATTTTCCGTGTTTGATTTGCTCTTTCAGTGCTTTTTGAATTTTGATGTTCTATATAAGGAAACCTATATTAACTTGCAATTTACAGTTCTTTTAGCAAAAAATATTAATATTTTATTAAGCAAATCCTTCTTTATGTACACTGCACATCCTGACCCATTAAAATTTAAAGCTAAATTAATGGAGCTTGATTTGTATTCCTGTTGTTGTGTTAAATGTTTCCATAAATAGACCTCTTTCCTCACCCTCATAGCCTCATGGCCACAGGGTCATATCAGTAGTTGAGATTCCCTCCCTAACTTCCCTTCTAATCACTCAAGTGTCCCAGTTTCTCTCACAAATATGTATCTAAGAGAGTCCCTTTTGTATTATTGGATTATTTCTCACAATAATAAGGACAATTGTGGAGTCTAGAGAAGTCAAGGATTCCTGGAAATAACCAAAATAAATTCCATTAAATACATCCCAGGGAAAGCTAGCAGAGGCTGTGATTTGTCTCCAGTAATTATTGTGGCAATAACTCTTCAGGGGATGTTTCCCCAGTTCTTATTCCTCAAATTCATCACAAGAGGGGTGTGGGGTGCTTGGAGGAGGGCAGCTCTGCCGTGGTGCTTTGTGTCCCAGGGCAGTCCTGGCCGCTCCTGGGTGTCCCTGGGAACGGGAGAGCTCAGCACAGCCTCAGGTAAGGGCCCTGCAGAGCCAGGGACAGGAGGGCAGCAGTGCAGGAGGCCAGCTAGGTGAGTCAATATTTTCTTTGTCATCATCCTCATTCCAGGAGCAGAGATGTTTCACTCTTGGGTTCCTCTGGCAGCCTGCTGCTGTGCTGTCTCTTGTGGCTGCCTTCATCAAAGGTCATTTCCCATTCCTGGTACTTTTTGGGGCATGGTGGCCACGGGCTGGATTGATCTGGAGAGCTGAACGTGATCTTTCCAGGTTAGATTGCAGAGTAACTTCTGTTTCAGTTTTCTCTCTCTTCTTGTGTTAGCAGACTGAGGAGAGCTGTAGGAACTTCCTTGGGACTCCTCAAATCTCTGTGTTCTTATTGCTGATAAACCTGGCTTTGTGAATTACCTGCCTGGATCTCAGGTCACATAACAAAACATTTGATGGCTTTTCACTGCAGCAGACCTGGGACATCACAGTTGATGTGAGGGCAGTGCCATCACCCCTTTTCCTTTGCCTGCTTGGCAGCAGCCAGCCCAAGCTTTGCCCAGCACCCAGAGCACGGCTCAGTGCCAGTTTTGGCTGTGTGTCAGGAGTCCACGCAAGGATGAAACGAGCAGATGTCTGATTTTAAAGGCCAGCATTCCATGCCAACTGCAGTGCTGTGTTCTCCCTGCAGCAAGGTGTGGAGCTGAGTGCCCACCCTGCAGGGAAAGCCAGGTCCCACCCTCTCCTTGCTGAGGACTGTGCCAGCTCTGCCCCTCCTCAGTGGCAGGCAGGTTTGGGCTGCAGGGTTTGTGGCTCACATCCTCCTGCCCCGATTTCGGGCTCAGAGCTTGGCCAGCTGCATCCCTGCTGCAGCTCAGCCCCGTGCCCCTGGGAGAGGGAGGAGAGGTACAGCTCATGCACTCAGGCTGGACAGAGATGCTCTGGCACGGGGAGCTGGGCTTTAAGCCAGGCCTGGGGCTCTGGGAGGCTGCACCCCTGCCCCAGGGCAGCTCCAGCCCCTCCAGAGCTGCTTGGATGGCTGAGCTTTGGTGTTTCAAACCCAGAGGTGCTGCTGAGGAGGAGCCAGTGTGCCCTGGGCAGGATGAGGAGTGCTGTGGAGCTTTTGGCTGCTTTGCCTTTGCAATGGCTCCTTTCAGCTGTTGTTAGGCTGGGTTTTCCTTTGCACCTGAGCCTTGTGTGCTTCCAGCAGCAGGGAATGGGGAGGATGGCTGCGGGCAGCGTGGCCAGGAGACAGGTGCTGCCTCCATAGAGCTCCTTGTGCCTCTCTGGATCTCAGAGGAGGAACGACCCCCCCTGTGCCCTGCTCTGCCCCATCCAGCTCGGGAGGTGTCGTTTGTAGGGCAGCCTCTGGGGCTGCTGGAGAAGGGGCACTGGGGGAATGTGAGGAGCTGCCTGAGCAGCTCCATACATTGCTGCCTCCTAAAAATGCAGCTTCTCGTGCTTGGAGGTGCCTGACACAAACAAACACATCTCTCCTGGAGGAGCTGATGTGCCTGAAGGAGGAAGAAATGGATGGCTCCTAGAGGAAGCACAGGTTCTCCTGGGAAATTTGGTGATATTGCTTCTCTTTCTCCAGGCACAGTTAACTCAGCAGGTCCCAGGTTTATTATGTTTCCCCATCTCATTCCCTGTGCAAGTATCCCAGAACTGTCAAAATCAATAGGTAAAGGAAACATTCCCTGTGAAATTGTTGTTTCCAGGTGTTGGCCTTGTGCTGAGGCTGCCCTTTGCCATGGGGAGCAGAGTGTGAAATGAAGTCTTGCAGGGAATCAGGGACATCCCTGTAGCTCAGGGCTTGGGGTGAGCTGGGGGTCAGTGCCGCCCCCGAGCAGGGGGAGCCTTGGCTGGCAGGACAGCAGGGACAGGGACAGGGACACCACAGTCACTGGCACAGGATGGAAATTCCACCCTGCAATCCCGTTTTCCCCACAAACAGAAGCACACTGAGTAACTCTGTAATCCTCTGTGCAATTCGTGTGGAACCTGCTCACTTCAACACCTCCTGAATCTGTTTGGGCTCAGACTAATCAATTTACATGCCATAAACATCTCTGTTAGGGATTTTGGAAATAAATGTTATGAACAGTGAGCTGGTGAAGAGAGTAATTAACTGTCGAACCTGCTGGCAAGAGACCTGGCTGTACCTGCCTTTTTTGATAAAATATTCGAATTGGAATTGGATCCAAGCACCTCTTCAGTGATGTTTGCTGCTCAGGAATATTCTGCCAACAGATGGTATTTGTCTAAAATAACACGTTCAAATTGATTTCTGCTCCCTGTTTTCTTGGGTTTGCTGCTGGGTTTTGGGTTTTCCTTTGGAGCAGGATGTGTCCAGGGTAGATGGAGTTTCTGGTTTTGGCACGGTGGGGGACCCTCTGCATCTCCTGCTGCCCTGCTGTCCCTGCAGGTGCCACGTCAGTGACACGTGGTGACAGTCCCAGTGCCAGGCCGGGGTGTGTGCAGGGATGGGATTGTTTCCCAGCAGTGATGCTGCTCAGTGCAGCCCTTGCAGAAGGAATTGCAGCCTGGGCACAGCTCCTGGCCTCTGTCACCCAGGGAGGGGCTGCAAGGTGACTCCATCCCCGGGCTGCCAGTGCCACGCCGTGCCCGCTGTGCCCTCGTGGCAGCAGCCCTGCCGTGTGCTGCAGTAATGGATGTTGTTTGTTTTGTCCCCTCGTTAAATTCCGCAATCTCTCACTGCTCATGTCAGCCGTGACCGGCACAAACACCTTTAATTATCTCAGCTGCAGCAGTAGCTGGCAGCCAGCGGAAGGGGATTTCTCACACCACTGGCCTGCTCCAGGGCCATATGCTGCCTGCTGCCTGCTCCAGGAGGGAGGCACTGCTGAAAGCACCCGGTCCTGCACGGGCTGTGGCTGCAGCTGGGCTGGGAGGGCCTTGGGCTGGCACCGGGGGCTGTGGCACTGCCGATGGGCTCGGTGCCCTTGGAAGGGGACTCGGCAGACAGGGGCACAGGCTCAGAGCACCTGAAGGGAACCCCTGGGCCAGGCAGGAGCTGCAGTCCCACAGCCAGGGCACGCTGTCCCTGCCGGTCTGTGCTGTACCACCACAGCAGGGCAATGGTTCAATGTCACCCCTCGCTCTGCAGAGCAGCTCGGGCTCAGAACTGAGGGTGTGAAATGCCATCTGCTCTGTGGTGCTGCCCCTTGGCCCAGGCAGCAGGAGCAGGGTGAGGGCAGCAGCCAGGGCAGGTGAGGAGCTCAGCTCCACCAGCTCTGGCAAGGCACAGCAGGTCTGGGGTCCTGCTGCACCTCTGGGGATGTCCCAGGGGAATGTTGTGGGTATAAACACTGAGGGAAAGCAGGCTGAGATGGATCCTACACATGCTAAAGACAGGAGAGAGCTGGACTGTAAGGAGCTCATAGAAGCTATAACGGCAAAAAAAAAATTATGTAGCAGAAGACCTGACTTGAGATTTTGTTTTGTCTTGTGTTGTTCCCTCCATGCCCACGAGCTGCAGGCAGACACACTCTGAGAATGAGTTATGTAAGAAATGGGAGTTAGCAAATAAATCACCTGGTCTTCAAAAGAGGTGCTGGTTCTCTTTTACACATCCCTCTGTAAAGCCTCTTTGCCAGGCTGATGTGGTTTTGTCAGCAAATATATTCAAGAGCAAATGCTTTGTGAGATATTTTATGGCTAATGAACATGTTTGGTTGCTTTTGGCAGGAGTAACAATGTCAGTTTGTGCGTTATTGAGGGTGCAATATTCTTTGTTTAATATCTGAACGCGGGAGGAGGCTCTGCAGTGACAGATGTGCTCTGCTGTGTCTGGAGAAGTTCAGCCAGCTGTGGAGGGCAGAGCAGCTCAGCTGTGCCCCAGAGCTGCCTGCTGCACAGCTCCTCAGTGCCAGGGGAGCGTGGGAGCAGCACCCTCAGCAGCACGGGGCACCCAGTGCCAGCCCAGCAGGCAGCTCAGGCTCCTGGCTCTCAGCTGAGTTCTGCCCAGTTTCCATCCCTGCTGTCCCAGCCCAGCAGGGCCCCCAGCACTCCCTGGGGTCACCCCTGGGGCAGGCAGCTGGCAGCAGATGGTTCCTTTGTGTCCTTGCACTGCCAGGGCAGGTTGGATGGAGAACATTCCCTGCACTCCCCACTGAAGGTGTGTGGGTCGTGTGGGCAGTGCTGTGGGCAAGGGCCAGGCTCTGCAGGAGGGGAGAGTCCAGGAACGTCAGCACAGTAATGACTGGCTCTGTGCCCCTGGGTCAAAGGCACTCCTGTCTTTTCCCTGGCAGGGTGAGGGTGATTTCTGTCCGGGAGCGGTGCTCAGCAGTGTGAGGGTGATTTCTGTCCGGGAGCAGTGCTCAGCAGTGTGAGGGTGATTTCTGTCCAGGAGCAGTGCTCAGCAGTGTGAGGGTGATTTCTGTCCGGGAGTGCTCAGCAGTGTGAGGGTGATTTCTGTCTGGGAGTGCTCAGCAGTGTGAGGGTGATTTCTGTCTGGGAGCAGTGCTCAGCAGTGTGAGGGTGATTTCTGTCTGGGAGCAGTGCTCAGCAGTGTGGGGGTGATTTCTGTCCGGGAGGAGTGCTCAGCAGTGTGAGGGTGATTTCTGTCCGGGAGCAGTGCTCAGCAGTGTGAGGGTGATTTCTGTCCGGGAGTGCTCAGCAGTGTGAGGGTGATTTCTGTCCGGGAGCAGTGCTCAGCAGTGTGAGGGTGATTTCTGTCCGAGAGCAGTGCTCAGCAGTGTGAGGGTGATTTCTGTCCGGGAGCAGTGCTCAGCAGTGTGAGGGTGATTTCTGTCTGGGAGTGCTCAGCAGTGTGAGGGTGATTTCTGTCTGGGAGCCGTGCTCAGCAGTGTGAGGGTGATTTCTGTCCGGGAGCAGTGCTCAGCAGTGTGAGGGTGATTTCTGTCCGGGAGCAGTGCTCAGCAGTGTGAGGGTGATTTCTGTCCGGGAGCAGTGCTCAGCAGGGTGAGGGTGATTTCTGTCTGGGAGTGCTCAGCAGTGTGAGGGTGATTTCTGTCCGAGAGCAGTGCTCAGCAGTGTGAGGGTGATTTCTGTCCGGGAGTGCTCAGCAGTGTGAGGGTGATTTCTGTCTGGGAGCGGTGCTCAGCAGTGTGAGGGTGATTTCTGTCCGAGAGCAGTGCTCAGCAGTGTGAGGGTGATTTCTGTCTGGGAGTGCTCAGCAGTGTGAGGGTGATTTCTGTCCGGGAGCAGTGCTCAGCAGTGTGGGGTTTGTGTCTGGAGAGGCCAGGGCACCCTGAGGCAGTTGTGCTGCTCCCTTCTTTGAAGTCTCCTTTCTCCCCTGTTGTTTTTCTCAAGGTGTCACTGAATATCCCTGTCCCTGTGAGTGCTGAGAGCCTGGCACTCCCTGCCAGGCCTGGGGCACTCAGCAGCACTGCAGCTTTGGGGCTTCAGCTGCCCCAGGCTTTAGTGGCAGATCAGGGCCTGGCACCTGCCAGTGGTGCCAGTGGCCTGGTGACAATCAACAGCAGCCAAAGCTTGCTGCTTTGTCTCCTTTTGTGTTGATCAAATCTGCAAGTGAACTCCTTTAGTAAACTGGATGAACAGCTCTGGGAGCTCTTGGCTTAGAGCTGCTCCTGCAGATCCCACACATGACCCAGCTGTGTTTTGCAAAATGAGATTTTGGTCCCACAGCGACGCCAGTGCCGAGGGTGGCAGAGCAGCAGTGATGACAGATGTGCCACATCGTGCCTGTTTGCTTGAGGGAGGAGAGAGAAATCCCACAGAGGCTGATGGAAAGCTCTGCTCGCTCAGGCCCATGTGAAGAGCAGCCCTCAGAGTTTCCAGCATTTAAGCAGAGCACTGAGGTTCCTAGCAGGCCACATGCACAGAGTAGGTCAAAATAATCCCTGTTTCCATGCCCTTGATACTGATTGCTGAAGGACCCACTGTGGCTGGCAGCAGGACTGTAAAATCAGAGGTACAATGTGGAATTCAAGGTGTCCCCAGCTAATTGTTCACATGATGGACAACAATGGCCCTTAAAAACAGCAGCAAAGGGTCCTCAGTCTGCTCTGGCACAACTTGAGGGGAAGCCTTTATTTGCTTTGTTTTCCTGTTCTATTTGGTTTTCTCCCACTAAACTGAAGATGTACATTCTGTGCAGGTGCTGCTGGGGTGATTCCCATGGGAGATCCTTGTTTGCTGGTTAATCCCACCTTTACCTGGCCAGGGGCTCTGGGGCTGCCTGAGCAGCAGCTGCTCCCCAGTGCTAATGGGAATTTCAGGGATTTCTTGCTGCTTTAGCAGTGCCCGTGTCTGACTGACTGGGGAAGGGCTGTACAGCCTTCAGCTCCCTTTGCAAGAGCAGCTTTTGGCCTTTTCCTCCCCAAGACACAGCTGGAAGGGTGGGACAGGCTTTTCTCCTCCCTCAGCCCAGGCTGGGAGCTCGGGGTTCCCCTCACCTGCCCCCTCAGGGTTTTTGCAGTGATTGCAGCCCTGTGTGTGGGGAGAGAATTCCCTGCCCCGGGAGGCAGCTGCTGCCCTGGCAGTGTGCATTGCCACCAGCCATTCTTAATTTTCTGTGTTCATCTGCAGTTCTTTTAGGGCCCAATTGACTGAGCACAACCTGAGCAGGATAATTTAATATTATTAGTATTATTAATATCACTGCTGCAATCTAATTAGGGCCTAAATGAGCTGGGTACTGAATTTCCCTCAGTATTTTGTATTTCTTTCATCCTCCTTCCCTGCCCTGTGTTGTTCTGCCTTGCACATGAGATGTGATGAGGAAATCACTGTCCATTGATGATGAGGATTCAGGAGGGGAAAACCAGCACCAAATAAAGTGACTGGAAAATGCTGGTCCTTGAACCAGCTGGGGAATTAGGAGGACAAATAAATGCCAGCTTTGCTGGGCTGGCAGGCACTCCAAGAGGAATGCTCTCCAAATGACACACACGAGCTTGCTTCCCTCTCCTCACTGCCCTTCCACACTGGGAGCTGTGTGTTGGCTTTGGCAGGAGCAGAACTTTTCCACAATCACAAATAACAGAGAAAATAAGAAGTTATTGGCTCATAAGAGAGATAAACAAAGATAGAGGGCTAATCCTTTCCTCAAACCTTAGGTAAGGTCAGCTCATGGCTGTTCCATGAAAACCAGCTCTGAAAAGGAGTTTTCAGGAGAGAAACCAGAATCCCTGGATCTGCTTCTGGATGGAACATTGTCATCCAGGCTTGTTCTCTAGGGCTTGGACTCCCCAGGACTCATCCAGGCTTGTTCCCACTCAGGAACAAGTGTCTGACTGCAGCTGCTGAGCTGCTCTGTGCTGAGCTGGGCTCTGTGCCCTGCCTGGGGCTGTCCTGTCACCTGCACAGAAAAATCTGCTGGGGCTGCCCCTGGAGCCCTGGCAGTGCCAAGGCCAGGCTGGGCACTGGGGCTGGGGCAGTGGGAGGTGTCCCTGCCATGGCAGGGTGGCACTGGGTGGGCTCTGATGTCCAAACAACTTTGGGATTCTGTGGTGATGCAGATTTTCCCTCATTCTAAGGCAGTTTAGGATAAAAAGTTGCCTTGGATTAGCTCTGCTTTCAGAAGATAGATTTGCCCTAACCAATCAGTTTAAAGAAACAAGAACTGTGCGTTATAAATGCACATTTGGAGGCACATGCTCTTTTTTAATTAACAAGATATTATGTAGGGGCTGCAGGATGAATACTGAAGATGCATGGTCCACCCCCTTCCATTAGGGAGAAGACAACACAAAGCTGTAGGCAGATATAAAAGCATTAAAATAATTAATTTTCCATTTTATTGTGTGTCAACAGAAATGTATAATAATAAGCATTTTTGCAAAAACTGTGGATTAAGCATTTTTGTCTACATCAGTGGTGTGCTGGAAATGTCCTTGCTTTATTGTAGAACAAATGGCCCTTGGATCTCATTAAAGACGGGGCTCGGAGTGCTCAGAGAACTCTCAGTGCTGCTGGGCCAGAGCAGTAGGGCTGCCAAAAAAAGGTGACAAATACTCAACAAAAGACGAAGGAAGAGTAGAAATGAAAGGGAAGTAAAGGAGGGTTAAGAATTGTACTTGTGGGAGCACCAAAGGGTGGGTGGGAGAGAGCTCTGCCTCCTCTGGGCTGGCAGAGCAGGGCTGAGGGCAGCTCTGGGAGGAGCAGGGAGCACCCGGGGCTGGGCTGGGACCGTGGGGGGACCCCTTGGAGGGGATGGGATGGGATAATGGGATGATGGGATGGGATAATGGGATGATGGGATGGGATAATGGGATGGAGCAGTGTCATTTCCCACAGCAGGGACAGGGACATGGCCCATCCCAGAGCTCACCGTGATGCTGCTGCTGCAGGAACAATCCTGTTTCAGAGGGGCTTTGGAGGCTCTGGGAATTCTGTGTTATCCTGCAGAGGTGTTAAGGCTGCTCTGCTCAGTGCAGGATTTGTTTGGCACAAGCCAGAACTGGTTTTTTCCCCACCCCTGGCAGGCTCAGTGCTGGGCAAGGCTTCCCCAGCAGGCAGGGAATGAAAAGGAGCTCCAGTGTGAGGTGCAGCACCAGGCTGGGCCAGGCATGCAGCAGCTCTGCAGCCTCTCCGGCACTCTGGCTTATCACCACTGTTATCTCTTGAAGGGATTTCAGTTGATATTTTGCAGAAGACTCTGCTGAGGATGTGTTATTGACATATTCTTAGCTTAAAACCATTATCATGGCAAATCCCTGGATTTAGAAACTAATTACAAGACATTAATAGCTGAGCCTGAAGAGCTAAGTCATGCAAATATTGCTGTCTGCAACGTGGAATATACACAAATACAGTCTGAAGTGCTGAGTTAGGAGCTGCAGTCTGGAGGTGGCAATAAATCTGAGCCCAGTCCTCGCCGCTGGGTTCTGTGTGTCCGTGAAATTAATGGCACCGTCATTATGAAAGTGGGATCAGGGAACGTGGCTATTTTCTTCCCTGAGTAGGTTAATTACCACTAATGTAATTATTTTTGTACTGATTTTTATTTTAATCAAACATTGCACGAAACAATTAAGTTCAGAACAAATGGCTTATTATGGAAATGTTTGTGGCAGAGGGAAGCAAAGCAGCAATGTTTGAATTATCCACAGATATTGAGTTACTTTATTCATTAAAATGAACAATTACATTAGGCCTTATGAGACAGACTAAGCATTTCTTGTTAATGTTTGTTCTATAGTGAGCATAATGAGAATACATATTGTGAGTGGAGCCAGTCCCTCTTCTGGAGGCATTCAGGATGGGAGCAGGAGAACATCCTCCCAGATTGCCAGGCTGCAGTCAGGGGCTCCTGGTGTCCTGGGCACACACCTGCCAAGGGTGCAGCTCAGGGTGTGACACTGGCTCGCTCTGGGTACAACATCTGGCTGCCTCTGGCAGTGCTCTTGGGTTGGGAAGAATAAATTCCCTTGCCCCTGGACTGAAATTCAAGGTTCTACAATAAAACCCCCCAGTTTTTCTGTTAGTTGCAAGAGCACTTTCTCACAACATTTAAGTGACCTAAGGGAAAACAGCTGCAGTGTTGTTTTTAATGGCATTCACTCACATCTATCCCAGGGGATCAGGTTTGGTGTTGGGAAAGGACACACACACAGAGCAGCTGCTGGAGGTGCTGCTGGGCTGGTAACTGGTGCTGGCAGTGCCAGGGCCTGCCCAGGCTTCCAGTCTGGGCTGTTTCTCTAAATGCTAAACCTTCCTTGCTCTGGGAAGCTGGTGAGTGGCTTTAGTCAGGCATAATTTGAAATGATTTGTGAGCCCAGTTTTCCACAGTACTTGGGAGCCTTTGTTGCCTACCTTGGAGTTGAGGATTCTCCAGACTGCAGAGTAAGTGAGACTTTCCATGTATTTAATATAATCATTTATCATTTGCATTCCCAGAAGCACATGTGGTATTTCAAAAGCTGAATGTGACTTTGAAATGAAATATTATCTAATTATTGCGTTTTTCAGTGATGACCATTTTCTGTGTCCTTCATATTTCTCACCTGGCTCGTATAGCAGACCTTCCCCCGTTCTCACTGATCCCATGCCCTACAGAAAACACATTCCCCCCTCATTTCAAATCTTCCCCTGGTCAGTAACACTTCCAGGAAGGGAGATCTCTGCTCTGCCTCGGTAAGAAGCCCCAAGGTTTGTGGGAAGCAGCCTTGCAAGTGTAAGTCCTGCCTTCCCTCAAGGTTTGCAGTGTTGTTGCTGATTCTCATGAAATAACAGCTTTTCACTCTCGTGGTTTGTCTGGGCTTGGATGTCATTCCACCAGACTTAACAAGAAACAGAAATGAGAAATGGAGGCAGTGAGCACGGTTAGGGACCAGAGCCCCACACAGGCACCAGGGAACTCTGCCCATGGGAATTTTATCTGCTCAGGGTCTGTGCTGGGGCTCCCCTGAGACCCCTCCATTCCTTCCCAGCTCACGTCTGTGGCTGCCAGCCCTAACCCCGAGCCTGTTTGTGTCCTGTTCCCCAGACTGAGGAGATGCAGTGGGGCAGGGTCGTTATTCTGTCCTCCCCTCAGTGTGCAGCCAGGCCTAAGCCAGCCCTAAGCCAGTCCTAACCCCGAGCCTGTTTGTGTCCTGTCCCACAGATCGAGGAGATGCAGTGGGGAGGGGGTGTGCGTGCCGTGCCCCCCTCGGTGTGCAGCCAGCCGTGCCGGCCGGGCGAGAGGAAGAAGATGGTGAAGGGCATGCCGTGCTGCTGGCACTGCGAGCTGTGTGACGGCTACCAGTACCAGGCCGACGAGGTCACCTGCCTGCTGTGCTCCTACAACGAGCGGCCCAACGAGAACCGCACCGGCTGCCGCTCCATCCCCATCATCAAGCTGGAGTGGCACTCGCCCTGGGCCGTCATTCCCGTCTTCCTGGCCATGCTGGGCATCATCGCCACCATCTTCGTCATGGCCACCTTCATCCGCTACAACGACACGCCCATCGTGCGGGCCTCGGGCCGGGAGCTCAGCTACGTGCTGCTGACCGGCATCTTCCTGTGCTACATCATCACCTTCCTGATGATCGCCAAGCCCGACGTGGCCGTCTGCTCCTTCCGCAGGATCTTCCTGGGGCTGGGCATGTGCATCAGCTACGCGGCGCTGCTGACCAAGACCAACCGCATCTACCGCATCTTCGAGCAGGGCAAGAAGTCGGTGACGGCGCCGCGGCTGATCAGCCCCACCTCGCAGCTGGCCATCACCTCCAGCCTCATATCCGTGCAGCTGCTGGGGGTCTTCATTTGGTTTGCAGTTGACCCGCCCAACATCATCATAGATTATGATGAGCAGAAAACTATGAACCCCGACCAGGCCAGAGGAGTTCTCAAGTGTGACATTACGGATCTACAAATCATTTGTTCCTTGGGTTATAGCATTCTGCTCATGGTGACGTGCACTGTGTATGCCATCAAGACTCGGGGGGTCCCAGAGAATTTTAATGAAGCCAAACCCATTGGATTCACTATGTACACTACCTGTATAGTATGGCTTGCCTTCATTCCAATATTTTTTGGCACTGCCCAGTCAGCCGAAAAGGTAGGTGAGAGTGCACCCAGGATTCGCTGTGGTTGTAGCCACGTGCTGGTGGTCAGCTGTCCGTGGATTTCCAGCTGGGCTCTCCAGTCAGCTCGTTCCTCACTCACGGGCAATCTGTGGCACTGTTTTCCTTCCCCGTTTAGCTCGTGGGCCATCCATTTCAAAACTGGCAAGTGATCAATAGCAATCACGTTAGCCATTAGTTTTATTGTTGCATCCATTTCAATTGTTTCTTTACAGTAGGATAAGTGGGAATTAGCTGTCATATTACCCACAAAGAGGCATCGCCTAACTAAATCATTTTCAATACAAGATGTAAGCAAGAGAACCGTCAAAAAAATACTCAGGTGGGCCCCTGTGCCTCTGGACCTGAGCCCTGGGGGCAGCGTGGAGTCTGATGAGTGCTCTGCTCACAGAACAGCCCCAGGACACATTTACACCGCGGTGTAAAGGGGCTGTCCTTTCAGAGGGATTTGGCAAACACCCCCAAGTCCAGTATTTAGAGAGCAGTGGTGATACTGGGCTGTCCTGAACTGCTGCCAGTCTGTTTTTCCCCTCCACCCGAGCCCAGCCTGGAGGGAGGTGCTGCCACACCCTTACCTGTGGTGTGCCCCTGCATCCAGGCATCCTCACCCGCCTCAAATGCTCCCAGCCCCTGCATGGATGTGGCAGCACATCCATCTGCTGTCCCCAGAGCCTGAACCCGCTCTTCTCTTTGTGGGACCTTTGGCTTCTTGGTCTGTTTTCCTCCTCTGTTTCCATTCTGCATTTGTTCTGGAGCACAGCACGGGGGCAGGCCAGGGCTGTGGGTGGGTTCCTGTATTTGGAAGGGCAGATTTCAGAGCAGATTTCAGAGCCCAGCTGGAGCTGTCCCTTCCAGGACAGGTCACCCCCAGTTGTGAGGTGCAGTTGCAGGAGCACACCCAGGCCTTGGGACAGCTCCTGCTGAGGCTCCAGGGCTCTCCCCTGCTCAGGGGCTGCTCAGAGCTTTGTTCTCTCCAGCTCAGGGTCTGCAGGGATTTGCAGGTGTTTGGCCTCAGCCTTGGCCTCAGGGCAGGAGGGGATCACCCAGGAGGGAGTTCGATGAGAGGGGATCACTCAGGATCAGAGGTTATGGAGAGGTTCCCACAGATCCTCTCACCTCTGCACTGAGCTTTCCAGAGCCACTGCATCCCAGAGGGAATTCACTTCAGCTGGAAAGGAGACCTGCCAAGGCTCACAAACACTTCAAACGCCTCTGCTCTCCCTGCTGAGGTGAGATAAGGAGAGAGCAGCTGGGAGTGCAGCAGGTCTGTTTGTACCTGCTCTGACACCAGGAGGGCTGAGCAGCTCCTGCCTGGCACTGGGGCTGCAGGGGACCGAGGTGAAGTGCTTGGAGTTGTTGTCTGCAGAGATTTAACCGGCTGATATTAAACCACAAAAGGTCCAGAGGCTCTGCCAGCACTCGGGGCTGTGCAGCAGCAAAAGATGAGGTTTCCATGTGCTCCTGGGGCTGAGCTAAACCTGGGCTCTGGGAGCCTGGGCCTTGTACAGCCCATGCAGGACAGCAGAAGGGAGGATGATGAGGATGATGATGAGGATGAGGATGATGATGATGATGATGATGATGATGATAATGATGATGATGTGATGATGAGCTTGATCTCACCCAGAGCACAGAGGGAGGGACAGGGCAGGGCAAGCAGCCCTCAGTGTGCTGTGCCCCAGCCTGGGGACATTGGGGACGTTGGGGACAGGGACAGCAGAGGTTGCTCTCTGCTGCTGGGGCTCATCCCCATTCCTTGGGCTGGAAGCTGCTGTGTCTTGTCCAGCAAAGCCCCCAGTGGGACCCCTGTGCAGGGGCTGTGTGTGGAGGGCCCCAGATGCTGTCCCCGTGTCCCTGTCCCCGTGTCCCTGTCCCCGTGTCCCTGTGTCCCTGTCCCTGTGTCCCTGTGTCCCTGTGTCCCTGTCCCCATGTCCCTGTCCCTGTGTCCCTGTCCCTGTGTCAGTGCTGCTCCTCCTGGGGCTTCCCCCCTCCTGCCCTGCCCTGCCCAGAGCTGTGCTGCAGGAGCTTTGCTGCTTTTCCTCCTCTCCTGGCACTCCTTTTGGATGGGGGTGCAGGGACTGTGCTTTTTGGTGCTTGCCACTGATTTCCTGTCAGATCTTTCCTCTGGAAAATATCGTGTCTTAGCTTAGCCACACACGTGCTGAATGGAAATTGCACCTGCTGAAAAATCTCATGCAGCACGATCTCTAAACCTGAGGAATGGGGTTATATATAACACTGGGGGCTTCGGTGGATGGATTTATTTTATTTTATCGATAAACACAAGCATAATGTTGTTCGGTGGAAGGCATATTGTAAACACCTGCCTTGTTCAGGGTAGAGAATAACACCTCCAACAACAAAACACCAAACCCCTAGCAATGTGCTGCAGGTAATTCATAAAAGGTGAATAATTGAGCAGGAGCTGTTGCAGCAGGTGGAGGGAGGAGGGGTGGTGTGAGGAAGGCCAGAATTCCGAGGTTCTCCAGGATGGAGATGAGCCATGAGGAGCGGGAGAGGTGACACGTGGCAAAGCAGATTTCAGACCTTGTAACAGCTTGAGTTCACCCAGCTGTTTGTTTGCCCACACCAGGAATGGCGAGAACGCGTGCCTGGCTGTGGTTTATGGCTCAGCTGGGGTTTATGGCCTTTGTGGGGTGCAGCTCGTGGATCCCAGGGCTGTGGGGTGTGCTCGTCCTTCCCCTGGGTTCCATGGCCCTCAGAGCTCCTGCTCCCTGCCTGGCCCTGTGCAGCTCTGGGGGCTGTTCTCCTGTCTCCTGGAAATGCTGGGGCCGCTTGGAGGAGCAGGACAGCCCTGGGGCAGGGCTGGTGCTGGCCCTGCTCACAAAGGTCCTTCCTTTGGTGTGTGCCTGATGCAAAGCCACTGTGGCTTTCAGCTGAAGGAGGGAGATTCAGACTGGATATCTGGAAGGAATCCACCCTGTGAGGGTGGGGAGGCCCAGGGTGCCCAGAGAAGCTGAATGTTTCCCAAAATCTCATTTTCTCAGGCTGTGTCACTGGGCTGATGGAGACAGAGATGTCATTGTTATGTTTGCATGTTCCATAGAGGTTCTGCTGCCTCAGAGCTCTGATTGCTTTTATTTAATAATTGTGCTAAGATTAAACAAATACACTGCTGGATGTGTTTACCAGCCAGTGAGAGCTGTCATTGTGCTCCTGAAATGCATCCTGCCAGCGGGATCCTTCTCTTGAATGATCTTCAGAGCTTTTTTCAGGTTAAAAAGCTCTAATTGTGCCTCTGAGTGAGGGGTGACTATTGTTCAGCCGGTGTGGTTGTCCTGCTTGGGAGCTTTATTCTTCCTGCAGTGATGAGAAACAGGGAAAAGTTGAAATAGGGAAAAGAGCTGTCACCTTCCATCAGCTTATTTTTGTATAACTTTCAGTTGCAAACTGTTGGGGGTTTTTTGGGGGGGTTTGTAGGTTTTATAATGAAATTTGGAGTCCCTAATCCCATCAGCTCTTCCACCTTCCTTCTTGCTTCTCTATTTTTTTTTCAGTGCCCCTTTTATTCAAATCAGTGAGCAGGGCAAGTCAGGCATATTTGGCAGCAACACTTTTACTTATTGTGTTGAGTGTTCCATAAATACTGTAATTTGAAGGCACATGCAAAATGGGTCCTTGTTCAGATTAAATAATGTCACATTAGCACAGGAGCACTTCAGTCTCTGCTCTGTTTTTTGGTGGAACTAAGTTACCCTTCAATTCTCTGTAACACAAATACCAATTAGCCAGGTAGGACACACTTTTATTTTCTCCCCTGGGAAGGCTTGGGCTGACAGTTGCCATAGCAACTCTACATATGTGGATTTGGGAGTTATGAGGAATTTAATGCAACATTTGTTGGAGTTTCACACTGTGGGGTTGTGGGGGAAACCAGGCTTTGAGGCTCCCAGGGAATGTGCCTGGGTCTGCCATGGTTTGGGGCTCTCACAGGGACACTGTGGATTGCAGCTTTTGTTTAATTTTGTATCATTTTTGTTTAGAGGAGGATTCTGATAGCAGGAATTTCTCATTGATGCACTTTCACTTCACCCATCCCTTCATTATCTTCATGTTCAGATGCTGAAGTTCTTCATTTCACCCAGCCTGGACTGTATCCCTGAGAACAGCCTGGAATTCAGGGATCTGCCATTAGAATTGTCCTGAGTCAAGCCTGAACTGAAGAGCAGCTTCACCTCATGGCAGCTCAGAGCTCCAGGCTGGAGCCACGAGGTCTGGAGAGCCTCAAAGCACAGGCTCCTCAAGAAAATCCATTTTTGTGGAGTACTGGAGTTCCACGTTTTAATTGAGGAGAAATTAGGTGTTCTCTGAAATCCAGAAGTGAAATACTCAGTGGAATTTTTGGCAGGCTGATGACCTTCACTGCAAAAGTGATCCTGGCCTTGGTTTTTATCAGGTTATATAACAACACTGCTGAAAAGTGTATAAAAACCCTTGTGAAAACCTCTGAGTGTCTGTAGGGTTCCAATTCTAATTTCTGTGGAACTGAACAAAAATGTTAAGCACAGCTCCTGGGTGAAGTTCTAGTGAGATTTCCTGCATTGCCTCCTGCATTCATTGGCCTCCCCAGCGGGAAGGGAGGCAGTGACCAGTCAGACCCAGCCACACTAAAGGGTTTTTAGGGTGTCACTGCCAATGGTTTAACCCCAAGCAGGAGCTCAGGGTTTCCGTCTGTGTGGTTGAAGTGCTGCAGGAGTCCCAGGTCCTGGAGCTGCTATCTCTGTTTTCCTGTTTTCCTCTCCCTGGTGCCCTGGACAGACACAGAGCCAGCAGCCCCTGCCTGGGGCTGGGTTATGGTCCCTGAGGCTCCTGGAGGAGAGAACACCCCAGGAAATGCAGAATATTCCTGGCTGGGCTGGTTCCCAGTGTTCACCAGGACTCTGCCACAGCTCCCTCTGCCACCAGGGCTGCAAAAGAGAAAGAAAAATGGCAAACTTGGTGCCTGAAGTTGGGATCTGTGGGTCCCAGAGCTCTCACTCAGGTGCAGCACAGAGAAGGGGTTTGGCACTGGAGCTGGACGTGGCAGGGATGGCTGGGGAAGGAAGGAGCCTCTGCTCCTCCAGCGGTGTCCTGGAAAAACAAAGGCATTTTGGGAATGAACAGGTCACCCAGAGTGCTGTGGTGATGCCAGGGCTCTGCTGGGCAGGGATTCCTGCCTTTGCTTGGTCCTGGCAGGGGATGTCCCCCCAGGCACCTGCCCCAGGTGCAAGGGGAGGCTGCAGGGCCCTGGGGATCAGGCCTGTGTCTGTCTGCAGCCAAGGCAGGTCTTGAAAGGCAGGGAAGAGCACACGTGCACACCCGGAGTGGAATGGGGGCTGATTGGAGTCATTAGATCCTCCTCAGAAGGCCATAAATTAGCGGTGATTATGATTCTTGGAAGAACAGAAGCAGAAGGTGCACGTAACGTGGCTCTGCTTTATCACATTTGCTGCATTGTAATGCTCCTTTCATGTTAATATGTGCTTTTGTAGTAAAACCTAATTGCAAACGCCGAGCAGGCAGAGCCCAAGGCCACCATCGTGTTCCACATCATTCCCTGCCAGGGGGCTCCCCCAGCCAGCAGTGCCAGCAGCACGGGCAGGCAGAGCTGGCCCGGGAGGGCAGGCAGGGCAGCTGGTGACCCCCAGCCAGGGGCTGGGATGTCTGGGCTCTGAGCAGCTCTCTGTGCCAGGGAGCAGCAGCAGCACACCGGGCTTTGCTGCTGGGCTCAGTGAGGCAGAAGGGGCTTCACTCCTGTCCCCACGGGGCTGCTGTGTCACCGGGGACCCTTTGAAGCCTCTGAGTGGCTGCTTTGATGTCTGATGTTGGCAGTGAGGGATCTCTTTGCTGTGCTAATTCCAGCCTTTTCCATTCCCAGCTGTGCTGAGGAGACAGGAAAAATGAAATTATTTGGAAGATGGGAACATAAATGGAACCCAGAAAGGAGAGGGCATTACAGGGGTGGAAATCAGAGAATGTCCTGAGCTGGGAGGGACCCCCAGGATCACCCAGCCCGGCCCCTGGCCTGCACACACCCCAAATCCCACCCTGGGCATCCCTGGAGCGCTGCCCAAAGCTCCTGGAGCTCTGGGGCTGTGCCCATGCCCTGGGCAGTGCCAGCACCCTCTGGGGATGAACCTTCCCCAAAATCCAGCCCAAACCCCCTGACCCAGACCCCAGAGCAGACACAGGCCAGCATTGTGTCTGAGCAGACACAAGCCTGGAGCTCTGGCAGCCTCGGGGCCATGCCCATTCCCTGGGCAGTGCCAGCACCCTCTGGGGATGAACCTTCCCCAAAATCCAGCCTGAGCCTCCCTCCATGGCAGCTGGGCCCAGCTCCTGCCCAGGCTTCTCTGTCTCCACTGTGGGCAGTTCACCTCGAGGTCTGGGCAGTCTGTGTTCGGCTGGAACAGCAGATTTGGGAACATTTTGGTCCTTCCCACCTGTGAGGCCGGCTGTGGCACAGGCACTTGCCCGTGGCTCTCAGCATCACCAGCTCTGGGCAGGCCACAGCTGCCCCTGTCCTGTGCACACCCATTGGGGCAGAAAAGGACAAGTGGGGAGGGAAGGTCTCTTTTTCCCCTGGAATTTCTGGTGCATACTGAACTGCCTCGGGCTAAGAAGCAACACAATTTTTAAAGGGAAAAACGTGTAGGTGTTTAATGCATGGTGTTGACACGTACTTTTTTTGTTCCTTTTTTTTTTGAAAATGTAGCATTGCCAGGAGGGTTTTACATCTGAAAAGCCAACTCTGCACGGGCCCCTGGCAGCCCTATCAACAGTTTTTATCTGCAGCACAAGCTGACAGCCCCTCACCGGGAAATAATTGCGGCTCCGTGGAGTCCAGGGCAGTAATTACTGTGGTGATGAAACTTTTCTCCTCGCTTGCCTTGTGATAGCTCTGAATGTCAAGCTCACTGGGCTGACAACATGTTTCCCCAGCAGAGCTCTTGCACAGAGCACGCCAGGCTGCTGGGCAGGGCTGGGGGCTTCCAGCCTGCTGAATTCTTGAGGCAGCCAAGGCAAAAGCTCAGCCTTGCAAAGCCCTGTCTCGGGATTAACGCTGAGCAGCGCTGGGCTCGGGGCAGGCACCCATGGGAGCTGTGGCTGTGGAGTTACAGAATGGCTCCTCAGAGTTAGTTAGGAGGGAATGCATCACAAAATAATGGCTCCGGACAGGGGAGGGCCCGTTTGTTCGACTGCCTGTGCAGGGAGTGCCAGTTTGTGATGCTGTGTTTCCATGGTGGAACCATCCCTGGAGTCCAGAAAAGTGGGAATGTGGCACTCCAGGAGGTGCTGTGCTGGTGCTGCTGCTGGGTTCATGATGGGATTTGGGGATCCCAGAGGTGTTCTATGATTTCAATGAATATGTTGCATTTCCTGCCTATGCAAGGGTTCAGGTAAGTGTATCACAAGGATGAGGTGGTTTCCCACAGGGACTGACCATCCCTGCAGTCCTGCTTCCCTTCCAGTGTGCATTTTCGAGGAGAGCCCCCTTTCAGGGCTCGGGGGGTGCTGTGGGTCGCTCCCTGTGCCAGTCCCTGCAGGACTGTCCCTGTGGGGCTGGCCAGAGGACAGGGGGCTCTGCTGGGGCTGGGGATGGAGCTCAGGGCGAGTTTTGTGCAGAAAGCCCCGGCTCCCTCTGCTGCTGCTTTGTTTGGAGCAGAGTTCATCCCCCTGCAGAGCACCCCGGAGCACGCCGTGCCAGCCCGGGCACAGCCAGGCTCTGCCCGTGTTGTACAAACACAATCTGCTGTTTGGAGGCACCAAGAATGGCTGCTGATCTGAGCTCATCAGCAGCAAAGCCTGGAGGGCTCCTTCAGTACAATGCGAGTTATGCGGATGGTTCTCACTTTCCCTGCTGAAGGTGGATGCTGGAGTCGGGGTTTGCTTTGATCACGGCTTTCAGCAGCAGAATTGGTCCTGGAGCACTTCTGCCACCTCCTGTGAGTGGGCGATGAAAGCAAAGGGCCCCAGATGGAGCAGCCCCTGCAGAAGGAGCATCCTTCATGGCTGGAGTGGAATTTTCCTTCTGTTTGTTTTAGAATAAACAGGAACAGAATGGAAGAGCAAGGAAAACCACCGGGAGAGGAGCAGGAAGGGCCGGGGAAGTCCTGCTTGGAGGGATGGGTGTCACAGAGAGTGACGTCAGGGCACTGCCAGGGCACCATCCTGCCCCAAACCACCGTGGGTGAAGAGAGCACTGAGCCTTGGAGTCAGATATCCATGGAATGGTTGGGTTGGAAGGGCTCAGAGCCCACCCAGTGCCACCCTGCCGTGGCAGGGACACCCCCACTGCCCCAGGGACACCTTCCCCTGCCCCAGGGACACCTTCCCCTGTCCCAGGGACACCTTCCTCTGTCCCAGGGACACCTTCCCCTGCCCCAGGGACACCTTCCCCTGCCCCAGGTGCTCCAGCCCCAGTGCCCAGCCTGGCCTTGGGCACTGCCAGGGATCCAGGGGCAGCCCCAGCTGCTCTGGGCACCTGTGCCAGGGCTGCCCACCCTCATGGTAAGAATTTCTTCCTGATATCTAATCTAAGCCTACCCTTTTTCAGCCCTTTCCTCCAAAATGAGTAGAAAACCCCGAGCTGCAGGCACTGTAGGGGAATCTCCCCTCCACACAGCAGGGCCTCTGTGGATCCTGGAGGGAGATGCTCTGGCACCAGCATCATCCCCTTTGTGCACAGCACAGCTGGACACAGCTGGGTTTGCAGGGGAGGACGGAGCTGCTCTGCAAAGACCATCTTCAGTCTAGCAAGGCTCCATGCAGAGCAGCAGGTAGGATTCTCTGTACGTAAGAGATGGATGCAGAAATATCTGCTTGCAGGATTTATTTGTTAACTGGTTTAAGCAGGCATGTAAGAATAACAAAAATAGAAACCATCATGCTCAGTCATAGAAATTGCCTCATGTTTTGTCTTTGAGGCAGAAGCTTAGCAGAAGGTTAAAGAGAAACAACAATGAATTCTTGTAGACTAAAGCAAAAAATTTGCGTCCCAACCCTACCATGTCCAAAGTGATTTGGGGCGTGTTTATATTCCTGCAATAACAGCTTTTCTTGCACTGTTAATTGCTCATTATACCATCCATTCAGTCTTTAACTGCCTCTGCCACAGCAGGGAAAGCTGAGGTTTAGCCCTGCCCAGGTCCTGAGTTTCATGGTTTCACAGTGAAAAATAATGTGTGTGTTGTAAATGGAATAACTGGAGTGTTCACAAGCTCCGTGTTGGCCTTACCTCTAGAGACACTTATTTAAGAGAGGGAGTAGGAGGACAAAACATGCAGTGAACAATGTGCTCTCATCTTCCTCTTGTTCCCTCTGATTTACATCTCCGGCATCAGAGCAGCCTGTAATGTTTAATGGAGATAATTAAATATCATTTGGAGACAAGATAGCTCTTTTTAGTGGTGGAGCAGATCCTGCTGAAGCTCGGAGCTAGCAGCAGTAATTCACCAGAGAGCTGGAGAGCAGAGGCACTGGAAGCTCAGCAGACTCTCGGAGGTGGCAGGAAGGAAAAGCAATGGAAATCAATTCCTTTAGCCAAGGTGCTTAAACGTGATTAGAGCTGAAGAAAGTCTTGTGAAAACTGGTATTAGGGAGTAGTTAAGATTTATTCTGGTGCCTTAATTGGAGGACCAAGGAAGTCAAGTGATTTGATTCTCCAGAAGTTGAGAATCAATGTTGTTTTAGCAGGTTTTATTGACTGGAAGATGAGCTCTGATAACGACTGGAGATAAGGAAGGGAGGTCAGGGCCTGCAGGTGTCCTTGGTGGTGCAGGGTGGATGAGCCCTGCCTGGGCTGGGTCTGACCAGACCGAGCCAGCATTTCCTGGGGCACAGCCCAGCCTGGCCTGGGCTCTGGCTCCTTAACTTCTGTCAGGCCAGGGATGAGTTAAACACGTGAGCGGATTTGGGTGTAGAACCCGGGTTTTTCTCCCCGGGTTGCTCTCAGTCTGAGCACCCCGAATGCAGCTGCTGACAGGGAGCTCTGGAGGATTGGGGGTGAATTGAGGTGCTGTCTGGGGGGCTGACGGACTCACTGACGTGTGGGAGGGAATTTCGGAGTTAACTCGGAGCTGGTGATGAGTCTGGAGAATGGTTTGGGTATTGCTGGAAACCGTCACCGCAGCGCTGCTCTGAGCTGGAGATTTGGTTTATCCCTGCCATAAAAAGGCAGTGGTGGATAATTGAGAGAGAAGCACTCCCCGTGCTCTGGGTTAGCACTGATGCACACGGGTGCCTCCCAAAGACACGGGGGACCGAGGAACGGCTGGAATTTGGCAGGCCCTGAAACGACAGACTTTTTGTAATTAAATCTCGTTGAAATGAGCACCTAAATGATGTTGTATTTAGTGGGATTACCCATCCCCAGCTCAGAACAATAACCGCCCATGTGCGTGTCACAGCCCGAGGATTGCGCAGAGCCGGGGTAGGAGTTATGATGCACTGGGCAGTTGCCATGGCAACGCTGTTCTAATTGTGACACATCAGTAGCAACAAGAATTGGCTGGCTCCAGTCACTGAGTTAATTAAATGCAAACTGGCACGGCTCTGGAGGAATAATGGAGAGGATGAGCACTCGCGGTGCCCGGAGATGATCCCAAACCCTGCCCTGCTCCCGGCGCCCCTGGCCGCTGTGTCCCGTGGGATGAGGATGAGGAGGGGCCAGGGGAGCCCCTGGGGCCGGGCAGGGCTGGCGAGGGGGCTGGCACAGAGCTGGATGTGGCACAGAGCCCGGATGGCATTGTCACCGAGGGAGATGCTGCTGATTGCTGGCACAGCTTCAGGCTGAGCTTTGGGGTTCATCGTTCTTCAGGGGCTGGAGCTGCTGCCCACACCCCCTGTCTGACCATCTTTTTTATTGTTTTGACATTTAAATTGCTTTTCTTCAGTACAAGGAATTCTTTTCCTTGTGCCAGGGTTTAAACTCCCAGCAATGGCTGGTCAGGAGCAAAGGCTTTGCTGTTTTATCCAGGAATGTTCCATTCTTTCAGCAGCTCGACCACACTCCCTGCTCACTTTCACCTTTCAGAAAATGAAATCATTTTCACAGAATGGTTTGGGTAAATCCCACCCAGTGCCACCCCTGCCATGGCAGGGCCACCTTCCACTGTCCCAGGCTGTTCCCAGCCCCAGTGTCCAACCTGCCCCAGGGATCCAGGGGCAGCCACAGCTGCTCTGGAAGTGCTAATAAATAAATTAAAAAACAACCCAGTTATAAGAAGAAATGATTTTCTGACTGCTCTGGGTACTTGGCTGCAGCCTTTGGTCCCCCAGCACATTCCACAGTCCCTTCCCAGCACTGAGGTGCCACAGGACATGCCCAGCCATAATGAGTTTTTTCTAAGTAGCCAAAGCAATTTGTAAATGCTCTGGTTTAACTAATAATTACATTATCATTTCAAAAGACACTGAAAAAATGGCTTGCTTCATGTATGTATATTGGTCATGTTCTTTACTGGCAGTGCTCTGCTGCAAGGTCTTTAAAGAGAAGTAATAAGTGTGGGATGATCCTTTCCCTCTCCCCCCTGCACTGACACTGGCTTGCACTTCACATTCCCCTGAAGGTCTCCAAGCAGAATTAGATCTTACTTTGTATGCAAATATATGGAGTGGGTTCTCAAGATGGGCCTGGTCAGACCTCACTGACATTGAAAGATTGCAGCTGACTTTGGGGATTGGTAGCTCTGAGTGAGCACAGTCAGGGCTGGCACGGGCAGGGCTGGGGCCATCGGTCACCTCCTGGCCATTGGGGGGCAAGGAATGGTTTGTGGGGTTGGTTTGAGGTTCTGCACGCTGGCTCAGCTGGGAATATACTGGGAATAAAGGGCAGTGGTGGGGTGCCCCTCCCTGGCTGTGGCACTCTGCCCTGCTCTGGGTGACAGGGCAGGGATCAGCCCAAGGCTGCTCTTGGCTCTGTCCCCTCGGTGATTGTGTGATCCAGCAGCCCCAGGCAGGCTGGACGGAGGCTCCCTGCCCTCAGTCTGCTCCCAGGGAGCCACAGAGCAGGGCCACAGGCTGCACATGGAGTGCCTGCTGCCAGGAATGGGCACCCTGGAGAGGCCAAAGAGCAGGAGTTGGGTGGGTTTGGCAGAAGCCGTCCCCAGCTGGTGCCAGCAGGGACTGCCCAGGGCAGTGCCAGCTCAGCCCCTCAGCAGGGCTCACTGCACACCTCCAGGGCTGTGAGCGAGCCAGCTGAGGGTCACAGTGCTGGGGTCAGTGGAGATCTGGCACCCAGCTGTGCAGGGGGACCAGTTCTGCTCCTCTGGGAAGGCCAGAGGATTTCATTTCGGGTGGGGGAAGGTTTGGGGTGAGGTTTTGTGAGCCCGGTGTGCCAGGTCATGGAGCATGTTCAGTTGCTGAAGCAAGTGGAGGCAAAGGGAATTTATTAACTGGAGTGTCTCAGCAAAAGAGCAGTTTGATCTCAGGGAAAGCCTTCCAAGTGGGCCAGACTGCCTGGATATAAATCAAACATATGGCTGGGTCAGAGGAGGCAGAACTGGAGTGAAAGGACAGAAAAAAGGTGTTGGAGCTTGCTCTGCAAGATGAACCCTGTGTGGGGATTTCTGCTCTCCTTAGGGCATGAGAGAGCTGCTGTTCACCCTGGCAGGGCTGCAGATGGACGGGTCAGGAGGGCCTGGCTGGGCTGGGCACTCGGTTACAGCTCAGACTGCAGCAGGCAGGGCACGAGGAGCCCGTCCTGGGCTGCCTGCACTGCTGGCCTGGGTCAGCCCCGCTTGTAGGGCTGGCTGGAGCCTTCACTTGTTCCTTTTGCTTTGTTTTCTCATATTGGCTTACTGTGTGTGACTGGGGAGCTCTTAACAGTGCTCGTGTTTATTCTGGAATATGGATTTAATTTTGCACACCTGAACACCTGAAGTGAGAGGGCTGCTCGCTGTCCTAACGTGTGCTTGTGTGATTTACTGGGCACTAAAACAAAACTGCAGCCCCCAGACTGCTTGAAGAGCCCGAGAGGAGAGAGAAGCATCAGGGCAGCTGTGCCTCCCCTCTCCAGGCCGTGAATAATGTTGGCAGTGCTCTTCAGTGCTGGCAAGGCAGGGCTGCACTCAGAGTTCCCATTGCCATGGCAACCTGGGCACATCCAGGAGCTGCTGTGCTGAGCCTGGCCGGGCACTGAGCCCCCTGTGCCCCCCCAGGATCTCACCTGCCCACCCCCATGGCAACCTGGGCACATCCCGGGCACTGAGCCCCCTGTGCCCCCCCAGGATCTCGCCTGCCCACCCCCATCACAACCTGGGCACATCCAGGAGCTGCTCCAGGAGCTGCTGTGCTGAGCCTGGCCTGGCACTGAGCCCCCTGTGCCCCCCCAGGATCTCACCTGCCCACCCCCAGGGCAACCTGGGCACATCCAGGAGCTGCTGTGCTGAGCCTGGCCTGGCACTGAGCCCCCTGTGCCCCCCCAGGATCTCACCTGCCCACCCCCAGGGCAACCTGGGCACATCCAGGAGCTGCTGTGCTGAGCCTGGCCGGGCACTGAGCCCCCTGTGCCAGCCCAGGATCTCACCTGCCCACCCCCAGGGCAACCTGGGCACATCCAGGAGCTGCTGTGCTGAGCCTGGCCTGGCACTGAGCCCCCTGTGCCCCCCCAGGATCTCACCTGCCCACCCCCCCGGGGTCCCTGGGAGCCACAGGGGCTGCAGGAGCTCCTGCTGCTGGCTGCCATCTTCCATCCTGCTGCTCCTCACAGCACGGGTCCTTGTGCTTGGGGTGCTCCCTGCCTTGCCCTCCTCCTGCAGCTCCCTGAACACATGATCAGCATGAGGTTAAGCACCTCAAGGTGGGATTTTTGAAAAAATACCTTTTGATTCTTCAGGATTTTCTGACTATTTCTTAGCTCCGTGTATCCTGGGTGACTGCAGAGTGAAATTCCAGAGCCCTGGCTGGTTTCTCAGCGTGCACATCCTTCAGAGCTGGTTTATTACACGTGACCATTTCTGGAGGCCATCCCGTTTTGAGCTGCCCATTTCCTTGCCCATCTCTGTGTTACTTACCCACACATTAACTCGCACCCTCTTTGTCTCTTTATGGTCAATACCTTCCACTGGTATTCCTCGTGCTCGTTCTTCCATCTCAGGTACATGGAATTGTCTTAAAATCATTTGACCTGAGTTTATTTTCTGTTCTGGAATGCTTTAATAATTTAAGAAAATTTGGGAGAGAGCTTTGCCTGGTGCTCAGTGTGCAGCTGTTGGTGAGGAAGGAGTGTGTGTGTGGGGGGAGGCTGCCTGGGCTCTGTCCTTAAAAGCAATATTTGATCCTGGGAATATTTCTGGGAAGTTCAGGCCCAGCCAGGACTTCCTGCTGTGCAGGATGGCCTCGATCCATCTCATGGAATGCTTCAGGAGCTTCCACAGCTCCTCTCTGGAACTGGGGAGGGGGAGTTGGCTTTGGCAGATGTGGGTGATTGCAGGGCTTGGAGAACCCTGGGGACATCATGTGTCCTTGGGGACATCGTGTGCCCCTGGGGACATTGTGCTTTTGGACATTGTGCTTTTGGGGACATTGTGCCCCTGGGGACATTGTGGCCCCAGTCCCAGCCCTGTGCCAGTCCCAGCCCTGGGCAGTGCCCATCCTGCACAGACACAGCCCCAGGGTCTCATGTTATTTTCCCCAAAATCTCGAACTGAGGGTTGCAGGGTTGATTTTTTTTCTCCTTTTACATTGAATTATTCAATAGCTGAAGTGAGTAAAATTAAAGATTTCTAGACTGGTGACGTTTGGAATATAAGAAGGATAGCAAAATCTGTTTCATTTGAACTCTAATCTCTGGTCATGTATAAAATGAATAAAATGCAATAAGTGTGGAGAAATATGATTTACAACAGCAGCCAGAGTCTGGCTCTGAATACCCGAAAATGCCAAGATTGTGTGTCAGTCAATTTAGCAGTGCAGTGGCGAGGGGAGCAATGAAATGAAGGCTTGCTCTTTTTCCTTTCCTTTTTTTTTTTTTGTTTTTTGTTTTTTGGAAGGAGTGACAGATGAAGAATTATTTCTAGCTCAAAAAAGCCAAGTGCTCAGCCCGTGAGAGAGGGAAAAGCCATTATTTTAATAATAGAAGTGGAGGATGTACATTACTGCTGCTGCACTTTGTGTTTGTCTCCTTTAGTGATGTGTAACTTATTTTAGAGCTATGATCGCAAACAGCAATGCCAAGCAGGAGATGTTAGACAGTTGTGAGGACTGATAATGGGATTTCTGGAGCTCTTCCCTCTGGCTGTGCCTGAAATGCAGCCAAGCTGTGGCTGGTGAGCCAGCAGGGGTGGGAGGTGTCAGGACCCTCCTGCTCGGGCACCCCTGCACGGGGAGCAGCCCCTGCCTGGCTCTGGGGGGATTTCAGCATTGCAAACTGTGTCCAGCATCTCTGGGCCTGAGGTCAGAGGGGTCAGCTGTCCCTGTGCTGTCACCAGCAGGCCAGGGGTCACAGCCATGCCATCCCTGATGCTGCCTCAGTTCCTCTCTCAGCCATCAGATGCGGCTTGAAAGCAGCACTTGCTTTTTTCCATTGCTGCTCTGTCCAATTATCTGGCTAATTTAATTTCCTTCCAGTTAAGCTGTTAGAGTTTCTCTCGCAGGCTGGAGGGACAAAATTCCTCCTCTCTGCATCTGCATCAGCACCCTCAGAGCAATTCAGCATTCGCTATTTTGAATTATCACACAAGTTATAGATACAACCCATAAACGTTTATTTTTGGTGCATGCAAATGCCTTGCAAAAGGAGGTTCCTAATATAAGGGAACAAGCTGTATAAAATATTTAGCTGGAATAAGTGAGATATTTAAAATACAGACATTCACACAGCTCTCCTCCTGTGAACCACCAGCTGACAAACTCGAAGTGCTGGGTGCTCTTGGGACGTGGAAATGAACGGTGCCTCTGACAAGGTGACAGCAGGAGGAGCAGTTTCAGCCTGCAGGCACTGGCAACTGGGAATTTGTCCTTTCAGTCCTGCTCACTCCGTGCTGGCTGCCTTTGCCTGGGGCCCCTGCAGGTGAGACTCTCTGGGAACGTGGGTGAGTTTTCCTGGGGATGGCTGAGCCTCCTGCTGCCAGCAACGGGCTGGGACAGGATCCTGCCCTCAGCATCCCTGCAGCCCAGGCTGTGGGTGCTGCCCCAGGGGCTGTGGGTGCTGCCAGGATGGGACAGGATCCCCCCAGCATCCCTGCAGCCCGGGCTGTGGGTGCTGCCAGGGTGGGACAGGATCCCCCCAGCATCCCTGCAGCCCGGGCTGTGGGTGCTGCCCCAGGGGCTGGAATGATCCTGCCCTCAGCAAGCCGGTCCTTTAGATGCTTCTGTTTGAGGAATTCTCATTTTCTTGGCATAAATTGTTATTGGGAAAGAGCTCTTCCCTAGCAGGGTGGGCAGGGCTGGCACAGGTGCCCAGAGCAGCTGTGGCTGCCCCTGGATCCCTGGCAGTGCCCAAGGCCAGGCTGGGCACTGGGGCAGTGGGAGGTGTCCCTGGGACAGTGGGACGTGTCCCTGCCATGGCAGGGTGGCACTGGGTGGGATTTAGGGTCCCTTCCCCCAGCCCACTCTGGATTTTGGATGTGCAGCCTGAGCCATCCCCCAGGGGCTCTCTGTGCCTGCCTTGCCTTTTCTGCTGTGCTCAGCACAGCTCCTGTGATTCCTGTGTAGATCCGATTTGTTTACAGACCTTGACACTTGCACAGCTTCCTGAGCATCTCCGTTCCCATCTGCAGTCCCACCCGGCCCTGGCTGCTCTCTGAGGATTGTGGCACCTCAGCAGGGGAAGGGTTGTGTTCCATGGGGGAAGTGCACCCTGAGGGGCACAGCAGGGCAGAGATCCCTGAATTCCTCAGGGGATTTAAATCTTCATCACGTCAGGGAGCCTCTGCCTTGGGAAGGACCTTAGGGCTGAGCTGGTTCTGAGCTCTGGGCTCTGCCAGGGGCTGCTCCCATGTCCCTGTCAGCCCTGCAAGGACAGAGCTGCCTCAGCCTTCATCCCTCGGCTGCTCTGGGGGAGCAGGAGCTGCTGGGGCAGGAATGGGCAGGCAGGACTCAGCTCCTTCGTGCAGGAAAGCCAGCTCTTCATCCACAGAGCCAGTTCTTCATCCACAGGGCCAGCTCTTCATCCACAGAGCCAGTTCTTCATCCACAGGGCCAGCTCTTCATCCACAGAGCCAGTTCTTCATCCACAGAGCCAGTTCTTCATCCACAGGGCCAGCTCTTCATCCACAGAGCCAGTTCTTCATCCACAGAGCCAGCTCTTCATCCACAGAGCCAGTTCTTCATCCACAGGGCCAGTTCTTCATTCACAGAGCTCATTTTTACAGGAAATACCAGAAGGCACCCTGGTAACCAGGTTGTTAACCCTGGTTACCAACGCACTGAAACTCGGTTTGTTGGTCAGTAAATGGCCTTTGTGCCCGTCCACCAAACCCGTCTGTTCTTGGACAGTTTATGGTGCTCACTGATTGCCATGGGATGCATTTCTTGTTTTCCACGGGTGCAAAGGGTTCTCTCAGCAGGAGGGTTGGTGGTGCTAGCTGCTTTCATGGCTCTGATTTCCACCAGGGAGGTTCTGAGCTGACTGCTGGCCCGGCCAGGCAGCAGGCCCTAAAGCACATTTAGTCTCTGCCTGTGGGCAGCGGGTGCTGGCACGTGCGGGTGGGTTCGGGGTCCCCGTGGGGCTCAGAGCTGCTGAAGGAGGGGGCAGTGCCCTCTCCCAGCCCTGCACACAGAAATCGCCCAGGGCACCTTGGCACTGGGGGCCTCTCACCCCCCGTGGTTTTGCAAACGCACAGCGCAGGGGAAGCTAATTTTAATTTTTATTAAAAAGTGTTTCTCATTCTTATGTTTGCACAACATAATGTAGAGAATGAGATAGAATCTTCAGATGACCTGGAAAAGCCTTCTGGGAGATTTAGAAACCGTCTACTTCATCTGTAAGAACATTTGTTTTAATTCCCGTGTAAAAGTGAGATAAATTGGCTTCTAATAGCACGAGTCCAAAAATATCTCAAGTCACCACTTTATTTCCATATTGCAACATAACACAATCCAGTGCATAATTAGAAAGCTGAATTAGAGAAGAGGAGCAGTTGCTCCTGATTAGGCTGAAGGCAAAGCTCTGGCCTGCAAAAAGGGTTTCTGACTCCTGAAGGGACTTTGCAAAGCTCTGCAGCTCTGAGTGAAGTTGTTCTGTAAACTGTAAGTTCAGTTCTTCTGGCCCAGCAGCTGGAAATCTCTCCTGGGCTGGCAAAGACAGAGGCCTGATCCTGCAGTGCTTCGCTTCCCAGAGAAATCACAGTTCATGCAAAATTAGCCATTGATGTATTTTGTTCTATAAAAATTGCCCGTTATTAGATGTGTGTATTCCAGACCAGTCCAATTTTCTCTCAAGGTTTTGAAGGCAATTTTTGTGATTTGCATGAATAAAGCCAGAATCTGGAAAACATAAAAATCTAAAATTCAAATGGAAATCACTTATGTAAAAGCAGTGATAAAATCTAGGTGCTTTTGCATGTGAATGATGTCCTCGGGGTTGGGTTTTCTCCAGTGCTTGCTTCAAAGTCCCTGCATTTGCAATGCAGTGTGTGAAGTTAAAATTTGTCATAAGTCAGAGTGTGCTTGAGAGGGAAGGAGATTTGAGCCAGGGTGACCCTTCAGGAGGGTTTGTCCTTCTGTCTGAGCAGATGTGGCTTCAAACCCTGCGGGGACTGGCCAGGGACACCAACGCCACGTTGATTTCAGAAAGCCTGGATTTCCTCTGGGAACACTTCCAGTCATGGGATGGGACCCTAAATCCCACCCAGTGCCACCCTGCCATGGCAGGGACACCTCCCACTGTCCCAGCCCCAGTGTCCAGCCTGGCCTTGGGCACTGCCAGGGATCCATTTCCCATCCCTGGGAAATGCTCTCTACAGGTTCTTGTAGCTCCTTCAGGCCCTGCAAGGCCACAGTGGTGTCACCCCAGAGCTGGATGAGCCCTGGCCCAGTTCTCATTCATGTCAAGTTCGAGCATCTCTCACTAAATCTGCATCTTAATTTCTTAATTTAATCTCAGGATTGGGAGCTGCCAGGTTCAGCAGCCAGCTGTAAAAGGCACGCATGAGTTATTAGAGTCCCATTGTCAGTTAAATCTGATCTTTTGTACTTTAAGTCACCCATTTGCATTCATCTAAAATGCTTCCCGAGAATTTATCAGAAGAAGTGAAATAAGAAATGAAATAGTTTCACGTAAACTGCATTTTTATGTCTGACTGGTAAAACCACAAAGCAGAGATAAAACACATAAAACTGAGGCTCTGCATAATAAGCATATCTATTAGTTTCCCTTATCTTTAGGCTGCTCCCATTTGTCATGAGAAGCTTTGTGTGTCACTCATCCCTCCTTGTTCTACAAACGCTCTTTTCTCCCTCCCTTTTATCTCCCATCAGCATTGCAAGGTGGGAGCTCTGGAGGTGCTGCCAAAGTCCCCTTTGATTAAATAATCATCTCACCTTCAACCCCTTCCCAGGAGCAGTCAACCCGAGCTCCTGAGCTGCTGCTCTGCGGGGCCGGGGCTGAGGGTGAGGCAGCCCCAGCCAGGCCGGTCCCCTCGGGGCAGCCCTGGCACAGCAGCTGCTGCCCGTGCTGGGAATGCTGCAGGGCGCCCCTAATTACAGACAGGGCAATTAAACACGTGGGGGCCCCCTCTGTGTGCCACCGCCTGGGACAGGGACAGGGATGGGGATGGGGACAGGGATGGGGATGGGGACAGGGTCAGGGACAGCCCAGTGTCCAGGAACATTTGCAGGAGCGGGAGGCTCTGAAGGCTCCCCTGAGGTGGCTGCAGGACACCCTGAGGACAAGGCTGGGGACTTTGTGTCGTTCCCAGGGGTTCCCATCAGAAGTCCAGAGTGATGAGCGCTGGGTGGGAGGAGGAGAGCAAGGAGTGTTCTGAATAACCACCTCGGTGTGTGATGCTTCTCCCATCTCTGGATTTCCTGTATATTTAATTTCTGAGGGGATGCTGCTGCCTCTTCAGCTCCCCCACTCTGTATGTGCTGTCTCTGTGCCTTTTAATTGTGCTGAATCCTCTGAAGTGGTGGGAATTGTTCTGGTTTATCTGTTACATGTGTCCTCGGAAGAGACAGTTTTAAAAAAAGGGGGTAAAAGAGGCTTTTCTACCCTGTATATTCGCAGAGTACATTTTTAATCCCTGTGGTTTCTTTGGATAATCTCAGTACCTGTTCTCTAATTTGAAAATATTTTTTCACAACAAGCACAGCTGGGTACCACAAGCACAGGAATCGTTGTGTGCCCTCTGCAAAGTTATTTCAGACAATTGTAAAGTATGGTAAAAACAAGAAAATCCCGCCTTCCTCAATGTTTTTAAAAGTCAATAACTTCTACTAACCTGTGTTCTTATGGCTTCTGTTCTATGACTTACAGCTCAGTTAAACCCTAATTTATATCAGAATTATTTCAGTCCAAATCTGACCTGCACTCTAAAAAAATGAGCCAAAGGTGTGCCCTGTGTTAAGGCCCCTGAAATTCCCAGTCACTGAGGCTGTTGGAGGATCAAGCAGGGAATTTGTGTAGCTGCAGGGCAGAGGTCTCAGCTCACACATCTACACTGGTTAAAAAATCCGTGTAAAATGGGGGGGTGTATGTGAACTGCTGCAGCCTGGCCAGGCCTGTGGTGTGGAACATGTAAACTGGTTAAAATTGACTTTACAGTGGGTATTTATGCTTGAACTGCTGCAGGCTGGCCTGGCCCTATGTGCAACACATGCAGACTGGTCAGAAATGACTTTACAGTGGGTATTTGTGCATGAGGAGCTGCAGCTCCATCCTGGTGTGTAACTCATGGAAACTGGTTTAAATCCTTTTCCAGCAGGTGTTTCTGTGTGTGTGAGGATCTGCAGCACCACCCTGGTGTGTATCACGTGGAAATTGGTTCCAATCCCTTTCCAGTGGGTATTTCTGTGTGTGTGAGGCACTGCAGCCCTACCCATGGTGTGTAACAGGTTAAATCTCTCTCTCCAGTGGGTATTTCTGTGTGTGTGAGGATCTGCAGCCCCACCTTGGTGTATAACACACCCAGACTGGTTAAATCTCTCTCTCCAGTGGGTATTTCTGTGTGTGTGAGGTGCCACAGCCCCATCTTGGTGTGTAATTCATGGAAACTGGTTACAGTCCCTTTCCAGCGGGTATTTCTGTGTGTGTGATGATCTGCAGCCCTGCCCTGGTGTGTAATTCTTGGAAACTGGTTCCAATCCCTTTCCAGGGGGTATTTCTGTGTGTGTGAGGTGCCACAGCCCCACCTTGGTGTGTGACACATGGAAACTGGTTCCAACCCCTTTCCAGTGGGTATTTCTGTGTGTGTGAGGCGCTGCAGCCCTGCCCTGGTGTGTGACACACCCAGACTCGTTACAATCCCTCTCCAGCAGGTGTTTGTGTGTGTGTGAGGCGCTGCAGCCCTGCCCTGGTGTGTGACACACCCAGACTCGTTACAATCCCTCTCCAGCAGGTGTTTGTGTGTGTGTGAGGCGCCGCAGCCCTGCCCTGGTGTGTGACACACCCAGACTCGTTACAATCCCTCTCCAGCGGGTGTTTGTGTGTGTGTGAGGCACTGCAGCCCCACCTTGGTGTGTGACACACCCAGACTGGTTACAATCCCTCTCCAGCGGGTGTTTGTGTGTGTGTGAGGCGCCGCAGCCCCGTCCCCCGCGTAACCCCTCTCTGTTGTCCGCAGCTCTACATCCAAACCACCACGCTCACCATCTCCATGAACCTGAGCGCGTCGGTGGCGCTGGGGATGCTCTACATGCCCAAGGTTTACATCATCATCTTCCACCCCGAGCTCAACGTGCAGAAGCGCAAGCGCAGCTTCAAGGCGGTGGTGACGGCGGCCACCATGTCCTCGCGCCTGTCCCACAAGCCCAGCGACCGCCCCAACGGCGAGGCCAAGACCGAGCTCTGCGAGAACGTGGACCCCAACAGTGAGTAGGGGGCTCTGCAGCACCTCCCACCCCGGGCTCCACCTGCTTTGCTCCATCGCGGTTGGCAGCTCTCGTGGGGTTTTGGAATTCTCTGCTTTTGGCTCTGATTTTCGAGCCGCGCCGTGTGGTGGCGGTGCCTCAGGAAGGGTTTGGGAGATGTGAGGAACTCGTGCCCCCCCTGCTTTCCCTCTGAGGGTGAGGGAGCAGCACACCCCAGGGCACAGAACCCGGCAGCCCGGCAGGGACGGGTTCCCAGGCAAGCACCAAATTCATCAAGAGCTCTGCTAACCCCAGTTTTCATCCTGCTCCTTGCAAAGTTGCTTTGCAAAAATCTCACGGTCCCTGAAGATTCCCATTTAGGGATTTTATCTGGTCTTAATGCAAATCTTGCCACCGATTTAAAAGGAAAATAGATGGCAAAGACACTTCTAGTTTCCTTAATGTGCATAGCAGAGGATAGCACAGCACGAAATTACAGACTGAGGCCATCAAATCTGATTTGCATTTGAATCTGGAAGGAGCTGAGGAAGGAGACAGCTGCACAGCTCCGCAGCACACTGCAAAGGCTTGGGCACGTCTGCAGTTCTTGTGCAAAACCAGCTCTGAATGTGGAGAAATGCCCTCTCCCTGCCCCTGCTCCACTGATCCGTTAGCTGCTGGAATCCCTGCCACGTCTTGTCCTGTCAATGCTGCTGGAATTCCTGCTTTGTTAATACTGCTGGAATTCCTGCTTCGTTAATACTGCTGGAATTCCTGCTTCATTAATAGTGCTGGAATTCCTGCTTCATTAATAGTGCTGGAATTCCTGCCTCTAGTGCTGCTGGAATTCCTGCTTCATTGATACTGCTGGAATTCCTGCTTCATTAATGCTGCTGGAATTCCTGCTTCGTTAATGCTGCTGGAATTCCTGCCTCTAGTGCTGCTGGAATTCCTGCCTCTAGTGCTGCTGGAATTCCTGCCTGGAGCAGCAGCTCTGCTGTCAAAGCAGAGTGGGAGCAGGCAGCAGATCCCTGACACAGCACTTTTCCTCCCCCTGCTCACCCCTGCAGGATTTCTCTCTGTCTGATCATGGAGGTGTAAAAAATCCATTCCTGCTGGAAAAACTAAATTCATCCTTGGAAGCTGGACTGGGGTTCAGAACCATGGACAGAGCCATGGTCAGAACCATGGACAGAGCCATGGACAGAACCATGGACAGAGCCGTGGACAGAACCATGGACAGAGCTGTAGACAGAGCCATGGTCAGAACCATGGACAGAGCCATGGACAGAGCCATGAAATGGTTCTCACACATTAAGGACTGGGTGAGGCCTCTTGCAGCTGGACAGAGCCCTGAGTGCAGGAGGAAATAAATGGAATTCCTGCCCTGGGCTGTTCCCCAGGGACACTCAGGGCCCTCTCCAAGGCAAATTTCAGGAAGGGAAGAGAGGAAAAGAGAATTTGAATTCCAGCAGGGCCAGGGCAGGGGAGTGTGTTGCTGGTGCACTTCACTCATCACTGTTTGGGTCAACTAAGCTGAAATTAAAACACAAACCCCAAAATCTAAGAATTGCATGCCAAAACCTGACCAAAGAGAAACGCCCCCAAGCTGTGCTGCTGCAGTGCTCCCTGTGGGAAGCCCAGCCCAGGGCCCCTCCTGCTCTCATCTCATCCCCTGTGCTGCACCTTACTGCTGCTTTCGGACTGCTGAGAATATCCTTCCCTCCCACTGAAGAACAGACAGATTTTTCTTTGGGAAGGAAATATTTTTACTGGAAAGTAATAGTGCTCACCTAAGCCCCGTGTTTCTGGTCAAACACCCATTTTTAGTCCAGGGCTGTAGACCAGAGCAGGTTTTTAAGAGGCACAAGGGGCAGAGGCCCCTGCCTTGCCCAGATGTGCCACCTTTGCCCTGAGCCTCCACTGAGTGGGATTTTAAAGCTCATAAATGTGTTTGTTAGGAAATGTGCAATCTCTGAGTTTCTGGTTCATAAGCTTTTGCTTCTTTTTTATCACTTGTGAAATAGGTATTTTTAAAAACATTTTCATTATTTATATGGAATTCCATCTGTTCATAGTCTCAGCTGCTCGTTCATTCCCCAGGTCTGTGTGCTCATAACAATTATTAGAAAATCAAGTGATATAAACTTCTGCTGTACTTAAAAGTTTTGGGGTGCATTAGTCCCAGTGTAACTGCTGCAGTCACTGTCCTATGGCATTGGTTAGGTTATTGATCAGCCCCTGATCAGGCAGCGTTCAGGAGTGTTTATAACAGCAGTTCACCTGAACTCAGTTTCGTTCGTTAAAGTTTGAATATTCTGTTGAATAAAAGTTGCTTACAGTTCCATTTCTAGGTAGAAAAAAATGAAAATTTTATTAGTGAGCTTAAAAAAAAAGTCATAACATCCAAGCAAAAGTCCTCAAACTTAATTTCAGTGAAATATTGAGTATGGTATCCATACATAAAAATGGGTTTGATGTTTTTATAGAAGTTTCAATTTAAACATATTTTATACTGTGAATAGGAAATTTTGCAGAGTTTTACCAATCAGAAAGTAGGAAATATGAATTACAAATTGCCCTGGATGCATCTTGGAGCATTTTTTCTAAAAAATCTCAAATATCTTCTTTCAAAAGAAAACCAAAGGATGTTTTTCCAGTATTCCTTTGTGAAATTGGCTTTGCTGCCCTCAGATGGCCCCTGGTGGCCTCTGGCTGTGGGGCAGGGGCTGCCTGGCCCCCAGGCTCTGAGCAGGGGCAGGTTTGGTTGTTGGGGCTCAGGGGGCAGGGGATTCCTGCAGAGATCGAGGGCAGCAGTGCCCAGAGCGAGCTGAGGCTGGCCTGGCTCAGCTCTGGGCTCTGCCAGTACAGTGGGGGTTTGCACTTTGATTTTCTGCTCTGGCTGGCGGGGCTGCTGCTGTTGCTTGCTCAGTGCGGGTGCTGGAGGTGCCATTTGTGCTGGAAGTGTCCCATGGGTGTTCCCTCTGTCCCGAGGCAGGAGCACCAGCACAGGACCCGTGTACCTCCAAACACTGCAAATCTGGGGCTGGGCCCAATTCAGGGCCTGTCCTGCTCACAGTCAAACCACTGGCAGAATGTGGGTGGCTTTACAGAGAAACAGCCTTGAAAAAATCTCCAGGTTTTAGCAGATCTGTGGTAGAACAGAGAGCTGGGGCTGCCCTGGATCCCTGGCAGTGCCCAGGCCAGGCTGGGCACTGGGGCTGGGACAGCGGGAGGTGTCCCTGCCATGGCAGGGTGGCACTGGGTGGATTTAGGGTCCCTCCCAAGCCAGACCCTCTGTGGCAGTGGGCTGAAGGTGTGCACGTCAGGCTGAAGCTCTGTGACCTCCCGAGTGGCTTCCCAGGAGCAGGGGATGCCCATCCCGTGGGACCACTCACACAGCTCAGGGCAGGCTGCTGCAGCCTGGGCTCAGAGAAGGATGGGCAGAGCGCTTGGAGAGGGGCTGGGAGTGAGGGCAGAGGGAGGCTCCGATTGCCATGAGAGGAGAACCCCTGGCAGAGCAGTGACCTCCTGTCCCAGCGCCAGGGGAACGGGCTGGCTGTGTGAGGTGACCTGGCAATGTCCTCATGTCCCACTGCCTGGGCATGCCTGGCACAGCTGAGCAGGGCACAGCAGCAGGGCACAGCCGAGCAGGGCACAGCAGCAGGGCACAGCCGAGCAGGGCACAGCCGAGCAGGGCACAGCTGAGCAGGGCACAGCCGAGCTGCCCAGCCCACCCTGGGAGGGCTCTCCTGCCGAATGGGATGTGCTAAGGCCAAGCCTTGCGATCCTTTTAGGAGAACTCTGTTAATCCCTCCTGTCTGCCATCTGGCAGGTGCCTGCTGTCACTCTGCTGGGCACGGTTGGGACCAGCAGGACGTGGGGCACAGCAGCTCCCAGCCCTAGGACGAGTTTGCTGTGCTCTTGTGTGGCTGTGCTGCAGTTTCCCACTTTGGGAAGATGTTTCTGGTGGAGCAGGGGGAGAGCCCTGCTGGGCTGTCTCTGCAGTTTCTGCTGCAGGAGCAGGGCAGACTGGGAGAGAACCCCTGCCTGACTTCTGCTGAGATTTACATGAAATCCTCCCCCCTTGCTGAGGAAAGCACTCACATGGCTGCTGATGGTGCCAAGGAACCCTGGGGGGCTCTGGGGCTGAGGAGGGACAGGGGTGTGAAACTGCAGCCACAACATCCCGAGCTGGTCAGGGGAGAGGAAGGAAAATCTGCTGAGCCAGCCCTGCCGTGCTTGGAGGTACCTGAGCTCCCTGGCCCGGCTGCCTTGGGGCTCGTGTCCTGTGCTGGTGCCCCCCAACCCCAGAGGAGGGGCAGGGCTGGCAGGGCAGGCTCTGAGCGACCCTGGTGCCCACCTGTCCTACATTCAATGTATTTACTTTCCCTGTAGACTCTATACCACCAGTAAGAAAGAGTGTTCAAAAGTCTGTTACTTGGTACACTCTTCCACCTACTGTATAGCTTTTGCCTGCTTTCCAAAAAGGTAAGGAAAACCGAGCTTTTCTTATTTTATTCTCAAATGACGATGATGATTGTTATGACTATTTTTATTATATACACAATTATATGAGAAATGTTAGTGCAGCTGTGTTAAAAAAGATATCTAACTTAAAAATTGTTCACAAACCCGTTACCAAAAGCTGCCATGGGGGTTTGCCTGGGAAAGGGGAGACCCTGCCGTGGGTGGCACCAGCTCTGAGAGGTCTCCTCCTTCCCACCACAGGAGCTGCATCCCAGCAAAGCCTTTGAGGATGGAGATATTTGTTTAAAAACGAACAAACAAGTGATAAAAAGTGAATTCTGGCCCCCAGATCTGACAGCTGAGTCAGAGTCCTCCCCAGCAGCAGAGAGAGAACCTCAGCCCAGGGGTGGTCACCCCTCCCTGCTCCAGAGCTGCTCATGGCTCCAAAAGCTTTGAGAGCTGCTTTTCCAAACACCCCAGGGCAGCCCAGTGAGCACTGGCTTGGTGGAACCACGAGTGAACAATTTTTGAGGGCTGGCTTTTCCTGCGTGTTGTGGTGATCTGGTGATGTGTGAGCTCCTCTGGCATTTGTGGCTGCGTCAGCCAGGAATTCCTGAATTCCTGCTCTCCCAGGGGCACAGGGGGTCAGGGAGCCTTTGACAGTGGACAGGAATGATTGCCAACCATGAATAAGCATTTCTCAGGGTTCCCTGTGGCTCAGGGGGCTTTGCCCAGGTACAAAGCTTGTACCTGAGCTGGTTGTGTGCTGCTGAGCACCGAGGGCTGGAAAATCACTGTATTCACCCTCAGAACGTTTAGCTGGGCCCTGATAGGTGAGAACCTCTATCAGCAAAGGTTGGAATGTTGCTTCAATTGAGTCTCTGAGTCACAGGAGAAGAAATTACCAATATCTCTGGCTGGTGTAAATTGCCCCAGCTCCAGCATCAATTCAGTCCTCCCGAGAGCTCAAATTGGATTTTATTGTACTTGAATCAGGGCCATTATGCCAACTCCCAGCTCGGGCACAGGATGGGAGGCTGAAGCTCTCCCTGAACCCCGGGGTGACCCCGAGCATCCAAGGGCAGGGCTGGGCTGGGGAAATGGGACAAAGCAGCCAGGAGGACAAGGGGCCACTCAAAGCATTACTGCAAATGAAAGAGGAGAGGGAAAGGGCAGCTCTGTGAAGATGAAATTGCTCAAGGAAGGAGATGAGAAAGAAAGAGATGGAAGACACCTAAATCTCAGGAGAAATTGTTTTTTAAAGAATTTTTTTTTAAATGGCACAAAAATAATTAGGAACTCAGATTCTAAAATTAATTTATTTCCATGTAATAATTGAAATAATATAAGGAAATGCTGTCTGCAAAGGCACACAGATAACTCTCTCATCCAAGTCCTTTAGAAAGCAACTGGCCACCCAGATTCTGTAACCATATTTTAAAATTTGGCCCAGAAAAGCTTTGAAAATGCTTTTCATCCCAAAGCAGGGGTGCTGTGGGCTTGTGCTGCTCCTGCCGTGCTCCTCTGCTCCAGGGTGTTTTCCATCTCTGCCCCAGCCTTGCTGCTCCAGCTCCTGCAGCCCTGGCTGCTGCTGTGATTTGTTCTCCCAGGAATACAAAACAACAAGCAGCATGAAACAATGCAGTGTATTAAAAACAAAGCTGGCTAGCAGGGAAACATCAGCCTGCTTGTAAATTGACACTTGTTTTGCTGGCAAGGTGTTTGTAGTAGGAGTGAACAGAGCTGCGCCTGACGTGGCTGTATCAATTTCTGCTGGTGATGCACGGGGAGATGGCTTTGAGAGGCTCGGAATTGTTTCCTGGGAGTGACAAATAGGGCCTCTCTGCTCTTGAGGCTGATGGAAACACAGGGCTTGGAAAGCACGTGCTAGCTGTGAGGGAAGGAATGGTCCATCACTGAGCAAGGCAGCTGGGGCTGCAGGAGAGCCTGCAGCACTGGGCACTGCCCACCTGGGCTGGGGCTGGGGCTGCCAGGGCCCAGGGGCACCTCCCTGCCCTGGCCCTGGCCTCTGCTTTCCCCTGGGGTTCCTGTGGGTGTCCCAGGCTGGCCCCGGGCACTGCTTGGGGCAGGGAGGGCATCCCCAGCACGTCCTGCAGGCACGGGCATGGCCAGGGGCTGTGCCAGGCTGGGGGGCTGGGCATGGGCACCACGGAATGCTGATTGAGCCAGGGTTTGGGGGGTGATGGACACTGGCACCAGGCAGTGCTGATTGATCCAGGGTTTGGGGGGTGATGGACACTGGCACCACGGAGTGCTGATTGATCCAGGGTTTGGGGGGTGATGGACACTGGCACCACGGAGTGCCGATCCCAGGGTTTGGGGGGTGATGGACACTGGCACCATGGAATGCTGATTGATTCCAAGGTTTGGGGGGTGATGGACACTGGCACCACAGAGTGCTGGTTCCAGGGTTTGGGGGGTGATGGACACTGGCACCACAGAGTGCTGGTTCCAGGGTTTGGTTAGGCTGGCTGGACACTGGCACCACGGAGTGCCGATCCCAGTGGCATTGGGAGCCTGGGCACTGGAGGGCTGGCACAGCCCGTGCAGCAGCACGGCGGGTCCCTGCCTGCCGTGGGCACAGCTGCCCAGGAGAGGAGCAGAGCAGTGCTGCATTCCTGTCAGGATCTGTCCTGGCGTGGTCCAGACTGGCCGGGGCTGCTCTCGGAAGGGGAATGGCTCAGGTGCCCCCAGTGCCCCCAGTGCTCTCCTCCTGCTCACAGCCCAGGCTGCCCAGGCCAGGAGCAGCCCAATGGCAGCACCTGGGGACAGGCAGGTGGCCCTGGGGACAGTCTGCTCTTTGGAGGCTCTGGGTCCGAGCTGTGAGATGCTCTGTAGCTCATCAGCCTCCAGTGTGTGCTATGGAATAATTATTTGCTGGATTGAAGTGTCGTTTTTGTTTTAAATCTGGCCAGTTCCAGCCTGAGAAAATACTCCGTGTTTGACCTCACTTGAGGGATTTTCTGTTCAGTGGAGGCTGCTAAGAAATGAGAATTTGCACTCAAAATTGATAACTGAAAGACTTTGACAGCCCTTCACTGCATCTATTTTGCTTCTGGAACGGCTGACTGGAAAACTAAACATCACCAATTCCTTCCAATGGTGATGTGCTTCTTTTAAAAGTATTGCAGGGAGGTGCAGCCTGGCCCTGGGCACTGCCAGGATCCAGGGGCAGCCCCAGCTGCTCTGGGTACCTGTGCCAGGGCTGCCCACCCTGCCAGGGAACAATTCCTCACTCCCAGTATCCCATCCAGCCCTGCCCTCTGGCACTGGGAGCCTTTCCCTGGGTCCTGTCCCTCCATCCTTGTCCCCAGCCCCTCTCCTGGAGCCCCTTCAGGCCCTGGAAGGGCTCTGAGCTCTCCCTGGAGCTTCTCCTGTCCAGGTGAGCCCCCCCAGCTCCCCAGCCTGGCTGCAGAGGGGCTCCAGCCCTGACAGAACATTGCCTCCTGCCTGAACATCTGGGGATCATGTTACATGCTTTTTTACATCTAAAAATAATTACTCTTGATGGTACATTCATGTAATTGCCAGCTCCCACATTAATTATCTGCAGACTGTCTCACACCTTTCATGACTTTACCCAATACAAGATTGTAACGTGCAGGGAAGTGTCAGACTGTTTCCTTTTTTAAAAATTGAAATTCTGAGGGCACTTAAACCATCACCTTCTTGTCTGATGTGTGAATAAAAACACACTCATGGCTAGAAGTGCCTGGGATATTAAAAGGTGGATGTCTGGGAGCGCACACAAGGACTAGTTGTGCCTAAGTATTCATTGTTCATTCCACATCTTCTGTCCTCTTATGTGGTCTTTTTTCCCTGGGAAATCCTGGTGAGGAGTGAGCAGACACAGCTGCACCTCACACACCAGACCCTCTCACTTTTTTGCTTAACAAACTCTCAGTAGCTCTGAGTTCTCCCTTTGACTAATTTATCACTCCTTACATCCTCCGAGGGAGACTCTCAAATCTATAAATTGTAATATCAGGACAGCCCCAGCTTTTGGCTCTCCTGTCCCCCATGTGTTCAGAGTGCCTCCCTTTCTCCCAGGCAGGGCAAATGTCAGGGCTCAGCCCGAGCTCCTGCAGGGCTCTGTCCCTCCCCTCCCTGCTGGGGAGTGCTCCAGGGCAGGAGCTGGGAGCAGGTCAGAGCCCAGAGCCTCTCCTCCACCCCCTGAACCCCGACACCACTGCAGTCCAGGCTTTGGGGGCAGCTCCCGGCTGCACGGAGCTCCCAGCAGCAGAACCAGTGCCTGGAAGGGCCTTTTCTGTTCATAAATCTACTGAAAATTTGGCAAGTGAGTTCAAAAGGAAATTCTAATAATGATGGGGTAAAAGGGAGAACAAACCTCAAGCGATATTGCAGCAAAATTAATTTCTCAAACACACAAATGCAGGCAGTTTTTGGTGGGCAGGATTGCGAGTATGGAGAAAGCTGCTCAGGTGTGCAAGAACAGCAAAAAATTTCAGTTCCTGCCCCATTGTGTGCCTTGGTGAGGCTGTGCAAGCCTTGGTGTGTTTGTCACCTTGTGGGGAGCAGGGCAAACCCCCGCAGCTCTGGGAAGGGAGGGAGCAGCCAGAGAGAGAGCTCCAGGAGCCACTGGAGTGAGGAGCTGTGCCTGGGCTGCCACGGAGTGCCAACACAGTGTGTCTGTGCAGGGACTGCCCTGCTTTGGCTCTCAGGAGCAGCAGCACACCCAAGGCAGCAGAAGCTGGGGCTCTGGGGGCTCCTCTCACAGCGCTGCTGTCACAGCCAGCCCCTCTGCACAGCATCACTGGGATTTGTTCCTCTGTGGGGCTTCAGGGCAGCAAATGGAAATGTGAATTTCCATTTCCACACCCAGAGAGCTGTGGCGTTCACTAGAGGAGAGCATCCTTTGGCCTTCCAGAGAGGTTTCTGACTTTGGGCTGAGGTTGTCTGGGCTCTGACAGCAGGGAGCAAAGGCAGGGGTTCTTTTCCAGCCAGAGAGGAAATGAAAAAGCAAGGAAGGGAGTTAGCCAAACACAAGAGAATGCCCGTGAAGCACGCCATGGGGACAGGGAGGAGGGAAGGAAGGCAGCCCAGGCCCGGGGTGAGAGGTTTGGCTGAGTTCCCTCAGTGACCCAGAGCTGGGAGCAGTCTGGCCCTGCACCCACCGAGGTGCCTGTTCTTGCTGCTCGGGGGAAAAGAAACAGGAAAGATAAAGTTGCCATAGTTACACCACTTGTCATGATGCTTATCATGTCCCTGGATAAAGAGCCCTGCATTAAATCTGGCTCTTATTAATATCAGCTGTTAAACATTTCCAGGGTATTTGAAATCAAGACTTTCTGCTAAAAATTAAATGTTGATTGCAGCAAAACCGGGCAGTTTAACGGCGCGGCTCAGTGTAATTTTGTCAGACACTGTGTAACAGTTGTACACCAGGAATACATTTCCCAATGAACTGAGTCTCTCTGCGCCTCGTGAACATTCTTGATTTTCCTGTTAAGATGTTTGTTCCTGGCAGCTCTTTGCCAAGGAGCTGGAGCAGGCCAGCTGGCAGGCAGGGAGAGGAGTTCCTGGGGTGAGGAAGAAAGCACTGCTGTGATTGCTGTGTAACACGGAGGGGCTGGCAGAGCTGAAGGGAAGCTTCAGGGTGGGCTAGCTGTGGCCTCCTGTGCCTGGAGGGGCTGGCGAGGGAGCTGGACAGAGAGTGTTCCCAGGGCTGAGGGACAGGATGGGACAGGATGGGACAGGACAGGAGAGAACGGGACAGGACGGGACAGGACAGGAGAGAACGGGACAGGACAGGACGGGACGGGGCAGGACAGGACAGGACAGGACAGGACAGGGGGAATGGCTCCCCACTGCCGGAGGGCAGGGCGAGCTGGGACACTGGGAAGGAATTGTTCCCTGGCAGGGGGAAGGAGCCCACAACACCTCCCAGGAGGGCAGCAGAAACAAGGGAGATGTGCTGGAACAGGTCACAGCCATGCTGGGAGGGCAGGGCAGCCACGGAGCCCTGGCTGTGCCCAGGGCTGGGGACAGGGCGCTGGGGACACCCTGGAAGCAGTTCAGCACCACAGTCAGGAGGCAGAGGTGAATTGTTTGCCAGCAGCTCTGACTCCTGGCCTCCTCGGGGATGTTTCAGCCATCACTCAGGTCATAATTTTAATTATGTTTCATGCAAACTGTTTTCACACTTGGCTCTAACAGCTCTCTGCAGAGCCTGGCTTTCCAGGTAAGATAACCAAAGTGCTGTTAATGACTTTGTTTTAAGCAGGTGAAAATAATTTGCTTCCATTTGTTATCTTTGCAGTCCACAGCACTCACACAGCAGCAGTAGAAATGGAGTTGGAATTAGCAGGTTTTCTGTACCGCTGGCTCCAATTAAGGAATATGAGTTGGGTTTGTTTCTTCCCTGCCATAATCTCATAAACACTTGAAAAGACATTTCCTAAGATCCTGTGCACCTTTCCAGCTCCTCGTGGTGCAGGTGAGGCTCTGGGGAGGGGCTGGTGTGAGGGTTGTGCAGTGACTCCGTTGTGCCTGGCTCCATCCCCACGTCCTCCTCCACGGGGAGCAGGATTTCTGTCCCCACACCCCTGTGGGACACAGCACAGCTCTGCCTGTGCTCCTCTGCAGTCCCTCTCTGCTCAGTCTTCCTGCTGTGCGTCCCTGATCCTGACGGGGCAGATCTCTCAAGCCTCCCTGACACAGTTCTTATCTGCCAAGCAGACAAGGGGGAGATGGGAGAGATGCAGCCAGACAGGAGATAGGGATCCAGCCAAAGGTGCCCGAGATGATGTTCTTCAGCAGTGCTTTGTTGATTTTCGCTTTTATTTGGAAGGGTACAACTAATCCTTCTCTATCAGTTTTATTTCCTGACTCAAAATCTCAATCCCATAGTTCTGCCTCTGGCAAAGCCCTGCAGGTTTTTCAGGCCATGAGCAGCCTGGCTCTGTTCTGTGACTCAGCGTCCCTTTTATGTTGGTGGCCCAGGTGGGGAGGTTCATCTCTGCCCCCTGGGAGCCCCTCGAGGCTGGAGGAGCTGATCCCTGATTCCCAGGGGCTGGAGCAGGGTCAGTCACGGCAGGCACTGCAGATTGTCCCTGCAGGCAGCAGGAGCAGCTCGTGGAGGTGGCACTGGAGCAGCCCAGGCAGGGATGGCAACGTGCTGTGCTCGTGTGGCAGAGCTGGCACTGGCCCTGCTGAGGGCTCCCACGTGGCAGTGCCACCTCTGGCCAGGGACAGACGGGAGCACTGCACAGCACTGCACACACACAGGGACAGGCCAGCGTGTCCCATCCCTGGCCACAGCTCTGGGGATCACTGCAGGTTCACCTCTGTCCTTCCGAGGAGCAGGTTCAGCCCTTGCTGGGGATGCCACCTGCCAGGGGCCGTGGCAGTGTGGTGACATTCCTCAGGGATGTGTTCTGCCCAGGAAGGGCAGCTGCCCCCAGCTCTGAGCTTCCTGCCAGGGCTGGAACACCACGACAAACCCAAAGTGCTCCCGTGTCCAAGAGGGAAATTGTTTCAGAGGCATCAGAAGAAGTCAGGAACTTTCTGGTTTGTACTTTCATGTAAATTCTCAGGGCTGGCAGCACTGGCATCCCCAGGTGCTGCCTTGCCCTCGTCTCAAGCTGAGTTCAGTGGGATCTCAGTGGGTTGCAATCCCTCTCCAGGCTGGAGAGCTGGAGTTAACTGCACTCTCCTGAAAATAGGAACTGCACATCTTGTGCTGTGCTCCACAGGATTTTTTCTTGCTTGTCTTTGTAGACAGCTGGAGTTTGCTGTCCACAGAGCAGTGTCAGGGGTGTAATGGTCACCCTGTGGCATGAGGACAGCTTTCCAGCACAGCAGCTCTGTCTGTGCCCCTGTGCCAGAGCTCTGTGCGTGAGCCCAGGTCCATTATTTGTCTGTTCACACAGGAAAACATGCCCAGCTTTCCAACAGTCCTTTCCTCCTTCTTGCCCCTTTCCAGAGGTGCCCTGTGCACAGGGACTGCAAGAATAACCTCGACATCATCCTGGGGGATGGCACGAGGAGCTTGCCAAGCTTTCTGGGGTTCCCTGGGGAATGATCAGGAATTATTCCTCTGGAAACCAAGTCAGTGCAGGCGTGGGTCTGGTGGAGCTGCTGTCCCTGTGGGGTCTGAGCTCAGGGTTCCTTCCCCCTGTGGACAGAGGAGCTCACCAGCAGGCTGGGCTCAGTCCAGCACGTTTGCAGGACACCAAAGCCAACATTTACTCAAAGCCTCCCACGCTGTCTTAAGCTCTGAGAGGGTCAGATCGTTGCCACTCTGACCTGAATTGATGCTATTATTATGCCATTATCTTACCCAAGGAGTGCTTTTATTACTCTTCCTCTCGGATGCATTCCCAGCTCTCACACTGGAGCCAAACCTGAGGAATTAAAACCACACACCCCAGGAGCTGCTGCTGCCTGAGAGCTTCCGAGGCTCAAGCAGACTTGTGTAAGAAAAGCCTTCCTCAAACCCAGTGCCCTGGGGAGCTGGCGAGGTCGGCTCTTCCCTCCATTAAATCCTTCTGGAGCTTCAAGCACTGCTCATTAAGGAACCCGGATACTGAATATTTGTACTTGCTCCTCGTCCCCCCTGCTCCGTGGGGCTCTGGCAGTCCCCTGGGCTCAGGTCACTCCAGGGTGCTGTCACTCATCTCTGGGCTCTGCAGGCTCCGTGACAGGCAGGGAAATAGCTGTGCCTGAAAGGGACGATGACAAGGGAGCCCTAGAGGTCAAACGGAGCCCTGGACAGAATGTGAGGAGCTGAGGAGTGGAATCTGTGTGAAATGGGACACAGGAGAGGGCTCCTCGGGTGCAAATACACCTGCAGCCTCTGCCCAGCCCTGCTCTGAGCATGGCATTGCACGCAATGCACAAACATCATTATTCCAACGGGCTGAAGCACGGTGCCATTGCTAATTGCACTCTGAGCACCCGAGGTGAGGCAGGCACGCCCAGGCTGGGCAGAGTGTGCAGGGCAGGGTGCTCTGCTCCTGCTGCTGCCCTGACAGTCCCAGCCAGCTGTGGGGTGTCCAGAGGTTCCTCAGGACGACCCACCAGTTATCCTGCTGGAGAAGCCAAGGGGCACGTCCACCAGAAGGGATGGAGGGCTGGGCAGGGAGCATTTCTCACAGGACAAGACAAAACGGCCTGGAGATGCACGAGGGGAGGTTTAGGTTGGATCTTAGAGAAAATCTCTTCCCTGAAAGGGCTGTCCAGGCCTGGCACAGCTGCCCAGGGCAGGGCTGGAGTCCCCATCCCTGGGGGATTTCAGAGCCCTGTGGATGTGGCACTTGGGGACGTGGGGCACTGCTGGGGGAAGGGTTGCACTCGATGGTCTTGGAGGACTTTTCCAGCAATTCCCTGACTCTCTGATGGTATCACCTGAGCACTGTGGCACCTGAGCACTGTGGCACCTGAGCCTGTGCTGTGGCTGGCACATCCAGCCCGTCACCAGCTGCCACCTCAGCGCTTGTGTCCCAGAAAATCTGCAGTCAGGAACAGCAGGAATGTTTTCAGCACCCTGCCCTGCCTGGTGCTGTCTGGGATGTGCTGGGGAATGTCCCACACCCAGAATGCCACTGCTGTTCCTGCTGTGCTGCTGCACCAGGAGAGGCAGGGGAGCCTACAGCTGAGGACAGAATTTGTGGGAGAAGGCTGCAAAGCAATTAGGGAGGAACACACTTCTCCTAATGCTGTATTTGTTATTTAATTTACTTGCATTCTGTTATTCAAACAGGGCGTTCCATTGCTCCTGTGTATGAAAGCCACAGGGCCAGGCTGGAGGGAAATGGCTTTGTGCACTGAGACCCGATAAGGTGCCAGAGCACTGTGGCAGCACAACAAGAGAGATGTCAAAATGTGAAAGAACAATCCATTTACATTTAGATACCAAATTTAAAATTATTTTCTCCAAGCTTCATTCCATTTGTTGGGGTTTGGGCAAGCATGTAGAATCATTTAGGCCTGTTGCTTTCATCTCTCTCTCATCTAAATTCCCCAATTGAAAGGCAGCAGAGCATGGGGATAGCTCTGTCTTTCTGGCAGAGATCGAGGAAAAGCCACGGAGCTCCATTTTGCTTTTAGATGGACTGGAAGTAGGATTTAATAATCAGCCTCTGCTCTGCCTGGCACAAATGATATGGGTTGCTAAGCCAGAATTAAGGAAATGAAAGAGAGGAGCTGAGAATTATCTGCCCCAGTGACTGCAGAGGGAATCAGAGCAGGAGCTCCAGGCTCGGAGCCATCCCCATGTCCGTCCCTGCTCCAGCTGGGAATGCTGAGATGATGTTTCATGTGTTTGATAGCTTGAGATGCCTGGGGGCTGCAATAAAATTCATTTCTTGCACTGTAAATCTTTGCTCTTTAAGCATGGAAGAGGTTACAAATGTGCATAAAATTGAAGTGCAAGTGATTACATCTCGCTCTGAGTCAGTATTGACAGCTCTGCCTTGCTCTGGGGGGCTGTGGGAGCTCCTTTCTTTGTGACCTGTGCCCAAGGTAATGAAAACCACTCAAGTGATGAAACTCCTGAGTCCAAAGAGGATTTTTGGCCTCTGTGTGTTTGTTTTTGAGGTGGTGCTGGCACGGAGGTGCAGCTGCTCCCCATGCTGGTGCTCAGGCTGGCAGAGGCTGGGTGCTGTGGACAGGAGTGCATTCCTGGGCTCTGGGGAGCCTTGTTGCTGCTTGGTGCCAGTCAGCTGCAGGGCTGTCCCTGTGAGGGTGGCGGCTGCAAGGGCACCTCTGCCAGGCAGCCGTGGCACAGCAAGGGGCACCTGGGCACTGCCCCTCCTCAGCTGTGCCGGGGACATTCAGTCGGGAATCAGGAACACTTCACTGGAAGAGTGGCCAGGCCCCCAGGAGGTGGAGTGCCCGTCCCTGGGGGGCTCCAAAAGCGAGCCCGGGTGCCCTGAGTGCCAGGGGTGGTGGCTGTCCCTCAGTGCCAGCTGTGGTGGCTGTGCTGGTGGTAGCTGTGTGGCTGTCCCTGTGTCCCTCAGTGCCAGCTGTGTGGCTGTGCTGGTGCCAGCTGTGTGGCTGTCCGTGTGTCCCTCAGTGCCAGCTGTGGTGGCTGTGCTGGTGCCAGCTGTGGTGGCTGTCCCTGTGTCCCTCAGTGCCAGCTGTGTGGCTGTCCCTGTGTCCCTCAGTGCCAGCTGTGTGGCTGTGCTGGTGTCACTGAAGGTCGGACTCGCTGATCTCAGGCTTTTCCAGCCCCTGTGGCTCTGTGGGGTCCCTGTGCCTTGTCAAGGACCTGTGCCCAGGTCCTGCCTGTGCCCGCCTGTGTCCCGCAGCTGTCCCTCCTCCTCGTTCCTTCCATTGGCATGGTCACTCGTCACCAGTAATTAGCGGGAAATTAGCAGGAAAGGGCGCTGGTCTCTAACTGTGACAGGAAACCTCTTCTTAAGGCGCTAAAGGCTCTTTAGAAAGCTCTCCTTCATTCCCAAGGAAGTTCCACGGTGCAAATGCCTCGGGAGCAGCTTTATTTGCAAGCAGGCAAATAAATAAATAAATTAAATTAAATTAAATAAATAAATAAATAATAGGCAGGAGCCGGGATTTCTCCTTGCTGCCCCGCTCTGGGGAGCTGACCCCGAGGGCGAGCCCTGGGAATTGCCGGGGGATGTCCCAGCAGCGCAGGTTGCTCCCGGCTCGCCGCCGGCCCGTCCAGCCCAGCGGCCACCGAGGCTGACATAATTGGGTGTGTGTTAATTAACATGTGTGTGCTGCTTGCGGGAGGCCGGTCTGTGCTCGCAGCCGGAGCCGTCACCCTCCGCGGAGCAGCAGCGGAGCGTGTGAGGTCTGTACCTGCCGAGGGAGGAGCGGGATGCTCTCTGCTGCATCCGAGCAGGGCAACGCTGCTGCTTCATTATCTCCGCCGTTTTCATGGGAATTCATTGCTTTGAGGAAATCCGGTCCATACCTGGCGCTAATTGCCGGCGGTAATGATGAGCTGTGGCTCGGGAGAGGTTGATCAGCGAGGCAGGCTGTGTCTGCCCTGAGCTGCCCGGGCCTGGAACGCGGCTGCAAGTTGCACAGAGCTGCACTCGCTGGGTTAGTGCAGGGCAGAGCGGGGAAATGCAGCGGAGCCGTCAGGGACGTGATCCCCTGGCCTGGCAGCCCTTAAACAAGGAAGATTGTCTTTCCTCTCTGAAAACAACCCCGCGGCTTTTATTGATCATTTTATCTGAATTATGGATGATGCTTTTGTCAACGCCATTATCCCGGTGAGGCAGGGCCGTGCCAAGGGCTGTGTCACTGCCTCAGAGCCCCTCCAGGGATCCACAGCGCTCCTTGGCTCCATCCCTTTGGCACCTTTGGTGGTTCCTGGTCCTGTTGGAAGTGAGAAAGGAGTACTGGGGCTGCACTGCTGAGAAAACTCGTCAGCAGGATGACTGCTTTTGCTGGGAGCCCCAGTAATGCCCAGGGACACTGGAGGGGTGCCACAGTCTGAACTCACAGGGGAGCATCTAAATCTGTCATAGACACGCTGCTGCTCCTCGAAATTGGAGCATGTAATGGCTAAAGCTGAAGTACATCACAAAATAATGCATGGAATTACTTTGCGACCTGTTCCGTGATGACATTTTTTTCCCAGGCTCATTTTACCCTTCTTCAGCGTTTAATAGCGTTCCCCAGTTTATTGGATATTTGTGGTGTAGCCTTGAAGGATAATGAGTTTTATCCTGGCAGATGTTGGACACCTTGTGTGCCGGAGAAGTTAATGGGAGCTGAAGATGATCAGCCCTTTGTGGGATCAGTGCTTGATTGAACAGGCAGCACTGACTCCTGCCTGGGGCACGAGCAAAGAGGGCTGCAGAGAAGATTGCAACGGGCTGCAGCTCCACTGGCAGAGGTGCAGGGAGTGCTCAGGGCTGGCAGAGATGCAGGGGATGCTCAGGGCTGGCAGAGATGCAGGGGATGCAGGGGATGCTCAGGGCTGGCAGAGATGCAGGGGTGCTCAGGGCTGGCAGAGATGCAGGGGGTGCAGGGGAGACACACAGAGCCCTGAGGGAGCCGTGTCCTGTCTGGGTCTGGTTTTGCCGAGGGGCTGAGAGGAGCCTCAGGAGACCCAAACCCAATGAAGTTTGAAAAGCACAACTGCAGAACAAATCCAATTGTTGTTCTCGCCTCTCCTTCCAGTGTCTCTTAAGTCTTCCTGGGAAAGTTTTAAAATGAAACACACAACATTAAAAACATCCAAAGTGTGAGTGGAGTCTCCCCACCTTAGCAGGATGGAAATATTCAGCAAACTGCTTAAGTTGTGCCAAATTCTCCCAAAGACTGTGGGATTTAGACTTCAGTGGTTTAGCAAACTGGGATAACTGGAAATCCAGGCTCTTTTTTTGGTCTCTGCAGAGTGTAGGTTGGATCTCAGGGAAAGGTTCATCCCCAGAGGGTGCTGGCACTGCCCAGGGCATGGGCACAGCCCCAGAGCTCCAGGAGCTTTGGGCAGCACTGCCAGGGATGCCCAGGGTGGGATTTGGGGTGTGTGCGGGGCAGGGGCCGGGCTGGGTGATCCTCGGGGGTCCCTTCCAGCTCAGGATATTCCACAATTCTGTGTCCTGGATCTGTCAGTGTTGCCAGAGTACTGCAGAACATTTTGCTTTGTGTTCAGCTGCAAATATTTGCAGTTTTTCCTGAAGGGAGCGTGTAGCAGTGCTCATAATGTTCTGACTGGTTTGATTTCCTTCTGTTTGCAAACAGATTGGATTTGAAGGTCATAATTAGGAAAGCTGGTACCTTCATCCCCATATTGAAAAATTCTCAGAAGTCATAAAACTTGAATAAGAATCACTTTATCCATGAGAAAAGCCAAGTTCAGCCCAGGAGATTTAAGAAGTTGGAGGAAATGTCACTGTTTTTGTAAAAAAGAAATCTTAATAGGATCTGGTTGTGGTGCCTCAGCAGCACAGTCACCCAGACTGCGGGAGCCTGACAAAATCAATCCCTGCTAATTCTGTTTGTAGCCAGAGCTGGAGCTGGAGCTCGGCCTGGCCTAGGAGCCGCCTGCCCGGAGTCGTGTGGGTGGGAGCGGGGTCGGGAGCCACCGGCTGTCCCCATTCCTGGCGTGTTCCCATTCCTGGCGTGTCCCAATTCCTGGTGTGTCCCCATTCCCAGCACATCTCCATCCCTGGTGTGTCCCTATCCCGGGCACGTCCTCATCCTGAGCACATCCCCATTCCTGGCGTGTCCCCATTCCTGGTGTGTCCCCATTCCTGGTGTGTCCCCATTCCTGGCGTGTCCCCATTCCTGGTGTGTCCCCATTCCCAGCACATCCCCATTCCTGGTGTGTCCCCATTCCTGGTGTGTCCCCCATCTTGGGCACGTCCCTGTCCCAGGCATGTCCCCATTCCTGGTGTGTCCCCATCCCTGGTGTGTCCCCATTCCCGGTGCCCCCAGAGCAGTGCCAGCCCCCCCCAAGGGCTCATCCATGGGCTCTGACTCCTGTCTGCTTCTCTTGCAGGCCCTGCTGCAAAAAAGAAGTACGTGAGCTACAACAACCTGGTGATCTAGGCCCAGCTGCCGTGGGCCACGAGCCCACCCGCCTGGCTGAGCTCCCCGCACGGGCTCCGGGGCACCGGGCACAGGGAGGCGAGAAGAGCCCCGGCTCCAGGCCGCTCCCGGGATCTCCTCCATCGCTGCCGCTCCGCACGGCGCTGGCCTGGCCTCAGGCCTCAGGGCTGCCGTGGCCTTGGGCCCGCCGTGGCCTTGGAGCTGCCGTGGCCTTGGAGCCACCATGGCCTTGGGGCCTCTCCAGCCTTGGGACCACCATGGCCTTAGGGCTGCCGTGGCCTTGGAGCCTCTCCGGCCTTGGGGCTGCTCCAGCCTTGGGGCCTCTCCAGCCTTGGGACTGCTCTGGCCTTGGAGCTGCCATGGCCTTGGAGCTGCCATGGCCTTGGGGCCTCTCCAGCCTTGGGGCCTCCATGGCCTTGGGGCCGCCCTGGCCTTGGGGCCGGCCTGGCCTTGGGACCACCGTGGCCTTGGGGCCGGCCTGGCCTTGGGGCCTCCATGGCCTTGGGGCCTCCATGGCCTTGGGGCCATCCTTGGCCTTGGGGCCGCCATGGCCGCGCCTCAGGAGCGGCTCCCTGGGCTGGCCGCGCTCGGCTGCTCTGGACTCTAAGGGGCTAATTCTGTCTTTCTATGTACTTCCAGACTGCAAGTTTTTGAACTCTCTGTACAGTTTGTGAGGATTTTTTGCATATTGCCATCCATGTTGTTCCGAGGTCACTGTTTGTTTTTTGGATGCACAGTTTCATTGAGGCCCTGTGCTCTCGGCACCTCTCAAACCACCCGACAACTGAGGATCTGAGACCTGTGTACATGACTTGTATTATTATTCTTGTATCACTGCAATCCATATACCTTATTTTTTTTAACTAAACAAACAAAAAAAAAGAATTTAAAGACCAAAAACTGTGCTGGCGAAGTTTGTCCCCCCCTTCACACCTCCGATGGGCTGCAGAGGAAGCAGGAAGGATTTTTGCTGAGTTTTAGTAGAGGTCTTGATCTTTGGAATGCATGCCAGTAATGTATTTTATGGTACATGTTAATAATTTATGTTTGATATTTGTATTTGTGTTCTACTTTGTTCTTTTCTTTAAGGTATATGACTATTTTGCAATAATTTCAATGATTCTTAGGATATTTGGAGGAAAGATTATGGCTTTTACATGTCTTGAGGTTTTTCTTTGTTGATGCCCCACCATGATTGACCAGTGTGATAAGGACTTACAGAAGCATGTATGTTTTCTACTGTTTGTAATAAGTAATTTCGTTAATCTTGCTGCTTATGTGCCAATTTAGTGAAACCAATCTTTGCCGCAACCTCCTCCCTCCCTCTCCATTCTCTCGATCCTGTGATATTATCCAAGAATGTATCAATAAAGGATTTTGGTTAACTTTTTTTTATTTACTCCAATAAATATATTTTTTCAGTTGTTCCCTCCCCCTTCCCCCTCGTGACTTAACATTTATTTCACGACACTGTCAGACATCCAAAGAGCCGGCACAGAGGGGCTTGTGCACGAGGAGCAGGTCTGGAGAGAGTCCTGGGGAGCTGGCAGCTGATTGCAGGGGGAGAAGTGCTTGGAAGGGGCTGGTAAAGTCTGTAACCACGCCAAAGCCAAGCTGGAGCCCCACAGTGCCAGCCTGCTGCCCGTGTTTGACATCCCCGCTCTGCTGTCACTGCTGAGACTCCTGATGCCTTTGAAGGACACTACGTTCAACAGCACGCCAGAAGGTAATTACCTGAGCAATTAATCAGAGTCAACCTGGCAGGCACAGGCTGGGTGAGCTGGGGCAGGAGAAGGGAAAAGCTGAGGCAAGAGGTGAGAGGAAACTCATTCCCTCTGCAGCACAGCACCTGCAGCACCTTCGGCATGGCAACCACGGCTCGGCTGCCGACGGAGCCTGGGGAAGGCATTTAGCCTCCCATTTTCTGCAGACAACTTGATCAATTATCCTGATGAAGTTAATCAGCATCAGGAGGAGCTGTGACAGCTGCGGCGGGCGCGGGGAGGTGAAGAGCTGGGTGTCACAGCCTGCCTGTCGGCACGGCCAAGGCTTGGGGCACCTTCTGCACCAGGCATGGACTGCAGCTGACTCCAGATGGAACTGCACCCAGGTAAAGGCTTTCTTAGCAACAAACTAATTACCAGCCAGCTAATAATGCAGGCAGAGGTGCTGCAGCGTTTTCCTTTTCCCACAAACACAGGGACAGAGCCAGCGTTGGGCTAAATACGTACATTGCCATCAAATGTTTCTTGCTCACAGACTCTCTCTTTTTTTTTTTTTTTTTTTTCTTCTGAATGGGAAAAGAATGGTTTGTTGGTTTGGTTTTCACTTTATTTTGGTGAAGGAGGGACTGAGGTGGAAAGAGGGAATGGTGCTGCTGAGAAGGGGTGATGGGGCCTTGTTGGAGCTGTTTTACCCCATTCCAGGCAGAGCATCCTGCTGCAACACACACAAACAGAAGTGAAAATCATAATCATGCTGGTTCTATTAATTTTTTTAAACATTTAATAATACGAATGCATTAGGATTTTTTTTTATCACCTCCACCCCTATTTCTGTGCATTAGACTCTGAAGCAAGTCCCTGAGCCCAGCAAGGCTCTGGTTTAAGAGCTGACACAAGGTGAAGATGTTGCACTCTGCACCGTGGATCAATTTTTATTTTTATTTCACAAACTGCACCACACTATTACACCCACACAGCTCCTTTTCAAACACAGAACCACGAGCCTTTAACTCCATTTAGAGTCTTTTATTTTACAATTGGCTGCACTTAGCATGAGTGCAGTGTTACCATTGTTTCCATAACAGCTTCATCTGATTCCCACGGAGTACACGCTGGTGTCATGATACTGCTTTGGTCCCTGCAGCATTTCTGTACTGGTTTGTTCCCTGCAGAGTTTCTGTACTGGTTTGGTCCCTGCAGAGTCTCTGTACTGGTTTGGTGACAGGGCTGGCTCCTGGGTGTCAGGGACACCTCCATGGAGGAGATCAGCCCCAGGGACAGGGATGGCTCCTGGGTGTCAGGGACACCTCCATGGAGATCAGCCCCAGGGCCAGGGATGGCTCCGGGGTGTTGGGGACACCCCCATGGAGGAGATCAGCCCCAGGGCCAGGGATGGCTCCTGGGTGTCAAGGACACCTCCATGGAGATCAGCCCCAGGGCCAGGGATGGCTCCTGGGTGTCAGGGATATCTCCATGGAGGAGATCAGCCCCAGGGCCAGGGATGGCTCCTGGGTGTCAGGGACACCTCCATGGAGATCAGCCCCAGGGCCAGGGATGGCTCCTGGGTGTCAGGGATATCTCCATGGAGGAGATCAGCCCCAGGGCCAGGGATGGCTCCTGGGTGTCAGGGACACCTCCATGGAGATCAGCCCCAGGGCCAGGGATGGCTCCTGTGGGGCTGGAGCACCCCCTTGCCCTCGGGCTGGCTGCAGGACCCAGCTGCAGATAGGAAATGCTCCCTTCCCACGGTGATGAATGTGCTCTGAAAAAGCCCCTGTGATCATGAAAGGAGAAAATTCCCCAAGAATGGGAGTGATTTTTTTTTGTTGCCGTTTATTATTGAGACTGAATTACACCAAATTGTTTTGGTATGTAAATGCCAAGTTTATTGTTCATTAAAATCATTGCAGAGCTAAGCTTTCTGGGCATGTTGTATGATAGATAATGACAATTATTTAGCCCGAGTCAGAGCTTAGTCTTAATTTGTGACATTAATTGCCTTTATATATAATTAAATGCACTATAATGCTCCCATATGCAGAATGTGTGCATCCATGAAAGTGCTAATCAAACATATTTATTAATTTCTGAGAGAGCTTTTTGTCAGGGCTTTGATACACTTGAGTGGGTTTTGGTAAATAACATTTTTTAAGATGTTTAGCAAAATATTTTGATAATTGCTTTTTGTGCTGGTGGCATAATTAATATCATTTCTAATAGATTAATAAGAGCTGAGGGGTGAGGTGCCGCTTTGCCTCTGGCTCCTGTGGAGTCACAACTCCACCAGCAGCCCTGGGTGTCCCAGGCCTTCCCAAACCCTTCAAAGGCACATCTGGAGCGTGCTGGGGGTGGCTGAAGGCAGCTTACACACCTGGAGCCCCCGAGGGCTGTGCCCTGCCTTGGTCTGCTCCTTGTTCCACAGGGATCTGAGCTCCCCTCCCACACCTGGGGCTGCCGGCGCCCATGCCCTGAGCCTGCCATCAGCTGTGCTGAGGGGAGAACAGACAAGGGGGATGGGGCAGGGGCAGCAGGGCTGCCTTTGCAGGCTCTCTTCTGTCCCCTGGCAGCTCCAGGGGGAGCAGGGCTGGCTATTTGCTGGCCTTGGTGCAGCCACAATTATTTAGTATTAATCAACAGTCATTTAATCCATGATTTAATTTTAACAATTGGATTTTATCATTAAATTATAAATTAAAATGAAATTAGTATTTAATTTTAATGATTATTTTGTATTAATAAAAATTTATTCTCTGAAAATTGGCCAAGCACTGGAGCAGGGAAGTGATGGCATCCCCATCCCTGGAAGGGTTCAACAAATGAGATGTGGCACTTTGCAATTTGGCTGATGGACATGGTCTTGAAAGTTGGACTTGATGATCTTGGAGGCCTTTCTCCAAAAACCCGCATATTTATTCCCAACAAATTTTCTTTTCAGCAAATTCTGTTATGTTATACCACCCCAGAAGAATACTCTGTCTTGGGGTGGTTTTTTTTTTGGTTGTTTTTTTTGTTTGTTTGTTTGGGTTTTTGTTTTGTTTTTTGCTTTGTTTTGTTTATTATTTTTTTTTTCCCTTAGGAATGATCTCAGCTTTATTTTTTCCTCCAGTTTTTTGGTGCCAGAGGTGGCAGTGGGCAGACCCACGGCCCTTTCCCCCCGCCAGTCCCTGGCTGTGCCCAGGGAATGCCAAAGCCTCTCCTCTGACCCCAGGGAGGTTCCAGCAGCCTGGGGACGTGCACAATCCCAAACCACAATGACAGGACGTCCTTCCTTCCCACCTGCCAGAAGAACTCCCAAGCAAGAGGCTTTGTGTGGCTTTACCTCAGGCTCATTGTCCCTGCAGCAGATTTATTAAATCCAGCAGTGACAGCAGTTCTTTCTCCAGTCACAGCTTTTATCTTGTTGTTCAAAGTTTGGAACAGCACCTCACACAACAATGGACATCACATACATTTCAATGAGCCCTTCAAGGAAGAGCCTCAGCTAATCTCTGATGAATTATCTCAATCTAGAGCTCTCTAATTTAGAAAATTACTGTCTCCCACCATTTGAATCATAAAATAAGTGAGCCTCGCTCCTAACTTGGCTGGTGTAATCCTGCCTGTGCTCTCTCAGGTGCCTTTGGAGCAGGTCAGTCCTGGCAGGGGCCTGGGCAGGAGGCCCAGGGGCTCAGCAGGGATTTCAAAGGCCAGGCAGCAGAGCATGGCACAGGAGAGGAGCTTCTGGCTCTTCATGGCCCTGGCTGCTGTCCCTGCTCTGCTCTGGGCTCCCATTCTCCATCCCTGCCCTCATCCCCTCCTCTGGGATGAGCAGCACACCTTCCTGGGATGAGCCAGAGCTGCATTTCCCCCCACAGCCCCAGAGGTGTTTGCCAGCCCCAGGCTGGGGCACAGGCTGCAGACCCCAGTCAGGCCCTGCACAGCTTCACTGGGGCTGGCACGGCAGGGGGACCAGGGGGGCACTGAGCCCGTCTGTGCCTGCAGTGACACCGGGCACACCGTCCCTGCTGCTGCCCTCCCTGCAGCCTCTGCCCAGCTCCCACCTCTGCTGAGCCCTCCTTTGTCCCTGGCTGCAGCAGGTCCTGTGGTTCCTCCTCTGCTGCAGCAGCAGCTCCCACGGTCCCTCCCCACGCCCAGCCGGGTTTGTGGGGTTCCCTGAGACCCCCAGGAGCAGGAGCAGCCCCTGAGATGGAGCAGGAGCAGGAGCAGCCCCTGGGACCCCCAGGAGCAGCCCAAGACCCCCAGGATGTGCCCTCAAAGGCTGCCCAGGCTCACGGACAAGGCAGCACTTGGGAGGACAGAGCATTTTACCCCAGTATGATTCTTCAAGGACTTGGAGCTTGCCTTCTCCATTCTGCCCAGCAAATGTATATAAAATAGGATAGAATAAAATGACATAAAATGAAATAAAGAAGTTATATGGGAAGAGGTGTGTAACCTCGGGTTTTTAAGGCAGCTTCCTTCAGCCATGTGAGTTTCTGGCTCTGTTTGCTTTGCTCTCCTTCAATATTTACACGAGGAAGTTTCAATTGCTTTGTTTTACTTAAACATTGAAGCCCTTGTGTGCTTTACTGACATAAATATTTGTTTTATTTAAAATCTACTTAGCTGAAAGATCAACAGCAGAGGAAGAAATCAGAAATTACACTGGAATTTAAGAGGAAGAACAGCAATTAACTGTGCCAAGGTGTTAACCTTTTTAAAATGCTGCTTTTGATGAGTGATGCACGAGCATGTATGAACTGTTCAAACGTCATTTGCTCCATTCCAATCCATTTTCCCCTCCCCTTTTCTCATTCCCCTTCATGACCCCTTTCCATCCCCACTGCTGTGAAGGAGGCAGGAACTGGAGGGCAGGGCCAGGGGTGGTCTGGGGCCAGGGCAGCCAGGAAATCCCAGCAGCCCAAGTGGAAAAGAATTGAAATTTATTTAAATATATTTCAAATTTATTGCCTGAACCTTTTCTGGGCAAGGGAGGTGGAACAAGCACCCAATTAACAGCCCAAGCACACAATTAATGCCAACCTGCAGCAGCTCCTCCAAGCACTTCTGGGCCTCCAGCCTCAAACAGGAATTAGCAGGTGGGTGTTCATGTGTTTTTCCCTTCTGTCACAATGACGGATTTTGCACTTTCAAGATAAGACAGTGCCTGGTAGAGCCAAATATTGACAGAGGAGATAAAGAGGCTGTTATGATAATGGGCATAATGAAATGCTGTTTATAAAAGGATACCTGGGAATACATAACTTTCCCCACTGTGGAATATCGATCCCCTCAAGAGGAACACAATTAGCTTTCTTCTGCCTGCTGCACCTGTGTCTTACACCTGCAGCAGAAACACCTTCTAAGGACAAAGATCTCCAATTTTGTCACCTGCTGACTCGGTGCTGCTGGGCCCCAAGTTCAGAAATGGGCAAATAGAAAATTTATGGGGAAATTCCACTGCTGGCAGCCCCTCCCCTGCCTGGGCTGAGCAGGGCCAAGTCCCTCCTGCTGGAGCACAGCAGCCACACCAGGGGCTCCCCAAGGCTCTGTGCAGGCTGTCCCACACAGCTCCTGTCTGCAAAATGGTTCTGTAGAAAATAGAAATCATATATCGTTATAAACGGTTGTATAAAATATAAAACATAACCAGAACTGCCTCCTAACTTCAGAGAAAGAGCCTGCCAGGCTCTGTCAGATGAAACTCCATCATCTCAAACCTCCCTGGAGTTTTCCTGTGTAATCCATCACTAAAATGAAATTATATCAGTTACCATAGAAACATCTTGACCAATAGGCTGATTTTTGTCCCCAGGAAGTGAAATATTGTTCCATTCACACCCAGAGCTGCCCCTGTGCCAGGCCTGGTTTGGGTGAGCTGATGTTCTGCTCGCTCACCCACTTGGCAAAAGGCAATTTTGACTTTTCAGGTTCCTCCCTGTTAGTGCCATTATTGCTGTGCTCCTTTTCTCCCTGTGAATAAACTGCTGAGGGACACGGAGCAGTTCAGAGCAGCAGAGGATGGCTGGAACATGCACTGATATCCATGTGGGGCTCCCCATTCCCTTGGAAATTGTCCGGTCTCGGGATCCTGCTCACGTTTTGTAGCAAAGAAATGCCATGCAAGAGCAGAGCTGCTCCTGGGAGGAGGAGGAGGAGGAAGAAGAGGAAGAGGAAGGGGAAGAGGAAGAGGAAGGGGAAGAGGAAGAGGAAGAGGAAGAGGAAGAGGAAGAGGAAGAGGAAGAGGAAGAGGAAGAGGAGGAAGGGGAAGGGGAAGGGGAAGGGGAAGAGGAAGAGGAAGAGGAAGAGGAAGAGGAAGAGGAAGAGGAAGAGGAAGAGGAAGAGGAAGAGGAAGAGGAAGAGGAAGAGGAGGAAGAGGAAGGGGAAGGGGAAGAGGAAGAGGAAGAGGAAGAGGAAGAGGAAGAGGAAGAAGAAGAAGGAAGAAGAAAGAAGAAGAAAGAAGAAGAAAGAAGAAGAAGAAAGAAGAAGAAATTCCCCATCAGGCTGGAATCTCAGGAGAAGCCCCTGGAATGGATCCCTGGGGCTGGAGGGAGGTCTGAGCCCTGGGCTCCTCCAGGGAACCCAGAACCAGAATTTCAGGGGAAGCTGAAGCACACCGAGGCAATTCCTGCCCCATTTCAGGGCCATCCTGGGGTTGAAGCACACCGAGGCACTTCCTGCCCCATTTCAGGGCCATCCTGGGGTTGAAGCACACCGAGGCAATTCCTGCCCCTTTTTAGGGCCAGCCTGGGGTTGAAGCACACCGAGGCAATTCCTGCCCCTTTCCAGGGCCAGCCTGGGGTTGAAGCACACCGAGGCACTTCCTGCCCCATTTCAGGGCCAGCCTGGGGTTGAAGCACACCGAGGCACTTCCTGCCCCTTTCCAGGGCCAGCCTGGGGTTGAAGCACACCGAGGCACTTCCTGCCCCATTTCAGGGCCAGCCTGGGGTTGAAGCACACCGAGGCAATTCCTGCCCCATTTCAGGGCCATCCTGGGGTTGAAGCACACCGAGGCAATTCCTGCCCCTTTTTAGGGCCAGCCTGGGGTTGAAGCACACCGAGGCAATTCCTGCCCCTTTCCAGGGCCAGCCTGGGGTCCCTCAGCTCGTGGCAATGAGGTTCATGTGGACGCGGGTTTATTTACACCCTGATCCCCGCGGGCCCCGGGCCAGGCTGTCCCTCTGCAGCTGCCAGGGTGGTCCCTGGACACTGGCTGGGACACTCCTCGTGTGCTCCAGCACGTTTCTCATCTGCCCCAAGCGCTCAGATTTATGCTGTGACTGCAGACATAAATCCTCCTCATTCACCAGCCCAGCTCGCAGCCATATGTTATTGCAGGAGGCTGAATTTTTATATACTTGTATTTTTTATGTCCCAAACAGTACAAAACTTCTGTTTGCAATCCAAACAAAGCCTGTTCTGAACCTTCTTTTGCTTGGAGATTGTATTTCAACAGCTTGCTTAAAATTAAAACCTAAAGGAAGAATCATAAGACGCTTGATTTATTATTAATCATGGGGGAAGATAAATGTTTTCAATCTCTTTATGTCTACAAAGCACTGCAGATCCCACTAGGAACTTGGATGGCTCAGGCAGCTTCCTGGGCATTTTAATCTTCCATGTAAATTCATTCTCAAAAAAAAAAAAAAAGGCAAACAACAACAACAAAAAAAAAACAAACTCAAAACAAAAAAAAAGCCCAGCTAAACAAACAAATAAAAAAGCCTGCAAACACAAAAAAAACCCCATAAAAAACCCACCCAAATAAACAAAAAAGCAAAAAAAAAACAACAACAAAAAACAACCCAAAAAATACCCACCCCCATAACCACAAAAAAAACCCACAAACCAAATAAACTACCAAACAAAAAAACCCCAAAGGGAGCAAGGGCAGAGCAGTGGGACAGTGAGGGATCAGCCTGGCCCCTCTCCCAGGCCCTCTCCAGGTGCAGCAGCCCAGCTCTCCAGCCCTCCATTTGTTCCCCTTTATTTTTATCCCCCTGTGCCTCTGCTGCCAGCTGTGCCCCTGCCACCCCCAGAGCTCTCAGCAATCCCATTTATCCTCCTCAGCCCTGTGAGAGCTGTGCCCACTGCAGGGCACACCGGATAAACGATTCTGGGAGCTGTGCCCACTGCAGGGCACACAGGATAAACCTGTCAGGGCTGTGCCCACTGCAGGGCACACAGGATAAACCTGTCAGGGCTGTGCCCACTGCAGGCACACAGGATAAACCTGTCAGGGCTGTGCCCACTGCAGGGCACACAGGATAAACGATTCTGGGAGCTGTGCCCACTGCAAGGCACACAGGATAAACCTGTCAGGGCTGTGCCCACTGCAGGGACACAGGATAAACCTGTCAGGGCTGTGCCCACTGCAGGGCACACCGGATAAACCTGTCAGGGCTGTGCCCACTGCAGGGACACAGGATAAACCTGTCAGGGCTGTGCCCACTGCAGGGCACACCGGATAAACCTGTCAGGGCTGTGCCCACTGCAGGCACACAGGATAAACAATTCTGGGAGCTGTGCCCACTCCATGCCCCGCTGCCCAGGGCTGCTGGACCTGTACAGACACAAAACTGAGGTTGCACCTCTGAGATTTGCTCCACCACAGAACAGGCAATTAAAACTGGGCCGCCGTGTTTGATTTTCAATATCTCATTTAAATCTTGTAACAAAGTTCAATTAGTGACCTTGGAAAAGTTTTCTCAGATTTAGTGCTGCTTCACTGCAGCTTTTTATGACTTTTCCTTCTGCACAGCCTTTCTTCTTCCTTTGAATCCAGGCAGTATTAAGGAAATATTATCTTTGTAAAAGCAGGTGATGTTGATGATTTTATTGATTTCAGATAGCTGCCACTTCAAGACAAATTTCCACTTCAGTCTGGAGGCGCAGAACAAAGATTTCCAATGTTCTCAATTATTCAGCACAGCCCTGCCTCCCTGGGGGGAGAGAAGTCCGTGGGGAGGAGCAGGGTGCTGCCAAGGCATGGCCCAGCCAGGGAGAGCAGGGATGTGGAGCCCACGGACACAGCAGAGCTGGGGAATTGCAAATAAATGAATTTCACTTCTTGTTCAGCCTCAATCCTGCCCCTGCCCCAGCTTTCACTGCAGGCTCCAGAGCAAACACCATCAGCTTTGAGATCTGATTTGGGCTATCTGTCCCCAAAACCCAAAAATCTAAGCACACAACAGCCTGGGGTGCCCTGGGGTGCCCCAGACCCTACACTTGCTGCATGGCAGGGTGCAGGTGGTTTCACTGGGAGCTCTGATCCCCAAATTCAAAATCCCCTTTTCGAAGAGATCCATTCCTCAGCGCTGAGACTCTTCCCAATCTGAAGGCACTTAATGAGATAATTTGCAGGGAGCTCTAACGAGTTCCAGCCATCTCTTGGCTCCATCCCACCACGCCAGTGCTGACTCCCTGCAGCCACTTTCACAGGTACAATTTGGTCCTAGAAATTGGGTAGTTTTTTTAAAAGCACTGCAGTCTAAATCATGTCATATTCTCGGTGAAACATTCGGAGAGTAAATGTAGAGTCCTGGAGAGAAAAATGTTACTCACGATTTTCACATAATGGAGCTGCAGCATAAAAACGCCCTGGGCTGAGTAATTGTGAAAGTGGAGCCAAAAATAAAACCCTGAATTTTTTCCCAAAGTGAATTTCAGGCTCCCATATCCATGGCAAGAATAAAAGTTTAATTTCCATCAATATAAAAGGATTAGAGCTCAGATTTGCATGGGCTGTCACAGTGCTTGGCTCCACCAGCCCCAGTTCCTGGCTCAGGCCTCTGTGGAGGTTGGCCCACACAGTCAGCTGCACGGCAGCAAATGGCACCATCTAAAATCCCATCTTTTTTTCATTTGCTTTGTCCTCTCTGATGTCCATGTTTAGGTAGAGGTTACGTGTTCATTAAAGGGTTTAATTCCTCCTTTTTTCCCGGGCCCTGACAGAGCCCATCCAAGAGCAGAGCCAGTGCCCAGGAGCTGCCTGAGGAGAGCAGAAACCAGGGACAGCTCTAAGAAATCCCAGCACAAATGATCAAACAGAGAATCCGTGTCACAGCCTGAAAGGGCATTTGCCACCAGGTCTGTCCCCACACCAGAGCTCTGCTGGGCATCAGCAGCTGAGCGTGCAAATCCAAAATCCTCCCAGCTGGAGGAGCCCTGCAGACCTTCACACCCAGCCTGTGCCTGATCCCACCTTGTGCCCAGCCCAGAGCACGGAGTGCCACACCCAGGAATTCCCTGGGCACCCCAGAGCCTCCCTGGCAGCCCCTGCCCAGGCTGAGCACCCTTTCCATGGGGAAATTGTCCCAGATGTCCAACCTGCCTGTCCCCAGCCCAGCCTGAGGCCGTGTCCTCTCGTCCTGTCCCGGCTCCCTGGGGAAGGGGCCAGCTCCAGGCTCCCTGCTTTGGCACAGCTGTCTGGGCTAGGGAAGCCTGGGTGGTTATTCTTCCTCCTTTTTTCCCCTTTGGTTCCTAAGCACAGCAACGCTCACACACCAGGAAGAGCTTTTGCCATGTTTCCAGCGAGTGCAGAGACTCCGAGCTCAAATTGCTCTAATAATTTATTCTGGTCTTGAAATCCCCGGGGTTATTTCGCAGAAAACGTATTTTAAGTTGTTTGGCTGCACAATGACAAGATAACAGACGATACATATTCATTTGCTCCCCCAAGATGGTGATGAGATGTTACAAAATAAAGCAGCGGATCCTCCCACCCCAAGCAGGGACTTGTGGCTTTATCTCGCCGATAGCACCCGAGCTGAGCTGCCATTTATCCCGAGGGGGTGTTTGTGGAAGGGATTGTTTGCAGCTGGAGCTACAAGGCATGAAACAAACTGATAATGGAACTTTCTTTTGAAGCTCATTCTTTTGCGGTGGCATTTTTCTTTTTTCCTTTATGAGCTTCATGACAGGCGAGCAGTAATTTCCTCTCTGTATTTTAGCACAAACAACAGATTAGTGTCACACTGTTTGCTGGGAGCTTTTGCTCGCTGCTTGCATGAGCACTTGTTGGTGTTTGGCGCATTCCAAATAAATAACGTGGTCATTCATAAAGATAAAAAGCAGAAACATCTCCGCGGGCTCAGCACAGCTCCTGAGCAGCCACGGGCACAGTGAGGGATGGCTCTGGCACTCTGAGTCACACAGCACGGGCCAGGACTTTGTCTCCTGCAAAGACACAGCACAGCCCTCGGCTCTGCAAACACCGCAGCCCAAAGGGCACAGAAATGTAACACAAATTAACTGCATCAATCACAGAGGGTGAATTATTTATCTGGAGACTTTGCACAACACATCATACAACCTCACAGGAAAAATTACTTTAATTTTTGCTCTTCTTCACACAATAACTAATTATTTTTTCATACTTTTAGTAATATCACTGTGAGGAGCCACAAGGAAACATTGCATAGCTGTTCCTCCTGTTTCTCTGATGTGTTTCTTCAAGGCAGAGTTTTCTGTTCTTCCACTCTTCCTCCACCACTGGAAAATCAACCTCCTGTTCAGTTTTCTGCAGCGCTTCCAAAGCAAATGCCCCTCAGCCACATCTCCATCCCTTGCTCACCAGACTCTGCAAGCTTTGCCTCCTCCCCCCGAGCTGGTCCTGCTGTGATCAGTCTCTGCTGCCAGAGGATTTCCTGGAGCCCAGCCCTGCCCAGGATGGCACAACCTGCCAGAGCCACCCAGCGGGGATCAGCCTTGGCTTGGAACGCCACATTCCAGACAAAATCCTGCAGACGCCACGTTCCAGCCCTGAGGCAGAGGGATGGCAGGGTCAGGGGGTGTGAGAGCGTGGCCAGTGCAGGGGAGCTGCTGGCACGGGGGTGGCATGGGTGTGTTCCAGGATGAGGGCAGAGATGGGAGTCTTGACTCCATGTTTCAGAAGACTGATATATTATATTATACTATATTAATTATATTATATTATATTATATTATATTATATTATATTATATTATATTATATTATATTATATTATATTAGATATATTATATTATATTATATTATATTATATTATATTATATTATATTATATTATATTATATTATATTATATTAAAATGCTATACTAAAATGACACTAAAAGGATAGAGAGAAAGGATCCATCAGAAGGCTGGAAAGGAAAGCAAAGGAATAACAAAATCTTGTGACTGCTCACAGCCCCGACACAGGTGGCTGTCCTTGGTCACCGAGCAAAAACAATTCCACATGCTGGGAAAACAGTTCTCCAAACCACATCCCAAAGCACCAAACATGGAGAAGCTGAAGCCTCCCAGCTTCTCAGGAGAACAGATCCTGGCAAAAGGGTTTTTATAAAATATGTCTGTGACACGTGGGGACAGCCACAACCCCCAGGGAAGCAGCAGTGAGAGCCCAGCACACACAGAGAGGGGGAACCAGCCAGAGCACAGAACCCAGAACCCCGGAGCCACCGAGGCTGGAAAGGGCCCCAAGGTCCAGTCTGTGCCCAGTGCCCACCCTGTGACCAGCCCAGAGCTCTGAGTGCCCCTGCCAGGACACCTGGGCACTGCAGGAGGTGACAGTGGCCATCAGGGCAGGGTGGCAGTGCCAGCCCAGGAGCTGCTGCCCAGCCGTGCAGCTCGCTCAGGTGAGAGCTCCTGGGGACAGCCCCGGGTGGGGCACAGGCACGGAGGGGCCACGCTGGCAGTGCAGGCTGGGGACACCCGTCCCTGGCCCTGGCCCTGGCCCTGTCCCTGGCCCTGTCCCTGTCCCTGGCCCTGGCCCTGGCCCTGGCCCTGGCCCTTTCCCTGTCCCTGGCCCTGTCCCTGGCCCTGGCCCTGGCCCTGGCCCTGGCCCTGGCCCTTTCCCTGTCCCTGGCCCTGGCCCCGTCCCTGGCCCTGGCCCTGGCCCTTTCCCTGTCCCTGGCCCTGGCCCTGGCCCTGGCCCTGGCCCTGGCCCTGGCCCTGGCCCTGTCCCCGTCCCTGTCCCTGTCCCTGGCCCTGGCCCTGGCCCTGGCCCTGGCCCTGGCCCTGGCCCTGGCCCTGGCCCTGTCCCCGTCCCTTTCCCTGTCCCTGTCCCTGGCCCTGGCCCTGGCCCTTTCCCTGGCCCTGGCCCTGGCCCTGGCCCTGGCCCTGGCCCTGGCCCTGTCCCTGGCCCTGGCCCCGGCCCTGGCCCTTTCCCTGTCCCTGGCCCTGGCCCTGGCCCTGGCCCTGGCCCTTGCCCTGGCCCTGGCCCTTTCCCTGGCCCTGGCCCTGGCCCTGGCCCTGGCCCTGGCCCTGGCCCTGGCCCTTTCCCTGGCCCTGGCCCTGGCCCTGGCCCTGGCCCTGGCCCTGGCCCTTTCCCTGTCCCTGGCCCTGGCCCTGGCCCTGGCCCTGGCCCTTGCCCTGGCCCTGGCCCTTTCCCTGGCCCTGGCCTGTCCCTGTCCCTGGCCCTGGCCCTGTCCCTGTCCCTGTCCCTGGCCCTGTCCCTGGCCCTGGCCCTGGCCCTGGCCCTGGCCCTGTCCCGGCCTGGCCTGGGTGAGCAGCCAGCTCTGCACAGCCCTGGCAGCAGTGCCGGGGCACCGAGGGACAGCAGATGTGTGCTTTGGGAAATGGCTGCTTCTCCAGGGGCTCCGCAGGAATGGAGCCTCCCTGCCCCCTTCCTGGGAACACCAGTGAGCTCCACATCCAGCTCCTGGCCAGGGGACACACCTTCCAGGCTGCCCAGGGGAGCCCAAACCTCCCCTGGCCCCACCTGCACTGAGCTCTGCCTCGCCTGCAGTGCCAGGGACCACCAGGGACCACTGGGTACCTCCAGGTGCCACCAGGAACCACTGGGTACCTCCAGGTGCCACCAGGTAGCATTGGGTACCACCAGGTACCACCTGCAGCACCAGGTGCCACCAGGAACCACTGGGTACCACCAGGAACCTCCAGGTACCACTGGGTACCTCCAGGAACCACTGGGTACCACCAGGAACCTCCAGGTGCCACCAGGAACCACTGGGTACCACTGGGTACCTCCAGGTGCCACCAGGAACCTCCAGGTGCCACTGGGTGCCACCTGCAGCACCAGGGACCACCAGGAACCACTGGGTACCTCCAGGAACCTCCAGGTACCACCCGGAACCACTGGGTCCCACCAGCTCCTCCAGGTGCCACCTGCAGCACCACGTACCTCCAGGAATCTCCAGGTCCCTCCAGGTGCCAGCAGGTCCCTCCAGGTGCCACAGGGTATCTCCAGGTCCCTCCGGGTCCCTCGAGGTGCCCCCAGCCCTGCAGGGCCTGTCTCTGCTCCCTGAAGTCCCCGTCACCCAGGGGCACTCGGAGCTGACCCGAAGCCCAGCTGCTGCAGGGCCCCCGTGTTGCTGACCCTCACTTCCCGCCAGGGTCACCCTGCGCTGCATTTCCAGCACCATCCATCAGCCTGCCTTTGATCAAAACAGATCCTCTGCATGAAACTTATCTTTTTAATATAAAAATGTTTTATAACTATAAATTACAGACCAAGAAAATTACTACAAAGTGGAAAATTACTATTGGGCAATAAAAATAATCTGATTAATTGCTCTCTGATCACTATATACAAAGATCAGGACATGAAAATTGCATTTTATTGAATTTATTCCTTCTAGATTCCCACATAAAAGTTGGGTTTATCTTTTAATTGATCGACAGTGCATTTACATATAAATCTGAAAATTTGGGTGTGGGAAGATGGCTTTAAATGAGCAACAGAGGACATCCACACTGCAGCGAGTTAGGAAAAGGCTTAAAAACACTTTTAAGTCACCCTTAAGGAATGCTGCTGCCTCTGCACTGGGATCTGTTGCCATTTATCCTCTAATTAATCAGGCTTTTGTCTTAATTTCTGTAATCACTTCACAATTTTACGAGAAATCAAAGTATTAGTTAAGAAATATTTCCTGGGAAATATTTCCTCAGAGCACCCATCCCAAAAGGAAATAAAACCCAGCAAAGAGGGGCAGGGAGCAGGAAATAAAACCCGGCAAAAGGGGCCCTTCTGTTATTTCTGACATTTCAGGCGCTGCTTTTGAAGCATCCCAGGGCCGTGGGACTCGGGGCCTGCCCTGCCCTCGCTGCTGCAGTCGGTGCCAGCACCAAGGACCCCGAAGCAGCTGCAGCGTGCTCTGCAGAGCTCTGGGAACACCCCTGGACTCAGCACAGGCTGTCTGTTTGCTCATTTTCATTTCAGAGGTGCTCAGTGGACCGGCAGCCACACGCAGCTCCACGGAACACGCTGGAATGTCTGTAACAGCACTGAAACACCGGCAAGGCATTTGGAGAGCTGGTTTGAGCCGGGGGCTGCAGCTGAGGCCCCAGGTGTTTGTCAGCCCTGGCCCTGGAGGTGCCCCGGGAGCTCTCTGGGGTCAGGAGGGGTGGGCTGACCCCCCAGCTCCCTCCAGAGCATTTCCCTGGGGAAGGGCACCCCTGCACCCCTGACAGACCCCAGGGCCAGCCAGCCCTCCAGGCCTGGGGAGCACCCAGGGCAGCACCCAGGGCAGCTCCCAGGGCAGCTCCCAGGGCAGCTCCCAGCTGGGCACCCAGGGCAGCACCCAGGGCAGCACCCAGGGCAGCTCCCAGGGCAGCTCCCAGGGCAGCTCCCAGGGCAGCTCCCAGCTGGGCACCCAGGGCAGCTCCCAGGGCAGCTCCCAGGGCAGCTCCCAGGGCAGCACCCAGGGCAGCTCCCAGGGCAGCACACAGGGCAGCTCCCAGGGCAGCACCCAGGGCAGCTCCCAGGGCAGCACCCAGCTGGGCACCCAGGGCAGCACCCAGGGCAGCTCCCAGCTGGGCACCCAGGGCAGCTCCCAGGGCAGCACCCAGGGCAGCTCCCAGGGCAGCACCCAGCTGGGCACCCAGGGCAGCTCCCAGGGCAGCACCCAGGGCAGCACCCAGGGCAGCTCCCAGGGCAGCACCCAGGGCAGCACCCAGGGCAGCTCCCAGGGCAGCACACAGGGCAGCTCCCAGGGCAGCACCCAGGGCAGCTCCCAGGGCAGCACCCAGCTGGGCACCCAGGGCAGCACCCAGGGCAGCTCCCAGCTGGGCACCCAGGGCAGCACCCAGGGCAGCACCCAGGGCAGCTCCCAGGGCAGCTCCCAGGGCAGCTCCCAGGGCAGCACCCAGGGCAGCTCCCAGGGCAGCTCCCAGGGCAGCACCCAGCTGGGCACCCAGGGCAGCTCCCAGGGCAGCACCCAGGGCAGCTCCCAGGGCAGCACCCAGGGCAGCACCCAGGGCAGCTCCCAGGGCAGCACCCAGGGCAGCACCCAGCTGGGCACCCAGGGCAGCTCCCAGGGCAGCTCCCAGGGCAGCTCCCAGGGCAGCTCCCAGGGCAGCACCCAGGGCAGCTCCCAGGGCAGCTCCCAGCCGGGCACCCAGGGCAGCACCCAGGGCAGCTCCCAGGGCAGCTCCCAGGGCAGCTCCCAGGGCAGCACCCAGGGCAGCACCCAGGGCAGCACCCAGGGCAGCACCCAGGGCAGCTCCCTGGGTTAGCAGGTGATGCTGCACAGATGTTTTATTCATCACCCCTTCCACGCTGGCACTTGCTTTTCTTTGGGTACTTATTTAACACACGTTTAATTTACCTTATTTGAAAGCACTGAGATATTCCTAATTACCTGAAGTGCTTAAACGCTTTCCACACCGTTAATAATTCCTTTTGTTAGCTGGGAGGGCTCAGCTGCTGCCGGAGCAGCCTGTCCTCAGGGCTGGGCTCCCTCCCAGCAGGGGCCTGGGCAGAGGCACAGAAATTCTGGATGTTTCCTTGCTGCCACCTCTCCCACCCGTGACATTTTCCTGCAGATGACTTTGTTGTGCTCGGCTTCTTACGAGGATACAAATAATCCTGTCAGGGCTCTCTGTTCTACTCCATTTAGCAGCTTTACTCTGAGCATTTCTTCTATAAATGTGGGGTAGAAAATTACCTCTGTTGGGTACAAATTACTTCCAACTCAGGCTTTTTCCAGAGGAACTTTTTTTGAAAAAAGAAGAGGGAAGAATATTTGGAATTATTTTCTGGTTGTGGCCTTACAAATCTGAGCAGGTATAAATAAATATTTGTCCTTCCATGGCCTCACCTCTTGCAGGCCCTGCCCAGAAGGCAGAGCAGGACCATCAGGTCTAATTACACAACACATTTTCCTGAATAACGGCCCCGTTTTCCATGGTGGGTTTTCCCAGTGCAGCCAAGCAGCTGGGATGGGCAGGGCTGGCACAGGTGCCCAGAGCAGCTGGGGCTGCCCCTGGATCCCTGGCAGTGCCAAGGCCAGGCTGGGCACTGGGGCTGGAGCACCTGGGACAGGGGAAGGTGTCCCTGCCACGGCAGGGGTGGCACTGGATGGGCTCCAATTCCAACCCAAACCATTCCACAAAATCAAGATTAACTGAAATGTCTGCACAACCCAAACAATCTCAAGGTATCACTGTGAAAACAGAACATTTGAAATTTTAATAAAGGGAAAACTGAGGTTGGGAAAAAAAGAAGAAAAAGTGAGAGGCAGGCACTGCCAGCAGCCGTGTTCAGCTGGACAATCCAGGGTTGCCTTGGGTACCCTGGACATGGACATTTCCTTCCTGAGGGGAAGAGATGCTCAAATACTTCCAGAAAGCTGGAGGTAAGGCTTGGACATCATTCACTGCAGACCCTGGAGGTGCTGAAAGGAGGGAGAATCCCGGGTCCCACCCTGCTGAGGGGATCAGGATGCTCCTGGTGGCACCCCAGGGTTCCCAGCCACCCTCTGGAGCTCAGCTGTGCCAGGCTGTGCCTCTTCCCTGGGCACCTCCTGCTCCTTCCTGAGTGGTTATTCTCACTTAGGCTCGACAAGCTCTGTGCCTGGACAGAAATGCTTTGGTAATTGGGCTTATAAATGGCAAGGACTCAGTGCACTCTTACTCTCATCTCTCCCAGCAACTTAATAACTGCAGATTATGGATGATCAGATCCACCTGGAGATTGCAAGTGCAGCTTCTGTCATTAGAATCAGCCACAGAACATTATTTAATAACCGCCTGCTTCCTGCACTCCAGCTGGCTCCGCAGAGGGCAGGAGTGCTGCGTGCCCTTCCCAAAGTGGGCTGCTGCTCCTCCCGGGGTCCCACCTGGCTGGGGGAGCCTGCAGCAGCAGCAGCAGCCCTGTGCCCTGTGCCAGGCAGGAAGGGCTGGCTGTGCCCTGTGCCCTGTGCCCTGTGCCAGCCAGGGAGAGCCCAGCCCAGGGCAGGAGCTGGCCCTGTGCCCTGTGCCAGGCAGGAAGGGCTGGCTGTGCCCTGTGCCCTGTGCCAGCCAGGGAGAGCAGCAGCACCCCCAGGAGCTGGCCCTGGCACCTGGTGGCCTCGCTGCCACAGCCACAGGAGGCTGCAGGGCTGCTGCTGCTGCTCTTTGCAGTCACTGACACCCTGAATGCCTCGTTCTGCTCTGCCTGGAGCAGACAGCAGCCCCAGCCCTGCTCGGGGAGGTGGGACAGGAGGCACAGCCCTGCCCTGCTCAGGGATATGGGACAGGAGGCACAGCCCTGCCCTGCTCAGGGATATGGGACAGGAGGCACAGCCCTGCCCTGCTCAGGGAGGTGGGACAGGAGGCACAGCCCCAGCCCTGCTCGGGGAGGTGGGACAGGAGGCACAGCCCTGCCCTGCTCAGGGATATGGGACAGGAGGCACAGCCCTGCCCTGCTCAGGGATATGGGACAGGAGGCACAGCCCTGCCCTGCTCAGGGAGGTGGGACAGGAGGCACAGCCCCAGCCCTGCTCGGGGAGGTGGGACAGGAGGCACAGCCCTGCCCTGCTCAGGGATATGGGACAGGAGGCACAGCCCCAGCCCTGCTCAGGGATATGGGACAGGAGGCACAGCCCTGCCCTGCTCAGGGATATGGGACAGGAGGCACAGCCCTGCCCTGCTCAGGGATATGGGACAGGAGGCACAGCCCTGCCCTGCTCAGGGAGGTGGGACAGGAGGCACAGCCCTGCCCTGCTCAGGGATATGGGACAGGAGGCACAGCCCTGCCCTGCTCAGGGATATGGGACAGGAGGCACAGCCCTGCCCTGCTCAGGGAGGTGGGACAGGAGGCACAGCCCTGCCCTGCTCAGGGAGGTGGGACAGGAGGCACAGCCCTGCCCTGCTCAGGGATATGGGACAGGAGGCACAGCCCTGCCCTGCTCAGGGAGGTGGGACAGGAGGCACAGCCCCAGCCCTGCTCGGGGAGGTGGGACAGGAGGCACAGCCCTGCCCTGCTCAGGGATATGGGACAGGAGGCACAGCCCCAGCCCTGCTCAGGGATATGGGACAGGAGGCACAGCCCTGCCCTGCTCAGGGATATGGGACAGGAGGCACAGCCCTGCCCTGCTCAGGGAGGTGGGACAGGAGGCACAGCCCTGCCCTGCTCAGGGATATGGGACAGGAGGCACAGCCCCAGCCCTGCTCGGGGAGGTGGGACAGGAGGCACAGCCCTGCCCAGCCCGAGCAGCTCCTCAGGCCACCCCTGACCCTCACAGCCCTGCTGGGAGTGAAGCCATTCCTCTGCTGGGGAGGAAACAAGAGCTGTCAGAGTGATTCTTTGGGTAAAGGGGGGGAAAAGATAAGCCAAATATGCCAATTTATGTGTGGAAAGGGCAGAATTTAGGAATTCTCACTTCTTACACTGCTACATATCTTAAAATGGAATAAATTTTTAGTGCACCATAAAACTACATTCTTCATCCCATTTAGCATGTAACTGGTGCTCCCCCTCTGCCTGCAGAAAGACAAGCCTTCAGCTCTTTTATTAACATCCATGAGCATAATTTAATGGCTGATCCAGCACTGGAGACACACATTTAATATTTAACAGAAAGGCTGATTTGGAAGGAGCCTGGAAGAACTGTAATGAACAGATTGGTCGCTCAGTCTGCCCAGATCAATACAACATCATTTACTTATTGCAACTCATTGGCCAAGTCATTTTTTGTCATCTTGGTACTTGTGTGTAGCAACCAGAAAAGTGGCAGACAAAAGAACTCAAAATTAATTATGTTCATGTGACTTCAATTCATGTAAAACCCTAAAGCCCTCTGTGCAACAGAGATCAAAGAGTTCTCTCTTTGTTTCCCTACAAACACACTCACATGCAGCACTGAAGTAGCACAGAGCAGTCCTAAAGAGCAGGCCAGAGCTGCTTTGTGCACAGGGCCCTGCAAACAGGCAATAAAATGAGATATCTTTATCAACTCCAGCAGCGAAGTAAACCTTGGGAAGGAATGAACATCAGAGAGACACAGAGCAGGCAGCAGAAGCTGCCAGGTGCTCCGGAGGTGATGGGAGGTTATAGCCTGGTGCTGTGGCAGATAGAGCCTGGATGGCCTTTATGGATCACACCTTTTATGTGCCCTCTGCCCGGAGCCCAGCTCTCTTTCCAGTTCATTCCAGCTGGGCTCTGCCTCATGTGTTATTCATGCACCTCAGGATTGAAAAAGTGAACACGTTGCCCGAGCTGCCAGAGCACATTATGGTAACATCACATTTGAAGGCTCTTATTTTCCCCCTATATCCAATTATTTTTCCTCCTAGGTTCCAGAATCAAAAGCAGGTGAGGGAAAACACCTACTTAAAGTTCAGGGAGCGGGGCTGTGTGTGCCAGGAGTGCTGTCAGCCCCCAGATCCCACAGACTGGGAGGTGCTGAATATGGATCGTGGCCAGGCTCTGCTGCCCTCCCTCACCAGCCCTTCCCTTCCCTCTGAACACAGGAGGAATTTTAACACGAGTCCGCAGTGCCTGATGCTCTCTGTGCTGTGGGACAATGTGGAATGTCAGTGTCACAGATTTCCTCGTGGCCAGCTCATCCCAGGTGCCACCATCTGCCTGCCCTGGCCTGGCTTTCCTCTGCCCCTTCCCCAGCCCCTCTTGGCCCCTTCCATCAGCTCCTCTCAGAGGTTGCTTTGCTTCATTTCAGGAGCACAGAACATCCCAGGATAACGCACAGCTCCACGGAATGCACCAGTGGGACATAAACCCACTGGTGCATTCAGCTCCAGCCCCTGAGAGCCCAGAGGGATTTCATGGATCCCCTCGGTGCTGCCTCTCCAAATGGCCCCCCAGCCAGAGGTTTTGGGGCTCCCTCTCCCCCTGCACGTGGAATTTAGAACATGCCCTGGTACCTCTTTCCTCTGGAGATGGAGATGTTTGCACTGAGAAACCCTCAGATCCCCTACCAGCAGCAATAAATATGATTTTGCATCCCATTTCCTGAGGGAATAACACATCAGCTCACACTGCCTGAGCCATTTTAAACGCTTCTCCTTGGAAGTGAAACCTGAAGTCCCCACACATGAGACTCCAGTCAGGTTTCACTCCCCACCTATTCTAATCCTACGCCTCATTATTTGTGGAGATAGACAAATAGATGCAACATGTGAATGTTCTCCCCACTGGTGCTTAATGGTATTTTTTCTCCCTTTTTAAAATAAACAAATACATAAATAAAGCAGAGTCTCAGACTGCCTCTACTGCAGAGGCTTCTCAGAGCACAGACCCAGCTCCTCGTCTGTTTTCTCTGGCCTCAGTCAAGATTGCCAATAAATCAGCCTCCCCCCACTCCAAAAAAATAAAACGCCTGTAAAGTTGTGTTTTCCTTCTCTTTTTCACCCCCACGTGACGCTGATCACAGAATTCCCCCCTCGAAGTGGTTGTTTTAGCTGTTGCACCCAGCTGTGTCCCAGCAGCTCTGCCCTGTGCAGACAGGAGCAGGCTCTGGCTCTCACCATCTCGCTCTTCTCCTGACACAGCTCCTCAGCCACCAAAGCTCCCAGACACTGCCCTGCCCTGCCACCTCGGGAGTGGGGAGCTCCTGCTGGCAGCCCTGTGCCCCAGCAGCCCCGAGCACAGCGAGGGATGTGCCAGCCCCATCCTCTTCCTCCTCGCCCAGCACAGGAGCTGGAGGCTGAGATAAAACGGAGATCGCTGCTCCATGAGCGCCGAGGAGCTGCAGGCAGCCCAGTGCTCTCCAGCACTATTAGGAAAATAAATCTTCAGGAATCAAAGTCCCCAAACAAACAGATTTATTCACGTCTCCAGACCCACTTCTTTCCCCTCCTCAGAGTTAAAAAAGAGCCCTAAACCTTTCATGAAAAGCTTTTAAAAACCCATTCTGGGATTGGCTATTCTGCATTTCATGCAATATATATGGGCTTGGGAAATTTTACAGAACAAAATGATTACCCTAAATTATTGATCAAAGGAAGCAAATGTATACAGTGGCCTGAAGAACGTCCAGGCTGCTCTGAGAGGAGAGAGCCCTCCGTGGTGCCAGCACTGACAGAGGCACGGATCACACTGAAGGCTCACTCCTAATTACACGATCTCACTGCACGTTCCTATGAAAGCCATCTTTTCATTTTCATGCAAAATTCAAAATAGTGCCTCAGAAGTGAACAAAGGAGCATCAGTTTGGGGACAGAAAAAGGAGATGTAAGTACACTCATGCCAGCCAGCAGCCACACACCATCACACGTGTTCAGGGCCTTCAAAGACCTCCCATCCATTAAACTTCCTCACATCTCTCCCAGGGCAGGGATGGATAAAACAAAAGTAATGGAATAAACAGCAGAATGGCACACACCATCCCAGGGATGGCAGAGCCAAACCTGGGCAGCAGCTTCCCAGAGCTTGTTCTTCAGCCAGCCTGCAACAAGAGGAGAACTTCCCCCCTCAACTGAGACAGGTTCAGCAACACGAGAGCAAAGTGTCTCAGCAGCCCTGGGAAGGGCCAGGCTCCTGCTCAGCTGATAAAACACAAACAGCTGGGCAGAGCAGACACCCCTCAGTGCCCCGAGAGCCAGGCTGGGCACACTCACCTCTCTGGAGCTGGCACAGCACCAGCAGACCTTCCCTGGTACCCTGCAGAGCCCCCCACAGCCCTCTCTGAGGCAGCCCTACCTTTACCAGCAGCAGCTGATTGCTGCTAACCAGAACCAGTCCAGCTGTGAGTGAGAAATGTGTTCCAGGGCCTTCATTAGAGCTGAAACCCGGGTAATTAGTGGCACCAGAGATGCTCCTTCGTGGCTAGAAATGAATTTAGCACAGTGAGTCCAGCAGCATCTGATTTCCAGGGGTGTTTAAAAGATGTGCTGCTTAGGGACGTGGCTTGGTGGCACTGCCAGGTTTGTGGCTGGCCTCGATGATCTTGAGGATCTTTTCCAACCTTCATGATTTTATTCTATTTATTTTCGAAGCAGGCATCTGCAAAGGCAGGAATTTCAATCATTTCGTGGCATTTTATTTTTGCTCCTTATAGAAGCCCAGGATTACCTACAAATCATGCAGAACAGGAGTGCTGTGCAGACAGCCCAGCTCCAGCCCTGAAGTGAAAGCCCCGTGCTTCACTCCCATTACCTGCTTTTTTCTTCACCATAATAACCCATCCAGAGCCGAGTGTGAGGTGTCAGCAGGAGGTGTCACGGCACACCAGGAACAGCAGAGCTGGAAGAAAACTGCATTTCTGATGGAAAAAATGCCCCATCTTCCCACTCTCCCACAGATACAGATAATAACCTTCATCCAGCCTGAAAACTGAAACCACAGTGTGTGATTTACAGCGGTCAGAGAGTGGAACAGTGGTGAAATGGCCACCAGCCTGGGAGTTACCCTGGCTAAGGCTGTGTTTAGAGGACGAGAAGATGAACAAGTCAATTACAGAATGTCCTGCTCCTCATCTCCCCAAGTAATTGAAGATTCAGTATAATTTTTACTGAGTTATTTTTAATTGGTGCCATTTGCTGCTGTGAATTAGGTGTAGCATTGTCCCCGGTGTGATGTATGCTTCTGTGCAAATTGGAACCAAAACATGCAAAACATTCCGGCCACTGCCACGGCAGAGCAGCCCCAGTCAGATAAACGCAATTAACTTCCAAGCCTGGCCTTGAAATATTAGGATACTAATCTATTTATTTGGCTGTTAGTGATGGTCTCCATCAAGGTCAGGAGAAATTGCTCAGTTAATAAAGGCCACAAGAACAGAGCTGTGCCTGGAGCAGGGCAGCTGGGCTCCTCAGGAGGCACCACAAACCCCTGGCTGTGGGGCCAGTTTGGGGTTTGGGGCTGCCCCGTGCCCCCTGCAGATGCTTTTTGGGGTTCAGGGCCCAGGGTGCAGCCCCTGCAGCCCCTGCCCAGTGCCCACCCTGGCAGGAAGGTGTGAGGAGGAGGAGGAGGGTGTTCAGGACAGGCAGAAGGGGCAGCCCTGGCCTGGAGAATTCAGGGATCTGCTTTTGCTGCCAGAGCCAGCTGCAGGCTCCTCCAGCAGCAGGGCCCCTGCAAGAAGAACCCACAGTAATTTTTATTTTATTCCATGACTCCTGCAGAGGCTTGGATTTGAAAGGACCTTAAAGACCATTCTAGCGCCAGCCAGATCTCAGAAATCCACGTGAAGCCTCTTTTTCATTCCCAGCCCCACGGATTTTGCCCCTTTCCTTCCCAAAAAGTTTCAGCTCAGGCCAAACCCCTTCCACGTGCAGGTGACACAGCTGAGAGCACCTGAGAGCTGCACAGCCAGCAAAGGCTGGCACAATCAGGTTATTGAGGTGCAGTTACTGTACCTGCTTTTATCCCTGGAATTGCTTCCCTCAGGACTGGCCCAATTTGCAGCCCTTTCATCAGAGGCTCTCCTGCCCTGCAGAGATGTGGAGCGTCCTTTCAGGAGCCCAGTGGTGTCTGGAGAACAGGATCATCTGCAGAGGGCAGCTGATTGTCAAACAGCCCTGCCACATCTTCACATAATTCAGGAAAATAAATCCAAATCAAACAGGATTTCAGCTTCACTCCAAGGCACAGTGAGGGCCAAGTGGGGCAGGCTTTTCTCAGGCAGAGTTTTGTTTTTCTGCTGAAATAAACCATCAATTACCACATGAGAAGCAGAGAATACAGGGGCGGGAGGGTGCCAAGGGCCTCCCAGAATGGGGTCCCAGCAAATTCCCCTTTCCCTGCCTTGGGGCAGTGTGCCTGCCTGGGAGGAGCCCTGGCAGGGGATCCCAGTGAGCAGATTTGGATACCAACACCCTCCAGAGGCTGGGCCAGCACCAACCCCTTCCACCCCTCCTCGCTGCTGTTTGCTCATCAAACCCACCTCATTAATTGATTACCCCCTGCCAGCACCGCTTTAACTCCACAGAGAACAGCAAGGAATGTTTTGGACGAGCAAGTTTCAGTTCCTGCTTTTCCCCTGGGGAGAGGGAAGGCAGCTGCAGGGGGACCGTGAGCCTTCAGGAGCACTTCCCACCCAGCCAGTGCAACCCCGGCTGTGGCTGGAGCATCCCTGGCCCTGGCAGTGACAGCACAGCCCAGGCTCCAGACCCCAACTGCTCAGGAGCCCAGGGCAGCAGCCCCAGCTCCCTCTCCAGGCACAGCACGAGCTGTGTCAGGTACAGAGGGCTTTAATCATCCCCCACACACTTTCAATAAATGTGAATTATTGCAGCTGGGTGTGCCTGCTCCTGCAGGGCCCTTGGGGCTCTTCCACCCAGCATCTCCTGGGGCCTCTGTGCAGTTTTCCCCAGATTAATTAAGGTCTGGATTCAAGATTTTTGTCAATGTCTTGGCAAAGGTTTATGGAGGTCCTTAGGATTAATTTATAATCCCCTCAAGAATAAGTAAATATTTAAACTTCCCCCAGTGGTGTAATTGAATGTTTTAATTCATGCTGGTAGACCGAGTCAGGCAAATGCTTCTATTGCTGGAGTTATTTATTAAATAAATGAAAATAAGAAATCACCCCTGTCACTTAGCTGGAGTTTGGAGGAAAGTGCAGCTCCTGACAGCCCTCCCCCAGATCACGGCTGCTCGCAAGGGGCCAGGTGAGTGCGAGTTATTTCATTGCCATTTTGGCCCAGTGGCCAGGTGCCAGCAGGCAATGAGGGAGCTGCACTGCCCGGGGACTGCCCGAGAGCCAGGGCTGCAAACAGAGACACTGGGCAGGGCACGGGGGTGCCCATGAGCCACCAGAGCCCCTGCAGCCCTGGCACAGGCTGGGCTGGCAGGATGAGGGAGGGAGGGATGGATGGATGGATGGATGATGGATGATGGAGGATGGATGGATGGATGGATGGATGGATGGATGGATGGATGGATGATGGATGGATGGATGGATGGATGGATGGATGGATGGATGGATGGATGGATGATGGATGGATGATGGATGGATGGATGGATGGATGGATGGATGGATGGATGGATGATGGATGGATGATGGATGGATGATGGATGGATGGATGGATGGATGGATGGATGGATGGATGGATGGATGGATGGATGATGGATGGATGGATGGATGATGGATGATGGATGGATGGATGGATGGATGGATGGATGGATGGATGATGGATGGATGGATGGATGGATGGATGGATGGATGGATGGATGGATGGATGATGGATGGATGGATGGATGGATGATGGATGATGGATGATGGAGGATGGATGGATGGATGGATGGATGGATGGATGATGGATGGATGATGGATGGATGGATGATGGATGGATGGATGGATGGATGGATGGATGGATGATGGATGGATGGATGGATGGATGGATGGATGGATGATGGATGGATGATGGATGGATGATGGATGATGGATGGATGGATGGATGGATGGATGGATGGATGGATGATGGATGGATGATGGATGATGGATGGATGGATGGATGGATGGATGGATGGATGGATGGATGATGGATGGATGACGGATGGATGGATGGATGATGGATGATGGATGGATGGATGGATGGATGGATGGATGGATGGATGGATGATGGATGGATGATGGATGGATGATGGATGGATGACGGATGGATGGATGGATGATGGATGGATGATGGATGGATGATGGATGGATGGATGGATGGATGATGGATGGATGGATGGATGGATGGATGGATGGATGGATGGATGGATGGATGATGGATGGATGGATGATGGATGGATGGATGATGGATGGATGGATGGATGGATGGATGGATGGATGGATGATGGATGGATGGATGGATGGATGGATGGATGGATGATGGATGGATGGATGGATGGATGGATGATGGATGGATGACGGATGGATGGATGGATGGATGGATGGATGATGGATGGATGGATGGATGGATGGATGATGGATGGATGGATGGATGGATGGATGGATGATGGATGGATGATGGATGGATGGATGGATGGATGGATGGATGGATGGATGATGGATGGATGGATGGATGGATGGATGGATGGATGATGGATGGATGATGGATGGATGGATGGATGGATGGATGGATGGATGGATGATGGATGCATGGAGGATCCATGGATGGATGGTGGGTCCTCCCCTGCCCATGCTGCAGCTGCACAGCCACAACAGCCCAGACCCAAACCAACAGCATCAACGGGTGTGTGATAACACAGCTCACAGACACAAAACCTGCTGGGAATTTGGAGCTTTGTGCGTGCAGGAGAAACCATGGGTGTTGTTTGAATCTTCATTTGTGTGTCCCAGGCAGCACAGACCCCTGTGGAGCACAGCTCCCTCCACAGCAGTGACTGCACTCGGTAAATACTGCTCACGATTCCTTGTCCCTGGAACCAGCACTGCAGAGTTTTGGTGCTGCAGGAACAGACAGGGATGAATTGAAAATCAAGGCACCTAAATAATTAACCCCACTCCTGAGTCTTGGAGGCAATTTAATAAAGTGCTCTTGGGGCCGTGGCTGATGGTGAATAATTCCCATTGTCACCGTGTCCCCACGGGCTGCAGCAGCAGCGCCACGCTGCCCTGCCCAGCACTGCTGGCTCTTGGTGTTCCTGGACAGGGAATGTTGTCCTGACAGCGGGGCCAGGAACCCCTGTGAGCCAGGACACGACAGCAGCAAACCTGGGCTTTGTCCCCCCCGAGGTGGAGCCACAGTTACCAAACCCTGATCACCCACTGCCCTGAATGCCACCCGGCTCCCTCCTTCAGAGTCACTCAGCAATGACACCTGTCCAGCAATGGCACCTTCCCACATCTCCCCTCCTGGGAGAGCATCTGGGGTGCCACGGGGGGCTCTGTGGGCAGGGGGTCCCAGCACTCTGCTGGCACAGCTCTGCCAGGGCACCCAGGCCTGGCAATGCCTCACCCTGCTCTGCTGGCACAGCTCTGCCAGCCCTGCAGGAGGCCTTTGCCAGGCAGCTCCACTGTCCTGCAGATTCCCATGTGCTCTGAATTAATTATGCATGGATTTTTGATTGCAAATATGGTATGGAGAGAAGTGCACAAGCTGTGTGAATCAATTTGTCCTAAATAACGTCCATCCACAATTCCTGGATTAGGTTTTTTGCCTCCAAATTATGGGGATGGAGAGACAGAAATTTCCTTTTTGTGTTTGTTCTGGGAATTCTTTGTCATCCTGACAGCCTCTGCAGTGTGGGCTGGGCTGGAGGCAGAGTTCACCCGGAGTGAGGAAAGCTGGGGACACTGAGGTGCCAGGGCAGGGCTGGAGGCCAGGATTCAGCAGCTGTGTCCTACCCATCCAAGGGCTGGATGTGACAGGAGCAGCCAGGCCCTGACCACAGCCCGGCTCTCCCTTGGCAGGGCTGCAGGGTCCCATGCCCCTCCTGGCTGGCACAGCCCCATCCCCACAGGGAGCCTCTGGGGCTCTCCCCTCCTTTGGCACGGCCGGGGATATCACTGCTCGTGATGTGAGGTTGATTGTGGTGGGAAATGGCAGAACATCTCTCCCTGGCAGGTCAATAAACGCCGTGGGTTTGTGCAGTGCCAGCTGTGCCTGCACAGGATCGATGGATGGGCTTTGGAGGATGGGGAGGAGCAGCTCCCCCACAGCCCCTTCCAAACCACCCTGCAGCTCCGAGGGCTTTGGGCTCCAGAAGCAGCAAACAGGGCTCTTCTGAGCCAGGGAATCCCTCAGGGCTTCTCCCCAGGGAATCCCTCAGGGCTTCTCCCCAGGGAATTCCTCAGGGCGTCTCCCCAGGGAATCCCTCAGGGCTTCTCCCCAGGGAATCCCTCAGGGCCTCTCCCCAGGGAATCCCTCAGGGCTTCTCCCCAGGGAATTCCTCAGGGCTTCTCCCCAGGGAATCCCTCAGGGCCTTCTCCCCAGGGAATCCCTCAGGGCCTTCTCCCCAGGGAATTCCTCAGGGCTTCTCCCCAGGGAATCCCTCAGGGCCTTCTCCCCAGGGAATGTGCTCCAGCCCCTGCCCTGCCCACACTGCCCTGGCAGGGGTCATGTCCCTCCACGTGTTTCAAACACAGAGACAGCAGGTCCTGGTCTTGTCACCTCCTTCAGCCACCACAGGTGTGTCCCAGCTGAGTGCCAGGCACAAATGCCATCCCTGAGCCCACCTGCAAGGACCTGTGGGTACCCGTGAGATCCCAGGGACCACGGGGTCTGTCCCTGCTGGGGACCAGGGCACAGCCAGAGTCCTGTGTGTCAGCAGCATCACTGGTGGCACCTCCTCAGCCACGAGGGACTCACTGACCTGCCTGCCAGCCTGGGGGTCCCTTGGTGACTGTTGAACTGCCACACCAGGGGTTCCTTGGTCACCACTGACCTGCCACACCAGGGGTTCCTTGGTCACAATTTAAGTGCCAGCCTGGGGGTTCCCTGGCAGGAATGGCAGCAGAACAGGAGCAGAGAGGCAGGCTGGCTGCTGCCAGGGAAGGCAGCACGCTGCAGCTCCCAGGGAACGCCTGTCCCAAAGCAGTGCTTTGTATGCTGTGCCTGCAGGAGCTCTCATCTCTTCCCAGGAATCCTGGTGCCCAGCCGGGCCTCAGACAGCTGAGAGCTTCCTTATGTCTAAATCAGGGCAATTATCTAATTGAGACATGTGGTGGGCGCTGGGAGGAAGTGCAGGGGAGGGGAAGGAGGAATAAATCACTGAGCAGAGTTCACCATCTGAGCCTGTGACAAACAGCTCAGACAGCACAGACCGGGCCTGCTGTTCCCCTGGACTGCAGGAAAAGCTGCTCCTTCTCCTCTGAGCAGCATTCTCCAGGAGAACACGGCATCAGGCAAGCCCCTGCTGGCCATGGCCACCAGCCAGGGCTGCATGGACCGTGTCAGGATTTTGGATTGACCCTGAGCGAGTTTAGTGCGTGCCACACACAGGGCATCCCTTGACGTTATCCCTGCCAAGCTCTGGAATCCCAGAGAGCTGCATGTGGGTTGATAGTTCCTGGGTGGGAGATGCTTCTGTTTCCTTGGGCTGGAGGAAGCAGCCCCAGGTGGTGCCTGAAGGGACAGCCCTGCTCCAGGGAAGGCTCCCAAACACCCCCTGCCCCTGGCACAGCCTTCCTGCAGGTGGGATGGGGCAAGGCAGTGAGCAAGGCCTGGCTGAGGGGCAGTGCCAGTGCCCAGGGCTGGAACATGCCGTTTGCAGAGGTTCCAGCCCTCCCTGGAGGGAGGACAGCATTGCCCCTCAGGCTCACTCAGCTTTGCTCCAGGCTGGCTCAGGACACAGCCAGCTGCCAGCCCTGCCTGCCTCGCTGGAGCTGGGCAGATCAGGGCTGCAGGGCCCTGCCAGCTCCCTGCCCAGCTCCTGGGGATGAAGCACACACAGCACCTGGGTCCCGAGCCCAGAGAAAGCCCCAGCACAGCCAAGGCTTGGCACCACCCACAGAGGAACGGACCCAGTGACAGCCAAAGCCCTCTCTGCCTCATAATGCATTTCCATTACAGCATTCAGGATCTTTCTGACCCAAATACATCCTGAGAACAAAAATAACTGTAAGGAATACAGTATTTAATCTGCCTGGATTCAGCCCCCAGAAAGATAAAATCTATTACACACGTTATCCCTCGCCTGCCTATTAATCCTGAAGGGGCTGGTGATTAAACACCATTTCTAACTCTGCAGTCCCGGTGACTGCCAGGCCCAAATGCTCCTGCTGTGCATCTGGGGACACTGATGGGCAGTGCTGGGCTGTTACAGGGAGCTTTGCTGCCAGCTGGGCTGCAAAGGGGACACTGCATTCAGCACTCCCTGCCTGGATGGAGCACTTCAGCAGCATCCCTTGGCTTGCAGAGGGTACAGGGGAAGCAGAACCCGGCAAAAGAAGGGCACGAGCTGCAGAAGTGAGAGAGGACGAGGAGACACAGGTGGTGAGAGGTGCAGCTGTGGCAGGAGAACAGCGGGACTGAGACTGAGCAAAGCCAGCAAACTCACAGAATCCCAGACAGGTTTGGGGTGGAAGGGACCCCAGGGTCCCTCGGGGTCCCATTGAGTGCAGGGCACTGCTGAGCCCCACGGGGGCAGGGAAGTGCTCTCCCCTCCCAGCTCACACCATCCAGCGACAGCCCGTTCCAGGGCCAGGGTTAAGTCTATCAAATTAATTTTAATTACAGTTCCAAGAAAGAAAACCCACTTGAACATTTCTAATCAACAGGCATCTAATGAAGCCTGTTAGTTCCTGTAGTCTGAACACAGTCGGGAATTTTCCAAGATAATTTACTTCATTAATATTCAGCTAGAAGTGGATCATTCAATACTTTCCATGGTGGCACTGAGATAAAAGATGTCAAAAGAAAAAAATTTCTATTTAACACAGACTCTAAGTTTCATAAGTTTTGTTCTACTTAGGGAAAAAAGCGCTTCAGGGTGAAATAAAACATTACAGCCCAGATCAACCAAAATGAGTACTGGGACTCTGAACCAGGAGTGCCCATGTAGGAATACAGCAGAGCCAAGAGGAAATCACAGGAATCCCCTTCTCGGGGCTTGTGAATGCTGTAGCTGTGTATAATTCTCGATACAAGGAATGCCAACAGCCCTTGAGAAGCTGTCAGCCTTTTTCTAGAACAGCTTTATTGCAACAGCTTGCACAGCCTCCAGCGGGACTGGGCTGGTTTGCTTGCTTACAATGGAAATGAAAAACCCAGCCAGAGGTGGGTGAAAGAGCCGCAGAGTGACCACTCGGTGTGGTTGGGGAGGGGAGGCTGCAAAAGGCATCAGCATCTTCTTGGGCTCCTTTCTGCCCTGTGTGCTGCAGCCAAAGTTGATTTACCTGCAGGGTGAAATAATTCAGGGGATTTGGTCAGCACAGGTGTATGTACAGGGTACATAAGGAAGCCCAGCTGCACAGAGCGTGTATCCATCAAACACAGATACATAAGCTCTCTCCTGTTTCCAGACCTCATCTTAATTTTCTAAGACTGCTCTGCTGAAATGCTGTAAAACTCAATTTTGAGCTCATAAGATGCTTGTTAGTGCCTGTCTCTACGTGACTCGAGGGGATCAAAGTTTGATTTTTTAACGGAGTTTCTTTCCAATCAGGAAACTGGATGTGCTCGTGAGCACCAGCCTCTGTAAGCAACTCCAAATGCAGAGCAGACCCCATTGCTCTCCATCCTGTAGCAATGATGAGCCCTGATCCCAAAAGGGTGTTTGCACATCAGGGAGATCAGATATTGGCCAAAACGTAATTGCTTTTATTGCACTGCTGGTGTCTGTGTAAGTGCTCCTGTGCCACAGCCACACGGCAGGGAAGCAGCAGCTCCATCCCCTTCTTTCTGCTGGACCATTCTGCTCCTGTTCCCGTCCCACCCAAGCTCAGCTCCGGGATCAGACTGTGACCCTGCTCTGGCTTCTCTGGAAACTGCCCAGCACTTCTGCCCCAGCTTTTCTCAACTGGGACAGCAAAAGGGACTCCAAGCCCCCCAAATGAAATCTTTGGGCAGATATGGCCCCACCTTGGAGCAGGCAGGGCTCTGACAGCACCAGCAGCTCCTCACCACACCACACATTCCATTACCTCCACTACTGAGAATACAAGGGCAAGGAGGATTCAAGTTTCATATTGTTAATGGATTAATTACATTACATTCTTCTGATTCAAAGACACTTAGGCTAATTTAAGAACATATATTTTACCCCAAACTCACTTAACTGCTGTGTAATTTTTTGCTGTTTCCTTTGCCATTATTGCTGATTAACAAGATCCTTGGGAATAAATAGAAGTGCTCTCTCTGCTGTAATTAGCCTGTCTGTCCCTCTGATTAGCTGATTCCTATTTTGTGGCAGGGAATTTGGAGATCCTAAATACTCTGCTCTGCCATCATCATTGCAGCCAGAGAGCAAAATGGAATTTTTCTGGGAAAGAAAGGCCGTGGCTCTGTTTTAATAGATGTTTGGAAAGGCACCAGGGCCCAGCCTAGCAGCACTGCAACAAATGGATTTCAGTGCACTGGGCCAGGAAAGGGCAGCCCAGAGGGAAGAGGGGAGCCGGGGGAAATTCCTCAGCCAAAGCCCTGTCCCAGGAGCAGAGTGTGTGTGGGACACCCCCTGTCCCCAGCCTGGGGCACACGGGGACACCCCCTCAGTGCGTGCCACCCCAGGGCTGTGGGGCACCCCCTGTCCCCAGCCTGGGGCACACGGGGACACCCCCTCAGTGCGTGCCACCCCAGGGCTGTGGGGCACACAAATGCACCAGCTGCAGAGTGCTGTGCCAGCCCGGCTTGTGCCCATCAGACCCCAGGGTCACAGTGGTTCATCCCGAGATGCTTCTGCCCCAAACAGAGTGGGTTTTGTCAGGACATCAAAAAAGCATTAAGCTTTTTCTGGGCTTCAGTTGCTTGTACATTTATAGACCTGAGGAGGCACAGGGCTTTAAAAAAAAATTAGAGTTTTTGAAAGGATTATTTTTCCCAGCTGTCATTAGAGTAAAAGTGTTATTTACCAATTTTTACAGAGTTCTAAACAGTATCATCCTACATTTCCAAAGGTTGAGTTATTTAAATTTATTAATATAAAGGCAGAAAGCTCTTTATGGAGGTCAGATCATTTATTCTGCCCTGACAGATTAAATTACACACTGAGAAAAAAAGCTGAAATGTCCTTAGGAAGAGATCAAAAACCCAGAAATTTTGGGAAAGACACGTTGGTTTCATTCACCCTGGCACTTAGTGAGTTCCTGTTAAGGGGGTTGAGGGTTTTTTCAGAGTTGTTTCCAGCCAGGGTGCCCAGAGCAGCTGGGGCTGCCCTGGATCCCTGGCAGTGCCCAGGCCAGGCTGGGCACTGGGGCTGGAGCAGCCTGGCACAGTGGGAGGTGTCCCTGCCATGGCAGGGTGGCACTGGCTGGGATTGAAGGTCCCTCCCCACCCCAGCCACGCTGTAATCCCATGGTCCTTGAAATCATTTCTGTGCAAGGAGAGGGCTGTGCCCAGCCCTGCTGCCTGCCCGTCCTGGGCAGGGTGTCACACTGGGGGGCTGGCACACTGGGGGCTGGCACACTGGGGGCTGGCACACTGGGGGCTGGCACACTGAGGGACTGGCACACTGGGGGCTGGCACATTGTGGGACTGGCACACTGAGGGACTGGCACACTGGGGGCTGGCACAGTGGGGGCTGGCACATTGTGGGACTGGCACACTGGGGGCTGGCACACTGGGGGCTGGCACACTGAGCACACCTGGCCTCAGCAGCCCCCCTGCCCACTGCCACTCCTGTGCACAAACGAGACAGTTCAGAGACCAGCGAACAAAGCGAGGAAGGGCCTGGGGTGCTCCTGGAGAAGGGAGGTCAGCAGGAGCAGGTTTGGCACCACAGAGGGGACCAGGGGTTTGGAGAGGTCACTGAGAGGGGCTGGGAATGAGGGAGAGCCAGGCAAAGTGTAGAACAGCACTGTGAGACAAGAATTATTCACAGGTCAGGAGGAAGAATTTGGGGTCATGGTGTTTTCATGCCAAATAGAATTTTTCCTGAGACAGAATGACCCCATGCAGTCCCTTTTGTCACCTGGGCATACACAAAATGATTTCCTGAGCAGGGAAAATTGATTGTTGAAGGCAAACTTGCATTGGAATAGGTAAGAGCCTGAGTGACCTCTGCCCTTCTGCATCTCCCATTTCCGTGACAGAGAAGTGCTCACAGAGGTGTCACAGCAGCCTGAGGGGCAGGGGGACATTGAGCACGAGGGTTTGCACCGTGCCCTGTCCCTGCTGGCCGGGCAGCAGCAGGGTGGGCACAGCAGATGGAAGGGGGGAAAGAAGGAAAATGTCAATTAAGTCTGAAAGGAGAGGGAGATTCTCCCGGTCATGGAATTTATCTCCCTGTCTGGCTGGGTAAATTACACCCTGGGATTTTGGGAGTTTTGCTGGGTGTGAGCGGGGCCGAGGGAGCCAAAGCAGGAGCCCCATCCCTGGCTGCTCTGGCTGCAGTGGGACCCCACTGGCACCCGGGCTCCTTGGGAGGGATCCCACCTGCAGGGACCCCAGCTGGATGCCCCCCCAGCAGTGCAGCCACGCCATCGCTGTCCCTGCACATCCCACATCCCACTGGGAGCAGACAGCGCCTGAGACCGCAGGTCCTGCCACCAAGAGGCTCAGAAACAAGCTTTAGATGCTCCCTGCCCTTTGCTTTCCCCTCCCAGGAGGGGCTGGATTAGAGACCTGATCAGGCAGCAAACAAATGCAGATGTACTGGACTAAATAAAACCTGGCTTGTGATCTCCATGTCAACAAATTAGACAACTGTGCTGGCAGCTTGGCAGGCTCCTCTTGTTTGCACTGGTAAATCAAGTCTTTGCAGCTGTACAAGAATTTCCAATTTTTTTAATTTTTAAAATTTTTCATTTGGGTGTTTGGTTTTTTGAGTTTTATTTTGCCAGCATCATTCCAGAAAGCTGATTATATGGGGGTCTGCCTTTGTGTCCAAAACCTGGTTAGTTCTGATTCTCAGAGAATAAAGAGTGACTGCCAGGCCTGGGCTGGTTAAAGGTATCTGCTGCACCTCACAGGAACAGAGAGGGGCCCATTCCCTGCTCCCGATGTCCCATGGACTGCTGGGGCTGTGGGGTCCTGGGGGGGAACAGCCCTGGGCTTCGTGTGGGAAGGGGAACCCCAGGAAGGGGAACCCCAGGAAAGGGAACCCAGGAAGGGGAACCCAGGGAAGGGAACAGCCCTGGGCTTCGTGTGGGAAGGGGAACCCCAGGAAAAGGAACAGCCCTGGGGTTCATGTGGGAAGGGGAACCCCAGGAAAAGGAACAGCCCTGGGGTTCATGTGGGAAGGGGAAGCCAGGAAGGGGCTCCCAGGCTGGAGCACCTGCACAGGACGGTCAGGCAGAAGAGTCTGAAACTTCCCGTTTGCTCCTGTCAGCACAGTCCTGTATACATGAAGACAAAAACCTGAGTAATTTGTAGTCTTTGTAGTCTAGTTTGTAGCCTTTAACTCTCATCTCTTGCAAGGGGTGCAGGCACGGGGCCCCTGTGTGCTGGGAGGGGTGCAGCTCTGCAGGGCATCCTTGGACAAGGGCAGCCAAGCCCTTCAATGCTGCACCTTCAGCTGCTGCCCGTCTCCAGGGAACGGGGAGCTGGGTGATGGATTTTATCAGATGATTGATCACGGTGGTTTAAAGAGCAGTGCCCACCTGGAGGGCAGGGCTTTGTTCAGCAATTTTCGGTTGTGTTGAGCAATCACTCCCGATTACCCTGCTGTGACCTTGCAGGACCTTTGAGCTCCCCAGGAGCTGAGCTGAGCAGGAAATGAGCCCTGTGCAGCAGCTGCTCTGAGGGATGGAGAGCTGTCAGTGTGTGCTGCAGGGGCTTTGCCAGCCCTGCTCTCCTGCAGTGCCCTGGCCCCGCTGTGCCAGCACCTCCATCTGCCCCTGGGCAGGGTCACAGGGTCCTGGCAGTGCCAGCTGCCCCTCCCGGCTGGGGCCAGGCTGTGAGGGCACAGGAGCTGTGTTCTCCAGGGCCCAGGGTTGGGGGGTCACCCTGCCTGTCCCCGAGTGCCTGCTGCAGCCCTGAGCAGTTCCACAGCCTCACACTGCCACCACTGCCACCACTGCCACTGTCCCTCCCTGCAGCCCTGAGCAGTTCCACAGCCTCACACTGCAACCCCTGCCACTGTCCCTCACTGCCACCCACACTGCCACCCCTGCCACTGTCCCTCACTGCCACCCACACTGCCACCCCTGCCACTGTCCTGGCCCTGTCCCTCCCTGAGCAGCTCCCCTCCCTCCCTGTCCCTACCCCCAGAGCAGCTCCCCAGCCTCCCGCTGCCACCACTGCCACTGCCCCTCACTGCCACCACTGCCACTGCCCCTCACTGCCACCACTGCCACTGTCCCCCCTGCCACCCACACTGCCACCACTGCCACCACTGCCACCACTGTCCCTCACTGCCACTGCCACCACTGCCAGCCCTGCCACTGTCCCTCACTGCCACCGACACTGCCACCCCTGCCACTGTCCCCCACTGCCACCACTGCCAGCCCTGCCACTGTCCCTCACTGCCACCGACACTGCCAGCCCTGCCACTGTCCCCCACTGCCACCCCCAGAGCAGCTCCCCAGCCTCCCGCTGCCGCCTCTCCCGAGTCGCTCGGGAGCCCACAGCAGCTCCCCACAAACACTTCTCCCCTCCAAGGCTCCCCTCATAAAACCTGAGGTGCCTTTTTCCTGATGACAATCCAGCACAAACACGATTTAATGGGCTGGGAGGAAAAGAGGCTCAGCCACAGGACAGCAGGCAGTGATTGCAGTCTCCCATCTCATGGCTTTTTCTGGCCCCCTGCTCGCTCTCTCTGCTGTGGTTTCAGAGTGCATCATTCTGCTCATGCTGTCACTGGCCTATTACATGCTCTCCATTACAGCCTGAAGGTCTTTTGTGGTTATACTTTAAAGGTGGCTTTGTGCCTTTTTTTTTTTTTTTTTTCCTGCTTGTGAATTTGATTCAACTTTGCTCTGGGTTACTGTTATGGCTGCTACAGCACTTCACCCAATTTGGGAAAAGAAGCTGTGTCCAAAGGAAATGCTGAAGACAACCACGCAAACAATTCCCTTGAGATGTGCCTTTTATCCCTAATCTGAATTTGACTGAGCTTGCAGAGCAGAAATCCCACAGGTTATTTATCAGGGACAGTTCCTGGGTTTTCCCACACCCAAAGCCATCACAGCTCACAGCAGCCTGGCCTGGGGTCCCACCCTGCTCTCCCTCCCTCCCTCTGGGCAGGGCAGAGCCGTGCCAGGTACCACAGAAGGAATATTGACTCCTTTAATTACATTTACCACCCTTATTACTTACTGGCATGAGGCAAGCTGGGCTGAGCCACAGCCATGAAAAATCAGCAGCTGCACAAACATGGAACAAAATAAGCAAATAAGCAAATAATTCATAACCTTGCTGAACAAAGACTTCCCAGGGCTTGTTTGCTTTCACAAATGCAAACACACAGAAATACGTTTAAGCAAAGAGATTCTGCCAAGATTTTTTTTGTGGGAAACTTGTCCTGGCTGGTGCACAGATGGGAAAAAGGGATTGGGGTGGATGTGAGAGTCCAGCTGAGGAGGACCAAAGGATGGTTCTGTCCCCTTGTGGGCTCAGAGGAGACTGGGAGGTGAGGGATGTGTCTGAGAGAAGAGCAGGCTCTGGTTAATGATCTCCATCCCAGGGAGGTGAGCACTGAATCCCCCTCCGTGGGCTCCTGGAGTGTGAGGGCTGCTCTGCTCAGTGATTCCTGGTAAACCCACAGACAGCTGGAGATGGCTCCATTGCTCCCCTCACTGCACCCTGAATGAGACCAAAGCATCCTTCAGGTCCCATAACTCCCTCACAGCAGGGGCCAGTCAGCTCTAGGGCCCCAGGCTGGCACCACTCTCTGCCCAGCAGCCAGAGCTTGTCCTGGCTGCCATGAGGAGGATGCTGCCTCTCTGCTGTGCCTCCTCTGATGGCAGGGATGACAGAATTGGGGAACTGGGGGTCAGAGCATCCGCCTGGGGATCTCCAGCTCCAGGGAATGGATGATTTCTTCAGCTGCAGTTTTTATTTCTGCCTGGGGAGAGCTGGTGCCAGTGCCAAAGCAGAGTCCCTGTTCACCTGTTCAGCACTTATTTAAAGCAAACAAATGGATCCAATAGGATCCTTTTGTAGGAGGATCCAATAGTCTTTTTTCCTTATGGAGTAGCAAGTCAGGAGGATCCAGGAGAATTCACCAAATTTTTGTGATCAGGTAATTTTCATTTTGATTACTGTAACCACAAAACAAGCCAAGACCTGACATGAGTCTGATTCACAGTGAGGGAAAAAAGGACATTTTTCAAGTATGCAGGAGGGGGATGAAAAGATGCATCTTTTCCATCAAAACAATGCAAAATCTGATTTTTTTAAAAATCCTAAACTTGGTCCAGTGTCTGTACAGTAAACCAAACCAAGCTGATCATATTATGTGCCAGGTGTTGCTCTGGAGCAGCAGTGACATGATTAATTAAATAGTCACTGGGCCAAAATAGGACTGAAAATTAGTATGATTCTCTGGCCATTCCAGCACTTCATATTAGAGAGACATGGCTGAAATACTGAACCTTTGGGGAAAAAGGGGCCCCACCTCAGGTCAGGGACCCGAGCAGCCCCTGAGGGCACAGAGCAAGGTCAGGGCGAGGGCTGCTGGCATCCAGGGGCTGCAGGTGCCCCATGGCATGCCCTGCCCAGCTCTGCTGTCTCTGAGCTCACACTGGCACCACTCCCTGCTCCTGGAGAGCCCTCTGCACTACTGCAGCAGGACCAAAAGTGACTCAGAGCCAGGGAAATTGTACTTTCCCTTGGTGGTACACTCGGGATATCTCTGCTGGCCTGCAGGAATGCGGGTACCTGCTGCCAGGGGGCAGAGCCCTGGTACAGAGCTGGGTAAATCACAGAACCCCTGAGGGGGCAGCAGCTCCAGGAGCACCAAACCCAACCTTTGGCCCAAAGCCTGCACAGCCACCCTGCCACATCGTGGCCATAAACCCCACAAACCCCAGCTCTTCAGTTCCCTCAGCTTCAGAATACAGACTCTAAATGCAAATTTAAAATAACCCACAGGTGATGGGTTTCTGTGAGCTGCCAGCAGGTTTTTGCCTGTGTAACCTCACTGAATCATCAGGCACTGGCTCCAAGTGCTGTTTGCTCAGATTTAACACCTGCAGGGAGTTTTGTTGCTACCCAGAGTTTTATTGCAGGAGTGGGAGGCTCAGCATGGCTCCCAGGGCCTGGCAGGTCTGCAGAGGGGCTGCCAGGTGTGTTGTGTGGGCACAGGAGGGCACCAGCCTGTGCCAGAGCCAGGCCCTGGGCTGGGCACGGAGCACAGAGCGCTTTTGGAGTGAGGAGGACAAATCTGGGATGGCCTGAACCAGAACCAGGGAATGTCCTGAGCTGGGAGGGACCCCCAAGGATCACCCAACCCGGCCCCTGCCCTGCACACACCCCAGATCCCACCCTGGGCATCCCTGGAGTGCTGCCCAAAGCTCCTGGAGCTCTGGGGCTGTGCCCATGCCCTGGGCAGTGCCAGCACCCTCTGGGGATGAACCTTCCCCAAAATCCAGCCCAAACCCCCATCCCTGACAGCAGAGAACCCCTCAGCTCTGAGCAGGCACCAGCCAGCATTCCCACCTGCACTCCAAAGGTAACTTTTTCACTGGAGTGCTCTTCAAATGTCACTGTTTTCATTCTCATTTGCATATGCAAATCACCGCGATCTTTATGCAAGGAGAGGACAAGTCCTGCCACCCCTTTCAGGCAGACCATATTTCCTGCTATTTCTGGCTCTCCCCACCCCACTCCTGGCCTGTGTGTGAGAACAGAGAGGTAAACAAAAATGAAAAATGATGAGAAGGAAGCGAGCCACCTGCTTTCCCCCTCGGAGGGCCGGGATCCATCCTGAGCAGGAGCCTGCAGGGTCCCCAGGCCCCCTGATTGCTCCAGGTGGTCCAGTTTGGTGCCGTGGCCATCTGGCTAGTGGGGGCTGGCAATTAAAACCTGTGAGGAGAGGTTGAAAATGTTACTCAGTGTACTGAACTTGTTTGCATTAAAGGCTGAGAACAGCACGGGAGGAATCCCCAGTGCAGCTCAGACTGTGCTGGGCAGAGGCAGGCATGGCTGCTGAGCCCATGGGTGCCAAGGCAGGCCTTGCCAAAGGCTCAGTTGTGCTGGGCAGAGCCAGCCATGGCTGCTGAGCCCATGGGCACCAAGGCAGGCCTTGCCAAAGGCTCAGTTGTGCTGGGCAGAGGCAGGCATGGCTGCTGAGCCCATGGGTGCCAAGGCAGGCCTTGCCAAAGGCTCAGTTGTGCTGTGCAGAGGCAGGCATGGCTGCTGAGCCCGTGGGTGCCAAGGCAGGCCTTGCCAAAGGCTCAGTTGTGCTGTGCAGAGCCAGCCATGGCTGCTGAGCCCGTGGGTGCCAAGGCAGGCCTTGCCAAAGGCTCAGTTGTGCTGTGCAGAGGCAGGCATGGCTGCTGAGCCCGTGGGCACCAAGGCAGGCCTTGCCAAAGGCTCACACTGTGCTGGGCAGAGGCAGCCATGGCTGCTGAGCCCGTGGGTGCCAAGGCAGGCCTTGCCAAAGGCTCAGTTGTGCTGTGCAGAGGCAGGCATGGCTGCTGAGCCCGTGGGTGCCAAGGCAGGCCTTGCCAAAGGCCCACACTGTGCTGGGCAGAGGCAGCCATGGCTGCTGAGCCCGTGGGCACCAAGGCAGGCCTTGCCAAAGGCTCAGTTGTGCTGGGCAGAGGCAGCCATGGCTGCTGAGCCCGTGGGTGCCAAGGCAGGCCTTGCCAAAGGCTCACACTGTGCTGTGCAGAGGCAGGCATGGCTGCTGAGCCCGTGGGCACCAAGGCAGGCCTTGCCAAAGGCTCACACTGTGCTGGGCAGAGCCAGCCATGGCTGCTGAGCCCGTGGGCACCAAGGCAGGCCTTGCCAAAGGCCCACACTGTGCTGGGCAGAGGCAGCCATGGCTGCTGAGCCTGTGGGTGCCAAGTCTGGGGCAGGCCTGGGGGTGAGAGCTCCTGCCCTGGCACTCAGGCACAGCACACGGAGCCATCTGGGCATCGCCTCTGCCCTTGTGAAAAAGCACTGCTGTACTTTACCTTCATTGCTGCTCTGGGACAGCCCTTAGAGAGGAAGGTGTTCCACACGGACCTCCCCAGGCAGCCCTGAGCCCTGCTCAGCCCCATCATGCCCTCCAACCCCATCACCCAGCTCGGGCCAAGGGCTCAGCCCAAGCCCTGGGGGAGATCTTCCAGTTCCAGAGCCCAGGGCTGGACTCTGCAGCTGGCAAAGCCTTCCCACATTTATGACAGATACCAGGGATTAACTTCATTTACGAGTTTAACAGTGATTACACCTCATTGTCCTGCACACAAACAAATATTGTCAGGAACAAGTGAACCCCACAGAATGCTCTCTTTGGGCCTTTATTCCCACATCCCAGGCAGGGCCTGTTCCTGGGGTGGAACTGATTGCACTCCTCGCCTTGCAGGATAAACGAGCAAGGAATGACTTCTGGCATCCAGGGAGAGTCCATATTTTGTTTTAACCCTTTTCCCAGATACTGCTGAAGACCCCCCACCTCCCAGGGCTATGTCTGGCTGTCAGAACAATTGACTTGAGCTTCTTTTGAGGCGGCTAGAAAAGAGCAGGGGATGGGAGAGCTGCACAGAGCCCAGCTGGGAGGAGCTGGCAGGGGTGGCTGTGCCATCACCCAAACCCCAGCGGTGACCCTGGTTTGCCAATACTCCTACAAACACCCAGGGACAGGTGCAAAGCCAGCCCAGCCAGATCTGAGCCAGCCAACAAAGTCTGGAACAAACCATGCAGCTGCTGATGAATTAACTCCACGACAGTCTGGAAGGACCTCAAAATAATTCATGTGTGGAGAGCTTCTATAAATCTTGCTAGTGGGGTGTCCTTGGCGAGCAATTAGATGAGTAACTGCTGTTTGTTCGGGGAGATTTTCTTTTGAAGATGTTCTGCTGGCAGGTAAAGATGGAGTAGGCAAACCAAACCCAAGGAAAACTCTGCCAGAGCCCAGTTTGTAACTCAAATTAGGTTCATGAGTGTTATCAATTTTCCCTCTCCTTACTGAAAATCAAGGATTCTTTCACTTTCAGGTCTTTAAATCATGTGCAAAGGTGCAGCAGGATTTAGTGTTTGCAAAGGTGGCTTTTTCCTTTGGGCTGTTACAGAAACAAAGGAGTCCAACAACATTCATTCCGTGGCTTCTCATACACAGATGATAGAGCACTGCTGATGTCTGAACGCCTGACTTATTTGCTAATTTATTATTCATTTACTTCGAGATTACAACGTCTAATTTATTCTCTAATGTATCAATTTCTCCCCCGATTTAGTCCTCTGTCATCCGATCTGGAATTTAAATACAAATAAGTAAATAAATAGCCACGTTCCGTGTGGCAGGTGTGCAATAAGCCATCATCATTTGGCACAGCAAGAGCCAGATGAGGTAGCGAGGAGGAGGAGGGATGGATTTGTGTGCAGAGCCCAGGCTCCAGCAGGCGTGCAGAGGTGGCAGAGCAGGCTGTAGTTATAGCAACCGTGTGCTGGGCTGCAGAAACACCTCCTGGGACAGGCTGGCCCCAGCACGGGCAGCAGCAGCTCCCCCCCACTGACAGCCAGCACAGGTGAGTGTGCTGGAGACCCCAGAGCCCTGGGTGAGGGAGGCCCAGAGCTGGAAGAGCAACCAGGGACCAGTGTTGCTTTGATTTTTCAAGATTTTTTAAGCCTTCTGATGTTTGCATCTTTGTAGCAAACTTTCTCACACACTTTCTGTAAACAACTTATTGTTTTGCATTCTTTTATGGAAGAATAAAAATTGGATAGACTGTTGGTTTGTCCAGTGTCATTGGAGAGATGGCACTGTCACCCTCCAATCCACTGCCACCTTTAGAAATCTATAAATATCAGAGTCAGGAAATAAACTTCCCTTTTACCTTGAGAACAGCAGCGTGTTCATGTCGTGTTGTTTCGTGTCCTGTAGTGACAGACCAGCAGTGCTCAGACTGCACAAACCCAGCTGGGGCCACGGGCTTGGTTCCTAAACGTGCCCTGGCAGCTCCCATGAGGTGAACAAACACTTTGCTCATTCTCATGTGGACTTCTGATTCAGATAATGCCCAGTCCTGCTAATTTCTCACAGGACCACACTCAGTATGGGGTTTTGAATAACTCAGTGCTTTTTCAGGGTCACTGAGCTGGGCTGCTGCCCTCGGGCTCACGTGGCAGCAGGTGATCAGTGCTGGGCTTTGGGAGCGTCCAGAGAGGGCTTTGAGCAAGGGCCTGACCTGCAGATTGGCTCCAAACACAGAAACAGAGAACTCTGTGGGTGAGAAAGGAGGAGCAGTGCCCAGGCCCTGGTGTCCAGATCCCAAATCCTGCCAAGGCTCCACATCCAGGCTGAGCCAGCAGGCATGAGCCCTTGCAGAGGGAGAGCAGGGAAAAAGGAATGCCAGGAGTGCTGTGGGCAGTGAGCAGTGCCCTGAGCCCAGCTGGGCAGCCCTGGCTCCCACAGCCTCACCAGCACAGCCTGAGCTGCAGCATCTGCACGGGGAGAGCAGCTGGTGGAGGCATCTGCTTGCAAATAGAGAGTGTCCAGGCACTGACCCCGGGATCTGGGTCAAATCAATGGGCAGATGAAATGCTGACTGCAATTACACGGTCACTGTGCCACGCCTGGCACCCCTGGCATGGCTTGGCTGGATGTCAGCCAGCTGGCAGCTGAATGAGAGAGGGACAGGGCACAGGAGGACAGGGCAGCTCCTGACACACAGGGGAAGTGCCCTCATTGTGCTCCTGCTGCTGGGAGCACCCTCACGTGTGTGGAGCCTCCTGCTCCTCTCCCTCAGGGAAGGGCTCCAGTGCCAAACTCTGCTTGTAAACCCAGGACTGAGCTTCACCTCTGCCAGCTCACCAAGAAAGCCTGGCTCAGAAATCCCATTGAGGAGTGACAGGGACAGAAAGGACAGTGGGCCACACTGGAGCTGGGCTTGCCTTGCTTGCTGGCCCAGGAGAATAAAAATTGAAAACCTCATCAAAAGCGATGAGACTTACAACACTTCAAACAAGTCTAGCTTGAGTAAAAAGTAGTGGAACAAAAAATAAATGTGGGCAATTAAATTTAATAAGGAAAGCAGTTTTGCTGTGCTGGAAGAACCGACCCAGCAAACAGGATCCAGAACGAGCAGCCAAAGAGGAACAACGGCTCAGCCAAATTTCAAGGTTGCTAAAATTCAGCCAGGGAAAGTTTCAGTGATCTACAACTGAAAGGAAAATGGATCCAAGCCTAAAAGGAAGAAACAGAGAAAGCAGGGAATGCTGAAAAAAATATAATAAAAATAGCAGGAACAGAGAAGAGAATGAGCAAAACCTCCTGTTCCAAACACAGAGACCGTGTTGGGAGCTCCAGAGCAGCTCCACCTGCATCCCCAGCCTGGAGCAGAGCTGCTTCCCCTGCTTCCCTCCTCACAGCTCCTCTCCGAGCTGATGGGGAGCACAGTCATCCCCACGGCCACCACAGATCCCCCTTGGAGTGTGTCCCAGCCCGTGGTGAGTACAGCTCGGTGCCATCCACCAGAGCTCAGAGCGTGCCAGGAGCCTGCTGCGGGATGCAGGGGAGCAGCCCCCTCCCGAGCTGAGCCCTGCTGCACAGCAGCTGTGATTTCATCCTCTGGGCATTGGCAGTCTGGGCACAGGCAGCCAGAGCTGCAGTCACACGGAGACAGCGAATTCCTGCTTCAAAAAGCAGATGGAGGAAGGAAAAGGAGCTGCCGCAGCCTCGGGAGCTGCTCTCTGCATTCACTCCTTTTCCCCAGCTGTAAGACACAGAATTAATGCTGGCCATCCTTCACCTCCCCGGGCTTGGCCATCACAGGGATTGTCTAAAAAAGGCAAAAACCATCTTGGCTGCATCTGTGTTCTCCTGTCCCCTCCATTTCACCCCACTGGGAACAGCCTCTGGGGCTCCTGCTCCAATAAAAGCTTGTGCTAGGCACAGCTCCTGTCCCCTGGCACCACTGCCCCTCCAGATCCAACAGCAGCTCCTGTCCCCTGGCACCATTGCCCCTCCAGATCCAACAGCAGCTCCTGTCCTCCTGGAAACATCCCGTGCTGGATGTGCTGGGAGCTGCAGGTGCACCCACATCCTCCTGTGCCCAGGGGCAGCCCCGAGCTGGGATCCATCTCCCAGGATCCAGCACTGGGATCCAGCACTGGGATCCAGCACTGGGATCCAGCTCCCAGGATCCAGCACTGGGATCCAGCTCCCAGGATCCAGCTCCCAGGATCCAGCACTGGGATCCAGCACTGGGATCCAGCTCCCAGGATCCAACACTGGGATCCAGCACTAGGATTGAGCACTGGGATCCAGCTCCACACCAGCTGCTCCAGCCCCAGTGCCCAGCCTGGCCTTGGACCCTTCCAGGGACCCAGGGGCACCCCAGCTGCTCTGGACACCCCCTGCCAGGGCTGCCCACCCTCAGTTCTTCCCCATATCTGGCCCAAACCACCCCTTTCAGGATTCTGTGTTAGACACTCGTTTCACTTGTCCATTTTCATCCCACATGGGGCCACCTCCACCCCTTGCCAAGTGCTGACAGCTCAGGGACAGACACTTGGGGTTTCTCCCATTGGCTTCATGGAATTATTTCTGCTTTTCTCATGCATTTTTAGAAAATAGATAGATTAATTCCCATAAAAATATTTCAGTTATTATTCCCAGGGTATTGTTTGCTTTCCCCTTTCTTTCTTTTTGTACTTTCAGTAGCAGTGAAAAAGGGATGAAGAAAAATAAATGACATTATCAGCCATTTTGAGAACAAAACTGAAAGTTTTCAAAAGTCTCTTTATAGTGTTCATTACTTCCATGACATCAAAGTGGTTTTCTCTTGAGTAAGCAGTTGACTTTTAAACCATGGGACAGATGAAGAAAGCAAATTTCACAGAAAATAATGATAATTTAAAAGTAATTTTTCCAAGTGAAAGTATTTAAAAATTAAATCCATAAAAATAAATCTAAGCACTTCTTAGCTTAACCTAAGATGATTTAAAAGGCACAAATGAGGGATGTTCCTACTGCCAGGAAGGGATGGAGGTCACACTGGAAGCTTCCTTCTCCCTTCCCCATTTCTGTATTGGAATGTTTCTCCAAGCACCTGCCAGATTTTAAATGAAGTGCAGGTCTGAAGGAATTGGGAAGCATGAACTGAGCATCCCCAAAGGTTGGGATGCTCAAGCCCAGCTGCCCACACCCTCTGCCAGGTGCTGCCAATGACACTTTGGTGTTCACCCCTTGCTCAGGCTGGATTTTGGGGAAGGCTCATCCCCAGAGGGTGCTGGCACTGCCCAGGGAATGGGCACAGCCCCAGAGCTCCAGGAGCTTTGGGCAGCACTCCAGGGACGCCCAGGGTGGGATTTGGGGTGTGTGCAGGGCAGGAGCTGGGCTGGGTGATCCCTGTGGGTCCCTTCCAGCTCAGGATATTCCATGAGCCCATGGAATGTTTTTAATCCACCTGCTGGCCTGAAGTGCTTTCAGGAAGATTTGAGTGGCAGGGAGGCAGCTCAGTCTGGCCCAGCCCCTGCCCCATTCCCAGCCCCATTCCCTGCCCCATTCCCAGCCCCATTCCCATTCCCAGCCCCTGCCCTATTCCCATTGCCTGCCCCAATCCCATTCCCATCCCCATTCCCTGCCCCAATCCTCTTCCCATTTCCTGCCCCATTCCCATTCCCAGCCCCTGCCCCAATCCCTTTCCCAGCCCCATTTCTATTCCCAGCCCCAGCTCTTGCCCCATTCCCAGCTCCTGCCCCATTCCCAGCCCCATTCCCATTCCCAGCCCCTGCCCTATTCCCATTCCCAGCCCATTCCCAGCCCCGTTCCCATTCCCAGCCCAGCCCTCGTGCTGTCCATCTGCTCTCCCGCAGTGTCCCCAGGCAGTGTCCCCCCTCAGCAGTGCCAGGAACCCGCCGTGCTGCAGATCAGCTGCCCTGGAGGCAGCCCCGCTGCCCTCCCCGCTGCCCACCGGCCCAGGCAGGGCCTGCTCAGGGCAGGGCAGCCCTGCCTTAGGGCTGGCTGGAGCAGGACACACGGCACAGCTTCCCGGGGATGGCCCGGCTGTCTCCAGGCTCCGCGGGACCTGTGTGGGTACGGAGCACGAGGGCTCTGTGCCACTCACAGTTTGTTCCAGCGGCACAAAGTCTGGCTGATGCTCAGCAGGAGCAGCACCTGGCCCAGCCCAGCCCAACCCAGCCCAGCCCGGCCCAGCCCAGCCCGGCCCAGCCCGGCCCAGCCCAGCCCAGCCCCTCCAGGGAACCCAAACCTTGCTGCTGATTTACTGTGGTGCAGTCCAGGATGTGGCAAGAACATCACCAGAGCAGAAGAGAGTGAGGTCCCCTGTCACCGTCATATTTTCTGGAAAAATCCCTCCACTGGGATGTCCCTCCTGGGAAGGTGAGGAGCCTCAGAGAAAAAGGAAAACAATTTTATCTCATTTGCTTCTGCTGCGTTTTGCTGCTTTGGAATGTGGTTGGACATTGTTTACCAACAGGTGATTGTTTCATTGGTTTCGTGTGAATTATTTTAATTATTGGCCAATCACAGCCAAGCTGTGTCACACTCTGGAGAGAGAGTCACGAGTTTCTCAATAATATTCTCTCTAGCTTTCTGTCTGTATCATTTCTGTATCCTTTAGTACAGTTTAGTATAGCATTCTTTACTATAATATAGATCATAAAAGAATAAATTAGCCTTCTAAGAACATGGAGGCAGATTCACCATTTCCTCACCTTCGTTGGGGTCCCAGGAAACACGAGAGTCCCCACGTGTGGGGCTGGGTGTCCCCCCAGGGACAGACACAGCCATCCTGCTGGGCAGGGCTCGTCCTGCTGGGCCCACTGGCTGAGGCTGCACTTGCTTCATGCCCAACACAAAAAGAAATCGTGTAGCTGCAGTGTTTCAATCAAATAAAACGTTTCATTCCACATGAGATGCCTTTTTTCCCCTTCATTCTCGGGTCAGTGAACTGTCACCCTGCTCCTGCTACAAAACACGAGGCAGCGTTTAGGAAGAAAAGCATCACTTCAGAGCATCGGGGCCAGAAGTTCCCTGCTGCAAATGTCAGCACTCCGGATGTAACGTGCTTTAAAAGTTCTTCCCATCAGTCTTCTGAGCGAAATCCCATTTTTCATGTGTTTCACGAATTGCCAAGTTTCATTGCCCCTTCTCCCACGCTGGCAGAGGAGGGAGAGCTCTGCAGTCAGCCAGGAGGAAGGAGAAGTGCAGTGGGCAGCGAGGGCTGCCCGATGGCCCTGGCTGTGCCCGGGCTGTGCCCCGTGCAGGAAGGGCTCCCAGGGCTCCTGCCTTTGTCACCCCTGGCTCCAGCTCGCTCTCTGTCACTCCTGACACTTGCAGAAGAAGAGAAGAGGATGTGAGCCCTCTGCCTCTCACCACAACCTCACTGCCCACAGATCGGCTGAGGTCAGGGCATCACCCACACCTGAAGCCTGGCACGGTGATCCCTGCCAGCTCGGGTCCCCTGTGGCCCCAGCCATGCCCTAAACTGTCCTGGCCAGCGTGTCCCATGGCTGCCAGAGCCCGTCCTGGGGAGTGACAGGGGAGGAGGAGGAGTGTCCGAGGGGGCTCTGAGAGCCCAGAGCCTGGCACGGTGATCCCTGCCCGCTGCAGCCAGGGATGGGCTCTGGGCACCCTCCTCAGCCAGGGATGGGCTCTGGGCACCCTCCTCAGCCAGGGACGGGCTCTGGGCACCCTCCTCAGCCAGGGACGGGCTCTGGGCACCCTCCTCAGCCAGGGATGGGCTCTGGGCACCCTCCTCAGCCAGGGACGGGCTCTGGGCACCCTCCTCAGCCAGGGATGGGCACTGGGCACCCTCCTCAGCCAGGGACGGGCTCTGGGCACCCTCCTCAGCCAGGGATGGGCAGTGGGCACCCTCCTGAGCCAGGGATGGGCTCTGGGCACCCTCCTGAGCCAGGGATGGGCAGTGGGCACCCTCCTCAGCCAGGGATGGGCTCTGGGCACCCTCCTCAGCCAGGGATGGGCAGTGGGCACCCTCCTCAGCCAGGGATGGGCAGTGGGCTCCCTCCTGGGCCAGGGATGGGCTCTGGGCACCCTCCTCAGCCAGGGATGGGCACTGGGCTCCCTCCTGAGCCAGGGATGGGCTCTGGGCACCCTCCTCAGCCAGGGATGGGCAGTGGGCTCCCTCCTGAGCCAGGGATGGGCTCTGGGCACCCTCCTTAGCCCGGGCTCTCTGGCTGGCGGATTGCAGAGCAATTCCTCTCCCTGCTCTGCTGAGTGCTGCGAGCAGCTGCAGTCCATGCACAGGAGTGCAGCCTCCCAGGCTCTAACTCTGAGTTACCAGCAGTCTGTTTCTCTCCCAGGCTCTAACTCTGAGTTACCAGCAGTCTGTTTCTCTCCCAGGCTCTAACTCTGAGTTACCAGCAGTCTGTTTCTCTCCCAGGCTCTAACTCTGAGTTACCAGCAGTCTGTTTCTCTCCCAGGCTCTAACTCTGAGTTACCAGCAGTCTGTTTCTCTCCCAGGTCCTGCACAAAGCCCCCAGGAACCCAAAGGGAACTCCCAGACGTGGGCTCCGGGCCATTTGCTGCTCTTGCCCTCTCACGCTCTGATCGCCTCCCCTCCCTGTGATTCTCTGTGTTCCTGTCTAGCCCCAGAGCTGGGTGCAGGTCAAAGCCTCCAGTGCTTCATCTTCTCAGATAAAGAGCAATGTACGTGAGAGACATGAAGCAAAAAAAGCACCTCACAATTAAATATTTTAATAGGTGTTTTGAAGACGGTTTTGAAAGGATTTAAAATTAATATTGACATGGTATGCATCGAGGGGCTCAGGCTGAACAATACCCACCACTTTGTCTGCTAAAGAACAAAGTGTAAAAATAAAACCCTGCAATATTTGGTCCCAGCACCCCCTTTGGCTCTCTGGGGCAGATATCCTGGAATTGCTGTGCACAGCAGCTCTAGCCCCCCATATTCACACAGTTTGCTGGTTTTGGGTCTCCAGGCTGCCCTCCCCTGCAGGGTGCCCAGCACAGCCCAGGTTCAGCCCCCAGGACCCTCTGGGGCAGTGTGGAACTGGGACACCCCCTGGCCACCAGCTCATCCCCACAGCTGAGCTGAGCACACTGGCTAACACAACACTGTTCCCATTACGTGTGGCTTAAACCCACTTATTTATAATTAAGTTACTGATCCGTGCGTTGGTGTAAAACGACTCTACAACATAAGTGCAGCAATAACCCAGAACTAAATCTTTAAATAACAATTGTCAAGTGAGAAGTTATATATAGAATATATCAAAACTAATAGCGTTCATCCATCTTTCAAAACAAGTTAAATGTGCCTGTTTCTTCTGGAAAATCTGTGTTTGCTCATTGAACATTTTATTTTCATTACATTTGAACCTTTCAGCAGAAATAAAATACACAATCAAAGTAGGATGGTTGTTTTGATTGGTTTGCAGGCATTTCTGCATTAGAAGAAAGGGAAATGCATTAAGATTCCCAGAGACATTTGTGCTGGTGACCACTGGGAAGAACAACATAAACAGGGAAACGTGTAATCAGGGATGACAGCTCCAGCACAGATCTCATTAACCAGACAGGGTAGAACAGGCTGCTAAGGAAGGAGCCCCAGCACTGGGGACCTGCCTAGGGATTTTGGGCAGAGAACTCAAACGACGTGCAGGGAGCAGCTGCTGCCACAGGAGGGGAAACGCTGTGACATCCTCAGTGTGGGACTCCCCCTGGAACACCCCACGCCTGCACCAAGCACAGCTGACCTGAAATGAAAATCCTCCTCTCTGAGCAGGCCTCCCATGGGCAGGGCTGCTCTTCTCAGAGCAATCAGGAAAGAGCCAAACCCCCCCGAGCTGGCCCTCACAGCTCAGCAGAGCTGGCACCCAGTGGCTTTGGGCACCTCTGGCTGAGCACCCACAGACACCCTCAGTGCCAGGGACCCTAAGCAGCCCAACTGAACACAACACTGACAACCCAAGTTCTGCAAGGAATTGTTTCCTTTAAAATCCAGGAATTCATCAGAAGGTGACCACTGTACAACTGCTCATCCCACCCCTGGGACCCATTTTGAATAAATAGCTCAGTGACTTACCTCTGGTAAGAAACCTCTGGTCACCACTGGCACCAGGAGATGTGGAAGGGAAATGATTTTGTTGTTCAAAAAGCACATGAAACACTTTGTCCGTGAGGAAACTGAACTGGTTTTGTCAGTGCTTACTGCACTCTGCTTGGCATCAGCTTCAAGCTACTACATTATGCACCCAGCTCTGGGGCTAGACAGGAACACAGAGAATCACAGCTATGAGAATTTGAAGAAGTGTTGCTCCTAAAGCAATTAATTATCTTAAATACTTCCAAGCCTTTGTGAACAGATGTAACCCATAAAGAACCCATCATCCTCAAGTTCCTCAACTCACTGTATCTTCACATTCATTGCCAACACTCCTGAATTTCCTTTTGGATCCTTTAAAGACATCTCATTTATCTTTATTGGATTTCCTTTCACTTGGGTTTAAAGTTAAGCCATGCAGGAGAAGTTAACTGTAGCAGAGAAGTAATCAGTGCATAAAGTCTGAATCTTAACGAAGGGTGTCCCAACTTGCTGGAAATGCAGAATATTGTGCAAAATGCTGCTCTTAGGGGCTGCCTCAAACAGAGCTGTGCGCGTGTGCTGTCACAGGTGCCAGAGCAGGGACAGGCTCTCTGCACTGCAGGAAGCTGGATGTGGAACACCTGGAAGTTCCCGAGTTCTGCCACATGCCCAGGACCCACAAAGGGTAAAATCAGGAAAGCAGGAGAGCATCAGAACTGATCCCTGGCAGACAGGAGCCAGAGGGCTGGGACAGCAAACACATGGAAGGGTTTGAGCTGGAAGGGACAGTGAACACCACCCACTGTCCCCCTGCCATGGCAGGGACACCTCCCACCACCCCAGGGTGCTCCAAGGCCGTCCAGCCTGGCCCTGACATTGAGTCCTACTTGGCACATGGACACAGGGCTGGGGCCAGTCTGGGGCTGCCAAGCCGGGAGGAGACTCCAAGGGAAGAGAGATAAATTCAAATGCACTAAAAGAGCCAAGCCATTTTACACCATCACTCTTCTCTTGTGTCTTTGCTCTGCTCAGTCCTGACACGTCCCATATGATTTTGGACAGGACCCTACAATAAGAGTCACCTCCCCCTTTGCCTCAGCTCACCACAAGATCTCTGCAGATGTGGCCACAAACCCTTCAGCGGCCAAGTGCAGAAAGCAGATTTATCAAACTCCCCAAGCCCCACGGGAAGCCCTTGTGAATAACACAAAGTGACTGTGCCCGGGAGTTGAGCACAGGAAATAACCACGTTTGGCAGTGCAAAGCAGGGATCAGCACTGCCCGTGCAGCTCGGCTGCAGGAGCAGCCCCAGACTTGCAGGGCAGGGCACCAAAGGGCACTGGAGCTGGCCGTGGTGTGCATTCTGACCTGGCAGGGAGCTGCAGCTCCTGGGGGCTGCCAGAGCAGATCCATCAGGGCTCCAGGTGGGCACTGCCAGGCTCCCCCTCTCCCTGCTGGAACTCCCTGCTGAGTTATGGCAGGCTTCACAGGGAAGAGAGCCAATTAGGAAATATGGATGCTCAAGGTACACTCGTGCTGTTTGCCTAAAATTGATTAAAGGCTGGAGCAAATAACTCCTCCATCATCTGTCCCAAGGGTGCAAATATAGACACTGCCAAATGTTTGGGTTTACTTCTACACTGCATTAAAACAGCTCAGCTCGTAAATGGCACTTTGAGGAATACGGGCTCAGCTGCAGGGCTTTGAATCTTCCCTGATATACTGACATTATTTGAAGTTTATCTTTATTGAGCTTCGAGTATGATAGGGTAAAAGGAAAAAAACCAGTAAAACTTCCATGAAATGAGTTACAGATGCAGCTGCTTTAACAGAGATTGCAAAATCATGCAGTTATTCCACATGCTGCTGCTTAGAGTGTGCTTCACCCCGCACTACAGCACTCCAAGGAACAAAGGAAATGGAGCAAAATTGGAGATGAAAACATCCCCAAAGGAGACATGTCGTCATCCTGTGCCACAGCTCCTTTTTGGATGCTCTCCACATGACTCACACATTTTAGCAGCTCTTTTGATGCTGTTATAGTCAGTTTTGAAGTCTCCTAATCTCAGTGTTCCTGTAAATCAGAATGGCTGGAATAACTTCACTGGAATTACGGGGTAACTGTGCTGCAGTAAGAGCCTGGCTGCGGGTTCCTTTTCCAATTATTTGTCTAATCCACCTGTGATCCCTTTGTGAGCACAAATCCATCCCGTACTACACACACCTGCAATTTCTTATCACTGACACCGGACTTTGTTGCCACAGTTTCCATTTACACTTCAATATCACCAGAAAGAGATGGAGAATGTCTCTTTCCCTGACCAGCATCTCAATGTTCTGGATTACAAAACTGTCTGCCCAGAACAGAAAAACTCACTTATGTTGCCCTGGTTTCCTGTAGAAAGGAAAGGAAAGGAAAAGATATTTTGAATGACTGATCATTCCTGGAAGTGTAAAAAGAAAAAAAAAATTAAACCATGACTAAAATAAATGTCAACGCACTGATGAATCGAAAGGTTCAAATGTCTGGTTTGGGATAAATATATATATATTTTTCTCTTGGCAGTATTCAATCTTACACCGATCAATGTGATACTAAAGGTTTTCAGAAGAAAATGGCAATTAAAAAATTCTGGAGAAGCCATCAATAAATCAAGCAAAATAATACAGTTTTAAAGCCTCCATCTGCTGTATAGCTCATAATTAACATGTTTATCAAATTGTGCAGGGATTACATTTATATTTCTATTGAAAAAGCCTTGTGCAAAAATGTCCTCCAGTCCCAAATTGAAATATTAGAACAAGTACTAACAACTTCTCCTCCAATCCTAATTTCTAACATCCTCCTTGAAATTCATTTTCATTTCCTGGTTTCCTTGGGAATTTCACTTTCACACATTTAAATGGCTGAACTGAGGCTCCTTGAACACAACCTTGATGCAATCTCAGGGGCAGGTGGAGAAAACAGGAACTCTCCATCCTGCCAGGAATTCTCTCCTTCTGTTTCAAAGCCATCTTTGACTTTTCACCCAGCACGTTTCAGAGCTGCAGGGTTCCCTCAGCCCTGGCTCCTCAGCCAGGATTTCCTGGGGGATGGGGAGAGCCTGGAGGATGCCCCAGCCCAGAGGCAAAGCCGCAGGCACGGAGCCCGTGGGGTCTGTGGGGTTTGTTCTGCAGGCAGCGCTGCCCCTGAGCTCACTGCTGAGGTGCCAGCCCAGGCTGGCACGAACATTGCCTCCCTGCCAGGGAAGTGGAGAGCAGTGAAACCTGAGCAGTGACTGCAGCAGGGCCGGGCACACACAGGTACAGAGCTCTGGGCCACCCGAGTTAATCCGGCTTTCACACCACCATTTAAGCTGTATTTGGAAAATAATCGAGGGGAAATCTGTTTAAAGTCCTGCGCTTTGATTTTATCTAGGAATACAGATAATCAATCCCTGGGCCGAAAGCTGTGGATTACAAAATGGACCAGAGCAAATGGGAATTTCATTGGCTCAGAAAAAAACATGAAGGGGCCAACACAGAGATGACCTTGTGCTGGATGGATGGCAGCAGGGGAGGAAAGGCTGCCAGCCTGCTCTTTAATCAGCAGAGCATCTTCCCAAGGAGGATCCCAGCTTCCAGAACGCAAGCCAGCCCCAGGGGATGCACTGAGCAGGTACTTCAGCTTTGGACAAACTCTCAGTGCACAGTGGGATCCTTGGGGAGTCCTGTGCAGGGCCAGGAGCTGCTCTGGTGACCCTTGGGGGGCCCTCCCAGCTCAGGAGATTCTGAGATCCTGCCAGATGAGTGGGGAGCCTTTTCCCACTGCCCCGCCAGGCTCTGGACCTGCTTTCCTGTTCCCTCTCCAAGGCTGCTGGCTCCCACAGCCCCTGCAGCCACGGGCACCCAGAGGAAGGACAGGGGCTCCAGCAGAGCCCATCCCACCTGTGCCCCAAATCCCCACAGCCCCTGCAGCCACGGGCACCCAGAGGAAGGACAGGGGCTCCAGCAGAGCCCATCCCACCTGTGCCCCAAATCCCCACAGCCCCTGCAGCCACAGGCACCCAGAGGAATCCCAGCAGAGCCCATCCCACCTGTGCTCCCAAATCCCCACAGCCCCTGCAGCCACGGGCACCCAGAGGAAGGACAGGGGTCCAGCAGAGCCCATCCCACCTGTGCCCCAAATCCCCACAGCCCCTGCAGCACGGGCACCCAGAGGAATCCCAGCAGAGCCCATCCCACCTGTGCTCCCAAATTCCACTGCACACACACCTCAGCATGCGAGAAACTGTTTGGGAACTTCAGTATTCAAAGCTGTCCAGCACTAAAAAAGGCTTTTGAAAATCTCTCCCCTCCTCAAAAAATTTCTAAGCCCCATTGGGCTTTTTTGTGAAATAGCTTTTTCCTCCCTTTTCAGTAACACAATATGTTATTCAAGAGCCAGAGAGTTGTCAGTTTTTATGTTATGATAATCTTCTCAAGCATCCAGTTCTATTCTGCTTCTTCCCTTCATGCTGTCACTCACATTCCAGCCTGTCACAAAAGAAAATGGCTGAATACATTAATTACAACTTGTTAGACCTCCATATAGTTAATGCTATTGAGAAAATCAAATCACTTGGAAAATAGCTAAAGAGAAACAGTTGCTGGTATTGCAGAATCTTTATGTGTCGCACTTCAAAGCTGGAGCTTTGCAAGACAACAAAAATGATTATTATAGAGAATGAGAAAATCAAATACAACTTGATCCTCTACCCTTGGAATGTTTTCTGAATGCATTACAATATATATTTTCTATCCTGGCAAGAGCAGTTGAACACTTTTCACATATTACCTTCTTTTATGGACTAATTACAAATACCAGTTTGGAAATTACAGTATAAAAACTTTCTGAAGCTAGGAAGAGATCCAAGTCCCCGCTCACACAAACATCCCAGATGACAGTGAGGGCTGCATTAAATAAAAGACAATTCTGTTGGGCCTGAGAAGACAAACAGTTGCCCTGGGTTTGGTGAAGGGAGGTGCTGCTCCCGCTCCAGCTCAGCCACCACGAGGGTCAGGAACAGAAGAACGAGCTGGAGGCAAAGGGCTGCTCCTTCCCTGGGGCTGGGAACACCATGGAAGAGCAGAGGCACAGCTGCCCCAGAGCTGGGAGCCTCTGCACCCCAACTGGAGCCCAAAACTCCCCAAAAGCCCTCAGCCAGGTCCGTGGCACGGGGGGAAGCTCTGGGCTCTCTGGGGAGAAGGGCAATGGAAACTGTGCCAAGGTGTATTGTGCCAGGGCCCTGGGGAGCAGCAGGGCATGCACCAAGGGAAGGTGCATTGTGCCCAGGCCAGGGCCCTGGGGAGCAGCAGGGCATGCACCAAGGGAAGGTGCATTGTGCCAGGGCCCTGGGGAGCAGCAGGGCAAGCACCAAGGGAAGGTGCATTGTGCCAGGGCCCTGGGGAGCAGCAGGGCATGCACCAAGGGAAGGTGCATTGTGCCCAGGCCAGGGCCCTGGGGAGCAGCAGGGCATGCACCAAGGGAAGGTGCATTGTGCCAGGGCCCTGGGGAGCAGCAGGGCATGCACCAAGGGAAGGTGCATTGTGCCCAGGCCCTGGGGAGCAGCAGGGCATGCACCAAGGGAAGGTGCATTGTGCCAGGGCCCTGGGGAGCAGCAGGGCATGCACCAAGGGAAGGTGCATTGTGCCAGGGCCCTGGGGAGCAGCAGGGCATGCACCAAGGGAAGGTGCATTGTGCCAGGGCCCTGGGGAGCAGCAGGGCATGCACCAAGGGAAGGTGCATTGTGCCAGGGCCAGGGCCCTGGGGAGCAGCAGGGCATGCACCAAGGGAAGGTGCATTGTGCCAGGGCCCTGGGGAGCAGCAGGGGATGCACCAAGGGAAGGTGCATTGTGCCAGGGCCCTGGGGAGCAGCAGGGGATGCACCAAGGGAAGGTGCATTGTGCCCAGGCTCTGGGGAGCAGCAGGGCATGCACCAAGGGAAGGTGCATTGTGCCAGGGCCCTGGGGAGCAGCAGGGCATGCACCAAGGGAAGGTGCATTGTGCCAGGGCCCTGGGGAGCAGCAGGGGATTCACCAGGGGAAGGTGCATTGTGCCAGGGCCCTGGGGAGCAGCAGGGGATGCACCAAGGGAAGGTGCATTGTGCCAGGGCCCTGGGGAGCAGCAGGGGATGCACCAAGGGAAGGTGCATTGTGCCAGGGCCCGGGGAGCAGCAGGGGATGCACCAAGGGAAGGTGCATTGTGCCAGGGCCCGGGGAGCAGCAGGGGATGCACCAAGGGAAGGTGCATTGTGCCAGGGCCCTGGGGAGCAGCAGGGGATGCACCAAGGGAAGGTCCCTCCCCGAGCCCTGGCCAAACCTCCCCCAGCTCCAGAGCTGCCCTGGGGTGGGGAGTCACTGAGGCAGTTGGCACCACAATGTATGGCCCAATTTGCCCGAGCAGATGTCAAATGGCCATTAGCACCACAATGATTAGTAAACTGAAATTACGTCTTATGGCTTCAGTGCCTTAGATCAAGCATTAACCTGCCTTAATTAAATTGCGTCTCAGTAATTGATTTCACAAGGCTGAACTGTAAGTAACAAATTGCAGAGGATCTGGGGCTTTATCTGCCAAGACACCATAAATCAGCCTTCACACGTTGTGTTTCCTCCTTGTCTCCATCCCTTCTGAGGGGCTTGTTCACTCAGTGCCTCCACCTGCACACGGCCTCCTCTGCCTTCACCCCCACGGCCTCGCTGCTGCTGTTCTGCTCCAGCAGGGCTCAGAGCTGGTACTGCAGGGGAGGCAGCTCTGATCTGACCACGGTGTGAGGCCTCTGTGTGCAGAGCCAGAGTTTGTTCCACTCCCCCAGGCACAGCCAGGGAGTCACTGTGCACAACAGGATGGGGCTGGGGCAGTGAGCCAGCCAGGGCTCAGCAATCCTCACCTGGCTGGGCTCCTCCAGCCCTTCCTGCACCGTGCCTCAACTATTCAAATAGAACAACAGCAGAATTACAGCAGTTCCACTTGCCTGGCCTGGGCTTCTCCAGCCCTTCCTGCACTGTGCCTCAGCTATTTAAATAGAACAACAACAGAACTACAGCAGTTCCACTTGCCTAGCCTGGGCTTCTCCAGCCCTTCCTGCACCGTGCCTCAGCTATTTAAATAGAACAACAGCAGAACTACAGCAGTTCCACTTGTTTCTGGCTGCTGTTCAGCATTATCAACTGCGCTGGGTGGGAGCACTCAGAGGGACCAGACACTGATCAGCTCCCTGTGCCAGTGCACAGCCAGGTTCCTCCCTGAGGGAGGGGCTGGCAGATCATCCTGGGGTCCATGAAAAAATAAGGGTCATGGGCAAAGCCAGGAGCTTGGGGCTCCAGGGCAAGGAGGGAGAGGCAGCATGAACTGCCCCAGGCCAGCCCAGAGATGAGCCAAAGAGCCCAGCCCAGCCCTGAGCCCAGCCCAGCCCCTCCTGTGGCACTGCAGGAATCCCAGCTGGTGCCAAAGGCATCCAGAGGAGCTGGCAGTGCCACGGCACCTCAATGAACCCCATAAGAGCAGGCTGAAAAGTGCTTGAAGGCCATTTCTGTGCTGCCTGCCCTGGTGCTGTCGCCTGGCAGGAGGGGCAGGGATGTCCACTCTCAGCCAGAGCCCTCCCCAGCCCAGGCAGCTCCCAGGGAAGCTCAGAGATGGGCTGTGGGGGAGGCTGTGCCAGCAAACACCTCCTTGCTGGGAGGGCTGTGGGGCTGCAAACCTCACCCCCCACACCTGGCACGCAGCACTGGCCCTGAGTGGCGCTTCTGATGCATTATTTCTGTAATGAGCAGTGCCAGGCAGAGCTGTCAGAGCTCCCCCAAGCCTCTGTGATAACCCAGGCACGCTCTGACTGCATCCACCTAGAATATGAGCTTAGAACAACACACTAATTATTCATGGGCTATTAGTGCTCCTTCTCCCTGCAGCACAAGGCACACAGAAAGCCTCAGAATCCCATTTTTCTTCACTTGCAAGTAGCAGGAGCAGGATGTAGCAAATTACTCCAAAAAGCACATCTGAGGAAGAGCCAGCACAAACAAAAGCCCATTAGCAGACCCCAGAGCACAGGAGCAGCAAAGCCACCCCCTGCCACTGGCTGCTGAGGGCAGCAGGGCCACCTTTCATCCCTGTTCCCCTAAATGATCTCCAGCTGCACCAAGCCCTCCTGCTGGGTGTGCTCCTGAGCTCTGTGTCACATTTCCAGCAGCTCCTGGAGCGCAGCACCCCGGGGGTCACAGCCAGGAGTAAAGCTGAGGAAGAGCATGGGGAAGGGCAGAACCTCCCAGGGAGGTGCTGCAGGGACCCCACCAGCACAAACCAGCCTGGCACCAAGCCCTGCTGCTGGATCCTCCCTCTCTGGTGCTTCTGGACTGCACAGCAGGTTCTGGGCTCAGTCCCATGAGCTGCTGTTGGTGGAGTTTGTCCGTGGCTGTTTCAAGCACGTTTCACTGATTCCAGCTATGCAGTGGAACCCGAGACTGATGTGTTCTCCCATCTCAGGTGGTTTTATATCCCCAGGCTTCCAGGGAACCTGGAGCTTCCCAGAGACTGACTGCTCTCCTGGGGGCAAAGAGTAGTGAACAGACTAAATTAAATTCTATTCACGGTCATTTCTTCTGAGATACCTGCTAAAACACACACTTGTCGTGGTTGCCAGGTGTTGTCACCAGCAGCCCCTGTCACCTGTGCAGGGGGGCCAGGAGAGCCAGGAGAGCAGGAAGGAGAGAGCAGGAAAGGAGAGCAGAAAGGAGAGCAGGAAGGACAGAGCAGGAATGAGAGAGCAGGAAAGAAGAGAGCAGGAAGGAGAGAGCAGGAAAGGAGAGCAGGAAAGGAGAGCAGGCTGAAGTGGGCAAGGACACTCAGACACCACGGAGGAGGTAGAACATCACTGCCTGTGCTGCTGACACTGCTCCATGCCCCAGCCTGATCAAACCCTGCAGACACCTGGCAGGTGACACCTCTACTGAGTCGCTGAAAATCAGGAGCTGTGGAAAGATGCAGCTGGGCCCCCAGCACACAGGAGATTTGCAAGATAAAAGCCAAGCACAGATGTACAAGAACAGCACTGCCAGCCACCGAGGCTGTGAGATGGAGTGGCAGCAGAGGCAGGGAGAGCTGTGCTGCACAGCTCCTGCAGGCAGGGTCTGGGTACCCCAGAGCCCCCCTGAAACCTCCCTGGGCACAGCTGGGCCTGCCCAACACCAACCCAACCACTGCTTGCTTTGAGTTATACCCTCGGTCACCAGGCCTGTCCAGCCAAGGGAAAGCTGTGCGATTGCTCCCACATTGATTGCTGCCACAGAAGCAGCACTTCCTGCAGCTGAGCAAGCACGAGGAGCATCTCATCCAGCAAGAAATGAGCATGGACGAGTAGCAAAAACCCTGTGGGTCAGAGCACGTTCTCCATCCAGCAATAAATACATCTTGGGAAGGGGGAGCTGAGGAAATGAGGGAGAGGAGGCAGCAAAGGCAGGCAGCAGCTCCAGGGCTGTGCCTTGCCTGAGAGCTGTCCTGCAGGGCAGGGGCCCAGGGCAGTGCTCAGTCTGTCATGCTGTGCTGCAGAGAGGGGACAGCAGCAGCAGGGAACACTCTGTGACCGTGGCTGCCCAGAGAAATACAGAGACAGCCTGAAATGCCTCGTGTGTGGCTGCCCTGCCAGCAGGGGATGGGCCCTGCCCTTGGAAGAAACCAGGGGAGGCACTGAGCAGTGGCTCTGGGAAGCCTGAGATCACACCCTGCTAGCAGATTGTCACCTGCCCTGCTGGTTCTTCCTGGGACACTTCTCCTGGAGCCCTGCCTGACTCATTTTGTGCACTCCTGGCCCCAGTGGCCCTGTGCACTTGTCTCAGTGATGGCACATTGCCCCCGGAATTACTCCTGTTACACGGTGCACTGATGTGCACGGGGATGTGAATGGCTGGTTAACAGCCTTTCATTGTCTCGTGTCCATGCTCATAAAACACTCCGGCATCCTTTCCTGCCCTGCTGCTGCAGGGGGGCAGCGGTGTGCCCACACGGAGCTGCCTGGCAGCCCAGAGCTGCCCTGCCCTGCCCACCTCGGGCACTGGGAGACCACAGCCCTGCTTCCCCCGGAGCACAGCGACTGTGCCCTGCTGCCAGGGCAGCTCTGGCACTGCCGAGCAGTGTGAGCACTGCCCTGGGCCCCAGTGCCAGTGGCACTCCTCTATAGCTGGGAGATGGCAGGTCTGGCTGTGTGCCCTCCCTGCCCTGCCCCGTGCCCAGCAGGAGTGTCTGCCAGTGTCTGGCACTTCCCAGCTCAGCACACTGCTCTGCCCTGTGCCCCAGCCTGGCGTGGCACAGCTCATCCCACAGGGCACACTCCTGGGAGCAAGCAGCAAATACACTGCGGGGAGCACAGAGCAGGCTGAGATCTGAGATCTGTCAGAGCTGATCTGAGCCAGGCCAGGGCTGAGATCAGGGATCAGGGATTTGTCAGAGCTGAACTGAGCCAGGCCAGGGCTGAGATCTGAGATCTGAGATCTGAGATCTGTCAGAGCTGATCTGAGCCAGACCAGGGCTGAGATCTGAGATCAGGGATCTGTCAGAGCTGATCTGAGCCAGGCCAGGGCTGAGATCTGAGAGCAGGGATCTCTGGGCTGATCTGGCCAGGCCAGGGCTGAGATCTGAGATCAGAGATCTCTGGGCTGATCTGGCCAGGCTGATCTGAGCCAGCCCAGAGCCACTGGCTGCCCCGGGGGCTGCACTGCCAGCCCAGCTGGGACTCCCCAGCCCTGAAATCCCCCTGGCCTCTGCAAGGGCTGTGCATGCACCGCTCAGAGCTTCAGCACAAGGCCCAGAGAGTCCCTGGGAGCTGCCTGGGGCAGGATCCCTCTTGCTGACACGTCTGGGATCAGACAGACCCAGGCAGGTCTGGCTGCCAATGCAGTCCCAGGGGAGCAGAGAGCCCCAGGCTGGGCTCTGAGGGGTGCCACGCTCCAGTGAGGTCTGGCTCCCTCACTGCTGCCTTTGCAGTGACAGCAGGCAGCTGAGGAGGTTGTGTAAATGCTTTGGAGGGATCTCAAGTCATAAATCAAAGTGGCTTTTGTTTATACCTTCACATCAATCATTCACAATGGGGGCTTTACCTGCTATTCTATATGCAGATGTGGGGGACTAAGAGCTTCAAAAAATCAAACCTGCACCAATTAAACACTTTGATTGGGAGAGTTTGCATCTCTTGTTCATTTTTAATTAGGAATCAAGGCTGTTAACGTCTAACATCCTGTTGCTTTCCCTCCACAGAATAGCAAACACTCTTCTTGCTGTGACTGAGCAAGAGGAACACCCTGTACACCAAAGCTGGTGATCCAAGCCTGAAATCCGGAGGTTCCTGCTCCCACCCATTCTCCATCATCCCTTATTCAAACTCCCACTGCCATCAATAATTGGTTTCACTGAAGGACTGAAAGAAAACTAATAGTGCTGATATCATCCATTCATGGCTTTTCTTCCACCTCAGCAGATCTCCTGGAATTTTACCATCTTCCCACCCCTGTGCCAGGGCTCCTGCAGCACCTCAACCAGCCAGGAGGAGCACACAGCACAGCAGAGCCCCGAGGAGCTACTCCAGCCCTGCTCTGGGTCCCTGCAAACGACTCTGGAGTTCCAAGGCATTCTCTGCAGGGCTGTGCTCATTTCCAAGGGATGCCCCCCCAGGACTTCCCTGCTGCATCACCTTTGATCTCCTCAGAGAGGAGACTGCCAGACTGAGCCAGATCTGCCACTTCCTTCAGACAAACTGATCAGGACCTCAGCTGACAAAAATCTCCCAGCAAAATTACCAGGGTTCATGTCACAAGAAAAGGGAGATTTGCTTGTATGAACACAAAGAGAAACCGTGGTGTAAAAATGAAAGAATGCAGAAAGGTCATCTGGTCTGTGTAAAGCTGAATTTCTTTTCAGCATCCAGCATAACAAAGCAGTCGTGTCTCCAACCCACGCTGATATTATCACCTGCAAACCACTCTGCACTTCAACATAACTCATCATTTAGGATACTGGATGTTTTTAATTAGCTCTTCTCTGTTTCTAAAGAGAAATTCCTACCACAAGTAAAAATCTCTGTAATTACTGGCAAGTTAAAGGAAGGTAGAAAATAGCTCATTGGGAGGTTTTTCATTTTCTTTAGTCATTAGATGATTGAGATGATAGAAGAAGGAAGAATCTGACAGATGAAACAGTTCTTGAGGAGACATGTCAGCTTCAATAATTTCAAAGCATTAGAACTGTCAAGCTTTCAAAATAGAAAAGACTGTATCTATAGAAAACAAGGTTCTCCTAATTGGCATGCGTGGAAACCAAAATTGGGGCTAAAGCTGTGCGGTTAAGGGCTTTTGCTGGTTCCAGACCCTTGCCGGCAGCTCCCTCTGTGCCGTGCTCTGGGATGGCAGTTCTGCTGTTCCTGGGGCTGCCCAGACACCCAGCAGGGCATCAGCCCCTGGCTGGCCCTGCTCTGCCTGTCCCTGCACCCGCAGCTCTCCTGGCACTGCTCCCTGCAGAGCCTAAACCCCCTGAGCAAGCACAGCCTGCCGGCCCTTCCTGCCTGCTCTGTAATGAAACAATGATATTGTGAATCATATTGTTAGATAAAGGGGCTTGGAGGGGAAATTGGTAGCAATGCTCTTAGTCAAGAGGTATTGGTCAAACCACTGCCAAAAGTCACTGTTCCCAAGGGTACAGCGAGGGAAATGCCAGTTTGGGCTGAAACATCCCCTCCTGCTGCCTGAGACAGAAGTGTGACATCTCTTCCCAGAGCAGAGGGTCCAAGCCCAGCTGTTTGCCCACCAGGGGAGCAGGCAGTGGCTGCAGCCCTCCCAGCCCTGCCTCCCTGCTGGCCCAGGCTCAGAGCCCCCTCCCCAGGCAGGGCTTGCTCAGCAGAGCTCAGCACAGCCCTGGCATCACTGAGCCCTGTCCCTGGGCACCCTGCCTCCAGCAGAGCCAGAGCTGCACACACACAGCTAAACACAGAGGGACTCCCCTGGCTCCAAAGCACAAAGGCAGAGCTGAGTAACAGAATCCCAGGTGGCTTCTCTGAGATGCTGTCTGTCCCAGGCCAGCAGTGACTGCATTTGTCATCTCTGCGCTTGCAAACCTGACTTTCATGGACAAGAACCTTCCACAAGGCATGTCAACCTTTATTAATCTGATTTTCTCCTTCCTCTCCAAAGACATTTAATGGTTTAGTAATGATCAATATTCTTGCTCTGATGATAAACAGAGACAAATGAGCCTGTGCAGCCTGGCTGGGATTTGTAATTACCACCCCACAGGCATGCAACTGCAGCTGCTGGGAGGGTGACAGGAGCTGCCTCTGCCAGAGATGCATTTGCAGAGGGCCCTTGGCCTGCAGCTGCCAGGGCTCATTTCTGCACCACGTCTAGCCCAGAGGGGAAAGCTGAACAGAATCCCTGACATCCCTGCTAAGGAGCTCCTGAGGGACCAGCTCAGAGCCCCAGCAGCTGCCACCTCCCCCAGCCACCAAGAGCTTCATTGCCAGAGTGGCCCTGTCTGGGACAGGGTGGGATGGGTTCCTCAGCAGCCAGGGCAGGACAAAGCAGTGCTGGTGGTTGCTCCACTCCCAGCCCCTTCCCTGGGCCATGGACACACCTGAGGGGTGTCCTGCCTGTCCTGGGACGGTGACAACGCTGCAGCCCTCGCCATGGCTCAGCCCCCTGGCTGCACATCCCCCCAGGGGAAGGTGTCCCTGCCCAGGACATGGATGAGCTTTGAGGTTCCTTCAACCCAAACCAGTGCACAAATCCATGAACAGAACAAGGCTGGGGTGGGGGAGAGGGAAGGACCCAAACACTTCAGCATCTCAAGGGGAAAGAAGCCAGAGCCATGCCTCCAGGGGGGTTCGATGGAAAGAGCTGGACAGCAGGGATTCTGTGCTCCCAGAACAGAGCTGGGATGGCAGGAGCAGGAGGCTGGCAGTGGGGTCAGACAGCCAGGCCAGGGCCCTGCCCTGCCCAGCCCACCCAAACAAAACCAGCACACAAAAATCTCATTCCTGAAGCCACTGCGCCCCCATCAGAAATGAAAAATTCCTCTTCTTTCCCACTGCTGGTGACTCCAGGGAAGAGCCTTTGCTAGCTGTGTACACAGGGCACATCGACTGAACTTCCTGTCCTCAGCCCTTTGTGCCCCCCCTTGCAGCAAAACCCAGCAGCCCCAGATATTCCAGGTTATTTCAGCCCAGTACTGAGGCACCACTCAGGCTGCTGAGGTTTATTTCAGCTTCGGTCTTCAACCATTCAAGTGTTTTAAGCATAATTGTATTCTCATTATAATGTTAAAACAAAGAGGAGATTCTGATGCCTTTGATCTTGTTTAGGAGTGATCAAAATTCACTGTTATTGTTATAAAGAAGAAAACATCTGTATTAGCAGATTTTCACTAAAATTATTCTGATTCTTTATGTATGCATACCAGAGTGCCAACTTCAAAGGAATCTCACAAACCTACAGCGGCTAAAGATGCAGACTCAGATTTTTCTTTCATATTATAAACCAAATAGGACAGATAAAAGCTTTCCTAACCTTGGGGTGCTCTTCCCCAAGTGCCAAAGGCTCCCTGACACACATAAGGGAGCCACATCCAGCCCACCAAGAACAAACACGAGTTGATGTTTTTCTCCCAGACCATATAAAATAATCCAAAATATATGACAAGCCCTTGTTTGGAGTCTGAGCTTAAAGAACTCCGAATTTTTGAACAGTGGCAGAGAAGAAATGTACAAGCTTGATACTTGGCCTATGTCCAATCCTGCCTGGCACGGCCAAGGAAGGGTTAATCGTGGCAGACCTGTCAATACACTGAAATAAGAGCTGGGATTCTCTGCTGCTGGGAAGATAAGATCTGAAGTGTAGGGAGCCAAAGCTGCAGCTCCAGAGCAGAAGGAGCTGCCTGTGAGGAGGGCAGCAGGAGCAGAGCTGCAGCTCTGTGCCTCAGAGCTCCAGAGAAAAGGCCCGTCCTGGGAGCTCAATCCACACCATGAGCCGGCTGCTCCATCCCCGAGAGCATCCTGACTTCTTCATCCATCCCCTGAGAGCACCCTGACCCACTCTGACCCCTGCATCCATCCCTGAGAGCACCCTGAGCCCTGCATCCATCCCTGAGAGCATCCTGACCTCTGCATCCATCCCTGAGAGCATCCTGACGTGTGCATCCATCCCCTGAGCACCATGACCCACCCTGAGAGCATCCTGACCCTGCATCCATCCCCGAGAGCATCCTGACTTCTTCATCCATCCCCTGAGAGCACCCTGACCCACCCTGACCCCTGCATCCATCCCTGAGAGCACCCTGAGCCCTGCATCCATCCCTGACCCACCCTGACCTCTGTGCTTCAGAGAGCTGAGCTGCTCCTGGCTGGGCTCAGAGCCCTGGGTTGGGCTCCCCAAAAGGGGGGGTCCCAGGGGGTCCCTGGTCCTGGGGGGGTCACTGCAGCTTTTCCCCCACACCCTGCTGTCCATTCCCCACACCCCAAACCCCACTGTCCATTCCCCCCACACCCCAAACCCCACTGTCCATTCCCCCACACCCCAAACCCTGCTGTCCATTCCCCCACACCCCACACCCTCCTGTCCATTCCCCCACACCCCACACCCTGCTGTCCCCTCCTCTGACCTCAGCCTGAGCTCTTTGTCCCTGCTAACACTCACGTTGCACCTCAGCCTTGGTAAATCAAGACATGCTCAAAAATTCAATGCTTCCAAGTGAATGCGGTGCATTTCCTGAGGATAAATTAAGAGATTAATTTTAAGCAATTATTCAATTAACAATTGTTATGTGTACAAGAGAAGCTGATTTATGGGCAGCTGTTCACAGAGGCAACTGCTTTAATTGGACAGTGTGCTCCTGGCTACTCCCCAGCCTTGGCTGCTTAATTAATGTTAAACAGTTCAATACCCATTTAACCTAGCAGCATATGGAGAATTTAACTAACCCTGCAGAGGGAGGAGAGCTCCTTTCATTTCTGGCTGCACTCTAATAACATAAAGGTGCAAACCTGTGAGGTGAAACGGATTCAACACCGAGAACACACCCAGGTGTTCAAAAGCACAACTTTGCTTTCACACATTTGTCCAACCTCCTACAACTGTGCCCTTATTCCTACAGCTTCCAGAAGTAAGAAAGGGGGGAAGTTAAGAGAATAAAAGCCAACACAAATGGACACCAGGGTATGACAAGGTCAGGCCTCCTGCACAGCCACCCCAGAGCAGAGCAGAGCCAGGCTCAGCCCAGACACCCCAGTGTGCCAGGCACAGCCCAGGAAGGCTCTCGGGGGCTGCTGCTGGCACCAACAAAGAGCAAAGCTTCTGAAGTCCTGCTGCAGAGAAGGAAAATTCTTCTGCCTCCATTTTCACAATTTCTACAAGGTCGGTGAGTGTAAATACCTCCTCCCACAAACCAAGGCACAAGCTGCAATGTTAGCACTGCAGTGACTCCTTCAAGGTCCGAGGGGGTCCCTGGTGGTCTCTTCCATCTCTTCAATCCACTGGGACACTTCTGAACCCAACTCTTGTTTGAAATTCAAAGTTCACAGAGCAGTGTTTAATAATCCCACAAAGCATTTTGTTTCAACTGAGAACAAAGGTTTCAGAGGTGCTTGCATTTGCTAGGAATAAATTCTTAATGGCAAATTTCTTAAGTAAATAGCATCCTAACTAATATTCTTAGTAAGTGAAAATTAAACCTGACACTCAGCTCAAATACTCTGGTTTTAAACGTACCCATTGCTAAACTTTCAAAAAAGGAACCTTCTGTTTGCATTTGTAAATGATTTGTGTCCAGTGTATGATTACCTGTGAGGGGATTTATTTGCTCTGAGCTCTGTGTGCCAGATCTGAACTCACAGAGCCCCTGGGTCACGCAGCCAAGATGGAAATAAAGGCAGATTCTGTCTGCTGCCAGCAGAGCCAGCGTGAGCCCGGGGGCTCCTGCAGAGCACCGAGAGACTCCAGCAGGGCAGGGCAGCTCTGCAGGGGGTTGTTCCTTCTCCCCAGCCCCGGGCAGAGCCAGGTCCTGCGGAGGGAACAGGGCATGGCCTGCCCTGGCACCAGGGACCCTGGCACAGCTGGGCTGGCAGGGAGAACCAGCCGGTGCCCCCAGGCAGCACAGCCAGGAGCTGAACTGTGCAGCAGCTGTGAGAATTAACAGATTTCAGCAAGATTTCAGGTACTCGGGGTCTCAGAGGAAGCACCCAGCACTGAGGGTCACACCCAGCACCCAGGGGACACGGCCAGCACCCAGGGGTCACACCCAGCACCCAGGGGGACACGGCCAGCACCCAGGGGGTCACTGCCAGCACCCAGGGGTCACTGCCAGCACCCAGGGGGTCACTGCCAGCACCCAGGGGGTCACTGCCAGCACCCAGGGGTCACTGCCAGCACCCATGGGGTCACACCCAGCACCCAGGGGGTCACTGCCAGCACCCAGGGGTCACTGCCAGCACCCATGGGGTCACACCCAGCACCCAGGGGGTCACTGCCAGCACCCAGGGGGTCACACCCAGTACCCAGGGGGTCACACCCAGCACCCAGGGGGTCACTGCCAGCACCCATGGTGTCACACCCAGCACCCAGGGGTCACTGCCAGCACCCAGGGGGACACTGCCAGCACCCAGGGGGTCACACCCAGCACCCAGGGGTCACTGCCAGCACCCATGGTGTCACACCCAGCACCCAGGGGGTCACTGCCAGCACCCAGGGGGTCACACCCAGCACCCAGGGGGACACGGCCAGCACCCAGGGGTCACTGCCAGCACCCAGGGGTCACTTCCAGTGCCCTGCAGAACGGGCAGAGCGTGGCCAGAGCCTTGCAGCCCCCCGAGAGCCTGGGTTCCCCCCCAGGCATGGATATAAAATGCCATGAGCAGGCTGCAGCTGCTGGAGCACCCGAAGGGACAGGTGACAGCAGCGCTGCAGAAAAGGCTCCCAGGGCCTCGGGGCTGAGCCTGAGTGCACATGCTGCCCCGTCGGGGGGTCCCCTCCTCCTGCATGCTGCCTGGCACGGGCAGAGGCAGAGCTGGACACAGGAGGCGACTCCTGGGCCAGAGCCAAGAGCAGCGGCACAAGCACAGATCTGCTGGCCAGCCTCTGTGGTTATTGATGTGTTCAAGTGCTGAGAGAACACTCATTTGCAGCTCAAACGGGCAAACAGGGCAGAGCTGAGCAGGCACACGGCACACGGGGATCATCAGAGCTTTGCTCCTCTGATCTATGATAAACTCAGCCATTAGAACCTTCCACCCCAGCGCTTCCGTGTGCGACAACACATTAAGCACTAAAGCACAGATTACAGGGGAAATACACTGTGTAAGACCTATCTTTCTCTCTCAAGCACACAGACATTTTTGCAGATACACAGAATGCTGCTTTGGTCTGGCCTGGAAATGACCCCAGCTCAGGGGGTCCAAAACCAAACCGCCATGAAACAGAATTATTTTTACTTCAGGGTGAAAGAAGGCAGAAAGGTTTGAATTCAGCCTCGTTTGAGCAGCTCCTGCTGCACTGTCCTCTCCAGCAGCTGAAGCAAGAGCCTGTGTCACCTTAGCAACAGATCCCACAGGCACCAACCTACTGGGGCTCGTTTATGGCGCACTGGAAGCAGCAGCAGCATCAGAGATCCCGAAATTCCCGGGCTGGGGGAAGAGTCTCTTCAGACGGGAACACAGCTTAACCCTGGTGACCCATGCCAGCCTTGCCTGCTGTCCCCGGGGAGCCCGGGCACCCAGCAGGAGAGGATGACGTGCCCATGTTCCTGAAAGGCAGGGCTGTCCCCCCTGGGCACACAGGGACACCCAGGGCTGTCCCCCCTGGGCACACAGGGACACCCAGGGCTGTCCCCTGAGCACACAGGGACACCCAGGGCTGTCCCCTGAGCACACAGGGACACCCAGGGCTGTCCCCTGAGCACACAGGGACACCCAGGGCTGTCCCCTCTGGGCACACAGGGACACCCAGGGCTGTCCCCTGGGCACACAGGGACACCCAGGGCTGTCCCCTGGGCACACAGGGACACCCAGGGCTGTCCCCTGAGCACACAGGGACACCCAGGGCTGTCCCCTCTGGGCACTCGGGGACACCCAGGGCTGTCCCCTCTGGGCACTCAGGGACACCCAGGGCTGTCCCCCCTGGGCACTCGGGGACACCCAGGGCTGTCCCCCCTGGGCACACAGGGACACCCAGGGCTGTCCCCCCTGGGCACACAGGGACACCCAGGGCTGTCCCCTGAGCACACAGGGACACCCAGGGCTGTCCCCTGAGCACACAGGGACACCCAGGGCTGTCCCCTCTGGGCACACAGGGACACCCAGGGCTGTCCCCTGGGCACACAGGGACACCCAGGGCTGTCCCCTCTGGGCACTCGGGGACACCCAGGGCTGTCCCCTCTGGGCACTCAGGGACACCCAGGGCTGTCCCCTCTGGGCACACAGGGACACCCAGGGCTGTCCCCCCTGAGCACTCGGGGACACCCAGGGCTGTCCCCTGGGCACACAGGGACACCCAGGGCTGTCCCCTCTGGGCACACAGGGACACCCAGGGCTGTCCCCCCTGGGCACACAGGGACACCCAGGGCTGTCCCCCCTGGGCACACAGGGACACCCAGGGCTGTCCCCTGGGCACACAGGGACACCCAGGGCTGTCCCCTCTGGGCACACAGGGACACCCAGGGCTGTCCCCTCTGGGCACTCTGGGACACCCAGGGCTGTCCCCCCTGGGCACACAGGGACACCCAGGGCTGTCCCCTGGGCACACAGGGACACCCAGGGCTGTCCCCTCTGGGCACACAGGGACACCCAGGGCTGTCCCCTGAGCACACAGGGACACCCAGGGCTGTCCCCCTGAGCACACAGGGACACCCAGGGCTGTCCCCTGGGCACACAGGGACACCCAGGGCTGTCCCCTGAGCACACAGGGACACCCAGGGCTGTCCCCTCTGGGCACACAGGGACACCCAGGGCTGTCCCCCTTCCCCCCTGCCGGGTCACTCCGTGTCCCACGAGCAGAGGACGTGGTGCTGTTCCCAGGCTGGCACAGGTGGGGTATGAGCACAGCTGGGCTCGGTGCCACCTGGAGCTGGAATTGTGGGTACCCAGGGCCCACCTGGGCAATGCCAGCTCTGGTTTGGACCCCTCTGCCTACAAAACACCCCAAATCCAACCACGAAGGGGGGCAGGCAGGGTTTGTCCCACTCACATTTTGATGTTGTGAAAATGGAAGAATTACGTGAGCTAAATGACAAGAAGTGATTTTTTTTTTCCTATATCTATAAAGTTTGTGTCACACTTGATGGCGTCTATGAACAAAAAATGTTCATAACATTGTGAGTCTGAGAAGAAATTTCCTTTTAGCTATCTGCAAATGAGGTCAATTTCTTTCTTAGGTGGTTTTTGACAGGTTAATATTCATGCCCAGCTTATGTGAGAGCTGGGGATGTATAGCTTGTCAGGAGCCCTGACGTCTCAGCTTTCTCACCAGCCAGACTGGAGCACCTGTGCAGGCACCTTCCTCCTCCCCAGGACACTGAATCCCTTGGGAATAGTCACTGAATTGCCCCCAGAATTCACTGAAATGCCCCCAGGGATTCACTGAAATGCCCCCAGGGATTCACTGAAATGCCCCCAGGGATTCACTGAAGCCCCCTGGGAAAGCAAGCAGGGCCCAGCTCCTGTCGCTGCCTCTCCCTGTCCCCTGTCTCATCCTGCTCCTTTTCCTCCTCGCTATTGTCACCCACATGAACCAAACAATAAATCTCTTTTTAGAGGCAATAAATTCCCCTTTCCTCAGCCAGCCTCTCCAACAGGACGTGCTGCTCTGCAGGCAGGACACACAGAAGGTCCCCAAGGCAGCCAGGATGGGTTTGATGGCCTGGAATGATGTCCTGGAATGATGTCCTGGAAGGGTTTGGTGTCCTGGGAGGGTTTGGTGTCCTGGAAGGGTTTGGTGTCCTGGAAGGGTTTGGTGTCCTGGGAGGGTTTGGTGTCCTGGGAGGGTCTGGTGTCCTGGAATGATGTCCTGGGAGGGTTTGGTGTCCTGGGAGGGTTTGGTGTCCTGGGAGGGTCTGGTGTCCTGGAATGATGTCCTGGAAGGGTTTGGTGTCCTGGGAGGGTCTGGTGGCCTGGAAGGGTTCAGGACGGGGCCCAGTGGGAGGCTGGGATCAGGTGCCAGCCCAGCAGTGACCCCAGGGGGGTGACCCTGAGGGGACACCAGTGTTTGCCAGCTCCAGGCTGCAAAAGGGCAGCACAGACAGCCCGGCCTGATGGCCTGGCCTGGAGAGGCCTCTCTCCATGCAGAGAGTGCAAAACGAGGGGACACCTTCTCTGGGAATTGTACAAGAGCTTGATCAATCTCTTTGCAGGCACCTTCTGCTTCACCTAAGGACACATCCCATAATTTTCCCTTTTCCCAGTTCAGTACCTCTCTTTGCCATGAGCTTCCAAGGCCGGTAGTTTTAGGAGTTAGTGCCACCTCCTTGTCAATGGAAGAAGATAAAACCAGCTGGATTTCATAAAGTACTTGGAGTGCTTCAACATTAATTGCATGTTGCCTTTCATTATTTGTTATTAATATTCAAGGGGATCTTTCAAGAGCTTCAGATAGTCTGTCTTTTAACAGAACACCAAAAGTTTAAGTACTCAGTGAGCTTCTGCCTTCCTGATCAAAAGGCATCTCACCATATGGGGAAAAAAGTCCAGGATCCCACTCCTGTTTACCATTATAAAATAAGGAATTGAATTCCACTAAGCTCTGCCTCACCGATGGAAATGGAACTCCAGCACCTGGGAACGGAGACACTAATTGCCACTGCCCTTAATTACATCCATTTCCTTCCCATTCTGGTGGTTTCTCTGGCAGAAATCCCATTTTTCTGGCAGCCCCTGAGCACTGGGGATGAACTGGGCTCGGCACAGAGAGGAGGAGCAGGACTGGGAGGGAGCCAGGTGATCCCAGAGGGAATTCCTTTGGGCTGTGCCCCCAGAGTCCCTGCAGAGGGCAGGGAGCTCAGGGTGTGCACACCCTGCAGCACAGCTCACAGCTCTGCTGTCCCAGAGCAGCCCCTCCTGCCTGCCCTGCCTTCTGCTGGGCAGCACCAGCCCTGAGCCAGCCACAGAGAGGGAGAGAGCAAACGGAGCAGCTGCTGCATCTTTAAACACCCCTAACCCCAAATAAATATTTCAGTTAACAAGTGTCTGCTAATGAAGAGGAGCCGTTTGTTAGGAAACATGTCTCTGTTTTTAAAGGTTACCATTTATAATTGTTTAGCTTTGTGCTTCCCTCCCTTCTCCCAAGCAATTTGTGTTGAAAAATAGGGATTTTCAAACTGTTCCTTTCAACTACAGAACAAATACCTGTTCAACAATGTTTGGGTGCAGCCTCCTTATTTCCTTCTTCCCACGTCACAATTTTCTTTTGCCATGAAAACAAAGTCCCTTCCCCATTTATCATGCACACCTCTCTGACATTGCAGAGCCTCATCCTCCCAGCAGCTCCCTTTTGACTGACAGAACAAACTCCTGCCCTTCCATTCCAGGAGAGCAGGAGCTCAGTGAGGAGGGAGCCCCTGGGCAAGGACAGCTCCTGTCCTTCAGGAGAGGCAGAGGAGGTGTCAGGGGTGTGCACACAGGGCTGGCAATCCCCAGCTTGCTGGGGAACCCACCTTAAATCAGGATTCAGCCTTACAATTTCTCTCCACTACAAGGAAACACATTGAGGAAAATGATGACTATTATTGTAGCACCAGGAAACCCAATAAAAATGCATAAATCCTCTATTACCGTACACCTTTATATTCTCATTAAATATTCTCCCTGGCTTTATAGGACATTGTTTTATATGGAAACATAAAGGACAAGTTTGTTCAGCTCCCAGGGACGGGAAGGCCTGGGCAGGCTCTGTGAGGGAGAGTTCCACTGCCAAAGCAGAGCAAAACCCTGGGGAAGGAGGCTGCACACACACCCGAGGCTGCCTGGCTCTTCCCTGGCAGCCAGCACCCCACACTGTGCTCAGGAGACATTCCTAACCCATCCTGAGGGAACCCATCCTTGCTGTGCCCCCACAGCATCCCACACCCCACTGCTGCCAGCTCGGAAACCTGCCCAGCCCTGGGAATGTGCCAGGGGGCAAGAGCAGACCACGAGGAAAAGGAAGGACAAACAGAAGGAAGGACAAACCCCGTCCCACAACAGGTCTGACACCCCCAAGTGCACTCAGGCAATTGAAGGTAAATGGATCAATGAGAGACAAAGCGTGCCACCAACAAAGCAAATTCTTAATTATTCAAACACCACTGGCTTGGTTCTAATGAAATAAACAGTTCAATAATTAGCTCCTGAAAGTCTGCAGCAGGTCCAAGTTCTCCCAGCTTGCCTCCAGCCTCGGCTTCCATTTGTGTTTCCATTCGATTACTCCTACTCTGACATACTTAAATCTTTCTACAGATCCATAAACATGCAAAGGCCTTTAGAAGAAAAACACCACATTTGCAAAGAGAAGCTGCAGTGAGTTACACACAGAGAAACTCAGGCTAGAAAAAGCTCCTAAAAACCGAGCACGTGCTTGTTTTCTAGCAGCTCATTCCAGAGTCCATGGGAAAGGACAGGAGCAAGGTCAGCGTGCTCTCAGGGAAGTTTGGAGCTTGGGTTGGAGCCCTGAGCTGCTGCTGGCACAGAGTGGGCACAGACACCCCAGCACCTCCCCTTGCCCAGGACAAGGCATGGAAAATCACTGTAAAAAGCATCTCCAGATCAGGGAATTCTCACACAGGTCACTGCAGGTGGCCCTACGTGCCCAGCACAATGCCAAACCAGCTGCAGGATCTTCACTGCCACAAGGTCACAGAATCACAGAACTTAAAATAAAACCAATTCCAACATCTCAGTGACACAAGCAGAAGAAAACAGACGCACATCTTCCACTCACTCAAGCCGTTGTTTTCCATCTGCAGAGATCCCAAGCTTTTGTGAGCAAACCAAGTGACGCTCAGACAGCTCCCCTCTCCTCCTCAAGGTCTACATAAGCTCACTTTTTCAACTTCAAGGTAATTTCAGTGTTTACAGCTCCAATTAATCTCCAGAGAGCTGACAGAGTTAATAACATCTCAGCTGGGCAAAAGGGAAGGAAGCAAATAGAGGCTGAAAGCAGAGCTGTTTGTGTGACCAGCCTTGCCCCGGGGTCCCAGAGCCCTGTCCCCTCTGGGGGCTGGGCAGGGGCAGCACTGCCCTGCCCTCCTCAGCAGGGACAGCCTCGCCAAGGAGCTCTGCAGGGCAGAGCCTTCAGCCCCTCCCCTCCTCTTCCCTTCCCCTGCAGACCCCCAGCTTCCCGGGGCAGTCGCCCAGACTGCCTGACAGCACTGCTGCACGCCTGTCCAAACACTGATAGAGCTTCATTTGGGGCAATGTTTATTCTCCTTGTGGCAGAGATATCCACTGGAAACACAATTGGAACGTCAAACAAAGCACAGACAACAAAAAAGAGAAATCACCACAGGAAGCACCAAAATCATCCCAGGTACTTCCTGCCCCAAAGGTTCCACAGTAGTGATAGGAAAGGCTCTTGAATTACAGAATTATAGAAGTTTGGGGTTGGAGGGACCCTAAACCCACCCAGTGCCGCCTCTGCCATGGCAGGGACACCTCCCACTGTCCCAGGGACACCTCCCACTGTCCCAGGTGCTCCAGCCCCAGTGCCCAGCCTGGCCTTGGCACTGCCAGGGATCCAGGGCAGCCCCAGCTGCTCTGGGCAATCTCAGTTAAATTAAACCAGCAGGTTTTGTTGCTTCAAGAGAGAAAATGGGGAAAAAATATACTCAATTTGGACTTCGTTTTTCTCCTCAAGCACTCTAAAAGATAAATTTAGATTTATTTTTAAAACTATTATGGATGATGCCAAGTTCATTTAGGCAAAAAGCACTGACAGTGGGATCTGTGTTGTGCCCTGTCCCAGCCTCCACCAGCTCCACCACTGTCAGACTCACTTGTGGAGCCATGAGGTGAAACTAATGCATTCAAACGTGCTGCCATATTATGTTAGCAGATCTGGAGCTTAGTGCATCCCATCCCATCTCATCTTAAACTGATTTCACAGCGTGCAACACAACATGACAAATTAGGAAACAAAGGATAAGCAGCCCGTACCTGATTGTGCACTCAGTCTGCAAGCTGAGGCATTGCACATAGAGGGAAACACCCCCACCTCTGCTGGCTGCTCATCTGTGCTCCTGGCCAAGGAACAGCCCCACAATTTGCACTTCTCTTGACTTTCTAAGTGTATATTCTTACAGAAGCCCACTGAGGCAAGCAGAATCAGTTCCCATGGCACAGACAGGAGGTTGAGTGACAAGGAAAACCTAAAGGTGCATCCAAAGTCAAACAAAAACCCTTTCTGAACACTTTTCCTTGCAGCCTCTGGCCAAGCCTTTACCCACAGGACAATCCTGTGTCAAGTGTTCATATTGCAAAAATCACACGCTGCAGCAGGAAAGAATTGGCTCAAAGAGGGCTTGGAGAACAGCGAGGATTCTCCTCAAACTGCAGTGATTTCAGCTGAGATCCTCTGGCAGAGCCAGGAGAAGCTCTTACAGCCCAGCAAATGCAGCCTCTGGGATGGGGGAGGAGACAGACCCCACAGCTTTTGGCATTTCCCTCACCCTGTGCCAACCTGGGCTTGAAACTGAAATACCAGCACCCCGTGGGTCAGAAACAAAAGCAGGGAGAGAGGGAGGAGACAGCTGGGCAAGAGCTTGCACTGCTGGAAAGGCACAGTGAGCTCCAAGGGAGGCAGTTTCTGCAGCCTGGGGACACGCTGGGACAGCCCAGAGGGCTGAGCCCCCGCACCAAACCCGGGCACAGGGCACAGGCTGCACCCTTGGCTTGAGCAGCCCCAGGAAGGAGAACCCAGTGTTTCAAGCCAAAAGACAAGCTCAGTCCCACTGCTCCTTTCCCATCTGGACTGGAGCTTGAGCCTCAGCCTATAATCAGCACCTGTAAAATTCAATTAGAAGCCCAGATAAAGCTGTGAGATAAGGACAGACACACTCCAAGGCAGTCTCTTCTGTTTGCCCTGTTCCAGCCAAGTTTGGTCACTGTGGAGTCAGGCCACTCAGATGATTTCAATCTTGCAGGCTTTGAAGCCTTTGGGTCACACAGAACAACTGAGAGTGGAAGCTGTGGCAGTTTGTAATTATCAGTTGGGGTTTCTCTCACAGATAATTATTTGAGATTGTCTCTTACAGCTCAAGGAATTAACACAGCTTCCTTCCTCCGTTGCCATCACTGACACCATGGCCTCACCCTGGTGGCCGGGGGAAATCAAAGGGATCCCTTGATCTCCAAAAGCCCTGCAAGAACTCCACAACTCCAGTTCCTCCCTCAGAGCTGTCCTGTCTGCTTTGGTCCCAGGCCAAGACAGCAATTAACTGCACACTGCGACTTAAAAGCTTAGGAATAACCAGACTGCAATGAAACCAAGCTACCAATCTAGCAGGTATAAAAGCAGAATTATAGCTTGGGCACAGCTACATCTCCTCCCAGTGCAGAGGGGGGATTTTATCTCCTACAGATCAAATAGCCTCAAACTCAAGAGAAGTTTGAAAGAAAAGAGAGTGGAGAGGATTTTTAACTTTTGTTGTTATGGAAGCAGTTATTTGAGTCCTATTTGCAAAGCCAGGTAAACACACAGCTCGGAGTTTTCTGTGCAAGGCTCCTAAACGTTGGCAGACACTGCAGTCTGGCTTGTGTGGAGTGGCCATCAAGTGAGGTAACGCTGTTAGGGGACTCTGTCTGCTGTTTTATTAGCTGTTCTCAGGCAGACACGATGATCTGAGGCTGGAAGATTTATACAGACAGTGTATTTTATTAGATCAGCTGCTGGAACCTGGGGGAAAAAAGCAGGACAAGCTCTCAGGCACAGCAGCCATGAAGACTGCTGTCCCTGTTCCAGCAGTCAGACCCATAAAATATATTGCCTCTTCCTTGAAGCCTTCCCTCTGCCATTTCACTCACTGGCAATACAAAAAACTTTCAGTGATTCCTGCTTTTTTAAATATAAAGTTTTTCATTTCTGAGGAGCAGCTGCAGCTCAGCACCCCAGAGCCCAGTGCTCAGGAGGTTCTGGAGCTCCTCAGCCCCCGAGCAGCAGCCAGGGTCCCAGTGCCAGCAGGAGGAGGCCACAGGGCTGCTCCATCCCCTGAGTGCCACAGCCCCAGCTCTGCCACCACAGGACGTGCACAGCCCATGATTTCAGCAGGCAGGGCTCCAGCCTGCCCTGCCAGGGCACCTGTGCCTCGTGCCAGCCCCCTGCAGCAGCCCCTCCTGCCCTTGAGGCACATTCAGCCTGTCCCTGTGCACTCAGTTTCAGCTCCACTCCTGCCTTTTCGCAGCCTGTCCTAAAAAAGCCAGCCAGATATCCTTTCCTTCACTCACAGCCTATTGAGTGACCTTGGCAATGGTCTAATCTCTCCTGGCAGATTCAAGATAGAGAAAACAAGCAATGGAGACAGACCTGCTGGGCTCTGCTATTGATCAGCCCCTTGAGTGAAAGCTCATTATGAGCAGCAGGAACGTGGCAGGAACAAGTTCTCCTACAGAGCAGCAGCCAGCGAGATGAGAAATCTCAGGTGATGGAGGGGTGGTTGGGCTTTGCCTTTTGGGGTGGGAAGGGGGAAAAGGGCAAGGGGAGGAAGAAAGAGCAGACAACACCGTGTCCAGCAGGGCTGTGCATCAGGAGCTCCCAGTGAAGTAAACTGTAAGGTTATTCATTAAAAAAAATCCATTTATGTTCAAATTCGCAAGGTTGCATTGTAAGACTACAACAAAAAAGGCCAGGCTCTCAAGAAAACCCTGAGGTTTAGCAGGTGTAGGCACACACAAATACATCAGGTGCCATTGGGAGCGCTGCTGCTGTGCTGGCAGCCAGGCTGGCACACGGACTGCCCAGGGTGCCCTCAGCTGCAGGGGATTGTCCTGAGCTGTCCTGCAGCACAGGGAGCAGCTGCAGCTCCTGCAGCCTGGGCACTGCCTGCAGCCACCCTGGGCACTGCCCTGCAGCCACCCTGGGCTGGGGGCACCCCCGTTGTCCCCTGGCTGTCCCTGTGCCCAGGGGGACAGACAGGACCTGCCTGGCTCTGCAAGGGCAGGGCACTCACAGCCAGCCCCCTCTGCAAGGTGCCCAGACAAACCTGCCTGCCCACGGGAGGGTGGCACCAGTGCCAGGGCTCCCACTGGGCACCAAGGGGAGGGTGGCACAGTGTCACAGTGCCAGCCTCACACAGAGGCAGGGAGAGAGCAAACCTGAGCTCCTGGAGTGGCTGCTGGGGTCACAGGGCTGCCCCAGCCCATGGGCACACGGGTACCTGGGCACAGAATGCTCCAGTCACCCAGGAACTGATGCTCCCTGCCTCCCTGGCCCCCAGCAGCACAAGGAGCACGCTGCTGCAGGAGCCCCTCGCTGCCAATGACACAGAGCAGGGCAAAGCCCCCAGCCTTTACTGCCCATCCCTGCCTGGAGCCAGCAGAGCAGCCCTCCTGGGCACTGCCATCACCCTGCAGTGCAGCAGGGCCCAGGGTGCTCCACAGCCAGCAGTGCAGCCCTCCTGGGGCACTGCCATCACCCTGCAGTGCAGCAGGGCCCAGGGTGCTCCACAGCCAGCAGAGCAGCCCCTCCTGGGCACTGCCATCAGCCTGCAGTGCAGCAGGGCCCAGGGTGCTCCACAGCCAGCAGTGCAGCCCCTCCTGGGCACTGCCATCAGCCTGCCATAAATACAGCAGGGCCCAGGGTGCTCCACAGCCAGCAGTGCAGCCCTCCTGGGGCACTGGAATCAGCCTGCCATAAATACAGCAGGGCCCAGGGTGCTCCACAGCCAGCAGTGCAGCCCCTCCTGGGCACTGGAATCAGCCTGCCATAAATACAGCAGGGCCCAGGGTGCTCCACAGCCAGCAGTGCAGCCCCTCCTGGGCACTGGAATCAGCCTGCCATAAATACAGCAGGGCCCAGGGTGCTCCACAGCCAGCAGTGCAGCCCTCCTGGGCACTGCCATCAGCCTGCCATAAATACAGCAGGGCCCAGAGTGCTCCACAGCCAGCAGTGCAGCCCTCCTGGGCACTGCCATCAGCCTGCCATAAATACAGCAGGGCCCAGGGTGCTCCACAGCCAGCAGTGCAGCCCCTCCTGGGCACTGGAATCACCCTGCAGTGCAGCAGGGCCCAGGGTGCTCCACAGCCAGCAGTGCAGCCCCTCCTGGGCACTGCCATCAGCCTGCCATAAATACAGCAGGGCCCAGGGTGCCCCACAGCCAGCAGAGCAGCCCCTGGCAGCTGCAGAGCAGCTCACCCCGGGCACCCTGCACACAGCTGCCAGCCAAAGCACACCCAGGGCTGCTCCCTGTGCCCACAGCTCCTGCTGGCAGCGCTGGGAGAGGCTGCTCAGGGCTCAGGGCAGCCCCAAACCCCCTGGCAGTGCCCCTGGGGACCCTGCAGTGGTGGGCATGGTGGGCTGGTGGCTGACCTGGTGATCTTAAGGGTCTTTTCCAACCTTACCAGCTCAGGGATGCTGCCCTCTCTGATTTCATGGAGAGACTTTAGACACCTCTGTTTCCTCAGGAACACTCTGCAGAAGGACAAAAGCAGTGGGGAAAGTGATGCAGTGTGGGAGGACTGCAAAAAGCAATTGTGATGTGCCCAAAAGCCTCAAAAGCTTTCCTCCGAAGCAAAGTGTTAATATTTTTCATAAAATATTTATAAAGTGGTACATGATATTTATAAAAGAACATCAGCATATTTTTATAGAGAACTTGGACGTTCTCAATACTGGATTTAGCAGAAATAGAGAAGCTCTCTTTTAGAGTACTTTGCATCCTTTTGCATAATTTCCTTGGCATCTTGGGTTTTTATTAAACTTTATAGGATGATTTCCAGAAGTTGCCCAGTGGTTATAAAGCTATACCTGATTTGAAAGACCCTTCTCAGAACAGAGAATAGAGTTCTATAAGAACACATCTCTTCTTATAAAACTCCTGGAAAGGAATCCATATCTTTTCCTCACAAATTGCATCAGGAGCATTTACAATTTCACACAGCAGCTGAAACCTGTGCAGCGAGTCCCAGAATAACCAGTTCAAAAGGGAAGCACTGGCAGGACAAATCCACGGGCTCAGTGGCCAGCATTAATGGCAATTGCTGCCCACTCTGGTGGAAAAGCAGAGGGGAGCAAGCTGCAGCAGGTGCCCCTGGGTGCCCGAGGTGCCAGGGCCAGGCTGGGCAGGGCTGGGGGCAGCCTGGGCTGGCACAGAGGGTCCTGCCCTGGGAGCCTCTTCCAACCAAAGGCACTGCACGATTCCATGGCAATCCTGACCCCTGTTGGCACTGTCACAGTTATTAACCCAAAATGTCCTTATTCTTGGATTAGCAGGGGGAAAGCAGCCCAGCCCCTCGGTGTTTCCTAGCCTGAAGGAAAATATCCTGTCCACGAAGCAAAGCTCTATTTCCCGTTGCAATTGTGGATTTTCTGCTAAATAACAGAAAAGGTCAGCTTTAAAACGAAAGCAATACTTCTGGTGGGTGACTCGTGGTCAGTGGGTAAAGCCATATTTCTGCAGCATATTAGTGTTATTGGATTTCTAAATCGCATTTCAGTAGCTGACAAAACATACAGACAAAAAAAAATCCAATATCAGTAACAACAGAAACATTGAATGGATTCAGGTAAAACAAGCCAACACCACAGGAACATTTTATTTAAACCGAGCACGTGTACAAGAATCACTCTGGATACTTATTAACAGTGATTGGGACTGAAAACCCCAACATTAAATCACCTCCTACAGGAATTTCTGCTGGGCTTATATGCACAAACGTGTCCTAGGATCATAAAAAATTAGTGTAAAATGTTCCCCCAGTCCATCCCACCGGCACAAAGCAGACTCAACAATAAAGGTGTGCAGCACAACGTGTTCTCTCCCCCAAAAAACCCATGGAGAGGGAGGTACAGGGGTCCTGCAGAATTCAGTGACTACTTATTGCAGTATTTAACTCTCCTCCCACTTCCAAAGTTTTTGTTATTAGCTGATATAAACCTCCCTCTTGCCTTTGTTCTGTTCTCTTCCCAGGGCACAGAACAAATATTTAACTACCACCCCTACTGCCCACAAATCTGCACCCAAGCAGGGGAAGCAAAGAGAAGCTGACTGAAATGCTGCATGTGCAGTATCTAACAGCGCTGGAAGTGTGAAGGAGCAGGCTGGCAGTGCTCACTGGCAATACAAACTCTGGGGGTGACGGTGTGTAACTGTGGGTGTTCCCCACACCTCAGCCTCTGCCCCGTCTGACCTCTGTTCTTGCTGGGCTTCTGCCCTGGAGCACAGGAAACCCCCAGACGTTATCACAGTCCAGCCAGCCTTTGCAGTGATGCCTTCTCGAACACGACCTCAGGTTTCACTTGGAGCCCTGGTCCTACACAGAATTTGCTTCCTTATTTTGAGAAGGTGTTTAGCAGCAAACTCCCATTGTCATCACTGCAATACCCACGAAGCTCCCTGCCAGAGTCCCACACTGCCAAGAATTACATTTACTGACTCGAAGTGCTGTCTGGTTCGGGTGCTGACGTTTATGGCTCTGGAAGGCAGGAGAGATGTTCCAGCACAGGGAGGGTGCCCAAGCTCCAGGACACCCCACGGGTGTGACAAGGCTGGCCCACGAGAAGAGAACAAAGGGATTAGGGAAGGAAAACTGTCACCAGACAGATTTTGGGGAGGAGTTCCCTCCTGGCAGGATGGGCAGGGCTGGCACAGGTGCCCAGAGCAGCTGGGGCTGCCCTGGATCCCTGGCAGTGCCCAAGGCCAGGCTGGACACTGGGGCTGGAGCACCTGGAACAGTGGGAGATGTCCCTGGGACAGTGGGAGGTGTTCCTGCCATGGCAGGGACCTGGGAGCTGCTGAAATGCCATCAAAGTGCCACCAAGCAGACGCTTGTGAGCAATTCCAAACGTGCCCCTGTGCCCTCCCAGGCCAAGGAGGGCCACAGTGAAAATCTGTATTTTAAATGCTCCCACTCACAAAGGTGGAGTGGGAAAGGCAATAAAGGTGGTTTGGGGGCTTTGAACAGAGAATTACAGTTCGCTCAAACCAAATCAATCTGCCTCATGAACAGAACCAAAGCAGTGTTTGAATGCTGCGTGTGACTGCAGGATAACAGTGACTGTAGACAAGACAAAAAATGAACCACCAGGCTGAGGACACGGCCTCCCCAAGCACCTCCTGCTTCCTGAAACACAATTCAGATTATCCAGCTTTTACACTCAGCAGCAGCAGCAGGGGAGGCTGTTTAGCCCACAGAGAACACGGGGCTGCAGTGCATCCCTAACCTGTCCTGGGGAGTTGCTCCAGGCTCTGGATGGCACTTCCAACAAGAATTGCTGCTTTCACACCAGGTTTTCCTGAGCCTGCCACCCCCAGCACTGCAGACCCTCAGAGCTCAAGTGGAAGTGACCCCAAGCCAAGTGGTGCAACCTTAAATTGGTTTTTCCTGCCTGAGGAAGGGCCCAGTCAGTCTGCAGAGCTGCACTCCAACCTGTGCCACAGCTCCAGAGCTCCACTCACACAAAAATCCATACTTTGTTTCAGAAAAAGGTTCTCTGCACAGAAAACATTCAGCTGGTCATGAATGATTGTCTTGCAGCAAATCTGCCTGGTCACAAAGAGCGAGGTGGTGTCAAAGCTGTGGGTGAGAGACAAGAAGCACCAGGAGGAGGAACAGAAGCAGCAGGGGAAGCACAGAGCTGCTGGCAGGCATTTCCAGGCCATTCCCTGCCAGCAGCCCCTCTGCACATGCACACACACGTGGCCAGACGGGCCAGCAGATTCCTCCAGTGCCACTGCCATGAGCTCGTGTTGGCAGAGAAATGATTAAATGGAGGGTAGTGATTATTTCTCCATCTCACAGCAATACTGGAGGCACTTAATTTGATACAGTCCCAGCTAATAAACAGAAAACAGATGAGATGATTTATCTCTATTTACTAGGAATTCCACAGGGAAAAGAAAACCCTGTCAAATCTGTTTGTGTCTATAATATTGCATGGAAGTCTCTGGTAGCTACTGTGCACACTGATCCTAAGGTAGAAGAAAATTCATTCATGTTTTGGCTTCTAAAAGCAGCACAAAATGCTCCCTTTTCCTTCTGCTTTGTTTCCCTCATTAGACATCATAAAACAGCACCAAAATCCTTCAATATTCCGTGCACAGGGACCCTGGTGCACGGAGGGGTCTGTAGATTCAGCCTTTAGGTGAATAATTTCAAGCTTTTCCACCCCAACAGCCCAGTGAATGGGCAGGTTTGAGCACACAGCAGCTCTGGAACAACAGCTCAGCCTAGCTGACAGGACCAGCTCCATCACCCTCACCACAGAACACATTTTATATCCCCCTCCACCCTGGCAGCCACTAATTCCCAGTGATTTTTGAAGGGGAGACCCTTTCCCAGCACTCATGCTGGGATAACTCCCAAAGATGCTCTGTCAAGTAAAACCAAAGAAATCCCAGCCCTCCAAGTGTGCCCGTGCCTGGGGGTGCCATGCCCAGGGCAGGAGGGCATTGCCCAGCCCTCACCCACGGTGGCATTCGGGCACAAATGGCTCACCCTGGCACCCCAAGAGCCTGGGGGCAGGGAGATCCCTCACGTCCCCGTGCACCATTCATCCTGCTGGCTGCCTCCCACTGCCCCACCAGCCAGGCTGCTCCCCTGTGCGCCTGCAGCAGGCACAGCCAGGAGCTGAGGGCACCAGGAAACTGCCCCGGGCTCCTGGGGACCAGTGACCGACTGGAAATGGAACCAGCTTCAGAAAAGAGAGCTTCAAACAGCATCCCAAAGAGGAGCAGTGCCTCCACCCGTCCAGCCTGGGTGGGGGATGCACGAGGTCCCTGCCCACCCAAAGCAGCCGCTGACCCTAGAAAGCTTTGGAGTCACAAAACATGCATTTTCTCCCTGAGCAGGAGGTGCTCTGTTCCCCCCAGGGTCAGGACAGCCCCCTTCCCTTCCCTGGGCACAGCCAAGGCTCGGGGAAGGTTCCTGCCCTGGTTCCAGCCCGGCTCAGCAGCCCTGGGCTCTCCCTGCAGTGCCCAAGCAGTGTCACAGCAGGCCACCCCTGTGTGCATCCCAAACTGCCTCAACTGAGCAAAAACTCCTGCTGGGATTGGGGACACAACCAACGCCAGCATCCCTCCAAAAAGAGCTCTCAGCAGGGATGACAATCACCGGGTGTTTTGGCATTAGCAAGTGTTGCAACGATGCATCATCAATGTAAAAAGTGCAAGGCAAGGAAAATGGGCCATGAATTCTTTATCAGGGCAGCTCACTTCTCAAATGCACCACAACCACCGTTAGTCTTCATTTTGACAATTGAGCCTAACCTTTTGGAAATGTGACTGCTAACAAACTTGAGGGAATGATACAGAAACTTCCCCTTCCTTGGGGCCGTGCCTGCCCTCTGCAGCCTCTCCCTCTCAGGCGTTTTCAGCACTGTGATCACTGCCCCCTCAGCTCTCAGCTCCCCTTCTTCCTGCCCAGTGCTTCAGCTGCAGTTCTCAGCCACAGCTCCTTGTTCCTCCCCTTGCTCACACACCTTGGGAGTCCTTCAATTCCTGAAGTATTCCCAGCACAGCTCAGGGAGCACAGCCATCCCCCAAAGGCAGCCAGCCACTGTTCTGCACAGCCCCCAGGTCACAGCAGTCCTGGCAGCCCCGGGGGTCCCTGCTGTGGGATTTGCCACCCCCCAAAGGCCACGTCCCCCCTCAGCACTGCCAGGACAGAGAGGGCCAGCAGCAGGAGCTGCCATCCCCTCCCCTGCACAGCTCACCTGCCTGGTGCTCTCTCAGTGCCGGAGGTTTAAAAGGGATGCTGAACCCCAAAACCCGGAATGGAAGAGTTTCCTCTTTCAAAGCCCAGTTTACATCTCTGAGCTAAGCCGTGGAAAGCCCCTTGCAGTCCAGCTCAAGCATTTCTGCCAGGCTTTTCCTGCTCTGAAAGCCACCAGCTGAGAAACTGCTCCTTCAACACCCCATGTGCATGGCAGTTGCATTTGATTCATTATGCTTAATAAGGAAATTGATGTAACATCATTAAACAGTGCAATTAACTGTCCAAATGATGCAATTACATATGTACCCTAAGTACATGAAGAGCCTGGTAATTGCCTGAACATTAATTCAAATTATTCAAGAAAATTATATTTTAAAATACAGATGCTTAGGATGGGAAAATAATGTCAGGAATCCCAAGGCAAAGAAAAGAGCAAACCTGGGCAGGCAGCAGCCCAGTCAGTCAGTGCCACAGGCAGGTGCCCCTGCCACCCCCCAGCCCCAGAGCCTCCCCCACAGCAGCAGCTCCTCCCTCCAGGGGCAGGAACAGGGGCTCTCCACAGCAGCACAAGGTTTATTTTCAGGAAGCAGCCTGCACAGATTAAATTTTAAAGCCATTCCTCGCTAAATCTTTTACTATTTCTACAAAGGCACACACCTGCACTATCCCCCCTCTGGGACAGAAAATAAACCCCAGCAATTATTTATAGAAACCTGGATCACATTTTCTGCCTCTGTTGAGGCTGAGGCCTCCAAAGAATGGCTGTATTGAGGGTGAAATTATGCTTAAATAAACAGTGTCTATGGGAGGATCCCACTGACTTGGAAATAAAACACCAGCCTTTGTTATTCTACATGAACCACAGCAAAGCCAGAAAAAAACACGTGCAATTTTTCTCCAGTCCAGAGCCATATGAAATCTCACAGCCTCAAAGCAGGCTCTCCTGTGACAGGAAAAAACTCAGCTGCATCTCCAGTGCAACAAGAACCAGGCAGTGGCTGCAGCTGGGGCAAGCACCCATTCCTTACCCTGCTGCAGAACAGCATTTGGATATTTTCCAAGCAGATACAAAAGGTGAAACCCCTTACTGGTGCTTTAGGAAGTTCTGTACCCATTAACATTTTTTCATTCTTTTTTCTTACAGCTTTTGGGGCCATCCTTCAGGTTTGGAAGGTGCTCACAGCCCCCTGCTCCAGTGCTCTTTCCTGGTACTGAATTTGGGCTCCCAGCACATGAAATTCCTCTCAGAGCATGCAGGGCCATAAGAGCTGTAACCTTGGAGTTCAACAAGGCAGAGCTCGGGATGCACGAGGATTTTTGCATCAATAAAACCCTGACCTGGCTTTCACAGGGGTACCAGCACAGAGCTCTGAGCAGAACTACAGCAGCCAAGCCTGGTCCCACATCCTTCCCTGCTGGGTGCCAACCTCCTCCTCCTCCCAGCTTAAAATGCAATTTTCAGCTGCATCCCTGCCTGGAGCACCAGAGCTGCACCTCGTCCAGGCCCCCCAGATCACTACTGCTGAACACTCAGTTTCCCTGCAATCACCTAGGGATCAATAAACCTGCTTTTGACACGCAAGTGAAAAGTTGTGTATAAGGTTCTTCCACAAAAAAATAATTCAGAGATGTTGCTCTAATAAGTGTCATGAAAATATTAAATCCTCAAAATAATTATTGAAAATAATCTTAATAGTTCTTGAAAAGAAATCCACTTTTTCAAAAATGGACTGTGTTGCATACATAAATCATGTTGCCACTAAGAAAAATAATTTGCTTCTGAAGTGACATTTGTCAACTAAATGAATAAGTACTCTGACATTTATAGAAACTGTGACACTGCTAGAGCTATACAGTACTGCTTAATGTTATTTTCCTTTTATATAAAGAGAGTCACAATTTGAGCATAAAAATTGCTCTTATTAGGCAGAGAATGTCAAGTCTCATTGCTAAATTTACTGTAGTGATTCAGCATGAAAACAAGCATTGCCCTTTTGCCTTTCAGCTGCTCTGTTCAAGTGCCCATTCATTACCCACATTAACTCCACTGCCGTGGCACTGCCAGGGCCAACCAAGGGAATTTCACGGGAGCCAGAAAACCCTGGGCTCCTCCCAGCAGGGATGCCAGCTCCCAAACACAGAGCCCAGCCAGCCCAGGGAGGCTGCCAGGGGCTGGGACAGCCAGCACAGCCCTGGGCACAGCTGGCAGGCCACCCTGCTGTGCCCAGAGCCTGCCCTCCCTGTGCCCAGCAGGAGCAGCCAGGTGTGGCAGCCAGGTGTGGCAGCCAGGTGTGGCAGCCAGGTGTGGCAGCCCTGCTCAGGAGCTGGCACAGCTGGAGAGGGCCCTGCAGGGAGCTCAGGAGAATGTGAGGCTGCTGAGGGTCCGGAGCCCTCCCTGCCCAGCACACCTGGAGCAGGGTCCCTGCAGGGCTCTCTTAGGATGCTGTGAAGATGCTCAGTGCCTGCAGCCCCTCCCTGCAGGGCTCTCTCAGGATGCAGTGAGGTTCTGAGGGTCTGGACCCTCCCTGCAGGAACTCTCAGGATGCTGTGAAGATGCTCAGTGCCTGCAGCTCCTCCAGCTCCTCTCAGGGTGCTGTGAGGTGCTGAGGGTCTGGAGCCCTGCCCTGCCCTGCACACCTGGAGCAGGGTCCTGGCAGGAACTCTCAGGGTGCTGTGAGGTGCTGAGGGCCTGCAGCTCCCAGGACAGGCTGTGGGAGCTGGGCTGCTCAAAGCACAGCCTGGAGACCCCACCCGTGTCCCAGAGCCCAGCAGGGCAGGGCAGGGGTCCCGAGGCTGCTGAGCTGGGGCAGAGCCAGCTGGGGACAGCAGGAGAGAGAGCAGCCCTGGGCTGGGAGGGACCAGGGGCCGAGGCAGAGCAGAGACAGGAGGAAGGGATGCCAAGGGGTATCGGGGTTGGCTGTTGTTTGTCTCTGCCCTGATACAGGAACAGGTGGCTCTGGGTGGCTGCACCATGAAGGACGAGTCTGGACTCTCAGGTTTTCTGTCTTCAGTCTTGTTCATTAATTCTTATCTACAATATTTTCTCTCTGCCCAGCCAGGACAGCCCAGTGCACTCCCCCCTGCCCACGGGACAGTTGTGTCTTTAATAGTGAAAATTACATCTATCATATTTACCTTTAATTCCCAATACTTTTCACCCTTATTGACAAGTGTACCTTCACCATGAACCGATGCAAAAGTGCCAACATCACCACAGAAAATGGAAGACATGAAGAAGAAAGAGGAACCCAGGACCACGCCCTGAATCCTCCATCTTGTCTTCATGACCCCCCTGTACCTAAATTCTAAAATTTATACTTCACCTTGCAAACACACTATTCACACCCTCCATTTCCTCACACACAGATGTTTCATCTCTAGATGGATCAAAGTGAAGCCACCAGACACTTTTGGCAGCGTTCCAGGATCTCCGAGCCCCCCGAGGGTTCTCTCAGCGACTCTGGACGTTCAGTGATGTGCTGAGTTCCCACAAAGGGGCACCATCCACCAAGGAGAAGCCCAAGGATGAAGCCAGCCTTGGACATGCAGACATGCCAGGGCGAGGCTGCTCAGCAGGTTCCTCCCAGCACAGACCCCAGCGTGCAGCTCAACTCCACGCACAAACCAAAACCTTTCCCTAAATGTTTAAACAATTTAGGAGTGTACACACAAACCAAGGCCCATTTGGAGACCAAAATCAAAGCAATCCATTTTTCCAGATGCTCTACTGGTTGCTCCAGCTGTAATGGCACTCTTATAAGGAGCTGTAATAAAGAAGACAAAATGCTCATGCGATCCAGCAGGAAGAGAGGCAAACAGCCATTAATATTGTTCTCCCAAAGAAAAATGGCTCGCTGAATAGCCTGAAAGGACACCTGACATGCATCTCTCCCTTCTTCCACAAAATATAACCATACATAAAACTGATATGATTACTTGCTAAATCTAATAAGTTTCTTTTTCTTTGATGGTTGTTTGCTCCTTAATGTGCTTTAAATGCATAATAAAAATATAATGAAAAACATACATTTATTCTATGTGGCAGCTACTGCATATTCCATAAAAAAGTAATCTTATAAAGTTTAATTTTACAGTGTTTCTTAAATCTATTTCTACTTATTCACTATATGCTGAAGGTATCTGCGAAGGAATTTAATACTGAACATAACCCTTTTCTTCACTGATATTAATGCCAAATTTTCTTTTACAGTCATTGTCTTGTCCCTTCTGTAAGCCTAGAAAAGGAAAAGCAAATGGATTTAATGTTTCCAAAGAGTCTCATTAAAATGTAAAGTCCAAATATCCACATAATTTTTTCCCTGATTGCTTTAGGGCTGTTGTGGGATTTTTCCTGTCTGGGCATTTGTCTTCCATAACATTTTAATTTCCTTGAGAAAACTCTGGACTGAGCTTATCTCCTTGCCACTGGTGATATCAGAGCATCTGCTTTGCATTAAGGGAATGCAAATCTGAGCAGAGCTGAATTAAAGACCACTTGCTTTTCAGAAGGCATTTGTCAGGAGAAGCACCAGCACGTAAAAGCTATTGACAGGAAACCCCCTGCAAACCTTTAGGTTAAGGCACTCCAGGAAAACCTCGTGGGACAGCCTCCCTTGCTTCCCTTTGCAGCAGAATTTACTGCCAGAAATCAGATTTGCAGCCAATAATCAATCTCCTACGTTGCACACCCTTGGCTTCCGTGCCCTGCCAGCGATGTAAAGCAAGGAAAGCCCAGCCCAGGAGGACGGGCAGTGAGGAGCTGCCAGCCCAGCCCTGGGCACAGGGGAGCTGCTCTCCCTCCGTGCCACCTCAGCCTGGTCTTCACTTCAGCCCAGTTACTCATTAACAACCCAGCTGTGTGAATAAACCCATCCTGGTGCCACAGATTCCTGCCCAGTTAATTAGGGGGCATTCCCACCCCAAAAGCCAGAAGGACAATGATTCCAGGAAGGTTCTGGTCCCTGCACAGGCCCTGCAGCCCCACGGTGCCCGTGCATCCATGCCAGTGCCCGTGGGCACGGCTGTGGTCAGCCCTGGTGCCCTGCAGGAGTTCCTGCTGCTCCACCCAGCCGCCCTGGGGCTGGGGTCCCATCCCCTCCTGCACCCCGGCACCAGAGCTGGGGTAAAACAGCCCCTGCAGCCACCAGAGCTGCTCTGCCACCACAAAGTGCCACTGGAACACGCCCGTGCTTGTGACAGATGGCAGAGCCAAATCTGCTCTAAACCATTTGAACTGGGCATAAACTCCCTCTCTCTGGCTCTCAGGGGTGCTGCCCTGCAAACAGCACACCCGGCCCTAGCAGAGCTTCAGGGATCCCCTCTGGAATCACCCTGCATGGAATCACCCTCAGGGCTTAAAGCTTCTCCTGAGCCATGACTGGAGTTCACGTTCTTGCACCTTTTTCTGCACCTGTTCCTTGATACTGTGCTGCTTGTGCCACGTGCTTCTCCTCCATCTTTACCCTTAAACACAAAACACAAGAGCCATTTGCTCATCTGAGCAATATTGACATGTTGAGTTTGCTCAAACAACAAGGATCAATAGCGCGCAGAACACGAGAGACCTGCCAGGACATGGAACAATATAATAAAGATCAAGGTGACAGCAGGTTTTAATTACATGAGAGGAGAGAGGAAGGTGTGTTCTGCACGGTCTTTGCAATTTGAAACTATAATCAAAATGTCATCAGCCTGCCTCTTGTATTTTCAATCTCTTAGGAAAATGACTAAAATGGTACAACATTTTCAGATTAATTTTGATGCCTCCGTCAGAAAGGCTGACATTTGGCTAATGTCAGACATCACCTACACTGTCGTTTGATTTCTCTCTTCCCCCTCGGGTGTCACTTCACTAATGACCCAGAGGTGGTAATGAAACAGACTAAAGACAGAGCTGTGGAAAACGAAGCAATGTCTGCTCTGACATTCACGTGCTGCTCATGGAACACTCACAAGTGTGTGTTATTTGCCAAGCCACGTGACACAGACGTTCAAAAACCAGGTGTGAGCAGTCTCATCATTTATCAAAATTTGTAATGAATTTGTTTGCTTCAGTACCTCAAGAATTCGCATCAGAACACAAAATATCTGTGAGGAGCACCACGAAGCCTCCCGAGCTTCACAGCCACATCACCCTGCACTGCAGGAGCAGCTCTGCCCTCCCTGCCACATGAAACATGGTGTAAACCATGACCTTTCTGTGCTCAGCCCACGCCCTCCTGGTACATCCTTATCCCCTTTCCTTCCTTTCAATCTCCTGGGAGGCTGAAATTCAATAACATGCCCAGAAAACTGACATTTCCTTCCATGGAGAGCCCTGTGCCAGCAGTGACACATCAGACACAGGAGGAAAGGGAGCCCAGCACAATGCAAGAGCCAGGAGCTATTGACCCCCTTGTGAGGGAACACCCAGGTGTGTGCACCTGGGAGCAGGGACACAAAGCTGAGGGGCAGGGAGGGTCTGGCTGAGCCTGCCCCGTGGGGCTGCAGCACCCCAGCTCTGCAGGTGCAGCCCCAGCCAAGCTGCAGAGCCCGGGGCAGGTGCTGAGCACGGCAGGGGGACCCTGGGGACCCCCAAACCCAGCGACCTCCTGAGCACACACCCAAAGAATTCCTGCTGGGCACCGAGGCACAGCTCCCAGAGCAAAGAGAGACACCTGAGCACCCTGCAGGACACCTGAGAGACACCTGAGCACCCTGCAGGACTCCTCAGGGACCCCTGAGAGACACCTGAGAGACACCTGAGCACCCTGCAGGACTCCTCAGGGACACCTGAGCACCCTGCAGGACACCTGAGAGACACCTGAGAGACACCTGAGCACCCTGCAGCACACCTCAGGGACACCTGAGCACCCTGCAGGACTCCTCAGGGACACCTGAGGGACACCTGAGAGACACCTGAGCACCCTGCAGGACCACTCAGGGACACCTGAGCACCCTGCAGCCCTCCTCAGGGACACCTGAGGGACACCTGAGAGACACCTGAGCACCCTGCAGGACCACTCAGGGACACCTGAGCACCCTGCAGCACACCTCAGGGACACCTGAGAGACACCTGAACACTCTGCAGGACACCTGAGAGACACCTGAGCACCCTGCAGCCCTCCTCAGGGACACCTGAGCACCCTGCAGGACCCCTGAGAGACACCTGAGAGACACCTGAGCACCCTGCAGAACTCCTCAGGGACACCTGAGGGACACCTGAGCACCCTGCAGGACACCTGAGGGACACCTGAGCAGCCTGCAGCCCTCCTCAGGGACACCTGAGCACCCTGCAGGACACCTCAGGGACACCTGAGGGACACCTGAGCACCCTGCAGGACACCTCAGGGACACCTGAGCACCCTGCAGAACACCTGAGAGACACCTGAGCACCCTGCAGCCCTCCTCAGGGACACCTGAGCACCCTGCAGGACACTTCAGGGACACCTGAGAGATACCTGAGCACCCTGCAGGACACCTGAGAGACACCTGAGAGACACCTGAGCACCCTGCAGCCCTCCTCAGGGACACCTGAGCACCCTGCAGGACACTTCAGGGACACCTGAGAGACACCTGAGCACCCTGCAGGACTCCTCAGGGACCCCTGAGAGACACCTGAGGGACACCTGAGCACCCTGCAGGACACCTCAGGGACACCTGAGCACCCTGCAGGACACCTGAGAGACACCTGAGCACCCTGCAGCCCTCCTCAGGGACACCTGAGCACCCTGCAGGACACTTCAGGGACACCTGAGGGACACCTGAGCACCTGCAGGACACCTCAGGGACAGAGTCCCCTTTTGCTCCCCACAGACTCCACCCTGCAGAGTTTCTTGGCTCACACCCCCTCCCAGTGCCCCCCACCTTTTCCCTGCAGGGGTCTCCAGGTTTGTCCCAGCTCCGTGTTGAGCTGTGGGGTTTTGCAGGAGGCTGCAACACTGCAGCACTGCTCTGGGATGCTGCACGCTGCATTACAGCCCCAGCACCATCTCCACTGCACACACAGCCCTGCCCACCTGCCCTTCATCAGATTGTTTTAAATTCACCAAGCTCCTGCCCATCAGTAAAGAAGATTATTGCACTACAATTTTACAGCAAAATGTGGCTGCCTTATAACAATATGATCTTAAGTATTTTCCAATTACTTCTCCCTGGGGCCTTTCAGGCACTGGGAACGAGAACTCTGATATCTGTAACTCTTTCCCAATTCTTGATCTTTTTCTGAGGCTCTGCTACAGGCCAGGATAACAGCAGGAAAAAAAAATGCTGCTTGCCAAGGTCTTCATTCACATCACACAGCAACTTGCCTTCGTCCTCTCATTTTCTAGGTGGAAGCAAAGATTAAACTTCCAAATCACCACTTCCTTCTTACAGAATTTATCCTGCAGAAAGATTCACCTTCCTTGTCCCTCTGGGGGTTACAAGAGACCCCAAGTTGCTCTTACCTCCCAAAGGCTCCCAGGGAAGTCCCACAGTGAATTCAGGAGTTCTCTGAGTGCCCTGGCCCTGCAGGTGGGAATTCCTGGCTCTGCACACTGACCCTGGTGGGAAGAGGGGCATCACCCAGGGTGGGTAATCCTGGGACAGGCTCTGTGCCAGGGCACCACCACTGCCACCCCCTGTGCTGGCACAGCCCTCCCCAGCCCCTCAGCACACCCAGGGGGCTTTGGGATCCCCAGAACTGACCCCAAACCCAAACCCCAGCCCCACCACGAGGGTCCCCGAGCTCCCACCTGGCTGCTCCGGGCTCAGCCCCCGGGCAGGGCAGGGCTGCAGGTGCCCCCAGCTCCAGGCCCTCCAGGAGGGCAGGGGCAGCTCCCAGGAGAGGAGGGGCAGCCCTGGGCTGGGTTTTGTGCCAGCCTGGCTGCCCAGCACAGCTGGGGACAATCCCCCCAGGCAGGTCCAGCAGGGAGGGCAAACTCAGGGCACTGAGTAACTCACACCTGCTGCTGTGTGGGATGACAGACCTTGTCTGAAACTTAAAAAAATAAATAAAAACTTGTCTGAAAGCTTTTAAAAAAATTAAAAAGCCATTTTTCTTGTGACCCTGAAAGTTTAAACAAAAGCCAAAACAATTTTTTTTTGAGGCAGAAAACCTGCTGCAGATAAAGGAACCAGTCATGTTCTTCACCTTTCAAGAGGAGAGAGAAAATTCCCTTCATGCTGCCCGCCAGGTTTGCTGCATGGACATCACTGTCGTGGCAGACTCCTGGTCCTAGACAGACAGGTCTGCTTCTCCCAGCAGAGTGCCCAACATTACTGCTCCTGTAATTGCAACGGAGTGGGGACTTGACTTCTAATACTGAGGTGGAAGAACCTTGTATTTTAAAGATTAAATGTTGTTGTTGGAGCTAACAGAAAGTCTTCTGGGGAAGGGATAATGTCTGCATGCGTGATGCATAAAGGCCAGCACTCACTCCTGGAGCCTCGTCTCTCCAGAATCAGCTCCCAGCCTTCCTTGGCTGTGTGCACGTCCCAGCCCGCAGGGTCACTGCCTCTGCTCACAAATCCTTACCACGGAAGAGTAAATCCTTCAGGAGAGGGGAGTTACGTAATGGAATATCCATAATTAAATTGAGCTGTGACACCAACAATCAGGCTGTGAGGAGCACAGGCTGGGCTGGACTGGGCAAGGAGAGCAGGGCTCAGGGGATGGCTGGAGCTGCCTGCAGCTGGCTGAAACGGGGTCAGAACAGCCACTGGCTTCTGCCTCAGCACAGTTTCGTGGATCTTTGGCTGTAAATACCTTGTCCAAATCTCACTGTCATCAGTAAGAGCTTCCCCAGGCACTCCATGTGTTCAGTGAAGCTGCTGGTGCTGAGTGACAAGCCCTGGCCCAGGCTGGGCTCTCAGTCCCTGGGCACAGCAGCCAGCCAGGCTGCCCCAGCTGTGCCAGCTCAGGGGTGCCCAGCACAGCTGAACGGGACCATTCCCAGGCTGGGCCATCAGGAACCCAGCCCATGGGAGCTGCAGCCCAGCCCCGGGCCCTCAGCCCCTCCTGCCCTGCCCCTGGCTCCCCAGCCTCAGCAGAGCCTCAGGCACGTTTGGAGTCCTTCATGGTCCTGATCTTCAGCCAGACCTGGGAGAGGCAGGGCAGAGCTGGGTGCTGGGCAAAGAACAACGAGAGCATTTGGGATGGCATGAGGGAAACGGGCTGGGAGGGTTTGGGTTTCCCACGTGGGGAGAACCTGCAAGGAGCCAAAGAGCACCTGAGCACCAGAGCTGTGGCTGCTGATTGCTGCCAGAAAATGCCCCACGCAGCCACAGAAAGGTGCTGCAGCTGCAGGGGTGTGACAGGCACGGCAGCCTGGGGACACTCTGGAGCGGGGCTGGGCATTTCCCACGCTGAGCAAATCGCAGTGTGCAGGTGCTGCAGCTCTGCCAGCAGCACATGGAGCACAGCTAACCCAAAACCCAAAAAGGTGTCCCTGGGGCACGCAGAGAAGGGATGGAAACACTGCCAGGAGCAAAGCTGCCAAAGCCCAGCAAGCAGCAGCAGATTCTGGGGCAGCAGTGGATGAGCTGCAGGTTCACAGGGCCCAGGGGAGCTCACGATCCACAAGGTCAAGCACAGCTGGCACATTTTAAACAGAAAGGGAGATAAAACGTGAAGCTTTATTTGAATTCAAGCACAGAAGGAACCAACAGCTACTGAATTTCAACAGGATTCAAGTGACTGCAGCCTTTGGAGTCCTTTGAAAGCCGTGTGAGTAACTATCCCCCAAAGTGTGCTCACACACAAGTAACTTGCCTAAATAAATTCCTTTAAATCAGCCCTGCTCAGCTGGCACACTTCAGAGCACAGCCAAGTGTGCAGCTACACAGTGCTGTAATTAGGAGCAGTACAACACTGTCACATGGACACTTCTTTGAGCCTTCCAAGACATTTCTCCTCCCTGTTCCTCACAGCTGAACCAGCTCAGGGCATAGGTGTTGTTTTAAGACCCTCACAGAAGGTGGATAAGGACGAGTGTAAGAGGAAAAAAAGGATTAAAAATTACAAAACAAACCCAAATAGATCTCCTCTTTCCCTCAAATGTGAAAGCACAGTTAATGCTTGGGAAGTCAGGGGATCTTTGGGAAGCAGCTCCTGGCCCTGGGCCCTCCCTGAGCTCTGCCCCATCCGTGTGTGCCAGCAGATCCTTGCCCCTGCCCCGGGGCACTGTACCCAGCCTGAGCCCAAATATCACCATATCTTTTGGAAACCAGCAGGATTTCAGCAGAACTAAGCAAAGTTTAATCCTGTAGGTGTTCCCAGGAGGAACTGGGCTAAGCTATGCTCTGCTGCTGCTGTGGTCCCCCCTGTGAGCTCAGACTTTGATTCTGCAGCTGCTGCTGGTGTGCTTTGCAGGAACAAGAGTGGAAATGCCTCCCAGGAGCGGCCCCTGGCAAAAGCCCCTGCAGCAGAACGAGGTGTGTGAGCACTGACAACACAAGGAGAAGGATGTGCTGCTCTCCAGAGTGTGCTGGGGACAGTCACGAGCTGTGAGATGCAAAAGGACACGGGGAAGATGACTTTCATTCTGGCTCAAAGGCAGCAGGCACCTCGACTGAAGCAGCTGCTGCCCCCAGCACATTCCCTGGATGGCCTCGGGCACATTAAAACCCAGGCAGGCAGGGAAAGGGGCCAGGGAAGGCAAATCCATTCGGTTTGCTGTCTGCAGGGATGCTGCTGGAGGCGCTCACAGCAGCCTGAGCCGCTCTGCAGAGCACGGCAGGTGTCACACCCTGTCAGCCCCAGCTGGCCCTGCTGCCCACCCACGGGATGGAAACTGCCTTTGGAAGCACGGGGGTGACTCTGGGGGCCGTGGGACACTCAGCCAGGTGCTGCTGTTTTCCATGGCTGGGATTGTTCAGCAGCATGGGGGGATTTGGACCCACCTGAACTGTGCTTCTGTGAACCACCAGCAGTAAAAGGAGGCAGAAACTTGGCAGTTCTAGGAAACTTTGCCAGCCTTTTCTTCATTATTTTCATTTTCTGCCTGTTTTGCCTACATAATTCCTATTCTGTCCTGCTTCTCACCATCAAGCTTCCTTTCTTCCCCCTCCCATCCCTTCCTAGACAACTCTCTGCCTCTTATCCTCCGTCTCCTTTCACACACACTGTGACTGGCAGCACAGAGCACTGTGCAAGTTCCCCTCAAAGCCTTGGGAGAGTTTTGTGCTTCTGGCACAACTTTGTGTTCTTCTGCCTTTGTGTTATCCAGAAAGGCTGGGAGGTTCAGCTTGCAGCTTCCAAGAAAGCATCCAAGCATTGTCAAATACCTGAGCTCCGAGCAGCTCACACCGATGGGAACAAAGCAATTTAAACCAACATTTCTGTGCTGGGGCTCTGTGAGCAGAGTGAGCAGGCTCGGGGGTTGTTCTCTCCTGCCACTCATCAGGTTACCAAACCTGTTCAGGCTTGTCAGGTGATGAGGCCTCGTCAAGGCTCTTGGAGCAATGACCTGGAATGTCCAGGTGTCCCCCAGGAGCCTGGAACAGTACCTGTGGTCAGGCTGTGTCCAGCCCAGCCTCATTCCCTGGGTGCCAGGCAGATTTCTGGGCAGGCCTGAACTCGGTCTCCACAAGAGTGCTGAGAAATCTATCATCATTCATTTCTCTTTTCCTTTCAAAGCACCAAAGCCCAAAGGGCTTAGCTCAGCTCTGGGGGGCAAATCAGTCCAGGGGCTCTAGGGGAGAGCAGACCTGAAATGGAATTTTTAAAGTGCCCTGGGCCAGCTGTTATTTTGTTTTGGCTCCAAAAGCTTCTGCAGGGCATTATTATTATATCTGCAAGGTCCCCTGGGATGCTGGGAGTGAGAGCTACTGAGCAAGCCCTGACATTCATTACCCTGCTGCTGCCAGAGGAACTTCTGATGTCTCCCTTCACATCATGGCTCTTAAAGGGGGATTTGCATTTAAAACCAATGGGTTTGCCCTCAGTGCTGAGGAATACAGGACAGTGAGGGGCTGAAAGGGGGCTCTGGTGTGTCAGAGGGCTGGGGCAGTCTGGGGCTGATTCCCCTGGCTCTGCCTGCGGGCAGGGCAGGTTTGGCAGCTCAGCCTGGCCCTGCAGCACTGCCTTTGCAGCCAAGGCTCCTCCAGGGAGTGAGGAGGTTTGTTCAGGGGTGCTGTGCTCACCCCGGGTGTCAGCATCGGCCCTGCAGAGCCACAGGGCTTAAAATGTGTGTTGGTCTGCCCTAAACCTCTCCTGCAGATCCACGGGGTTTAAAATGTGTGTCAGTCTGCCCCAAAGGCTCTCCTGCAGATCCACGGGGTTTAAGATGTGTGTCAGTCTGCCCTAAACCTGTCCTGCAGATCCACAGGGTTTAAGATGTGTGCAGGTCTGCCCCAAAGGCTCTCCTGCAGAGCCACAGGGTTCGGAATGTGTGTCGGTCTGCCCTAAACCTGTCCTGCAGATCCACAGGGTTTAAGATGTGTGTTGGTCTGCCCTAAACCTGTCCTGCAGATCCACAGGGTTTAAGATGTGTGCAGGTCTGCCCCAAAGGCTCTCCTGCAGAGCCACAGGGTTCGGAATGTGTGTCGGTCTGCCCTAAACCTGTCCTGCAGATCCACAGGGTTTAAGATGTGTGTTGGTCTGCCCTAAACCTGTCCTGCAGATCCACAGGGTTTAAGATGTGTGCAGGTCTGCCCCAAAGGCTCTCCTCGGAGGGGCAGCCACAGGCAAATCTCAAACCTCCTTTAGGGCATCCTTGGCCCATTACAGACCGGCAGCTCCGCCACAGATCCAGCCCATCCTCCGAACTCCAAATCGGCGTTTCTGCCCTGAAATCGGCGTTTCTGCCCTGAAATCATAATCTCTGCCCTGAAATGGGCATTCCTGCCCGAAATCGGCGTTTCTGCCGGGCGGGCTGGAAGCGGCTCGGAGCGAAGGTTTTGTCACAGTGCCACCCGGTGGGGCCTCGGTGTGCCCGGGACAGGCGGGGACAGGAGGGGACAGGAGGGGACAGGCTGGGGACACGGCACTGCCACCGTCCTGACGGGTGGGGACCCGGCCAGCACCGGGAATTCCTGCGGGAATTCCGGGACCCCCGGCACCGGGACCAGCCCCGAACCCCGGGATCGCAGCCCGGCCCTGCAGGCAGGGGGAGATGGAGCCATCGGGGGGTTTGGGTTCTGCAGCGCTCCCACAGTGCGAGCACATGGGAAAAACCCGGCAGGGACAGCCCGTGGCACACCCCCAGGGCTCCGGGCTCTGTCTGTCCATCCAGAGGGAGCTCCCATGTCTGTCTGTCCATCCAGAGCCAGCTCAGGTGTCTGTCTGTCCATCCAGAGCCAGCTCGGGTGTCTGTCTGTCCATCCAGAGCCAGTTCCCATGTCTGTCTGTCCCATCCAGAGCCAGCTCCCGTGTCTGTCTGTCCATCCAGAGCCAGCTCCCGTGTCTGTCTGTCCATCCACAGCCAGCTCTGGTGTCTGTCTGTCCATCCAGAGCCAGCTCCCGTGTCTGTCTGTCCATCCAGAGCCAGCTCCCGTGTCTGTCTGTCTATCCAGAGCCAGCTCTGGTGTCTGTCTGTCCATCCAGAGCCAGCTCTGGTGTCTGTCTGTCCATCCAGAGCCAGCTCCCGTGTCTGTCTGTCCATCCAGAGCCAGCTCCCGTGTCTGTCTGTCCATCCAGAGCCAGCTCCCGTGTCTGTCTGTCCCATCCAGAGCCAGCTCGGGTGTCTGTCTGTCCATCCCGAGCCAGCTCCCGTGTCTGTCTGTCCCCTGAGCTGCGGCGTGTCCCTGACTGTGGATGGGTTCCGTTTTTCCCGGTGGAGCTGAAGGCTTCCCTGGAGGTGCCTCTGCTCAGCAGCTGCTTGATCTCCTCGGTTTCCTTGGCTGATACCTTCAGTTTCTTCTGCCACGCAAAGTAAAAGGGAAATTCTCATCTCAGGAGTAGGTTAAGACAAGACTTTCTTGCACACCCTTCCTGGAGCTGCCTGGAGATCTGTGCTTCAGTGCTGGAGATTTGTGGCACGCCTGCACGTTCCAAGGGAGCAGTAAAGATATTTACACTCAGGCAATTTACTTAAAAATTCTGAGTGTCTGTGTGCTGCAAGTGTCTGTGTACTATAAGAGGAGGTAACTATGAAAAAGAAAAAAAAAAAAAAAAATCAAAACCGTAATTGTACAAAGACTTTAAGCTATTTCAAGGTTTAAAATCCTGCATTTTGTGTCTGTGCAAGGAGCAAGGCTGTGTTGTGAGCAGCCACACAAGGAGGTGAAACACCTCCAGCTTCGGGCTGTAAATCAACCCCTAATTGTGGTTAAGACTATGGAGGGAGTTTATGTAGAGATTAGTTTAGGTTTAATTCTCTGGGAGTTCTCTCATTGATTTAAAAAGGACTCAGGTCATTGCTCCAGGGTTTCCTCCATGAAACATCCGTGATCACAGCTGGATAAAGAATAAAGAATTAATTTAGATAATGCCTAAGAGGAGGCATTGAAATGTGAGCAGCAAATAAGAACTAACAGAGTCTGTCCTCAAGGTCCCCATTATTAGCATTTAACGTGTAGTGAGAATAAATAAATACAAAATGTGACATAAACAAGTCCTGCTTGTGAGGGCGGCAGTCTGATAAAGAGAGATATAATGAATACAAAGCCAAAATCCTCATCAGGTGTGCTGGGACCCCGGGCCAGGGGCATTCCAGAGCCTGGGGGAGGCAGAGAGCACCCACAGGGACCCCAAACCCCAAACCCCAAACCCCAAATCCTGCCCCTGGTGTGAGGACAGAGCAGCACCAGGCAGGAACAGGCTCTCCCCTCCTCCTGAGCCCCTGCTGTGTCTCACAGCGCTCAGAACTGCTCAGGGAGAGAATGGCCTTGTCCAGGTAAATTATTAATGGATAGATTCAATAGAGTGTTAATAAAAGATCAGATTAGCTCTGCTCAGGTGCTGCAAACACAGATCCCCTCTCCCCACGAGCCTGTCTGGCTCTTCATCGCCCCGCGGTGTCTGTAGGTACAAACCTGAACAATCCACCCCCCTCTGCTCCTGCCTCCCTCCTGCTGCCCGGGCATCAGTGACAGCTCGGGGACCCCTCTGCTGGGCTCTGTCCCTGCTTCTACTCCTGCACCCTTCTCTGGGACATGGTGCAGCCTCAGAGCGGGGTCCACGTGCCCTGAGTGGAGGGACACAAAGATGGTACCACTCATTCTGCTGATTTGGAGTGAGAGGGCAAAAACGCCCCAAATCCCAGAATGGCTGATGCCACATTCTGTCACCTTTCCATGTGGCAAAGAATAACAGAAGTAAATGTGTTTGCTGTTCAAAGGAACATGGGCAAAGGTTCCAGTGTCAGTATCCTCCCTCCCTCCATCCCATCCCATCCCATCCCATCCCATCCCATCCCATCCCATCCCATCCCATCCCATCCCATCCCTTCTTCCTTCCTTCCTTCCTTCCTTCCTTCCTTCCTTCCTTCCTTCCTTCCTTCCTTCCTTCCTTCCTTCCTTCCTTCCTTCCTTCCTTCCTTCCTTCCTTCCTTCCTTCCTTCCTTCCTTCCTTCCTTCCTTCCCTTAAATGTTTCAAGCTCTAAATTTGTTCGGCAGCTAGGAGAATATTTAATATATATGTTATTATATATATATTTAATATATATATTATTAAAGGATAATATATAAATATTCTCCTATATTTTAATATTTAAATATCCTCCTGTATTTTAATATTTCTCTGTATATTTTAATATTTGCCGCTGTTAAGTGGAGGGAGGCCAGCCTCCTTCTCCTTGCCCAGCAGAGCCTGGTGCCCTCTCTCACAGCCTGGCACTGCGGGTGCCCCGGCAGGAGGGGCACGGCTGGCACACCCAGGGCTGCTGCCCTGCCCAGCTCTGCCCTCCCAGCCCGGGGGACTCGGGGAGCAGCACATTTCCCTCCTCATGGACAGCTTCAGCTCTGCTTTGCTTTGCTGTGCTCAGGAGCTTTTCCTTCCCAAATTTTTTATGTTTCGCCGCAAAATCCAAAATTAACTTCTAATTCCAGAGACAAGGGGTTTTTTAATAACTCCATGTTCTTGATCAGGGATTATCGATCCTGATTTTGAACCAAAAAAAAGTGAGGAGGGTTCAATACAGAAGCAGAGCTGCTCATTAACTCTGTGTTTAACACAGAGAGGGCAACGTCGCTGACAGAACAGCTTAAAGCATCAATGCAGGCAGGATTTAATGAGAAATCGCAGATAAAGTTTAAAAGCATTTCACTGTGAGTCTGCTGAGAGATAACGTGTGGCCCAGAACGTTCTGGGAGCAGAGGGAGGAGGGATCCTGGCTGCATCTGAGGTGGATTTGCCCAGAGGACCCTGCAGGCTGGGCAGGGGCTGCCAGTGCCCAGAGCTGGGGCAGGGGCCTCGTGCTGGGCACAGCAAGGGCTCCACAGGCTCACAAACCCACACAGAGAGCCAGAAATGCACCCCAAAATCTTCAGTTGTCTTCACGTTTGCTCAGGGGTATTTTATGCCCAGTGCTCATGAATATTTAGCAATTTACTTGGACATTCTTTTGTAAATCAATTTTTACCTAGTGGGGAATATTTTCATAAACCCTCTTTCAGATTGCAGATGTGAGTGCTCATGCTGGAAGCCTCATTAGAAGCATTACCAGTAATATGCCATTAATGTGTCCAACAAAAAGAAATTAATTCTGAAGATGAACTACAAATGAACTTCAGATCAAGAATTGTCTGCCAAAATTACTTTGTGATGAACTGAACAGTGAATACTGGCAATTTGTGACAAGAAAATGAGGCAGGAGGTATTCAGTAAATTTCTCACGGGCTTGCTGTGGTGGTTGAGGCGTTGCTGGGCTGAGGCTGGAGCTGAGCTCTGCACAGGAACGAACTCCCTGCTCTCATATCTCACCTGCATTTGCAGTGATCACAGACCCAGAGAGTGGCTAAATCCACCCAGTGCCACCCTGCCCTGGCAGGGACACCCCCACTGCCCCAGGGACACTGCCACTGCCCCAGGGACACCCCCACTGCCCCAGGGACATCTCCCACTGCCCCAGGGACACCTCCCACTGCCCCAGGGACACCCCCCACTGCCCCAGGGACACCCCCACTGTCCCAGGTGCTCCAGCCCCAGTGCCCAGCCTGGCCTTGGGCACTGCCAGGGATCCAGGGGCAGCCACAGCTGCTCTGGGCACCCTGTGCCAGCCCTGCCCACCCTGCCAGGGAACAATTCCTCATTCCCAATATCCCATGATGGTTTCTTTTTCAGGATGGTAAGACACAGACACAGCTGGATGGAGAAAAAGGCAAAATCAGGTTGGGCAGAGCCGGCAGTGGGGAGGTTTCTGTGGCAGGGAGGAAGGCTGGCTCGGGAGGGATGGGTGCCCATCCTCGGGGCTGCCAGCAGAGGTGAGACTGCCCCGTGGCAGCTGCAGGAGCACAGGGAAGCTTAAAACAGCTCTGGAACACCTACAGGGAGCTGGGAAGGGGCTCAGCCTGGAGAAAAGGGGCTCGGGGAGACCTCGTGGCTCTGCACAGCTCCTGCCAGGAGGGGACAGCCAGAGGGTTGGGAACAGGGACAGGAGCAGAGGGAACGGCTCAGGCTGGGCTGGGGAGATCAGGGTGGACAGCAGGAGGAATTTCCCCATGGAAAGTGTGGCCAGGAATTGGCACTGCCCAGGGAGGTTTGCAGCCCATCCCTGCAGGTGTCACCCGGAGGTGGCACTCAGGGCTGCGGGCTGGGGACACGGCGGGCACAGCTGGCACTGCCTGGGCTGGGAGGGCTGTGCCAGCCCCAGGGACCCTGGGATGCTGTGCCTGGGGAGGAAATGTCCCTTCCCAGGGTGGGATCCGGGCTGCCTCTGCATTTCTCGCGTGGCTCCGTAGGTGGCGAGTGCCGCCTGCCCTAAATCGGCCCCGGCCCGGCACGGCTGGGACCGGGCTGGGACTGCCGGGGACCGGGCTGGGAACGGGCTGGGAACGGGATGGGAACGGGGATAGGACCGGGCTGGGACCGGGCTGGGACCGGGCTGGGAACGGGATGGGAACGGGCTGGGAACGGGATGGGAACGGGATGGGAACGGGATGGGACCGGGATGGGACCGGGGATAGGACCGGGCTGGGAACGGGCTGGGACCGGGCTGGGAACGGGCTGGGACCGGGCTGGGAACGGGCTGGGACTGCCGGGGACCGGGCTGGGACCGGGCTGGGAACGGGCTGGGAACGGGCTGGGACCGGGCTGGGAACGGGATGGGACCGGGCTGGGGATGCTAGGGATGCTGTAGGGCTGGGCACGGGCTGGGCACGGGCTGGGGATGCTGGGGATGCTGTAGGGCTGGGCACGGGCTGGGCACGGGCTGGGCACGGGCTGGGGATGCTGGTTCCCCTGCAGGGATGGGCACGGTGCCGGGGGTGCCCCTCAGGGCAGCACTGCCGGGGTACCCCGAGCTCTCCAGACCTCGAGCACCGCCGGGGATTTCAGGAAGATGCAATTTCCATATTCTGAACACTGCCCCACCTTTGTTTTCTCCGGATTTACAGAACCCCAGTACTGCTGAAATACGAAAACAAAGCCAGTGAAAGGCTCTCAACAGCCCCGAGACCAAAGCACAGGAGGCAGGACCAGAGTTTGGTCCAGCCTGCACTCTGCTGACCATTTCAGCAGAATTATCCGGGGAGGAATGAGCTCCACACCACGCTGGGCTCGCAGATTTACGGCCGAGGGCTCCCGGTGATGGAGCAGTGCTGGGGCAGAGGGAGACGTGTGGCAGTTCTGGGAATTGCTCTGCATCAACAGGAATGAACTGTCTGGGATTTGATGAACAGCATCTCCTTGTACTGTCTCCTTTCATATGGCATCACACAGACATATCTGTGACCTTCACAGATGGCACATCAATAAAGGAAAAGGTTCCGTTTAAAAAATGGACGTGGCAGGGCCAGCCCTGAGTAAATCCGTGCGGCTGCAGCAGAGTCAGCAGACAGAGGCTGATTTACAGACACTGCTCCACCATTACAAATAGTTTAAGTGAATTGTTACTGCTGTGCCAGGTCAGGGATCTGGTGATTAGACAAGAAAAGGCCTGTGATTCATTGCAATATGGGAGCTTTCCCAGCACGGGGAACTGCAGTGCCTGGAAACGGGCAGGAGAACTAAAGAACATTTTTATGTGCTCTAAAAGTGGAGATGTGCACTTAATCCTGTCCAATTAAAGGCACTCGAAGATCACCAAGTAACAGAGCAATACCTGCCCTGCTCCCCACCCTCTGCAGGGCTGCAATGCACAGGAATTCACCTTTCTGCACTCGGACTGGGGCCGCCTGCCCTCCTGCAGGGCTCAGCAGCACACTGCACAGCGGGGACATTGTCACCGGCAATTAGACACCAGGGGAGCGTGGCGTGGCCAAGAGGGGCTTTTTCAATCTTTCTGCTTTTCCTGACAGAGAATCTCAGCCTGGTTTTCCTGACTGCAAATACAACCTGGGATTTAGGAGCGTGAGCTCACGTGTGACCTCTCCCTGCGGTTCTGAGTGCAGCCTGTGCTTGGCTCTCTCTCACTGAACCACAGAATCATTTGGGTGGGGAAAATCCTCTAGGATCATCGAGCCCAGGCATCCAATCTTTCTTTCATGGAATCCCGGGATGGTTTGGGTTGGAAAGGACCCTAAGGACCACCCAGGTCCAGCCCCTGCCTGGGCAGGGACACCTTCCACCAGACCAGGCTGTTCTCTGAGGGATTCGGTTTTGGGAGCTGCTGCTCTTCTCCTCAGCCCATAAAATACTTAAAAGATAATAACTCAATAAGCAGTTTAAGATTATGGACCATCTTTGTGTTTCTTATCTCTGAGTTTACTTAGCACTGAGATAACCATAATAAATCCATTCATTATGCCTGAGATGTTTATTGGCTCTAATTGCTGACAGGAGGAAAGGGGGACGAGCAGTGCCAGGGTGAGCTCAGCACATTTCACAGCCCTGAGAACTCGGGGTGCATCTCCTGAGCACAGCAAGGACTCCTGGCGTGGATTTGGGATAGAACAGGTACTGATGGCTGGGAAATAACGGGAAACATTTATGGCCTGAGACCTCCTCTCTCACCGAGCTGTGCTGAGGTCCGTGGTGTCAGCCCGACCCTGCAGACCTTCCCCTCCCCTCACAGTCAGTGTGCCTTTACCTGCCCACCATGGGCTGCACAAGGATGGAAATGTCCAGGGCACAATCACCCCCCAAATGACGACCCTGAAGGGCAGCATGAGTTCAGCTGTGCTCTATTAATAATCCCATGGCGTGCATGAGTGCAGTTTTATTCTGTTAAATCCCCAGCAGAAGTGATAAAATATCAGATGTAACAGTGCAGTTGCTCTGAGACGGAGAGGGAAGCTTTATAAAACGCATTTGCTGTTCAGTGTGTGACTCTCAGGGGACAGAAAGCAGCAGCCAGTGAGGCTGTGCAGCATCAGCAGAGCCCACACTGAGCACAGGGCTGGGTTTCCTTCCCTTCCAGAGGGGCTGGAACTGCCCACAGGTGGCTGGCAGGTGACCCAGCTCTGCCCTCCTGCCCTGGAGGCTTCTTCTTTTCTCTTTTGTTTTTAATGGAGTCCTTTTCCTTACCTCCATCAAGAATTCTGAACCTTACCCTGCTCCACATCCAAGTTTTAATTGAGATCAGCAGAGGGCTTTGAACCCCCCGGATTAAGCAGGCTAAAAATGCAACAAATTCCATTTCCGAGAGGCGTCGGGCGAGATAAGGAAAGTTCCAATCCCCATATTTGCATTTTAAGGAAATTTGAAGAATCTGGGACCTAAGAATATTCTTGGCTATTTTTAGAGCTGGGCATTTCAGTTTGGTTATTCAGGTCAAAACAACCCTCTACGCCCTTCACCTCAGAGGCATTTGGGCTCTGCTTTTGGGCTCCAGCTTTCCAATCTGTTCTATAATTGTAGCAGTTATTTGGGTGGGGGGAGGTGTGAACCCACGTGTATACATGTTTTTAGGTCTAGTGTGACTTTAAAAATAAAGTTTCTGATGCTACAAACACTTCCACATACCCTGAACCAGACGTAATTAATGCCATGGAGATTACGGAAGGAAAATAAAATGCATTCCTGGGGACGATGGGACCATTCCCTTACATCACCCAAGCCAGATTAACTGGAGATGTTTGTCATGTAAATGCTTAGCTGAGAAATTCCCAAGAAAGTAAACTCAGAACAAAAGTTGCTCTTTTTCCCAGTGTCCATTTTGTTTGCAGTGCAGGATTGTTTATGGGTTTTTCAGAGTCATTCTGGAATTCTCTGAGGCAGGGGGTGAAGTCAGTGGAAGGAAATAAACTCGGGTCCTGCCATTCCGGCGTCAAAATTATTTTGGGGTGAAACTGTGTCAATGTGGGAAGGGCAAAGGGCCACACGTGCCAGGGTCCTCGAGGGGCTGCCAGAGCTGTGAGCGCCCGGTGTCTGCGAGCAGGAGCACCAGCACTGCTGTGATTTATCTGCTGCACACAGCTTCTCCCTGGGCTGCAGAACGCATCTGGACCAGCCTAATGAGCACATTCTTCACCATTAGAGAGCCTGTGGAGGGCTTCAAATATTTTAGACATGATTCACAGAGCCAAAAGGTCTTGTTTACTGATATGCTATTTATACCTAGCTCAATTAAACCACTTTGGACAGAAAAAAATTCAAGGATGCCAACACTGGCAGTGCTGTTGGAAGTGAGCATCTCCTCGTTAAAAAGGTTAGAAAAACACCATGAATAATTTTGAGAGGCTCTGTTTACGCCCCGAGGTCTGCCCAAGTGCACCCAGTGTCCTGCACAGCGTGGTTCTGGCAGCAGGAGAGCCCAGGCGGGTGTCCTGGTGCCAGGTGCCAGGTGCCACATCCCTGGGGATCAGCTTTGCCACCTGCCCAGCCTTGCCCTGCCCTGGCAGCAGCTGGGGGGCAGCAGAAAGGGAAATTGCCAGGAGGTGCCATTGTCAGAGAGGAGCTGCCTGTTCCAAGCAGAAAGCCAAGGGACACCAGCAGGACCTCAGTTCCTTGGGGATTTTGAACCTGGTGGTGGAAAGAGCCTGGGCATGGACACCCATGTACTTGGATAAAGCTCAGTGTCCCGCGGAGTGCTGCTCCCCGGAGCCCTGAGAGGGCTGAGCAGCTCCCTTGGGTCCCCTCCCTGTGTGGACACGGGGCAGAGCTCCCTGCCCGTGGCACCAAGCTGAGCCCAGCCTTGGCCCAGAGCACAAGCTGGGAGATGAGGAGGAGAGTTGCTGTGGCAGGAGCTCTGGGAGCCCTGCCATGGCACAGTGAGGCGTAAATCAGTGCTGGAGAGGAAGCACAACAGCTTTTATATAACACTTCAGAGCCATGTTCTCATTAAATAACAAAGGGTTCTTTCCCTTAATACACTATTAACAAATTCCAAACCATCATATCTTTAAAAAATTGTCCTCCAGTCGGGTGGAAAGTGAACTAATGTGGGCTTAGGAAGAGGTTGGGAGTGCAACAAATTATAAATGCTTTCTACTTTATCAGCATTACAGAGTACTATTAATTTTAAAAATAGCTTCTAAAAACATACATGGCATACCATAATGGAGATGGCTGGGTTTCAATACATCATCCTGATGACTCTTTCCACAGCAATGAGTTATGCAGACACTGCTTTGCAAATATGGTATGTACGGGCTGTGGGGAACCTTAGAAAAGGAGTTTTGTCTTTGGATTCAGGATGGGGCTGGGACCCCCAACAGGAGCACTCGTGGGTGAGCTCTGTGTGATGGGAAACTGCTTCCCACCAACACCATCCCTGCAGGAAAGCCATCCTCCCAAGGAGCTGGGACTGGCCCTCACACCCATTCTGAGTGGTTAAAATAAAGATGTTGATGGCAAGGGCTCTGTGAGTGAGCAGCTCCTCTGAAGGGCCCTCACACCCATTCTGAGTGGTTAAAATAAAGATGTTGATGGCAAGGGCTCTGTGAGTGAGCAGCTCCTCTGAAGGGCCCTCACACCCATTCTGAATGGTTAAAATAAAGATGTTGATGGCAAGGGCTCTGTGAGTGAGCAGCTCCTCCGAAGGGCTTTGTGTGTCCAAGGCTTGGGGCTAATTGGCAGCAGCATCCTCAGAAGGGCTCCTTGGCTCTCTGCATGGTGAGGGAGGCAGTTTCCATGGCAGGGCTGTTTTTATTGGCTGCTCAGAGGAAAGAGACACATAAAACCCTCACTGGGGCCAGAAACGAGCTAGAAAAATCCCTGGGTAGCTCTAACTTACACTGGAGTTTGTTTGCTTGCCTTTTTGCTGTCCCTCAGGCTGCACAGCCCTTTTCTGCTCCTGCTGCAGCAATTACAAATACGAGACCCCCTGCCAGCCCCCAGGCTCGCTGGAAAAGGCAGCCAGAGTCCCAGAGCACCCCAGGACTGATCCCAGCAGCTCCAGCCCTGCCGGGGCTCTGTGCCAATTCTGCAGCCCCTCAGCCCCGTCCCAGCAGGAATTCCTCAGCTGATTGCCCATTTCGGCTGGATTCCCCAAGCCCCCAGAGCCCCTGCCGTGGGCAGCACTGCCCCAGGGTTTGTGCCACTGGGAATTTCCCTCTCGTGGCCCTTCTCTGTGCCCTGCAGCACCAGTTCCTGCCCAGGTCCCTTCAGCTGGCACATCCCCAGATCTCCCTCCCCACTGTTTGCAGACCTGTATTGCTGCTCGCCTGCAGGTAAGAATGTTCCTTACAGAGCAGGGGTGGGCAGCCTCCGTGGGTTCCCTGCTCCCATGTTCTCCTATTTAGAGCTTGGGACTATCCTTAATTTGATCACCATTTACTGCTTCCCTAATCCAAGCCAAAAGAGCAGAATTCATTCAAAGGTGGAAGATTCATTCTCTAAAGGAATTGGAACAACGGAAAAGCTGCAGGGGTAAGGTTGGCAAAGTCACTTACTTTACTACTTTATAACCTCTGAAAAATAAGTGTTCCTCCCTAGAAGTGGCAGACCCCACTTCCCCGTGTCCTGGGCCATCAAACCCCCCTCCTTTGGGACTCCCTCAGCCCTGTCCCAGCCAGCTCTGGGCTGGTGAGCTCTTGCTGCCTGTTGGGAAGGTGGCAAATGAGTCCCTGTGAGCTGTGCCACGTGCAGTGACAGTGTCCTGTTCTGACACAGTGACAGACCTGCACTGTGCTGTTCTCACACAGTGACAGACCTGCACTGTGCTGTTCTCTCACAGTGACAGATCTGCACTGTCCTGTTCTCTCACACAGTGACAGACCTGCACTGTGCTGTTCTCTCACAGTGACAGACCTGCACTGTGCTGTTCTCTCACACAGTGACAGACCTGCACTGTGCTGTTCTCACACACAGTGACAGACCTGCACTGTGCTGTTCTCACACAGTGACAGACCTGCACTGTCCTGTTCTCACACACAGTGACAGACCTGCACTGTCCTGTTCTCTCACACAGTGACAGACCTGCACTGTGCTGTTCTCACACACAGTGACAGACCTGCACTGTCCTGTTCTCACACAGTGACAGACCTGCACTGTGCTGTTCTCTCACACAGTGACAGACCTGCACTGTCCTGTTCTCACACAGTGACAGACCTGCACTGTGCTGTTCTCACACACAGTGACAGACCTGCACTGTCCTGTTCTCACACAGTGACAGACCTGCACTGTGCTGTTCTCACACACAGTGACAGACCTGCACTGTGCTGTTCTCTCACACAGTGACAGACCTGCACTGTCCTGTTCTCACACAGTGACAGACCTGCACTGTCCTGTTCTCACACAGTGACAGACCTGCACTGTGCTGTTCTCTCACACAGTGACAGACCTGCACTGTCCTGTTCTCACACAGTGACAGACCTGCACTGTGCTGTTCTCACACACAGTGACAGACCTGCACTGTCCTGTTCTCACACAGTGACAGACCTGCACTGTGCTGTTCTCTCACACAGTGACAGACCTGCACTGTGCTGTTCTCACACACAGTGACAGACCTGCACTGTGCTGTTCTCACACACAGTGACAGACCTGCACTGTCCTGTTCTCACACAGTGACAGACCTGCACTGTGCTGTTCTCACACAGTGACAGACCTGCACTGTCCTGTTCTCTCACACAGTGACAGACCTGCACTGTCCTGTTCTCACACAGTGACAGACCTGCACTGTCCTGTTCTCTCACACAGTGACAGACCTGCACTGTGCTGTTCTCACACAGTGACAGACCTGCACTGTGCTGTTCTCTCTCACAGTGACAGACCTGCACTGTGCTGTTCTCACACAGTGACAGACCTGCACTGTCCTGTTCTCACACACAGTGACAGACCTGCACTGTCCTGTTCTCACACAGTGACAGACCTGCACTGTCCTGTTCTCTCACACAGTGACAGACCTGCACTGTCCTGTTCTCACACAGTGACAGACCTGCACTGTGCTGTTCTCTCACACAGTGACAGACCTGCACTGTCCTGTTCTCTCACAGTGACAGACCTGCACTGTCCTGTTCTCTCACACAGTGACAGACCTGCACTGTCCTGTTCTCACACAGTGACAGACCTGCACTGTCCTGTTCTCTCACACAGTGACAGACCTGCACTGTCCTGTTCTCACACACAGTGACAGACCTGCACTGTCCTGTTCTCTCACACAGTGACAGACCTGCACTGTGCTGTTCTCACACACAGTGACAGACCTGCACTGTGCTGTTCTCTCACACAGTGACAGACCTGCACTGTCCTGTTCTCTCACACAGTGACAGACCTGCACTGTCCTGTTCTCTCACACAGTGACAGACCTGCACTGTGCTGTTCTCACACAGTGACAGACCTGCACTGTCCTGTTCTCTCACACAGTGACAGACCTGCACTGTCCTGTTCTCACACAGTGACAGACCTGCACTGTGCTGTTCTCACACAGTGACAGACCTGCACTGTGCTGTTCTCTCACACAGTGACAGACCTGCACTGTGCTGTTCTCACACAGTGACAGACCTGCACTGTCCTGTTCTCTCACAGTGACAGACCTGCACTGTGCTGTTCTCACACACAGTGACAGACCTGCACTGTCCTGTTCTCACACAGTGACAGACCTGCACTGTGCTGTTCTCTCACACAGTGACAGACCTGCACTGTCCTGTTCTCACACAGTGACAGACCTGCACTGTCCTGTTCTCTCACACAGTGACAGACCTGCACTGTGCTGTTCTCACACAGTGACAGACCTGCACTGTCCTGTTCTCTCACACAGTGACAGACCTGCACTGTCCTGTTCTCTCACACAGTGACAGACCTGCACTGTGCTGTTCTCTCACACAGTGACAGACCTGCACTGTGCTGTTCACACACAGTGACAGACCTGCACTGTGCTGTTCTCTCACACAGTGACAGACCTGCACTGTGCTGTTCACACACAGTGACAGACCTGCACAGTCCTGTTCTCACACAGTGACAGACCTGCACTGTCCTGTTCTCACACAGTGACAGACCTGCACTGTCCTGTTCTCACACACAGTGACAGACCTGCACTGTGCTGTTCTCTCACACAGACCCATCCACATCCCTTACATATCACTGTTTCCTCTCTTGTTGGTGTGATTGTAGAGATAAATAATTCTGCTGGAGCAGCGCTGTGTGAAATCTCTACAATGACAGGTACAAGGAAATTCCTTTGCCCAGATTTACCTCCTCATGCTGCTCTGGAGCTCAGGGCTGTAAATCTGCTCCATCTGTGGCCAAGAGCCACATTCCAAACCCGTGTTTGAGTGTGTGAGGGTGTCAGGCACTGACGGATGGGCACACACACCGTGGCACAGCCAGCTAGTGCCAGCCTTCCTTTCTTTCTTTCTTTCTTTCTTTCTTTCTTTCTTTCTTTCTTTCTTTCTTTCTTTCTTTCTTTCTTTCTTTCTTTCTTTCTGTCTTTCTGTCTTTCTGTCTTTCTGTCTTTCTTTCTTCTCCATCCCTCCCTCCCTCCCTCCCAGGGTTAAAGCAAGGGCAGCATGGCCTGCCCCTGGCCTGTGAGCATCCCCAAAGTGACTGAACTGACCAAAAGACGAGGGCCCTTGTTGGGAAGGGCCATTTCCAGCTGTGCTTTTCTCCATCCAGGCCCTCGGGACACAGAGGGGTCTCAGCCCCTCCATCCCAGGGCAGAGCTCCTCGGGGCAGCCAGGGCAGGACAACCTCCCCAGGGGAGTTACAGCCCTCAGACCAGAGCAGAGACACACCTGAGCCTCGGGAGAACAGAGCTGGAGCTGCCAGGGAGGGACAAGGAGGAAATAAAGAGGATTAACACAAACTGGTGGAGGGGTGGGGGTAAAGCTGCGTGTGCAGGAAATGGCAGAGGGGCTGCAGGCCACACCTGGGCACGCTCCAGGCAGGCACTGCTCACACTGAATGTCAGCCACAAACCCAGAATTCCCGGAGGGGAAAGGAAAGAAAGGGAATTCACTGCTCAGGGTGGGCAGAGCTGCTGGGCACGCTGCTCCTGCTGCTGCAGCCGGCTGTGGGAAGGGCCTGCAGCTGCCCAGGACACACCCAGGGCAGGCTCTGGGCGCACATCTGGGCACAGCAGCTCACCTCAGTGAAACCCTGCCGTGCCCCTGGCGCCGTTTGAGCAGGAGATGGAAGTGAAGTGTCCCTTTGAGCAGGTGATGGAAGTGTCCCTTTGAGCAGGAGATGGAAGTGAAGTGTCCCTTTGAGCAGGTGATGGAAGTGTCCCTTTGAGCAGGAGATGGAAGTGACCTTTGAGCAGGTGATGGAAGTGTCCCTTTGAGCAGGAGATGGAAGTGTCCCTTTGAGCAGGATGGAAGTGTCCCTTTGAGCAGGTGATGGAAGTGTCCCTTTGAGCAGGATGGAAGTGTCCCTTTGAGCAGGAGATGGAAGTGTCCCTTTGAGCAGGATGGAAGTGTCCCTTTGAGCAGGTGATGGAAGTGTCCCTTTGAGCAGGATGGAAGTGTCCCTTTGAGCAGGAGATGGAAGTGTCCCTTTGAGCAGGATGGAAGTGTCCCTTTGAGCAGGATGGGAGTGTCCCTTTGAGCAGGATGGAAGTGTCCCTTTGAGCAGGAGATGGAAGTGTCCCTTTGAGCAGGATGGAAGTGTCCCTTTGAGCAGGTGATGGAAGTGTCCCTTTGAGCAGGATGGAAGTGTCCCTTTGAGCAGGTGATGGAAGTGTCCCTTTGAGCAGGAGATGGAAGTGAAGTGTCCCTTTGAGCAGGATGGAAGTGTCCCTTTGAGCAGGTGATGGAAGTGTCCCTTTGAGCAGGATGGAAGTGTCCCTTTGAGCAGGATGGAAGTGTCCCTTTGAGCAGGAGATGGAAGTGAAGTGTCCCTTTGAGCAGGAGATGGAAGTGTCCCTTTGAGCAGGATGGAAGTGTCCCTTTGAGCAGGATGGAAGGGTCCCTTTGAGCAGGAGATGGAAGTGTCCCTTTGAGCAGGAGATGGAAGTGTCCCTTTGAGCAGGATGGAAGTGTCCCTTTGAGCAGGAGATGGAAGTGTCCCTTTGAGCAGGATGGAAGTGTCCCTTTGAGCAGGATGGAAGTGTCCCTTTGAGCAGGTGATGGGAGTGTCCCTTTGAGCAGGTGATGGAAGTGTCCCTTTGAGCAGGAGATGGAAGTGTCCCTTTGAGCAGGAGATGGAAGTGTCCCTTTGAGCAGGAGATGGAAGTGTCCCTTTGAGCAGGTGATGGGAGTGTCCCTTTGAGCAGGAGATGGAAGTGAAGTGTCCCTTTGAGCAGGAGATGGAAGTGTCCCTTTGAGCAGGATGGAAGTGTCCCTTTGAGCAGGAGATGGAAGTGTCCCTTTGAGCAGGAGATGGAAGTGTCCCTTTGAGCAGGATGGAAGTGTCCCTTTGAGCAGGATGGAAGTGACCTTTGAGCAGGATGGAAGTGTCCCTTTGAGCAGGTGATGGGAGTGTCCCTTTGAGCAGGTGATGGAAGTGTCCCTTTGAGCAGGATGGGAGTGTCCCTTTGAGCAGGAGATGGAAGTGTCCCTTTGAGCAGGAGATGGAAGTGTCCCTTTGAGCAGGTGATGGGAGTGTCCCTTTGAGCAGGAGATGGAAGTGAAGTGTCCCTTTGAGCAGGAGATGGAAGTGTCCCTTTGAGCAGGATGGAAGTGTCCCTTTGAGCAGGAGATGGAAGTGTCCCTTTGAGCAGGAGATGGAAGTGTCCCTTTGAGCAGGATGGAAGTGTCCCTTTGAGCAGGATGGAAGTGACCTTTGAGCAGGATGGAAGTGTCCCTTTGAGCAGGAGATGGAAGTGTCCCTTTGAGCAGGAGATGGAAGTGTCCCTTTGAGCAGGAGATGGAAGTGAAGTGTCCCTTTGAGCAGGAGATGGAAGGGTCCCTTTGAGCAGGAGATGGAAGTGTCCCTTTGAGCAGGATGGAAGTGTCCCTTTGAGCAGGAGATGGAAGTGTCCCTTTGAGCAGGATGGGAGTGTCCCTTTGAGCAGGGGATGGAAGTGTCCCTTTGAGCAGGATGGAAGTGTCCCTTTGAGCAGGATGGGAGTGTCCCTTTGAGCAGGATGGGAGTGTCCCTTTGAGCAGGTGATGGAAGTGTCCCTTTGAGCAGGATGGGAGTGTCCCTTTGAGCAGGTGATGGAAGTGTCCCTTTGAGCAGGAGATGGAAGTGAAGTGTCCCTTTGAGCAGGAGATGGAAGTGTCCCTTTGAGCAGGATGGAAGTGTCCCTTTGAGCAGGAGATGGAAGTGTCCCTTTGAGCAGGAGATGGAAGTGTCCCTTTGAGCAGGAGATGGAAGTGAAGTGTCCCTTTGAGCAGGAGATGGAAGGGTCCCTTTGAGCAGGAGATGGAAGGGTCCCTTTGAGCAGGATGGAAGTGTCCCTTTGAGCAGGAGATTGAAGTGTCCCTTTGAGCAGGTGATGGAAGTGTCCCTTTGAGCAGGTGATGGAAGTGTCCCTTTGAGCAGGATGGGAGTGTCCCTTTGAGCAGGAGATGGAAGTGTCCCTTTGAGCAGGAGATGGAAGTGTCCCTTTGAGCAGGAGATGGAAGTGTCCCTTTGAGCAGGATGGAAGTGTCCCTTTGAGCAGGATGGGAGTGTCCCTTTGAGCAGGAGATGGAAGGGTCCCTTTGAGCAGGATGGAAGTGTCCCTTTGAGCAGGAGATGGAAGTGTCCCTTTGAGCAGGATGGAAGTGTCCCTTTGAGCAGGAGATGGAAGTGTCCCTTTGAGCAGGATGGAAGTGTCCCTTTGAGCAGGATGGAAGTGTCCCTTTGAGCAGGTGATGGGAGTGTCCCTTTGAGCAGGATGGGAGTGTCCCTTTGAGCAGGTGATGGAAGTGTCCCTTTGAGCAGGAGATGGAAGTGAAGTGTCCCTTTGAGCAGGAGATGGAAGTGTCCCTTTGAGCAGGATGGAAGTGTCCCTTTGAGCAGGAGATGGAAGTGTCCCTTTGAGCAGGAGATGGAAGTGTCCCTTTGAGCAGGAGATGGAAGTGAAGTGTCCCTTTGAGCAGGAGATGGAAGGGTCCCTTTGAGCAGGAGATGGAAGTGTCCCTTTGAGCAGGATGGAAGTGTCCCTTTGAGCAGGAGATGGAAGTGTCCCTTTGAGCAGGATGGGAGTGTCCCTTTGAGCAGGATGGAAGTGTCCCTTTGAGCAGGAGATTGAAGTGTCCCTTTGAGCAGGTGATGGAAGTGTCCCTTTGAGCAGGTGATGGAAGTGTCCCTTTGAGCAGGATGGGAGTGTCCCTTTGAGCAGGAGATGGAAGTGTCCCTTTGAGCAGGATGGAAGTGTCCCTTTGAGCAGGAGATGGAAGTGTCCCTTTGAGCAGGATGGGAGTGTCCCTTTGAGCAGGAGATGGAAGGGTCCCTTTGAGCAGGATGGGAGTGTCCCTTTGAGCAGGATGGAAGTGTCCCTTTGAGCAGGTGATGGGAGTGTCCCTTTGAGCAGGATGGAAGTGTCCCTTTGAGCAGGATGGAAGTGTCCCTTTGAGCAGGAGATGGAAGTGTCCCTTTGAGCAGGAGATGGAAGTGTCCCTTTGAGCAGGTGATGGGAGTGTCCCTTTGAGCAGGAGATGGAAGTGTCCCTTTGAGCAGGAGATGGAAGTGTCCCTTTGAGCAGGAGATGGAAGTGTCCCTTTGAGCAGGAGATGGAAGTGTCCCTTTGAGCAGGATGGAAGTGTCCCTTTGAGCAGGAGATGGAAGTGTCCCTTTGAGCAGGAGATGGAAGGGTCCCTTTGAGCAGGAGATGGAAGTGTCCCTTTGAGCAGGAGATGGAAGTGTCCCTTTGAGCAGGAGATGGAAGTGTCCCTTTGAGCAGGAGATGGAAGTGTCCCTTTGAGCAGGAGATGGAAGTGTCCCTTTGAGCAGGAGATGGAAGGGTCCCTTTGAGCAGGAGATGGAAGTGTCCCTTTGAGCAGGAGATGGAAGGGTCCCTTTGAGCAGGAGATGGAAGTGTCCCTTTGAGCAGGATGGGAGTGTCCCTTTGAGCAGGAGATGGAAGTGTCCCTTTGAGCAGGATGGGAGTGTCCCTTTGAGCAGGAGATGGAAGTGTCCCTTTGAGCAGGATGGGAGTGTCCCTTTGAGCAGGATGGAAGTGTCCCTTTGAGCAGGAGATTGAAGTGTCCCTTTGAGCAGGTGATGGAAGTGTCCCTTTGAGCAGGTGATGGAAGTGTCCCTTTGAGCAGGATGGGAGTGTCCCTTTGAGCAGGAGATGGAAGTGTCCCTTTGAGCAGGATGGGAGTGTCCCTTTGAGCAGGATGGAAGTGTCCCTTTGAGCAGGATGGAAGGGTCCCTTTGAGCAGGAGATGGAAGTGTCCCTTTGAGCAGGATGGAAGTGTCCCTTTGAGCAGGAGATGGGAGTGTCCCTTTGAGCAGGATGGAAGTGTCCCTTTGAGCAGGAGATGGAAGTGTCCCTTTGAGCAGGATGGAAGGGTCCCTTTGAGCAGGAGATGGAAGTGTCCCTTTGAGCAGGATGGGAGTGTCCCTTTGAGCAGGAGATGGAAGTGTCCCTTTGAGCAGGATGGAAGTGTCCCTTTGAGCAGGATGGAAGTGTCCCTGGTGCTGCCTCTGCCACCCTGGCACAGCCCGTGCCACGGCAGGGCCCTGCATCCCCACGCGCTCTTTCAGCTTGCCAGAACGTTTGATAAACTGCAGCTAAACTATAGGGAAATAAATGCTTTCTCTTAAATCCATAGTTGTTTTCTGAACTTGCAAGCAGCCAGTTAAGCTGGATGGATTTAGAGAGGCCCTACAGTGTTTTTCTGTTGAAATACCAGATGATAAACACAATTTTTCTTGTGTCCCTGCAGAAACAAGACAGCCTGGGGTAACATGAAATGTTCCTTTACTTCCTTCTGACAATGGCCCGTTTCTTCTTTTAGAGGATGATTAATATTTATTACTACAGTAAATGGCAATTTAAATATATGGTGCAGCCCTGCAGTGTATCATTAATTTAAGGAAACAGGACACCTCCTCTCAAGCCACAATGGGTCCTTCTGCAGTGAATTATGGGGGTGATCTGGCAGCCTTTTCAAAGGAGCTCCTGAACCCATTCCCAAGCAGCAGCAGATTGCTCCAATGGCCCTGGCAGCACGTGGGCAAGCCCCAGGTGAGGCACCTTTGTTCCACACTGCAGGCAGCTGCAAAAGGGTCAAAAAGTGGGGAAAGAGCCCCAGCATGAACATCCACCTTCTCCTCATAAAGGTTGTGGAGAGAAGTCCTCCATCCTTGTCCATCCTGGTCCCTCCTGGCCCATCCTGGCCCATCCTGGCCCATCCTTGCCCATCCTGGTCCATCCTTGTCCATCCTGGTCCCTCCTGGTCCATCCTTGTCCATCCTGGTCCCTCCTGGTCCATCCTTGTCCATCCTGGTCCCTCCTGGCCCATCCTGGTCCATCCTGACCCATCCTCACCTATCCTGGCCCATCCTGGCCCATCCTGGTCTATCCTGGTCCCTCCTGGTCTATCCTGACCCATCCTCACCTATCCTGGCCCATCCTTTTCCATCCTGGTCCCTCCTGGTCCCTCCTGGCCCATCCCAGGGCCGTGGTGGGGCAGCAGGACTGCTCTGTTTGTAGAAGGCACTCGTCATTTCTTCCAAAAGAGGGTTTGCAGCTGGGAGACAGACCTTGGTGGCCAAGTTTCAGTGAAGAAGAGACTTTGCGGAGGAGGAATCTTTGTTTTCAGCTCTTTTTCTCTTTGAGATTCCTGAGCTGTTTTCAGATGTGCCTTTTGGAAAGTTAAAAGAGGGCTCTTAGTGTCAAAATGAAAAACAGCCCCATCCATAAAGCTCCATGCCAGGTCCTGGAGAGGAGCAGCAGATAAGGTCAGGCCTCCTTTGCTAATGGTTCTAGTTTTTAACTGCATGATCTGCAAAATGACTTTTGTTATTTTGCATTCTTGCATTTCTGAGATTTCTCCCTGGTAGTAAAGCTCCTAATGTCACAACATTTCAGTCTTCAAAGACAACTCAAGGTCTGGCACAAGCACAGAGGTGGCACAGACAGAGGTGTCACAGGCACACAGAGGTGGCACAGAGAGAGGTGGCACAGGCACACAGAGGTGGCACAGACAGAGGTGGCACAGACACTCAGAGGTGGCACAGAGAGAGGTGGCACAGGCACACAGAGGTGGCACAGACACACAGAGGTGGCACAGGCACACAGAGGTGGCACAGGCACACAGAGGTGGCACAGAGAGAGGTGGCACAGGCACACAGAGGTGGCACAGGCACAGAGGTGTCACAGGCACACAGAGGTGGCACAGGCACACAGAGGTGGCACAGGCACACAGAGGTGGCACAGACACCCAGAGGTGGCACAGACAGAGGTGGCACAGACAGAGGTGGCACAGGCACACAGAGGTGGCACAGACACTCAGAGGTGGCACAGGCACACAGAGGTGGCACAGACACTCAGAGGTGGCACAGGCACACGGAGGTGGCACAGCCACTTGGCCATGGCTGCACTGACCTGTGCTCCCAGTGCCCAGAGAGGCACGGGGCTGTTGGGTCAGCAGGAGCCTGCCTCTCGTGGGCTGAAGGACTGAGAGCCCAGAACAAACCCTGCAGCCTGGGCATGGTCCCACAGCCCCTCAGCAGTCTGGGGATGGTTCCCCAGTCCCACAGCAGTCTGGGGATGGTCCCACGCATTCTGGGGATGGTCCCACAGCATTCTGGGGATGGTCCCACAGCATTCTGGGGATGGTCCCACAGCAGCCTGGGCATGGTCCCGCAGCCCCACAGTAGTGTGGGAATGGTCCCACAGCAGTCTGGGGATGGTCCCACGCATTCTGGGGATGGTCCCACACCCCAGCAGCCCCAGCTGGATTTGGGCAGCTCAGGCTGGCCACCCCAGGTGCCTCAGCACAGGGCTGGCCGTGCCAGGAGCAGCCGCCCCTGAGCAGCACAGCGCAGGCTGGAGCAAAGGAAGCCCTTGACTGGAAATAAAAGATTACCAAAAAGGTAATCCATTTCCTGCATGAGCGTTGTGTGTCATTTCTCACTTATAGACAGGCTCACAGAGTCCCGAGCCTCTGACTGATCCCTGATTTCAAGCGCTTTACTCACTGCAAAAAATCTTCTGATGATGAAACCAAGTGCGTAAACTTTGGAAGAAAGACCCTGCACGAATATAGCCAAATTAGGAAAGCCCTCCCGTAACAGCTGTGTTCAAAACCACACGTATTGCTGGTTTGTTTTTTAATCTACATTACTGAATCTATTTTTGACTACAAACGGGATGACTCATTTGATCACGACCAGTGAAAAAACAGTGTGTGTGTGTCGCCACAAAATATTTCTTAGAGTTGATGCAGTATTTTCTTCCTTCCTACTTCAATCCTGTATCTCCGTAAATCAGCCACAGGCAAAAGCAGCCCATACAAAAATTTAGGTTATCTTATTCAATATTTAATAGAAAAGGAGCTGCCTGGATTTAACTGGCCTTTGTCTGCCTCTTTGATTAGTTTCTTCCATTCATTTTCCTGTCATTTCCCTTTGATTGCTCGCTCCAACTGGGGATCCAGGAGATGACAATTTCTTCCAAAATATTTCAACCCAATCTGTAGCTTTGCTACTACGTTCACGGAAGAGGGGAAACACTTAACTGAAAGCAGCTGCAGAGCCGTATTTTCTACTTCATTTATCCCCTTATGTTTGTACAAAAGAGAGAAATTGAAAATTAGCCAAGAAGGTAATACCACAGATTCCCTGCTAGAAAACACGGCAGAGTGTGCAGTAATCCCTTCAGCCAGAGCTCCAGCCCCTCTCCTGCAGCTCACCAACGCCCCCGTCCCCGGGGTGCTGCTGGGGTGGTCCCTGCTGCCACCTCACCGGCCCACAGCAGCACAAATATTCCTCAGTGCTGGCCATTTCTGCCCGTGTGCCACATTTCCACGTGGATCAGTCAGGGAGCCGTTCAGGCAGCCCTTTGGAAGGGACACTCCCGGTGTGGTGTGCCCGGGAAGCACCAGGGCTCCGTGGGCTCCTCAGACTCGTGGGGAGCAGCCAGCCTCCCTGCAGTGCCAGCCCTCATCCCCCTTCTCCACGGGTGCCTTCCATTCCTCACAGCAAAGCAGGTCAGCCTCAGCTCCAGGCAGAGGTTTGGCCCTTCCTGCACGTGGGGTTCCTGAGGAAATCACAAAATCCTTAAGAATCTCCTTCTGTGCCCCCCTCTGTCCTTCAGCTGCCCCCAGCCTCGCCCGTGCCAGCCAGGGAGCCCAGGTGCCAGCCTGGCCAGGAGACACCGGGCTCCAGCAGCTGAGAACCTCGGCACTGGGGCTGCCGGGTGACCTCAGAGCTCCTTCCCTCCCTGCCCTGGGGGTCTCCAGGACCCCCCGAGCCCTGGGCACAGCAGAGAGCTCGGAGGAGCAGGGCAGCCTGCCTCCCCAGCAGCACTCAGGAGCCCTCTGGGCATCACCGCTGCTGCTGCCAGCAGAAACCGCCCTGCAGAGCCAGGCTGCTGCCCCCCGAGCACAGCCAGGGCACCTGAGGAGGGTGGCACGTGTGGCACAGCGGTGGCACGGCTGCCGGACAGCTCTGTGCTGGTAAAGGGAGTCAGCGCGGAGCTAATCCTGGTTCTGGTAAGTGAGCATCCTCGGGGGCGGCTCCCGCAGGCTCAGCTGTGCTCAGCCACAGGATGATTCTGTCTCTTCTAGCACCGAGCTAAGTATAGCCCGGCCTCCCTGCAGCAGTGATCCCCGCTGGCAGCCAGCCCGGCCCGGCACGGCACGGCTCGGCTCGGCTCGGCTCGGCTCGGCTGCTCTGGGGCCGCCTGCAGAGCACCTGTCCTGGAGTGCACCTCTCCTGGAGTGCACCTTTCTGGAGTGCACCTCTCCTGGAGTGCACCTCTCTGGGGTGCATCTCTCCTGGAGTGCACCTCTCTGCAGTGCACCTCTCCTGGAGTGCACCTTTCTGCAGTGCACCTTTCCTGCAGTGCACCTTTCCTGGAGTGCACCTCTCCTGGAGTGCACCTTTCTGGAGTGCACCTGTCCTGGAGTGCACCTCTCCTGGAGTGCACCTCTCCTGGAGTGCACCTCTCCTGGAGTGCACCTCTCCTAGAGTGCACCTCTCCTGGAGTGCACCTTTCCTGGAGTGCACCTTTCTGGAGTGCACCTCTCCTGGAGTGCACCTCTCCTGGAGTGCACCTCTCCTGGAGTGCACCTTTCTGGAGTGCACCTCTCCTGGAGTGCACCTCTCCTGGAGTGCACCTTTCTGGAGTGCACCTTTCTGGAGTGCACCTCTCCTGGAGTGCACCTCTCCTGGACCTCACCTCTCCTGAATCTCACCTTTCTCTGGATATCACCTTTCCCTGGATCTCACCTTTCCCTGGAGCTCACCTCTCCTGCAGTGCACCTTTCCTGGAGTGCATCTCTCTGGAGTGCACCTTTCCTGGAGTGCACCTCTCCTGGAGTGCACCTTTCTGGAGCTCACCTCCAACTTTCCTGCAGCGCACCTCTCTGGAGCACATCTCTCTGCAGCACACCTCCACCTTTCGTGGATCTCACCTTTCCCTGGAGCTCACCTCTCCTGGAGCTCACCTCTCCTTGAGATCACCTTTCCTGGAGATCACCTTTCCCTGGATCTCACCTTTACCTGGATCTCACCTTTCCCTGGAGCTCACCTCTCCTGGATCTCACCTCTCTGGATCTCACCTCTCTGGATCTCACCTCTCCTGGAGCTCACCTCTCTGGATCTCACCTCCCCTCTCCCCGCTCTGCTCCCCGGCCTGCCGGCACACTGCAGCTCCTTTCATGCCCAGGGATCCCCACATTCCCAGCTGTTCATTCCTGGGCACTGACAGGCTGAGCCAGCAGGGCACTGCACAGGCCCCAGAGAGCCCCAGCAGGTTCTGCACGTGGGGCTGACTGCCCTGGGCCCTTCTCACTGCTCTGTGCCACTGTCAGTGCCCATGATTTCTTTGTGCTAGCATCGATTACAGCTGCTCCAGGCGTGTTTTTATTGTACAGGGAAGCATCCTGAAGGGGTTTACCTCTTATTGTGGTGTTGGGTCTGTGCTGCTGGAAAGCCTCGGCTGCACAGGGAGTGCCCAGTCCTGCTCAGCACCCGGAGATTTGCAACTGCTGCTTGAAAGGAAAACAACCAACAAATCCCCACCCAAAGCTGTCACTGTCACCTCTAACATCTCCCTGCTAGGTGGATCCCCCCACACACACACAAAACGTTCCCTCCACGCTTGTCCGAGCATGAGCTGGGTTCCCTGGGAGCCTGGCAGAGCGAGGGGACCGTCCCAGTGTCCCTGGGCTGGTGGCAGTGGCAGTGGCACTGCTGTGCTGGGTGCTGGCCTGGCACCCCGTGGCGCCTGCAGTCCCCAAGTGAGTTCTTTCCTATGTCCCACGTGCGTGTGTGCCCTGGGAAAGGGACATCATCTCACCCCATTGCCATGTCAAACCTTTCCCGGGGCTGCCAAGCCCTTCATCAGCTTGAAAAACAATATCCCTGCGCTGTTTGTTCTCTGTGCTCCCTCCCAAAATGCCCCTGCAAGGTCAGGCTCAAACGCCCGCCGTGGAGGGACTTTATCTCTCCAGAATTCCTCTTCTGCCATTGAATTTTACCCAGATTTTTGTGTGATGTTCAAATACCTCTTCTACAAATGTTCAGACGTTCACCCAGGGGCACACTGCTGCTGTCCAGGGGCTGCCAGCCCCAGGGCCTTGGCCTTTGTGCTGTTCCCAGCCAGTGCCACCTCCCCATGTGCTGCCTTTGGCTGCTGGGCACGCATTTCCTTCCGCAGGGCTGCTGTGAACTCTGCTCCTTACTTGGAAAAGCATCTCCAGCTCCATGGGACCCTGGGATGCAGGTTTCCCTGTCCCCCTTCTCTGCAGGAATGCTGCGAGAAATTTCAGGAAAAATGTACCAACAAGGGGGAAACAAAACCAACATGGGAGAAAGGAAACCAACATGGGGGAAATGAAACCAACATGGGGGAAACAAAACCAACATGGGGGAAACAAAACCAACATGGGGGAAATGAAACCAACATGGGGGAAACGGAACCAACATGGGAGAACTGAAACCAACATGGGGGAAACGAAACCAACATGGGGGAAACGAAACCAGCATGAGGGAAATGAAACCCACAAGGGGGAAACGAAACCAACATGGGGAAACGAAACCAACATGGGGGAAACGAAACCAACATGGGGGAAACGAAACCAGCATGAGGGAAATGAAACCCACAAGGGGGAAACGAAACCAACATGGGGAAATGAAACCAACAAGGGGGAAACAAAACCAACAAGAGCTCAGGATTTTTGTTTCAGATTGCAGCTCGGCGCTGGGCTGGTGCTCCCAGGTCACAGAGCACAGCAGGCAGCTGGATCCTGGTTCCTGCTGTTCCAGGGTTTTCCTGGACTCGGGCACGCTGAAGAAGGAGGACGGCGGGGATCGGGGGGAGCTGGGAGCCAGGGGAGGAGCTGGGAGCACGTGGAGCCCTCGCTCCCTCACCTGCACAAAGGGCCTTTGTGCTGGCCCTCCTGGCCTCAGCAGGGGCAGCAGGAATGTCTCTTGGAGCAGGCAGGAATGTTTGCTAAAGCAGTAAAGACCTCACCAACCCATGTTTAAAAAAAGCAAAATACAAAAGGCAATAGATTGTCATCCAGTGCTCAGCATCCATTGAAATAACAAGAGAAACATGGCTTTGGATGGTTTCTTCTGCTAAAAACATTCCGTGGCTGTCTGCTGTGATAAACTGCCCCTGCACATTCCTGTATGATTCGGAAATCCATTTCCCTGAGCTCCGTGTCAGCCATGCCTGGGGCGGGAGGAGGTGGAACAGAGGGACAGAGGGACTGAGGGACTGAGGGACAGAGGGACAGAGGGACAGAGGGACTGAGGGACTGGGGGACAGAGGGACTGAGGGACGGAGGGACTGAGGGACTGGGGGACAGAGGGACTGAGGGACGGAGGGACTGAGGGACTGAGGGACGGAGGGACAGAGGGACTGAGGGACTGTGCAGCCCCATCCCTGCTCACACCCTGTCTGGCACTGCTGCTTTGGGGCAGGAACATTTACCAATTCCATTCCAACAATACCAATTCCATTCTTTTTGCCCTCTTTTTTAAGCCCCAGGGACGGTGCTGCCAAGCACAGAATCCCAGGATGGTTTGATTATTGAAAAGGATGACCTTCACTCAGTGCCATCCTCCCTGGCACGGACAGGGACACCTCCCACTGTCCCAGCTTATTCCAAGCCCCATGCAGCCTGGCCTTGGGCACTGCCAGGGATCCAGGGGCAGCCACAGCTGCTCTGGGCACCGTGCCCATCCTCACAGGGAACAATTCATCCGCAGTGTCCCATCTCCCCGTGCCCTCGTTTAGGCCATTTTCCCTGTCCCTGTCCCCATTCCCATCCCCATCCCCATCCCTGTCCCCATCCCCGTCCCTGTCCCCCCTGTCCCCCTCCCTGTCCCCGTCCCGGTCCCCGCCCCCGTCCCCATCCCCGTCCCTGTCCCCCTTGTCCCTATCCCTGTCCCCCTTGTCCCTATCCCTGTCCCTGTCCCCCTCCCTGTCCCCCTCCCTGTCCCCATCCCTGTCCCTGTGCCCATCCCTGTCCCTGTCCCCCTTGTCCCCCTCCCTGTCCCCTTCCCGGTCCCCGTCCCCATCCCCGTCCCTATCCCTGTCCGCATCCCTGTCCCCCTTGTCCCTGTCCCCCTTGTCCCCATCCCTGTCCCCATCCCTGTCCCGGTCCCTATCCCTGTCCCCCTTGTCCCCATCCCTGTCCCCATCCCGGTCCGTCCCGTCCCGGTCCCGCTTTCCCCGCCTCGGGCACGCCCCCCCGCGCGCTCCCCCGCTCGCCATTGGCCAGGAAAGTTTCGGGGCGGCGTCGGATTGGCTGAGAGCGGCGCGAGGCCGCCGCGCGCGCCAATGAAAGGCGGCGCTCGGGGAGCGCGAGCGGCGGCGGCGGCGCGAGAGCAGCGGAGCGGGCGGAGGTGAGTGAGGGGAGAGACTGTGAGGGGAGAGACTGTGAGGGGAGAGTGAGAGTGAGGGACAGCGGAGCGATCCCGATCCCTGTCCCGGGACAGCCCCGGGACCGCGGCAACCATCCCCGTGCCGGGACAGTGGGAATGATCCCGATCCCCGTGCCGGGACAGCCCCGGGGCCGCGGGAACCATCCCCGTGCCGGGACAGTGGGAATGATCCCGATCCCCGTGCCGGGACAGCGGGAGCGATCCTGATCTCCGTGTCCTGGGACAGCCCGGGCACAGCGGAGCGATCCCGATCCGTGTCCCGGGACAGCCCCGGGAGCGCGGCAACCATCCCGATCCCCGTGCCGGGACAGCGGGAGCGATCCTGATCTCCGTGTCGCGGGACAGCTCCGGGACCGCGGGAACGATCCCTGTCCCGGGACAGCCCGGGGCACACCAGGAATGATCCCGATCCGTGTCCCGGGACAGCCCGGCGCACACCAGGAATGATCCCGATCCGTGTCCCGGGACAGCCCGGGGGACACCGGGAATGATCCCGATCCGTGTCCCGGGACAGCCCGGGGCACACCAGGAATGATCCGGATCCCCGTCCCGGGACAGCCCGGGCCCGGCGGAGCGGTCCCCGCGCCCGGCGGTGCCCGGCACGGCGGGTGCGTCCCGGGCAGCGCACGGTGCGGGAGCCGGGGCTCTTTTCCCGGTGTCTCCATCTCCGCACGGCTCAGGGAGCCGGGGCTCTTTTCCCGGTGTCTCCATCTCCGCACGGCCCGGGAGCCGGGGCTCTTTTCCCGCTGTCTCCATCTCCGCACGGCTCAGGGGCCGGGGCTCTTTTCCCGGTGTCTCCATCTCCGCACGGCTCAGGGAGCCGGGGCTCTTTTCCCGGTGTCTCCATCTCCGCACGGCTCAGGAGCCGGGGCTCTTTTCCCGGTGTCTCCATCTCCGCACGGCTCAGGAGCCGGGGCTCTTTTCCCGCTGTCTCCATCTCCGGGCTCTCCAGCCCCCGCGGGGTCCCGGGGCCGGCGGCCGGGCGCAGTGCGGGCTCAGAGCCCGTGCCTCCCGCTCTGCCCTCTCGCTGCCCTGGCAGGGGCACCCGAGCCGTGCCCGCAGCCCCCGAGCCGCTCTGTGCCCGCTGGGGGCTCATTTCAGGGCAAGGATCAGCCCAGCGAGGCTGCTGCTGGCAGAGCGGCTGCTTGCTGCCTGATGAGCTCGTGTGCTGCGCTGCCCTCGGAAGGAGGGCGGGAGTCGCTTGTCCCCTCCAGACCCTCTCGAGTGTTTGCTCCCAGAAATGCGGCCCTGCCGCAGTGTCCTGCTGCCGTGGCACTGGGCTCCAGGAAGGGATCCTGGCTGCCAGCCCAAAGCGTGTGCAGTGGCAGCAGCTGCTCCCGTGCCCCTCCTCTGTGCACCTCTGTCCCCGCGCGGTTCGGGGATGAGTTCAGCAGCCGTGTCAGCCGGTGTGATCCCATCTCCGGGGGCACCTCAGACCCTGCCCTGCCATGGGGCTCCCTGGCAGAGCTGGCCTCGGGGCCCACCCTGCCTGTCAGGATGGCCAGGTCAGCCTGGCTGCTGCGACGTGTAGCACTTTGTGTCCTGTTGGGTTTGAGCTGAGCCACTGCTGGGTGCCAGGGAAAGCTCTGCCCGGTTTTGCTGGGAACTGGCTGTTCTGGCAGGGTATCTGGGCACAGGCTGGTGTTGGCAGCAGGAGCTGTTCTGGGTGACCCACGGATGCTCCTCAGCATGGCCCTGCCCTGCTCTCCGGAAACACACGGTGCTTTGAGGGGGGACTGAGGCACTCGGGATTCTTCCTTCCCTGCGTGCTGACCCTGTAGGCTGCCCACCCTGGGGACAACCAGTGCTGGCTGACAGGGGCAGGACCCCCGGTGTGGCACCACAGGGTGGCCCTGTCCCGGCAGGAGCAGTCAGGGTTTGGTGGGACCTGCTGCTGTGTCATCCCCAGAGACTCAGAGCAATGTCCCCTCCAGCAGGTCCTGCTGCTGGCACCTCAGGCATGTCCTCGGGGTCCTGGCTGCCGTGGGGAGGGCACCTTGGGGTGCCAGCTGGAGCCCTCGGGAAGTTCTTGCCAGGCACTGTGTGGGGATGGATCCCACAGGAGTGGAAACAGAGCCTTTTTCTGAGGCTGTGCTGGTGCGGGGCTGTGGTCAGGCTGGCCCTCCCCAGCAGCTCAGTCCCTGCCTTGTCTGGGGAAGGGGGCTCTGAGCGGGGTCAGAAGGGGGCTCTGAGCTCTGCCAGCAGCCCCAGGCTGCGGTTCCTCGGGGGGAGTGAGGAGCGGGGCTGGATTTGGACAGCAGGGAGGGCTGAGCAAATCCCTGCTGTGGGATGAGCCCCGGTGAAGCTGTTTCTGCACTGGAGCCTTGTCCCAGGAGCTTCTCCAGCATCACCTGCAGGGGATGCAGCAGGGAGGGCTCACAGTGCACCCCAAAAAGGCTTGTGAATGCAGAAAGCATCAGAGGCTTCCCAAAATGTGTGCCTGGATGCTCAGCTCCCATCAGGGGAAGTGTAAAGGACAGGATGTCACCTTTAATGTCACTTAAATGGGAGGCAGGGGCACAGGCTGCAGTTCTGCTGGCACCCTCCCAGGCTGCCCTGGGCAGGGCCATGCCCAGGCTCTGCAACCTCTGCTGCCTGTCTCCTCTCACCTGAACACTGCAGGATGAAAGAACACATGCCAGCTAGTTTGTACTTCAAAAGGGATACGAAATGACATAATGAAAACAGGGACAAAGAATAATACAGACGCTGTATCAGTGCCTGAATAATCGACGTCCCAGCATAAATGGGTGTCTCTGCAGTAGACGGCTGCTTAATTTCCTGAATCCTAAGACGGGCACTTTTTTCTGGGCATGGTGTGGAATACTGTCAAATTTTAATTTAGCTTGGCAGTGTCACACAGCCAGTCTGAGCAAGTCGGGAAGGCGAGTCTGGAACTCATTAGAGCTTGTTGCGAGGCCCTGAAAATTTGATTTTCAATCACTGTTGGGTTTAATTATTGTTGATGTCTTGCCTAGAGTATTCTGGGATTCTTTCTGAGGAAATTAAAGCAGCATGAGTGGGACGGCATTCTGTTTGGCACAGGGCTTGTTTAGATTAAATTGTGAGTGGAGAGTTAAGCTCAGAGCAGGGAGAAGGCGATGGCTGGCACGGCGCGAGCGCTGGAGCGGGCCCAGCTGGCCAGGCAGGCTCTGCGCTTGTGTACTGTTCTCACCAAGCTCTGTCCCCTCCTGGCAGAGCAAAATAACCCGCCGAGCTAAAAGCACTTGTCAAAGCCAAGGTAAAGTTTACTCAGTTAATACAAATTTGGGTTCTTTAACTTTTTCTTCCTTCGGTCCTTCAGCATGGGACTTGCAAACACCCAAGGCCTCCTGCAGGACAGCAGGGAAGTGCTGCTGTTGCAGGGGTGAATGGGCTCCAGGTGTGGTCTGGGGGTCCTGGTGCCTCAGGGAGAGGCAGGAGCTCCCTCCTCATCAGCAAAGACTGGATGCTTGAAGAGCCCTCTGCAGGGCGTGCTGGCTGGGACTGGCAGCTTGCATTGGTGAGGTCCAAAACCTGGGAGCTTTTCAAAGCTTTTCATCCCAGCTGGAAACTCAGCTTTGTCACTTGAGGTTTCATAACCTGGGTGCCTTGGTCAGGGTGTGCAGGGTGCCTGGGCTGGCCCCTGAGTGCTCCCACAGCCTGGCTCTGTGGGAAGGATGCTCTGCTCCCAGATGACAGGAGTTCTGCCCAGAGACTGCTGTGGGACACATCTGAGAAGCCTCTGTTGTGTCCCAGAGCTCTGTGAGCAGTCTGGGTGGGTGAGGATGAGGATGCCGAGTGAGGGCCATGGAGGCTGTGCCCTCTGTGAGCAGTCTGGGTGGGTGAGGATGAGGATGCTGAGTGAGAGCCATGGAGGCTGTGCCCAAGTCTCCTGAAGGTGCTGCTGTGTTGTGCAAGCCCTGTCAGGGCTGCAGAAAGCAGCTCCATCTCAGCTCTGAGGGGCTGCAGCACGGCTCTTTGAGCAGTTCCACCCCGGGAGCGCTTTGGCCCTTGCAGAGTTCTCACGCTCATCATTTCTGGTCTGCAGAAGCTGTTTCATTGCAGAGCTGGCACCATCTCTGCAGAGCCACCCCTGGAGCATGAGCAGGTGGTGGGGTGCCAGGGCTGGGGATGGGTCACACAGGGCAGGGGACAGGTCACACAGGGCAGGGGGCCTGGGGGGTGGCTGTGACTGCCCTGAAGGCTGCTGTGTCCTTAGGGACAAGGAGCAGTGTGCTTGTGCTGGAGCCCAGGGCAGGAAGCAGGTGTGGATCTTGATGGAGAAACCTGCTCTGGGCAACTATTTATAGACATGGGATCATGAAGCAGCACAGGGGTTAAAGACCTTCTTTTGGGACTTGGACTCAGAGCTAAACGGAGTCCAATGAAATGCAATTTACAAATTACAAAATCCCTCTGGCCCTGCAGAGAGGCAGTGTCTGCAGTATTTGTTTAGGCTGGGTTTTTCTCCTTTTTTTAAAGGAAGAAATACTGTGTTTCAGCCATCCAGGAAAGGCAGTACTCAGATGTCCCATCTTGGAGCTACTGTTCCATTTAGAGATGGGGCTCAGAGAAAGGGGAATATTTCCAGGCAGCCATTTGCAGTTTTTGGAGAGCTGGAGGTCCCTGATGCTGGTTCCAGCCTGATTCCCCACCCTGGTCCCATCTCACCTACCCCAGCACTCACTCCATGGCTGGGTTACATGGATGGGCACAGGAAGGTAAATTCTCTCCACAGCATCCTGCTGGTTGCCTGTGTCTTGCCAGTATTTGGGGTGGCACAGTCCCTCAGCTCCTGCCTTGGGTTCAGGGCATCACCAGCCACAAGATTCACTTGGACTTGCTTGTGTGCTCCTTCTGAAGACCTGCACGTGTTGCTCAAAACCACCTCACTTTATTTTCCATCACGTGCTGAGATTGTGACGCTCAGGGCTGCTACAGAGAGGCTGCAGTGCAGGAAGGGTGAGGACAGGGATGGGGGCTCAGGCATGGCCCTGCCCTCGCCCACCTTCAGCTTTCTCCTGCTTCCTCCACTAAAGATCCTCCTCCTACTGCTGAGAAGATATTTAGTCCTAAACCAGTTGTTATGTGGAGATTTGATGGAAGCAGCTCCCTTGGTGCACGCTGTCAGTGTCCTGAGGCCCCCCATTCCCAGTGGCATCCAGAACCTTCTCCTGACGTGGGAGATGGGAAGGACCCAGCTGGTTCTGGGCAGGTAACTGGAGATCACCCCGAGACCCTTCCCTGAGTGCTCTGGAGCTCACCACGTCTGCTGTCTCATTAACTTTGGGGGGCTCTTCCCATTCCAGACACTTCCTCACTTCTTGGTTTGGTTTATAATTAAGTCCAAGTATCTGAAGCACTGTCTGGCTTTGTGAAAAAATCTGATTTTTCAGCATTTGCCCTTCTCTTATCATTAATTCACACATTGTTAGTGAAGAAAGGAATGCTGCCAGCTATGTGCTCTTGGAAGAGGGAGCTATTTGCAGAGGCCCTGGTTGTTGGAGCTCTGTCATCCTGTGGGTTGGGATCTGGCAGCTCCATTGAAATAGTTTCCTCAGTATCAGTGCCTTTACCTGCTCTTTATGTTGTTAAAATAAAAGGCAGCAAACTTCTTACTCTGCAAAGTTTAATACAATAAGTGCTTGCAGTGCTCCAGATGATATCAAGCCATTCACTGACGCCTGAAATAAATCCAATAGAGAGAGCTTGGGATGAAAGACAGCCTTTTGTAAGGGAATTTTTTTCCTGTGAGTGGTAATTGGGATAACGCTTGCTTGCAATCTGGCAGGGAAACAAATTGCTTGCAGGTCATGATTACAATGGATGTTTTCTATGAAAATGAGAAGAAAATAAATCAAAACATCCCTTTGCTGTCCTTAGAACTGCAGTAGTGAATGTGTTTATTGGTTAATGCGCTTCTGAGGGCAGCTGCTTGCCTTGCTCAGACTTATTCCCCTTGCAGCTGCTGTCAAGGAGCTTCTCCTGAAATCCAGAGCAGCCCCAGGTGTCACCTGAGCTGCCTCTCAGGAGGTTTGGGGGATGTTTTGGGCTGCTCTGTGCCAGGACTGGGAGCTGGCTCCTGAGCTGGACCTCAGCACACGTTCAGTGCAGTCAAGGGGGATGCTGAACTTTAAGGTCCCTTGCAACCCAAACCCTTGTTTGCTGGTCATCAGCAGAAAGGAGGAGTTTATCCAATGGCCAACATGTGCCCTGCAGCATGCAGCATTCCCCTTGGGTGTAAACCCTTGCACCCTGCTGTTACTGGAAATCCATCAGGAAGTCTGAGCTAGCCCCAAGTCCTTAAGGAAGTCTGAGCTAGCCCTAAATCCACCAGGAAGTCTGAGCTAGCCCCAAGTCCTTAAGGAAGTCTGAGCTAGCCCCAGATCCATCAGGAAGTCTGAGCTAGCCCCAGATCCATCAGGAAGTCTGAGCTAGCCCTAAATCCATCAGGAAGTCTGAGCTAGCCCCAGATCCACCAGGAAGTCTGAGCTAGCCCTAAATCCATCAGGAAGTCTGAGCTAGCCCCAGATCCATCAGGAAGTCTGAGCTAGCCCCACGTCCTTAAGGAGCTCTGAGCTAGCCCACTGTTACTATGCAAGCTTAGTCTATTATAGTCCAATAATGACAACAAATGATCCATCCATCCCCATCCCTCAGCAATTGTGCTGAGCAGACTGGTCCCACCCATGTGAATACTGTGTGGCTTTTCCCATTCCTTTGTTCACGGGTCTAGTCCAGAGTTAGCTGTAAATCTTCAAAACTCATTGCAGCTGGAGGAACCCCCCAAAGGGTTCTGGAGTTCCTCAGCCTCCCTGGAGCTCTGTGCTGCCACGGCTGGGATTGAGGGGAGGATATCTGGTGCTGCAGGGAAGGGTTTGGATGGAGCCTGTCGTGGCCACTGGGGAGAGGTGAAACAAGGACCTCAGCTCTGAAGGGCTGTTGTGAACTTGGAGTAACTTTTTGGAAACCAGCTTTTCCTCTTCCCTCCCTAAAAAGGAGGGGAAAACATACTTGAGGTAGTTACGTGTCTCCAGCACCGTTTTCAGTCTCCAAATAGGGTGTTGTGCAATAAATGCTTTCGGGATCCAGAAGCCTCTGTGGAAGCAGGAGGGCCCCCTTTGCCAGTCCCCCCTTGGCCTGTGGCTGTGGCACTGTGTCCCCAAAGCCCTTTTGGGGCTGGAGAGCCAGCAGCAGTGCCAGGAGGGATGAGGGCCATGGGACACCCTTCACCCTGCCCGTGGATCTGCCCCTGGCACTCCGCTGGCACCGAGCACAGCACTCGGAGAGAGCCGAGTCCTGCCTGTCCCCTGCTGCCCTGGGGGGACAGGTGTGCTGGGGGTGTGCTGGGGTGTGCTGGGGTGTGCTGGGAATGTGCTGGGGGTGTGCTGGGGGTGTGCTGGGGTGTGCTGGGGTGTGCTGGGTCCTCCATGGTCCTGGGTTAACCACCACGCTGGCCAAGCTTACTGAAACTCTGAACGTGATTTCGGGCCCGAGTCCTACAGGCTCTGCTGCCCCTGAGGACAGTCCCTGGCAGCAAACCCAGCTCTCAAACTGGTTCCAGTAGAGCCTTTGGCAAAGGGTCCTTGCCAAGGTGTGCTGGGCTGGCCAGAAGGTGACAGGACAAAGACCCCTGTGGGGTCTCAGCTGAGCAGCAAACAGGGCAGGCTGTGGAGCTGGAGCCTGACCTGCTCAGAGATTATCCCTGGCCAGGACTCCGTCTCACCAGACCTGCCAGGGAGCTCAGTGCTCCTTCCCAGGAGTCCTCAAGCTCTGAACCAAGCTAGAGCAGTGTTTGGGTTCTTTCCTTGTCACTTGTCACTGCAGGCTCCCCATTTTCCAGCTGTCAGCGAGCGATGGCCCTGCCTTTGGCCGGTGTAACAGCAGCCCATGGCATTACTGGTGTGCTCCTGACACTGCTCAGCAACGTTTTTGTGGGTAGAACAGCCTCGATTTCCTATCATTTCACTACCCAAGAATTTCCTCTGCCCTGACTTGCTTTCTCTCTTCTAGCAGCAAGAATGCTGTGAGGCACAGAGAGCCAAAAGAGAAATCTTGCAAGGAGCGTCTATCTAGTCCTGGTGAGCAGGATTTGCTTTTCTCCAACCAGTTTGTTGATACGGGGCTGGTTGTGGGGTTTTGGCACTTTTTTAAAGCATTACAAATGTCTCCAAACCCTTTATCTTAAGGTGATGCCAAAGTTCAGCTGCACTCCCCGGATGGGCTTGGGCATAGGTGGAGCCTGGGACAGTCAGAGCATTTGTTTCACATTATCTCACCGGGTTTGGGCTTTTTGCAGTGTCTTGCATAATTTTTGCAAGGAAATCTCCTTTTATGCCGATGTGAGGAGAAGCTCTGTGCCTGGGCAGGACGTGCAGTGAGCGGGCACTGGCTCCTCTTCCTGCACAGGGATGGGAGTGAGAGTGGCTCAACTCTGCTTCTGGAGCGGTGAGGAACAACACCGTGCTCCAGACAGAGCCTGCCAGGCCTTTCAGAGCCTCGGGGAGGGGCTGTCCCCGGGGTCTGGCGTGCTGGGCACCCTCTGGGGCTGAGCTCCTGCACGGGCACTGCCCTGGGCTCCCAGCTGCCAGAGCCTCCTGTGCTCCTCGTGCTGCTGGCCACACTTCTCCCTGCGCCTTTCCCCTTGAGCCAATGAGCCTTTTCCAAACGAGTTTATTTAATCCAGATGTTTGTGTTTTAGATAAACCAGCACTTGCAGTCCCTTGCTGATACTCAGCTCCTGTTTGACTCGCTGAGATCAGAGCCAGCTAAAGCCCAGCAGTTGGTGGTACCTGGCACATGGCTCCAGAGCTGGCAGGGCTGTGAGTGGCCTGGTGCAATCCTCAGTGTCTTTATCTGTCCTGGACAGCTGGCACATGGCTGGAGAATCAAAACCATCCTTTGTTTGGATATTAGAGGCAGAGGGGACTATCTAGGCGTGTTAAGGCAAATTTTGAGATGTGTTTTTATGAACTCTGGGGTTAGAGGTTTTTTCATTGGCTTCAAAATATTGGACAAACTGCAGGTGAAAATTGAGATGAAAATTCCAGGTGAAAGGTGAGGCAGAAATAAAACAGCAGTCCTGGGGCAAAGGGAGCTGAAACAAACCACTTCCTACACCCCGGGCTGGGTTTCTCCAGGATGAGCAGCCTTGTGTGGAGACTTACTAGTTCTGGGCAAGACAAAATGGCATGTAAAGGCCTGTCATCTACCTTAAAACTGGCAGACAAACATCTGGTCATTTCTAGAACATCTGTTTATAAAAACTTTGTAGTTATTAGCAACATCGTATTTTCCAAGCAAGTGAAATACCTTTCCTGAGTGCCATCAAATCACCTTGTCCTCCTGGAAGCTGCAGCATGGTTTGAACATCAGAGGAGAGCTCAGGGCGCCCCAGATCCTGCAGGCTTTGGGAGCCTGGTGCTGCAGGTGGGACAGGTGGGTGTGGGAGGCAGCAGGAGGAAGCTGGGCTGCAGCATCACCCCTGCTTTGCCTCCGAGCAGAGATTCAGAGCCTGACCCTGGCACAGCCTGGCTCAGCCCAAGGGCCCACGGGTCCCTGCAGGGGAGCAGCAGCTGCTCTTTTCCTCAGTTCCTCACTGCTCTTGGTGCCTCCCTTTGAAAACAGGTTTTGGCAAGGACAGCCTCTTGCGAGGTGCCAAAGGGTGCTTTAAATAGTGCATGATCTTGCACTGCAGGACTGTGGCAGTGCAGGGACGTGCAGGGACTGCAGCCATGGGCAGGTACCGGCACTGGCACCTCCACAGCCTCGCCCTGCTCTGCCAGGCTGAGCCCTGAGCCTCCCCTGGGCCAGGGAGCTGCAGGGGGATCCTGTGGGTCCCTCCCAAGGCAGCTGTTCTGTGAGTCAGACAGGCTCCCAGTGTGTTCCTAGAACAAGCTCCTGCCTCGAGAGATTACAGACCTGTTACAAACCCTGACCAACGACCCCAGAAAGGCAGGGAGCTGTGGGACCCGTGCGTGCCACAAGCCCTGGTGGGAAGTGCCATCTGTGATGGGCAGAGTGGTCAGGAGCCTGCCCAGCCCTGACCTTGTGCCTCCTGGGGGCTGGAGGTGCTGGGGCGTGCTGGAGGGGGAGGCCGTGTGCTCTGACCCTGGCTGCAGGGGCTCGGGGCTGCTGAGCTGCGGTGGCTCCGTGGCGCTGCCGCTGCTCCTGCTGGGCTTGGCGCTGGCCTTGCTTCCCCTCGCCTCGTTTTTCCAGGGAACAAGCGTGTCTTTCAGGCAGGAGCCTGACAGCTCCTGTGTAAACATCCAGCCTGAGATAAATTCGGCGTCTGGAGGTGTCACCTTGCCCCGGTGCCTCCTGCAGCACTTTGTTTTTGTCTCCCGCCGTACCCTGCTGCGTTCCTTACGCTCAAAAAGCCACGTTTGACAAATTCATGGGCCAGGCAGGAAATAGGTTTGTTTTCCAGTGTTATGGGCTCCTGGTGTGGGTTTTTGCTTGTCTTTGTCCTGTTGGGAGGTTGTTAGGATGTCTCTGCAGCAGCAGACACCCAAGGATGGGTGACTTTCATCTGTTTTCAGTGAGCAGCAAAAAGTGCAGCAGAACCACAGCCCCCCTTGTCACTCCACCCCCCCCTCCTCCCCAGAGCATTTCCCCACTGTATTTCCTGTTCACTTTGGAAACCACCCCTAGACTCCAGTGCCAGAGGCCTGGAAATCCCTCCCAGTCCCAAAGTACACTTGGAGAAAGACCAAGGAGGTCCAAGGTGCAGTAAAGCAAGTTAGGTTTCCTGCACCTTGCTGCAATCAGCACCAGGTTATAGCAGTGTGCCTCCGTGTGTCCTGCCTGGCCTTCTGACTCGCACAGGTCCATGTGCAGTACATGAACTCTGTAAACTGGATAAAATGAGACCTGAGGTTGCTGTGGAGGAGGTGAAGGTGGCTGCCCCGGTGTGGGCATGTTCCCTGGGTTTGATGTGCCAGCCCCTCCATCCTCCCTCCCTTTGAAGGGAAAACCTTCACCCCAGGTATCCTTAGATGAATGTAGCAGGGTTGTGTGGACATGGTCAAGTGGAGTTGGGAGATCTGAGGTTTCAGGGGACATAGGGGATGGCTGAGGGAATCGCTCTGTGCAGGGCAGTGTCCCTGTCGGTGCTGTCGCAGGGAGCCCCTGAGGACGAAGCCTTTCCATGTGGTGCCTGCTCTCTTGCAGATGTCGGGGAGCCAGCCGCCGGGGGGAAGAGGCGTGCCCTGCTTGCGCTGCCGAGGGCTGTGCGCGGGCTTCGAGCCGCACTCCTGGAGGTAACGTGGGGCTGCCCTGCATCCTGAAACAGCCTGGGGACAGAACACTCCTTACTGATGCTTCACTTCCAGCTTTTCCTCTTAAAAGCACTAATTTGGGTAAATAGCCCCTGATAGCAGCAGCTGGTGGGAGCAGACCGGGCAGTGCCCAGCTCAGGGCAGGGGCTGCTCCTGCCCCAGCAGGACAGCAAAGGGGCTGTCCAATGGAATGCAGACATCCAGATGTCAGTAATTAAAAGAGAATTGGTGCCCTCTGAGCTGCTTCACAAGCACTGGGCTCCTCTGTGCTCCTGGGGAGCTCCCCAGGGTGCTGGGCCCGTGGTGGTGGGGCAGGGAGGCTGTGGTCCAGCTGTGCTCTGCAGCTGGAATGCCTTGGGTGCCTTCAGCTCCACTTGTGATACCTCAGCTGTGTGAAATCTAAAATTTAAAGCACTCATTTGGTGGAAGCACAACCATTTTTTTATTGACTCCATTAAAGGCTGGTTGGACTCATTCTTACTCCAAGATCCTGCTGAAATCCTCGGGGTCGTGTCAGAGTTACTTTGCCCCTTTTGCCATTAGTGTTTGATGGCAGTGCTGGCCACCAGAGTGTCCTTAGACACTTGTCTGTGTGATTTACACCTATCATCATTCAAATTACAGTCAATTAAGCATCAGTTCCTTCCAGCAGTCACTTTTTAATGGCATGTAAAGGTTCATAATAGGCAAGGTCTGTTGGAATCTGGTGAGGAGACTAATCTCCAATCTCATGATGCTTGAAGGGGTTTCCAGAGTTCAGCAGCATCCCGTGGGTGAGGGGCAGCAGATTTTGCAGAACCATGACTCAGGGAATGGCTTCCACTGTCAGCGGGCAGGGATGGATGGGATACTGGGCAGGAATTGTTCCCTGGCAGGGTGGGCAGCCCTGGCACAGGGTGCCCAGAGCAGCTGGGGCTGCCCCTGGATCCCTGGCAGTGCCCAAGGCCAGGCTGGACACTGGGGCTGGAGCAGCCTGGGACAGTGGGGGTGTCCCTGCCATGGCAGGGTGGCACTGGCTGGGATTTAGGGTCCTCCCAACCCAGCCCATTCCATCCTGAGCCTAAGCCCAGGCTGTGTGTGCCCCTCGGGAGAGGCTGGCACCCCACGGCCCAGCTCACAGCCCAGATGCTCTCTTGGGCACAGGAAGATCTGCAAGTCGTGCAAGTGCAGCCAGGAGGAGCACGGGCTGAGCTCGGAGCTGGACGATGACCGCAAGGTCGGGCGGCTGCTGGCGGGCTCCAAGTACGCCACGCTGACGGCGCGGCTCAAGGGCGGCGACGGCGCCCGCATCTACAAGAGGAACCGCATGATCGTCACCAACCCCAACATCTCGGGCAAGGACCCCACCTTCGACACCATCACCTACGAGTGGGCTCCCCCCGGGCTCACCCAGAAGCTGGTAAGGGGCTCCAGGCGGGCTGGGAACAGGGCTCTGCTCTGCAGTGAGGTTAGCGGGGAGAAACGGGAACCGTGGATTGCCTCGGGAGCAGGAGGGTGCAGAGCACTCCGTGTCCTGGCAAACTGTAAAGAAGCACAGTAGGTAGGAGAGGGGCATGGAAGGCCTTTGGGTTTTATAGGTTTGTTTACATTTCTCGAAGAAGTCTTAATGGATTTTACAGCTAGAAAGCTCTTTGTCTTTTGGTAAAGCCCATCTGCAGTAAAAGCATGGCTGAGGAGAGATCCCATCCCTGCTGTCCTGCAGCCCTGTGCAGCCCATGCCTGCTCCAAAGCCCCAGGCTGGATGTAAGAATGGCTCCAGTCCTTCTGGGGTGTCTGGGCTGGGCAAGCAGAGGAGCAGGAAGGGGTTTGGCTTCTGGGGGGCACATGGGGCTGGTGGGCAGCTGGGTGCTTGTGCTTCGGGGCTGGCTCCTCCTGCTCTCAGAGCATCCTGTGCTGCTGGAGGAGTCCTTGCCTGCAGAGTGGGCTCAGAGGCCCCATTGCCGGGGTCCCTCCCAGTCCCTTGGATGAAGAACAGCAGCCCATCCCTGCTCCAGCAGCCTTGAGGAGCTTCCTGCCCCAGGAGCTCCTCGTGCCCGGGGTGTGAGCCTGGCGAGAGCTGAGCTCAGTGTCTGAGAGCTCCTGCCTGCAGCTCCTGCCCGCTGCTGCTGCTGGCAGAACCGCTCTCACCTCGAGCTCTGGAGCAGGCAATTCCTTCCTTACAGTTTAAGCATAATCTGCTCCAAATAAAAACAGCGTTATAGAGAGAGCTCAGGGTAAAAGGGCGAGATAGGGAGCGTGGTCCCCTTCTGAGGGCTGGATCCAAAACCAAGCCCCCAGCCCAGCTCCACCTCCCTCCCGTGCCTGGTTTCCAATTGGACTAGCTGCGTGGGAAGGGGTGGAAGTGGTTTTTGGCATGTGGGGGTGTGAGCCAGCAGAGCCCTTGCGGGAAAGCCTTTAGCTGGCTTTCACTGTGCTGTGGTGTAAAACCCTTCTGTATGCCACTGTCAGGCGTGGGCAGTGAAGAGCTTCTGCTCCTCAAATGGAACAAATAGCTGCAAGCTATGGATACCAATCAACAAAAATGCTGGTGAAAATGCAGCCAGAGACCTTTTTAAAGAAGAATTTGTGATACAGGTGTGAAAGCACAGCCGGCTCCCAGAGCCAGAGTGTTGATTTGGCGTAAAAGCCAGTTGCCCTGAGGGCCTTGGACAGGCTGGGTGGGGCTGAGCTGTGTGCTGGGGATGCTTCATCGAGCCCTTCCCTTCCCTTCCCTTCCCTTCCCTTCCCTTCCCTTCCCTTCCCTTCCCTTCCCTTCCCTTCCCTTCCCTTCCCTTCCCTTCCCTTCCCTTCCCTTCCCTTCCCTTCCCTTCCCTTCCCTTCCCTTCCCTTCCCTTCCCTTCCCTTCCCTTCCCTTCCCTTCCCTTCCCTTCCCTTCCCTTCCCTTCCCTTCCCTTCCCTTCCCTTCCCTTCCCTTCCCTTCCCTTCCCTTCCCCTCCTCCCAGCCCAGTCCCACCCTCCTGATGGGGGAGGTTCAAAAACTTTATGGAAGTTTTTGATCTCTTTATAGTGCTGGACAGGCTGGAATATATCTTGGTTCAAGTAAACAAGCAGCAGGAGCTTTGGAGACAACCTTGATAAATCCTGGCTTGCAGATCAGCTTGACAAGCTTTGAGGAGAAGTGTTGGATGTCAGCCACTCTCAGGATGCTTTCAAAGGCACTGGGGCCAAAAAGCTGTTAGTGCACAACTGCCTCTCTCCAGGGGTTTCCTCCTGAAGGCAGGCTGGAAACTTGGGATGGCTTTTAACCTTGTTTTGCTGAAGTGGACGGTCAATAATAGGAGGAAGTTCAGAGCACGTTCTTGTTAAGTGTGCCTGCAGAAGTCATGAAGCAGACACTTAGGTCCTCGGAGACAGTGAAAAGAACAGATCATAAAATAGCCCCAAGATCCAGTAGTGAGCAGTGAAAACCAAAATGCTCTTCCTCCAAATTACCTGCACTCAGGCAACATAGTGAAGCGTTGGCCATAACAATAAGTGATAGCAGCAGATGTAGCAACTTTTTCTTATTCTTCACGGCAGTTTTTGGTGTCAGGTTGGATTTTTTCCCCCCTAATCTTTGGACACATTTTTATTGACATCTGCAATTATTACTTCAAGCATTCCCTTGGTCAGGGAGTAATACTGAAACCTGGGCAGATACTGAAACCTGCCCCTGAGCAGTCTTTAAGTAAGCCTTAAAAAAAGCCTTGAGGCTTTGTTTTCCTCACTCTCAGCACACACATTTTGTTGGGAACGGAGATGCTGGAGGTGGAGCAGAGCAGGAGGCTCCAGGTGCTTGTGCTGGCCCCTTGCTCTGGTGCAAATGTTCATTAGTCTTGGCACAGCAGTGCATTGAAGTTTCTCCCCCTGAGATCCCACCCCGTTGCTGGAGCTCGTGCTGTGCTGGTGGTGCTGCTCTCACAGCATCGCTTCAGTTGTTTCCTGTCCACTTGTGGGGCAGTGCCTGTGTGAGCCTGGGAGGAGCAGTCAGGGAATCCTTGTCTCTCTCTGCTGTCATTCCTCCTAGGATTCCTCACGTCTGTGAAAGCCATTTGTGCACCAGGTCACTGCCCAACATCCCACAGCTCTCCAAGCACCACAGGGGAACAACCTTCCCAGACACTGGACATCAGCCCTGCCTTGGCACAGGGGCACAGTGGACCAAGTGTTGATGTCTGATACCCCAGTGTGCACTGATTTTAGCTTGCACCCCAAGGGTGGGGAAGAAGCCCTGCTTCCATTCAATCATTATCTGCTGCTGTTCCCAATTTCCTGTCAGGAATTCCGCCCGGCAGCACTGCTCTCTGCCCCAGAGGAGCCAAGGTGCAAGGGACTTGGAAGTTTTTCCTGACGTGCTGAAGAGTTCAGTGCTGTGCAAGCATTTCTGCATTGAAAAGCCCAGCCTGAACCAGCCTGTGTGCCACAAACAGTTAAATATCCGTGCTAAGTTTTTTAAGATTGAGTTCTCAAGTGCTGACCCAGTAAGAAGCAAATCTAATGCAGCTGGATGCTGGTCTAAAGGGGATGGCAGGGAGCCAACTGGCTGCCCTGCCACTCCTCACACTACAATAGGAAAATGCCGGAGTGGGAAACTCCCTTCCCTTCCTCGGGCCAGGGGAAGTTAACTGTGCATCACCCAGCCTGAGCCTGAGAGGGGTTTGCTCTGCTCTGAGGTCGTGGCCAGTTAAGTCAGAGCCTTCATTTTGGGCAGTTTCTGGGCATTTCCTCTCTGTGTCACAGGGCATCAGTGACCAAACACCTTGTGACTCTGGTCAGTGTGACAGACTCAAGTGCTACCTGAACTTTTCCTGTGTTATGATGATTTCATTAGTTGATAAGGATGGTCTTTCACTGTGAGCTAGGTGCACACAGCTCCGTGGGCTCTGGGGTGCTCAGTGTGGCCTGGAACTCACTCCCTGCAGCTCTCCCTGTCCCACCACAAGGCAATAGAGAGCTGCTCATAGGTTTTGATGTTTATGGGGTTTTAGCCCTTTCAGCAGCTGTGTTATCAAATTTCATGGAAAAGTGTCACGGTAGTGCTAGCAAGGGGGGTATGCTGGGATTTTCGTGCCAAGCAGGTCTGTCTGTGCTGCTTTGCTTTCCTGGGCAACATAGGGTTTGTTTTAAACAAACAAACAAACAAAAAGTAATCTAAAACACCATAAAAACACCCAGTCTGGCTTCTGAGGATGAAAGGATTTATAAGAAGCCGGTTCAGCTTTTACTTCTGGATACAAACTCCTCAGAGGGAGAGGGGAGGGCACGGGCGCGTTTCTGCTGCCGCTGCCCGCGCAAGAGGAGCGTGGCAGCTGTGCCACCCTGCCGCAGCAGCCCGCGTGTCCCTGCAGGCCATGCAGTACATGGAGCTGGTCCCCAAGGAGCTGCAGCCGGTGGCGGGCACGGAGGGCGCCTTGCAGCGGCGGCGGCGGCTGGCGCGGCAGCTCCCGCTGCACGACCAGGACCCGGCGCAGTGCCGCGGCCTGGCCGAGGCCGAGCAGCCGCTCATGCAGGAGTTCGTCAGGACCTACAAGGCCGAGGCCCTGGGAGTTGGGGAGGTGGCGCTGCCGGGCCAGGCCGGCGGCGGGAAGGACGAGGAGAAGGCCCAGGAGAAGAGCATCGACCCCGGCAGAGCCCCCGAGTCACCCAACGGGGCCCTGGAGAGCACGGCCGGGCACTACGTGAGTGAGGGATGGGTGATGGGATGATGGGATAATGGGATAATGGGATGGGATGGGATAATGGGATAATGGGATGGGATGGGATAATGGGATGACGGGATGGGATGACGGGATGGGATGGGATGGGATGGGATGGGATGGGATGGGATGGGATGGATGCAATGGGATGGATGCAATGGGATGGATGCAATGGGATGGGAATGGAGCTCTGGGGCTGCTCCAGGCTTAGGGAGCCACTGGGAATAGATTTGGTCTCAGCTCAAGTGGCAAAAATCACAGCAGGCAGGGCAGTCTGTGCCTTGTCCCCATCTGCTCCAGGGCATTCTCCATGCCTGCTGCAGGTCACATCACCATGCTTTGGAGCAGCACTGTGGGAGCCTGGAGGGCCCCTCTGCTCCAGCCAGCCCTGCTGAGCACAAGGGGCCATCTGGCAGGGCTGATGAGGGGTGTTCTCCTCTTTTTCATCTCCCTTTCTCTGCAGCAAGGGCCTTGCTGAGCCACCAAGGTCAGGGAATTCTCGCTGTGGGAACTGGTTGAGCTCTGGGTTCTTGGCAGCTCTGAAAGGCTGGGCATGACATGCCCCTGGATGATATGGGCAATGTTTCAGTTGAAAGCTGAACTTGGTGATCTTGGAGGTCTTTCCCAACCTTCACCATTCTGTGAAGCAAGTCAATATTTCCAAGTAGGCTTCTTACCCAGAGAGACCACAGATGTCAGGAGGTGAAGGCTCTGTCCAGTTAGCACAGAGCTGTGAACATGGAGGTAGTGTTCCCAGGGCTGTAATCGCTCTGGGGAAATGGAAACAGCTGCCCTGGGTGCCTGGGCATACAAATACACTTCCACAGAGAAATGGCTGAGATTCCTCAACACCCTTGTAGATTTATATTCCCCCAGTGCTGTCTGGAGTGGCTGCTGAACAGATGCTTATCATAAAATATGGTGAGTGGAAATACCTTGTCCTGGTCCTTGTGAGGGTGACTTGCAGCAGAGGATTTAAAGCTGAAAAAGCAAATGGTGCCCAAGTGTTTTTAAGAGGAGATTCTTTCCTGCCATTCCTGCACTGAGGTTGTACATGAAAGAGCAGTTTTCATTTTCAGCCCATATTGGGTAATGTCTCCCCTCTGCCATGGTCTGTTAACGTCCTTCTGACTTTGAATCCAGTGCCACAGTAAGGATTTGCACTATTGCAACAAAACACTGCATTTTAAGATAAAAAATAGCCAAAAAAGGAAGGTTTCCTTTAAACATATCAATAAGTCATCCTGGCAATGAGGGTTTACTTAAACTGCGAGTTTGTCCTTTCAAATAAATAAATACATAACTGTGATGTTATTCTCCTTAGTTTGAAGCATCATTTCTCTGAAGGCTCCAGCTGAAAAGTGGAGCAGCTTTCACAGCAGTGGCAGATCCATGGGGACAGCCACGCTGTGCAGCCCAGGGCATGGCAGGACTGGCAGACCCTGCTGGCCACAGACCTCTTGTGCCTCCACATCCCTGCTGCAAGTCTGTCCCACGAGAGGGTGTTCTCCACAGGGCACAGAATCCTGACCCCCCCAGAGCTGGGAACTCCTCTGGTGTTACAAGACTTGATTCCTGCCCTGGAACCAAATCAGATCCTGAGGCAATTGACCCAAATTAATCGTTGTTCCCCAAAGCTCGAGGCCAGGGAGTGCCCAGAGTGCTGCTGGTGTCTGGGAGCTCCTTCCCTGGGAGCTGGCACTGCAGAGCAGGAGCTGGGGACGAGCAGGATGGGAAAGCTTAAGAGAACAGGACACTTTTTTGGCCAACACCTCTGGTAATTCAGCTAATGAAGTATTCACTCCTCTGCCTGAATGATGGAGATATAGAAGGAGCACCAAGCTGTAATCCCACCTCAGATTTGAAGGATCACCTTTTTGCAGTGTGTAAATAGCAGGATGTAGAGGTTATACAAAGCTTGGGAAAAGCCCTGTGAATAGATTTTCCCTGTGAATAATTTCCATAGAAAGAAAGAGCAAAATAAGTTGGTTTTTTAACAGTTCTTGTTGGCAAGAAACTTGAGCTCAGTGTTGGAAACTGCTGTGTTTGTTCTTGCTTTAGATCCTGCAGGATAAGCAGGGCTGGGCTGTGGCTTCTGGGGGTGGCAGAGCAGAGGCAGCTGCAGGGTCTGGCTGTGGCACAGCACACCAAGGGCACGGGGCAGGCACTGAGAACCCCCTGAGGCAGGGAGGGGGCGAGGGGGAAACGCCTGGGGGGCAGAGCAGTGAGCCACCAGGGAGAGCCACCTATGGGTGCAGAGCAGTGAGCCAACAGGGAGAGCCACCAATGGGTGCAGAGCAGTGAGACAACAGGGAGAGCCACCTATGGGTGCAGAGCAGTGAGCCAACAGGGAGAGCCACCTGCGGGTGCAGAGCAGTGAGCCAACAGGGAGAGCCACCTATGGGTGCAGAGCAGTGAGCCACCAGGGAGAGCCACCTGTGGGTGCAGAGCAGTGAGCCAACAGGGAGAGCCACCTGCGGGTGCAGAGCAGTGAGCCAACAGGGAGAGCCACCTGCGGGTGCAGAGGTCCCACGGCCTCTGTGTGTGACAGGAGGGAGCAGGGCAAGGAGCAGTGTGCCAGCACTCCCGTGTGAGCCGGGGCAGGGGGCTGGCAGTGCTGGAATTGTCCGTCTTCTATCCCTGCCCCGTCCCCAATGGCCTCCTGCAGCCCAGGCACGTCAGTTTATTGCTCCTGAGAAATCCTGGGTCTGTGTCTCCTCTCCTCTCAGCAGCTTGGGCCAGTGGAAGGTGTCTGTGCCCATGGCAGGGGGTCAGAACTGGGGGATCCTCAAGGTGCCTTCCAACCCAAACCATTCTATGGTTCTATGATTACACCTGTTGGAAGCTGTTGACTTAAACTGGGGTGTTTGTAAGTTGTCATCTGAGCCAGGGCCATTCCCAGTCCCTGACCCTGTGCCACCTGGAGGGGGGCACTGCTGTGCCAGCGCTCTGATGGGACACAGCAGTGTCACCACAGCCCTGTGACACACAGGCTGACCCCTGCAGCATCCTGCCAGCCCCTGAGTGGAGCTTTGAGGCTGGCTCTTCACTAATGACAGACTGCTCTGCAGGCACAGACAAAGAGCAGGCCTAGTTGGTCTGGTGTGTAACATGCATGGATGCCATTAATCTTGAGATTAATCACGTCTAATTCTGGCTCTGTGGCCTGTTAGAAATAGAAAACACTTGCTGAAATCTGTGGGGTGACAGCTGAGTTAGGCACAGACAGAAAACAGTGACAAAAGACCAAAGCTCCTGATCTATTTCAAATTTACATCTTTGACGTGCAGCACTATTTGGATTCTTAGCATCTTTGAGAATCTTGGGATTTGGTGAAGGTGTTAGTTTGGGAGGGGTCCCCCCAGAAACGAGGTGCCAGCAGCGTGCTGCCCTGCCAGCCGCTGAGGGTGCCCTCTCGCGCAGCGCTGCGAGGCGTGCCAGCAGCCGGTGCCCGGGGACTGCCCCGTGGTGTACGCCGAGCGCGCCGGCTACGCCCGCCAGTGGCACCCGGCCTGCTTCGTGTGCTGCCGCTGCCACGAGCCCCTCGTCGACCTCATCTACTTCTGGAGGAGCGGGGCTGCCTGGTGTGGGCGCCACTACTGCGAGAGCCTGCGGCCCCGCTGCGCCGGCTGCGACGAGGTAGGGACGGGGACCCCTGTGCCAGGGTGGGCACTGACCTGGGACCCCTGTGCCAGAGTGGGCAGTGACCTGGGACCCCTGTGCCAGGCTGGGCACTGACCAGAGTCCCTGTGATCTCCTGTGCCAGGCTGGGCAGTGACCTGGGACCCCTGTGCCAGAGTGGGCACTGACCTGGGACCCCTATGCCAGAGTGGGCAGTGACCTGGGACCCCTGTGCCAGGCTGGGCACTGACCTGGGACCCCTGTGCCAGAGTGGGCAGTGTCCCTGGGACCCCCTGTGCCAGGCTGGGCACTGACCTGGGACCCCTGTACCTGAGTGGGCAGTGTCCCTGGGACCCCTGTGCCTGAGTGGGCACTGACCTGGGACCCCTGTGCCAGAGTGGGCAGTGTCCCTGGGACCCCCTGTGCCAGGCTGGGCAGTGACCTGGGACCCCTGTGCCAGAATGGGCACTGACCAGAGTCCCTGGGACCCCCTGTGCCAGGCTGGGCAGTGACCCTGGGATCCCCTGTGCCAGGCTGGGCAGTGACCCCTGGGATCCCCTGTGCCAGGCTGGGCAGTGACCCTGGGACCCCTGTGTCAGGGTGGGCACCACCTGCAGACCCTCTGATCCCCCCTGTGTGGGTGGGAGCCACCAGTGTCCCTCTGCTCCTGCCAGTACCAGGCTCAGTCAGGGCTTCTGAGCAGCCCGGGCCAGAGGAAGGTGCCCCTGCCCGGGCAGGGGGTGGGACAAGGTGACCAACCTGGGCCAGAGGAAGGTGTCCCTGCCCGGGCAGGGGGTGGGACAAAGTGACCAACCTGGGCCAGAGGAAGGTGTCCCTGCCCGGGCAGGGGGTGGGACAAGGTGACCTTTACAGGTGCTTTCCAACCCAAACCATCCTGGGATAATTCTCTGTACCCATTCCTGACCCCATGGCTGATGGGCTTGGTGGGAGGTGTGGCATGTGTCTCCCTGTTCCTGCCACGCTCCAGCTTGGTGGGGTGGTGGAAATAAGCAGTTGTCTGTCTGTCTGTGTGTCTGTCTGTCCCGCAGATCATCTTCTCGGAGGACTACCAGCAGGTGGAGGGGCTGGCCTGGCACAAACAGCACTTTGCCTGCCTGGAGTGTGAGACGCTGCTGACGGGCAAAGCCTTCGCCCTGGCCAACGCCAGCCTGCTGTGCACCACCTGCAGCCAGAGCAGGGCCTGAGCAGGGGCTCCCCAGGCCCACCAGCACTGGGGCACTTGGAAATGCAGGAGAAGGGGAAGGTTACAAAATTTAAAAGTCTGACTATTCACTTGCAAGCAACTCCGTGTGCCCTTGCATCCCACACAGCCCGAGGAAAGTGATTCCTTGGGATCCTCTTGGATCTGCCAGGGAGCCCTCGTGCCCACGGGTGGGAGAGGCACTTGTGCCTGGCCAGGAGGGCTGGAAAGGAAGGAAAGAGGGGCTGGGCTCTGCTGGTTTTTGTCAAGTCTGTCCAACCCTCTTATGACTAAGATCTTGCAATAGTCTTTTGGAAATAACACATCTCAACAGTAACTTCTGGCATACTAAACCTACAGCTGTGGTCAAAAACAAGGGGTGTTTGTGGTTTTTAAATCCTTGCTGGAATTAGGCGAACAGGCTGCTGCCACTGTGCCAAGGCAGTGGGTTGGAGGAATTTGATCAACTTGCTGAAAGCAAATGGTATAAGATTGCAGCCACACGCAGCTGGGGCTTTGTGCTGTGCAAGAGCAAAACCAAGGAGTGGGCACACAGGGCGAGGGGTTCACCCTGGTCAGAGGGGCAGGGCAGGCTCTGCCTGGGCACTGGCTGACTCAGGAGCTGCCACCCGCAACTGGAATGTAAAGAATTTTGTGGAAAACAGCTTTATCAGCTGTCTCGGGGGCAGAGTGTGTGTGTGTGTGTGTGTGTCCCCGAATGCTGCACTGTCCCTTTTTCCCTGCAATACCTCAGTGACCTTTCCAGGTGCCAGGGAGCTGTCCCTTGCCCGGGGCTCTGCCCTGCTCCCTGTCCCACAGCTCTGCTATTGCCTCGCAGGCCTGGCTCTATCCCGAGTCCCTTTGGGTGTTATTTGTTCCCTACACCAAGTGATGCTTCTGCTACTCCCTGGCAACCTCAGGCAGCCCAGGCTGGCAGGTGTCTGTGCCCAGTCTGCCCTGTTGTCCTCTCTCCTCGTGGTTTGCCAGAGAACTGGAATGTTTCCTCGCCGAGGTGAGTGTCCAGGGAGTCACAGCTGCGGGGGGCTCCTTCTGCTCAGCACCTCTGGTTTCTGCTCGGTGCCTCTGGTTTCTGCTCAGCACCTCTAGTTTCTGCTCAGCACCTCTGGTTTCTGCTCAGCACCTCTAGTTTCTGCTCAGCACCTCTGGTTTCTGCTCAGCACCTCTGGTTTCTGCTCAGCACCTCTGGTTTCTGCTCAGCGCCTCTGGTTTCTGCTCAGCACCTCTGGTTTCTGCTCCAGGCCTGCCCTGTTTCGTGGGTGTTGGAGTAACTCACCTGTGTGGGATAACTCGGAGGTGGGAGCTGGGTGGGGCCGGACCTGCTGCAGGTGAGCTGTGGCCCTGCACAGCTGGGTGGCACAGCTGGGTGGCACAGAGCCGCTCCTGGTGCCCGCTGTGCCAGCAGCAGCCCTGGCACAGCCCCTGCGTGGGGACCCTGGGGTCCTGCAGGAGCCGGGGCTGGGGTGCACAGAGGGGTGAGCTCTCTGCCAGCCCCCGTGGTGCCACTCCTGTGTGTTTGGGGATCCACATGGGCACGTGAGCTCTTCAGAGGTGGGGTCTTCAGCAGACCCTGGTTCTGTGGTAAACCTCCCCTGTGCCCTGCCTGGGGAGCTCTGGGGGAAAGGGGGATCCCCTCCACCCCAGGCAGGTTGAAAACCAGCTGAGCCCCAGCGGTGGCAGTGAGAGAGCTGGTGCTGGGCTGCAGAGCACGGCTGGGAGCTTGGGCAAACTCAGAGCAGAGGCACGGGGACAGCAGGGCTTCTGGGGCTGCGAGGGCAGGGCTGGCTCATGCCCAGCGCCCTCTCTGACAGAACAGGGGCCAAGTTCACTTTATGCACAATGAAAGACTCCAGGGAGACCTTGTAGGTACCTTCCAGGCGTAAGGGGGCCCCAAGAGAGCTGCAGAGGGACTGTGCACGAGGGGCAGTGGCAGCCCAGGGCTGAGCTGTGATTTTGTGATCTATAAACTGTGACTTGTGCAAGTCCCTGCTCCAGCACACACTTCAGACTCTGGGACTGCTGGCACCTGCTCAAGCCTTGCAGGTATTTCTGCAGCTCGTAAAATACTGTCTGCTAAAGAAATTTACTGCAATTAAACAGCTTAACAAAATCCTGTGCTCTCCAGCGTCGGGAGCAGAAGCGTGAAATTAATGCATCAAACAGCTCGAAACATATGGGAGCCTTTAGTGTTGGTACTGGAACTGAAATTCAGGAGGGCATGGGCTGAGCCTCCCCAGCAAGGACAGTGTTTTAACTTGTGGGGCTGCAAAGGACAAAGCCCTTCATGTCCTGGGGTGGCCAGGGCAGGAGCACAGGGAATTTGTGCCTCCTGTGTGAGCATCCAGCTCCAATTTCAACTCGAGCGTTCTGTGTCGTTGTTCTAAATACCACTGACAGTACATTTAAATGTTCCTAAAGCTTTCAGTAAAGTACTTTTGGTTACAAAAATCCTTCACCTGCTCCCCCACTGCCAACGCAGCCAGGAGCAGGGGTGGGAGAGAGGGAGGGCAAAGCCTCCCTGCAGGGAAATAACGAAATAACCACTGCCTGGGCAGAAGCCACATTTCAGCAAATGTTTTGCAAGCTGAAGTTTTTCAGAGCTTAACTGCTCTGAATCTGCAAATATTTGCAGTGCTGTCTCATTTGTGGTCCCCCTTTTTTTTAAGAAATGTTCTAGGCAGAGAAAGGGGCCATGTGTCTGTGATGTGGAGATGGAAGCAGGGAGGAGCAGTGAGGGCAGTGGCTGCTCGTGGGTCACCCTCCTGCCCACATCCTCCTGGCACCAGGGCCATCCCCACATCCCCCTGACCCCCCAGGTTACCCCCACATCCCCCTGACCCAGCCCCACATCCCCCCGACCCCAGGGCCATCCCCACATCCCCCTGACCCAGCCCCACATCCCCCTGACCCCAGGTTATCCCCACATCCCCCTGACCCCAGGTTATCCCCACATCCCCCTGACCCAGCCCCACATCCCCCTGACCCCAGGGCCATCCCCCCCAGGCCAGGAGGGGCTGCCCCCAGCCAGGGAGGTTTCTGTGCCCTGAGCTGAGCTCAGGGGGCTTCACCTGCTGGGGGGAACCAGTGAGGAGTGAGCGGTGCCTGCACCGAGCTCACATCCTGAGAGGGAGGGCAGAGCCCTTCAGTCACTGTGAATATCTGTAACATTCAGGCCAAAACAAACTATTAAACCTGAAATTCAGTTTCTGTGAATAAGAGAAAGCTCTCAGTGCCAGTGAGAGGGGGACAGTGACTCAGTGTTAAAGAGCTGCCACCCAGGGCTGGGGGACAGCAGAGGAACAGGGCTGGCATCCCAGCAAGGCTCAGTGCCAGCCGTGCCCCGCACGGGTCTCTCCAGGCAGAAGGGAGGGAGGTCTGAGGTGTTTAACAAGTTTCCCTGGCCTATGGAAAACACCTGGGCACCGAGCTTTATTTCTCTCTTCCTTGGCACTGGGCCGTGTGGAAGGAGCCCTGCCCTCAGGGGCAGTGGCTAGGAGGGATTTGGGGCACAGATGGGGAGGGCAGCCTGAGCCAGCCCTGCACCCCCTGTGCTTGTGGAGCTGTGCAGAGCATCCTCGTGTGGGGGAGCTGCAGCGGCTCTCACTGCCCGCAGAGCCTGCCTTGGGGGGAGGCAGAGCCCCGGCGGGGGGCTTGCTCTGCTCTGCTGGGGCTGGTCTGCATCATCCGGGCCAGGAAACAATCACCCTCCTCCTTCACAGTTTGTTTCCAAGGGCAGCTCTTTGGATACTTCTCCAGTGAATTGTGCAGACCTGGTTATTGGCACCGATGGGATTGTTGTTGCTTCCCTCGCTGGTAACAAACAGCCACAAAGAAGTTGTTGATCCTGGGTATAACTCAGTGGGAACCTGATCCTGGGGTGGAGGACAATCGCCTCAAACAGAAACTTTTAAGGGGCTTTATTAGGCAGTCAATTCTAAAAAAATGTGATTTCAGATACCTGTAACTAATAAACCTCAAAATTCAGTGGCTGCAGGCGAGAAAAACATAAACCAAGGGCAGAGTGAGTTGGCTGTATAAACACTACAATAAAACTTGCTTAAAAGCCCCAGAGAGAAGAATGTAGAGGTGAAAAAGCAACTATTCATGAAGTGCGGGTGCATTTCAGTGGAAACTTCCTGAGACCTGCAGCAGCTGCTGCTTCAGGGCACAGCTAAGGAAAGCCCCCGTGGCTGTGTGTCCTTCTGTAAAAAGTGAGGTTATGATTCTATAAATCTAATTTGAGTTGAGTTTACTTTTCAACTCCCTTTCTTCAGCCAAGTCACCAAAATTACCACAGTGAGGGTTTTGTAGATCGTTGCTCGATTTCAAAAAATGTTCCAAAAAATGCTGAGATCACCTGGAGCAAACCAGGAGCAGCAGGAACTGCATTTCATGTGGCTCCAGAGAAGGACTGGTGCAGGGCCAGCCCCGGGCAGTGCCCTGTGTCAGTGCTGGCCGTGCTGCAGCCAGAGCCTGTGCTGTGACACCCCCGTGTCCCGGGCTGTGCTGCCCGCCTTTCCCCGAGCTCAGAGCCCAGGCTGCCCTCGGGAGCTGTGGGGGATGCTGGGCCTGGCAGCGCCTGCTCCGGGTGCTGACATGTCAAGCACACACCTCCACATCCTCCGGGCAGAGTTCCTATTTGGACAGTGCTAAAACACAGCAGCACTGCTGGGCTCAGCCGAGCCTGGCTGTGCCCCAGCCCTGCCCAGCCTGCAGGCACTGCCTGGCTCCCCGACACCAGCACTGGGGATTTAACAAAGCACACCTCAACCTCGGCACGGGAGTGCCTGCCTCTGCCCGCAGCACAGAACCCTTGGGGCTGAGGAGAAAACAATTGGGCTGCTCAGGCAAAATACTAGGAGTGGCTCTGCAAAAACTGGTGTTTTCTGTCTCAACGTAAAGAAAGAGCCTGAGGTTGAGAGCTGTGCTCTGAATATTCATGGGGCTCTGCTGCCCTCAGGTAGCCCTGGCTGGCAGGGGGTGAGGAAGGCCTCCAGCTGTTCCATCCAGCTGTTCCATCCAGCTGTCCCATCCAGCAATTCCATCCAGCTGTTCCATCCAGCTGTTCCATCCAGCTGTCCCATCCAGCTGTCCCATCCACCTGTTCCCATCCAGCTGTCCCATCCAGCTGTCCCATCCAGCTGTTCCCATCCAGCTGTTCCATCCAGATGTTCCATCCAGATGTTTCACCCAGCTGTTCCCATCCAGTTGGCACCAGTGGTCCCAGCCTGTCCCCTTTGGCCCCTGAGTCACAGGGCAGGGGCCACGCTGTCCCCCCAGTTTGGGTCCTGTCCCCCCAGTTTGGGTCCTGTTCCCTCGATTTGGGTCCTGTCCCCTGGTTTGGGTCCTGTCCCCCCCGTTTGGGTCCTGTCCCCCCAGTTTGGGTCCTGTCCCCACAGTTTGGGTCCTGTCCCCTCTATTTGGGTCCTGTCCCCCCAGTTTGGGTCCTGTCCCCTCAATTTGGGTCCTGTCCCCTGGTTTGGGTCCTGTTCCCTCCCTCGCTGTTGCTCCCACTGGGAGCTGTGGTTTGGCACCTCGAGGCCTGGAAACAGCCCCAGGAGAAGGACTCGAGCCCAGGGCTGTGTCTGTCCCACAGGAGCCCCTGCAGCTGCAGGCAGTGCTGGGCAATTACAGGCAGAGGAGCAAAAGGTTCAGTTTTGGTTTGTGTCCACACACATAAGTGTGTGTGCAGGGCTGCAGGAAGCACAGGGAGAGCTCTTGGGCTCTTTTCCCCTCAAAAAGGGGCTGTAGCCCCACACCAAGATGAGCTTTAAGGTCCTTTCCAACCAGAACCATGCTGTGATTCCAGGATCCCTCCTCTGCCCTACCACAGTGGCACCAGTCACTGCCTGGCACAGCCCTGTGCTCCTCCTGCTGCAGGAAGCTCCATCCCAAAGCCAGGAACTTTGGGAAAACCCCCCATCATTAGGCACAGTCAGTTTATCAATATTAGTTAATTAAAGGCCACTTGGAGATTTGGAGATTTCCAGAATACATTTAGTCCCTGTAAAGTCACCAGAAAAGAAAAACTGCCACAAGTTTTGCTTGGATTTGAAAAATGACCTTTGCTGCCCGCGTGCATTCAGAGCTGCACACCCAGGAGGAAGGAGCTGAGTCCCTCTCACTCACAGGGCTGCCCTGCAAGGCTGTCAGTCCCAGGGAATTTATTTAGGCAGCCTCAAGGGAAGGCCTTGGCAGAGCTTTAATGGCCTTGGTTCATAAAAGAGACCTTTACTCAGTGGCCGGTGCCTGTTCAGCTGCTTGGGTCCCTGTGCAGAGGCAATGTCCACCTCAGCCCTTCCAGGGCTGCAGAGGAATGCATGAGCCCTGCTGGAACATCTGGCTCAGCAGGAACAGCTGCACGTGCTGCACCCTCAGCCTGGGGCTCCTGTCCTCGGGATTCCGTGCCTGTTCCTCTGGGAATGAGCTGCAGGGAGGAGCCACGCAGACGAGGCCTGTGGAAATGAACGCTGACAGAAATCCACATTTCCTGGCATTCAGCTGAGCTGGGTGTGGAACCCCAGCTACTTCTGAAGTATCAAATTCAAAGCGGTGTGCGAGCCCCAGTCACAGCTCTCCAAAAGAGATCCCAATTCTGGGAAAATAAATTCCAAATGGTAAAAAACCCACATCTGAAACACTACAATTAACTGCAACTCTCACACGGTCCCAGATTTGTCTCAGAGCCTCCCTGGATTTTCCTCCTTATTCCTAAAATGAAATTCAATTTATTTCATGTGTTCTTAGTGCCTAAACAATTCTTGTGCCTGTGGCAGCAGCTCTCTGCACAGAGAGCAGCAGGCACAACTTTCCCTGGGGAGGGCTGTGAGAGGACCAGAGAAAAGAGGGAGAAACACTTCTCACCTTCACTGGCTGCCCCTGGAGCTGTGCACCATGCAGTGTGCTCTGAGATTTGTTTGCCAGGGGTGGGCTCTTGGCTGGCCACTGGTGGTGGTGTTTGCATTGAAGGACCAGCTGGGACCCCCTGTATCAGACTGTGTAAGGCTGAGGGTTATTAATGAGTACAGAACAATAAGGGATTGATCAGCCTTCTGCAGCCATGGAGCCAGTGCCAGTCACTGCCCCTCGGGCCCCCTGCAGCCACATGCACCCTTGCAGCCACCTGTGGGGCCTTTGCTCCTTCCCTTCCCACGTGGAAGAGCCATTTCCTTGTTTTCCACAGCACAGGACGAGCGTGGCCAGCTGATGTCCTCACCATCTGAGAGGTTCCATGTCAAAAATAGATGCAAAAAGTCAAGGGAGCTCCAACCCCTGTGGAGTTCCCAAAGGGATGAGCACAATTCCTGCTGCTGCTTCATGAACCCTGCCTCAGATAGAGATTGTCATTATGGTTTTGCATAGAAAAAGTATAGAAAATCAGTATAGAAAATTAGAAATAAAAATAACATATACAATTCTGACTTAGTTCTCATTATGAATCAGTTCTCAGAGCAGTTTACCCTGGAAAATGCAGGCCCTGTCCTGGCCCAGCCAAGGGACACCCAAAACTCCACATTCCTCAGCCATTCTGCCCCAGAAACTCCAGCAGCACAAGCTGGCAGCACCACTCCTGATAAAAAAGTGGCTCAGATTCATTCTTAAATGCAGCAAAATTAATTATCCCTGAAGAACCATTCATATGCCAGTTTTGTTTCGTTTGCATTTAAGCAATCAGGAATATCCCTAACCCAGAGAAATCCCCTCCATGTGATTTTTCAGAATAAGTTTTTATTTCCAACTGGCTCTTGGCACAGAAGGTTTTTATAGCAGGGCTTCAGCCAGAGGGAGACGAGCTGGGCTGGGAATTCGGGACAGGGCAAGGTGAAAGTTCCAGAGCAGGGAAACCAGGAGGTTTCTTTGTGTGGTTTTCCACGTCCTGCTGGGATGGGAGCACGGGCAGGGGAAGAGCAGGGCAGGGCTCGGGGGCAGCTCGGGGGGACAGAGCCTGCTGCGGGGTGAGTGACTGGGACACACACGGTGGCACTGTCACATCCTCAGAGCAGTGTCCCCTCTGCACAGAGCAGCTTGTGGACACCCGTGGGGACAGACACGAGTGACAGACACGAGTGACAGACACCAGTGACAGACACGAGGGACAGGCACGAGGGACAGGCACGAGGGATAGACACGAGTGACAGACACGAGGGACAGACACCAGTGACAGACACGAGGGACAGACACGAGGGACAGGCACGAGGGACAGACACCAGTGACAGACACGAGGGACAGACACGAGTGACAGACACGAGTGACAGACATGAGGGACAGACACCAGTGACAGACACCAGTGACAGACACCAGTGACAGACACGAGGGACAGGCACGAGGGACAGACACGAGTGACAGGCACGAGGGACAGGCACGAGGGACAGGTTCCGTGGGTGACCCTCAAGCCCACCCCTGTGCCTGGGCAGGAGGCAGGGCGCTGTCCCCTGCCCCGTGCCAGCCAGAGCAGTTGGCATCTCTGGGGGAGGCTCAGAGCTCCTTCCCTCAGTGCCACCCTCCAGCCCAGGCCCTGCTGTCCCCCTCCTCCCCAGGGCAGCTCCTCACGGGGTCCCACGGGGTGGTGGCCCTGGAACCAACTGCCTGCTGGGTGATGTCACCAGAACCACAGGGGAAAGGCCAAATAAGGCAGCAATTTGGGGAAAATATGTCCTAAAATGGGAGCTGGACTGGGGAGCAGCAAGCTCTGAAGCCAGGGGTGATATTACCATGTGGAGAGCCCAGAGCCCGCGAGTCCCAGGGCTGGAACAGCCCCTGCAGGACCCGGGAGGATGGGAGGAAATGAGCAGAGCTCCTTCGTCCCCAAACGCCACAGGGCAGCGTGGGAGGGACCCCAGAGCTCACAGAGACACGTCAGGCCATGAGAACTTCTTTCCTGGGAAGAGTTTTTGGGGAGTTCCTTCAGCATGGCTTTGGCTCTTCAACACACAGCAAGGAACCTGTTGTGGGCAGTGGAAGAAATGTGATTTTAAAGGGCTGGAAGCCAAAGGGGGGAACTGCAGCAGGGGAAGCTGCAGTGCAGGAGCCCTTTGGGGCATCCTGGCGTGCTCAGCGCCCCGGGAAGGATGGGGCTGCAGGGGGATTCCACAGGGGAGCCCAGCCAAGCCCTCCCTGTGTGATGCTGCACGCCCTGGCACCGAGCAGGAGCTGGGCTGGCAGCGTGGGCACTGCCACGTTGCCATGTCTATTGGGTGAAATTGAATTTAGGTCAGAAGGTTGAATTTGATTTACAAACCCCGCAGGTCCAGGGAGGCGGTGAGGGAAGATCTGGGCTCTCCCAGCAGAATTTGCTCCTTTGCTGACTCTGGAGGAGCAGCCAGCTCAATGCCAGCCTCAGCTGTGCCCCAGCTGCAGCTCCTCGTGCCATCTGCACCCCTGGCAGCTGCACAGCACGGGGGGGGTGTGCTCAGGAGCGGGCTCTGGGAGGTCCTGGGCACAAGGAGAAGTTCAGGAAAGGGCCCCGAGCATCCCGCGTGACAGCGCTGGCATGGCCACGCTCAGGTGCTGTCCCCAGGGAGCCCCGTGACAGCCCAGCCAGGCTCCTGTGCCCTCCCAGACACACAGGCTGAGGGTGGCAGCACCCGGGCCGCTCTGCCATTCCCATGCAGCACTAATAATAAATACCATTCATTATTATAAATAAATGCAGAGTGCAGCTATTCTTACCAGCACGGGCAGCGCTCTGTGCCCAGCACGGGCGGGCAGGGCCCCTCCCTGCCCAGCACAGCCCCAGGAATGTGAGAGCTTCCTGTCAGAGCTCCTGCTCATTCACCAGGCACCAAAACCCCCGTGCCCGCCAAGAACGGATTTCGTTTTCATCTAAATATAGTTGGAGTTCTATTAAACCTGCCAGGAAGGGCCGGACTCCGGCCCACAGGCGGCACCGGGAGGTGACACACAGCTCTGGGTGCCAGTCCTGAGGTGACACACAGCCCTGGGTGCCAGTCCTGAGGTGACACACAGCTCTGGGTGCCAGTCCTGAGATGACACACAGCTCTGGGTGCCACTCCTGAGGTGACACAGAGCTCTGGGTGCCAGTCCCTGAGGTGACACACAGCTCTGGGTGCCAGTCCTGAGATGACACACAGCTCTGGGTGCCAGTCCTGAGATGACACACAGCTCTGGGTGCCACTCCTGAGGTGACACACAGCCCTGGGTGCCAGTCCCTGAGGTGACACACAGCTCTGGGTGCCAGTCCTGAGATGACACACAGCTCTGGGTGCCAGTCCTGAGATGACACACAGCTCTGGGTGCCAGTCCCTGAGGTGACACAGCTCTGGGTGCCAGTCCTGAGGTGACACACAGCTCTGGGTGCCAGTCCCTGAGGTGACACACAGCTCTGGGTGCCAGTCCTGAGATGACACACAGCTCTGGGTGCCAGTCCTGAGATGACACACAGCTCTGGGTGCCACTCCTGAGGTGACACACAGCCCTGGGTGCCAGTCCCTGAGGTGACACACAGCTCTGGGTGCCAGTCCTGAGATGACACACAGCTCTGGGTGCCAGTCCTGAGATGACACACAGCTCTGGGTGCCAGTCCCTGAGGTGACACAGCTCTGGGTGCCAGTCCTGAGGTGACACAGGGCTCTGGGTGCCAGTCCCCTGAGGTGACACAGCCCTGGGTGCCAGTCCTGAGGTGACACAGCTCTGGGTGCCAGTCCCTGAGGTGACACACAGCTCTGGGTGCCAGTCCTGAGGTGACACAGGGCTCTGGGTGCCAGTCCCTCGGTTCCTCGTGTCCCTTCACCCCAGGGTGCTCCCGCCCTTGGCTGGGGGATGGATTGGGGGGGTGATGGCAGCACTGCTGCGGGGTGGGACACGGCTGAGCACGGGAGCAGGGCTGGCTTTGGAGCCCAGGACGGTCCCTGCGGGGCCAGCCCGGCCCAGGCAGGGCCGGGGGTGTCTCGGGGGTCACTGCTCGGCCTCTGGCAGCAGCTCTGGAAGGGATGAAGTTTATCTCGTGCTTCGAGAATGACTCCGAGAGCAAACTGGGTTTGTATTTGTTTCGGAACAGCCACAGCAACTGCTGGGGCCGGCAGGAATCTGGCCTGGTGATTATTTAGGCTGCTTGGAGAGCTTCGACAGCTTGTCCAAACTGTCTGGGCCCTGCTGTTGGTGGCTCGGGGGAACAGCTCCCCATTGTCCCTCCCTGCCCTGCCGGTGCCGTGTGGGCACCCCAAAGGGCACAGCCTGAGGTGCAGCCCTCCCCAGGGGAGGGGGTGGCTGTGAGCCACAGGTCACTGCTGGCCTGGCATGGGGGACAGGACAGAGGTTCAGCCTGGCCACGGCTGCTGCCCCTGCACCCACAGCATTCGGGGTGACCACCCATCACCCCTGAATTCCCTTCTCCCCATCTCCCCTCACCCCTGAATTCCCCTCTCCCCACCACCCCTCATCCCTGAATTCCCCTCTCCCCACCACCCCTCATCCCTGAATTCCCCTCTCCCCATCTCCCCTCATCCCTGAATTCCCTTCTCCCCATCTCCCCTCATCTCTTATTTTTCTCCCCATCTCCCCTCATCCCTTGTCTCCCTTCTCCCCATCTCCCCTCATCCCTTCCCTTCCTCTCCCCATCTCCCCTCATCCCTGAATTCTCTCATCCCCTCACCCCTTCCCTCCATCCCTCCACCCCCCTTGCAGCCCCTGCAGCCCCTTGCAGCCCCCTGCAGCCCCTGCAGCCCCCTGTGTGCCTCCCCTGCCCCCCAGTGCCAGCCCTGCAGCTGCAGGGCCACCCCGTGGCTCAGGGTCCCTGAGGTTTCATGCCCGGCTGCCGGGGCTCCGGGGCTGCCTCTCCACCCCTCAAACAGGGAAAGCTGCGCAGGCTGAACCCCGGGCTGGACCCCAGAGCAGCTGCAGCCCCTCTGTGAGCACACACCCGTCCATGCATTCCTGGGTGAATATACGGATGGGGCGGCTTTGGGGGGCACCTTCTGCTGTTCAGGATAAAATGCCCCCACTCTTTGTGCCCTGGACTCTCAAAGCCCGGAGCCAAGGGTTTGCCAAAAACAACGGGAGAACGGCTTGCTCTAAAAGGGAGAGAGCCACCCCAGCTCTCCCCAAAGATGCGACTGTTAGTGAGAAACCTTCAGCCAGTGCCGAGGGGAGGGGTGAACCCAGGGTGAGAGAGCTGGGACTGGGATTGGGGCTGGGACTGGGATTGGGACTGGGATTGGGGCTGGGACTGGGGCTGGGATTGGGGCTGGGACTGGGATTGGGGCTGGGATTGGGATTGGGACTGGGATTGGGGCTGGGACTGGGGCTGGGACTGGGATTGGGGCTGGGATTGGGGCTGGGACTGGGATTGGGATTGGGGCTGGGACTGGGATTGGGATTGGGGCTGGGATTGGGATTGGGATTGGGACTGGGATTGGGATTGGGACTGGGATTGGGGCTGGGATTGGGATTGGGATTGGGGCTGGGATTGGGGCTGGGACTGGGATTGGGATTGGGGCTGGGACTGGGATTGGGGCTGGGATTGGGGCTGGGACTGGGATTGGGGCTGGGAGTGGGATTGGGGCTGGGATTGGGATTGGGATTGGGACTGGGATTGGGATTGGGATTGGGACTGGGATTGGGGCTGGGATTGGGATTGGGACTGGGATTGGGATTGGGATTGGGATTGGGATTGGGACTGGGATTGGGATTGGGGCTGGGATTGGGATTGGGACTGGGATTGGGGCTGGGACTGGGACTGGGATTGGGGCTGGGACTGGGACTGGCAGGAGCCCCCGGAGCCAGCAGTGAGGGGAGCAGGGAGCAGCACGGGCTCCCCCAGGGCTGCAGGGTGCTCCTCAGTGCTCAGGGTGCTCCTCAGTGCTCAGGCTGCCCTCAGCACCAAGGGCACGGTGCAGCCTGGAATTAAGTGGAAGCCAGAAATCGGCCAAAGAATTGGTTTTGACAGAGAGCACGGAAAATCAAACCATCACACTTAGGGCTTATTTTGGTCTTCTGGCTTACTGGCATTTTTCCTGTGAAACCTTCTCTTTCCTGTGTGTGAAGACGGTATGTTCTAGCTGAGCTCTTGCATCTGCAATCACATTTATAACAGCAGCAGCAGCAGAGATTGCAACACTCCAGTGAGGATCAGATGGAGTAGAATCCTAATGTTTATTCAAAATTAACTGCTATGGTAAAAATAGTGCTAATAAATAATGTCTGCCTGGGCTCTGAAAATGCAAAAGGGACAACAATAACCCCAGTCACCTCAATCTTTCAATACATTTCTAAAAAATTATTTTGCTGGTATTTCACTTGGTAATTGAGATTTCTTTGATAATTAGAATTTCTTTTTCATTTGCCAAAGAACTAAAGTCTAAATAAATAAAAAGTGTAGTCAGTGGCTGTTCCTAACACCTGCCTGTGTTTACCCAAGCTCCCAAATCACCCCCAGGAGGCAGCCCCGGGGCTGGGGGCAGCAGGGCAGCCCTCAGCTGCTGCAGGGGGCAGGGCGAGCTGGGAGCTGCTCTGACACCGGGGGGAGCTCAGCTTCCAGAAAACAGCGATGGGGAACGTCTGCAGGAGACAAACCCAGGCACTGAGACACCCTGCTGGTGTGGCACAAGCACTCATGCACTGCTGCCAGCACTCTGCAACGAGACCTGGGCAAGCCCAGAACAAATGCAGAGCTGCAGGTGCCCAGAGCTGCCCGTGCCCTGCACAGCCTGTGGCAGTGCCCAGCAGGCAGGAGGGGCTGGTGCTGCCACGGGCAGCCACCCCAGCCAGCTTCTGAGAGAAAGTGCCCTGCATCCCAACCCAAACCCCAAATATGCCTCTCTGGGGGAAACCAACCCCAGCCCAGCCAGAGCCAGCGCCACGGGGAGAGGCTGGGCTGCCAGCTGCCAGCTCGGACTGAAACTGGCTCTGCTGACTCTGCCCCAACAGGAGCCTCTGGCACCTTCCCCAGCAGCTGCTCCTCCTGCTGCTAAATGGAAAGGTTCTTCAAGACCTCTGAAACTGCCCCCAGGCTCCTTCCCAATGCCTGAGCTCCAATGCCATGTTCAAATCTCCCTAATTTCCAAGGGCAATAGCCAATCCTGCCTAATTTATGTGCACTCCCACATTAGCTTCTCAACAGCCTTGTAACAGATGACTCTGGCACAAACAGTCCCGAAATGAGACCTCCATGGGGATCAGCACGGCTGCAGAGCCTCCTGCTAGCTCCTGCAGAGGGAGAGGGGCTGTGCTCCCTTCCAGAGGCACAGGGAACCTTCTGCTCCATCAGCTGCAGGACCCAGGGGAGCTGCAGGTCCCCTCGGGCAGAGCTGTGCTGGTCTGGGCACTGCAGCCCCGGGGCCCTGCACCCCCAGTGCCCCCACCAGCGTGGGGGGCATGGCTGGGCCCTTCCAATCCCTCGGGAGGGATGGCATGTGTTCTGGACACGGAGTCATTGAAGGCGCTTTGTGGCAATGGGAAGCTCCCAGCAGGACAGCAATGGCTTTTTGCTGAACCTCACAGGATTCCTCTGCCCTGACACCCCTTCCATGGCTGTGCTCTCCGGCCCTGCAGCCCCCCCGTGCAAATGCCTGAGCAAAACCACCCCCAGCAGCCAGCAGCTGCCACTGAAACCCTGGAGAAAGGACCCTGGGCACTGCCCCACCTCAGCCCTGGCGCTGGGCTGGAGCAGGGCAGAGCTCAGCTGCCCGACCATAACCCATCCCTGCCCCTGCCCAGCTCAGCCCCCAGCACCAGGCTGCCCCTGCAAGCCCCTGCCGGGGCAGATTACCGACCCAAGGCAGCAAATCCCCCCAGCTTCCCCAGAGAGCCCAGCGGAGCTGCCCCTTCCAGTAAAACCGGGGGCACACAGCACTGACCGGGAGTCCTGCCCAGGCAGGGGCCCCAGCTGGAGCTGCCTGGCCCTGGCACGGGCACAGAAGCCCCGCTGCCCCTTGGGGCGCACAAACACGGCATCTCCAGGGACGGGGAGCCCTGCGGAGCTCGGCGGATCCGCGGCGATGCCCTCGCTCTGTGCGCGGCTCCAGCAGCGGCACATTCAGCATCCATCTGTCACCGCCCGCCCTGCCCAGAGGATGCATCGCGTTTACAGGGAAAAACGAACGATTTGTTTGGAATGTGATTCTGAATGCGGGTCGGTCCGGAATGCGGGATCTGATGGAGGGCAGCCTCCCCGCGCTGCAGGAAGGCAGCGCCCGTGCAGGAGCATCCCCGGGGCACAGGAGCAGCAGAGTTAACCTCGGATTCATTGAGCTCTCCGGGCCATCATCAGCCCCAGCGGATTCATGCTTTACAGTGACTGCCTCGGACACGCGATACCATCTCTGTTATTCCAAACTTAATGGAGCCGCATAAACAAAGCAGCTTTAGAACAGTCTCTTCTCTTTTTTTCTCCTGCCTTAAAGATCATTGTTTGGATAAAACGGAGGGCGGTAATAATTCTCCCGGCTGCGCTGGCCGTGAAACCTCCGAGCGCAGCGGAGCCGGCCCGGGGAGCGAATCGGGGCTGCAGCTGCATCCCGAGGGGTCCGGGCAGCCGGCGTGAGCATCCCTGCCCGGGCAGCCCTGCCCGGCTCTGCCCGGCTCTGTCCAGCCCTGCCTGGCTCTGCCCGGCTCTGCCCGGCTCTGCCCAGCCCGGCGTGAGCATCCCTGCCCGGGCAGCCCTGTCCAGCCCTGCCTGGCTCTGTCCAGCATCAGCATCCCTGTCCGGCCCCGCTCTGCCCAGCCCTCTCCCACCCCGTCCTGCCCTCCTGCCCCAGCGCTGCCCAGCCCTGCGCCAGGACCGGGGCACGGATGTGCCACTGGGACAGCGGGTGTGACACTGGGACAGCGGGTGTGACACTCGGACAGCGGGTGTGACCCTCGGACAGTGTCACACGCTGCCGCGGATCCGGGCATCTCGCATTATGCACACACACACTTCCTGCATCTAAATTCAGTGACAAAATCCCGCTCCTAACGGGACACAATCCAAAGCCATAAAATTGTGCTGCACAACCATTAACGGAGTCATAAATAAAATTATTTCACAAAGGCAAATGTCTCTGTAGGGCTGGCAAAATAAAGCAGTTTTTCCCCTTTATTAATTATTTCACTTAAAAGGTAAAATAAATTGACCAGCTACCGAGCTTGTCAAAAGCTAAATGGGAACTGCCACACAAACAAATGTCCTGCTAATGCTGGAAAAGGAATTTCCTTTGAAAAAGGAAATATTATCCAGCACTGCTTCTGGATAAGGCTGTGGGAAGAGCCGCCCTCAAATTACAGAGGCAAAAAGCAACAGGAAGAAGAGATCTGTGACTGTTTTACCTGCACAGAAGGAGGAAAAGGCCAGAAAGTGAGAACTGCAGTGAGGTGCCCATGAGCACCCCAAGGGGCTGGGGGTCCCCACAGCCTGGGGCTGGTGCCAGGCTCAGCCCTTTGCTGGGGCAGCTCCCCAGTGCCCCAGGGCTCGGTGACTTCCCCAGCAGGGGCAGGCACGGCCAGCTGGCACAGCCAGCCACTTCCCAAAGCCTCTGTCTGCAGCAGAGCAGCCCTGGGCACACACGTGCAGCAGGCAGGAGGGAGGGTTCATGGTGCTGGCACGTGTGCCGTGGGGCTGGCAGGTGTGCCAGGGCACTGGCAGGTGTGCCAGGGGACAGTCAGGTGCCCCATGACACTGACAGGTGCCCCATGGCACTGACAGATATGCCATGGCACTGTAATACATCCCATGGCACTGACAGCTGTGCCACGGCCCTGACAGGTGTGTAATGGCACTGAGAGCTGTGCCAGGGGACAGACAGGTGCCCTGTGGCACTGACAGGTGTGCCAGGGCACTGTAATACATCCCGTGGCACTGACAGGTGTCCCGTGGCACTGGCCTCCTCACCCGGCAGCTCCCAGCGCAGAGAGGGAAGCTGCAGGGGTGTGACCTGCCCTGCACTCACCCGTGCCCTGCACTCACCTGTGCCCAGACCATCCTCACGGCCATGCCAGGCCGTGCCAGGGGCACCGAAGGCTCAGGGCACATCCTGGCTCCGGGCCAGCGCCCTTGCAGCCTTGCCGCGGTGCCCGCGGAGGGCAGAGGGGTGCCGGGGGCTCTGCCCGGTCCCTGCCCGGTCCCTGCCGTGGAGCAACACTGACCCCCCGTGTGGCTGGCACAGCCCTGCAGGCCCGGGACCGCCCCGGAGCCGCCACACGCCCGGGAGGGCTGCGGGTGCCCGGGGACACCGGCCGGTGCTGCAGGGCTGTGCAGGGACAGAGCAGAGCCCCGCCCGGAGCAGGGCTGGGGCTGTGCAGGGACAGAGCCACCCGGAGCAGGGCTGTGCAGGGACAGAGCCACCTGCACCTGGAGCAGGGCTGGGGCTGTGCAGGGACAGAGCCACCTGCACCTGGAGCAGGGCTGTGCAGGGACAGAGCCACCCGGAGCAGGGCTGTGCAGGGACAGAGCCACCCGGAGCAGGGCTGTGCAGGGACAGAGCCACCTGCACCTGGAGCAGGGCTGGGGCTGTGCAGGGACAGAGCCACCTGCACCTGGAGCAGGGCTGGGGCTGTGCAGGGACAGAGCCACCTGCACCCGGAGCAGGGCTGTGCAGGGACAGAGCCACCCGGAGCAGGGCTGGGGCTGTGCATGCACAGAGCCACCTGCACCCGGAGCGGGGCTGTGCAGGGACAGAGCCACCTGCACCCGGAGCAGGGCTGTGCAGGGACAGAGCCACCCGGAGCAGGGCTGTGCAGGGACAGAGCCACCTGCACCCGGAGCAGGGCTGGGGCTGTGCAGGGACAGAGCCACCTGCACCCGGAGCAGGGCTGGGGCTGTGCATGCACAGAGCCACCTGCACCCGGAGCAGGGCTGGGGCTGTGCAGGGACAGAGCCACCTGCACCCGGAGCAGGGCTGTGCAGGGACAGAGCCACCTGCACCCGGAGCAGGGCTGGGGCTGTGCAGGGACAGAGCCACCTGCACCCGGAGCAGGGCTGTGCAGGGACAGAGCCACCCGGAGCAGGGCTGTGCAGGGACAGTCACCTGCACCCGGAGCAGGGCTGTGCAGGGACAGAGCCACCTGCACCCGGAGCAGGGCTGGGGCTGTGCAGGGACAGTCACCTGTAGCCAGAGCAGGGCTGTGCATTCACTGAGCAGAGCCCCAGCCCGCGCTGTGCTGAGCACCAAAAGGCTCCAGCAGCTTTCCAGAGCCCCAGACCGTGTCTGGAAGCAGGTGAGGAGCTGCAGTTGCAGAGCTCAGCACTGCACACTCACCTGTGAGCCAGGGGACCCTGGAGGTGAGGGGCTCAGCCTTTTCCTTAAAATTTCCTTAAAGCCTTTTCCTTAAAGTTTCCAGCTGATTTTCATTCTGCTCGTGGGACACGGGCTGTTTGTTTCCTCAGGTATCGCTCTAAAAATAACCACGGGGAACAATCAGTCCTCCCGATGTCCAAACTCCTTGATGTTATTCAGCCTATGAAAGTGACCTTCATACTGCAGCAGATTAAAAAAATTCCATCCAGGCAAGAAAAGAGCACGGAGAGGAGCCAGAAAATGCCAGCCTGGCCACAGCAGCCGGTGTGACGGCACAGGGAGAGACCGGGGTGTCACCCACCTACTGATTTATTGCACTTTTCTTCTGAGAGCACGGGCAGCTAAATTAATCACTCCATTATTTCTTCCTATGAAAATAAAACCCCACACGCTCCACAGGAAATGTCACATCCCTGGTGCAGGAGAGGCTGTTCTTGAGCTGTAGGAGCGCGGGTTCCCAAGGGCTGGGAGCGAGAAGCTCTGCAGGAGCTTCTAGTGAAAAGCACATCAGTGAGATGGACTCAGCATCTCAGCGTGCCCAGACCAAACAGGAGCCCCCTCCTCAAAGCCTGGGGAGTGTCCCAGGCCATCTGAGGGTTGGGTCACAGGCTGGGAATCCAGCTGGAGTTGGAGGGCTGAGGCCCCCATGGCCCGGGGTCACTGGGCTCTGCGGGGTGTTACACCTCCAGGTCACAGAGCTGCACAGGTCACAGAGCTGGCCCAGGTCACAGAGCTGGCACAGGTCACAGAGCTGGCACAGGTCACAGAGCTGGCCCAGGTCAGAGCTGCACAGGTCACAGAGCTGGCACAGGTCACAGAGCTGGCACAGGTCACAGAGCTGCACAGGTCACAGAGCTGGCACAGGTCACAGAGCTGGCACAGGTCAGAGCTGCACAGGTCAGAGCTGGCACAGGTCACAGAGATGCCCAGGTCACAGAGCTGCACAGGTCACAGAGATGCACAGGTCAGAGCTGCACAGGTCACAGAGCTGGCACAGGTCACAGAGCTGCACAGGTCACAGAGATGCACAGGTCACAGAGCTGCACAGGTCACAGAGCTGCACAGGTCACAGAACTGGCACAGGTCAGAGCTGCACAGGTCACAGAGCTGGCACAGGTCACAGAGCTGCACAGATCACAGAGCTGCACAGGTCACAGAGCTGGCACAGGTCACAGAGCTGGCACAGGTCACAGAGCTGCACAGGTCACAGAGCTGGCACAGGTCACAGAGATGCACAGGTCACAGAGATGCACAGGTCACAGAGCTGGCACAGGTCACAGAGCTGCACAGGTCACAGAGCTGGCACAGGTCACAGAGCTGCACAGGTCACAGAGCTGGCACAGGTCACAGAGCTGGCACAGGTCACAGAGCTGCACAGGTCACAGAGCTGGCACAGGTCACAGAGATGCACAGGTCACAGAGATGCACAGGTCACAGAGCTGGCACAGGTCACAGAGCTGCACAGGTCACAGAGCTGGCACAGGTCACAGAGCTGGCACAGGTCACAGAGCTGCACAGGTCACAGAACTGGCAGAGGTCACAGAGCTGGCACGGGTCACAGAGCTGCACAGGTCAGAGCTGGCACAGGTCACAGAGCTGCACAGGTCACAGAGCTGCACAGGTCACAGAACTGGCACAGGTCAGAGCTGCACAGGTCACAGAGCTGGCACAGGTCACAGATCTGGCACAGGTCAGAGCTGCACAGGTCAGAGCTGGCACAGGTCACAGAGATGCCCAGGTCACAGAGCTGCACAGGTCACAGAGCTGGCACAGGTCACAGAGCTGCACAGGTCACAGAGATGCACAGGTCACAGAGCTGGCACAGGTCACAGAGCTGCACAGGTCACAGAGATGCACAGGTCACAGAGCTGGCACAGGTCACAGAGCTGCACAGGTCACAGAGATGCACAGGTCACAGAGCTGGCACAGGTCACAGAGCTGCCCAGGTCACAGAGCTGGCACAGGTCACAGAGCTGGCACAGGTCACAGAGCTGCACAGGTCACAGAACTGGCAGAGGTCACAGAGCTGGCACGGGTCACAGAGCTGCACAGGTCAGAGCTGGCACAGGTCACAGAGCTGGCACAGGTCAGAGCTGCACAGGTCAGAGCTGGCACAGGTCACAGAGATGCCCAGGTCACAGAGCTGCACAGGTCACAGAGCTGCACAGGTCACAGAGCTGCACAGGTCAGAGCTGCACAGATCACAGAGCTGCACAGGTCAGAGCTGCACAGATCACAGAGCTGCACAGGTCACAGAGCTGGCACAGGTCACAGAGCTGCACAGGTCACAGAGCTGCACAGGTCACAGAGATGCACAGGTCACAGAGCTGGCACGGGTCACAGAGCTGCACAGGTCAGAGCTGGCACAGGTCACAGAGCTGGCACAGGTCAGAGCTGCACAGGTCAGAGCTGGCACAGGTCACAGAGCTGCCCAGGTCACAGAGCTGCACAGGTCACAGAGCTGCACAGGTCAGAGCTGGCACAGGTCACAGAGCTGCCCAGGTCACAGAGCTGCACAGGTCACAGAGCTGCACAGGTCAGAGCTGCACAGGTCACAGAGCTGCACAGGTCAGAGCTGCACAGATCACAGAGCTGCACAGGTCAGAGCTGCACAGATCACAGAGCTGCACAGATCACAGAGCTGCACAGGTCAGAGCTGCACAGATCACAGAGCTGCACAGGTCACAGAGCTGGCACAGGTCACAGAGCTGCACAGGTCACAGAGCTGCACAGGTCACAGAGATGCACAGGTCACAGAGCTGGCACAGGTCACAGAGCTGGCACAGGTCACAGAGCTGCACAGGTCACAGAGCTGCACAGGTCACAGAGCTGGCACGGGTCACAGAGCTGCACAGGTCAGAGCTGGCACAGGTCACAGAGCTGGCACAGGTCAGAGCTGCACAGGTCAGAGCTGGCACAGGTCACAGAGCTGCCCAGGTCACAGAGCTGCACAGGTCACAGAGCTGCACAGGTCAGAGCTGCACAGGTCACAGAGCTGCACAGGTCAGAGCTGCACAGATCACAGAGCTGCACAGGTCACAGAGCTGGCACAGGTCACAGAGCTGCACAGGTCACAGAGCTGCACAGGTCACAGAGATGCACAGGTCACAGAGCTGGCACAGGTCAGAGCTGCACAGGTCACAGAGATGCACAGGTCACAGAGCTGCACAGGTCACAGAGCTGCACAGGTCACAGAGATGCACAGGTCACAGAGCTGGCACAGGTCACAGAGCTGGCACAGGTCACAGAGATGCACAGGTCACAGAGCTGCACAGGTCAGAGCTGGCACAGGTCACAGAGCTGGCACAGGTCACAGAGCTGCACAGGTCACAGAGATGCACAGGTCAGAGCTGCACAGGTCACAGAACTGGCACAGGTCACAGAGCTGCACAGGTCACAGAGCTGCACAGGTCACAGAGCTGGCACAGGTCACAGAGCTGCACAGGTCACAGAGCTGCACAGGTCACAGAGCTGCACAGGTCACAGAGCTGGCACAGGTCACAGAGCTGGCACAGGTCACAGAGCTGGCACGGGTCACAGAGCTGGCACAGGTCACAGAGCTGGCCCAGCCCTGTGCTCCCTTCCACACACACCAACTGCACTGACATTGCTGAGAGACGCTTTGTTTCTGGGAACGGTTCTTTTTAACAAATTACTTGAAAACACCGTTCATGAATAGCTCAGTCAAGAAGTACAACAAAAATAGAGACTCATCAGCATGGCATCTGCCTGGCAGTGCCAGGGGCTCTCTGCTCCTGTTTTGCCGGATACACTTTTGGAAGCTGCTTCTCCTCTATTTTTGTGCTCTGAGATGTGTGAGCAGTTAAAACTGCCGAGGATGACACGAAAGAGCTCGAAGGTGAGTGCTCAGCGTTCGCACCCTCAGGTGCATGTGGATAGTGAGACACAAAGGAGCACAAAGCTGTGCAAAAGGACCTGCTGGGAACCCATAGCAGCGCTCCTGATTTTTCCCTTTCACTGCAAAAGCCACCAAAACCCCCAAACCAACAGCAAAGGGAAGTCGGGACTCTGTGGAATAGGATAATCCGTGTAAATTTGACAGCACTGGCCCTGGGACTGGGGATTAGCACGGGTGGCCAGACAGTGCCGTGGCAGTCTGAGCCAAGCCAGGGCTGCTCCTGCTCGGAGCCAGCCCTGCCCACCAGCAGCAGCAAGGGCAATTCCCGTGGTCCTTCCCCCAGGGGCCCCAAGGCACTGCTGCCAGGGCTGGGTGGGTGAGCTCTGACAGGGTGAGCCTGCCCATTGTGGTCCTGAAACCTGAAATCCTTTCAGCTGTGGGATAAAAACAAAGGATTTGTGGTACAACAGCTCAGATAAGGCTCTGGGGTGTCCAGGGTCACCTTGTTCCAAACGTGGCCACAGCAGCATCCCAGGGACAGCAGAGCAGGCAGGAGCCACACACCCAGCAGGACAAGTGCTGTCACCTGTCCCTGGCCCCGTGCCCCTGTGAGAGCCCTTTCCTTTGCCAGATGTCACCCCCCGTGGCACTGGCCCCCAGCCCTGCAAAGAGCTGACAAACACCTTCTGGTCCAAACACAGCGCTAAAAACAGCCCGGCTGAGCTCTCCGGGTGCTCAGAAACTGGGCTGCTGCAGATGGACAGCTCTCCAAAGCAGTACTCACAGGCACGGGAGGAGCACGTTCAGCATGAGCCGGCTGATAGCAGCCCTTATCAGCAGCTCAGCAGCCCCTCACATGACAGCACGGGCACGGCCGGCACTCTGCCCCGCAGCACTAACACCTGCCCAGAGACAGCCTGGCTTGGCTTTCCATCTCGGTGCCCACAGCCCCCGGGGCACAGCCCGGCTGCCCGGAGCCCCGGCAGAGCCCAGCTCACTCCTGATTCCCCGGGCAGCCTTCACCACGCAGGCAGGCTCCCAGGGTCTCTCTCTGGTGTCTCTAAACTTCCCCTCTGTCACTTTGAACCCACTGCTCCTTCTCCTAGCACTACACTTCCTGATGATTTATCCCAGGAGTACAAATACTTGGGTTTTGTTCCTTTGGGTGGGTACAAATAATTTTTGATGGCACTTGCCCATATAAAATGCACAGTCCAGGCTATTTCAAGCAGTAAAAGCAGCTCTTTGCCAAAACCAAGTGCTAATCCTTTATCTGGAGCCATCAAAATACAATTATTAGTGCAAGCAGAACAGCAGAGCTTCAAGCCAGGGCCAGAGTTATCTTTTCTTATCACTGAGCCATGAAGGAAAGAAGCAATAAACACAAAAGTGCACCAATAACTGCTCGTTCTAATGAGTAAAAATAACTCCGGCAGAACAGGCACACGGAGCAGAAACCTTCCCCAGAAACACAGAACTGCAAATAAAGTCCAGTGAGGTTAAAACAAACGTGTGCCCTGGCATCTGCAGCTGGAATATCGGGATACTGCCAGGTGTGGGAGAGGGGCTCAGCAGGAGAAACCCCAGGAGACACTCCTGGAGTGACAAACTGCACTGGTGAGGGCACTGGCAGGGCAGGGGGGAGGTGAGGGGGTCCCTGGCAGTGCCTCTGCAGCCCAGGGGATGCTCTGCCCGCCCTGGGCACTGCTGATCCCAGCCACAGCAGGATGCCCTGCTGCTGGACAGGGACAGGCCTTGCCTGCTGCAGCCTCTCCTGGGCACTGTCCCCTCCGGCCAGGCCAGGGCTGCCCTGTCCCCTCTGGCTCAGCCCTGCCAGCCCGGGGCTCTGCTGGCCCCTCCGTTCCAGACCCAGCCATGTCTCTACAGGCTGCTGCAGGCAGAGGGGACCAGGCAGGCCTCTCCCAGCAGTAAATATCCAGGACTGGATATTCACTGGGTCTCTGAAGGGACCATCCCCACAGAGCCCACCCCTGCCTCAGCAGCTGAGGAGGGAGGATGGCTGCAGTGGCTGCAGCTCAGGGTTATTGCTCTCTCCCTTTGCTGCCTGCACACCCCCAGCCCTCTCCCTGAAGGGGCAGCTGCAGCCCATCCCCTGAGGCCACTTCCACCTTCCCCTTCCACCTTTCCCCGCCCAGGCTCCTCTGGCTGTCCTGGCACAGCCCCCCCTGCCAGGCCAGCAATCCCACCCTCCCCGAGGGACACGGGACCCCAAGGAGGAGGCGGCTCAGAGGAGGAGGAGGGTGCTCTTCCTCGGCAGCCCTCGCTAGATGGTGCTGCGAGACAGCAGAAGAGCAGCACAGCATCTCCAGCAGCACCAAATCCCCCGTCCAGCCCCTGCAGTCTGCTCTCTACTGACCCACATCGAAATTGTGGTTAAATAATTCCAGTTTGAGAAAATATTCAAGGCTGGCACACTGATTGTAACATCCATTTTTAACTCAAAGCTCCCAGGAGCAGATCTGTTCTCCAGCCACCTCTATGAAGCATTCCTTTCACCTGCTTTAAAGGTTCTGTGCAAAAGCTTTTTTAAAATAAAGACAACTTCACAGAGTTCTACACAGGACAGAGTTTAAACTCCCAGCCCTTGCTCTGCACATGTACAAAGGGATTTTCTCACCTCTGCTCCAGCCAGCCCTGCATTAAACTGTCTGAAACAGAGCCAGAAGTGCACATCTGCCTTCCCTCCTGTGCTCCACAGCAAGCAGAAGGTGCCCGAGCACTTGCTGAGGAGGGATGTAGCCCTGCAGGCAGCAGCAGCCCCTGGGATGGCACTGAGCTCCCTGGGGACACGCTGAAGGACGAGGAGCCGTGTCCCTGTGACAGCCTCGGGGAAGGTGACCCTGGGGCTGGTGGTGCCCAGCCCGGCTCCAAAGGTGCCAGCCACCACCCCTCCTGCCCCTCTGGCCGGGATCTGAGGGCTCAGAGCTCGGGGAATCACAGCAGCACTGCAGGGTGACACAAAGGGGCATTTGGCCCCAAGCCCCTCCAGCATTGCTCTCACTATAAAAGGAGCCCTGGCCTCCTGATGAACACGGACTCGGTGTGGTTCCACAGCGACTGGGAAAGCTGAGGGCTGTGCTGCCAAACAGCCTGCTCTGCTTTTGGCAGCTCAGATTCCTCCTGAGCCCCATGGGCTGTCCCATGTCCAGCCCAGGGCCAGCCCCAGCCCAGGAGCGCCTGCAGGGGAGAGCCCAGCAGCAGCCCCAGCCCTCTGGGCTTCTGCAACCCCAAACATTCTCCCTAAGGGGATCTTGTGCCAGAGCAAGCCCGAGGTGGCCCCAGCTGGGCTGGGCTGGGCATCCCTGGAAGTGCTGCAGGCTGGTGGGGTTTGGGGCAGGGGTCTCTGCTGGAAGTGTCCCTGCCCCAGGGTGGCCCTGGAGGTCTCCTCCAACCCAAAGCACTGTGTGCCTCCCATCCCATCCTCCTGCTAAGCACAGCCCAGCCCCTGAGCCCAGGTGAGCCCTTCCCCTCCTCACCTCTGCATTTCCCAGGGCAGCTGCTCTCCTGTCAGGCCCTGCAGAACAACCCGGCAGAGCAAGCCAGGACCTCCTGCAGCACCTGAGGTCACTCTAATTTCATTTTACAGCCCTCTAACTGACAGCAAACCTTGACAGCAGTGTCCAAAGCAATGGCAGCGACAGGCTGGGCCCGAGGCACCCGGAGCCAGCTGGGTGAGCCCTGGCTGCAGGCTGTGAGCTGGGTCCCACAGCACAGCACAGCACAGCACAGCACAGCACAGCACAGCACAGCACAGCCCTGGCTGCAGGCTGTGAGCTGGGTCCCACAGCACAGCACAGCACAGCACAGCACAGCCCTGGCTGCCAGCGCTGCCCCGGGCTGTGACACCGCCCCAGCAGGGTGGCACAGAGAGCCTGGGCACGGCAGGGTGGAGACACAGCCAGGGAAATGGAGCAAAGCAGCCTCAGCACACAGCTGGCCCTGGGGCACAGCCCCTCACTGCCCCAGCAGAGCTGGAACCCCAACAGACGTGCAAACAAAGCCATCCTTCTCCCTGCATCCTCCTCAGAGCACTCACACAGCACCACGGGGGAAAACTGAGTGGGAAATGCCAGTCTGGGGTCTCTGATTGCCCGGGTTCAGAGGGGGAAGGGCATTTGCAGCCACCGTCGTGTCAAACCAGGCACGAGCACACGAAATATTCACGTGTATTTATATTTCTCTGGGAAAAGAATGTTGGAAAACATTGCCCTTTGCTTATAACCACCACGGCCTGAGGACAAATAATTCTGTGTTTTCCCAGGAAAGGGCTCCAGATCAGCAATGACAGCGGGGCCTCAGGCTGCTCCTCATCACCAGGGCTGCTGGAGCTCAGCGTTCCCTCCTGCTGCACCTCCTGGGGAGGGGCCGTCACTGAGGATGTGACCCTGGGCACCCGCAGCCCGCAGCTCTGCCCTGAGCCCCGGGAGCTGCCTCTGCCCGGGCAGGGACACGCCAGCATCGCCCCGGGACAGGTGAGCTGGCACAGCCCCGGGACAGGTGAGCCTGGCACAGCCCAGGACAGGTGAGCCCTGCACAGCCCAGGACAGGTGAGCTGGCACAGCCCCGGGACAGGTGAGCTGGCACAGCCCCGGGACAGGTGAGCCCTGCACAGCCCCGGGACAGGTGAGCCTGGCACAGCCCCGGGACAGGTGAGCCTGGCACAGCCCCGGGACAGGTGAGCCCTGCACAGCCCCGGGACAGGTGAGCCCTGCACAGCCCAGGACAGGTGAGCTGGCACAGCCCCGGGACAGGTGAGCTGGCACAGCCCAGGGACAGGTGAGCTGGCACAGCCCCGGGACAGGTGAGCTGGCACAGCCCAGGGACAGGTGAGCTGGCACAGCCCCGGGACAGGTGAGCTGGCACAGCCCAGGGACAGGTGAGCTGGCACAGCCCAGGACAGGTGAGCCTGGCACAGCCCCGGGACAGGTGAGCTGGCACAGCCCAGGGACAGGTGAGCTGGCACAGCCCAGGGACAGGTGAGCTGGCACAGCCCAGGACAGGTGAGCCTGGCACAGCCCAGGACAGGTGAGCCCTGCACAGCCCAGGACAGGTGAGCTGGCACAGCCCCGGGACAGGTGAGCCCTGCACAGCCCAGGACAGGTGAGCTGGCACAGCCCCGGGACAGGTGAGCTGGCACAGCCCCGGGACAGGTGAGCTGGCACAGCCCCAGGACAGGTGAGCTGGCACAGCCCCGGGACAGGTGAGCTGGCACAGCCCAGGGACAGGTGAGCCTGGCACAGCCCAGGACAGGTGAGCTGGCATAGCCCCAGGGACAGGTGAGCTGGCACAGCCCAGGGACAGGTGAGCTGGCACAGCCCAGGGACAGGTGAGCCTGGCACAGCCCAGGACAGGTGAGCTGGCACAGCCCAGGGACAGGTGAGCCCTGCACAGCCCAGGGACAGGTGAGCTGGCACAGCCCAGGGACAGGTGAGCCCTGCACAGCCCAGGACAGGTGAGCTGGCACAGCCCCGGGACAGGTGAGCTGGCACAGCCCCGGGACAGGTGAGCTGGCACAGCCCAGGGACAGGTGAGCCTGGCACAGCCCAGGACAGGTGAGCTGGCACAGCCCAGGGACAGGTGAGCCCTGCACAGCCCAGGGACAGGTGAGCTGGCACAGCCCCGGGACAGGTGAGCTGGCACAGCCCCGGGACAGGTGAGCTGGCACAGCCCAGGACAGGTGAGCTGGCACAGCCCCAGGCTCTCCCCAGGACAGGTGAGCCTGGCATAGCCCAGGACAGGTGAGCTGGCACAGCCCCAGGCTCTGCCCAGGACAGGTGAGCTGGCACAGCCCAGGGACAGGTGAGCCTGGCACAGCCCAGGACAGGTGAGCTGGCACAGCCCAGGGACAGGTGAGCCCTGCACAGCCCAGGGACAGGTGAGCTGGCACAGCCCCGGGACAGGTGAGCTGGCACAGCCCCGGGACAGGTGAGCTGGCACAGCCCAGGACAGGTGAGCTGGCACAGCCCCAGGCTCTCCCCAGGACAGGTGAGCCTGGCATAGCCCAGGACAGGTGAGCTGGCACAGCCCCAGGCTCTGCCCAGGACAGGTGAGCTGGCACAGCCCAGGACAGGTGAGCTGGCACAGCCCCAGGCTCTGCCCAGGACAGGTGAGCTGGCACAGCCCCCAGAAGAGGTGAGCCCTGCACAGCCCCAGGCTCTCCCCTGCTCCCTGCCTGGGCCCCCAGCACTCTTTGCTGCCCCTCAGGGATGGGAGTCTCCCCTCTCCATGCCTGAGTTAGGGCTTCAATGATGGAGGATGTCAGAGTGATGAAGCCTGCTTGCCAAGTGCTTTTTCTTATAATAAAAACAAGGGAAAGAATAACATTTGAGGTTCTTGCAGTGTCTGTTTTTCTGGACTCTGGCACTGCTTGCCCTGAAGGCTGAGCAGGTTCCTGATGAAATGCCATCGAGTCTTGGGCCGTGACTTTAGAGAGCACCAGAAATAGTGTGTGCAAACAGAAAAGCAGCATTGTTTTTCTTCCACATATGGAATCCAGTTCCAGAGGGGGATTTACACACGCAAACATAATCCCTTTTGATTCTGGCATAGCTGGGATCTTGTTGACCCTCTTCTATTTTTCCCTCCATCTATTATTCCATTAACAATTAATTTTCTTATTCCTTTTTTGGCCCTCCTTTTCCTGGAGGTCAGGGTGGCTCAGCCAGTTTCCCTGGCAGCCCCGCAGCCTCTCCCTCCTCTCTGGGTGCAGACGGGGCCCTGGGGGCTCTCCAGCCCCAGAGCAAGGGACCCATCTCCGTGTCCCTGCAGCGCAGGCACATCCAGCTGTCACCTCTTGGACAGCCCCGGGAGCCACAGCTGTGCTGCACACCCAGCTCCTGCCCACCCCGCCCTCAGCAGCGTGCTGGGGGCTCTGCCACCCCCTTTGTGTTCCCTGCCACCCCCCTGGCACCTCAGAGGGGGGTGGCAGCCCTGTCACAGCTCAGGCAGGGGCTTGGTGGCAATTCCAGCCCCCAGTCCCGTGCTGCAGTGCCACCTCCCCTGGCACAGTGCCACCTCCCCTGGCACAGTGCCCGCCCCAGCAGGTCCCCAGCCCTGGGGCCAGGCTGCACAGCCCCTCTGAGGATGGAAAACCAGCTCCTGGAAAGGTGCAGGTCTGCTCTGGAGAGCCCTCAGGACCCTCCTGCCCTGCATTCCTGCAGGGAGGAGCTCACGGGTGCCCTGCAGCCACCCGGACGGGCTGGGCAGCAGCAGAGCTCCTCCAGAAAGGTTCAGTCTGTGCAGCAAGGCTGTCCAGCCCATCTGAGCCGCTGCCACGCCGTGGCTGGAGCAGGGCCCTCTGAGGCAGCCCTGTGATTTACACAGCACCGCCAGGGAAGGCATGAATATTGATTCTTGTTCTGCCACAAACAGTGCCAGCCAGAGCGCCCACAAAGTCACAAAGGGCTCAGTTAACTCCTGGGAAGTTAAGCAGGCTGGAGCAGGCTGACAGACCCCCTGAGTCCCTGGGCAGCCCCTCCAAGCTCTGCCTGCTGTGTGCCCAAAGGAGACCAAGACCTGTTGGCTTTTCCAGCCCCCAGCAGCCTGCCTGCAGCTCAAACACCTTTTCCCTGGAGCTCAGCCTGGCACAGAGAGCATCCCCCCACCCCAGAGAGCCCAGTTCCACCTCAGGCACGGGCAGGGAGGGGGAGCTGTGGCAGGGCTGGCACGGGCAGCGTGCCCTGACCCACAGGCGCCATGCAGGAGAGCCCCAGGAGGGCTGTGCCCCACAGCAGCCCACAGGGACACTGGCACTGCCACCGCCTGCCAGGCTCCAGGGCAGCCTGGCACCACTGCCCTGGCTGATCACTGCAGGAACAGTCCCCAAAGCCTGTCTGCAAGGTACAGGCAATGGAACTTAACAGTATTTGTTCTGTTTCTGCCTTTTATCCTGCACAGAGCAATCAGCAGTTTTATACACTAAATAAAGTTTATTTTAAATTGATTTCCCTTCTCCATCTAATGAGCCAGTAGGCACCTTCCACTACTCAGATCTTCTTGGACACTGCTGAAATCCTTGGTTCCTACAACATTACAAATGGGTGTTGTGTGCCCTGCTTGCATTAAAACACCACAAATTAGGCACTGGGTACTGGCCATGCTCCAATGGACTTGAGAGCATCCGCATTCCTACAGAGTTACAGTGCTTCCTCCACAGTCTGGATTTATATCCACATCCAAACCAAATAAATCATCAACCACAGCCCCCAAACCAGCTCACTTATCACACCAAGTGTGAATAATGAAATGTCATAATATTTGCCCAAGACACGTGGTTTGTTTGCTTTCAATAAATAAAGTCTAGAAGGAAAAAAAAAAGAAAAGAAAAAAAAAAGTAGAGGCAATGCTTCCTCTTGGTGTTGGTCATTGTTGGAGTGGGAATGGCCTCTGGACGGGTCAAGGCAGAGAGGGGAGAAGAACCCAGCTGGACCCAGAGGGCAGCAGCCCCAGGGAGGCTGAAAGCCCAGGCCAGGGCAGCCCAGCCAGGCTCAGCCCTGGGCTCAGCCCAGCCTGGCACAGCCCTGACCCTGCTCCATGGGCTCCTGCCTGCAGAGGCAGCACCACCAACCCCCAGGATCCCCCCAGGATCCCCCCAGGATCCCCTGCAGCTCTTACAGCGAGCCCAGGATGCAGAGATTGGTGGCTGTGTACCACAGGGGCACGAATCTGATATTCACAGACTTGCTCTCTGACAGAGGGGCACTGGGAAGCTCTCTCACTGTTCCTGTATCACTGAGGGGCACACAGGAGCTCTCTCACTGTTCCTGTATCACTGAGGGGCACACAGGAGCTCTCTCACTGTCCCTGTATCACTGAGGGGCACACAGGAGCTCTCTCACTGTTCCTGTATCACTGAGGGGCACACAGGAGCTCTCTCACTGTCCCTGTATCACTGAGGGGCACACAGGAGCTCTCTCACTGTTCCTGTATCACTGAGGGGCACACAGGAGCTCTCTCACTGTTCCTGTATCACTGAGGGGCACACAGGAGCTCTCTCACTGCTGTATTTACTGAGGGGCACACAGGAGCTCTCTCACTGTTCCTGTATCACTGAGGGGCACACAGGAGCTCTCTCACTGCTGTATTTACTGAGGGGCACACAGGAGCTCTCTCACTGTTCCTGTATCACTGAGGGGCACACAGGAGCTCTCTCACTGCTGTATTTACTGAGGGGCACACAGGAGCTCTCTCACTGTTCCTGTATCACTGAGGGGCACACAGGAGCTCTCTCACTGTCCCTGTATCACTGAGGGGCACACAGGAGCTCTCTCACTGTTCCTGTATCACTGAGGGGCACTGGGAAGCTCTCACTGTTCCTGTATCACTGAGGGGCACACAGGAGCTCTCTCACTGTTCCTGTATCACCGAGGGGCACACAGGAGCTCTCTCACTGTCCCTGTATCACTGAGGGGCACACAGGAGCTCTCTCACTGTTCCTGTATCACTGAGGGGCACACAGGAGCTCTCTCACTGTTCCTCTATCACTGAGGGGCACACAGGAGCTCTCTCACTGGTCCTGTATCACTGAGGGGCACACAGGAGCTCTCTCACTGTTCCTCTATCACTGAGGGGCACACAGGAGCTCTCTCACTGTTCCTGTATCACTGAGGGGCACACAGGAGCTCTCTCACTGCTGTATTTACTGAGGGGCACACAGGAGCTCTCTCACTGTTCCTGTATCACTGAGGGGCACACAGGAGCTCTCTCACTGTCCCTGTATCACTGAGGGGCACACAGGAGCTCTCTCACTGTTCCTGTATCACTGAGGGGCACTGGGAAGCTCTCACTGTTCCTGTATCACTGAGGGGCACACAGGAGCTCTCTCACTGTTCCTGTATCACCGAGGGGCACACAGGAGCTCTCTCACTGTCCCTGTATCACTGAGGGGCACACAGGAGCTCTCTCACTGTTCCTCTATCACTGAGGGGCACACAGGAGCTCTCTCACTGGTCCTGTATCACTGAGGGGCACACAGGAGCTCTCTCACTGTCCCTGTATCACTGAGGGGCACACAGGAGCTCTCTCACTGGTCCTGTATCACTGAGGGGCACACAGGAGCTCTCTCACTGTCCCTGTATCACTGAGGGCACACAGGAGCTCTCACTGTTCCTGTATCACTGAGGGGCACACAGGAGCTCTCTCACTGTCCCTGTATCACTGAGGGGCACACAGGAGCTCTCTCACTGTTCCTGTATCACTGAGGGGCACACAGGAGCTCTCTCACTGTCCCTGTATCACTGAGGGGCACACAGGAGCTCTCTCACTGTTCCTGTATCACTGAGGGGCACACAGGAGCTCTCTCACTGGTCCTGTATCACTGAGGGGCACACAGGAGCTCTCTCACTGGTCCTGTATCACTGAGGGGCACACAGGAGCTCTCTCACTGTTCCTGTATCACTGAGGGGCACACAGGAGCTCTCTCATTGTCCCTGTATCACTGAGGGGCACACAGGAGCTCTCTCACTGCTGTATTTACTGAGGGGCACACAGGAGCTCTCTCACTGTCCCTGTATCACTGAGGGGCACACAGGAGCTCTCTCACTGTCCCTGTATCACTGAGGGGCACACAGGAGCTCTCTCACTGTTCCTGTATCACTGAGGGGCACACAGGAGCTCTCTCACTGTCCCTGTATCACTGAGGGGCACACAGGAGCTCTCTCACTGTCCCTGTATCACTGAGGGGCACTGGGAAGCTCTCTCACTGTCCCTGTATCACTGAGGGGCACTGGGAAGCTCTCTCACTGTTCCTGTATCACTGAGGGGCACACAGGAGCTCTCTCACTGTTCCTGTATCACTGAGGGGCACTGGGAAGCTCTCTCACTGTCCCTGTATCACTGAGGGGCACACAGGAGCTCTCTCATTGTCCCTGTATCACTGAGGGGCACTGGGAAGCTCTCTCACTGTTCCTGTATCACTGAGGGGCACACAGGAGCTCTCTCACTGTTCCTGTATCACTGAGGGGCACACAGGAGCTCTCTCACTGTTCCTGTATCACTGAGGGGCACACAGGAGCTCTCTCACTGTCCCTGTATCACTGAGGGGCACACAGGAGCTCTCTCTCTGTTCCTGTATCACTGAGGGGCACACAGGAGCTCTCTCACTGTCCCTGTATCACTGAGGGGCACACAGGAGCTCTCTCACTGTTCCTGTATCACTGAGGGGCACACAGGAGCTCTCTCACTGGTCCTGTATCACTGAGGGGCACACAGGAGCTCTCTCACTGTCCCTGTATCACTGAGGGGCACACAGGAGCTCTCTCACTGGTCCTGTATCACTGAGGGGCACACAGGAGCTCTCTCACTGTTCCTGTATCACTGAGGGGCACACAGGAGCTCTCTCACTGTTCCTGTATCACTGAGGGGCACACAGGAGCTCTCTCACTGCTGTATTTACTGAGGGGCACACAGGAGCTCTCTCACTGTTGCTGTATCACTGAGGGGCACACAGGAGCTCTCTCACTGCTGTATTTACTGAGGGGCACGGGGAAGCTCTCACTGTTGCTGTATTTGCTGTCCCGTGCCTGCAGCCCTGGTTTCCAGCAGCTGCCCGCATGCTAAGCTGGGGCATTAGGTGCTCACAAGCTTGTCAGCTCCTGCCCTGGCTCAGGTGCCCCCCTTGGCACAGCCAGTGCCCCCCGGGACCCCCAGCAGTGCCACAGACACAGCCTGGCCCTGCCCGAGCTCCTCAGTGCTCCTTGGGCAGGGAGGTGCTCAGCAGCCACGCTGCACCTGAGCCCAGCCCAGCGTTCAGCTTTTGGACAGGCAGTGAAGAGAGAGAACCACCACAGGTCAGGGGGAGCAGGAGGGGAAGAGCAGCTGAGGGCTCCACACACAAAGCTCCCGGCGCTAGAAATAGGATCTGTGCTCTCTGCTGGGTTATTGGAGACTCACCCTGCTCCAGGGCTGGAAAGGATCTCATTTGCAGGCATCTGGGGCCTCCTGGCTGTGCCACAGCCAAGGAATGTCAAACCCCTCTGTGCCACGGGGCAGTGCCCATGGGGCAGGGCACACGGGGCAGGGCACACGGGCTCCCTCCTTTCTGGCCACAAAGCCCCAGTTTGTGCTCATTGCCCTCTCAGTGAGACACTTTAACCCCCTGGGTTCCCACCACCCTCCCTGCAGCTGGGGAAGAGCCCTTCCCTGGGCCATGGCTGGGACCCTGGCAGTGCCCCTGGCGCTGGGACCCTGGCAGTGCCCCTGGCACCTGGCTGAAGCACAGCATCATTCCCTGCTGCCACTCTGGAGCCAGGAGAAAACAAACGCCGGGTAAATGACAGCCCAGGCAGGCTGGGACCCTGCTCTGTGCAGCAGCACAGCTGTTAGCTCTGCTCAGCCCAGAATACCCCGCTGGTTATGTCAAGTGATAAACCAAGGCAGCACTGGCTCTTGATAGGGAAAGGCAAGAGAGGCTATTTTAAAATGAAAACCCACAGGAATTCAGAGTGCCAGTGAGAGAGAAGGGCTGAGATTAGGAGGTGACACAAACACAAGCTGCAAGAGGCCTCTCCAGAGCTGTCCTGTGCCTTCAGCAGAGGAGCAGCAACATCCCAGGGGATGCCAGAGCTGGTTTGAGCTCTGGTTTTAGCCAGTGCCCGTGCCTGGGGGGCTGCACAGCAGGAGAAGCAGCTGCCCTGGTCCCTGTGGCACCCAGGGGTCACCAAACAGCCCTTGGTGCCTCCGTGGGGCTCCATCCCCTCCCAGCTCACCTGGGGGATGCTGATGCACCCCTGGCATCCCTGTGACCCACAAGAGAGGTGCCCAGGGCAGAAAGAAGCTCATGGGCCAGATGAAGACAAAAGGAAGAACTGCTGATCATGGACCACGGGATGAAATGCAGCCTCGAGGGTGTCACAGCTGACCTGCACTGGGGCTGCATGAGGAACAAAGAACTCACAAAAAGAACAAATAAAGGATTTCCACAGGGACAGCCCAGACCCTGCTCCACGGGCTCATACCTGCAGAGAGGCAGCACCACCAGGATCCCCCAGGACCCCCCAGGCTCCCCTGCAGCTCTTGCAGCGAGCCCAGGATGCAGAGATTGCTGGCTGTGTACCACAGGGGCACGAATCTGATATTCATAGACTTTGTTTTAAAGGGCAAACTCCCTGTATAGAAACAAACTAGGACAACAGCTTGAATGATGAATTACCCTTCTTCTGTACTTCCTCTGTGAAATTTAATTTTAATTGATATTAAACATGACGGAGCTCCTGCTCAGGCTCGTCTTTGCCAGCCACGATTTCCGCTGGCTCCAGAGCTAATGCCAGCACAGCCCTGCCCTCAGCAGCGTCTGTGCCACCAGGGCTGGGGCCCACCTGAGCCCCTGGCAGGGCCAGGCCCTGCCCCGGCAAGGCTTTCACCCAGGGGCTCTGGCACCACCCTGCACGGCTGGGTCCCTCAGCAATGCTGACAGGGAGAGCCACACTCCCAATTTCCCCTTCTTTACTATTCCTTCACTGCACTTCTGGTCTGCTCATTTTCACAGGAACTTTGATCTCAGTGAGCTTGATTTCTGCTTCATTCTTCACTGCTCAAGAGAAATAAATCTCTTTGGCTTGCTGGCTCCTGGCAGCAGGTTATTTATCTGACTTCCAGGAGGTTCCCCAGCCCTACAACCTGCCCAGGTCCTGACAATGGGCACACGGGGCTGCTCAGGGTGGGGCAGCGGTGGCTGCCTGGTCCTGCAGAGGAGACGTGTCACCACGTTCCTACCAAATGTTCTCACAAGGAAAGGCTTGGATGCCAGTGACCAACCCTTCCCTGGCATCCATGCGGGGTGGATCAGTGCAGCAGAGCAGGTGTCCCTGCCCTCCCCTGCCCCGCGTGTGTGACTGCCCACTGTCACACCGTGTCCGTGCACAGCCGAAAGTACTGGGAAATACATTTATTTATAGCAGCCGCAGAGCCCTCCGGTGCCTCTCCCGGCTGCTGGAGACATTCACGGCCTGCCGCTGCCGCCCCCGGGCTGCGCTGTCCCCCCCTGCCACCGCAGCGGGGACACGGCGACGGGACACCGGGGCCAACCGGGACACCGGGGCCAACCGGGACACCGGGGACGGGACACCAGAGCTGGGACGGGACACCAGAGTGGGGACACCAGAGCCAGGACGGGACACCGGGGACGGGACACCGGGGACGGGGCGGGACATCAGAGCCCAGCCGGGCCCAGGACAGCCTAAAGGCGGGGAGTGACTCGTGCCACCAGAAGTGCCACCAGAAGTGCCACCCGGCGGAGCGCCCCTGCCGCGCTCGGCAGAGCCCCGGGGCGCTGGGGACAGCCCGGGCAGGGCAGGGCACCGAGGCACCGAGGCCGAGCCCTCAGGTGGGACTGGCCGAGCAGAATCAGCGCCAGAGGCCGGGCTGGCACTGCCCCGGCCCGGCAGCAGCTGTGCCTGCTAACCCGGGTCTGGCCCGGGCAGCCCAGCCCGGAGCAGCAGCTCGGGGCTCTCTGCACAGCCCGTTCCTCACTCAGGACTCAGCTGCTCCTGCCCCAACACCCTGCAGGATCCAGCATGGCCAAGCAGCCCAAGATCCCGAGGGTGGAGGGATTTCACCTCCAGCACCGCTCTGTGCTGGGCTTGGGATCTCCCAGCTCCTGTGGGGCAGCTGAGAGAGCTCAGGGAGGTGCAGCTGGTGCCACCAAAGGGTTCCCCGTGTCCCTTGGCCCAGAAGGGCACACTGATGGGCACTCCTCTCCAGAAGCACCCTGCCAGGTTTACACCCCAGCGCCTGGCTCAGAGCCCTGTGCAGTTTGCCCCTCTGCACAGGTGCCTGGTGTGTCTGCAGGGTCCTGTGGGCTCACAGGGGCTCACAGCCCCAGCTCTGCCCTCGCTGCCCCAGGCAGGTCTCTGCCAGGCTGCACCCCCTGGCCGCTGCAGCTCCAGGCACAAGGCTTGCCAAGAGCAGCCCTGCCCGGGCATTGGAGCTTTTGGAAGGCAGCAGAGCCCTGCCTGCCCTGCAGTGCCAGCCGTGCCCGTGGGCTCTGCAGGGCACTGCTACCACAGCTCCTGCCTGCACTCCTCCAGCCTCCGCAGGGACCTGCCAGGCCCCCTCCCTCCCCTTTTGTGCAGTGCTTTTCCACAAAACCACCACTTTTAAACAAATCCCCAGATCATGAAAGGCAGGAGCGCACAGGAGGCAATGAGGAGGATTAGCAAAGTACAGCCCAGGTTAAATAAACCTTAACTAAGATCCCTGGAGGAGATATCCCAACCACTGTGGTTCTGTGGGCTGGTCTTGGATTTCCTCGAGTTTCTGCGGGTGAGAAGCTGGAGCCTGAGGAATCCAGGCTGGCACCACAAGCCTTCTGCTGGGCTCTGGACAGCCCCGAGGAGCTCTGGCCACCCCAGGGCAGTGTGGCTTCTCTGGGTGGTATTTACAGACATGATTCCTGAATCCCTGAGCTGCTTCATCTGCAAACAGCAAATCTTACAAAAGATTCACAAGCAACAATTTCTTTTAGGCTTTTGAGATCTTCTGCCCCAGTTTGGGCATTGTTTGTCCCACACAAGGGTGAACTCCCACCAGCACAGCTGGGCTGGGGGGCTGCACCCCTGCCCTGCCCCGGCTCAAAGGCCACCAGCCACCCACACACATGCCATCCCCCTGAGGTGACAGCACGGGGGCTGGCCCAGGAAAGCCCCTTTAAGGGACACTTCGGCAGCCAGGACATTAATTTTAGCCTGGAGCAGTGCCAGGGGCACAGGGCAGCTGCTGCAGGCGGGGCCGGCGTGTCCCTGTCCCTGTCCCTGGGGCTCCAGCCCTGCCCAGTGCCAGCCATGGCCGAGCAGCACGGAGAGCTGGAGGGGATCATCGTCAAGGACCAGCACACCAAGGAGATCGACCTGGTCAACAGAGACCCCAAGCACATCAACGAGGACGTGGTGAAGGTAGGGCCGTGCTCCTGCAGCATCTGGGCTCAGGCCTTGCTGTGTTTGGCTGCACTCAGCCGCTGCTGGTGGTCCTGTCCATGCGGCCCAGCAGGGCTGTCCCCAGGGCTGGGGGAGGTGACAGCCCTGCTGGTCGGGCACCCAGACACTGGCTGGGTGGCACGCCCAGCTCCAGTTAGTGCCATGTTCCCATTCCTTGAATGGGCTCTCCAGTTCCATTGAAAATTTATGGAGACGCCTTCCTTTGCACCAGCAAGCTGGCAGCCAAAAATAACACAGAAATGAAATGGCACCGGTTTAAAGGGATACTGGGGAAAGGCTGCCCTTCAAGACACCAGGGTCTGTATCTGTTGTTTGGTGTGTGCTGTCGTGGTTGTGGAAGATTGCTCCCCCCAGGGCAGCCCAGAGGTGCAGCAGCCCCCAGTTCTGACCAAGAGGGATTCCCATTCTAACTCTTGGGCTTCCTCTAGACTCCCTTACAACTGCAAACAGAATTTGTCTCTGTTAGCCAAAGCTAATTCCAGCCCGAAGGAGAACAGGAGGAGGTGGAAGGGTTTTGTTAAAGCGCTGTGACTGTCGCAGCAGGAGGGACAGCGGGCACACAGCTGCTCACTCGGGCTTTGTTACAGGCTGTGACCTTGACAGCGCTGCTCAAACACAGCCCTCAGCTGGGCATGGAAACACCAATCCAGCTGCAGCCGTGGCGTGGTCAAAGGAAATTCCCTGGGGTGTGTGACAGGGACAGCTCGCAGGGCACGGTGAGCCCTGCCCCGGCTCTGCCTGGCCCCTCAGCAGCGTGCCCAACACCCGTGCCCTCCCTGCCAGTGCCTCCAGCCCTGCCTGGGCGGGGAGAGTGCCAGGCCAGGGCAGCAGCACTGTGCCCCGGCAGCAGGGACCAGCAGAGCCCCCAGCCTGCTCGCCCCGGGCCAGGCAGAGCCAGCAGCCTCTCCTGGGTGGCAGCGCCAGCAGGGTCCCAGCCACAGGGCCCCCAGCAGCCCCTGTCCCCAGCACTGTCCCTCTCCAAAACCTCCAAATCCTGACGGGACCATCCAAGCTCACCCACAGCCGTGGCCACGCTGCTCCAGCAGCACCGGGAGCCTTCAGAGGCCAGCATTCCTCCTCCCCAGAACAGCCCAGAGGGCTGGGCAGGGAGGGCACGGGCAGCCGGGCAGGGAGGGCAGGGGCACAGCTCACCCTGCCCTGTCCCAGGAGAGCCCAGCACAGCCCAGCAGCCAGGGCACGGCAGCAGGAGTGCCCTGGAGCCAGGGCAGCAGGGAACTGCTGTGTTCCACGGGAGGAAGGGCTCACCTGGCCTGGGCACAGCCCGAGCAGCAGAGCAGCAGCCAGAATGGGGGGTGAGTTACAGAGCCTTTCCCAGAGCCCCTGAGCACCAGGCAGGGCACGGCTCACTGGGACCTCAGGAGGGCTTTCCCAGCCCGAAGGGAAGCACGGCTCTGTAAAGGAGCAGTACCTGCAGTGCTGCTCCCTGAGCACCCCAGCAGCATCCAGACTCAGCCTGAGCCCCCACGGCTCCCCCAGGCCATGGCAGCAGAAGGAGCAGTGGGGCACAGCCCTGCCTTTATACCCCACTGCTCCCTGCATTAATTGGTCCCTGATGAGCCCCTCAGGGCAGTAACCTGGGCTAGCCCCAGCACACCTGGGCTAGTCCCCAGCACACCTGGGCTAGCCCCAGCACACCTGGGCTAGTCCCCAGCACACCTGGGCTCGTCCCCAGCACACCTGGGCTCGTCCCCAGCACACCTGGGCTAGCCCCAGCACACCTGGGCTCGTCCCCAGCACACCTGGGCTCTCTGGGGCTGCTGATGGCAGCTCAGGGCCAGCTCTGGGGCTGCTGCCTCCTCATTGTCAATGCTTCTGTCAGCACCTCCTGCTCACTGCAGGAAATTAAAGATGACACAGAGCGATTTTGTGATCCAAGTGCTTCCAAAAGCAGAATGAATATCGTTGTTTAACATGAGTGTACAGACACGTCAGCTGCCGGAGGGGAGGCCGGGCTGGTTTTCAAGACAGATAGCTCAGCTCATGTATTCCCTGGAAGTGAGCTACACCCCAAGGGATCTCTGCGTGCAGCTTTGGGGAGTGTTGTCACTCAGAGGCACTCCCAGTGCCTGCACAAGTGGCAAGGGCAGGGCTGAGCCCAGCTCCCTGCCCCAGGAGGAGCAGGGACAGACAGCACTGAGCACCTCATCCTATGGGTATGAATAAAGAATCCATTAATCCCGAGGGCTGCTGGGTCGTTATTGGCACAAACGCCTTCCTGCCGAGGGGGCAGCCACATCCCTGAATCTAAAAAAGGGCAGGAATGGGCTCTGGGTGCCTCTGCAGCCAACACTCCCACGCACAGCTCCTGTTCCAAGGGCTCCTGCCCGGCCCCACCTGACTCCCCAGATCAGGGATGGGACAGGGACTGTGACCCCCCCGTGTGGCCCTGGGCAGTGCTGGGAGCCCTGGGGCAGCTCTGCAGGGCTGTCCTGCCCGGGGCTGCAGGGATCCAGGGACCCAGCACTGTCTGACCCTCCCCAGGCCCCCCCATTTGGGATCTGCTCTCCCCTCGTGCTCACATCAGGGCCTTTGCTGACCCCCAGACCTCCCTGTGTGCTCTGCTCTCCTCCCAGGTGGATTTTGAGGATGTGATAGCCGAGCCCGTGGGCACTTACAGCTTCGACGGCGTCTGGAAAAGCAGCTACACCACCTTCACCGTCAGCAAGTACTGGTGCTACCGGCTGCTCTCCGCCCTCCTGGGCGTGCCCCTGGCCGTCCTCTGGGGCTTCCTCTTCGCCCTCATCTCCTTCTGCCACATCTGGGCAGTGGTGCCCTGCATCAAGAGCTACCTGATCGAGATCCAGTGCGTCAGCAGGATCTACTCCCTCTGCATCCACACCTTCTGCGACCCGCTCTTTGAGGCGCTCGCCAAGATCTGCAGCAACGTCCGAGTCGCTGTCCGCAAGGAGATTTAGGTCCTGGCAGCTGCCCCAGCACCCCCACGCTGCCCGCTCTGTGCAGGCTGCCTGCCCTGGGGCACACTGACACCCTGCCCAGTGATGGATCTGCACATGGACACCCCTGTGAGAGATCTGCACATGAACACCCCTGTGATGGATCTGCACATGGACACCCCTGTCCAGTGAGGGACCTGCACATGGACACCCCAGTGATGGACCTGCACATGGACACCCCTGTGAGAGATCTGCACATGGGCACCCCTGTGATGGATCTGCACATGGACACCCCTGCCCAGTGATGGATCTGCACATGGACACCCCAGTGATGGATCTGCACATGGACACCCCTGTGAGAGATCTGCACATGGACACCCCTGTCCAGTGATGGATCTGCACATGGACACCCCTGTCAGGGACCTGTACATGGAACCCCTGTGAGAGATCTGCACATGGACACTCCTGTGAGGAACCCACAAATGGACACCCCTGTGCAGTGAGGAACCCACACAGACCCCATGGCACAGGAGCTCAGCACCGAGGCAGGGTCCCAGAGCAGAGCTGGCTCTCAGGGTGCTCTCTGCTCACCATGGCCTGGTCCCAGAGCAGAGCTGGCTCTCAGGGTGCTCTCTGCTCACCATGGCAGGGTCCCACAGCAGAGCTGGCTCTCAGGGTGCTCTCTGCTCACCAAGGCAGGGTCCCAGAGCAGAGCTGGCTCTCAGGGTGCTCTCTGCTCACCATGGCAGGGTCCCACAGCAGAGCTGGCTCTCAGGATGCTCTCTGCTCACCAAGGCAGGGTCCCAGAGCAGAGCTGGCTCTCAGGGTGCTCTCTGCTCACCATGGCAGGGTCCCAGAGCAGAGCTGGCTCTCAGGGTGCTCTCTGCTCACCAAGGCAGGGTCCCAGAGCAGAGCTGGCTCTCAGGGTGCTCTCTGCTCACCGAGGTGGGCCAGGCTGCTCCTTACTCCATCCCAAGCCAGAAGCCTTAGGAGAAGGAAGCCCATCGTGGCCCAGGGAGCAGCCCAGAGCCCCTGAGCCCCTGCAGCAGCTCCTGCAGCACAGCCTGCAGTGCTGGGTGAGCAGTGGGGCTGCAGAGCTGCTGCTGGCCACGGCCCAGAGCCTGCCTGCTCCTGCCCCCTCCGGGCTGGGCTGGGCTGACAGAAACTCCCCCACAGGAGTTATTGTTTGTGGTGGGGGCTTCTGCTGCGGTGGGAGCTTGTGCATTAAACCGCTGCACAAAGATTTTAGGGATAGAATAGCTAAACCAAAGTTTTTTCATGCCTGTTTGCATCTCAGCCAAGCTGTGGGAGCCAGAGCAGTCCATGCATGACATGTTGTGTCTGAGCTGACCCTGGGCCTCTGCCAGCTGCAAACCCGCCCGTGGCACTTCCATGCTCAATGGTGTGCTCAATTGTGGAGCATCGAGGTGCCAGGGCAGGAGCCAGGTGGGAGCCAGCCCAGGGGCACACGGAGCTTTGGGGAGCCTCAGCTGAGACAGGCCGGGCTCCAAGCCAAGCCTGGGCTGGTTTCTCTGGACCACCAGGCACGTGTCCAGGTGCCAAGCCAGCTGGGTGTGTGTCCCACGGGGACAGGGCTGTGCTCCCCTGGGATGCAGGAGGGAGCCTGTGCCGGGACCCCGCTGCTCCAGCTGCAGGGAAAGAGGAGCCAGGGGCACGAGGATCACTCAGAGCTGCTCCCTCCCTGTACTGCCAATTAATTGGTCAGAGCTGCACTTTCACTTTGAGGCCCTTGAAGGCTCTCTTGGCTCCAGCCTTAAGTGCTTTGCTGAACCAGGGCCCAGGAGGTCTCCTTGTTCAGGGGCTGCTCTCAATTGTCTCCATGTGAGCCTTCCCCTTGGATTCCAACAAAGACTTGGAGCCAAAGACTCCTCTAGTGCCACGCCAAGGATGAGAAAGAGCCAGGATTTCTGCTGGAGCTCTTCCAAGGGCTTGGGAATGTATACTGCTGATATTCCATAGCAATGTGGTACCCAGGCTCCAGCAACAGCAGGGCCCAAGAAGGATGGCATGATTAAAAAAAATAAAAAAGATACTTAGGTAATTACAGGGAGGTGGGGGAAAGTCTCAAAGAAAACGTCATTTTTTGTGAGAATAAAAATAATTGAAATCAATTGTATAATGGGCTTATACTAGTTGTTGTTGTTGTTGTTGTTGTTGTAGTTCACTGCCTGGATCCAAAATCCCTGAAGTGCTGATGTCCCACCACATTGCCCCCTGGGCTCCCAACACCTGGGGCACACGCTGCCCACCTGCCAGCACCTCTGTCTGTGCCCAGCCTGGGGCAGGAGCTCAGGCACGGCCCCTCCAGGCGTGGGGCATGGCCCTGCTGGACCCCAGACACCCCCAGAAGCTGCAGCCGGGGCTGGGGAGCAATTCCCTGTGTGCCCCACAGCTCCCTCCCTTCTCTGCCTCCGTCCAGTGACATCCACGGCCCTGCCCTGCTCCTCCCTGGCAGGGGGATGCACCTCACACTCTCCAGGAAGGGAGACCCCTCCTGCCTTGCTTTGTGCAGGATTTGTGACTCTCAAGGAGAAGGTGAACGTGGGACGAAAATGCTCCATGGTATCTCAGGGATTTCAACCAGCCAGCAAATGTGCTGAGAGCTCACTTGGAGCTCCCACCAAAAAATCAAAGGAAATTCAGGACAGGAAAGGTGCGAATGGGCCTGCTGGCCACAGTGAAGAAACAAAGGACACATTTAAATGCATTTTTGATGTTCATTCCCATGGCGAAAGGCCAAACGACACCGCCCTTTGAGAGGATCCCGCTGCAGTGCCCGTGTCACAGCCGGCTCTGTGCGCTGGGGCAGAGCCCGCTGCGGGGACACCCCTCAGCCCAGCTCCCCCTCCCGCTCCCACAGACACAGTCAGAAAACTTTATTTACAGTCTTTGTTAGCAATACGAGTCCATGCCGTGAGCGTGCCCCGTGCCACGGAGCCTGGGACGTGGAGCGTGGAGCGTGCCCCCTGGGACCGGAGCCAAGCCCGGCTGGGGCCGGGGGCGACAGGAGTGTCCCTGTGGGCGCTGGGCCCGCCCGGACCCCGCACGCCCCCGGGCAGAGCTGCTCGGCCCCCCCGGCCAGGGCACTCCGCCGTGCCCCGGGCTCCTGGCAGCCTCTGCCCAGCCTCACTGGCACAGGGCACAGCGCTGTCCCTTCGAGGCTGGTCCCTGCTGACCTCAGGAGTGCTCTTGTCTGTGGCCAGGCAGGGGGAGCGGGGCTGGCAGGACTGGCAGGGGGCAGGGCTGGCACGGGGCGGAGCTGCAGGATGCAGGGCTGCAGGGCTGGCAGGATGCAGGGCTGGCATGGGGCGGAGCTGCAGGATGCGGAGCTGCAGGATGCAGGGCTGCAGGGCTGGCAGGATGCAGGGCTGCAGGGCTGGCAGGATGCAGGGCTGGCATGGGGCGGAGCTGCAGGATGCAGGGCTGGCAGGGCTGGCATGGTGCAGGGCTGCGGGGCTGGCAGGGCTGGCAGGGTGCAGGGCTGCCATGATGCAGGGTTGCAGGGTTGCAGGGCTGCAGGGACGGGGCTGCCTCTGCCCCACAGGCTGCAAGCGAAGCGAGCGCTCCTGTGCTGAAAGCGCGGTGCCAGGCGCTGCCACCCCGCAGGATCCTGCTGCAGGAGGAGGTGGGACGGTGCCCAGCCACGTACCAGGGTGGCACCCGTGTCCCTGTGCTGCAGCGGCCCCTTCCACCCCAGCAGCTCCGCGTCCTCTGTCCCTCGCGGTGGCATCCATAGCCACTCTGTCAGGGTGTGGGCTCAGGAACGGGCTCCTGCTGTCTGATCCCAGGAGCACTGGGGCTTGGGCACAGAATTCCTCCCCCGGTCCCGGTTAAACAAGCCCTGTGTGGTGCCCGCAGCCATGGATCCCCGGTCACAGCCCCTGTCCGGCCGGCTTTCCGCACCCCCGGCACGGGCACCGGGCCGGCCTCACGGGCTGGGCGGCTGCACGAAGCTCCCCTGGCTGGTGCCCCTGCAGCTGAGCACGAAGGAGGACGAGTTGCTCTTCCTGCTGAGCTCGCACGCCGGCCGCGCCTTCAGGTACCGCGCGGAGCAGCAGAGGAAGCGGCGCATCAGGTCGTGGAAGAGGTGCCCGGTGTAGAGCATGTAGATCCAGGGGTTGCAGCAGCTGTTCAGGCTGGCCAGGAGCATGGCGATGATGAAGGGCGAGGCTGCGAGACAGAGCACGGCGGTGTCAGCACGGCACAGGGCACAGGGCCCCTGCCCGAGCCCTGCCCCGAGAGCCCTGCAGCGGGGATGGGCCCGCAGGAACAGCTGGGGGGACACACGGGAAGGGAGAGCTGCTGCGGGAGGGAGAGCATCAATCCCAGCATCTGGGAAGGGAGAGCTGCTGCGGGGACAGAGAGGGCCAGCCCCAGCTCCAGCCTCTCGGGTTCCGCCTTTTCCCGCAGGAGCCGCGTTCCGCCCCGCAGGCAGAGCTGCCCCGCAGCACAACCTGCCCGGCCCAAGGTGCCCAGGCAGGACAAGGGAGCGCGGCCCTCGCAGTTTCATGGCCGAGAGCCGCTCTGGGGGCAGGCAGGGCCGTGGCTCGCTCTCCCGCAGCAGCGGCTGATTTGGGACAGGCTCTCGGCTTGCCCCGCTCGGGCTGGGGGACAGTCCCGGGTGTCCCCCGCTCCTGGGCTGTCCCTGGCCGAGCCCTCTGCCCGCTGCTCTCCCAGCACCTTTCCCAGCCATCTTTCCCCCGAATTAGTGCTCCCCACGCAGTGCCCTGCCAGGAAGGACATTCCCAGTCCGGGAGCCTGGCAGCCCCCGGTGCCAGTGCAGTGCCAGGACATCAAGTCCTGGCTGCTGCTCCCTGTCCCCAGAGCACAAAGCACCCACTGTCCCACCTGAGGGGCCGGACCGGCACCTTGTGGTGACAAGGGGGTGTGGGACTGGCACCTGCCGTGGCACGGACAAGGGGCACGTCCCCTCCGTGAGGTGGCTGCAGTGCAGATGGAGCCTTTGTCCTGCTCCCCGTGCTCCAGCCCATCTCCTCAGCCCCTTTGCTCCCACAGGACGCACAGCAGCGAGGATGAGCACGGCTGCTCTGGCTGCTCCTGGCCCCTTCGTGCCTCTGCAAAAATCCACTGGCAGTGTTTAGACCAGTGAAGAAATGTGGCTATAAATGCTAGCTTCCAAATTCACCTTTAGCCAACGGATGCGTAATTCCTGCTCTTGTGACGTCTGCTGCAACACTTTTAATTTCAAGTATATTCTAAAAAGTAATTAATAATTAACTTCAAGTAATAATAATATTTCAATAATAATTCAAGTATATGCTAAAAAATAATTCCAGGCGGAGGGGTTACAAACCCCAGGCACGAGTCCTGAAATACATCCCAGTGTTTCTACACTGTTGAAAACACCCAGCCAGGGCTGACTCAGCTCTTCCCTCTCTGCAGGAGGCAAATTGAATTTCAGGGAGCTTGCTGCAGGGCAGGTCTGGAGGGTGGAGCCCCAGGGACCCCGAGGGTGCTGACCCAGGCAGCTGTGTCCGGGAGGATGGCCGCTGTCCCCAGGCAGGGCTGAGGGTGGGCAGGGGCGCAGGCTGTGCCCCGGCAGGGCTGTGGGGGCTCTGCTGCCCTCACAGCCCGTGTAGGAGCCTGCCCCGGCTGAAGGGAGTGGCAGAGCAGCCGTGGTGCCCCAGAGCCTGAGCTGCCCTCACAGGCACCTGGAGCCAGCTCTGGCTGCCAGCTCAGCCCCGCAGGCGTTCCCTGTGAGGTGTGAGCAGCAGGAGCCCCTGGGCAGGATCCCCAGTGCTTAAACCTGGAGCACAACCAGGTGTAGCTCCCGCCCAACCCACCTTACAGAGGCCTTGGGCTGTGTGGCCACCTGAGGGGGTCTCTGCTGCCTGGCCAGTCACCCCCAGTGCAGCTCACTGGCTGCAGTCGTGCCCCCTGCCCTCCCTCTCCTGTGCCCACCCAGCCGTGAGGTGAGGAACAGCCACGTTCCCTCCCAGCACGGGGCACACCTCTCCTGCAGCCCGCGCTGCTGCTGGCCACAGCCCCGAGCCTCCCGAGGGTGGGGATCCGGGATCAAGGCTGTGGGAATGCGCAGGCACAGCCCGAGTGCTCTGCAGAGACCTGACTGTGCTGCCCCTCGCGCCTCTGCGCAGCCAAGGGGAGGAGGAGAGCCTGGAGCCAAGGCCTGGGGTCTCCCAGCACTGGTACCCACCCCAGGCTGTTCCTCCCCGTGCCACGAAAGAGCCCTGGCACAGCTGCCAGCCTGTGCAGGCCACGGGTGCCCGCAGACAGGAACGTGACAGAGCTGGGAGTGGGAGAGAGGCACAGCCTGGCAGGGCTGGACATCCCTCCTGCAATGAAGCTAAGAGGAAAGGGAAAGGAAAAGGGAAAAGGGAAAGGGAAAGGGAAATGTGGAAAGGGAAAAGGGGAGGGAAAGGGAAAAGGGGAGGGAAAGGGAAAGGGAAATGGGGAAAGGGAAAAGGGGAGGGAAAGGGAAAGGGAAAAGGGAAAAAAGGGAAAAAAGGGAAAAGAGAGAAAAGGGAAAAGGGAAAGGGGGAGGGAAAGGGAAAGGGAAAGGGAAAGGGAAAGGGAAAGGGAAAGGGAAAGGGAAAGGGAAAGGGAAAGGGAAAGGGAAAGGGAAAGGGAAAGGGAAAGGGAAAGGGAAAGGTGCTGCAAGGCCTACTGCACGGGGTGAGCAAGGGAAAGGTTCCCTCTGCAGCCAGAAGGATTGGGATGGACCAATCCTGTCCATCGAGGCTCACACAGCAGCAGAGATTTGGGTGCTGCCGAGGCTGTGTGCCGGGCAGGGAGGGGCAGCCCTCGAGATTGCAGGATTCAAATGCAGCCCGAGGGAGGGCTGCTGCTTCACCCAGAGCCCATCGGGGAACTGGAAGTTTTGAGCGGCCCGAATCAGGTGGAAAACCCCTGGAGCAACAGGGAGGTGCAGGGGGCACATTGCACTTCTCCTGAAATCACTGGAGCAGGGAGAAGCAGGGGAGGCAGAGCTCGCCCAGGCTCCTGGCAGTGCAGGGCACGGGGCTGGGGGCACGGGGCTGGCACAGGGGCTGTGCCACGGGGCACGGGCTGGGCGAGGGCTGGGCTGAGCAGCCGTGCCCTGCCAGCTGCCCTGAGCCCAGCAGCGACAGCCCGGGAGCAGGGAGCAGCTCCGAGCAGCTCCTCCTCCTCTTTGGCACCCGTGCCCCTGGTGAGCCCGGCTCAGTCTGTGCAAGGCGCTCTCCTCCCTGGGCACATTTTCTGCCCTTCCTCCCGCCTCACAAAGTCCTGAGGAGTTTTTGTGTAAGGTGTCCCAGGTGGCTGTCCCGTCTGGCGGGGACAGCACAGAGCTGCACAGCTCCAGCCGTGTCAGACCAGCGAGGGTGACACTCTCTGTTCTATCTGCAACTTCAGGGACGGCAGGAGCAGCCAGCCCAAATATCAAAAAATGATAAATCCGTGACACATCTTTAGGAAAAGGTTTTGCTCATAAATCAGGGTTTTTCTACGGGCGCTGTGCTCCAGTCAGAGATAAAATAACAGCAGCACAGTGCCGGGGTGGATGGAGCAGGAGAGGGAGAAGAGGCCAAGAGCAGGAAGCAAAAAGTCAGTGAGGAAGAAACGACACAACAAAGGGAAGGAATTCAGGCTGTGCAGCTTTCTCCTGAGCTCCCACAGCGTGTCTCAGCAGTCAGGGTGGGCAGTGAATCTCCAGGGACCCCAGAGTAGCACCCAGGGACAGGCACCGTGCAGGGACAGTGGCACCCAGGGACAGGCACCGTGCAGGGACAGTGGCACCGTGCAGGGACAGTGGCACCCAGGGACAGTGGCACCCAGGGACAGGCACCGTGCAGGGACAGTGGCACCGTGCAGGGACAGTGGCACCCAGGGACAGTGGCACCCAGGGACAGGCACCACCCTCGCGCTGCCCCCGAGCCGCAGTGGCCGGGCCCTGCCAGAGCCAGGGCAGCCCTTGGCCCGGACAGGCTGCGGCTCAGCCCCTGCTGCTGTCGGGGCTCTCTGTGTCCAGGAGCTCTCCCATCTCCCTCGCACCCCCAAGCCCACCCGGAGCATTCCCTGGGTGTCCCCGGGGCGCTGAGCGGAGCCTCCAGGCCCTGCAGGCGAGGGAGGGGAGCTGTACCTTCCTGCGGGGCGTTGCTGTCCCACACAGACCACATCTGCACGAAGAAGAAGGGAGTCCAGCACACTATGAAGGCCAGCACGATGATAAAGGTCATTTTGACTGTCCGGATCTTGGCTTTGGAGATGAGCCTGGTGCTGCTGACCCTGGCAAACACCATCCCGCCGCGGGAGCCCGAGCCCAGCCCCACGCCGGGCCCGTGAGCCGTCTTCAGCTTCACGTTCTGCCAGATTTTGAAGCTGATTAAGCCATAGCAGATGCTCAGCATCAACACAGGGATGATATAGACCATGAGGGTGATCCAGGTAACGTAGGCTTTCGGTCCCCAGGGCTGGATGAAATCTGCCCAGCAGTCGTACACCCCATTCCCCACATCCCTTAGGGAAAATATGTGGATCTGCGGGATGCTGACCAGCAGGCACAGCAGCCAGGTGAGCAGGACAGAGACCCGGTCAGCTCTCCTGTGCAGGGACCTCAGGGGCTGGCAGATGGCCAGGCAGCGGTCCAGGGACATCAGCAGGAGCATGTAGGTGGAAGCAAACATTCCCACCACCTGCAAGTACTTGATCAAGCGGCAGAGGAAGTCTGGCCCGTAGAACCTGAAGGTGATGTCCCAGATGAGCTGGGGCAGCACCTGGAAGATGGCCACGACCAGGTCAGCGATGCTCAGGTGCTTCATGAAGAAGTACATGCGGGAGTGCTTGTGGCGGGTGGTGTGGATGGCCAGCAGCACGCACAGGTTGCCGGTCAGGGCGAGGAACAGGATGAGGCACAGCACTGTCACCTCCACCTTGGCCATGTCCTCGTTCCTCTTCAGGGGGTCGGCGGTGCTGTTCCTGCCGGCGCTCGGGCTCTCCAGCCGGAGGCTGCCGTTCCCCAGGGAGCTGTTGATGATCCAGGTGCTGCTCCCCGCCAGGTACAGCTTCTCCATGGCCAGCGCCGGCCCGCATCGAGCCTGGGGCAGGGTGAGGAGCGACAGCGGGCAGAGCGCGGGCAGAGCCCGTACCGACGCGTTCCGTGCGGCAGCCGCGTGTCCCCGCCGCTCCCTCCGTGTCTCCTCGGTTCTCAGTACTGCACGGCTCTCCGTGTCCCCGCTCTGTGTCCCCTGCCGTCCCCTCCCCGCGGTGCCGCTCTCCTCCCGCCCGTCCTGTGCCGTGCCCGGCTCCCCGCGGCTCCTCCCTGTCCCCTCGCCGGTCCCGCGGCGTCTCCGCCGGCCGCTGCCCCGCCACCAGCCCCGGCGCGGGGGCCGGGCGAGCGGCGGGGGCGGCGGGCAGAGGCGGGTCCCGGCCCGGCCCCTCGGGGCCCGCCCGCCGCCCTGGCCCCGCACCGGACCCGCCTCAGCATCTCCGCGGAGCGCGGCCGTGCGCGCACAGCGGCAGCCCCGGCTCCCGCAGCCCCTCTCCTCTCGGGCAGCCCCGGTTCCCCCGGGCAGTCCCCGTTCCCCGCAGCTCCTTTTGGGAAGCTCCCGTTCCCCGCAGTCCTTCTCCCCCAGGCAGCTCCGGTTCCTGCAGCCCCTCTCCCCTCGGGCAGCCCCGGTTCCCCCGGGCAGCCCCGGTTCCCCCGGTTCTTTGGGCAGCCCCGTTCCCCGCAGCCCCTCTCCCCTCGGGCAGCCCCGGTTCTCTGCAGCCCCGCTCCCCCGGTTCCCGGGGCTGGCCGCGGGGCTGGCCGCGGGCAGCGCCCCGTTCTCCCGAAGCCGCAGCGGGCTCAGCCCCAGCCCTGCTGCCGGAGCTGCCGTCGCAGACGCCAGGGAAGGTCCCTCTCTAAATGCCAGCCCGGCCTCGTCCCACGAGCGGGCTCAGGCGTTGGGCACTCGCATTAACACACCCACCGAGAGCTCTCCTGTTCTTTCAGGAGGAAGACTTCAGAATATTATTTCTATAAAGGAAGGAGCAGTACTATGAGTGACAGCATTTGTCACCAGCTCATCGGCACAGCTCAATGGTTGTCCCCGTTTTCAGGCTCCCTACAAGGGATCAGAGCCTGGAAGTGCAGGGGGGATGCTGAGAAGAGCATGGAACCCTCCCAGTCCACCCCTCAGTCCAGCAGCCCTGAAGGCCCCCAGCATCACCAGCCTTTGCTCCCCACTTCCAAGTCACATCTCAAAACCCCCTCAGCCCAGCCTTAGGCCCTGAACAAACATCCCTGCAGCTATTTTTAAAGATTTTTGGGAAGTTTTAGCTCCACGCAAGATGAAGAAATGTTAAATACTTTGGCACGTTGTTCCCTCTAGGGTTCACGTTCTTCCTCGTTCAGGCAATAAAACTTCAGTGGGAATTGCTGCAGAGTGCAGCTCACCATGTGAAATGATTTTTTTACTGTTCTGCTGTTTGGGGAGAGCTCTCAGGAGGAGGTGACTGGGGGTGGAGGCAGGGAAAGGTTTGCCCTTGGCTCCTGCTCAGTTCCTTGGGGACTCAGGTGTGGCTGCAGCACCCCTGAGATGGTGCCTGAGGGGAGGCAGAGCAGCCCTGCTCCCCTCTGGCCTTGGATGAGGTGGCACTCACAGACCCAGCTCCCTCCCAGAACAGACCTGAGCTGCTGGGAAGGGCCCAGTGCCCTCTGCAGCCCCTGGCAGCTGAGCACCTCCAGGAGTGGTGTGCCACAGGTGCCAGCACTGGCCCTGCTTGTCCCCGTGCCTCTGCCACACTGCTCCCAGGGCCTCGTGCTCCGACAGGCTCTGCCCTGCCTCGGAGTGCAGGACAGCTCAGGAGGACTGCACACTGCAATCTGGGCACTGAGCAGGGTAACAGCCAGCCCTGGTGCCCTCCCCAGTGATCCCACCAGGGCTGGGCATTGCCCCCAGCAGCCAGAGATGCTCAGTCCTTATTCAGGCAAAGCTGCAGCTGCTCCACCGCTAAAACCCAAACACACGTGATTTTGAAGCAAAGAATCCTGTGAGAATCAAAGGGTTTTCTGAGTCATCCCCTACTTCTTCCAGCTTTAAATGTTCAGGGATGCCATAGAGCTGGAAACATTTTTATTTTAAAATACATGCTTTGGGATAATCAAAAGCACAAACACTAAATAAAGCTAAATTTAATTGCCGTTTGGTTTACTGCTGGAGCTGAAATAGCTGTTTTTCCAATAGCTATCTGGATCACAACTTTATGGTCCCCAGGACAGAAGAGGTCTGGCAAAATGTCAAGCCCAGGCCACAGCTCTGCAGATGGAGCTGCAGCCGCCCATGAACTCGTGCATGGCTGCATGCACTGCAGGCACTGCAGGCTGGACAGCCAGGGAATGGTACCTGCCTGCTCCTGCATGGGAATTCCTTCATCCTAGAATTCCTTCCTAGTCCTCACCTCTTGCACTCAGCCTGCAGGAAGCCTAGCTCTGGTAAATCTGCTAAAACCACGGAGAAGAGCAGTGCCATGGACACATCTTCAGGGAAAAGGGATACCTGTGCTTCCACACAGAGCTGATGAACTGGCTGTTCAATCAGGCTGGGAACGTACGAAGGGCACAGTCAGTTACAACTTTTCTGTGTCTTTCTTAAATGGGCACATGAGTAAACTCTCAAGTCTGATATTGAATTCTCCATGGCTCACCAGCTGGTGTGCTGGTTTCCACAAAAACACACAATCAATATTGCAATCTGCACCAAAGGAAACAAGGCTTTGGAGACACAGCGTGGAAATATCAGCAATGCACAGAATTGTTTGGTCCCAAACCCACACCCCAAATTCCCTGTGTTACTGAGTTCACTGACCAGGGGTAACAGGAGCCAGTCCAGACCTGTGTGACAGCTCCACTCCTGGCTAATGCTGTGTCATCCTTCACAGCCCCTCCTGCACCATCCTCTGGCCACGGTATTTATTTTTGTTAGCTGAAAAACAACGACAACAAAAAAAAACCCAGCCAAAAACCTAGTCCTCAGATTGATCACAATTTAAAAAACCAAAAAACAAACCAAATAATACAGAAAAAAACCTGCAGCCCATGGTCAGTCCCAGAATTTCTGGCCCAGCACACTACCTGGCTGCCAGACTTGTGCCATGGCTGGGGAAGGTTTTGGAAACTGAGTCATCAGAAATTACTGGGAGGGGAGAAGGAGCCAGAGAAGCTGATTTGTGTATGCAGACAAATGGAGCAGGGAGGACCTACTGCAGTCTTGAGTTCTATAAAGCATTCACAGCAGAAAGAGATTTTACACGAGTTCATGCACATATCAAGACAATTTCTTTTCTCTTTCCCAGTGTGAAGAGAAAATAAATGTGGGACTACACTAAACTTATTCTGTGTTAGAGAATCCTTCACATCGTGTCCCTAAAAGGTTTATGGGATTCAAACCATTTCCTGTGGATCCCCAACTCACTGAAATCCATCAGCCTCTGCTCCCATGGCCTCCAGCCCACACCAGCACTGGAGCCTCAGCTTCGGGAGCTAAATGCTGGAAAAGGAGCCTGAAGCTCCTGGCATTAAGCCAGTGCACATTTCCATCCCCACAATCCCTGGCACTGCATGTGAAACCCGCAGAGGCTCTGCAGACACATCCCAGGGCACACTGAGGTGCCACCTCCTGCCCCGGGGCGAGCCCTGGCACACAGCAGGGCTCTGATCAAATCTCCCAGCTCAAACCCGTCTAGACCAGAGCAGGCTGTGGATCCTGCCGATCCGATAACCAGGCTGATCCTGCCAGGCAGCCCCAGCCAGGCTGGCAGAGCCTCCCGGGGGAGGCAGTCTGTGACTCTGGGGAACTGCCGGGGTCGGCTGTCACTTGTCTCTGCCCCAGCACGGGAAAAGGTGGTTCTGGGCAGGCTGTGCTTTGAAGGAGTCTGGGCTCTTGCTTTTGGTCTTCAGTTGAGTTTATTGTTCCTCATCTACAAAGTTTTTCTGTCTGTCCAGCCAGGTCTGATCAGCAGACAGCCAAGGGCACTCTCTCCCGTCCACGGGGCGGTTGTCTCTTTTATAGTGAAAACTACGTATAAGATATTTACCTTCTGTTTCCAATACTTTTCACCCTTGTTGGCAAGTGCACCTTCACCATGAACCAATCCACACGTGCCAACATCATCCTGAACATGGGTGCCAAGAAGAAAGAAGAAGGACAGGGCACGCCCAAATCCCTCCATCTTGGGACTCCCGACCCCCATGTACAGGATTCCAAACCCCCCTGTACAACATACAAAACCCCCCTGTACAGTGCTCTAAACTTTTTCCCTTCACCCTGTGATTGCTACTACTGTGCTACTTAAACTTTTGTGACCTGCAATTCTTTATATAAGGTTGGCAATTTGCTCCATGAATTAAGATCGAATTTCCAGGTGTCTTTGTCTTCCTGCCAGGGTCTCCGAGCCCCTGCCAGGGCTGTGAGCCATCCAGGGCATCCAGAGAGATGTGCTGGGCTCCGACAGGGAACTCCCCCACTCCCCAGGCCCAGCACAGGGTGACAGGGGCTCTCCCCAGGCACGCCCTGAGCAGCCAGCTCTGCAGGGCTCCCAGGGACGCTGCTTGTGCTAAAATGCTCCTTGCTTCATCCCTTTATGGCCTCAAAGCCCGTAAAACCAATGGAGCCTGCCCAGACCCGGGAGTAACAAGTTGGGGTAATAAAGCTGAAATATGGATCCATGTGGTTTTTAACAAAGAGCTTCAGGTTCAAGCTTTGGGAGATAATACAATCATTTCACTGCTTTTGGGGGGATTCCCACATTTGTGTGTAACTTCAAGCTGTTCGTTGCAGTGCCCTGAACTCCCCCTCACCATCAGGAGGGAATGGAAAGCAAAGTGAGAGCCAGAGCCCTGGGCTGTCCCCGTGGCACTGGGCTCCCCCTGCAGCAGTGAGGGGTGCCAGGGGACCTGCACACCCGGTGTCACACTGAGTGTCACCTCCTGGGATCTGGGACAGTAGTTAACCTTCCCAGAGCCATGGATCGCCCAGGTAATGCCAGGCACAGCCCTGCCTGCAGCCCTGCACACACTGGTGCTTCTGCCCACTGAAGTGAGGCACTTTTCTCTTTGAACAAAATAGAAATAGCAAGATCTGAGATTCTTAGGTAAAGAAAGAAGAGCCAGAACAAAACCAGAATATAGTCTGGTTGAATATATTCATATGCAAATTCTACATTTATTTGCATATGTAAAGGAAAGTGAGTCACTTTTGGTGCTCATCGCTACAAGGATCTTAGCCAAGTGGTATGAAGGAGGCTGCAATCCTCGGGATAGTTCAGCAGATATGTGTGAGTATCCCAGCAGGTGTGTCTGGGAATGCCCACAAGGCTGAGGGTGCTTCCACACAGCCCCCATTTCTCTCCCACCAAACACCTGCAATGAAAACCCCATCCAGGCTCCAGGAATGCCTCTGCAGGGCCAAGTAATTAACCAGAGCAGTGAACTTTCACTACAAAAATGGAGTCCAGCTACATTTATACAAACTTTTCTGCCTCACTAATTACTTCCCATTTGCAGTAATGTGTTTACCTTCTTCCTGAAGCTGGTAATTCATGCTCTTCTTTATTTAGTTCCAGATGGTTGTTTGGGAGCCAACTCACCAATTTGTCCAAATCATTTTGAATCCAGGCCCTCTGGCTCCTCCAGTGCCAGTGGGACAGAACCATGATTATTCTCTCCTCTGGGCAGCAGATCCTGGTGTTGGGTTTGCCCAGCAGGTAACTGTGATTCATCTCCTCTCTTTGTGTGAGGTGTTCCAATGCCAGAATCTGTTCTTCTATCACAACAGACCCACCTTCAACCAAAAGGGTTTTTATTTTTAACTCCAGCCAGCAAACACAGCCACCTTGGAGAAGTGGCCTTGAGGGACCCTGACCCTGCCTGTCCCCAGCAGCCCCAGTCCCTCCCGGGGTGCTCAGTGTGAGCCCCGTGCCCTGAGATCACACTGCCCAGTCCTGGCTGCCAGGGAACCTCTCCAGGCCAGGGCAGAGCCAGCCCGGGCACTGGGGCAGCTCCCTGTGTGCCAGCAGCTGTGGGCCAGCTGTGGGACAGCTCCCCGTGTGCCAGCAGCCTGCCAGCGCCCCGTGTGCCAGCTGTGTGCCAGCAGCTGTGGGACAGCTGTGGGACACCTCCCTATGTGCCAGCTGTGTGCCAGCTCCTCGTGTGCCAGCTCACTCAGCAACCTCGAGGACAGCTCTGGACACAGAGCAGCACTGTTCTGAGCAGGCAGAAGCAGGCCCCACAGCCTGGCAAAGCCAGTCCAGCAGAAACTCCCTGGTACCTGCAAAGCCAGCAGAGCCAGGGCTGCCCTGCCCACACCCCAGCTGCTCACTGCAGAGGTGCCTGGGGAGGGAGGCAGCAGGGCCCATGCCCAGCAGGGCTTCTCTGCTCCTGCCTCTCCCCACTGCCAGCACTGCTGCCTTTCTCACGGCTCCCAGCCTGGGGAACAGCACATTTCTCCTTTTTGATTATTTTCTTTCCACTTTCGCCCTTCTGCCCCGGCCTGAGGGACTGCTCCGTGACCAAGTTCATTTCCTGCTGAGTGGATTCCCTGCCCAAAGCTCTCCAGGGGCAGCACCCTGGCTGCCAGGATCAGTCCCCAGGAGCTTCTGTCCTCCCAGGTCTCCCAGTTCTCCAGGGAGCCATCAGGAATCTGCCCCAGATCCACTCTGGGAACAGACCCTCAGCAGGGGGATGGAGGGTCCCCAGGACCCCCAGCAGGGTGACACAGAGGGTCCCTGGCACTCAGCCCTGCCCAGCCCAGGGCACTGGCTCAGGGGATGTGACAAACATCATCAGTCAGTGGAAAGTGTCAGGAGGACGCAGGAACTTTATGATTACTCACCCAAAGAACACAGAGGTGGGGTTTGCCCCCCGGTGGGGCCGTGCCCTGTCCCCCATCACCCTGTCCCCCATCACCCCTGTCCCCCATCACCCTGTCCCCCATCACCCCTGTCCCCCATCACCCCTGTCCCCCATCACCCCTGTCCCCCATCACCCCTGTCAGCGCCAGCTCGGCTCCTCTGGCTGTGACCTGGGCCCCAGCCTGGCTGCTCTCAGCTCCCCAGTGCCCCCTTGCCCCTTGGCTCAGTGACGGAGAGCAGAGCTGCCCGGGGAGCAGGGGACAGGACAGCGTGGGCAGGACACTGTGTTTCCTTCCCTGTTGTTTGTTCCCTGATGTTATGCAGTTCCTGGGACTCTTGGGCTGGTGAGATGTGCAGCAGCAGCATCATTTATGGCACCCGGGGGATCAGCAGCCCCTCCTGGCAAAGGCTGGAGCTGGCAGCACCCTGGCACTGCCTGGGGCTGGAGCTGGCCCTGGCAGCAGACCATCACATCCCTGCTTTTCCCTAAGCCTCCATCCACACTGCCCAGCGTGTCAGCTCCATGCTGCCTCCCCTCCCACTAACCTGAATCCCAGCTTCACTCTGAAGTCCAGACACAATAACCCTCCATCTTACCCAGACTTTGTGCCTTCTTTGCCAAGCTCCCACTGACAGGCTGACCAAAACTTCAGGGCTCAGCAAAAGCACCTGAAGTATTTTCATATTTTGCTTACAAGCTTTATTTTTCAGAGCCTTCTCTGGTGTTCAGGTTTCTTGCATTTCCTTCGTTTTCTTGCACCACAAAATCCCACCACCTCCTAAGGAAGATCAGACTTTTCAATGTAACTATTATTTGCTTGAAAGCTAAAATAGTTCATGTCCAACAACCTTTCGACTTCTTTCCAGTTTCAGGACTTCAAACTGAAATAATGACACATCATACTGAGTAAGTTTACACAGACATATATAAAAAAGCCTGTTAGTGTAGGGCAGAATCTCCCTGCATCTCTTGGTCCCCCCCTCCCCTGGCTGTGCCAGGAACTGGGGCCCCAGTCCCTGCCCACCCCCAAACAAAACACCATCCTGCAGCTGCTTCCAGGAGGGCACATGAGGGGCCAGGATGCAAGCACAACAGTGGCAGCACAGCCCAGTGCTGCAGCAGAGAGGAACTGGGGCCCAGGAGCCAGGTCAGGCTCCCACAGGGCCCTGGCACTCTGTGCCCAACCTCAGCCATCAGCAGCCCCAGGGCTGGGGCAAACGCACCAGCCTGGTCATTAAGGCAGCTGGAGTGGCAGTGATGTGAAAATACAGCATTTTACTCAGTACCCAGGGACTCAGAGAACGGGCAGAAGCCAGGGGTGTTCCCAGGCTGGCTGGGCACTCCTGCAGTGCTAGCTCCTCTTCCTCTTGCCCCGGGGCACGGTCCCGCTGTCCCCGGGGACGCGCGGCTGCCGCAGCTTCCTCTTGTTCCCTGTCAGGGCCACGGAGCTGCTGCTGGGGAAAGAGCAGAAGGGTGACAGGGTTTGCCATGCCCAAGCACAGCAGAAGTGCACAGGCTGCTCCCAGGCTGTGCAGAAGCACTGGGAGCAGCACACGGATGCTGCACACACACGTGTTACAGGTGACAGGAATCGGGGCATGGTTTGGGTTGGAAGGGACCTTAAAGAGCATCTCATCCCCCCTGCCATGGGCAGGGACACCTTCCACCACCCCAGGGTGCTCCAAACCCTGCCCAACCTGGCCTTGGGCACTGCCAAGGATGGGGAGAGGAATATTTCTGTGCCTTCTCATTTGAGGAAGGTGACAGCACACGAATCATCCCACAGCCCCAGAGCCTGCAGGAACAGGGTCACCACAACGCCTCTCCTTCTCTCCCCAGAGACCAGTCTGGAGCCCAAGGAACAGAAGCAATCCCCCAGATTCCTTGTCCATAACTGAGGACAGCCCCTGGCACTGACAGAACCATAAAGATGTTCTATCAGAGAAGGCAGTTTGGGGCACAGTCCCTGGAAGCAGGATGAGAGGTTGGTCAGCGTTATCCTCAAAGGAGGGCTTAGGGCCTGCAGCCTCACCAGGCACTCTCCTCATTTATGGACAAAGTATTTTCCACAGAAAACTCAACAACCGTTTTATTTTTAGTCACAGTTAATTTTAAAGAAAAAATTCTTAAACTAGCTGTATGTAAATGAAGCAGCTGATTTCCGTCACTCAGCCTTGGAGCTCAGAATTCCACATAGTGTTGACATGAAAGATGCCACTAATCTGTCAACAGCTTTTGCTAATTAAACATTCCTTTTAAGTGCACTCTGTTTTATACCATCTGCTAGGCTGAATCCATCCTGCAGGGACTATTGATTTGTCTTAAACTGGGAATTCACAAGTGACAATAACAATGGACAACTCTGAGCTGCTCAGGTCCACATCTGCTGAGTGCCACCAGATACACACTGAAGAGACAGCAGGAACAAGCTGTGTTTCAGAGCTGCACCACCATGGAAATGGCTCTGCTGTATGCCTGGACCCTCAGCCACACCAGGGAGATCTGTGTGAATGCCAGCAGTCAGATCCAGCTGGGCTTTGGTGGTGGGACTGAACAATGTTCCCAGAGCACCGAGGGGCCTCGCAGACCCACGGCCTCTCCAGCCCCTTCACAGGGGTTTTCATACGGGAAACAGAAACATGATTCAGAGACTTGCAGACACAACCAAGGAGTGCTCTTCTAATCTCAGACAGAACTAAATGCTCAATTCCAGCGTGTTCAACTTGTCAGCCTCACCTACAGCTCTGTCAAGAATGGAACTTTCAAATGCAACAGAAGATCAGATTTAATTTTCCATAACAAAGCAGTTTCCTTTTTTTTTTTAAAATAAAATATATAGTTATATATCCCTTAAAATAAAGATATTCAGTTGGGCACCTGTGGATTCTTGGAGGACCAGGTATCATTTTTCAAGGATCCACATCCACTGACCAAACTGTGCTTCTCAGAACCGTGGGGATTCTTCAAGAATCTGACTTTCCTGAGGCATTTGCTTCTCCAGAACTCCACCAACTGCAAACCACAGACCTAAACCCATCCCAAGGACTTCAGCTCCTGGATATTCTACTCACCTGTCAGAGGACGTTGAACATGTCTCAGACCCTTCCATGTCTGTCAGAATGTCTGAATTGGTGCTGAAGGGGGAAATAAAACAGATGGAAATTATTTCAGCAACACCTACAGCATTGCAGGGCTCCCCTGGCAATGGCAGCAGAACCCCCGGGTGAGACCAACCCCTCCAGCAGCAACAGCAGTGGGAAATAACACCTACAGCACAGTCCAGAAGCTTCTGTCTCACTTCATTTTCAGCTATCCCTGGGGTCTCATTATCAGTATTTAACACACAAGACAGTTCTGTGTTTGTTCTGTTAGGTGGTAACTACACCACCTCTGTATTCCCAGGCACCAGAAAGTTTCTCTGGAGAGGATCTGCAAGACATCTTGGGGGGTAACGTGTATCTTCCTTTTTTTAAAGTCTCTCTTAAATAAATCAATGTGACACAAAATTTCTGTAAGAAGCAGGATTTTTTTCACCCTTTGCCATTTTGTCTCCCCTGTGAAGTGAGAGTCCTCAGCTGTTACTGTGGCGATAACTACAGAACCTACAGGAATTTGGCTGGACAACACCAGGTTAGAGAACCTCCAACACACACACATTCAGTCATACAGATAAAAAGGAAAAAGATACCAAAAATGGATGGGAAACGTTTTGAAAGTCAACATTGTTTTTACTCTCAGAATTAGAAGCCCATCAAAAGCTCATTTTCGGTGCACGAAGTGGATGCCCAGGGAATGAGTTATCATATTTCCAAACCCCACTCTCATGTTCCAGTTGCATTTTAAAAAAGAACTGGGGAGGACACGGGACTATTTGTGTGCTTTTAGTCCCCTAAAATAGAAAAAGAACAGGTTTGAGGCCTGAACATGATGTACTTCCCTGCCTTGAAAACTGCAGCATTTATCACCCGCCGCGTTTGTCACCGCAAAACAATAAAACTGAAAAAGTCTGGCTAACAGTCAAAGCAGTAATGTGTGTTCAGAATTCACATGTGGAATCCATGGTCCAGGCCCACCAAACTCTTTGAAAACCAAGTACAAAACGTCCTGGAGCGAGTTCCACCTTTGGCCTGCACATGGAGCCACGAGCGGCCCTGACGCCACAGCCCCCGCTCCCCAGAGACCCCAATTAACCCCGGCGCCCTAATTGCACTGAGACACCGAGGAGCTGCAGTAGCTGGGCCAAGCAGGGCTCTGGAGCTCCAGCTGGAGCTAACAGCCCTTGCTTCAGGAGCTTTTCCAGCATGCCACTGCTCCTGCAGCCCCTCACTGCACTGCCAGACACCAACTGCAGCTGCAGAGCCCGAGCACGGCCGGCTGTGGAGCTGGGGGAATTACACACCTTTCTGCCACGTGCCAGGGGACAGAAGTATAAAAAAAAAAATACTCAAATATGCCACAGTTAGAAAACAATTATCAAAAACCATTGTCGACTAAACAAAAGCAATTTTGACCATCAACTGAATTTGTATTTGAAATTAACTTTTGCTTTCCCTGAAGAAAACTCCTCCCTCTTCTTAGCATCAAATGATTAGCCCTTAAACTGAAGATTATGAATTAAAGAAGAGAAACAGCCACCTTATTCTGAAGGGTTTTTTTCCTACAAATTGTAGGCCACAGAGTTCACAGAATTGAGAATTTTTGTTTTGTTCATTTCTCTGATGTTTTCTGCCTTTTCAATGCTTCACAGGTATCTACCTACACTGCATCCAAGCACAGCAAAACACAGACTTTACTCAGACTCCAAATTCAAGACAAATTCCCACAACAAGTTTTCTGTCCTTTTCTTAACTAAAGGTCACTAATCTCTCCCTCAATTTTACAGATCATTTCCAGGTGAGTCAATTTTTACAGCCAAAACGATTAAAGTTCTTCACCTGAACTGCTCAGGGTGCAGCCAGCATCCTGTGGCAGGGCAATCTGCACTTACTCATGCCTCCACATTGGGAAAAATGCAGCTCCAGTGACTCAGGCAATTGTCCCACTCCTGCAGGATTGGTTCCCCTGACCCCCTACAGTCAACCAAGAGTTAACTCTTCCTTTCTTGACCATCAGTTGGGCTTGACTTCCACCACCCCCCGCTTTTTCATTTAAGATAAACACACCACCCTAAAACAGAGAGAAAAAAGCTGATGTAAGTGTGAATGACATGTCTTGCTCCAAAACTGAGAGGAGCAAGCAGCCCTTTGAACTGGTTTATTTTAAGGCAGATTAAGTTCCTCCTCGGCCTTGTGTGAGCAGCCAGCATCCTCCCATCCATCCATGGATCCATCCATCATCCATCCATCCATGCCTGCATCCATCCCTCCCTCCGTGTGCTCTGGCCCAGGCTCTGGGCATGTTTTCCCTCAATGCTGGCCCAAGAGATGAGCTCCAGCCCATCTCATTTCACCAGTGTCATTTGCAGGTGAATGCCCAGGCCCCAGCAGAGAGGGAAAGCAGCTCTGTCCCTCCTGCAATCCTGCCTGCTCTCTGTCCCCCTGCAAGGAGCGGGATGAGCTCGCTGCTGGAGCAGCCAGTGCCATGTCCAAGGTGAGCTGTGCAACACAGCATCTTCCACAGCTTTCCAGAACCTCCTCTTCAGACCATGGCTTCATGCTCCTGTCTCTGGAGAGCTCTGCCAGCCTTGGCTTTGCCCACGGAGGGCTCTTGTCTGTACCTGCACAGCCTCCACCATCTTGCTGTTTTCCTTGACTCTTTCCAGGCTTCCTTAGCTTTCCCCTCTGCAGCCCAAGAAGACAGCCTTGGGAAAAGGGAAAGATCTGCTGCACCTTCCTGAGCAGCTTCCCTCAGGAGCCTGGCAGCAGGGGGAGGTGGTGGCTGAAGCCCCAGGAGCATTCCCCAGCACAGCTCCTGCCCTCAGGGCTCAGAGGTGTCCACAGCCCACGGCTCCTGACCAGGACTGAGCCCCCCTGGACACAGCCTGCAGGTGAGAGCTTCCCCCACACACACAAGGACACCAGCTGGCTCTATCTGACCATCTCCCCAGGGCTTGCCACCAGGCCTCACAGCTCCAGCTCAAAGTTTTGGGAAGAAAAGGATGAATCAACAGCATAGCAGAAAAGTATCATCATCCTTTCACAATGAACCCGTATTCGAGGCCAAAACTCACAGATCAAACACTGGGATGCAAATCATCTCTGAGCCAAAGCAGTGCAAGATTTATTAAGTAAAAAAGTCCTGAAGATCTATAAAAGGCAATTATTGCACTGATCAACACATTTTCATACACTTCTCTCATCTGACAGCGTGGCCAGGGCGCAGGACCACGCTGCCTCCTCCCTCAGGCTGAGGCAGCTGCCCAGGAACAGCTCTCACAGCATTTCCAAGCACTCCATCCTGCCAGCTTTGCCAAACCCATGGCACCCATTCCAGAGGGTTCCAGCCCCCCAGTGCTCTCCCATTTCTACCTCCTCTGCTGATGAACTAAAGCCCATATTATGTAAAGCACACAAATCCAACGATAAGTGACCTGCTAAACCCAGAGCTTGGATCCTGATCAATGGCTCCTAAATCACTGCCCCATACATTGCAAATGGGGTCCCTTCCTTGGGCATGAACCCCTCCTGGCAGGCACTGCAGTCACTCTGGGGATTCCAACAGCACAGGGATTTATACAGGCTGTGGACACAGCACTTTCCCACCAGCATTTCAAAATTCTGACTGTGTTTCAGCATCTCAGACACAGTCAATGTTGGGTTTTGTCTCCTGTTGAGGTTTCACTCTACTCATGAAGAACTGACACTTGTGTTGAACAGAAAAGAAAAAATAATTTGCTTAAAGAACTGCACATTATCCCCATTATATAAAATACTTATAATGGAATATTTCCTTTACATAGATCATTAACTGGCTTATCACTGTTCCTCCTAATTTATTTTCTAATTTTCCTATTGTTTAAGCAGTTGCGTAAAATCTGGCTTCAGTCCCAGAGAGTCAAAGAACTCCACAGGACTATTCATATGGAGTCCTGTGGAAGCCTTGTGCAACTGTGACTTCAGAGCTCTGAAAAATTACCTTTCAAAGCCATGGCTGTGTTTTGGTGCTTATCTGTAACACACAGTTTGCTCTCTTGGTGGGATCATCAATCTCTGTGGAGCACAAGCATGTTTGGGGCACTGCTACAAGCTCCACGCCTGGCCTGCATCTTTTCTCCAGCACGAGAACAATTCTCATCTCTTCAGTTTTAGCACAGACCTTTGAATAACATCAGTTCATCAGTGATCAGTGTACAATGGATGAATTTCTAATCTTGACAACTACTCCCTTAGCCAGTATTGGCATGAGACTGAAAAGGGACAAACCTTATGAAGGAGAAAACAGAAGAATCACTGATTTCTTTGCAGCATCCTTCTGCAGAACAAACATTTCAACTCTGACTTGTGGATTGTTCTGCTACATTTGATATGCTACTCAACATCCTCATTTTGTTTTAATTCATCAATACAACAGCCCTCCATTTAGAAGTGCCCTCCTCACAGGAACACAGCATGCAGATTTGGAATTCCAAATCTATTTCCAGTTCTGACATTTCAATGTGAAAAACATTTACTCTTGGCAAAGGATACCCTCTCGTTATCAGAAAAACACAAGCCTCAGAAACCCATTACTTGCTACAATACCACTAAAACCATCAACACCTAAATCATTCTTGTTTGATTTCTGCTGGCATTATTTCACTACAATTAACGAAATCCCAGCCCCACGGTAAGACACAGTGACAAAATGTCTTTCTTTCATGCAGCTGGAATGGCTACAGTGGTTGTTCCAGCCCCTGGCAGTGCTGCCACAGCCCAGGGCCCTTTGGACACAGAGCCCTGAGGAGCAGCAGGCTGGGAGCAAGAGCTGCAGTCCTGGATGGAGCTGCACAGCCCAGAGCTGGTTTGTGGCACAGCAGGACCCCACAGGCCTAACCAGGAGCTGGGCACTGCCAGCAGCCCTCCTGCCCTTCACAGCAGCTACCAGGAGCCAGTCAGTGCACACAAAGAGCACATCTGACTCTTTTCAGGATGTGTTCCTCTACCTCAGCATTTGGAAAGGGGGAGACTCCCTGCAGCCTCCCTTTATTTCCCAGACAAACACTGTGAAGTGCTCCCTAGCAAGGCAGAGGCTGGCAGAGGAACACTGGTGACACAGGAGGGACTCTCCCTCCCCAGCAGGCAGCACTGTCACCTCAGCTGAGCCTCCATGCCTTACTGCTGCTGCTCTCACCTCTGTGCTGAGCTGGATGCAAAGGAGGAGAAGCTGCAGGCTGTGATGCCCCGAGGCTCCCTGGCCTCTCCAGCTGCCCCTGCCCTGGGCAGGGTCAGACCAGGGTCACCAACCTCTGCAGGTCCCACTGGGAGCTGGAGCCTGCTCCACACCTGGAAACGAGACACCCCAGCATGGGCTGTGGCAAGGTGAGCCCTGGGACTGACCCAGGAATGGGCAGAACAGTTCCCTGGTCACAGGAAGGAAAAACTGCTGCCATCACTCACATCCTGACAAACTGAGAAAAAACTAGTGCTCACCTAAAGGCTTGTTCCTCACTGAACAGCAAATAAACTGCTTTGTTGCCTTTATCAATTTTATAGCACCAGTTCAGGCAGAAAGCACAGAGGGGAAAGGCCACGGGAGGGGAAGGGCTTTGCTGCTCTGTAAGGCAGGTCTGAAGTCAAACAGAAATGCAAGGATATTCTGAAAGGGCAACAACGACCCTTCCTGCCTCCCCAGTGCTTGCCTGCCAGCAGATTGCTGTTTACTGACAAATATTCACTGTATGCTCCCACTCATGCAAGTAAATGGAATCAGGCAGCAAAGCTTGATCCTGCAAAACAGAGACATTTATTGTTTGATGCTCTCTCATCCCCCGAGCTGATCTCCCCATCCCAAAGTCTCCCTGGGCTTTCACTCACAGTTCAACATTTCCCTCTGTGGAAGGAACCCTCATGATGACTTCTAAAAGCTTTGTGAACCAAAATGGCTTTAGGAAAATTGGTTTCTGTTACAATATTTCAATTAGATTGCTCTGTTAATAACCAACAATGATGCCAATCACTACCTTACTCTTAATATTTGCAGAACAAGGAGGAAGAGGCAGGTACTAGGGGTGTAAGGGGTGGGAAATCAAGAAATGTCACCCCTAGCTCAGCTGGTGATCTTCAGCTACTTCCTCTGATTATCTCCCACTCCTAAAAACACAGGAAACCCTTTTATTCCTGGTAATGCAGACCTGCATTCTCCTCTCAGTTCTGTTATGAACAGGATAGCAAGATTAGCTCTCTTGCTTTCAGACACATAGCAAAACCCAGTTATTCTGTATTTGTTTTCAATTACTTTTTCACCTTTCCTCCAGAAACTGGGGCCACAGGCCCTTACAGCTACACTACTTGAAAGACTGGGGCTGTATCATTTTGGGACCTCTCTAATAAAACTTGCAGCAGATGGGAGGGTGAAGCAGGGAAGGGACTCACCAACCACACTCCTGGTTCCCCAGACATCCCAGTCCCTGTTTCTGTACCCAAAGGAACATTTCCACGAGCAATCCCTCACGAAGGCATTCCAAAGTGTTAAGTGAATTCTACACGCAGTGCAGCTGCACTGCTGAAGCTGCTGAAGGCCAGGCCCAGGTGCAGAAGGAATGTGGGCACAGCCAGCTGTGAGCTGCACGCCTGCACTGCTCCCTGCAGTGCCACTGCTCTGCTCTGCTGTGGCTCTCCCCAGCTGCAGCAGGACTGCCTCACTGACCTGCTTGTTGAGCCAGATGACAGGGAGAGCTCAGGAGAGGCTGATCTCTGCCACCCCTTCACGCTGGGAGAGTCACTTCTTCGGCCATCAGGAATTTCTGACTGGAGTGCTTGGGCCTCTCCAGGGACAGCAGCTGTGGGATCCTCTCCCCCAGGTTCTACCAAGAGCAAAGACAGAGATTAGAATCAATGATAATGCAAAACACTATTGTTTAGGATTCTGCAGCCTAGAGATAAGATTTTAAAGAAAAAATTAAGTTATGAACATTTGAATACCAACATCTCATTCCCACATACTTACTTTCCAAAACTTTGACAGTTTCAAAGGTTGAATTTCTTTTTGTGTATATTTAAAAAAGGAAACCAACCAACAACTCCCCGAGAACCAGAAATGTTTCACTGTTGAGTTTCCAGCACAAGGAGAGAAATAAAGGGTGAGGATGTGTTACACACTTCTTAAGATGGAACTTTATTTCAGAAATTAGCAAGCACTTAATGAGTGCTGTTGGCTGCTTGTGCTACCAACTCCCTTCAGCCCCTGCACCAGACAGCTTGAGCTTTAAGTTTTACAGACCAAGTTAACAGGCTTATTTTCAGTTGTGATTTACTTCCTTATGCAGCTCAGACAAGGTCAATGCACTGACATTTCCATTTAAGAGGAAAAATAATTTCTACACAATATAACAGCCAAAAATTGAAAACCCTTCTGCTGGTTTTTGTGTCACATGTTTTGTTCAATTAAAAGATGAACACTTCTCTGAAAAGACACCTTCTGCCCCTCCAAAGAAAAAAAAAGATACAGGTTAAAAATTCTGGTATGAAAAGACAGACTGCCCTCATGCCATACCCCCAGATATTTGCAAGTGAGGTACTTAACTAAAATATCACTCGGGACACTAAGCCTCTGCAGATCTGAGAACTGATCAGTCACAGACATGTCCTGGCTGCACCCAGGCCCAGCCATGCTCCTGCTCACACCACTGACTCTCTGCCCCTCCAGCAAGGGTTTGGACAGAAATGGCCACGAACTTTAATTAGAGTGTGGAGGAGCTTCACAATCTTTGGATTCAGCTCAGCTTGCCCTTTCTCTCCACCTAACAGGCATAATTAAATATCAGGGGCCATATTTCTGCCTGCTGAAAACAACCAGCAGATCCCAGTGAGTCGCTTGTCCAGCTAATGAAACACAACTCTCTGAAATTAGCAGGGTAAAAATAGCAAAGGCCTGTGCAATAATGCAGCCCAGCACAGTTAATATTTATTGAATCAAATTATTTAGCACCAACATATATCAAATCCTTATGGAGCCTTCCCCTTAGACAAAGCACAGCCCCATGTTTAAAAGTTATAAAGACTGGGAAACATATTTTAAGCTTAAAGATGAAAAGCAAGATGACGTAAATCAGGAACAGATGATTAAAATGTCACCACAAACAGAGTGAGGTTAAATCACATCAACCAATAGCACAGGAGAGGCAACGGGAGAGAGGGAGGAGGAAATTAAAATAAACGAACAAAGCCCCAATCAAACCAAAGATCTGCTTTAATTCTGTACAATTCCACCACTTCCATGAGAACCCAAAGCAAGTGGGTAAGGAATGCAGACAAAGCCTTGGATCTACCAGCTTACCATCAGGCCATGACTGCCTTCTTCCTTTCCCATGCTGCAATTCCCAGTTAAATACAAAGGCAACTGCTGTTAACAAGGAACCAAGAGGAAACAGGCTTCAGGCATCTGTACCCTCCCCTGCACATCACCTTCTTGCTTTTCCAGTTGTTTATAAACAGTCATCCGAGTGCAGATGTTGTGCATAGAACTCAAAACTGAAATTCCAAGCATTATTGGTAGCTCAGAGAACAAAGTGTAATGGAAATTGTGCAGGTTTGCCAGAAACAAATGAGGTGCTGCCACATTCTGAGTATGATGCAGAATGATACATCTGACTCAAGTTATTTTCTACGTGATCACTCTTTTGGAAAAACTCCATGGTTTTACATCAGCTCTTCCCAGAGCCTGCAGGGCAGCACACACAGGACACAGAAACCCCAAAATCCACAGCAGCCCATCCCTCCCTTCCAGAGGTGGAAATCAAGGCTGGGACCCCATTATCCAATAACACACTGCCTCTTCTTCTGCTATAGAAGAGGAACAGCTTAAAATCTTTTATCCTTGGGATTCCTTTAACTTTTACCCTTCACACAGAATGGATTATGCCCTGCACCAAGGTCTGCAGGAAACATAAGGATAAAATTCATACTATTATATTGTTGTCTTCATTTCTTTTTGTTCTGCAGAGCTGTGCTGGAAGAGGCAGCACTGGAGAGAGGCAGAGATGAAGAGCACAGGGATTTGTGAGAGCTGGGGCAAAGGACACTGCCACGTTTTCCTGAGAGCAGCACGTCCCACTTTAGCAGGGGACTCTCCAGAACTCAGCCTCTTCAATTAGAAACCCACAGGTTCTATTAGGCTGAGGATGCTGTTGTAACCCCCACACTCAAAGACAGATGCTCCCTGCCAAAGCAGCCAGGCAGCACAAGGCAGAGCAGACCACGGATCTGAGGCAGCGCTCCCAGGGCACACCCTGGTGATGCTGGGGGCTGTGGGAGGATGGAGAAGCAGCAGGCTGCCCTTCCTCCCAGCCAGGGAGGAGCTGCAGCCATGCATCCCCACCTCCCACTGTGCCCCAGTGCACCAACAAAACAGCCAGAGAGAGAGGGGCAACAGCCTGCCTGAACAGCCTAAAACAAGCACAAGGATTTCATTGCTTCAGTCTCAGGACAAAAATTCCTGAATCCAATCCCCACTAATGCTTCTGCAGCTCCCAGTTACCAACCCCCTCTCACAGCAAGGATCCTGGAAGGCTGGAAGGCAGCAGGCAGCACCCACCCTCACCTGCACTCCAGTGGTCATGTGGCCACCCTCAGCACCTCCATTAAACCTGAACCTGGCACCCCTTTCCAACCCACTGGAACGTGCCCCAGATAAAACACATCCACCCTCAGCACCTCCATTAAACCTGAACCTGGCACCCCTTTCCAACCCACTGGAACGTGCCCCAGATAAAGCACATGCACACACAACACACACAAACCAGACTAACATATTATGGGTCATGCCTATGTTCCACACTAAAATCAACAGTAAATCACTTTAGGGTCTGTTTGATCTTTATGCTGGTTGGGCTTTTTTCCCCTTAAAGGGTCTAGAAGAACAACAACAGATGAAAGATCATTTCTTTGGGGAATCCAGCACTTCTTAGTGTGGTCCAAGAGGGGACAATAGGAAATGTGACTGACCTGTGGCTGCTGGCAGCTCTCTGACAGCAACTTCCTCTTTGTTTTGAGCACTCTCTGCTTTCCTCTCACCCGTTTTCTTCCACCGTTTATTTACTTGATCCACCAGGAACTTGAATTCACTTCTGTGTTTGTTTCCTGAAAGGCACAGAGCATCAGTGACCACCCCACAGGACTAAGGCATGGCACAAACACTGCAAGGACGTGAACAGAAATGGACACCAAAAACTGAATTAAAAGCATTTCTGTTACAGCAGGTGAAAACCGACCCGGCTGTGATATGTTCCACATCCTATTAATGATCCAAATCCGTGTCTGTGCTGTTCCAGAGCTGCCCACTGTCCAGAGCACAGATGAACACTTCAGGCTCTGTGTCATGCCCATTGCACTGCTGGGATTCAGATCCTTTAAGTAAGGTAATAATGCAAGTACTCTCTGCACTTTCAATCACATTTTAAGCGCTCCTCTGGTGCTCAGCCAAAGCAATGGAATTGTTTAAGCTTGATACTGCAAGTGCTTTACTCAGAGGCTGGGAAAATACCCAGAGTTTCATCAGGATGCTGTGGGTCACCTCAGCCAGGCAGGCAGGGAGGGACCCGCTGCCAGGAGGGGACAGCCAGGTGTGGCTCAGGCTCTGCTCCAGGGACAGGACAGGAGGAGAGGGAACGGCCTCAGGCTGGGCATCAGCAGGAATTGCTTCTCAAAGGACTGCCAGGCACTGTGGCACCTCCCCGAGGAGCCCATTCCATGACTGACCACCCTTCCTGTGAAGAAATTCTTTGATGTATTCCACGACAAAACACCAAGTTCTGCCCCACAGAAGGAAACAGGTTTGACACAGACTCCCTTTCCCTGAGTAGCTGAAAACACCACATAAGGCCAAAAATTCTTTTAATAAAAAGCAAGTTCTGTCCCAGATGTCGTGTCTGAGCTGCTGCACTCTCGTTATGGAATTCCTCTGGCGCTTCAGTTTTTCCAGCATTACTATCTTTTGTTGTGCTGGCTCATGGCAGAACTACAAAGCTTTTTGCAAAGAAATGTCCTGGCACACAAGCACTGCTCAGCTACACTGTAAATCACTGTGGTGCTGAAACACCCCAAGCACATCCCACCAAACTGCAGCAACGTAAACCAGCCCCAGACACGACGACAAATATTCAAAACACAGACAAAGCAGCAGACCTCCAAAGAACATGGCAAATGAAAAGATTTATAAGCAGAAAAGGCAACCAAATCATTTTTTTTTCACAGACGTATTTCCTTTCCTGTAGATTTTTTAACTCTTTAAATAGAGACCACGACAAAAGCAGAGTGGGCTGAGGTGTCCCCGAGTCCTGTGGGGCAGAAGGAAATGACAGTGGCTCTAACTGCCAGGCAGAGCTCCCAGCCAGCTCCCATCCTCAGGTTCATCAGGCCAAAGCATTAATTGCTATTTCATAAACAGCAAAAAATGCCAACAGTGCAACGTGCAAATCGCCAAGAGGAAAAGTGCAAAGAAGCAGAAAAAAAGCGTTTTCTCCCAAACAGTTTGTCCTGCCTTTCCCCAAGGCTGTTCACAGCCCCAGTGTGTTTTTTCATATGGAAAAGCAGAACAAAAATATATTTGAGGATTTTTATTCAGAATTTACACCAGAGTTCATTCATTCATTCAGCTGGGAATTAGGGTCTGGGGTGTAAATGCTGTAAAATAAAAGGGAAAAAATCCTTCATTGTGTAAGAAAGCTTTTTAAAGTCCATCTGTTTTACAGTGAAATAATAGCATTTGATAAGAATTCTTTAATCTCAAACTGTTCTTGCATTTTAACATGCAGTTCTTTTTTCATGCTTATGATTTCTTCCTTATTATTTTATAAGAAATAATTACTTGATTCCACTTACCATTTGCCTCTTTGGTCAGTATTTTTTATTAAATTTTAAAACCATATCTTCCCATTAAAATACTTTTCTATCTTCCCCTTTTTCCTATTTTTTTTAACTTCTCAATTTTCAGTGAACCTGCTTGAGACTATCAAGATCTCCAAGTGATTAGTTTTGTAGCCTTGCCCTTTCAGCAATCTAAACTCAATCAAATACTCGTCTTTGAAAAATTAAGACAGTATTTAATATATTTTGTTCTAAATGTGTACAACAGGCCAAGAAAATAAACCCAGGAGCAGAAGGCCCTTCAGAGCAGTGGCCACACAGCTGCACATCCCACACCCTGCTCTGCTCTTTTCATGGCCAGCAAACATGGCAGCACACTAAGAAAGAACAAAGTGCATAAATAGAGAACCTTTGGAGGCAATCAGTGTGTGTACTTTAGCTCAAAGGAAAAGAAAGTAAATTTAAAAGCAAAATGAGGTGAAATTTGCATGTTACTTACGATATTCAGTGTGGATCTCATCAATTTCTTCCTCTGTCTGGTCCTTTGTGAAGGTCAAGCTCTACAGAAATCACACAAACGTTTTTAACATAAACAAAAAGATAAAGCTGCAGACTTTGAAATTAGACTTAAAACTGGAAGAAGGAACTGTTTGTTTTCCCCCCAGCTTTCAGTACCTCATCACATTAATCCACATTTCCAGAACATGTCCAGTGTCCTGCCCTGCTTCCACGAGTCACCAGGACCAGGCCAGCCCAAGGAACACCCAGCACATGTGGGTCATAAAGTATTTCCTACCACTGTGCAACAAACAGGTTTCAAAAGTCACCAAAGTATCAGATGTCATGGGAAAAGAACAGGCACTCTTGCCAATACGGAAGCATGGGATTTGCTAGCTAAATCCTGGAGAATTCCAGGAAGCAAAATACTCCCCACACTGCCATGAAGGGTCAAAATCTTCCAGTATGGCCAAGGAGAACTTTGCTCAAGAATTTTTATTGCTGTCAAAAATTGCTCCTACTGAACGGGTTTGGGCATAAAGCTCAGCAGTGCACCCAGGGCTGCCCACGACAAGTGGTGTGAGAAAATCAGGTTCACCACAGGATGCTAAATGTGAATTCTAATATGCAAGCTGGGAATCCCCACAACAAAGCAATGGGCAGACATTCCCAGTGCCCAGTCTGCAGTTTCTGCTGGCCACCCCTCTGTGAGAGCCAAGCTCAGTCACTTACATTCTCACCAGGTTTATTACACTCCAGCTGAACCCGAATCTTCTCGTTCTTCTCCAGCTCTTTAACAACCTCTGCAACTGTTTGGAAATACAAGAAAGGGATCACTGAATAAGGAGATGGGTAATAAAAAGCTGTAACAGCACAGACTGCCAGTACCCTGAATTTCAAACACAAACAGCATTAGCCCTCAGAGGGAAAGCTCAGACTCCAATCCAGACAAACGTGCTGCTCTTCCACATCCTACCAAACCTCCCTCCTGCACACAACAGTGCTTGTGGCACACAGGCTGTCATTCAGAGAGATTTTCCATTTTACACTGCATGTTTCAATGGAAGACACAATAATTGCATCTACCATTTATATTACTTTGTCCCCCAAACCACCTTCCAGGGCAACAGAACCTTGTGCAGGCTCAAGGGGAAAGCCCACAGAGGAATTACAAGCGACTTCACCAATTTGGATGTCAGACACATCCAAAGCCTATAAACAACATAACTGCAACATTTAACTAGAGCCACAGCTATGCAGCACCCTGCACAGTTTACTCTGACATTTGCTTTTACAAATCTCTTTCTGCATTTCATCATCTCCACAGCACTGCCAAGCAGCTGTGGGCAGTTATTAAAACAAACACTTCACCATACAGTGAAGCAGGCAGAACAAAAGCTCATTAAGCTGTGAAAGAATAAAACCTGTTCCAAACTGGTTTAAGCACACTCCAGGAATTTGGCACCTGTGCTTCCTCAGAAGCTCAGCTATTGGTGTTCCACAGCAACCCCAGGCTCCCTGCTACCACCCAAAATGCACGTCTGCATCTTAAGAGCAGGTTTAATAATTCACAAATCCTTTGTGCTGAACACAGGAGCAGTTTGGCACTGCTGGGGAGAGCAGCTGGAGTGCACAGCACACCCCCAGAGCTGCTCCCTGCCCTGGGTGAGCGGGGCAGAGGCTGGGTGCCCCTCCATCCACCAGCAGCACGGAGGGCAGGCTCAGCCTGAGCACCCCCAGCAGTATTTTGCACTGATCCTGACTTACCAAGACAAACCCTTCCAGCTCTCCCAGCAGTCTCACAGGGTTCCTCCCACCCTAACAGAGAGCTAACAGAAGGGGAATGCAGACAGGGATGGCAGCAACCTCCCTGCAGCCTCTCACTCACCTGACTTGGGGTTCAGGGAGTCACACTGAGCATTGTACATGTGCACAAACTCCTGGTGTCTCTTAATGAGCTGCTGGCGGGTCCCAGAGGTAGACAGACCATGCTCCTTGAGCTTCTTCCTCAGATCTCGATCCGACAGCAGGTTATAGACAACTTTGGACATCAGCTTCCTTTTGTGATCAGAACTGCCACAGGAAAACAAGAGAGACTTTATTTCATTAACACTCCTGTGAAAATCCAACTATTTACAATTACTTCAGGGTACCTCACCCACTCAGGATAACACACACGTGAAAGAAACTTGGGGTTTCCATCCCAGTGCTGGCCATGGCTTACTTGAATCAGCTGGAGAAGTATTAGCAGTATTAAAACATCAAGCCAAAACTCAAATTAGGAGATTTTTCAGCTTTCTGGAAAAATGTCTGTGAGAAAAATAGTTATGCACCTGAAGGCAGCAGTTCCCAGCTAAGAGAGAGGTAGTTTGGTGATACAGAGAGAGACATTAAAGATAAGTAACAGTGCTCCTAGAGGAATAACGTCTAAAGCCAAAATTTACTGCTTTCCACTGCTTTCTGTCAGGACTCAACACTCCTGGCACAGCTGGGGAAAACATCTTAATTACAGGAAACTGCCAGAGAAAATTCAAGTCCTAGCACAACTTTTGTCACCTAAAATTAGCAGAACATTTCCTCCTGTCAAATCAGCTCAGGCTTCCCTACACCTCCTGGTGAGATACTCTCAAACCAGGAAAAACAAAGGGGCCAAAACCCATCTGCAGCCTTACTCATCTTCTGTGACTGCAGCAATTCATAGAGGAACAGCATTTAATCAGACATTTTTCTTTCTGCAGCAAAAAAAGCTCAGCTGCATTACTCTGGATTAGAGAGCAGTTAACAGCTTTCCACTGTGAAAATGAGAGATTTATTTGAAAGCTATTCAGCACTTTGACTTACCACATTGAAATTTCAAGGTTAAAAGAAAAGCCTTACACAAAAGCTGTCAATAATTCATTTAGTCTCATCCAGCCCTGTAGCATGGCTGGTAAACAGAAGATGGATTACCACAATACACGCTCTAGGGAAGCTTTTTTCAGAATATTTTGGGAAATATAAAGACTTTCACTGAACAATTAAAGTAAATCTTTTGAAAGTCCTACAGAAGCTTGGTGTGTATTCCAGCTCACCAGCAGCATGACCTAGAGTATGCTGACAGCTTTGCAGCAGCCAGCCACAGGAAACACCTCACAACAGGTTTAAATCCTAATCTTGGCTGGGTTTCCCCATGCTGAGAAACACGGAGTTCCCTGGAAACACACTCACATGTTGGAATTACCCTGTGGAGCTCTGGGGGCTACGTGAGCAGCTCTGCTGAAACTGCTCAGCTTTGCCCCAGCCGGGTTTGAGAACAAACAGAGCTGACGTCCTCAGGGAAGCCGGGGATGTGCTCTGCCAGCACCAGACACAAAGCAGGCACTGCCACGGGCCAGCACTGCCCAGAGCTGCCAGCCCCAGGGCAGCGTCTGCTCCAACACCTGCTGAAGGCCTAAGCACTCTGCAGATTAAATAAGCACAACTCTAAATCCTGTTAGGGACATGGGCGTGAACCAAGGACAGATCTGGCTTCTTTTTCCATTCATTAAGAACAGAGAAAGCACCAAACCACTCCAAATGGAAATTAAATGTAACATCAGATTTCAATATTAATTTACCATTTTTTCATCTGGAAAGTCCTTTAGCTTACAGACTGCACTCTAAGCATGACAGGGCAAAACAAGAGCTTTACCATAAAAATATTTTCTAATTCAGGTTTCGGGGAAATTGGAAAAACAAGCACTGAAGTACAAATCCTCCCAGTTCTTTAGTCTGATCAGTCAGAAATAACAACAGCCTAAATTTCTGCTGTAAGTAAAACAAACTGAAACCCCACTTGTGATGTGAATGTGGTGACCATGACCAATGCTGGGGCAGGGGCACAGAGCCAAAGGAGTGCATTAATCTTATGGAAATCGAGATCTTCAGGAAACCTCAACAGCCCCACAGAGAGGACAGAAAGGTGCAATTTTTATTCTTTAACTTGACAGCTATTGAAGAAAATGTCTCTTGGCACACCTGAACCAAAGGAAGCAATTCCTTCACCAAATGAAAAATGGCAATCAGTGTTATCTGAAGGGAATTTTAATGCCAGGGAGCAGAAAGGTGACAAGAACAATGCACAGACTAAGCTCTCCCTCAGCTGACTTTTTTAAAGCACTGGCCACTGTTTTCTTGCCACTAAAAGCCAAAGAGTAATTGAGCTGGCAACCCACACCCTCTCTCAAGGGGGCACAATCCCCAGAGAGATTTCAGAGTGCTCCACAGAGCAGGGGAGCCAGAACCAAGCAGAAAGCACTGCTGTTACACCCCAGCAACACACAGCTCAAGGCTCAGCACTGCTCAAACCACCACGTGCACGTGGAAGCTCCCAGAGCTGTCCTTACCTTCGCAGGCTCTCCTTCTTCTCCTCTCTGCTCAAGCAGCTATCCAGATGTTTGTTTATGTATTGCTCCAGAATAGCAACCTCACAGACAGGACATTCCACTGGAAGCAAGGGAGAAGGAACTTACTAGTGTGGATTAACAGCAAAGAGCAAATGTTTTCCTCTGAGGAACTAAGAGCTGGGACAGTAACAAAGCACACTAGTCCTGAGCTGTCTGGTACTGTACTGAAGTTACATTGGAGTCCTCAGAGCAGGAACAAAGAACACTAAACCCTCTCACTGCAGGTGTTTCACAAATACTGTCTGACCAACTGCTCTGCATTCGTGGAAATAATTTCCATGTGATGCATGCTCAAAGATTCAAAAAGATCACAGAGTGGGAAGCAAGTGAAAGTTTTAATTGCTCAAAAATAAACAAACAGTAAAATTTCATGTGAGTTTTAACTTATCAACACAAGCAGGTCTGATGTACAACCGTGACAGGTTTCCCGTGGCTCCTTTCCTGGCTGTGGTACCTCTTTCAGCAGGATTCATCCAGCTAATGAATACATATGGACTTCAGAGTTCCAGATGAATAAATCATTAAACAAAACAACAGCTAAATTTGAACTAATAAGAACCAGGGGTGTACTCCTACATGGTGCTTTGTTTTAATTTAGGCTTTTAGCTAGGTCAATAGGATGGCTGCCAGCACATCAGAACTAAGAGGATTCTGCCATTTCATTGTGGTTGACTGGTATAAATGAGCATTTTCATGCCTCAAAGTAAATTCACCTTAACTCTCAAGAATTACAAAAGAATAAAGCAGATAACTCTTCTGGAGAGTGTGGGAACAGAAATATTAACAGAACTGCTGCCATGCTAATTTTGAGTTCAGGCTCAACCCTCAAATAACAAACATGTTATAAAATAACCTGCTCAAGGATAAAAGGGCAGAATAAATGCCAGTGTCTGTCTAGTCATTAGGGGGAAGGAGAAGAGAAATTACTTCATTTTTACTAAAGACTGTTGCACAACTATTGTTTTTCCCTGTTGTTACTCAAAGCAAAGGAATCCATAAGCACTGAATTCCACTTAACTCCTTGGCAGCAGCTCAAGCTTTCCCGTGAAGAACAGCTGGGAGCAGAGCTGGGAAGGCAGCACGGGCCAGTTAAAGGGGAAGGAGCTGAGTGTGCAGCACAGCCCAGAGCCACCAGGAGCAATGGGATGGGTGCCTCTAACACACAGAGCCAGCCACACGCCAGGGAGAGCAGGACACAATCAGAAACCAAACACCTCACCTTTCCTGTCTCCTTTGAGCACAGACGTAGAAGGCTTTTCATGACTTTGGGTGCAGCCAGGAACCTCCTGTGATCTCACTTGGCTGTCTTTGCCAGCAGCCTCTGCAGAAGTGCTGTGTAGGTCATGCTGTTCCTCGGTTTGGAAACTCTTCTGACCAGTCCACCATGCCTTTGTGGAGGTGCAGACTTTGTCCTTTCCCAAGGAGCTGTCAACCCCTGGCACCTCTGTAGACTCTGGCTGAGAAACTGGGCTGCAGTGGCTCTCAGCTGGACGCTGGCTGTGGGCCAGGGGGGATGGAACTGGGGGAGCTTCCAACACCAACTGCAACAGCTGCTGCCTAGAAGCACCAGGGGAAAACACACAGCTAGCACACTGCACGGCGTGAGGAGCTCGAGAACTGGTCTGCCAACACGCTTGTTTTGGCTGTGAAAATGCTAGGACTGAGGGCAAAGAGAAGGGAGCAGGCCCATGCTGGCTTCTCCCAGAAAGTGGTTTGGGGCTCAGGAGCAGCTGGGTGATGACATCTCACAGTCCCACACCCCAGGGACAGGGACAGAAGAGCCAGGGCAAGGGGATGCTCCTGGCACAGCCCTGGGCTCTCCAGTGGAACACTGTCACCTGCCACCCCCTCCCTCAGCATCAGAGTGAATCACTCCAATTTCTCACTAATCACAGAAACTCTGACAGGTGTGATTGCAGATTCGGACACACGTGACCAGACCAGAAGTTCATCCATCACTCAGCAAGCCCACAGAAATCACACAGAGGTGGAGGGGTCCAGCCTGGCCAGCTCACCTGGGAGCTGATCCTACAGCAAACATCAGTTCTGCATCATGGTCAAAAACCTCTGCATATTGTGTACGGTCTCAGTGTTATCTGTGACACTCTTGAGAACTTAATGGACTGGTGTGAGCTCTGAGCTGACAGGATTTCACCTTTCTGGCACAAAGCAGTAACTGCAGCACAGCTGACAATGCTCAGTTTATGAGCAGAGCAGCGTCCTTCCCTTTGAAGGCTGAGAGATGAATCAAGCAGGTGTCAGCGAGCCCAGATCCACCAGGCACTGCCCAAACCCTCCTGTGAGACCCATCCTCCTCAGTCACTGAGATGAGCCAGGGCAGGGAGCTAAAGACCACCTGTTTAACTAAAGATGGATGGTTTCTAAACATCCTCCCTCTGCTTCAACAACAGCATCAACAGCTTCCCACTTCTTTCCTTCATGTCTGCAACACCCACAAAAACTCAGTGTCCTTCATCAGGCTCCTGGCTCCCATTTTACAGTCTGTTTACTTCTCTCTTGCTGAAGCAGCAATTAAGCAGAGTTGTTGGGAATCTAGGGCTTCCACATAAATAAATTCAGAGGAAGAGACAGAGCTGTGAATCTTCCTAGCAAGAACTCACCCAGATCAGCACTAAAAGCAATGTATCTCCTTGAATCCTGCTGCATTCCTGCTCAATCACTGTATCAGCAGTGACAGCACCTGCTCTCTCCAGCACCCAGAGTCGATGTGTTTATTCCTCTGACTCACTACCTGTCGAGTAACCCTGACTAGGAAACAGAGATAAACTTGACAGTAGAAACATTTTTCTTCCCTATGTATAAAGAAAACCAGAGATTCCTTTCAGCAAGCACTACTACTTTTCTATTTAACAAGGTGATGCAGAAACTGACAAATTTTCTCAAAATAATCTCTTTAGTAGAGGGCAATGAAATCAATTCTTTACACTTCACACAAAACTTCAGCTTTTTAAAGATCCTGGCCTCAGTGCAGCTGATAAGAGAAGTCTTCATTAAGGTCAGCTCGTGCAAATACTGCTCCTCATCTTTCTCTCCTGGCCTGGCCAGAGCAGACAGGTGAGGGAACAGAGAAGTGCCCATGGCAGTGCCCCCCAGGCTCCTGCCCCTCTGGGGTCAGGGTGTGCCCTCACCAGGGCACTGACAGCCACTGGAGCCCGGCCAGAATGCTCCTGTCCCTTCACACAGAAAATCCATGGCCATAAGGACATGGACACCTCCAGTGAGAGCCCACCCTCTGTACAGGGAGGGAGCTGCATCCCACACATCCCCCAGTCATCCTGAAACACCCACTGCTGAGCAGAGCACAACTGGGATCTGCTGGGAATGATTCCCACTCCCTGCACAGCTGACCTTGGAGCACAGCTTTCACTCTGCTAAGTGCCACCAACATTACCATTTCCTTCCCCTCCAGGCCTGACTTAAGAAATGGGTTTGCACTTTGTGAAATGCTGAGAAGATTTAAGGCCTAATTTTCATAAACATCAAACTACCCAAGGCTCAAAGTCAAGTTAGAACATACCTGATCTTTCAAACGTGCTGAGCCCTTCAAGCCCTCAACTGTGGATTTGTTTTTGGGGACAGCCAAGGGGAAGCAAAGCAGATGGAGAAGAAGGGGGGAGAGAGAAGAGGACAGAGAGCTCTGACTGAATGACACCCATCCCAGTAAAGGTCTCTGGACAAGCAGTGTCCCCTCAGCCCCAGGGACAGCCCCAGCCCAGCTGCCAGGCCCTGGACACCACACTGCATCCACCACACAGCAGGGACCCCTTCCCACCCCCCTGCACTGCCTCCCTCAGCCCCAGCCAGGCTCCACAGCCCCAGCTTTGAGTGAGAAACTGACTGAGCTCCAAGTCACAAAGGGAAAGGTTATTGAACTACTCTCACTGGTAAGATTTATACTAATCCATTAAAGCAGGCCAAAAAAAAAATTAACATTTAAGATTCAATATCATAATGGATCCAAGTCAGCACTACTTGTTCCCCACAAAATTAGGCATTAACAAAAAAAATAGTAATGCATTTATCACTAGAAAGGACCAGAATTCAAGCTGAAACAGGGGAACTGTAGGATTTAAATTACTCAAATAAATCAATTAAATCTAGTAGTGGTCATATAGGAGATTAGATCTATCTACATTCTATGATCTTCAGAGAAAAAGTCTCTCATGAAATAAAGCCATCAACTGAACTATGCCTCTTGTCACTTACAAAGCCAAGAGTCTCATTGACTTCCAGCTCCAAGTTAATTTCAGAGAAAAAGATGAAAGTGCATTTGTCTCCTACAGAGACAGGAACACCCATAGAATTCCCAGCAAATCACTGAGTAGCTTCTGATCCAAAGAAAGCAATAGCAGGAGCTTCATGTATTTACTGATGTATCATCAACATGTCATACATGTTGTGATATTGTTGTGGTATCTTGATTTTATCAAGTCGTAACTTGATTTTATCAAGTCATAATTAGTCTGTTGTTCCTGTATTTGAAAGGGATGTAAAGCTCAAAAATTAATTAAAAACAAGCAGAAAAGTAGCTAAGAAATCGAGCTGAGAGCACAGCACTCCATTACTTTCCTTCCCCAAGAAAACTCACATTTCTAGTCTTTCAATACCTGTATTTTCCTAGCCAGAGACTTCACCAAAAGAATGCTCTGGCAAGGTGACCATAACCACTGGACAAATCCTTCTATTCAGACTCTCCCCTGCACACAGAGGAAGGATCTTGAAGAAAATCTTTGCTACCATTATTTCCCCCAGAGAATCCTGACATATCTGTTGACTCCCTACACACTGGCAGAGTTCCAGAGCAGCTAACCAGAAGCAGAACCAAAGTAAGCTTGCAAAACCTCCACATCACTTGAGTGCACAGTAACCCTCAGCCAGAAGACTGCAGGATTTCTCCACAGTGTAAACGTTCATCTCTGACAAAGCTTCTGTGACACCACGATTGTTCTGCTCAGTTCTCAGAGCGCTCCTCTCCAGGTCTGGTCACACACAGTCACACCCTGCCAGCTGCCAAGCCAGAGAGAGCAGCTACAAAATCACATCAATACCTTGCAGAATTAAAGCTCTTCACTAGGTCATCTAAAATCCGGTTGTTCTTCAGGTCAGATTCTGAGACTGCCTATAAAAGAAAGAAAAAGCAAAAAAAAAAAAAAAAAAGAAAAAAGCCAAAACAAACCTAAACAAACAAACATTCAAGTGCAGTGAAAACAGCAAGTGCCCAGAAAATGTTCAAGTTATCAATAACTTGCTTCTTGGCTCGATGCCTCAACTACCCCCACTAAAGTGCTACAGCAATTAAGATGCTTAAAAGGTAAACACTTCTTCCCCAAAAATGTCTCATATTAAAATAACTGCCTGAGAACTTAAGTCTGGGATATTAAGGCAAGAGGTAAAAACAAATCATAAAGCTAAAGCAACAAAGCCAAGTGTGCCCAGGCTCCAACAATGGTTTATTGTAGCACAGGTCTAATAATGTTGAAAATCAAACCAAACCATCTTCTGAAGGTGGTAAGAACCTTAAGCAACAAAGCGTGACAACTGATGAAGGGAAATGTTAATCTTCTGATTATGGAATGAAAATATGAATTGTGAACTGCCTCAGTGCATCCAATTCATTCTTTTTAAACAATTTCTGATTTTTACCTCACTGCAACTCTCTCTGCTGTTCTTTTAAACAAAGTTTTTATTATTTTTTAATTTTATTTTTAATTTGAGATGAAATGGGGCCACTTACAGAAGATAAGTGCTTATGTTTCAGCACTGCTGGTTTAGACGATGGAGTATTTTAACAAATTGACTTTAAATGTTTTGTGCCAGACTGCACACACAGCCCTGAGCCACACCCAGGCCTGATGCTCCATCCCTTCTGCCTGCACTGACAGAGGGGTGCCTCTGGAACAGGAGAATTCCAGGTGCAAGAGCACCACTCTTTGCCCATGCAATCAGAATTGATTATTTGGCACAGTCCAAAGGGAAAAGCTCCTGAGATTTGCCAAGATAAAAAATAAACTGAGGGGGAAAACCAAACCAAAGCCACACTCACCACACAGCACGTCGGACACTGTGTTTTGTAGGACAAAGACTTGCGGATACAAAGGGAACAATCTGGAAAAGGAAACACATCGTTTTGAACACTATTCCAAATGCAGTTCCACACCCTTGCCCGTGTATTTCCTTGTAGGATAATGGAGGCTACTCCACAATATACAAATATTGAAAATACACCATTTTCACAAGGAATTGAGATTGTCGTTGTTGCAAAAAACTCCTATTTTGTACAAACATGTTTCAAAATCAAATATCAGCTCCTGCACCTAAAGCTGATGTTTGTTTCCTTTTGCTCCCCAGTGCCTCAACCCCCAGGTGGGGGCTGATGAAGGGTGCAGAAACCCTCCATCAGCCCCACCACTGCAGCACTGCTCACTCCCCCACCGTGCTGGGGTTTTGACATGACCAATGCTCATCACTTTCATCCTCCTGCAGAGCCCCAGACAAACTCACAAGCCCCTCTTTTCCCCTTTCCAAAACCACACCACCTTGCTGAAAGAAGAGGCTAAAAAGGAGGGCAGACAGCACTGAAATGCTGAGAGACAGCTGAATGCCACCTCACCACCCCAGGAAGCCTCAGCAGACTGGGAGTGAAACACACCACACGGTCACAGTAAATCTCTGTGTTTGTTACCCTTTGTCAATTTATCCCTGAGCTTTCACGGCCACTTCAGGATTTAAAAAGTCTCGTAATTCTCCAGGAAAACATTCCCTCCCTAGATCATCATGGGTCAGGGTCTCAGCACCAGCTCCTGAAAGAGATCTGCATTCACAGACTCTCTGGGAATGCACTGGGAAAGCAGCAGAAGCATTAATTAATCCCAGAACGGTTTGGGTTGGGAGGGACCTTAGAGCTCATTCCATCCCACCCCCACCATGGGCAGGGACATTTTCCACTTGACCAGGTTGCTCCAAGGCCAATCCAGCCTGGTCTAATGCACCAATTAACACTCAAAACCTCAAATCCATCTAAATGCCCAAAAGTCACTACATACCTAGTAAGAAGTGAAATAGGGTGAGAAACCCATAAAGAAACCAACTTTAACTGTATGAACAGGAATGAAGAGGTAGATCCAGGCTGCCAGCACCTTCCCACGTGTGCAAGGACTGCTGCTTGGAGCCTGTGCCCCGGGCAGGCCGCACCACCAGCAAGGGAGAGAATTTCCAGTTTTGTGGCTCCCCACACTGGCTTCAATGGCGACAGCTTTGCCAAGCTAAACTTCACTGCCAAACTACAGTGCCCCCCTTCAGGGAAGGAAGTGCTACAGTTTCTGAACCAAACAATCACAAGCCTCTATTTTAATGTGAGAAAAGGCAAGGTACTTCCCTCCTAATCTGGCCTCAGCAAAGTGCTTGGGGCAGGTTCCAGCAGAGATCTCCCAGGGCAGACAGAGAAGCATGGAAAATTTGAGCTATTAATGCTCTGCACATAGAGCTTTGTATTTGTACCACCCTCAAGATGTTAAAAAAGATATTTAAATGAAGAATGTGGGATGCCACATGTTTGCATTACAGCAGGAACTACACAAGGGAAGGTTCTGGCTGCTTCCATCTTGCAAAGCTCCTCCCAGCTTCCACGGCAGAGAGAATCACAGAACCCTACGGCGATCTAAAGCCCATCCAGTGCCACCCTGCCATGGCAGGGACACCTCCCACTGTCCCAGGGACACCTTCCCCTGTCCCAGGTGCTCCAGCCCCAGTGTCCAGCCTGGCCTTGGGCACTGCCAGGGATCCAGGGGCAGCCCCAGCTGCTCTGGGCACCTGTGCCAGCCCTGCCCACCCTCCAGGGAGGCCTCTTCTGACCCTCTAACTAACGCTGTGCTCCGCCTGCGGGCAGCCGTTCCCCGTGCAGTCTCTGCCCGTTCCCCGCGGCCCCAGCCCCTGCTCCCCGCCGGGCTCAGCCCCAGCCCGCCTGCCCCGGCGCCCGCAGCCCGGACTCACAGCTGTGCGAGCACTGCGGGATGATCACGGCGATGCTGAAGTAGTCGAAGCAAATCCCGCAGCGCAGCAAGTCATCCACGGCCTGTAACGAGAGCGGGTGAGCGCGGCCGGCCTGCCCCGGCCTGCCCGGGCTGCCCCGGGCGCTGCAGCCGGGCCGAGCGGCACCGGCCGGACGCGCCCCGGGCCCCGCACGGCACGCACCTTCAGCGGGGCCAGGCCGGGCGGCCAGGGCGGCTCCAGCAGCGGCATGGCCAGGCGGGCTCCGGCGGGCTCCGCTCCGCGCCCGCTCCCCGCGCGCTTCCGGGCGCGCTTCCGGCAGCGCCGGGCAACCGCGGGAAAGGGAACCAACGGGAACCGGGATAGGAGCGAACGGGAACGGGAACCGGGGAACGGGAATGGGAGCGGGGATGGAACCAACGGGAACTACGGGGAACAGGAACTACAGGAGCCCACGGGAACGGGAACCGGGGTACGGGAACAAACGGGAGCGGGGAACGGGAGCGGCGATGGAACCGACGGGAACAGGAACCACGGGGAACGGGAACCGGGAACAAACGGGAACTGGGATGGGAACGGGAACTACTGGAATGGGAACCGGCGGGAACCACGGGGAACGGGGATGGGGAATGGGAGCGGGGATAGAACCAACGGGAACTACGGGGAACAGGAACTACAGGAGCCCACGGGAACCGGAATACGGGAACCACGGGGATGGGGAACGGGATACGGGGATGGGAGCGGGGATGGAACCAACGGGAACGGGAACTACGGGAACGGGAACCAACGGGAGCTGGGATGGGAGCGCCAGGAACGGGAACTACGGGAACGGAGATGGGGAACAGGGATGGGAGCAGGGATGGAACCAACGGGAAGAGCGGGAATGGGAACTGCGGGACCGGGGATGGAGCCCGGGACCGGGAAGTGCCGGAGCGGGGATGGAGCTGCAGGGAATGGGAAGTGCCGGAGCGGGGCCGGAGCCCGGCAGTGACCGGAGCGGCTGACAGCCGCCAGAGCCCTCGCCTCACACGCCTGTGCTGTTCCTGCTGATTAAACGTGCTGCACTGCAGGTTTTCACACACACCTGAAGCACATTTAACCATTTCTATAATGCTCTGCAGAGCAGCACGGGCTCCCTCTGCTCCCTGCGTTTCACAGGTGTGTTTTAGCCCTTCACTCCTTGCAGACTCAGACCTGCTCCGACCTGAAAACCCTGTGCACCCGTGCCTGGTTTCTCCTGTGAGCTAGTCTGGGTTTTGAGTCAAGCCCAGCTCCCTCACGGCCCTCCAAGCACACAAGGCACAGCAATGCTGACAGCCTTTCACTAGTCAGCATCTTCCCAGCCCACCCAAAATGCTCCCAATTTATCACCCTAGCAGAGCTTGTGCTGGCAGCTCCCTCAAACACAACCTTTGCTGCTTTGGCAGAGCACAGCCACAGCTCCACAAGTGTCTGGTCATTTCACACAGAAATTACTTGAAAGCACAAATGAAATCCTTTTTTTGTTTTTTAGTCTACTGCAATGACTTTAGGCCAACATAAATCAGCCAAAAGCATCTTACTGTTTTACAGAGCAGCGTGGAAGCTTCCATGAAAATGCTGTGAGTTAGCAGCCAAAGGAGCCAGAAATAATATTTAAACTTTCTCCTGGAGTGCCTTAAGATGGACAAGATGAATAAAATCACTCTGGGCATTTCATAGCAAACAGTGCTGACTGAGTGGGCCTGGCCTGGGGGATGGATGAAATGACACTGGCTGCTGCACAGGCAGCCTGGGGAGAGGGGGCAGCAGGTGAGCAGGCAGAGAGAGCCCAGAGCTGGGACAGGGACACGGAGTCAGAGAAAGAGCCAGTGCTGAAGTGGCCTTTGCTGGCTGGGGACTTCTGCCAACAGCAACACTTGCTGACATTTCAGAGACATTGTTTAGCACACGCACATATCTCCCATTTGGACAATGATGCTGATCCAGTAAATGTTAGAAAAATCATGAGTAATCTCACAGCTCCAAACTACTCCGGTATAAAAACTCCCACACTGATAATCCATGCACTCTTAGACACAGTGATAGGTCTGTAATACTTCCCATTCTCTTTGATTGTCTCCCAACAGTGTATTCCATTGACAGCTTTGTGCCTCAGAGGCACTCTTTGTCTGTTTGGTTCTTAGCCTGGGTGCAATTCCCTTCCCCACCATTTAAAATAAACCAAAGGGGAAAAAAACAGGAATAAAAGAAAAAAAAAGCTGAATTAAATTAATTCATCTGCTTGCAGAAACGTGAGGATGCTGAGCATTTTGAGAACAAGTACCAGCAAGAGCCCAGGAACAACATCCCAGCCTCAGGAAAGGCTAAGACCCTTCCTTCTCAGGGGGAGATGACTTGACTTTGCCCAGTTTCTCTCAGTGATTCCCTGTGCAGTTATTCCGTGTATAACTGCAGTGCTCTGTATCCCACCAGAGACCTGAGATGGAGGCCCCAGGCAGGGGCTGACAAATAGGAAACAACAATTTGCATTCCCATGCAGACAAAATGGGTAAATCAGGTGAAATCCAAAGGCAAGAGAGTCAACACATTACCAGAAGTGTTTCTTAGTCGACATTCCAGCTCTCCTGCACAGATTTAGCCTTTTTCAGCTAGGAAAGGGACTTGGGAGCAGTTTGTGTATAAATTGTTGGCAGTCCCTTGTGCCACATGGCTGCTGATTTGCCACCAAAATGCCCATTGTTGGGACTTCATTCCTCTGCCAAAAACTGTTAGGGCTGTTCTGCTGCTGTATTTACCACTTCAGTGCTGCCTTCCCCTGTTCCTAAACAGTTCTCAGCCTATGCAGGGGTAGCAGACCTCCCTGCACTCCGTGTCTCTGCCAGGTAAGACATTCCCCAGACATGCCCCTGCTCCTGTGAAGGTTCATTTGTCCTCCCTGTAAATTACTGGGAAGTGCAAGAGAGGCCCGGGAGCTCCTCGTGGGGCTCTGGCCCCTCAGCCCTTCCCAGCTCTGATTTAGGAACACAGCTTTCACCAGCGAGGCTGCCGTGCTCTGCCATGGATTGTGCATTTGTGCCCCTTGTGCCCGGGGGCAGGGATGCCTCCCACCAGCCCTGTCCCTGGGCATCAGCACGCTCCAGCAGGCCCAGCACTGCCTCACCAGGAGCCTGAGGAGTCCAGAGCCACTGGGGATGCATTTCCCTGGATGATGGGGCCTCTGCAGAGTCTGGCTGCTCCTCGTGCCACTGTGTGTCACCTCCAGCTCAGCTCGCGCTGCTGAGCTCAGCAGAATTCACTGGTGCATTTCACTGGGGAGCTGCTGCTCATCAAATCAGCAGGGTAAAACACTCACAGCAAGAACTATGCAGAGGCAATTTCGGCTTCTGCTCAGCCTAGCCTGTTTATGCCTGGATTTATGTGCCAGAATGAGACTAAACAGAGGGAGGAGGAACCATTTGTCACCAGAGCACACGCAGAAAAGCAGCTCCAGCCTGTCCATGGCGCAGCAGCCTGCTCTGGTAGTGCACAGACCACTGCTGATGACTCTGGGTGAGATGTGTGTTGGGATTGATGCCAGTGGTGGAAAACAAAACCTCTCGAGTGTTGGCAGCTGAAACACCAGGTAATTACTTAATTGACTCCATGATCTCCACCTTGGAGCAGCAGCCTGCAGCACTCAGGCTAAAAGCAGAAGCCCATTAGTAATTCTGGCAGCAGTTAATGTCCCAGACCGTGGAAAGCAGAAACCCAGAGCAGGCTGGTGCAGTGTTTGGAAGCTGAGAGACACCTGCATCCATCCATCTGCTAGAAGCACTCACCCCTACTGGACCAGCAGCTCCTCCTGCTCTGACCAGAGACACAGACACAGAGTGTCCAGAACTGAGATCCAGGCAGGGAAACGACACCAAAACTCAAGACATATCAACAGAAATTCAGCACAGAAGAGAATTAGCCCCATTCCCTGCTGGGTGGCACTGGGCAGACTGGCACAGGAGTCCTGCTGGGACGTGGGGGGTGGGAGCCTTGGGACGGGCAGGGGCACCAGATCCACACCAGGTCTAAACTGGAATCGAGAGGCAAACAGGTGAGCAAAGTTGTAAAGGTGCTGCAGAGAACCACTGCCAGAACGGGGAGCTCTGTGGGAACAAAGCCACATTTGGGGCCACTTTGGCTGTTGGGTCTGTAAAACATTTCCTTGCCTTCCCCCCAGACAGGCCAGCCCTCACCAACACAGCCACCCCAGAGGGATGCAGTCTGTCACCTGCTGCCATCAGCCGTGCCCTGGGGAAGGCAGCAGCACCCCAGTGCCAGCACCCCTGCTCTGGAGGGCACAGCGGTGCCACCGAGGCTGCCACGCTGGGCACCCCACAGCCCAGCACTCAGCTGGTTCAGCTGTCAGCACTGTGCACCAGTGACCTCCCCGAGCACAGGTAACTGTCCCGTTAAGCTGACTTGGGCAGGAACAAATCCAGCCTGGCACGGGCTGGGCTGGCACAACGCGTTTGGCCCTTGCTGTCAGCGCGTGGCAGCGGGGCCAGGAGCAGCTGGATCCAAAGGCACAGCAAGCAGCCAAAGGGAAGGGTGGCTGCACACAAGGCTTGTCCCCAAAAGCCCTGTCAACAATGTATAACTTCTTACAGGAAACAATCATTTATATCATTCCCATGGACTTCAGTTGCCACACCAGGGAGGAGGGAAGGCATTAGTCATGCACCAGCAGATGTTTTGACTTACGTAAGACTAATTTTTTTTATTTTTTTCCTTTAAGAAAAAGGCTTCATCTCACCTAGAGCCTTCTTGAGAGCCTGCTCACTCTCAGCCATTGCCACAGCCTCACAAGCTCAGCACTGCCCTGCTCCATGGCACAGCTCTGCCAGCTTCAGCACTTGCCCAGTCATTGCTAACTATATAATTTTTATAAAGGCTGTCTTGAAGGGAGTAAAAAAAATGGATGCAGCAACAATTTAGAGAGAGAAATGCAACAGAAGTTCCATTAGTGCTCAGCAGCAGCAGGTGGGGGGTGGGAAATGCAGCCAAGGACAGTTATTTCTTGGAGACACATCCAGGAGGGAAACGAGCCCTCAGCTTTGGGCGGGATAGGGAGGTTTGGGCTGGTGACCAGCCCTGCTGACAGCCCTTTCCTGGGCCAGTCACAGGGAGCTGTGGCCAGGCTGAGCCCACCCAGCCCCATCCTCAGTGCACGAGCTCCCAGGGACAGCAGCCAAGGATCTGCAGCAGCTCCCAGCCAAGCTCTCACTCATCAAACCTCCAAGTGCCCCAGGCAGCTGTGTCCTAATTAAGAAATTTATCTTCGTTAGATAGGACCGGACGCGTTTGCGTGCCCAGAGATGAGTCTCATGCTGATGGGGCTGGGGTGGAATTAGGAGCTGCCAGAGGGTGCCTGGCCTTTGGAAGCTGTCAGGAGGGTGTTATTGGATTTAAAGGTCTGGGATAAGCTTTGCTCCAGAGCTGGAGCTTCATTTCCAACACACAAACCTCCTCTGGCTTTGCAGCATCAAGGACTCCAAGCCCAGGTCTCTGGAAGATTCCTGGGAGGGAAGAGGCATCTCTGTGGAACACAGCAAGGCTGGTTTACCTGCAGTGCTTATGCTGATCTGATGCACAAGATATTTACAATCCAGCAAATGACACTTTTATCCCAATAAACACTTAAACCAAGATGTTTCAACAGCTGCTGCCTCCCACCCCACAAGCAAGGGAAGTGATCCCAAAGGGCAGCAGGAATGTGGAGCTGTTTTCCAGCTGAGCTGGGATCATAAGAAGGTTTCCAACTGCTCCACAGTATTGACAGAAGATGGATAATGCTGCAGTCTCTCAGGCCTGCTAAAGTCTGGTTTCCAGTGCTTCTACAGTGAGGCTGTAGGTGTATATTAAGGGGAAATAAAAGGGTTCTCAAAAGTTGAGTAAATACTCCTATTTTCGTTGTGTGCCTGCAGCCAGCTCAGGCACAGGACACAGCACAACCCCCCCAGGGAAGGGGCTCACTCAGCCCTGGCTGCTGCAGGTCCTGCTGGAGCCCAGAGCTGGGCAGGGCTGGGGACACTGGGGGCACCAGGAACACTCCAGACACCCAGCACGTCAGCACTGGTCAGCCAGGGCAGGGCTCCTCTCCAGGGACACGGGGACATTGGCTTGGGCTGGGGCAGGGAGCGAAACATTCAAAGAAAAAAACTAAATTTGAATCCAAGCTCAGAATGCACCAAACCACAGCAGCACGGGCTGTGCCAGCACTGTCCCTCCCACGGCTGATGAGCTATCCCTGGGCAGGGCCAGGGCAGCTGACAGCTGGAAAACACTTGGCCAGTTTCAAGAATCAGTCTCATCTGCAGTGTTTTCTCCTCTGCACAGGAAATCAAACACATGCTCGCAGGGAATGCCTCCAAACCCAGGCACATGCTCACAGGAAAACCTCTGCCACGTGCCTGGGGCCACTCCTGCTGCCCTGCCCGGGGGCTGAGCTGCTGGGCAGCCCCAGGCACCAGGGGTGCCACGGGCAGAGGGGATCAGGCAGGAGAAAGGGCCCTAAATGGCCCAGCAGGGCATGGTCCAGCCACAAGCAACGAGGGTGCAATAAATCCACACCCTAACACTTAATATCCACCCTCCAAAATGGAACAGAGCATCTCTCAAATGTTCACAAGAGCAGGGAACCCCAGGAAAGACAGAGCTGCTGCCCAAAGGGATCTGAAAGCCACATCTGGGCTGAAACAGCAGCAGGGGCTGCAAAACCCCTCTGACCTGGGATGCTGGGTGAGCCACTACCCTCAGGTGGCCCCAGACATCCCACATGGCCCTGGCTTCCCATTCCCACTCCTCTCTGCACCCTGGGCTCCCTGCTGGCTCCCTGCTGTGGCCCGTGGCTGTGCACAATGCCAGTGCCAGGGCACAGCCATGCCCAGGGCACAGCCAGTGCCAGGGCAGTCAGACTCAGAGCCACAGGAGGGACAGGGAGCCATGCACAGCTCCTGCCATCAGCTCACAGCAGGCTCTGGGCACCCACAGCACACAGCTCTGTTTTAGTTTTAGACTTCAATGGAAAATCTTTACCTCATTTGCTAAAAGCACTTCCATGTCTTTGCGCATGAAAAAAATTACTAAAATGTATTAGCAATTTGGGTTATTTGATTCAGTCAGCAGGACTGAGAGCACTTGTTCCACTTTGAGTCCAGGTTCAAAGCACTAATCACTAAGTTCTGCACCATTTCCTCTACATTTCATTTCTGGGTCATTTTTTCATTCACTAGCTGTGAGTGTGACAGGAGCCAGAGTGCCCTCAGGTGTCCCTTGGAGCACACAGAGGCTCTTGGATCCAAGGCAAGTCACCCAGAGGCCATTCCTTGGCAGTCAGAGCTGACTGGAGGCAGCTGAGAGCTCTTCCATCTCCTCGGGGGCTCCAGGGAGTGCTGGTGAGGCAGAGCCAGGGCCCGGCACTGTCACCCTCCAGCTGTGCCCGCTCCAGCAGCCCAGGAGCTCCCCAGAGCTGACAGCAAGGGCTCTGCTGTCTCCTCACCCGCGGAGAGCGGGGCTGGCTGGGGCAGCGTCTGCCCCCGGCCCTCTGTGTCCGCCTCCGCGCCTGCATTCAGGCTGGTTTTAGGCAGTTTTTGGTTTGATGCAATCCCCTGCCGCATCCCCCTGAAGCCGACTGCAGAGGGAACCAACACCCGGCGCAGCAGAGCGGAAAGGTGATCTACATGCAAATGCTGCAACCGGCCCACAGAAACTAATAAATACATCCAATTTATTGTTCACGCTTAGAGTTAATGATTATTGCACCTCACCTGGCTAACTGGGCCCTCTGGAGAGAATCAGGTATTCATTTCAGTTCAGTCAGTGGCAGCCCGTGCAGCACTTTGCCCGGAGGAAAAGGGAAAGGGGAAAAGGAAGAGGAAAAAGGAAAAATGAAGAAAAAGGGAAAAAGAAATTGAAAAAGGCAAAAGGAAAAGGGAAAAGGGAAACGAAAAGGAAAAAGGAAAAAGGAAAAAGGAAAAAGGAAAAAGAAAAAAGGAAAAAGAAAAAAGGAAAAAGGAAAAAGGAAAAAGGAAAAAGGAAAAAGGAAAAAGGAAAAAGGAAAAAGGAAACAGGAAACAGGAAAAATAAAAGGAAAAAGGGAAAGAAAAAAGGGAAAGGGAAAGGAAAAAGGGAAAGGGAAAGGAAAAAGGAAAAGGGAAAAGGGAAATGAAAAGGAAAAAGGAAAAAGGAAAAAGGAAAAAGGAAAAGAAAAAGGAAAAAGGAAAAAGGAAAAGGGAAAAGGGAAAAGGGAAAAGGGAAAAGGAAAAGGAAAGGGAAAAGGAAAAAGAAAAAACGAAAAAGAAAAAAGGAAAAAGGAAAAAGGAAAAGGAAAAAGAAAAAGGAAAAAGGAAAAGGAAAAGGAAAAGGGAAAAAGGAAAGGGAAAAAGGAAAGAAAAAGGAAAGGGAAAAAGGAAAGAAAAAGGAAAGGGAAAAGGAAAGGAAAAAGGAAAAAGAAAAAAGGAAAAAGAAAAAAGGAAAAAGAAAAAAGGAAAAAGAAAAAAGGAAAAAGGAAAAAGGGAAAGAAAAAAGGGAAAGGGAAAGGAAAAAGGGAAAGGAAAAAGGAAAAGGGGAAAAGGAAAAGGGAAAAGGAAAATAAGCGGCCCGGTGCCCTCCCCGCGGGCGCTCGGCCCGGCCGGGCGCGGGGCGCTGCTGCCCCCTGCTGGCGGCGGGCGGACACCGCGGGCACCGAGCGCACCGGGCACACACCTGGAGCACGCCTGGAGCACACTTTGCACACACCTGGAGCGCACCGGGCACACACCTGGCACACACCTGGAGCGCACCTGGCACACACCTGGCACACACTTTGCACGCCTGGCACACACCCCACGAGGCCTCCCAAGTGTCGCACACAGCTAGTCCCCAGCTGGCACCCTCCAGGCCTGGCCCAGCCCCGCTCCTCCACACGCACCCGCTGCCCAGGGACCTGCCAGAGCGGTGCCCAGGGTGCCCAGGTGCTCCCGCGGTGGGTACCGGGCCGTGCCAGACCCGGGCCGTGCTGCTGCCAGCTGCTCTCGGTGCTGAGGCCAGGGCGGTGACCAGGGCAGCCCCGAGCCCACGCTGCACTCACCGCCCCCCGGGCCGAGCCCATTAACCGCATTTAAGGAGGGGTAATTAAGGACGGGGCGATGCAGCTTGCCCAGCCCTCCCCCTGCCCGTGCCCTACACAGACCCAGGGAGCATCACCAGCTGTGTCTGCAGCTGCCCCACCTCGAGCACGGATCATGGATGGAACCGGGCAGCTCTCTGCCTCTCCACGCCGCCAGGATGGGAGGGGAATGAAGCCACGACCCAGCAGAAAAAAACCCAAAAACAAACAATGGGAAGAGACAGAACCCAGCCTGAAGAGTCCAGCGCAGTTCCTCACCGCCTGGGTGCGAAGGGCCCTGGGGCTGTTTGTTTAGAATGTGAGTTTTTTATCCCCTCAGCAGCATAAACAGCACGCAGAGCCGGCTGCAGGGGCAGGAGACAGTGTCTGTACTGCCCAGGGCAGGGCAGGATGCTGAGGGGCGTAGGAGGTGTGGGGAGGAAGCACAGGCAAGAGGCAGCAAATGTTCTGAAACCACAGACAACGTTTTTGAGAAAAGTTAAGCAGTTTATTCAACAGGATGAGTCCACACCCAACCAGTGGCTTCATCTACATGGCATCACCAGCACACACGAGGACCCACTCAGACACTCTAGCTGACGGCATCTCACCATACGTTACAGAGACAACACCAGAGGAGGAAGAGGAGGAGGAGGATGGCCAGGACAGCGGGCAGTCTCCCACGGCCTCCCGGCACAACCAGCCCCGGCCCCCCCAGACCCCGCAGCCCAGCCACGCAAAGCAAATCAGACTCGGGACATCTACTGCCGCCCCGCGAGAACCACAACACTGCTAGGCAAATTACACACCCGGGACACAACAACCACCTACCAGGGACTTCAGCCTAAGGAACAAAGTGCAGTCATGGCCGCCCGGGCCCGCGCTCCAGCGCTGAGGGCCTGTCCAGGGCAGGGGGGGGTGCCACCGCGCTCCCCTCACGGCAGGCCATGGCCGGGCTGGGCTGGACACTGCAGGGACACGGTGCCACCATGCTCCCCTCACGGCAGGCCATGGCTGGCATGGGGCAGGGCCGCAGTGCCACCGCGCTCCCCTCACGGCAGGCCATGGCCGGGCTGGGCTGGACACTGCAGGGACACGGTGCCACCGTGCTCCCCTCACAGCAGGGCCATGGTGCCACCATGCTCCCCTCATGGCAGGGCTGCGGTGCCACCGTGCTCTCCTCATGGCAGGGCCATGGTGCCACCATGCTCCCCTCACGGCAGGGCCGTGGTGCCACCGCGCTCCCCTCACAGCAGGGCCATGGCTGGGATGGGGCAGGGCCACGGTGCCATCGTGCTCCCCTCACGGCAAGGCTGTGGTGCCACCGTGCTCCCCTCACAGCAGGGCCATGGCTGGGATGGGGCAGGGCCACGGTGCCATCGTGCTCTCCTCAGCCCCATGGCAGGCCATGGCCATGGCTGGGCTGGACACTGCAGGGACACAGTGCCACCGTGCTCCCCTCATGGCAGGGCCATGGCCACGGCTGGGATGGATGACACAAGTGCCACCACACTCCCCTCATGGCAGGCCATGGCCGGCAGGGCTGGACAGGGCTGAGCCCAGAGCGGCGCTCGCTCTGCCCAGCAGACACAGCTGCCCTGAGCAGCCGCCCTCTGGGGCACAGCTCACCCAGCCCGGCTCCGGCGGCAGCTCGGCCGTGGGCCGTCACAGTGAAGCTCTGTGAACCCTGAAGCCCACACACAGTCTGTGCCCTCAGGGAGGTACCGAGGATCGGAGTCAGTCACTCACAAACCATGAGCGAGTTCCAGTTATGATGCTCCTACAACGCATGTGGTTCGATTTTGTGCCAAGTTCGCTTACAGAAAAATACATTTCTTCCCTTAAATTTACAGTAGTTAAAACTACACTTGGAATACCATATTACAAAGGGGGAGTTTATTCTCCAACAAAAATTCTTGGTTCCCTTTTCATTAAACAGAAAAATGGAAGGACTTCAAAAGCAATCACCCCCAGCACAACACAACTGCCCAGACGAACCCATGTGTGCACAGCCCCCAGGCCTGAACTCCAACCGTTTGTTTTGGTGCTCAAAAAGGCACTTAAAGATAAGAAAACAATTGTATTAAAAACCCACAACAAAACAAAACAAAGGAAAATGGAAGGCAATAATTTAATAGAAAGACACTGGAATTTGTACCGTATGGTCAAAAGTAAGGGAGGAAATAAAACCCCTAATGAAGATGGGTTTGCTCTCAAGTCATCTCAGAAAGCATACAAAAACCAGAAAACTGGCAAAGTGAATGTTCTCCAGGAACTAAATGGAAACAAAAGTAATAATTACTGGCAATGGCCACACAGCACTCGTGCCAAATGGGTCCTTCCCTCCCCAGCACAGGTCCCCGACCAGCCCGGCCTGGCCGAGCACCCGCAGCCGCCGCGCCAGGCCGGGCAGTGCCCAGGGGCTGCGCCAGGAAAGGGGGTGATGGAGAAATAAACACCAACGTGAACCAAACGCCGAGGACGTTCACAGACACGCACACACGCCGTCTGCCCTGCCAGCGTGGCAGGGAGGGACATGGGCAGAGCTGCTCCCCACGGGCTCTGCGAGGGGTGCCGGCGGCTTCGCTTCCCTTCGCGATTACTATTATTATTACTGGGTTTATTTTTACATTGAGCTACCTACTAAGTGCAAAGATTTGTTGAGTGGCATTGGCTTTATCTAATTTGAGCCTATTTTTGTACAGTTTACAGGTTAACAGTTACTTTCGAGCAGATAAGCAAGTACAGCAATATTTACAGGGCTGGCAGAGCGGGGCGCGAGGGGACGCGGGGGCCGGGCACGCGACGGGCACCCGCCGGTCCCACGGCTGCGGTGTCAGCTCTGTGCCCGTGCACAGGGCGCAGCCGTGGAGGTGAGGTGTGGGTGCAGCTGTGGAAGCACAGGCACACGGGTACAGGTGTCAGTGTACAGGCAGTCTGCACGCGTGGCAGCTCCCCAGCCGAGGACACACGGGCCACGGCAGGACTGACGGGTTCTGCCACCCTGGGCAGTGCCTCCGCTGCTTCCAGAAGTCAGGCTGCTTCTCCTGCAGAGCTGGGGTCCGCAGCAGTGCTGGAGAGATGAGGAAGATGAAGGGGGGGACAAAGCAAAGCCCCAGGCAGGGTAAGTGGCTGCTGGGTGAGTCAGGAGGGCTTGCAGGCGTCTTCGCCCAGGCACAGAGCAGCAGGATCAGAGACAGCAGGGAGGAAGGGTGAATGTCAGGAGACATTAGCACGTGACCATGGGGAAGTGCCAAATCAAACCATGGGGCATTGCATGGAAATCTGTACAAGGAAAAGCTGCAGGAGAAGCACGGAGCATCTCAGATTCAGTGCTTACAGAGGAGTCTGGATTATCACACAGGACCATGCAATCCCCAGCCTTCTGCATATTTTTTTCTCTGGTAAAACAAAATGTAGATTCTTTTGCATAAACTCAAACTGTTGTATTATATGGTACAGTACAGAAAGTGCAAAGTATCACCCATCAGATCAGCTTTGCATCTGATGAGGTCAAACACGGCTCATGCTTCTCATGCAGGACAACCACTCTGACCTGAGACCCCTCCTCACTGCTCAGGCCTGACTCTCAAGAGACCACTGGGTTGGGTTTTGATTTAAAAAAAAAAAAAAAAAAAAAGGAAAAAGCACGTGGGGAAAGGGAGATGAAGAATCTCCAAACTCTAAGTTACTCCATGCTTTACCACAGGTTTGGTCACTAGTCCTTGCTCACTCTGAGAACTTGCAGAGAAGCAGCATTCCACAGTCCCAGTGCAGCACAGCGTCCTCCTGCACGAGGGTGATGGCACACGCCTCACTCTGTCCCACTCATGACACTCACTTCACTCCATTCCCACCCATGGCACACACCTAGGTTTGTCCCTGCTGCCAGGGCATCACAGGCACATGAAGACATCTCAGGATTCAGGATTGGAAAGACTCCTGCTGGCCAGTCACACATGGTCATGTATGGATTTCCAGCTCTTCTCCACAGCCCAGCAGTGAACAGACCCCACTTGTATTCCCATCCCTTCTTTTTTTTCAATGCCAAGAGGTACAGAAGATAAATTCCAGGCTGGCCTTGTATTGCTTGGCGCACAGCTGCTGCAGTGTGAGCTTCCAGGTGCACACAGACAACCTTGGAAACCCAGACCAACCCACTGTCTCAAGAGAGGACATTTCAGAGCCAGTTTCTGAGGTAAATCTACTGTTTTAAAAAGTCACTGAATTCTGTACACTTTGTTTCTAATATATACTTCTACACTGAGTGTGCTCTCCAGTGCCAACACGTAGACCTGCCGTCTCCTCCTGCTGTAGGACTGCAAGCTCGGGAAGTGGTTCTGCATGGATGGGGTGTGTGCACACCTAGGTACATACACACACACGTATGTACAGCACCAGGCCCAGGCCCCACGCGTGTTTCCTTGCACAGAGGCTCCCCGGGCAGGGCTCTGCCCCCCTGCCCAGCCAGCGAGGCTCCGCCGCGCCCGCCCCGCTCCCGGCGTCCGCAGTCCCCGTGCCCAGCCTACATGGTGCCCGATTTATCTGCCGAGCTGCTGGGGAACAGCTTCTCGGTGGGGGTGACGGCGGGGCTGCCCACGCCCGAGCTGCTGCTGCTGCTGGAGCGGTGCTGCACCACGGGCCGCACCGGCCGCATGGGCGGCGGCCGCAGCTGCGCCCCGGCCAGCCGGGCCGACAGCGCCGGCTTGAAGGTGGTCATCATCTCGCTGGTGGAGCTGCTGCTGCGCCGCATGGCCGCCTCGGGGTCCCGGATCAGGATGGTGTGCAGGGGGCTGGCCGGCTCCGAGCTGGCGGCGCCCAGCGGGGGGTTCTTCAGGGGCTCCAGCGTGTCCAGGACCACGTCGGGCGCCTGCTTGGCCGTGTTCTGCCTCTCCAGCTCCCGCAGCTCGTTCAGCGCCGTGCTCATGGTCTTCTCGATGTCCTGCCAACGCAAAGCAACGTCAGCTGTGCCACAGCACCACCCGCTCTCCTGCACACCACCAGCTATCCTGGCAAGCGTGTCTGCAGAGGGGGTCTCTGAGCTAAGAGCTCCCAGGAAAAACAGGAGCTTTGGGAGAAGCTGTGAAGCCCAGACTGGCTGCACAAAGGTGCCCTGTGCTCCCCACGTCACCGGCTCCAAAGGGCACAAATCCTGAGCACCAGGAGTGATGGGTGAGCACCAGCCTGCCCACACAGCTCCCCCACAGCACTGAGGCTGGCTTTTCCTCACAGGAGAGACCCTGCAGCCTCCATTGCATGTCTGGGGCCTCTGCTGCCCCACGCACACAGGACAATGGCACGTGGCAGGGACAGACACAGGGATGTTTATGGAGTGAGTGGCACAACAGCAGCTCGCCATGGATATACAAGAGGCAGCAACAAGGCCTGAGGCAGCCAAGGAGACTGGCTCCAGCCCCTCACTGCCCACCCACCTCCAGGCTCCACACTCTGTCCACAGGGACCCCCCAGAAGGTGAACCCAGTTCAACCAGAAGTGCCCATGCAGAGGGAACTAGATACTGCCTATGGCTACAGTGCTGGGGTCTCCTGTACAAATGGAGAGACCCTCATTTGCCTTTGCTTAAATCCACCTTAACTTAATTAAGGCCTCTAACTCAGCAAGACCATTGGAGAAGCAATTTAAGGCACCAGAGCCAATTGTTTGAAAAGTCACTCTAGTTAATGCTGTTCTGGTGTAGACAAGTCCTTAATTTTATAACACCTACAAAATGCTCAGTGAGCCTCAGGTAACATTCAAAGAATCAGCTGAAGGGAAATAACTATCAAGTTAGCTCCAATTAATTCTATAGAGCTTCTAAGATGATGAGTGAAAATATTCTCCCAGAGAAGCCTCAGGACTCCCAAGCCCAGCAGCCCCACAAGACTCAAGGTGAAAATTAACATCATCTGGGTGAGCATCTTTTCCAAGAACATCCCAACAGAGCTGGGTGTGACAGCAGTGGCAGCAGCACTGTAACAGTGTCTGAGGCGAAGGGGCTCCAGGCACTCCCCTGCAGCCTCCAGGTGCCCTCCCAGCCCTCTCACCTCAGCAAGAGCTTCTGCTTCCAGGGATTTCTGATCTCCAAGGCTGCTGTGCCGGGTGGAGCCGCAGGTCGACCTCAGAGGGTGGCTGTCAGCCAGGGCCTTCCTGTCTGGGAAATTGATGCTGCCCACGCTGCCGAACGTCGCCATCCTGCGCTTCTCAGGACTCTCGATCCTGCCCCTGTTGAGGGGGATCTTGTGGGGGCTGCTGGGGCAGGCTGCTGCTCGAGGAGGGGTGTCTATGCCGGGCCCCATGCCTCGGGGCGGGCTGTGGGTGTCCCCCCCGCTGCGGCGCCGGGGGATGGCTGCACCATCAGACCTCAATCTCACCCTGCAAGGAATCCAGCACGCACCGGGTCAGCGTCTCAGCCCCACCACGGCTGGCCACCTGCTGCAAGGCAGCAGCTCAGCCCTGAGCTCAGCTCAGACCAAATTCCAGCCTCCCAGCTTCAGAAGACTCAGCCAAGAGGAAAGACAAATACTTTAGCCAGTACCAAGAAAGGGACAGCATCAAATCGTAAGAGTAGTTTGCGTTGGAAGGGACCTCAAAGGTCATCTTGTTTCAACCCCCTGCCATGGGCAGGGACACCTTCCACTATCCCAGGATGCTCAGGGCCCCTGTACCCTCTGTGAATGTTAAATTCCCATTAGCAGTGCACATGAAATCCCTCCAAGCTCCTATTACCCTGCAGTGCTTACCAGAGCTTTCCCTGCCATCCTGCCCTACCCACACACCGACTGCCCACACCTGTGACAGCAACCACCTCATGGTGACAGGAATGTGAGTTACCTGCCCATCACTCCCCCAAAGCCATAGTCCATGATGTGATCTGTTGGTGACTGGATGTCGTTCTTGGAGGAGGCTTTGTCGTCCAGCAGCGGCCCGCTGCTCGCCTCGCTGTCTGCCTTCTGGCTCAGGCTGTCAGAGAAGGCGTCGTCCCTAGGAAAGGACACACCAGTGACAGGGCTGTGCCCAGGGCAGCCAGGGTGCCACGCCAACCTGAACATCGCCACCTCAGCAGCTCCACCCTTGGTTAACAAGCAGCTGCACCAAGGCCACCGCTTCACTGGGAGCTGGGAAACAATGCACACCTGCCTCCCCATCCCCTGTGATGACTCCAGACACAGCACTTGTAAGAGAGGCAAAGGGCCCTGGGACCTGCCCACAGGCCAGGTGAGCACTGAACAATCCAGGTCAATGCTCACAGGGACAAGGCCAGTGGTAAGCCTGGGTCACAGCACGCTGGAGAGGCAATGAGAGATGGGGTCCAGGTACACTGAGGTACAAGGTTTAGTACTGGTCTTTATCAGCCCAAATGAGAAACAAATGGAGCCAATGCACAGAAAGGGAGAAGTGAACAGGCGCAGATTTCTCACCAAAGTCTTTAAACAAACTGCAGAACTGGCTGATTATTTTAGGGTGACTGACGTGGACCTTGTGCAAGTACGTGATTTGAACAACCCTCACTTTACTCACATGTCTTGCACCACGATGTACTGGTGGGGAATGAGCCCGTCCACCCCGTTGTGTCTCCCTTCCCACCAGTCTTCCGACGCCCGATGGTACAGCAGCAGCGAGGCCCCTTTCTTGAAGGAGAGCTCCCGTGGAGATCGCCCAATGTAGTCAAACTTGGCTATGGCTTCAATCTGCTCCACCTCTGCACAGGAGAGAGGCACAGCGAGGGCAGCTGAGCTCAGCCCTGCACGGGAGGCTGAACCCCAGAGCCCCTCACCAGAGCAGCAGTGCTGCTGCCGCCCAGCGCCCCCAAGCAGCTCACACTGAGCACGAGCCTTCTTGTTTTCAGACTGATCAATTCTTAGTGCTGTTCCAGGCTTTCTGGGACCTCTCAGACTCACAAACTACTGACAATTACAAACAGCTAGAAAGCAGATGGGGAGCAGCAGGAATCCCCCTCTGTGCATATGGCACCCTCACCAACATTCCCATTTTCTGCCTTTGGTTACAGAAACCCATTATCCTCCAGCCTGAGATTTTGTCAAGCCATGTCAGATGCTGTGATCAAACCCCACTTACCTTCTCCTCCCTTCCTTATCCTGGAGACAGTTTGGCCTGAATTATTGATGAGAAACTAATGTCCCTTTGGGGATTCCCACAGAAATAATGATACCACTCCAGCCAGGCAGCTGCTCTGCACCCTGCCATCTGCAGCACTCTGCCTCACTGTTTCCCCACTTCTCCTAATGTGAGCTCTACCAAACACCCGTGACTCAAACTGGGAGCTCAGGGCCTGAAATACAGAAGGGCTGAGGCAGACCTTCACTTTGGAAGGTCATGAGCACACCAGGGTCCTCTAAGCCTCTGGCCAAGTGTGTCACAGCAGGAGCTGCTGGGGCACCCAAGGGCACTGAGGAGCCTGTGAAAGAGCCTGGCTCACATGCAGATCTGTTTCCAGCTGGGGAGCACTGAATCCTAAAGAAACCATTGCAACAACTGCAAAGCAGCAGCAGTGTCTCTCTCCTCATTAACCAGAGCGACCCACTGTGCATTGCTTGGGTGGCAGAACTGCTTCACTCCCCAGCCACCCCTGCCACTGCTGGAGCATTAGCATGTCTTGATTAACTGAGACAGTGGATCATTTCAATCCCCACCTGGAGACTGGCCGACAGAAAATGACAGAGCAGAACAGGGCAAGCCCCCCAGTTCCTCCAGATCTGCCTCATTCTCATTAAACACGGAAACTTGCTCTGCCCAATTACTGACTGTGGGCTCAGCATCCAGCAGTGCGTGACCCGACACTCTGCTCAGGAACCAAACCCACGTGGAGGAGGGGAGACCAAAGGAGGACACAGAGGATGCTGCATCAGACCCTTGCCCCATTCCAGCCCCACCTGGGACAGGCCAGGCCACTTCAGCAGATTCATCTTCCCCACCTTAAGCAACCCCCACATGTGGGCAGAGTGTCTGGAAACATCACAGGAGGATCAGTAGAGTGTTCTGGAGGAGACAGAGCCAGGAGGGCTCCCTCAGCCCTGACACAATGCTGGGCTACCAGCAGGAGTGTATGCAGGGCAAGGGGGAGAGGGAATATGTAAATCCACAAAATACAGCTGCTCATCTGCTCTTCACTTGGCACCACAGTTAATCACTCGGAAACCCCGATTGGAGCCATTAACGTGGCCACCCAAGTGTGAAATTGGCTGCACAGCAGCTCCCTTGCCTCCCTTTGCCAGGCTGGTTGGCTCCTGCCTAGAGCTGAGAGCAGGCCTGGAGCCGCCCAGCCCTGCATGCCCTTCCCTGTGCCTGGAGCCACCTGGCCTCGTGTGCCCTTCCCTGTGCCCAGAACCACCTGGCCCACCGTGCCCTTCCCTCTGCCATTCCTCCTCCCGCGGCCCCGTTCATCAGGTGAGCCCTCCCTCCTCCCCACAGGGCAGATGTGCTCTGCCGAGGCAGGACACAGCCAGGGCAGCAGCAGCTGTCGGAAGCAGAAGGTGCTCAGCTCCCCAGGGCCCTTCCAGCACAGCCAGCCCTGCCACGGTTCCTCCCCACGGCAGTGCCAGCGGCGTTTCCCAAAGGCGCGCTCGCGGCTGGTGCTGCTGGCACACGGGGAGCACAGCGCTGCCTCCTGCTGCAGCCAGCCCTGCTGCAGCCAGCCCTGCTGCAGCCAGCCCTGCATGCACAGCCCTGCTGGCACGGACCAGCCCCTGCTCACCCAGCTCACCCTCGTCACTGGTGTGCGGCTCTGTCCCGTTGTCGTGGTCCACCTCATCGATGGTGCCCGGCTCGCTGTGCGGGCTGTCACTGCAGAGGAACACACCAGGCTGTCACACAGCAAGTGGCACCGCTCCCAACGCACCCAGCACACCTAATGCTGCCCAGGGAGGGGTGGAGTGCCCACCTCTGGGGGTGTACCACAACAACTGGATGTGTCTAGGCAACAGGGTGGTGTTTGGTCAAAGGTTGGACTCAGTCTTGGAGGTCTCTGCCAACCTAACTAATTCTGTGATTTGTGATTCTCTGATTTCAAATCACAGCAGACCCCTGAACTTGCTGAGAACTGCAGACACTCACACCATGATCACCAGGCCCAGAATGTCACGTTCTGTTGGCTCCTGTGTCTTCAGTAGAGCTTGGCAAAACTAACACAAAGTGACACCAAGTTAAATGTCCATTCCCTAATTCACAGTGAGCTTCACCTTTAGCTGCTCTGCTGCACCAGGAAGGATGGTGGCAGGTGACTAGTATGAGACATGGTGATATCTCAGAAATGTACAAAACTGGTAGAAAATCAGGTCAAGTATGTCATTGATCCTGGTTTGTTAAACCCAGACCTAAACGTTGGTTAGAATTCCAGCAACAGAACTAAAGGTTTGGGTTAACCTCGGGCCAAGGGATTTCATCCAACCAGCAAATTATAATGAAACTATGGGTCTTTACTCAAAATTTCCAGCCTAGGTGAAATTTGGATACAATTTACCTAAAATTCTGTTTTGCTGAACATGCTTCTGTGGATATGCAGCTCAAAAAAAAATCTTCAGTATTAGTACTTGCCCCAGAAAAAGTTTCTTATTTTTACTGGTTTTTTTTACTGAGGTTTAAAATATTGATTTAGCACAAGGAAATGAAATGCCTGGTGAAACTGCCTGTTTTGACTGGTATGACTAAATTAAATGGTTCAGTGTGCAAGAGCCTCCTGGCCTGCTGAAGGTGTTTGTACCCAGGAGCCCTGCAGAGAGCTCACCAGTACTCCTCCCCTCCGGTCATGCACTTCTCGTAGACAGGCCCTTCCAGCTCCCGGTGGCTGGGGAAGATGCCCTCGTGGTGGATGATGATGGTTTTGATGACCTCATTGACATGGGCCTGGCAGGACACCGGATCCTGCCCGTCGGGAATGTGCATCAGCGTGGGCCCGAAGCAGATGGCCAGGTTGTAGGGATCCATCATGTTCTCATCGCTGTACTGTGACAAGCTGCAAGCACACAGGGAGGAGCTGCCGTGCCGTGCTCCTGCTCTGGGAATCCTCCCAGCAGAGCCCACAGCCCTGGCACCGAGCTGTGCCCTCCCGGCACACAGCCAGGGCCAGCAGCGCCGGGAAGGAGCCACGCACAGCTCCCCATGGCAACAGCACAAGGGACTCCTGCCCCAAAGACCGGGGAGCCCTGGCAAAAGGGACAGCAAGGAGGAACTTGCTGAAGCAGGAAAACACTCACTGGTTAAGGAATGCAAAGAGGTATCTCATGACCACGATGACAGCCCGAGGCAGAGTGACAATGATCTGCTGGATCTGGTGCACTCTCTCTGCAGGGTTCTCAATTTCTGGAACACATGGATAGAAAGCATATCTTTAAAAACCTTTTCAGGACCAGACAGCTCAGCACCAAGGGACTTGTTCCAGATCTAGTGGCCCAGTAAGTGAAGAAAACAAAGCCTGTCTCCAGAGGTCATCCTTAGTCTGGTACTAAGGTGCAGGAAGAGAATGGGGGACACTGCTCCTCCAGCAGGGAATTTCTATGTTCAGATGCAGTATGAACAGCAAGTAAAGACATTTCCATAGGTTTATTTTTAAAATAAATGTTTATGCATTATTCATTTCATTCCTCAACAACTCCTCTGTTCCTCAAAAGCCTGAGTCAATGTGGCACTGAAAACAGAGTACTGCTTGATTTTCTAGGGCAGATTTTTAAATGAGGTTTTTATTCAGGTTACTCTTCTGGGTCATGCATTGGATCCTTCTGAGCCCTTCCGCTCCTGTCTCCTACTGCTCTGAATAGGAATTAGAAACTCCCAGGAAACAGGTTAGCTGGACCAGTGCTGAGTCAGTGCTTTAGACCCATTGCTCTCCACTCCAGAGGGGTGCAGAGCCCAGAGCTGCCCCCAGACACCTGCTCCCTGCCAAGGGAAGGGGCTGACTCAGGGCTGCCCTGCCCTGGGCTATCCCTGTGCTCTCTAGAGTTAATCCTGTGGCTGCTGTTTCACAGGAAGCAGAGGACAAGCACCAGAGCTTTTCTGGAGCAGGCGGGTCACACAGCAGTGCTCGTTCTGGCTCAAGCTATGCCATTTGCTAGTCACAATAAAGTTCACTGACAGCATGTCAGTGGCAGCTAGGCTGCCATTTAATCTAAATTCTGAGCAAAATCTGGCCTCAATACCAAGAAGGAAAGCTTTGTAGTATTTCACATGGGGAACTTTTCCATTTGATTTATCCCATTATTGCCTGCTGGATTCTCTACTTCTTCAGTTTGGTTTTACAAAAGAGGCTATTGCTTTTAAAAAACCCAACTAAATATGAACTGGATACAACCCTATGACAATAGATATCTGTTCTGACACCCAGAGGAACAAACTCTCAAATCACTTGCCTTTCTCCCAGAAATGTTTCAACTGGGCATATGGAATTAAGAGGGCACCAATCACCACTGCACACACAAGGACAGCCCCATGTGGACTCTGGGAATTGCCTTTTGACCTGAGTATTGCCCTTGTGCCTTTGAGGAGCCTCCACATAAACCCCAAGCCCTCCAAGAGCAAAACGAGATGTTCTTCACCCTGCTTAGGCTGGGACACCAAGTGTGCAGCCTATGTTTATGTGTGTTTGTGTGGCACAGACAGCTGCACTTCAGGTCAGACTTTTAACAGGAATAAGACACTTGAATTTACTTAAAATCTATCCTTAATCAAAAAGTTGCAAGAGCAGCAGGAAGAGAAAGATGAGGAAAAGGAAGATTCTTGTTAAAATGGGAAAAATAAAGAGAGAGAATAAGAGAATAACACCCAGAAAATTAACAGATGATGTTTGCAAAAAAATTCCCAAAAGCTTAATAAATAGTGCAAATTTGCATTAATTAGGGATGGTGCCAAACACAAGCCTATCTGCAAGCACACAGGCAGCACCAGGCACATTCTGGCACCAGAGGGGACCCATCCCCTTCTCCCAGGCTGTGCCCTCAGGCTTCCAGCTCTGCAGCCCCCGTGGAGGGCAGCCAGAGAAAGCACAAGCCAAACTGCAAACCCCTGTCCAGGCATGAGCTGGTGCAGAACCACCTTCCTTTGTCTGTCTCACATGTGTGCTGTGCTGCTTTACACATCAAAACTGAATAGCAACAGTCAATGTCCTAAAGCTACTACATAAAACGACTGCTCTTGAGAAATCAGAAGGCATTCCTCTGCCCTGGTACAAGCCCATCGCTGTGCCAGTGCTCTCCAGGTATCACCTGTCTCCCTCAGCATCACCAGAGCCCCAGCAGTTATGAACAGGCACGTTCAGAAGGGGGACAGCACCACGGGCAGTGAAGCCCAGAGAGGGCCTTGAGCAGATGTTCCCCCGTTGGTGCCCGTACAGCCGAGACATGCCAACACCTCTCCTGTAACATAAAATCACCCTGCAGCCAAAATGGGCAGCACTTCCACCACCTCTCAGACTTCAAGGTCATTGTGCCTCCTTCGTTCCCCCCAGAGAAGCAATGTCCCCTCTCCCTCCCAGCAGTGCACACTCCTGACATCCTTTCCAGCAAGTGCCATTGCCCACCTGCCTCCCTCCTCAGCAGAAAGCCCTGGCTGCACACTCAGCTGCACCTGCCCCCAGTTAGTGCTTCTCTCATCCTACCCAGCTCCCGAAGAGCTGTCACATGTACTTACTTATAGTAGATATCAAATCTTGAAACCTTTCCTTAGGAAAGAGGGGGTTTTCCAGTCCTCGGAAATACAGCTTCAAGACTCCAGCCACTGAGTTAATGTCCCGTTCATTCTGGTCATCAGCAAGGGGGTCTTCTCCTGCCCAGAGAAAGGTTTGATATCCAGCATCACCATCAAGCAGCACTAGCACAAGAGGATTTCCTCATTTAGTGGAACACCCAAACTTTCCAGGGCTCAGAAACCCTCCTCATGTGCAATGGCAATGCTGATTTTTCCTGAAAACCAGTTTTACTGGGGGATTTCAAACTTTTCCTGAGAACAAGGATGATATTGGTTGTTTCTCCTTACTGTTTCCAGCTCAGTGCATTCCTTTATTTACAGCACCAGCCCGGAAAGCTGAGGAGGTCTGAACGACACTGAGTGAGAGGCTGAGAGAACAGGCTTGGCTGGAGGATACAATCACACCTCTGGAATGGACCCAACAGCTCTGGATAGCTTTGTGCTGACTTAAATCTGTGAAAGGCTTTCAGTGCCCCCGAGATTTGGATACTAATTCATCTTAAATTGGATGTGCAAATCCTCCAGCCTTTGACAATCCTAACACTGCCTTATCCATTGGCCCATCCACCTCCATCCTGATCCTTCCAACGCTGCTCAAGGATTAAGGGTCACCACTCCCAGCAGGACTGTCTCTGTCACAGCTCCCCTCCACGCAGGACAGCAGGGCTGCTTTCCCTTTCTCACTGGCCTGGCATCCTGAGTGTGATTTTCTCAGCAGATTCACTGGCACCTCCTCAGCCAGCAGTGGCAGCAGGTACAGGGAATGCTGCACCTCCCTTGGCAAACTGCTGCAAGAAGGATGAAAAGGTCCCCAGCAAACTCTTTCATGGCTCTTGTGTTTTTAACGACTGTGAAAAAGACCTCTGCATGTACCCCTACTTCTCATACTCCTTCTCTGGGTAACTCTTCACTACAGCCAGAGACACAGCACGGGGAAACCCAGAGGGGATAAAACCTGCTCATGTCTCATAGCACAAAGGGCTTTAACACAGGCTTTACACCCTGGCTAATGCACCCAGCACACACCACCTCCCACAAGGATGCTCCAGGCAGGGCATCCTGCTGTAGCTGCACACCCAGCCACACACCTCTCTCAAACGAGTTCTTGATGTCGTTGACTTCCACCTGGGAGCCAGGGACTCTGAAGATGCCCTGCTGCTGGAGGCCTGGAAGAGAACAACACTTTAGGAGAGATTTCTGGAACTGTGGGGCAACACCTGCAGGTTAAAACAGCAGAACCCAGGAGCTGATGCACCAGACAGGCTTGGAGCAAGCAGGGACAGCCTGCTGCACCTCACTTGTGCTCATATCCTCCAGATCAAGGTGCTGAAAGGGCTCATGGCCGAGCAAACAACTGAACCTGGGCACGTGCTCACTGGTGGCCAGCCAGCCAATGCCGTGGGAATTCCAAGTGAGCCATGGAGAACAGGCAGGCAGCCCTGGGAATCCCTGCAGGCTCCCCTGCTCACTCAAGTCCTTTCCTCCTGGGCAGGTTCTGGGGCCACACTGAGCCAACTTACCATACAGATTGATGTAGCGGATGCAGCTTTCTACAACAAGTGGAATGGCCTGTCCTGAATCCTTCAGGAAAGGAAAGGAGAAGAGAAACATTTACTGGTTTATTGCTAACAAAGCATAGGAAATGCACTAAAGATTGCAAAAACAGAGATTTGAAAATTAATGCTGTGGAGTTTAGTAAGAGGACAGGCAGGAAAGGAGGTGTTACAAACATGGAGCCATCAAAGAGTGCTGAGGATACTGTGTACAGCCAAAAATGCCCAAGAAAGCTGTCACTACGGTGTGTGAAATGTTGCTGCTCCTTGTCTGGCTCAAACAGGAGACTGCCACGAGGGATCACAGCTATTCCACCCCACAGGTGGAATGCTGAGCTGAAATAAAACATGTGCTATACCTGGCTGATGGAATAAGCTTCCATAACACAGCTTACAACAATATTTCCACCAAAGGAAAGAGCCATTGTCAGCAGGAGCTAAAAAACCCAACAAACACCACTGGGTATGGAACCAAGTGCCTGAGTCTGAGCCACTGGTGAATTCTGGCTTCTTCCCAGGCCCCTTGTGGCAAAAGCTCAAGGGGACCAGGGGCCATGTCTGACAGCCCAAGTGGACACATTTATTTTTGGGATTCTGGTGGTTTTTCCAGCAGAGCACAGGGGCATCTCTGGGCAATTCCCTGTGTCTCACAGATGGGTCTCCAGTAAGTACCTGATTCCTTGTTCGTGCATTCCTCCTTCCTCTGAGCACAAAAAAAGCAGCAGAGTGGAAAAAAGAGAACAGATTAAGCAGGAATAAGTTCAGTTAGAGGTAAGCATCTCCTTCGGAGGCCATGAATGCTCAAATGCAATGGCAGCTTAGCAAGGGCCAACACAGGCCTTTGGGATGCCCACCCTCCCTCCCAGAGCCCTTGGGCACGCTGCAGCCCAGCCTCAGCGACCTGCAGGGACAGCCTCTCGGATTTCCTCCCTGCCCCAACCTGGGCCCTTCCCAGGAGCCTGGGCACAGGGACAGACCTGGCCTGGGGAACAGGCAATGCTCTGAGGGGGCACTCAGCAGCCATGGGGGCACTGGTGACCAGGGGACATCTGGGCAGCAGCCAATGGCCCAGCTGCCTGTGAGGCTGTACACCCCAAGGGCAGGCAGCCATCCCCAAAGGGTCTCTGCTAGCACGGGTCACTCCTGCTCAGATGGATTTCTAGAGCAGGTAATTCCTCCTTCTCAGTGCTGAACCAGCTGGGATTTAATGAGCATTACTTTTTTAAAAACCAGTTTAAGTCAGGAGTAATCAGAAATCCTAACGGGATTACAGGCTTTGCCAGCAGGGCCAGTACTCCCCGTGCTGGTGCTGTGTACATACACTGCCCTCGGGCTTAGGGCTGAGCTTGAGGCAATAAACCCCAGCCAGATGATGCCTATTAGTCACCTAATCCAACAGTTTGTCTCTACAGCTTCCCAAAGTGTTTTCCCTGAAGCTTTCTCCAGAGCAGGATTACAGGACACCACTGCCAGCAGCTGGCAGGGCTGAGCCAGCTGGGCTGGCTGTTACTGATGTATTTGTGTGTGAGGCTGAGGGTCACCTGTGTGCCCTCCAACATGGACAGCCCACAACAGGATTTCTACCCCAGGCTGACAGTCCTTGAAAGTGGGAAACACTTTCTGGGGTCATTTTATCTTCCTTCTCAGCCACAAGGATGGACGACCACCAAAAACAGGAAGGGGGGTGTAGGTTGCTCCTTAGAGAGCCAGGCTGAGCTGGTGTAATCTTTCTTCCCAGGATGGGTAGAAGCAGCAGGACAATGAGGACACTCAGCCAGGACTGCCTCACAGTGCACATGGCCACCAGCCATGGGTGGGGTCTGGAGCACGCAGCTGATGGGACAGGAACACCAGGAATGCATGAGGGGAGCCATGGAGAGAAATCATCACCGAGGCAAAGCCGTGCTGGCCACGCCAGCTGGGTGCAGATGGGCCAGAGGGACCCCCTGAGGATGGCAAGCAGCCAGGACAGGAAAGCCACCATTCCATTCCCAGCGTTCACAGACACTCCTACTGCAAGCCAGCAAGTACCTTAATGAATGTTTCCATATTGCCGTTAAAGAGTTTATGATTATACACTGAGAGAGGCCTAGGTCTCCTCATTTTCTGTGGCTTAGGGGGAAGACATGGGGGCCTGGGAGAAAATGGAACAAAATAAATCAACAAAACACCAACATAAATGCAAAGACAGGGTGAGATCTCACAGGTTATAACTGAGAATAAGAAACCAAACAGAAAAGTCCCTCTGTGAGGATTCGTGTGGCTCCACGCACCCTGCAGCCACTGACACTGGCTGTCCCACACAGACACCACTCCAGCAGGAACCAACAGCATTGGTGGCCAGCTGGATCTAACACCTGCCTCCCACCTCAGCCTGAAGAGGCACCAAGAGCAGCTGAGGAGATACAGCCAAAATAAACCACAGCTACCCCAGAAAACGCTGGGGTATTCCTGCTTGCTCCTAAACAGATTTCACTCTGCTCACAGGAAGAGGCCAGAATGAGGACAGGGGGAACACCTCCACTGTGCTGTGTCTAACTTCTGTTTGGAACCCCAGGGATGGGGACGACCCTGCCACTGCTAGTGACCAAGAGGGCAGGGAAGCCTGTGACAGGTTTCAGTGCAGTACTGAGGACACTGGAGTGCCACTTGCATTAATGCTGTTCCCAGCCCAATTCCTCTGGATAATCAAGGACATTTGGTGTCTAGCTCTAGAAAAAGGAGAAAAACACCACAAAATCCCAAACAGATTTCTGCCCTGCCCTCTAGCCCAGGCTGTTCTGATGTGTGCAGGGGAGAGAACACGACTGCAAACACACACCAAACTGGGTGCTGGGAGCCTTCATGCAGGAGATCTCATGGAACAGACATGGACACTTTACACAGAGCTCAGTGCAAAGGGGACAGCAGGGGTCTGCTGGTTCCTTAATCAGATGCCTCTAATTAAGCAACTTGACTATACAACACTCCTACAGCTTCCAGGCACTCCTTTGAGGAGTAACAGAGGAGCAGAGGTGCTGCTGCCCATTGGGAGAGCCCTGCCCACACTGCAGGGACTGTGCCTGCAGCCCCAGCCAGGGCCCTGCACTCACGGCCGGGCCCCAGGGCCATTTCAGCTCCTCAGAGTGGCACACTGCACAGCCCCTGCTCTCTGAAGGGCCCTCTCTGTCCTGACAGCACCCCGTGCCCCGCTGGGTGCCCGGCCCTGGCACCACTCGGGCTGGTGCTGCCAGCACAAGGAGCCTCCTTCCTGCCTGGCACGGCAGCCAGGCTGCACCATCTGCTTCACCACTTCTAGCAGGGAACGGACCTTTGGTGGCTGGTACTGTAAATTTGATTAAACACAAACAAGGCTGGAACAAGCTGACACACAGGGAGGCCGTGCATGTCCTAGGGAGCTGTTTGGAGGCTTTGCTGGCCCGTGTCTCACTGTCAACACCAGCACACTCCTAGCAAGCCACTGGAGCTCTGCAGAGGTGCTTCATGGACTGGACAGGGATCAAAGCCTCCCCTCTGTCCCATCTGCCCCAGCCCTACCTCCTGCAGCAGAGGGATGAAGTCTGTGATACAGGCATGCTCTGCACTCACAGGTAAAGCAGCCAGAGCTGGGAGAGGATTTCAGGGCTGTAGTAAAATCCTCAAAGGAAGAGGGATGGCAGGGAGCGAGTGGACACCTTTGTGTCACCCTGTCTGAACACAACCCCACCTCAGCTACGCTCCAGGGCATTGCACTGTGCTGACAAAGCACATCCAGGCACATCAGAGCCAGCCAGCCAGAAACCAAGGGCTGCTTGCCATCCCCTGACCCCAGCACTGCAGGCCATGCAGCTGGGAAGCAGCATGTGGGCACAGGGACTGCCAGCCTGCCAGCAGAGGGCTGGGGGTGGGTAACTGAACCCCACCAAGCTGCACCAGTAGCCAAGCAAGCCCCCCTTCCCACAGCCCCTCCTGCTGGCGCCAGCCCTCCCCAGGAGCAGTAAGGGGAAGGAAGTGCTCACCTGGTTGTTCCGCACTCAGCTCTTTCACCTGCAAGAAACACAAGTTCCCATCATCCCTCCACATCAGCCACCAGCAAAGGACTGCAGAGCACAGCTGCACAGGAGCTCACACCCTCACTGCTGGCTCCTACACCCCAAGGAATGGCTTCCAGCAGAGAGAAGCTGCATTGGGGGAGGAGAGATGCCCACCTGTGCCCCCACCATTAAAAGACAGATTAGAAATCTGGAGGGAGAAGAGCGAGAGGAAGGAAAGAGGCAGAGGGTGGGAGTGAGTGGCAATCTCTGCTGCTGGAGAAGTAACCCAGCACTTCACACAGTTTCAGATTCAAAGAGATTTCTCTGTGTGCACTCCCAAAGAAAACTGGGAGGAGTAATCCAAGGAAATCATGCCACTGGTTAGGCTGAGGAGCAGCCAGGCACAGAACCCTCAGTCACTCAGGAGAACACACACAGGGAAGGCTGGCAGATGGCACGTGGTTTAACCCTCTCAGGTGACGGGAGGATCCTCCCTGGACCTGACCCCAACTCACCTTCTCCCAGAGTTTGCTTCAGCAGGTCATGTTTAGCCTGGAGCTTCGTGATGAGGTTACTGCCATTCAGATACTCCTTAAATTTCTGGAATTAAAGAACAAACGGGTGGGTTAAGCACCACAGCCCCTAATGGAGCTCGCTGCTGCCCAGGGCTTGGGAGGCTGCAGGCTGGGCCAGCTGTGCTGCAGGGCTCAGCAGCCTCTGATCACTTCTCCCTGCTCCAGCCACTGCCCTGATGCTCTTATTAGCCTTGTCTCCTTGGAGCTGCCCCTCCTGCTCGGGAATGCAGGGAGGGACAGAGTTCAAAGCTGGCTTTCTTTTGTCAGGCTTCTGGGAACGGCCTAGGAAATCAAAGCAGCTTTCCCTGCACTGCCAAGGCTTCGCCTCTGTGCAAACCAACAGTGCCAAGCAAGAACCCCCAGTGCCTGAGGCCTCGCAGGCAGGGACTGCCAGGTGCCCCATGCAGCTGGTGACACTGTGCAGAACAACTGCCACCCCCCAGTGAGGCTGTCAGACACCAGAACACTCTGAGCAAGGCATTACACAGGTAAGAGGACAGAGGGAGACAAGAGATGGAAAATGGAGGATGGAGAATGGGAAAGATCAAATCTCTGCAAAAACCATTAAAGTAATCTCAAGCACAATTCCAAATGAAAATCACAATTTCCCCCCTATTTACAATAATATTACTAAGAGAAAGGAGAAGCTCTGAGCCTCTCGTACTCCACTCAGTAAGTTTTGAATCTCATCTGGCTGCTCCAGTTGTTCCTTCAAAGTAAAAAACAAGGCAGGCACTGGACTGTCAGTCCCTCTGTAGTGCCCTGCCACTGAAATGCATTCCAGACCCAAATCTGACAGAAGACAAGTACTTAAAGAGACTGAATTGGTTCTTGCTCTTCACTAATGAGCACTTAACTGGGCCTCAGCCCTGGTAATTAATGCTTCGTGTCCTGTATGCCTGAGCTGAGACTCACAGTGAAATAGAACATTTCAGTCTCCTGCTGGTTGGCTCTCCTCTTGGCAATGTTGATTTTGCTCATGTAGGTCTCTGATGCAGCTGATTTGACCGACTCAGTGGAGCGGCTGTGCTGGAAGGCATCTGAAACATCAAAGTCTTCCACTGTCAGCATGTCCTGCAAGGTCTGCATCGTGGCATCCAGCGTTTTCCGTACCTATCAGAAACAGGACAGCGTGGGTTTGAGGCAGACTGGGAAAAGGACACTTCTTGAGCCAAAACAACCACTCAACAGGAGGCTCTGAGCCCTGGGCTAGCACTGGCTGCAGTCTGTGGGCACTTCTGCCACAGGAGGGGCTCCACACCTGAGCACACCAGGAAACCTCCAGTGAAAGAAAGGCTCAGCAGTGCTGCCCACAGACCCCAGCTCTTACCTCTTCATTCTCTATCTTGAGGGTGGCCAGCCGAGACTGCAGCTGGTGGTACCGCATCAGCAGCTCGGTCTGCACAGGCTGCTGGGCGCTCACCTGGCACACCTGAGACAGGAGACATTCCACGGGTCATGCATGGACCAGACACACCTTTCCATACCCTCACAATTCCCTCCAGCCCCCACAAGATCCTGGCAGCCTCCAGAGAGGCTGTGTTGCCGTGTGTCCCACGAGCAGTGCCCTGGACCCAGGCCAGCACCGAGTGTTTCTGCCATCTCCCAATTACAGCAGGTTAATCACAGCTCCCCTGTGCAGATCTGTGGGGCAGAGAGAGCCAAACCACGGGCTCCCTAATTGGGGCAGAAATGGAGCAGGAGGCAGCCTGAAAGGAGGAGCCCTAACGAGCCAAGAGTCTCATTAGGAAAGGAAACACGAACAGCAGTGTGTGAAGGCAGCAGAGAGGGGCGAGGAGTCCGGAACAATTTCACAGTGATGGTTCAGAGGAGGGCAGGGCCGCTCTGCAGCCCCACAGGTGAGCACGTTACCTCGTCCCCCATGTGAGGCTGGAACTCGAACTTGAGCGGCGGGCAGAAGACCTGGTTGCACATGTCCATGATGGTGTGCTTGTCGCTGCGCGCGTCCAGGTTGTCCACGGCGTTCTCGATGACGTCCAGCCCCTCGTGGCGCGACGTCTCCAGGTTGTACTCAGCAGACAGGTACGTCCTGAAGGTGCGAGCCAGGCTGGCGTGGAACCCCAGATCACAGCACTGAGAAACACCAGGAGGCTCTGGTCACACAAACACTGCCAGGCCATTCGGCAAGGCTCTCAAACACAGATGGGCGTTGAAGCAAGGCGTGGCAGTGGACACCATGCCCTGTGGTGTGTGCACATCCTGCTCTGTCCCTGGGCAGCTGCCTGCCTCCCACCATGGAGCAGTTCCTCATGCTGCTCATCACTCTCATGTCTGTCTTAGGGAAAATTATAAAACTTGGATTTAATTGCTGCCAAAATACTGTACTTCAGACAAAAAACTGCTTTTAAACATTGTCCCCACTATAACTGAATTTGGCGTGTCAAGTGTCATACCAGCACAGGGATTTGCAGCCCTGAAAGCTCCATCCGAGCTGAGCAAGTCCATCCTTTGACCAATCCCCACCTTGTCACCCAGCCCAGAGCACTAACTGCCATGCCCAGCTACTCCTTGAACACCTCCAGGGATGGAAAATCCACCACTTCCCTGGGCAGCCCCTTCCAGTGTCTGACAACCCTTTCCATGAAGAAACACTTCCTGAACTTCATACTGATAAACTCGAAGTGAAACCCAAAACCTCAGCAGGTGCCACACACAGCTCTGACCCAAGAAGCCGTCCCACGCTCGGTGCCAGTGTGAGGTGACACATCAGATCACATCACAGCAGGGCTGTGCTTGCTTCAGCCTCTGCTAAAACCAGCAGCAGCAAAGCTACCCTGCACTGATTCCCAGCCCCACTGTCCCTCCTAGCCTTTAAAACCGGTGAAAACTCATGCGCAACAATGAGCAGTTCTGTAAAAACTATCAAATTGTTACAGCCCTCCATTTATCCTGCTTCTATTCAGCTTCTAATCACATTAATTGAGAGTATGGGCAGTTATGAACTAGCACAGACCTGCCTTAAAAAAATCAACAAGCAACACAAAAAAGGTAAGGGGTGAATTTCCATTTGCTGCTTGGGGCAATCCTCATTCTCTGCCGCAAGTCTCTCCCAAGAGACAGTTTCAGCATGAACACCCACACGACCACTCCAGGCTGTGCAGAAACCCCAGAGTTGGAGCAATGCAGCCGAGGGGCTGCCACACAGACAGGGCAGGGACCAGGGCCAGGAGCCCAGTGCCAGCACTGGGGGAGGAGCAGCACTCCTGCCCTGAGCAGCTGACCACAGCCCTGTGCCCTGGGAACGGACTGTGTGCTCCCCAGCACTGCCAGCCCTCACCCGTGCTCCCCACCCCTGAAATCACAGCTACTTTGCTACAAAAAACAGTACCGGGGGAAATATCTGCCACTGCTCAAGGGTGGGAATTCCCAAAGCACACAAAACCCAGCCACTGCAAGGCAGAGCACTGAATGGAACCCAAGGAGAGGGCTCAGGGCATTGCCAGCTGCTTTTAGGACAAAATTCCACATGAGACGTTTCCCCTTTTTTGCTGCTGGACTCGCGCTGGAGCTGGCGGTGATTTGCAGTGCCCAGAAATCAGCTGCTCCTGAAAAGCAGGGCAGCACCTCCCGCACACACTGCAGCCCTTGAAGTCCCTGGTGATCAGCACCACGCCGGCTGCTTCACACACGGATGCCCAGAGAAGAAAAGACGGAGCAGGGATTTCCACACAATTCCCAGAGGAACACACAATGGGGAGGGGAGAAGAAAAAGGAAGGGAAAAAAAAGACTTCAAACCGATGCTCCCAGCCCCAGAACAAATGGCATTTTCTCACCCCTCTCATCCCTTTGATGGCAAATAAATTAGAACCACAAATAATAATCCCAGCCCTTCCGCAGCGCCTTTCATCTGCCAAGCTCAGAGCTCCCCAAGCATTAATTCATCACGGCTGGTAACACCCTGCAAGGGGTGGAAATATCCCAGAGCTCAGCTTGAGAAACAAACTGGCTCCTGGAGCTCAAGCAAGCACATTTGGCCAAAACACCGTGGAAGCAGCCAAATACCCGTGTGCCTCCCACTGCCCACTCCAGAGCTGCACGGGGGCAGTGCTGGGCCCCGGGAGAAGGAATGCACAGTGGTCTGAGGCTCCAGCAACTTCGAGTCCCTCTGTTACCTGGGAGGCTGAACCTGCACATGACAGAGCTCAGCCAGGCAGACCTGAGCAAGTGGAACCCTGGAGTGACACCTGAGCACCCTGCAAGCCACCCTTAACTTCCCAGGCACAGCAGTAATGCCCCTGCCTCCACAGGACCAGCACTGCCTGCAAACAAAGAGCCCAACTCATTTGCTCTGCTCTGTTCCCTCTTCTCTGCATTTTCTTCCTTATCCGTTTTCAAAGAATATTCTGTATTATTTTTAATTATATGCATAATACATAATAATTATATGCCTATTTAAATTTATGGCCTCTTCCCTCTTGACATTGCTGCAAAATCTGGAGCTGTACTGTGAGGCAAGTAAATCACAGAATCCCAGAATGGTTTATGTTGGGATAAACCCTAAAGATTATCCAATTTCAACTACCCTGCCATGAACAGTGACACCTTCCATGAGCCCAGGTTGCTCCAAGCCCTGTTCAACCAGGCCAGTGAAGCCAGCTGAGGATTTTTGGCGTAACTACTTCAGCTGCTGTTTCTGTTCCCTAACTTGACTCAGCTAATTTTTCCAGAGACCAAGCAATTTGACAGTTCCATGTAACACTGAATTTCCTCAGAGTTCCCCTCCTTTCCTGGCTTGTCTCAGATACAGCAATCACTAATCCATAGAGGAGCGAGTTGCTGCTCCAGGACTCAGAGGAGGCTGCACACGTTTTGGCAGATCAGTTTGCATGGACACCAACTGTTCCATTTTCTCTGCTGAATCTAGTGATATCTTTCATGTGACCACTTCAAACTATCTTGCAGCCATTTCTCACAGAACTCCAGAGGGATGGATAAGGAGCTTTATCTCCTCTTCGCATACGTGGCCAAAAAGATTAACTTGGTCACACAGTTAATGACAGAAATGAGACAAACCCAGGCGCTTGAATAGACACACGTGTCACCCGAGGAGGAGGCCCCGTGGTGCACTGACAGTCCGAGGCTAATTTGATCTATCTCTGTATTCTTCCCTTCCTTTCCAGGACAAAACAACAAGGCCACTGGAGACAGAGGGGCAGACGGCTACTCTGAGGGGCTTCACAGCTCTCATTAAGCCTCCCTCCCTCGGCAGCTGGGGCTGTGCCTCGCCAGAGCAGGAGAGTGGAGCACGGCTTTGTCACCAGCCACTGCTCCGCAGGGACGCCCAGGGAGCAAGTGGTGGCATGGCTGTGCCCGAGAGATGACACTGAGGCAGCCGGGATTTGGGGGAAACTCCGCTAAATTGGTTCTGCAGTGTCCTGACGGTTCAGATTTGTGTGAAATCAGCAGCTGCACGAGGCAATTTGTGCTGGAGATGGAGGCTGTGAGAGCCCTGTCGCCTCTCCCGTGTCCCAGAGAGCCAGCCCGGTGTATCCCTCGCCATTCCACAGTGGAGCCGGGTGGAGGAGCCAGCAGGAGCCACGGGAGCATGGGCAGCTAGGCGCAGGAGTGGCCAGCCAGGCTCAGCAGTGTGGCCAGCCGGGCTCAGCAGTGGCCAGCTGGGCTCAGCTCACCCACACTCTGCAGAGCTGCTCCCTCCACGGGCTCAGCTGCCCTGCACAGACCCCTCCAGCACCACTGGGATCCCGGGACTTGGATTCATTTCTTCTGGAGCTGCTGAAGCCCTTCTTGCCTCACCCTTGCAAGATACACTGAACTCGTAAAAAGGCCTGTCCAGATAAACTGCTCTCCTCTGAGGACATAGGACACCCATGCTCAGCTCACACATCCAGTATTTTGTTTCTTTGGTGAACAGACTTTATAACTGGGGAAATGTCATTGCTCCATGTTAAAGATGCTTCAGCTAAAGTCCCTGAAGGGATTCCTGGAATGTGGGAGAAATGCCATTTGCTGACTCCAGTGGAAGTGTCAGTGAGGAAATAAAAGTTGGGAAGAATAATATAAACAGACAGAGCTAAAATGGAACTCAGCAAGTCTCCAGAAAATCGAAGTCAAAAAACTCCAAAAAACTAAGTCATTCTTGCTTAAAAAATAAGTTAACGAAAGAAAGATAGAATATACACTGCAAAAGCAGAAAGCCTGCAGATAAATCAAGGTGTTCTCACACCTTGCCATTCAAGTGTCTCCATTTGTTTTTTAACACATCTTCAATAACAAAGAGAACAAAACATAATGAAGAGTATTTTATGATACATCAAAATCTTGAAGTCATCAGGGGATTTGCATCAGACTTACTTTAATTCTCAGAAGTGTAACTACATGCTAATGGGCTAGGAAAGGAGGTAAACACTCAAGCAGCTTTTTGAATTGCACATTTAGGTAATGGTGGTAACTCAGTGCTTCAAGCTCAGCTATTTATGCACTCACTGAGGCAACTCCAGCAGGAAGAAACTGCACTGTGCAATCTACACGCTGTGGGATGCCTGATAAAGGAAGAAGCAGAAATCCCTTCTCTGGGTAAATCCCTTCTTTGAATCATCTCAAAGCAATTTGTAGGAGTCACCAGTGTTCAGTTCCTGCCACTGCCATGAAGCTGCCTCCAGCAGTTCCTGCCCTGAGGCTACTCCCTGCAAGGAGCACTGGGACAAAGCTCCCAAGCCTTCCCCAGCCAGGACAGCACTGCCACTTGTGCTGAATCCCCACCAAAGTCACCGAGTAGTAGAGAGAAAAAACCCCTCTGGTTCAGCACCAAAACCAAAGCTGTGTCTGACCTGGGGAAGCATTTCTCTGTCTCAAACACAGACTAACCAAGGGGCCAAGAAGAAACCTCAGTCTCACCTGGCTCACCCCAAGGCAAACCCACCTCACAGGACACCCTCAGCCCCAGTCAGGAGTACTCTAAAGCCCCCAGAGACACCCCGCAGCAGCAGGGGGGAGTGCAGGTAGGAGCTGAGGAGGCAGGCTGGCCCGGGGAGGCACTCACGTCGATGAGGTCGGACACATCATGGATGTAGTACTTGCTGACGGCTGCGTTGGTGGCTGCCAGGTTCAGCAGGTAGTCATTCCTGGCTTTTGTACACTTCAGCTTGTTTTCAGAATACTTGGCTTGTCTCTGAAAAAGCAGAATGGAGGGTCAGAGCACAAACAGGATGGTATTGGCAGTTTCTGCTGTCACAGACCCCCACAGCACCCTGCAGCCTGGGTGTGATGAGGTAAGTACTAAAACTTGGTATCTGGTACAAAAACAGGGACCTTGCCAGGGTGGAGGAGATCCCACCTGAACACCCCTGGCACTGTCAGCCTGCCATGAGGAGTGCATCCTGCTCAGAGGTACTTGGAGCCCCTGAGCACAGCTGCTGCTGGGGATTTTGGCATCAGTCAAAAACAGAGGGCCAAATTTTCCCCCCAGAAATGCTGACATACGTTTGGACTTGCTCCAGATGTGTGCAGCTGTATCAAAGTGGAATCCTGCCCAGAGGCCCAAGCCACACAACTCAGAACAGGACCCAGAATTCAAAACTGTAGGAAAGCAGATGTGCTCCAGATCTGGGACATCTGCTCAGGCAGATCCCTGCTCTGAAGGCTGAATCAAAAGATTAACCCTTCCGAGAAGTTCACTGTTAGAAATGTCCCAGGGCTGGGTGAGCCAACGAGCAAATGCAGCCTTGGCTGGGGAAACCATTTCCTTTTCTCCAAAATTAACACAAAAACTTGTGGAGATCCTGAGGTCACAGGGATTTGCTGAGGCTAGAATGGCACGAAGGGTTTTGCCTAGTAAATCTATCTAAATACTGCACTCTCACTCCCAGACAGTCTACAGAGGAAGAACACTGGTATTTTATGAATCCAACCCCTGCTGCCTGCAGGGAGCCCCAACCCCAGCCCAGCTCCCTCTTCCTTCCCTCTCACCCACCTTCTCTTTCATCTTCTCAATCTTCTTGACGGAGCTGCGCCGCTGAGGCCGGTCCTCGTGTCGCAGCAGGTTCACACTGATGTCCCCTGACTTGTTGAACTGCTTTTCTTCCTGCTTCTCTGCCTCCTTCAGCTTGCTCTCGGCGCTGATGCTCTCTGCATGGTACATGTGGTAGGTCTTCATCACCTGCAGACACAGAGGTCATGAGCCACCTTCCCATGGTCACCCGCAGCAGGGCAGGCCAGCAGCGCTGGGCAGGGCATTAAGGAACAGAGTGGGGAGGAGAGCTTGAGAAATGAATGCCAGCCCTATTTCTAGAGGCTCCAGGCTGGTCTAAGAACTGTGATGACACTCAGCCCCACTGGGGGGACATGATCCAGCACACACGTGCAGTCAAAGAGCACCGAGTCTGCCAACAGGGAAATAAGGCACGACCTCAGAGCTCTGCAGCTGGGGTAAGGGTCTCCATGACAAGTGACTGTGAGGGAGGCCACAGTCACTCTGAGCTGCCTTTTGACCTGACCCCTCTGTTCCTACACTTGGACTTGCTAAGCCATCAGACAGCCCTTTCTCTCACCCAGACAGCAGAACCACCCAAAAGTGGAGTGGTTGTAATCCCCAGCAGAAATGGGGTTTGTCTCCTGTCACCACCTCATCCCCCCTTGGTGCCACCAGCAGGCACAGGCACTGCCAGGAGAGGTGCAGCAGCACCTTGTCCTTCACAATCCAGATCCAGGAGGGATGATGCTGATCCTGGAACACTCTACAGGCAAAACTTCCAGCACAACCTTCCCTTTCAGAAACAAGAGCCCAAAGGGCACACTGGCTCATTTCAACAGAGCTGGCAAGAGGGACACATCTGCTCCTCTCTCTTTATGCCTTTAGTCACACTGTCCCCTTCTATCATCTCCCTTCAGGATGTGGATGGTTTATTTCACATTGCTTTGACACAGCACACAGTGCCCGACTGCTCACTGCCATCAGCTTCAGCAGGGCTGGGCACTGCAGGCTGGGACACTGGGACAGACTGGGACAGGCTGGGACACTGGGACAGACTGGGACACGCTGGGACACTGGGACAGACTGGGACACGCTGGGACACGCTGGGACACGCTGGGACACTGGGACAGACTGGGACACGCTGGGACACTGGGACAGACTGGGACAGACTGGGACACGCTGGGACACGCTGGGACACTGGGACGGGGTGCCTGACGCCCAAGGGTTAAAACAGAGCAGGAACCCCCAAACGCAGGGGATTTTTACACACGGCTTAATGAAGCAAACACAGCTTTCCCCAGCTGCAGCTGCCAGCAGGAGCCAGCAGTGTTTGACTTGGAGCAGCTCAGGCTGCGCCGCAGGATCCCTCCTCCTGCCAAGCACAGCCCTCAGCCAGAGGAGGAACCCAACACCCCCGGAGCTGCACAAACCTGGCACTGCAGGGACACCCCACTGCAGGGACACCCCATCCTGCAGGGACACCCCACCCGGCAGGGACACCCCACTGCAGGGACACCCCACCCTGCAGGGACACCCCGCACTGCAGGGATACCCCACACTGCAGGGACACCCCACTGCAGGGACACCCCACTGCAGGGACACCCCACACTGCAGTGACACCCCACACTGCAGTGACACCCCGCTGCAGGGACACCCCACCCGGCAGGGACACCCCACACTGCAGGGACATCCCACACTGCAGGGACATCCCACTCTGCAGGGACACCCCACACTGCAGGGACACCCCATCCTGCAGGGACACCCCACTGCAGGGACACCCCACCCTGCAGGGACACCCCACTCTGCAGGGACACCCCACTCTGCAGGGACATCCTACACTGCAGGGACACCCCACTCTGCAGGGACACCCCACACTGCAGGGACACCCCATCCTGCAGGGACACCCCACTCTGCAGGGACACCCCACCCTGCAGGGACACCCCACTGCAGGAAGACCCCACTGCAGGAACACCCCACACTGCAGGGACACCCCACTGCAGGGACACCCCACTGCAGGGACACCCCACTCTGCAGGGACACCCCACTCTGCAGGGACACCCCACTCTGCAGGGACAGGCAAGGGGCAGTGAGCAAAGGCTCCTGCTTGGCCCTGAGCTGCTGCATTTCCAAACCCCACAAATTCTTAACACAGAATCCAGCCATGTATTTCAAACTGCCTTTTCTGCAGTGAATGTCACAGGACACACATGAACCAGACAATTCCTGGGAAAGACCAGAGGGTTTCACTGAACCCTCCTCATCCTCACCATCTACATCTTTTTGTGAAGCACACAGAGGGAAGTGAAAAGCAAAGTGCTGCAGATCAGGGCTTCAGGCAGTGAGGGGAAAGGTTCTGCAGCACTCAGAGAGGCCCTGACACAACACGACAGAGAAGCCCAACGAGTCACAGGGCTCCAAATTGCAGGATTTTTGTGAAATCTAAAGGTTACAGGACAGTTACCCAACCAGAAGAGACACCTTAAACAACTCACTGTGCTCCTCACCAGCTGCCCTGCCACACAGCTCGCTCTTGGAAATTCAGAGCATATTTCTGTTTATATCTGCCTTAATTTTGGCCGGGGCCAAGCTGCACTGCAGCAGGCAGCCCCTGATCTGCAATTCCCTCGTGCCATCTCAGTGCCTGCAATCAAATCACGCTGTCCCTGGCTTGCATTGCTGTGACACAAAGACAAACTGCCACAGCTGCGTCCCGGGGATCTTTCCTGCAAATCAGTTAATTAGCTGCAGCGAAGGAGGAAAAATATGTTCCAATGTTCATTAGTTATTTAACAACACGAGTTGTGTTTTCCATATTAATTACATGTTCTGGATAAAGGCTGTTGCCAAAATACCGGCCGTAAATGGCACTGCTGGCAGTCTCCAGCTACAAGGGCTTTGTTCTCCTCAACAGCTCATCCCCAAGATTCTGTCCCAGCAGAGGAGCCAGAGCAGAAGTGGGGTGACCATGTCGGGTAGAGGCTCAGGCCCCCTCAGCCTTCTGCCTTTGCCAGCTCCAACTGGTACCTCTCTGCTGGAATCCATATGGAGGAACCAGAGGAACGAAGCTGGTTTTAATTCACAGCTGAACTATTTCTGCACAAAACCATTCACAAGCATCTCCACTTCAGAATGAAAGTCACCCACTTCCATTTTGATTAAAATCAGTGTGGCTTTGGTTCTCTCCATACAGACTCCACAGGGTGACTTGCATCAGAACAGCAACAAGGCTGAGTTAAAATCAATGCCGTTGTTTTGGCTTAAGTTTGAGTCAGTGAATGCCTGAGAAGCCTGTAAAAAATTGTTGTTTCCACCCAGTGCACAGAATTCCCCTTGGAGAGGCTTAAAAAGCAGCCTCTCCAGGGCACAGATGAGCTGTGGGTAAAGGCCTGGCCAGAGGCAAGAAAATCGACTTCCCTGAGCTGACAGCAGACAAGTGACATTTGTGAGGAGGCAGCAGCCCGGGGTCCTGTGAGCCAGGTCCCTACCCCGTGTCTGGCTCTGACAGCAGCTCCCGTGCTGCTCGTGGGCACCCAACGTGCTGCAAAGAGCACACCAGCAGCAGCTCAGTCCCCAGGGTGTCCCCAGCCACCCCAGCACAGAGCCAGGGGGCAGCTGGGCCCGTCTCACCTGATGGCTCCGGAACAGAACTCTGAGCAAGGAGCTGCTGGCACCAAGCAGATGTGAGGTGACCCTGACTGCCCCACAGGCTTTTTCTGCATGCTTTTGAAACATGTCCCTTCCCTGCTCCCTCCTGCCTGGATGACACAACCAGTTTGTTGTCTTAGCAGCAAGGCTGAACGCAAACAGAGCTCCTCCAGCCCTCCCAGTTTCCCACTCAAACCAGTTTGTTTCACCACTCGAGCCCATTCTGCTCAGCACGTGGAGCAAAGCAGTGAATGGGATAAAGGAGGAGCAGAATCACCCTCTGTGCTCCCCCTTGGCCCCTGCTTGCACTGGGGACCTCAGCACACTGCTGACCCCCCGTGACCCCAGCGTGTCCCTCGGGTTGTGGCCCTGTCCCCTGGCTGGGCTCAGGGCATACCTGCCCACAGCTATGCAGGTCAGCCCAGCCCTTGTTAGTCTTTCCTTGTTTTGCATCTGTCATGCTGCTGCTGTAATTAATCCTAATTAGTCATCACCCCTAACACAGCTTGTGACATTCAACCATCAACAACGCACTCCCAAATCTCACAAGGCTTTTTAATCTGATCTGCTGTCCACCCACACTGCAGGTCTCACAACAGTCAAATCCTTCAACAGCCAATGCAGGAACAAACCTGTTAAGAGGAGATTTATGGCTGAAATTTCAAATACAATCATTCATGCTCTGTTGTTTAGGCCTGCTCTTCAAATAGATGAAATAGAATGATTGTTTAGGAATAAACCTACTGCAGCATTATTTATGTACCAGTTACAGATACAACCAAAGAAAGCAAATATATTATCTCAATTTTCCAACAAAGGGCAGACTTTATATGGTTTTGTTGCTGCTAAACCACAAATAAAATAACTTTTTTTAAAAACCACTTGCTACAGGGCAAGAGGCAGAAGCAACACAAAGACTTTTTATTACTCTGCTATGAAAACCTGCTTGAAGAGCCATGTCCTGACTAACAGCACATGATCTCACTGGGAGGCACAGACAACTCTGCAGCCAAAGTGCTCCTTGGGGCACAAGAGAGAGCTGAGCCCCTACGAGCCAGGAGTTTCCTGCACGCCCCAGCAGAAGGTGTGCTCAGCCACCCCTGGCCACGGGCTCACAGGGGCAGGGACCAGCACGGCCAGCTCAGAGCCCCTGGTGCCTGAAATCAGACACTTTGCAGTGTCTGAGCAGGGCCAGAAGGGAACGTGGTGCCCGAGCCCAGCAGGTGAGAGCGTCACAGACACAGGAACCTGAGTGGAGCTCACCCAAAGAGCCCCAGCCAGGCTCAGGGGAAGCAGCTGGGCTCTGGGACCCAGCCCGTGGCCTCGCACTGCTGGGACACCCTCCAGCACTGCCACCACCCCAGTGAGCACAGAGGCTCTCCCACAGGAGGTGAGGGCTGCAGGACAGCCAGGGCAGAGCCTCCTCAGATGTGCTCTAACAACGCCTGTGCTCCCCAGGCTGTGGCTGGGGCCGTGGGACGGGCTCACTGCTCACCGTGTAGAGCTCATTGGTGACCTTCAGGAGCTCCTCGTGCATCTGGAGGCCAATCTCCTTGCTCTGCAAGACAAAAACAAGAAGAGGCGAGGCTGTTATGCTCTAACATGCCGTTCTGAAATGAAAATACATTTCAGAGGAATCATAAACATGAATACACAGCGCTGCAAAGTCTCATGCAGTTCCAGAGTGGTTCCATATTCATTTGAGGTTGACGTTTGCCCATGGATCACCCAAACTGGGTTTCAGAGACCATGAGGAGGAATTTCATATAATTTAACTGACTTACCCTGCAAACAGATGAATCTAAAATTACAGGCAATACTGCTTTGCCGTTCCACTGGTAAAATTCATTCCCAGCCCACAGCAGCTGCCCATTTGGGTATAACACACAACACTGTCCCCCAGTCTGGGACTGGCAGAGACTCACTTTGAGATAGGCAGGTGTACATCATGCAACAGCCATTTGTGTTCCCTAGACTGGCAGTTCCCTAGACTGGCATTCTCCAGCCCCACAGCATCACCTGTCAATGTGTCTTGATCTGAAACACTCTGCTGCTCTGTGATTAAACACATCTGCTGCTGGACCTGCAATTTCCAGCCAACGCTGGTATTTCAGAGCAAAGACTACCAGGGCTCCCCAGCACCAGCATCCCAGGTTTACAACTCCCTTGGCCATGACCTACACCCCAGCTCCTCCTCAGTAGCTCAATTTCACTATTCTGACCTGAGTGAACCAAAGCATCACTGAAAAACGACATACAAAATAGCTACACCACAGTTATATAATGAAGTTTCCAGTTTCACAACAGCAGCAGCCAAAGTTCAGCCAGCTGAGGAGACACTCACTGCCAGTGAGGAACTCCTGGCATCCTCCTGTCTGCTGAAATCCCATTATCAGCCTGTGTTTTCCCTTTGCTTGCCAGGCAGGATGAGGCAGATGCAGTTGCCAGCCTCCTACAGCATGGACACAGCCTTCATGGAGAGGCCACAGCACGGGGAGCTGCCCAACACTGGAGCTTGGCTGCAGACCAAACCAACTCCTACTGCAGCCCAGCAGCTGGAGGTGCTCACGCTGCTTTCCTGCCTGCCTGTAATTACACCACAAATCTCTCCGTGGAATCTTCTTGGCTAGGAAATACTTATTATAGCTTGAAGATGTGTTTAAACTAAGTATAGACACCTCCCTCCCTTAAGCCAAACCAAAACAAAACTGAGCAGCTTCTCCCAGATTTCCTCAAATAACTCCAGGAAGTTTTGTGCACGTGGGCAGGGAAAACAACATTCCATCAGGCTGGGTGATGAGAGAAGCCCTCAACACGGAAAGGTCCTCTAATTCCAGTTGTGGGACAACCTACATACTCTGAAAGTTTAATCTAATTATTAGAAGTTAGACTTCAAGCAAAGCCTGAAGCAAGGAGTCCAGAGGGTGAAAATCCACCCAGTAAGCACCGTGTGTCCGTGAGCTAGTGTCAGGGTGTCAGACAGTCCCATCCTCAGAGGCCCAGCTGAGCACACTGGTCCCACTGCATGGGTACAAGGTGCCAGGATGGTGCCAGTGACCAGAAGGCTGGACCTCAGCTGAGGCCCACGCCTAACAAGAACCCCGGAGCCCAGTCCCTGCCCACCAACACTGATGGTCATCATTGCTCTCAAAAATCTCACTGGGACTTGCTAATTCACAACAGAGCTGTGACAGATGTGCATCCCCCCAGAGACAGCCAAAAGGTGTTTGGAGACCTTCTCACTCTCTATAGCTCCCTGACAGGAGGGTGCAGCCAGGGGGGGGTCAGGGGACAGGGAACAAGGGACAGCACAAGAGAAAACAGCCTCAAGTTGTGCCAGGGAGGTTTAGGTTGAATATTTGGAAAAAATTTCTTCTTCATTCCTGGAGGAATTTAAAACCTGTGTGGCACTTGGGGACATGGGTTAGTGGTGGCCTTGGCAGTGCTGGGGGAAGGCTTGGACTCAATGGTCTCAGAGAGTTTTTCCAACCTCAGCCATTCTGTGATTTTAATATGAGTTATTACAGTCAAGGCCTCCAAACAGGGGGCTTGGAGCCCACAGCCTGCAGGAGTCTCATGTACCCCTCCAGCCATCCCTGCTGCCATGAGTCACAGGCCACTCCCCACACCAAGGCCTTCCAAAAGCCTGGGGAGAGGACAGGACAGGCTGGTGGCAGAAGCCGTGGCCCAGGTGAGCTGCAGCTCCTGTCCTGCCCCGGATCTCCTGCAGGGCAAGGCCACAAAGCCGCAATTCTCAAACCCAGTTTTAGACTCCAAAACAGAGCACACCAACTGCTCAGTTGCTGTTCCCTGAGCTACATCTGCACAGGCAGACACAGCTGGGGAGCACAGTTAGAGAGCCAGTTGCTCACAGACACTAACCCAACACCTGGCCCCTGCTGGAACCGGTCTGCGGCATCGCTGGGAGACCCCAGCATCCAGGAGAGCAGTGAGGATGAGTGACGATGCTGCAGCCTCCTTCAAGCACAGGAAAGCGAGCAGCTGAAGGACTTGCCTCTCCTCCAAGCCTGCTGCCTTCCCTTTCTCCAATGAAGAAATTATATTTTTGTACTTACAAGAAACAACACCAAAACATCATTCCAGTTCCTGGGACCATCCACAAAACCCAAACTACAATTTAGCTGCTTTGTTTATGCCTCACACTCCTCCTAAACCCCACAGTTTACTCACTGAGACAGCAATGGCTTCAAGTTAGCAATTTATTAAAATTCCTGCCATGCTGACAAAGTATGGGGAAGCAGTAGCATGGATGACTGGCAACAGAGAACACTCTAAAGACAAAGACGAGCTCTCATGCAGACCCTGCTTCTTCCTCCAACCTCCATGCAGGACAAAGGAGCATGGGCTGTAATTAAATTCACTGTCACAGCACATAATTGAACACCACACTGGGGAATAACCCAGCACCCTTATTTTGGACATAGCAATGCTCTGTCTCAAACATGTCATTTCCTGTATCCCATACCTGGAAGAAGCATCAAACTTTCCTTCTGCACAGCAGAAGGTTAGAGTGGAGCAAACACCTGCCTGGCAATGGGTGCCTCACCCTGGGTTTGAGTGTGCCAGCACACTCTGTGAGCTTTCAGGGTGACAGACTCGCCCTGACAGCAGAGCAAGCCAGATCTCTGCAGGGACACATTTCAGCATCCCCACTCACTGCTGCCTATGAGCAGCAGCAACACCCTCAGCCTGGTCACCTCTCCTGCTCTGGGAACGGGACTCACACTGCAGGCTCCAGGGAAATCTGCCCAACTGAGTTTTCTTCTTCTGCTTTCCTCACAGAATGCCAGAATGGTTTGGGCTGGAAGGGCTCCCAGCGGACAGAGAGGAGGCGAGCTGGAGCTGCTGCTGCTGGCCGGGGGGAGGACACTTGGGTGGACAGGGACAAACTGCTGGTTCAGTGACCGTGACCCCACCTGCGCCAGGCTCAGCCAGGGATGCTGAGGGAGCACAGCTCAGCACCCACATCTTCCCACGGGGAAGCAGCTCAGCACCCACATCTTCCCACAGGGAAGCAGCTCAGCACCCACATCTTCCCACGGGGAAGCAGCTCAGCACCCACATCTTCCCACAGGGAAGCAGCTCAGCACCCACATCTTTCCAGAGGGAAGCAGCTCAGCACCCACAACTTCCCACAGGGAAGCAGCTCAGCACCCACATCTTCCCACAGGGAAGCAGCTCAGCACCCACAACTTCCCACAGGGAAGCAGCTCAGCACCCACATCTTTCCAGAGGGAAGCAGCTCAGCACCCACAACTTCCCACAGGGAAGCAGCTCAGCACCCACATCTTTCCAGAGGGAAGCAGCTCAGCACCCACATCTTCCCACAGGGAAGCAGCTCAGCACCCACAACTTCCCACGGGGAAGCAGCTCAGCACCCACATCTTCCCAGGGGGAAGCAGCTCAGCTCCCACATCTTTCCAGAGGGAAGCAGCTCAGCACCCACATCTTCCCACGGGGAAGCAGCTCAGCACCCACACCTTCCCACAGGGAAGCAGCTCAGCACCCACATCTTCCCACGGGGAAGCAGCTCAGCACCCACATCTTCCCACGGGGAAGCAGCTCAGCACCCACATCTTCCCACAGGGAAGCAGCTCAGCACCCACATCTTCCCACAGGGAAGCAGCTCAGCACCCACATCTTTCCAGAGGGAAGCAGCTCAGCTCCCACATCTTTCCAGAGGGAAGCAGCTCAGCACCCACATCTTCCCACAGGGAAGCAGCTCAGCACCCACATCTTTCCAGGCAGATGACCACTTGCTGAGCAATTGCTCCTTAGCTGTGCTCATCCTTACCCCATGAGCCCTCCCCTCTCTTCCTCAGCATTGTTTACATTTACATAATGAATGCAGGAAACACAAAACCTCCTGGCTCCTTATGTCCCCACAGCATGTCACAAGCCATTAATAAACTCTAGATGGGAAGAATTAAAAGTGACATTTCTGGAAAAAAATGCTACTCTAATTTACCATCAAAGAGCAATCTGCAGCACACCCAGCAGCTGAAGCACGACTGCAGGGGCTTTAACCCTTCTGCAGCCAGGCTATCTGCCAGCAGCCTCGCACAGCCTGGCCCCTGCAGGAGGGCTTGGAGCACTTTACCATCACACTCAAAGCCAGACTGGACACCACAGTGAAAGATCCCTCCCCTGAGCAGCTTCATATGCTGCAAGGCTGGATCTTCAAAATCCATTTACCAGCATGATCCTACTTCCTCACAGGTGCTCCAGGTTCCCACTGAGCACTGCTGGGAAGTGGAAGTGCAGCCTCAGATAGGTTGAGAAAGACAAATAACCTGAATATGCTCAAAAGTGGCAGCCTCCCTGTCCACATGAAAGGCAAGCGTTGACACAAAGTAAGTCTTTTCCCTGACTTAGCTGAACGTTATTTCCAGGGACAGGTAAGACCAAGGAACAAATGCAGTGAAATCACAGGCACCCCAACAGTAAAGCTTCCTCTGGATGCAAGGCAGTGCTGGCTCTGGCAGGCTGCAGAGGGAGCCACGCCAGCTCTCCTGGCAGGAGATGGAGGAGGGAGAAACAAGGAGCAACCACTTCTATCCAATTAAATGCTGAGCCTTAGAAGTTGAAATTTAAGTTCAAAAATGAGGGGAGATGGAAGAACATCAAACACAAAGAAATAATTCTGCTGAATGGATGAAATACCTCACCATCCTGTCCTGGCTGAGGATTGACATACAACAGGAGAACACTCAAAACACTCAATACATGTCTTTGTTTGCCAGCTGGCTGGATTTGTCCTGTGCTTCCAAAGGAGACACACCATCCACAGACATGGGCAGGGAAAGCAGAAGCATAGTTTAAATATGAATCTCAAGAAGCGTTTCAGAGCAAAATGCAAATGGGAGGAACATTTTGAGACAGAACTGGACTAACTGACATACACCAAGTATCTCCATTTCTGGAGGGCAGGAGAACAGGAAAAGGGATGATATCCCATATCAAATCAGCCAACACAAACCTGACCTTGCAGTTTAATTTCTAGGTCAGATCTATAAACTAGAGGAAACTGGCCATAAAAATATCATATGAAATTTATTCTCCAGTCAGGCTGAAATTTCAAGATAAGCCCTGATTATGAGCCTTCTCCTGTGTGAGAGGCAGGTGCCCTGTGGCTCACCCTCAGCTGCCCCTGATGAAAACAAGGCCACAGAGCCCACCCTCTGCTGGGACTCTTCATGTTCTCACCACACTCCTCAGCTTCAATGAACAGTTGTGGTCCACCTGACTGTGTGATTCTCAGAATCTCTCTGATGCTCCTTTTTAATTTGCTTATCATTAATAATTCTGTATCATCAGCAGATTTTGTCATCTTGCTGTTCAGGCTTTTTCCAAATAATTTATTAGGAACTGCACCGGAACTCCCCTTTTTTCCTGCCTTTTAACTAATCATTAATCCAGAAAACAACCCCTCTCTACTCAACAGCTTTTCAAGAATTTCAGCTAAGGCCCTTTTCCAGTGAAGGCCCTACAAGCAGCTAATGACATGATCTCTGGCTCCTGGAAATACCTCCACTGAATTTCTGAGGCATGACTCTTCCCCTCAGGAAGCCAGTGACTCCTTTCTTGTACCTGCCTCATGGCTGTCATCCTGCTCTTGAGCAAGGCTCCACCCAGCAAGCCTGTTCTGACCTGTTCTCTGAAGCCCTCCAAAGAGTCTTGAAAAAAGTCAGCCTGTTTCCACTCTCACTTCTCCAGCACTGACACTTTGAGCACCAGGTCACACCTCACACTCTAGACTTGACAGGTCTAGATCCCAGTTTCTTTCAAACTCTAGGATAAATACTACCTGGAAAGACTTTTAGTGATAGTCCCTTGCGAGATTTGCTCTGAAACATCTATGACAATTCTATTTTAGACTAAAATGCCAGGATGGACGCTGATGGAGCACGGCTGCCCAGGTTACCTTTTTGAAGAGCCTGATGACATCCTCGCTGATCTGCGACAGCCGGACGATGACATTGTTCATGAAGATGTCGTTCAGGGTGGCGTGGTCTCGGCTCTCCCGGCGGGTCTGCGTCAGAACCAGGTACCAGCAGTTCACAGGGGACAGCAGGTGCTGATCTTTCCTGGAGAATTGTGGAAAAGAAAAACAAAAAGGCCAGGAGAACATGTGAAAAAGGCACACATTTTCAGATGACCTCTGCTGGCACATCGCCTCCCTCCCATGCACACAGTCACTGGGATTCAGGGTGTGATCTCTTCCACCTGTACCAGCACTGCCACGCAGGGATGCCCAGTGGCACACGAGCTCCTGGCCCCCAGCCAGCCCCTTCCCAAACTGGGTGCTCTGGAAGATGGCACAGGAGAAGAGCCATCCCTGGAAAGGGAGAGAGTTTTACTCGTTTTACGCATTCTTTCCACTCCCAGTACAAATACAGCTGTCACTCTGCTGCAGAAGGGCCAGCCAATACACTGCACTGCCTTTAGTCCACCCAAAAGTACTCATGAAAGGGTTCTGCATCCAGCATTACCTCAGCTTGTCTGTGCACAACATGAACACCCTCAGGTATGCTGGGGGACACCGTGGAGACTGCAGACCCCTCTGCAAGCACACACAGACCGAATGCATGCAGACACCAGGATGACTCCATGGCTCTGGAGCCACGGCGACGGCCAGAGCCAGGGCTGGGCACAGCCTGCTCACACAGCCACACAGGGACAAGGAGCACTGAAGAGACCCTGAATCCTGAGCCTCATCACAATAATGACACACATGAGCAGCTGGGGAAGTGGTGCAGATGAGCCTGGCAAGGGCATACAGAGCAGTCGGGAGGACAAAAATGTACTAAGGGTGTCTCTGGACATGGAATGGACAGTGAGGACTCAGCAGGAGAGAGCACTGAAATCAAGCTGACCCAATTAACACCACCAACACCAGCACTTGTGCCCAGGTCTTTTGGAACAGAGGAGAACCACTTGTCACCTGTGGACACTGCACAGCAGCAGCTTCCACAATTGTAAGCAATGCTCTGAGCTAAAGGGTGAGGCCAGATAGCCCCTGAACCTCTGTGGGCTCCACCTCTGAACCACAGCTCCTTACTGGCCAATTCCTTCAATTCCTTGGTGTACAGTGCAGCACCCAGCACCACAACCAACACACAACAGCCAGATGCCAAAAGGATAGAGAGGCTCTGAACAGCAACTCATCATCAGCAGAGCTTGGCATAAGACAGCAGTAAAGCCTCACACCAGAGAGACCGAGTAAACAGATTAAATGGGATTTAGTAATATGGAATAAATAGGATTTAGCAATGTAACAGCAAAAATCACTGCTCTTGCAGCTGAAACAGGAAAAAAATCACCAAGGGTTAGAGAAAGAAACAGACTGTGAAGAGCCTGGGGCTGGTGAGCAGAAGGGCAGCAATCAGGCAGAGCCCAGGCTCTCTGTGAAAGGCACTGAACAGCAGCTGCAGTCTCTGGCCACTGAACTGAACGACATGAGTTTCACCTGGAACAAAGGGCACAATTCCAGCTGAGAGACTTTCACAGATACCACTGGCAGAAGAGACAGGGACAATCACTGTGGCCCAGGGAGGCAAAGGTGGAGAGCTTGGGCTCAGGGGCTGCAAGGAGAGCAGCCAGGACCAGCACCTGTGCTGCCACATGCTCCCAGGGCACAGACTGTGCTGGCCACAGGGCACACATCCTGCTGGGCACACATCCTGCCAGGCACAGCTCTCTCTGCCCAGTGAGACCCCGTGCCCCGACACTGCCAGGAGAGCTGGCTGGCTGTGGCAGGGGACACAACAACCCCCAGCAGCTGCCAACCCCCACACAAGCACCAAGCGTGGCCCCGCAGAGCCCAGCCAGACACCTCTGGCCTGGCACACACGGGGAGCAGCCCCCAGCTGCAGTGGGCTCCACGGGGCCTGGAGGTCACCAGCCAGCAGAATGGCACAAGCCAGTATCCCCACCACAGAGCAGTCACCTCCAAAATGAAAATCTGAGTCAAGGTTGGTTTTCTTTCTATTTTTTTCAGATTTTTTTTGGTTTAGCCAAGCTCACAAGTGTGGTTAAACTGAAAAGAAGCTGCTTTTGAAAACACATATTTACATATTCATGGATTTCACAATTGCATCACTGGTTTGATTCTCACACAATCCCAGGACTCAGTTCATATTTCCTACTTCAAATCTTTGTTTCACAATATTTCCACTAAGGATCTGCCTTCCTCCAACACCATACGGCTGAGCACAGAAAAAGCATTTACTTTATTGCAAATAAAGTGCAGTAAACTCCATTTCCAGAAACTGCTTCCAACCCTGAGCCTGCCAGCAAGCCTGCACGGAACACACAGCACCTGGACAGCTGATGACTGGGCTACACAAAAACCAGGGCTACAGACCAGGCCCACCACTATCTGCACAATCAAAGCAGTGGCTGAATTCAAGACCTTTCAAAAAATCGAGGGGTTTGACTCCTTCCTAGCCCCTGTTCCTATTCTTATTGTATTCTGAAGAAGTGCTCAGTGAGTGTAATTCACACAGCACGGGTCAGCAATGCTGTGGTGGAAGCCTTGCAAAGACACCTGTCCAGCTCCTTCTGTGAGCCCCGCAGGGAGGAGGCAGAGCAGGTCACGGCTGATGTGACAGACCTTATTCTGCTTTAGGACTGCCCCAGCCCAGCCTCCAGCGCCCACTGCCCATCGCTGTGCCCCAGCGTGCCCCTGGGAACAGCACTTACTTGAACTGGTGCTCTCGGGAGCTGCGGATCTTGGAGGAGAAGCGCTCGGCCAGCTTCTCCAGGCTGCGCGAGTACTCCAGCTCGATCTCGGCCTTCCTGCGGAAGAACTCCTGCAGGTCCTGCAGCAGCTGCAGGCGCGACTCCGACTGCTGCTCCAGGCATTTGAACTGCTCCACCAGCTGCGTTCGGATTTCTGCAGGCACACGGGACACGAGAAGGAACAAAAGACATCAGCTGCAGACACTGGCCAGGAAGGTTCTCCTCCCTTGTCCCAGAGCCAACAGCTCTGCAGGAGCTCCCTCCAAGCCCTGGGTGAATTCAGGACTCAATAAGGCCAAAGGACCTTCTTCCTGAGAGAGCAGAACAGTGCCATCGACCAGCCTCACGTTAAACCTTATTCTCTGTCAAAACAAATGGTCTTACAACACTGAGACCAACCTCAGAGCTTTCAATTGCCTTTTGAAACCTGAAAACCGTACTTCTATCTAGCTGGTACTACCTGAAATCACACACTATTCTCATATAAACTAACATTTTATCTTGATAAATGTCCATGAGAATACCTTCAAGATGGCCAGCACTGACCTTAAGAAAGCAGGCACTGCCATGCACCCTTTGTCTCACCCCATCCCCCTGCACTGCTGGGTTTAACAACAAATCCAACCCAGCTTTGGCTCAAAGGCTTAAAAAGTCTTTCACACCCTCCAAATCCCAGCTCAAAACCACCAAAGGTTTCATCTGTTCCATGTTTATTTACTTTCCCCTGAGGACCTTCAGCCACCAGGTCAGACACACTGCAGCCCCCTGTGACTCTTCCCAAAGTGGGCTCAGCAGTGCCTGGAGGTGGGATGGGCTCCTTGGCCACCTGGGGCCCTGCTGTGTCCTGCAGGGAACAGGCACTGCAGGAACAGCTAGTCTCCAGTGCTGGCCCAGCCCTGGCACTGCCAGAACCCAGCACCTCAGAACCCCACACGGGGGATTCTGATCCCAGGAAGCCAGGCAGACAGTGGGGAAGGAGAGCTGCTCACGGGCACAGCCAGCCCCCTTGCCCTGCAGGAGAAGCAACACAGCACCTGTGGCACAGGATGTGATGGAAATAGACCTCCCCAACTCTTCCCAACCCCAGGCAGGGTTTCTGCAGCTCTGTGAAGTGCACCTGGCCAGGAGCCCTGTGCAGGAGCTGCTCACTCTCCCGGGAGCAGCAGCTGAGTTCTGCCCGGAGGGATGGGGAGCCTGGCAGGAGGGCATGTACAGAACTGGAGGGAGAGGAAAAATGAGACTAGACCATAGGGAAGTCTATTCAAACTGAGAACAATTGGGCTGAGCTGGCTGCGGGGGGCAGCTGCACAGCAGAGGGATCAGAGGAGCTGGAATGGCAGGTCAGCTAATGGAACAGGTCCATGTGCTGCCTCCCTGTCCCCAGAGCCCTCGGGGACAGTGCAGAGCAGCCCCCAGCTCCCCACCCCACACCCCTGGCAGAAGGCAGGTGGGCACAGCTGAGGGGAGGCAGCTCCTGCATGTGCTCCCCTTGAGACCCTTCACTCTCCTCCTCTCATGGCAGTGCCAGACCAGCCATGGCACCTGTGGCCATTTCAGTCCACCTACAGACACAGCCTCTTCAATGCTCCTATAGCTGTACAAGCAACCCATAGCACACAAGATGTCCTTTGCCTTTCCCTGAGGTTTGTAAGTAGCTCTGTTTTTCTCACTTTGCTCACCCGACACTGGTGAGAAGCCAAGGCCCCTGGCAGAGGATGGGTGAGGCAGAGCAGGGATGCTCAGCACAGCTGCTGCCTCTGGCCAGACTGGGGGTTCCCTGGGACTCTGGGCATCTGCTGCACACAGACATACAGACATCAGCCCTCACTCACAGCAAGCTGTAGAAATTCCAAAATGAGGGGCAATCCCACTCCACTGAGAATGCTAGAGATACCTTCAAAAGTTAAATTCTCTGCCAGAAGAATGCAGGAAAGGATGCTAAATTGCAAACGAGGTCTCACAACAACTGGTATCAGTGCCTCAGCCTTTATTCTCTCTGTTCCCAGTTTGCTGGAGTCCAGCTCTCTGTCCCTGGCACACTTTGACCTTTGTCGACAGAATTTCTTTGTTATTCCTATGCCTGTAATATGTTGATTTGACACTTCTGTTTCCTTGCAGGAGTTCAGCCAGGTCAGTGCCAGCCCAGCACGGAGAGGCAAAGGACAGGCTCTGTGGGCACAGGGAGCTGCCAGCCGTGACCCTAAAGCCAGCCAGTGACAAGCCATCACACCAACAGTGGAGATGGCACTGACCCCAGGGCTGCTGCTGCATGCTAAATGGGAAGGGCTCGTGTAGAAAACAAAATGCGAAGCTGGCATCCTCAATGCAAAGACAGACGTGGCAGCAGAGAGAAGGACATCGCTCAGTGCTCCAAGGGAGTCAGCTCCTCTCTGCTTGCAGCCATGCTACATCCCTGCTGTCCATTGTGGGGGCATTCACAGGCCAGCAATTCCAACCTTCAAACAACTGCCAGGTATGCTTTCCACAGTAGATCATTTCTCTTCAGCACCAAATCCCAAAACTTTACCTTTGGCTCCTCAAGTGGCATCAGCCACCATGGAAGCCAAGCCCAGCAGAAGGGCAGCAGGATACCCTGCAGAGCTCATGGACAGGCAACACACGGGAAGTTAGGATGGGATATTAAATAAACCCAATTCTCCACAGGCAAACACTGGCAAAAGCAGGCAGTGGAAAACCCTGGGCAGCTAAGACTTGCAAAGTGCAACCTGAGACAGGAGAGGCCAGGGGAGCCGGGAGCACGGGGAGCCTGCAGCGCGGGCTTGGTGCTGCTCCAGCCAGCACAGCCTGCCCCAGCAGCTGCGGGCCGCAGCACCCTCCTCCTCCTCCTCCTGGAGATGTGGGTTTTGGCACAACACCCCCTCCCCAGCCACGCTCTGGCTGCTCAGACAGGGACAGACAAAGGCCGAGGTTTCTCTAGCAACGGGCTGGGACAAGGCTGCCCCAGCTCTGCGGCTGCCGTGCCGGGGGAGCAGGACAAAGCCCCGCTGCCCAGCCCCTGCAGGGCCCCGAGCACAGCCCACCCAGCCCGGCTGCTCCACACGCTGAACTATCTGCATTTCCCATCCCGGCTGCTCCACACGCTGAATTATCTGCATTTCCCATCCCGGCTGCTCCACACGCTGAATTATCCGCATTTCCCATCCCGGCTGCTCCACACGCTGAACTATCCGCATTCCCCATCCAGGAGAACAGCGCTGCCGCGGATCCCCCCGCCGGGCAGCCTCAGACAGCCGCTCCTCTAACATATGCTTCACCCCACTGATTTGTGACAAGTGAGAAAATGTGCTTGGCAACAAAAGCCATTATTTTCTCACAACTGGGATTAGACCCAATAGTTCATTGCAAATATAGCACAGCAAGCTGGACTCAGGGAGGATCCAACTCTTACACAATTACAGAACACACTAACAAGGCCACTTGACTCGATTGTTTTTATGCCCCCTTCAGAGTATCCCTGCGCTGCCTTCCCTAAAAGTTCAGCCCCCTTCAGAACAGCAGCACCTCGGATGTATTTCCCAGTGCTTTGTCATGCCCTGTTTGACCAGCACCCGCCGTTTCCCCTGGGAGAGCCCTCACACACACGGAGCCGGCTCTGCTGTGGAACCCAGCACAGCCCAGCAGCGCCGGGCTCTCGGTGCCATGCTGAGGAGCCAGGCTCGGTCCCAGGCTGGCAGGGCATTTTCCAGAGCCCACGCGTGTCTGGCACCTCTAGCACTGCTTCCCCTACACAGCAGCAGCAGGGATGGGGTGCCAGAGGGCCATCCACCTTCTCGTGAGGGCTGCAGCCAGGAGAGGCCGGGCCGGGCCCCAGCAGGGACAGCACCGAGCCTGAGCAGCCGAGGAGCTGCAGGGCTCGCAGCCTGGAGCACCCCAGACAAACGCCAGGGGTGCCTCCATCCGCTGCACGGCTCCCTGTGGAGCACTGAAAGCAAACAGCCCAAAGCTGCCCCAGCCGCCCCTCTCCTTCCTTCCGTGTGATTAGTAACATCACTGCCTAGACAAAGACAAGAGATACGGCTCCTGGTAAAACAAAGAACAAGACAAGCCTTTTATCTGAAACAAGTGTTCCCGGTTAAAAAAAAAAAAAAAAAAAAAAAAAGTGACATGAAAACACTTCTCTCCAGTATGAAAACAGCTCCAGTGGCACTGGCATTTTTCAGGTATTTCCATGTGTGTCTGTAATCCCCAGCCCGTGCTGCAGCACTCTGTGTGCACAGCCCCAGTTTTCCCTCGTACCCACACTGCAACTGCTGGGCTGTGAGGCAACAACTTCATGTGCAACCACTCAGAAGGGAAGTGAAAGTGTAAGATAGCATATCTCAAACCCAGTGACTTCTCTCCTGGGAAACCCCTGCCCTGGAGCAGCCCCTCGTTTAATGCAAAGGGCAAAGGAAGATGAGAACAGTCCCTCAATGTCCAAGAACAAATATCACCTCTGATATGGTGACAATGAAGCCTTGAAATGATTAATAATAAGCTTAGCAAGTACAAGAAGAAGGTGGCAAAGCTCTGCCACGGAGAGGCACAGCGACAGCAGATCCCACACGCTGCCCCTCACGCGCTCCCCTTCCCTCTCCTGTCCTTGCACACCATGGTGGCTGCTGCTGCTGCAGATGCAGAGGCATTTGTCATACACCTTGATACTCCAAATCCACAGGACTTACTGACAGCAGACTTCCCTTAAAATCTGTCTGTGAATGCAGGTCTGAAAGCAGCCAGCCTGGCTCCTGAGGAGGCAGCAGGGAACAACAAGCGTTTTGGGTGAAGCAGAGCACCAGTTCCCTTCCACAGGCAGCACTGCCTGCACGACAGCCCGTGCTCCTGGGACACAAGGAACCAAAAAAACAACCAAAGGAATCCAAACAGTGGCTACTGTTAACTCCAGCTGAGCCTCAAGGCCAAACTTCCCACAGATCAAGAGTGAGAACAGATATAATGGTGTGTTGCAATTACGTCCAATTTAAGAACAGAAACAGCACTTCAAACCACACATCTTGTGTGCCAGATGGGAAGAGAGCTGGCCAGAGAGTGCCCAGACCAGGCACCAATGCCAACCACAGCTTCGCTGGCTCTGGGAACAGCTGGGCACTGCCTCTCCAGGTTCTCTCGCACCTCCTGGACACTGTTGTCCAGGGATGCCACAGTCCTTCCTCTCTGACAGGAAGGAGAGGGCAAAGCTGCTTGCAGAAGAAATCTTCACTCGGCACAGGAGCTGGTTTGTTTCAGTCTGTACCACCACAGAAATGAGTGAGACTGACCCACAGCAGTTTTTTTCCCTGGTGCTCTCTGTGAAGAGAGGCACGAGCAGAGCAGAAGCCTGGCAGCAGACTTCCTGGCTTCCTCGTCAGACGCTGGAGATGGGGCTGATCCCCACTCTGGAGTTGTGGTTTACCACAGGAGTCACCATTGGGACCAGACCAGCTTTGGGGACTAAATTTAGGCAGCAAAGTGCATATTTCCACGTTCTCTCCTGCCGGGCACAGAGCCCAGGCAGCAGCACAGCAGGCTAAACCCAGGGATGGCCCTGCTGGCAGTGCCCCCGATCTCCCCATGGCCCCTGCCCGCAATGGGCAGGGCACAGCACAGCTCCAGGCTGTGTGCTCCCCAGGGAGCACTGGAATCCCAGAGCCACTCCAGCGCTCTGCTCCACTCACCCCTTGTGTGCTTCAGCCCGAGGTTCATGTCAGCAGCCTGTGCCCAGCCCACCCCGGCCCGGCAGGGACCCGACCCCAGCCCAGTGAGAGGGCTGGCATGGGGGAGCCCCTGGCCCGGGCTGCAGCATCCTCCTGCTCCTTTTCCCACAGCCCCCGGCACGTTTCCTTGGGAACAGAGGCTTGTCCACTTGTAATTCACAGCCTGAACTGGTCACATCTGCTGCCACTTTTGTCTGACTGCGAGCAGCACCGAGGGAGTAAATCTCATTTACTGTCCCTACACCCTGTTGTCTGGCTATGTGGCCCTGCACTGATCGTGCTGATCAATGGGAAGGAGAATTTACAGGACTGAAGGTGGAGCAAGGCCCCAGAAACGCTCATTAAAAAAGACTTGGAGAAGGCTGTGTTGGTTTTGTTGTTTGGGGTTTGAATTTGGGGTTTTTTTGTTTGTTTATTTTGGGGTTTTTGGTGTTACATTAAAGAAGCCAAACTTTAAAGAGATCCACCCCAAACCTCCAGCATTCAAAAATCCCTGGCAATGCCCTGCTTGCTGCCTGTGTCTTTAGGGGAAGCCCTTGTGCCCCACAGCCAGCACTTCTGCCCAAGTGAGCTCTGTCCCCAAGTGCTTCCCAGGCAGGTACAGGAGGAGAAGGGGGCAGGCAGAACGGCTGCCCTTGCTGAGTTTGTGCCTCCTCTGGCTCTGGTTTTGCCTGTTAGGAATACAAGGGATACAAAAAAGCTTTAAAAAGAAAGAACCAAACAGCTCTCTTGTATTAGTTCATGATTTAAGAAGAGCAAAGGAAACTTCACAAAACCAGATGGTGGCTCGTTCCCCAGAGAAAAGAGCTCTTCTGGCTGCCCTCCTGCACAGGCGGCAGGAGCCCCAGATCCCCTGTGTCCACACGGGAGGCACCGGGACGGGCTGCAGGGAGGCTCCAAAAAGCCCAAAGCCCCGAAATGATGTAACCCGAGCTCCGGGCTTGCGGCTATTAAGATGCAAAGCAGAATGTATTCAAACTGGAAAAGAAAGAGCTGAACAAGAATGTGAATCCTGCCCTGAGCCACTGAGATGGAATAAAGGAGAAGATCATTAAACGGTTCACTTCAGCACCTCGCATTCCTTAATCCAGGCATGGAAAGATTTCACAGATCATTAAGAGAGCACAGCTTTGCAGACAGTTCCTAGAGCCAGCCCCTTGTATGTGTGCAAGTTCCCCAACCTCTGTACAGCCCTAACAGGATCAAATATTACACACACAAGTCAGATCAGATTAACCAGCAGTGCCTTCTGGCCTGAAAAATCTGTGTATTCATGGATCCACTGAACCAATTCTCTTCCAGAGTAATACCTCACATGCATTAAAAACACAGGATAATTCCTTTTAAGAACTTTTCATCTCACATCTCAAAGTATCCTATAAGCCTCAACATCTTCCAGAAAGAGGGATGGATTACAACCTAATTTTACAGATAGGATAAAACAAGTCTTTCCTTGGGCATCTGTGCCATTGCTGTTTCCCACTGTGCTTTTCTGCAGTGGAGATGGGCCTGAGCTTCATTTCAAGGCCAAACTGCTCCCAGCCTGAAGGGACACAGAAAACAACATGAAAAACAAATTCCAAAGCAGTAGACTCAAACTGAAGAACCTGTAGGAATGGGCAAGTCCAACAGCAGCAGTTACCCAATTTCTTTTATTTGTTTGATTTAATGTTCCTAAAAATACCACAGGCAACTGGCTCCCCAAGGCCTGTACCTGGCATGGCCAGCTTCACACTGTGCCTCTGACCAAAACCCCCTGGGCACCTCCAGGGTCTGATCCAGCTCCCTGCTGCTCCTCTGACCAAAACCTCCTGAGCATTCCTGCAGCCTGATCATGCTTCCTTTGGAGCATGTCCTCATCACCCAGAAATGCCGCTGCCCTCTTGGCTAACTATCTCCTGTGCTTTTTCAGTTTCAGCACAAGGACCTGGCCAAAGGCAAGTGCAGATGCTCTGCTCCCTGCCTTCATCAGCACTGACCAGGAAAGCTTCAGCTGCTGCCAGGGAATCAGCAGTGCTGCTTCCTTCAGAGCCTCTGCCTCAGAGATCAGCAAAATGTCAGCCCAAGGCTGACACTGCTCTTCACTCCTCCTCCTTTCCAGAAAAAGCACAATATTGGAATAGCAAGGGAAAGCTGTACCACGACCAAGGAAAGTGCATCATCTGCCACTGGATCCAGCCAGCCTGGAACCTGCAGACAGGAAGCATAAGCGTAGGGAGGAATTTCACCTTCCCAAGAACCAGCACAACCCTCCCCAATGGCTGCAAATGCAGCCGCAGGCAGCACCAGTGGTCTTGGGGTGCTTCAGGGTGAGTAAAGAGCTGCAGAACCTCACTGGTGCAGTGCAGAAGGACCACCTGGATATTCAGAAGGTAACAGACATCCAGCAGCTGTGGGGAGACTGTCTCCAAAGGGCTTTCCATACCAGACAGGATCCAGCCCAATACTTCACAACCTCCTCATGAATTCATCATTTACTACAGACCTGGAGCAAGTTCCAGACTGCAGACAGCTTAGCTTGAGGCTAATAATATGTTCTACATTGGGATCACTGGGTTGTGCAGCTGCCACCCACAACGCAGAGATTATCGCCCTCGCTTGCTTCATTTCTTCAGAAGTGATTGTGCTCCTGCCTTCTCAAGAAGGGTAAATCAGCATAAAGCATATTGTCTGCTCTCACCATCTTCCCCAGAATCCCATTTATTAGTGGGTGCAGAACCAGATGGTTATAGACAAACAACACCAAAGAAAATACAGAAATAGCCTGCTGTAGTACAGGAGTGTTAAATTCCCACCCAGAAACAAGAAAGGGCATTAAAGGTACTTGGGCAGCTCCAGGGGAAGCAAGCCAGCAGACAAGTGCAATCCATATGCACCAGTGTGCACAGCTTCTCCTGAAGCGCTATCAGGACAGAGAGGGCTCCTGCAGCTGCAGCTCTGGCTAAAATCAGCTGTCACTGCAGGTGTCCATCACTTCCAGAAAACAATCCCTCAGATATTTCACTTGCTTCCCTTGGTATGCAGAGCAGAGCTGCTGCAGCACTGTTCCTGCAAGACTCTCCTGCCTTGTGTCACACACATATGGAAGAAGATATAGATGTAAACATTCCAGCATTCCTTCTGTCAAAGCACTGTTTTCTTTAAAAATCCCCTCTTGCTCTTCTGCTCCCACTCTGATGTGCAGAGTTCTCCCATTCTCTGAATTCACATCCCTTCACACAAGGCAAGAGTAGAGGGCTTGCAGTTTGGCTGAGACACCAGCCAGGTTAACAACAGTCACTTAAAAATGAAGTAATGCATCATCCTGGTGGGGGGAGCAAATAAAGACTGGCATTTGTTTATTCATGTGAACTGTACTGAGGGCAGCCCTAACCCTGGTTCAGACCTCCCTGCCAGGGTCAGCTGGCACATGCCATGGCCTGGCCCCGCTCAGCTGTGCACAGTGAGGAGGCACCGTGGGATGTGCTGTGCCCCTGGCAGGGTTCGGCAGCCATGCCTGAGCCCTGGGCTACTGACACATCTGCCTCTCCTGTACAGCACTGCTGCCACTCCCTGCGCTCACCTGAGCCCGTGAGACTGCACCCTGCAGCTGCAGTTCTCCAGAAGTCCTGCATTATTCACCTGCAGCGGCTCTGCTCCAGCTGCTGCCTGGCAGCAGGAGTGCTGCCCACCACGGCCACACTGATGTGCCCATGGCCACCATGGGGACACACTGGCCAAGCTCAGCAGAGAGCCCAGTCCTTTCATGCCACAGAGCTGCTGTCTGCCTCTTGCCTAGCTCCTTCCTGAGCAGATTGCTAATTGCTCCTGATTTTTGCTCTTCTAAAATAAGCTCAGACCGCAATCTGCATAAATGCTGCAGAAAGAGTAATGAACTGCCCGCCCACCTGAAATTCAGACTTGAGCAGAACACACAGCAGACAGAAGGATGGAACGAGCCACCAGCAACCCTCACCATGCCACTGCCACCCCATCTGAGGACAGGGAGAGCAGGGAGGACATGGGGACTGCTCCAAATAAAGCCATGGATTTCTACCTAAACTAAGGACCAAAAAACAAAGGCTAAATGGAAGCACAAGAAGCACTGCATCATTCTGGCAAGTGGGGACAGCAGAGGGGAGCATGTCAGTGGGCACAGCCCTGCAGGAGTGGGAGAGTAGAGAGGAATTAGAAATTAAACCTCTCAGCCCCTTGTTTCTACCATTCCTTTATAAAATACATGGCTGCAGACATCCAGGGTGTAAAAGGAAGCAATTACATACACAAACCTCCCCACAAATAAACATCTCACGACTTTATCATCAGATAATCTTCAATTGCAAAAGCACATCAGAACATTATTTTGCCCTTAATCTTTCTGAATTGTCAGCTGTGACCATGCCACTTCCATGCACACCCCCGACCTGCAGCATGCAGGCACTGCTCCCCTGCTTCTGTATCTCCCAAAAACACCACGCAGAGACAGTTAGCACACTTTGTTTTAAAACTCTGTTAAATTAAAGGTTTGTTTACTGTGAACTCTCCCTCCAGAGTGCTGGGAATACAGATGCACAAGCAACTGCAGTGCTTGCTCCAGTGCAAGTGAAGCGTCCGTACACCTGCACGAGCACCCCCTGCCACTGAAGCACAGCTCTGACTCACCTGCTCTGGTTTTTACTTCATCTAAGGGAGAACCTATGAAAACCAGCCATTTAACTCTAGACTAAGCATCTGGAGAGCACCTTGTAATTACCAGTTCTGGTTCTCTTCTCTCTGACAGCTTCTCAAAACACATGTGATCCTGGTACATCCCAGAGTCCCTTCTTCCCTGGTGGCCCCCCCAGCTGCAGCTGCTGCATCAGCTCTGGTATTTATAGCCCCTCTCTGCTGACTCACTACTGCTCCTGGCTTATTTAGAAGCTGCTTTAACTACATTTGGATTTGACAGCATCACATTTATCACTCTCAAGTGTAATTTTGACACTTTGCCCTTCCTAAACTGATACAGAAGAGACATCCTCTGCCTCTCTGCGCGGATGGGTGGGGATGTCCAGAATTTCCTTGCCTTCCACTTTCGTTCCTTGTCCTGACTTCAGGAGTTCAGAGGAGCAGAACCTGGCTAAATCTGTGATAGAACACTGAGTTAGGCAGGAGAGCTGAGATAGCAGGGCAGCCAGCTCAGGATGCCTCCTCTGAGGCCAGGGCAGCCCAGCTGCTGCTCCGTACCCTGAGCTCAAGGGCAGCTTCTCCCCAGCCCTCCCCCGGGGTATCTTCCACCTGGCCTTAGGATGTCATCCATCCACTCCATGCCAAACTAACATTGCCAGCACTAACTCCCGCTGGTTGGAAAGAGATTAAAGCAAGCAGTTAGTTACAAAGGGAGAGAGAGGATTTGCTACAGGCTGGTATAAATACACTAGAACACAAAGAGTTTGGGCAGCAGCAGTGTCTTACACCCATCACCATCTTTTAATGTGCTCTTGTTACCTACGGGTCTGTATTCCATATGGAAGTTGTTTTACTCCAGCCCTCCTAAAATCTCCTTTTGAAATGGTGAGTTCCTCTGCGCAGAAGCCTTGAACTTCCCTTGGCCCTGGGATCATCTTGAGGGTCAATACCCTCAGGCAATTTTAGCACATTTTTAGGACAGGGTTTGACATTGGAACAGGCTTATAAAAACACATGGAACTGATGCTCCCTGTGCACTCCCTGCAGTGACTGACAGGCTCTCAACCCCCTCCAAGCCAGCACCACACCTGCAGTCTCTCTGAGAACTACTCCCTTTCTCTGCTTGACCTGCATGACCAGAAAAGCTGCTTCTCCTGATTTGTCAGCCTAAGAGTGAAAAACAAGAAAAATTACTTTCAAAAGTGTTTCTCTATCACTCCTGCATGTAACAAAGCTCTCACTGACAGCTTGACAAAAATCTGGCAAAATGTTTTCCAACTGATTTAAAAAAAATTTTCAAGCACAAAGTTGTTACACAGAAACCTCACAGTTATCAAAATACGCACTGAAATGACCTTAATAACAATAACAAGGACAAGTCAAGCTTAGCAAGAAAACTTAATGGTCTTGATATTTGCTTTGTCCAAGCAGCCTGTGGGCTCAGCTACTTTAAACATCGTTTCCCAAGCCTACATAATACATGTGCAATATGTTACACTTTGGGAGCATTCCAAACACGCGTTGTCTCTTCTGCTCTAACCTCCTGCGTTTCAAGGCATCAGCCACAATCTCAGCCCCCTGAAATGGCAGAACAGGCACAAGAGTGCAGCTGCCCACCCAGCTCCTCTCACACCTCTGCCTGCTCCGGGCACAGCTCCCTTTGGGCTCCCTCTGGTATCATTTATCTGGGCAACAGCAGCACAAAGCACTCCTTTCTCACGGGGACCTCGACAGCTCCTTCAGAGGCACTCTAACCCCTGCTTTGAGACACCCATCACCACCTGCCTGGAGGAGCCCTCTGAAGAGTACGGGTCCCTTGGGCTCCTCCCAGAGCCAGCCTCCTTCCTTGGCCCCATGTGTTATTCCCATTCTCTCCCACACAAAGTGCCCATTTACGTGATTCTGAGCTATGTTTAGCACCCTCTCTTCACTCAGACCTGAACTGGAGCCTAAACCTCCCCACGGTAAAATGCCTCCTCTCGTCTCTCGAGCAAGATGAGCAAACCAGGTGTGTGGGCAGCCAAGAGGCAGCCTGCAAAGGTGGGGATGGGTCTGTTCCCTCCCTGCACAGGGGCAGGAGTCAGCCTCAGCACAGCTGGGGTTCAGCCCAGACCCCTGTGCACAGCAGTGTATCTGAGACACACAGGGACACGTTTCCTCCCTGCTCCAAAACCACCTCTGCCCACCTGGGCACAAAGCAGACAAACCCACCCACATGAACAGCTCACCATCAATGTCCAACAGCCTTTTATGGACTAAAATCCCCCCTGGACCTGCACCTACTGCTGCCAAGGGGTAAGCGTGGCATAGTCCAAGGAATCTTGAGGTCTCAGATAGGGGGTCTCATGAGTTCAGACCCCAAAGTGAAAGAAAACATTCACAATCTTTTTGCTTTAAAGTATTCTTTGCTATTGCACATCCATGCTTATCAAATCATTTATAAACCAAATGAAGTACCAAAGCACTGCTGGTAGAAAACTGTATTTTCCTCTTCTCCTTATGCTGTAAACAGATTCTTTTAGATACAAAATTTCAAACAAATAAAGGTGGCAGCATGCTGTCACTGTTCCTCACACGAATTCCTAATTTTATGATTACATCCTGCCATCAGTGCCAGGAATAAACAGAAGTCTCCAACACTGCAGTAAGTGTGTTCCTCCTTTAACAGAAGCCTCTGGTGGAACAAGTCCCACTCTATCACACAGATTCAGAGCGTGTCCTCATTCCAATCTGACAGCACAAAGCTGAAGCCGTGATGAACTCAGGGGCTCACTTATTTAGCCAAAAATAATGCACATGGAATGCAGAACAGTGTATGAATGACGTGCAGCAGAATCCACAGAGCCAGCCTGAGCAGCATCCCCGTTTCATATCTCCTGACAACACATTATTTCAGACTAATAGAACTGACACCCACCCCTCCCTGCACATGAAGTGTGTAACCAACCCCCTGCAAACGTTCCTCAATAGAGATTTCTTCTCAGTTACTAAAATTCTGACAATATCAGCAAAATAATCCTGGAGCTATATCTGCCACAGCTGACTGTGTTTGTTTTCCATGCAGGAGCCATTCCTCTGTGAGACACTCCCAAAGAGGGATGACTTGTGCTCCCTGCAAGCAGCCAATATTGACTGGAGCCACACTGGGCTGCGGAGCTGCTCCTGCCGAGCAGCAGCAGCTGATCAACACTTGCACCAATCTGCACAGGAGCAGTTTCAGGCTCATTTGCAAAACAGAAGAATTTATCTCCCTGAATTGAGAAAACAAGGTTTTAGCCACTGAAGCACCACGAACACCAACCCTATATACACTTGCTGCTCTCCTCCTCCAAAATGTGCATGACCACTGCTCAGCCTCCCCTCTGACCTGAACTGAACCCTGCCTTCTCCAAGGATTACTCACTCCACATCTCTGTCTACCAAGGCACTCTTATTCCATCACATCACATTTGGCTTTCAGAGCAGCATCTGTAACCCAGAGCAAAAGAACACGGTACTTTTAGGCCATGAGTCCCTGTGACACTCGGATTTTTGTCTCCATTGCCTAGTTCAAAGTCAGAGAAGGCTCGCCATGATTGAGAGAGTAACACTTCACAGCCCTGCACAGGTGTGTGACCCCCTGAACACGCCCAATATCTGACTGTACTGTCAAGACATTCTCCCCTGTGAAAGAAACACGCTGGCCCTGGCCATGAAGAAGATTCCAGTGCTCTTCCCTGTAGCTGAGGGTGGACAAAAATCTGCTCTATCTTCCAAGCTTCATGTGCTCCCTGATAATAAAAGCAGTTGAGAACTTAACCCTACCTGTGCAGGGACAGGCAAGGCACTTTGGAATGGTGAAATGACCTAGTACATGGTTTGTCTGCTTTCACGCTGTCCTCCCCAAAATGATGTTGTTCCTTTCTGAAGGGACACAGAAGTGAGACAAAGAGCATGAATCAGTTTGAGGTAGGGAGCACATTGTAGCCTTTAGCCACAACCATCAAACTGTGTTCTAATGACTGCAGTCTGAAGGGAAAAGCTGACAGTGTCTTGACATGGTCATTACGTAAAATGCACCCTATTTCTTCTGTGCCATATGCCTTTGATGCATTATCATTCCCACTCCTCTTGATTGCTTTTCAAAAGCCATCTAAATTAATGTGAATTGGTAAAGGGTAATTATTCCTATGAATAATCAGTGTATGCTAATAAATGCAAAAATAGGACAAAATGCTAAGTTTCACCAGCACTGACTGTTCCTGTCGATGATGGTCCCTGACGAAGGGGACAGCGCTGACAGCAGGACAGCTGTGTCCCTCCTGCAGGAGTACAGCTACCCTGCTCAGCAAAGAAGCACACAGAAGCACAGCTCCTGCTCTTTGTCTGAAGCACCATCTTGCCCAAGACTGCTGGTCTGCTCTTAGCAAAATCCTATGGAATCTATATGAATAAAGATACAGGATACTACAAAAAGAGAAAGAGGATATTACCAAGAAGAGAAAGACAAAAGCTATTGCCATCAAGAGGACACAAGCAGAGGGTTGTGTAAGGATCTGTCATCAGCTCTCAGTGTGCTGCTCCCCTGATGGCCGGGCAGAGCTTGGTGCCAGCACAGCCCGGGTGCCCCAGACCCCAGCACCCAGCGTGGCCCCACAGGCTGTGCCCCAGGCAAGCACCCAACCTTCACCACCTCCACCAAACTGCTGACCTGAATGGCCACAGCACAATTCAGGGGGGCCTCCACACACTCATGGCATTAAATAGCACACAAGAACAAGGAGAAATGTTTAAGCCTTCTCAGCAATGGCAGGAAACTCCAAGTGAGAACTAAGATCCTGCTCAAAATAAATGAATTCGGAATCTCTGCAACTTGCATTTGCTGCCTCCTCAAAGTCACAGCATACGTTCTGGCAACATGATGGGAAATGCATTAGTGAATTACAAGAAACATTTTCAATCCAGTTAGAGACCAGCCCACCACTATTTTATTGGAGTGCTTTTTAAGAAATGTAACTTGTAACAGCACAGTGAGTCTAAAAGGGCTATTTCCCTGCCTTTTGGGGAAAAAAGACTTGCAGGACTCGGCACTTCCCTGGCTGAACTTCACGAGACTCCTGCTGCCTGTCTCCCAAGCTCTCGAGGTCCCTCTGAGCAGCAGCACGCTCCATCAGCCACGCTCAGAACCCAGCAGCTCCCCTGGACACGCAGCCCCACACTCCAGCTGGAGCACTGCCAGACTGACTGCCTGCTTCACCTAGGATACAGCTGCACTCCCGGAAAAATGTTGTGATTTCTCTGCAGCAATCTTCCCAGAGAATCCAAGGAAAACACAGGAAGGAGCCACCTCCTTCACGCAAGATAAACTTTCATTTCAGTACTGGGGGAAATGTATCAAATCAGTTAACAGACTACCCAGGAGGATGTCAGATCTCCCAGCACTGCAGGATTTTATCTACAGACTAGAGGAGCATATGTCAAGATGCGTGCTCTGCCAGGAAGGCACCAAGATACAGAAAAGAGGCATGAGGAGTTTTTTGGCAGGCGTTCCCACAGTGCCATGGGGATGTCAGTGCCCTCCTGCCCTCCCAGCCAGGCCACAGCACACATCCGCAGGAAAAGCCACAGAAATGCCCCTCAAACGCCCCAAAACCACACCACTGCCAGACAGGGCACAGCTACGGGTGTTGCAGCACCATACACGCGGCAGCTCTCCCGGGAGCCACGTGCTGCTCTGGCAGGGAAGGACACCTCGTCCACCCCAGCGCACAGAGCCACCGCAGCCCTCGCTGGGCTTCACCCCAATGGCCTGGTGCTCACACCCTGCCCGGGAAAATCACTGTATGGCCTTCAGGGAACCCATCAGGAACACTCGCTGCACTGGGAATGGCACAGGCCACGGACAGACTGACCGCAAGGCCAAGCACATGGAGGAAACACCCAGGACCCTTACAAACAACTGTGTATTTCTAACATGCTGGAACGTTTAAGATCAAATGCAAGAGGCATACTTTTATTTTAAGTTGTAAAATGTAAATTACGAATAAAATTCAGTGAAAACTTCACTGAAAAGGTAAGCTTCAGTGAAAAGGTAGAAGGCTACACATTAATATTTCCCAGAAATAATGTCTATATATTAGGTGACTGCCTCTAATTAGGTATTAATAGCATAATTAGTTCTGTGAAAAAATCTCCCCTTAACTTAGGAGCTTTTTGTTGACGAAAATGAATGCTGAAACTGAATAAAACAAAGCAGAGCATTTGTCCAAACTAAGGGATGTGTAAAGAATTCACCTAAATTTAGCCATAAATTTCATTAATAACTATAAGCAAATGAACTTTTTTTAAATTCGTAGGGGTTATCCTAAAAATTTTACTGTAAATTTTAATGGATTATTTTCTCTCTCCCTCTCCCAAAAAATGTCACAAGATGCCTTTGCTCATAAATTATGTCCAATAAGTTGCCTCCAGGACATTTTACTGAGCTAAGGAACAGCTGCATTATACAGAGCCATAATTATGTTTCAAGGAGAAGATCATCAACAGGGATACAATTTTCCATTTGGATTTAAAACTAGTGAACAAAACCAGGGCCCATGTGAACAGCACTGTACAATCCCAGGCTCCTCTGGAGCATCTCCACAGCTGGAGACACCAGCACACACTGGATGGTGGGGCCATGAGAGACCTGGCCAAAGCCAACACCCCCTCAGCAGCCTCTGGGGGACAGGACAGCCCAGGCTGCCCATAACCCTGGGGACAGGACTGCCCATAACCCTGGGGACAGGACAGCCCAGAGTGCCCATAACCCTGGGGACAGGACAGCCCAGGCTGCCCATAACCCTGGGGACAGGACAGCCCAGGCTGCCCATAACCCTGGGGACAGGACTGCCCAGAGTGCCCATAACCCTGGGGACAGGACTGCCCATAACCCTGGGGACAGGACAGCCCCAGAGTGCCCATAACCCTGGGGGACAGGACTGCCCAGAGTGCCCATAACCCTGGGGACAGGACAGCCCAGAGTGCCCATAACCCTGGGGACAGGACTGCCCATAACCCTGGGGACAGGACTGCCCATAACCCTGGGGACCGGACAGCCCAGAGTGCCCATAACCCTGGGGACAGGACAGCCCAGAGTGCCCATAACCCTGGGGACAGGACAGCCCAGAGTGCTCATAACCCTGGCAGTGTAACCAGGACAGCCCCAGACCACCCATAATCCCAAATCAGTTAACAGACTACCCCTGGGAGAACAGAAGAGCCCCCCAGATTTTCAGCTTTAAATTATGGTCTGGTATGAGGAGAAAGAATAGGAAAATCAAAGGGCTGTTATTTGTCTCTAATGAATTTCAGAACAATACTTATGAAAAACCTGTTAACAGGAACCAGGCACTGCTGAGAATCAGGGAAATCACGGATTATAACACAAATACCAATTTCAGCGTGGTAACCATCACCAATTACAAAAATCCCATCACCAAAAGCCCACATTAATGTGGTACTAACAATCTGAGCTAAGAGGTCAAAGAACATTCAGAGATCTGGAGGTAAAATGGAAATGTCCCACCTCGCTCCCATTGCCAGGCTAGCTCACCCTTATGGAAAATCTTTTGTTACTATGGTGACGGGGAATCAAAAAAAACTTAGATCCATGTAAACACAGGTTTTCCTGCACAGATTGCAGCATTCTGTACTGACACTTAATCCCAATTTATGAATTTTCAATTATTCAGCCAACCAGAAAAAAACAAGTGATTATTCATAAATATAAAAGTTAAAGTTCATTCCTAGATAAATCACAAACAAAAACAGGTCTGAATTTCTCATATCAATTATTCGCAATAACCAATTCGCTCACCTCCAGTACTTGCCAAAACCCAAACACACTAATCTCAATTACTTGTTTTAGGGGGCCAACTCCTCCCTGTTTTCCCCATGCTGTATGTATTTGTTTACATACGTATGTAAACAAACATACGTATGTCTGTGTCTCCTCCCCTCTGTGGGCCACACACAGAGTAAACAAGGAACAGAGACTTAGTGAAGGCTTCTGAAATTCACTATATTCAGCTTTGAACTGCTGGCCCAAGGGTGAAATCAGAACTGACTCATAGTGTCTCAGTTCTTTTTTAAGCTGCAACTCAACATTCAGAGGAAAACTAAAATAGTCTGAAACAGTTTCAGCTACCAGATCTGATGGTTTTTATCTCCAATGTCCCGACACCAGCCATTCATTTTTCTCCTTTTTTGAGCCTTTTCAAAGCTGAGTTCCAGGAACACACAGAAACCAGAGTCTCGCACCTCAGGCACCTTCCACCTCCTCTTGCCTACATGAGCCCTACTCTGAGACTACAGCTTCCAGGGAGGAATCTAGTCCTGCCTCGATTATCAAACAGGTTTCTGGAAGATTAGGAATCTGCCAGCTTCCCTGAGGTGGGGATCCTGCAGTCTGGATTCCCACGGCTGTTGCAGCAGCCAAAGGGCACAGAGCACCCACCCGAGTGGCACCCACCACCAGCCCCATCCCAGCGTCCAGGCTTCCAGCCCCAGCAGGGGTGTGCATCCCTCTCCTGCCCAGCTGCCTGTGCCCAGGGCAGAGCTCGCCCGGTGCCAGGCGCAGCAGGCACTGTGCTCCTGGAGCTGCTCTGCAGCAGCCCCTCCAGCACATGGCACACACTGCCCTACCCCTGCCTGGTCTGCACAGCGTTTGGCACTCTGATCTCCAGTTCCCCGTCCTGCAGAGGACACCCTGCAGCACAGCTCCAGGCGGCGGGCACAGGAGCCCTTTGGTAACTCAGCAGCAGTCAGGCCCCACACTGCTCTGGCAGCGCTACCAGGCAATCCACGAGCAGATGGATGTATTTGTAAATAAGGCAGAGCAGTTTTGTCAGGCTGTAATTGGTTTTAGAACAAGCAATTCCCACGATGACAAACAACAATCAAAGAGCCCCACGGTGCAACACCAAGCAGGCAGCACTGAGGGACAACAGCACAGGGGAGCAGTGGCAGTGCCATCAGAGGCACGGGTGGCTGCACCTGGACAGGCCTTGCAGTGCAGGAGAACAGCAAGGCTCAGCCAGGGTGATCCCAGAAGCCGAGGATGTTGGGTGTCCACTGAAGCTGGAGCCACAGCAAACACCCTGGCAATTCAGAGGCTGCAAGGACCAGCTGTGCTCTTGTCATCTGGATGCAGGCTGACAAAGAGCAGACGAGCTGCTGGGAAACCTGAGACTTCACACCGGGGACAAGGAGCTCTTCCCAACAAACTCTGGACACATACAGCCTGGGGAAGACCCCAAAAAGTGAAAGAAGAGGACACTGAAGGTTTTTTCTTTTTTCCAAAGGTGTACTGCCACCATGAATCGCTGCAGGCTCAGTAGTTAGCTTGGTGACCATAAATGTCTTTTTCATTGTCATTGTGATGTACGCCACAGACAAGGACACTGCAGCAAACTCACAGGGACAATGTGACCAGCCTCCAAATTCTTGGCACACCAACAAGACCACACACGCCAGAAACCAGCAGGGCAGCCAGGGTTTGCACCCAGCTCTCACACAGTCAGGGAAATCCTGGGGACACAACCTGTGACTCTTGCCATGACCAACCACCACTAAACCCCAATGAAGGTTTAATTCTGAAGTTACTCTCTGGCTTTGTGACCTGCAAAATTACTTCCTTCCATCCAGAGCCTTGAGAAAGGTACACCATCTGCTCCAGGCTCCTCTCCCATGCACACAGATGTCTCCTGCCTGCCCTGTTCAGGCATTTAAAAGCAGTAGGCAGCTACATCAACAACACAGTCCCAGGGATGCATGAGTACATGCTGTGTGATTGGGAGGACAGGCAAAGAGTGTGCATTTCTTTTTTCCTCTTCTTCTCACTCCCCCTTAGGTTGGAGCTGACCTCTCCCACGGAACAGATTATTGTTATTTCAACAGTGCATCTCACACTGCCATCCTGCAGAACAATGGCTACATGAGTACTCTTTGTAATGATTTCACTTCCAGGGGTTTAGAATATGACATGTTCATTTACAATATGTTTACTTAGTATTTCTTTAGGAATTTTAGCAAGAGTAGGTCAAGAGCACACAAGCAGGAAAAAACATGCAGGAAAAATGCTTTTAAAGCCATGAGTCACTCAGAACACGATCCAGCAAGGATGTAAAAAGAAACAAAAAATGCTTTGAAAGAACCTACTGAGAGTCTGATTCCCAGGTTACTTGATCTATTCCAAATTAAAATTCTTTTTTGCCACACTTCCTCAGGCTCTTCCTGAGCTATTTGAAAAATCCAATTACAGTGGAGATCCTGATTTCCATGTTCATTTATTACCAGAGTAGAAGCCCCATTCACTTTAATGGTAAAAAAGATCAGGGCAATAGGAAATCCCCTACAAAACATTTAATGTATTTAAAGGAAAATAAAATCAAGAACGATTAAAGGAAAAGCTGGCAAAGCACAAGAGTTTCTGTCTGTGACTGCAGAAGTGAATTCCAAGTGGCCTGAGCAGGACGTGGCCCCTCACTGGTGCAGCTCGGTGCAGGCAGACCTCTCAGCTCACAGGGCACTCGCAGCACCTGCTGCAACGCTGCCTCAGCACTCCCTGGAGCTGCCCAGCCCCATCCAGACACAGCTCACGCTCCCCAAGGTGTGACACGACAATTTGCTCCCAGAGCTCTCCCAGGCTGTCAGGATTCCTGCACACCACCTCAGGAACCAGCAGTCCCCATCCCCGAGGCTGCAAGCCCAGGCTGCAGCCTGCTCTCTCCCGAGCTGCAGGACATCTCCAGCACGTGAAGGCAGGCACTGTGCTGGGGAACATCCACCCATTTCTGCCCCACAGACAGGGCAACACCTTGTCCTGCCCCAGGCAGCAGCAGCAGCAGGGTGACAGCTCCCCCAGCCCAGCTCGGGGTCCCTGGGCTCACCCCACAGGTCACTGCTCGGGGCAGAGGCTGGGCCCCACTGCTGCCCTGCTCCCAGCACTGCCCTGCTGCCACCTCACCCCGCCTGCCTCTGGAGGCACTGGGAAAACACAGCCTTTAATGCTCTCAGCTGTCTTGAAGCTATTCCACGGGTATTACAGACATGCCAGGGTCACCAAACCCAGTGGCCTCTCAGAGCATTGCTTCAATGCTGCAGGTGAAACTCTAACATATCCAGTTGTGTACTCTGCACAGGGAAATTTGTTCTCTGATCTCTCCAGCAATCACATTCCACCCTGAAGCATGATACTCACTTGTGCTGCCTCATTGTACATAATATTGATGTAGAAGTACTCAGCCTTTTGGAAAACATGCCCACTTTGGAACAGAAAAAAAACATTAGACCAAACAAAAAGCCAAACAAAACCAGCCCACAGTCCTCCAGCCTGCAGAGGCAGAGTGGCTGCACTAGCTGCCATGTGCAAACACCCTGCTGGCGGGCAGGGAGCACCCAGGGGCACACAGCTGACTGCTGAGCCCTCAGAGTGACAGCCAACAAGGATTTGTACCTGCAGGAAGGGACATGCCAAAGGAGCGGTTCCCCTGACTGGTCCTGCAGGAGGGGTGGGTGTGGACAGGCTTCAGCCACTGCAGGATGAAGAGCAAGGTGAAGGATCACCATAACTCCTTCCTAGCACTGCAGGATCCCTCATGTGAGCAGGGATTTGGGCACATGATCCCAAGGGCATGAAGCACCACAGGCCACAGTCCACAGGAGACATCCCACCCACACAAGAGGACTTTGTTAAACCCACAGTGACATGGTGGACAGCGGCTGAGTGTATTTTCGAATTAAACTCTGTCTTTTGGCCAGAGTAGAACTTCCCCACCATTTAAGGGGCATTTAGGGCACACTGTCCTTCCAGAGGAATCAGCACACTCTCCCAAATAACAGAGGAGCAAGAACAGGTGCCTACAATAACATTTTCTTGGGAGGCCCAATGCATCCTCATCAGCTGGGGACAGTTCTCCTTGCAGGGGCAGTCCCTGCTGGTCAGTGGCCCACGGCACCCTCCCAGAGACATCACTGAACAGACATCCCCACGTGGCTCACAAGGCCAGGGATCCAGCTCCACACTGACCACGGGTCACCTGCTCAGCACCAGCATCACTCTGGAGTCACTAATCAGCTTTTGAGGGCAGGCAGGAGCACTAGATGTGGATTTTAAGAAAGAGCTAAATATACTCTCTGCTGTTGGCAGGATCATCTTGCCAGCAGCATTTCCTCCTGCACTAACTGAGCAGCTAAACACGGTGTTTTTCACACCATTCCCATCTTGTCCTAAGCCACAGCCCACTGATCCACACTGCATTCCACTCCAGGGCAACATTCCCAAACAGGACTTGTCTGCACAAGGCTTTTCCTCCTGACCATCACTCTCTGGCAATGCAGCTCCCACCTTCAAGCTCTCCTGCAGCTTCAGTCCCACTACACTGCCAACACTGCAAAATGGCAGCAGGACTCCATTCTCTCCAGCTCAGTACAAGTCTGTATCTTCAACATTCCCACACTAACAAGCTCTCTTGAATGAAACATCATTTAGGCTTTTCCCAAAGATCAATTAACATGTTTTCACACAGAGAAAATCTTCAGTTGTCTCTGAAGTCTTTGCCAACACAAAAGCTCCAGGCTGCCACATCAACAGTCTGATCTCTTGTCCTTACTCTTCCATGAGTCCCAAAATCTCAATGATTAAGGTGTCATGAGAGTCCCATTTCCATGAAGTACAAAAAAAGGGAGTGGAGATTTAAACACAGACGCCTTTCCAAACCCAGTCCATTCAGAGCCAGGAGGTCACCAGGGATGGCCAGGACAGCCAGTGCTACCTACTGCAGCCAGGCTCTGAGCCAGGGCTTTACACTGCCAGTGATGTTCCAAAGCACCCTCTGTGAGCTCCTGTGGATCCCAGCTGCTGGCAGCCACAGGGTTACACACACAGAAAGGTTCTGGAAGGCATTCAGCTGATGTGGGTACCCAGCTTGCACCACAGGTAGAGTGGCAGGGGAAGCATTTTCAATCCTTACCAACACCCGTGTTATTCCCACGAAGCAACTACTGATTCATCAGCACATTTCACAGAGAGAAAAACTTTGCACACACATCAGGCCAGCAACCTAAAGTTATCACACTGATGATCTGGAGCTTAGATCTGTTCTCAAGATCATCTCCTCTTAAAGTTCCAAACGCACAACATCCCCCGGGGCTCTCACCGAGCCTCAGAAGTGCCTGGAGACCACAAACGACTCTTCAAACAAACAAAGCAGCAAGACCACAAACGGCTCTTCAAACAAACAAACAAAGCAGCAACACTCCAGCAGCAGCAACAGAATGGATCTTTGGGCTGTGCCACGGTGAAGGAGAAGCCACTACACTTCAGCGAGCCCACAACAGGGCCTTCTACTGCAGTCCTGCTGTGTGCAACACTGCTCCACAAAGCTGGACTAACAGATGAAGAAAAGACATGGAAAACCAGATTCCCTCTTCCCTTAATGGGAATCATGAAAGTCAGTCCCCCATCCCCTGAATCCTGGTCAGTTACACGTCTGTATCCTTCTGTCTTCCTAAATATTTACACTTGAAATACAATGCTGGTAAAAGAGCAGCAGCTTCACCCCACCACTGCAGCTCGCTTGGCTGTCTCCATAATCACCAAAGCACCAGGCACATGGATAAACTGCCCTGAGGGCTGCAGCCCTGAGCATTCCCAGAAGCAGCAGGATGGAGAGAATCCCAAAGAGCAGCACTCCCCCTGCTCAGCCAAGAGCAGTGTCCTCTCCTCTCCCACGGATACAGACACGGAGACCACTGAGCTCCCCGCTCCTCCAGCAGCAAGCTCCCAGCTGTCCTGCACACCTGCCACTGCTGCAAGATGCAGCAACGTTTCCAGAGCTACTTTGGGAAGCCAGACGCATTCCAGTGACTGCCATCTCTTGCCACAGACACAACTGGTCCTCCTAAAGGCTGAGGTGAAAAAGTTGAAAGTTTTTTTACCCTCTTCAAAACTATTCTCCAACTTCAAAGGCAAGAAGAGCAACCAATACTACTGCAAATTCTTCTTGGAAGCTGCTGGACACAGTGCGGCTGTGAAATTTTCCCAAACTCTGCAGTTTCCAAACCAATACCTGCAGCACCACACAGAGAACCTCCCTGAACATCAGCAGAGCTTCCTAGCCAGGAAAATACATTTGGAAAGCAGATAGAAACACTTCTGGGAGGCAGATTGTTTAAGGCAGCTCAACAGCACAACACGTGTAAGCAAGAGACTGACAGCAGTAGCTGTCCCCCAGTTTCCCCAACCCCTCCCAGGCCAGGGGTTCCCAAACTGGAGAACCCACCTAGTACAGACAGACAGACACACCACACCACAGCCACACGAACACCAGCCAGAGGCACTGCTGCTGCTCCCCTCTGATAATGCTGTGCCTGCAGAGCTGACTTTGGGACCCACCTCCACAAGAGGCTGGGAAGCACCAGCTTCCTCTCTGGGATTATTACCACACCTTTTTTACATGTCTTTGTTGGTAAAACAAAGGGGAATATTTAAATTAAAGAGGCTTTAAAACCTCTCCTTCCCTCCTGCCCCATCCTACCAGCTGTCTCCTCACTGCTGAGTACCAACAACCCCGGGAGGAACAGCACAATTTTGGGATAAAAGCTGGGCTGTATGTCCCTGGCTGCTGCACTGTGATGGGGCCATTTCTCACGTGAACTCTAAAGCCAGGCTGCTGGAAAATCACAGGCATCAAACACTCCCACAGCACCCTGGCAGTAAGGGACACACAGCCCCACACTGGGTCCAGGCCAGGGAGCACACCACAGCTGCATGAACTCCCTCACCAACTTTATTTTGATACTCCACTTCCTCTCTGAAAATCGCATGTTGCAATACACTGTTCAGTGGCTGCCTCTGTCCAAACCACTGCCACTGCCTTACAGAGAGAAAAGGGAGGCTAAAATAAGTTATCTCAGGGCAGTTTGTCAGGGAAAAGTTTACAAACCAGGCTCTCAAAGATGTGAACAGCGTAAAGTGCATCCAATAACCACAGGCCCAGAGCAGGAGCACAGGGCCAGGGCTGGCAGCCCTAAGGAGGTCAGCAGTGACAGGCAGAGCCCACATTCACCCCACATCACCCCATGGACTCACTGTTCACCCGTCTCCTGAGCTCAGCCACTGCTGAGGCACACGCAGAGGTGGGGCACACACAGCTCAGCAGTTATCAGGAAGGAATATTCACCTTTTCAGGAGGAGGGCTTGCTGGCAGCTCAGCAAAAGCCTCCTGGGATCAAATCGCAGTCAGGAGTGCAGAGCCACCCAGGCTGTAAGAAAGGGGAGAGTCCCTGATGCCAGCTGGAGCAGCACGAGGAGCATGCCCGCACACGCCGCTGAACCCTGGCAGCCCGAGCCAGGCGTGGCCTGGGTCACCTGTGTCACCTGTCCCCTCCCTGCCAGGAGCCTCCCAGGGAGCAAGGGCACGACCTCAGGAGGTGACTGCTGCTGCCACGTGTGGGAGCTCGACAAACAGCTTCTGCAACCAAGCCAAAGCCAGCCAGGAGAAAACCTGAGAGCTCAGGGGGGACAGTCCTCCCTCATCTTCCATGGGCCAGCAAAGGGAGAGTAAATCCTGCTCCTGAGAGGGGATAAAACTGCACACAGCACTTACAACATGCCACCTCACACAGGCTTATAAATATCTGCCAAGCACCTGAAGGGCATTTGGCGCTGCACTCCAACCGCCCTTAAAACTCTTCACCTGGAACGAGCACCAGCCACAGGCCTTGAGTAAGTGTTGTAAGAGGGTTTTATTGTTATCAGGAGGACAGGTAGACTGCCTAGTGCCAGCTGCACACCCCGGCACCTGCCAGCTACCAGGGAAGAACACAGCCAGGCTTAGAGGATGAAAACACCCTTCTTTGGTATTAAATCACCTGAGAGCACGGCAGGACCCCAGCTGCTGCCACCAGATCCCTGCCCTGGGACAAGCCGTGGCCCGGACACAGTGCCCACAGCTCTGACCTCTGGTGGTGCAGACAAGCAGGAGGAGCTGCTGAGGATGGATGCACCATCCCAGAAGCACCTGCACGGGGCTGGTGGTGGGCAGTCAGGCAGGGGCTGCTGACCCAGCTGAACCATCCCAGCCTCTGCTGAAGCGCTCAGGACTTGCACTTTGCAGGAACATCTCTGGTAAATCCAAACTGATTCCATTAGAAACTGACAACTGATCTTTATTAGGACTCACATCTAAACTCCCTGCTCTCCCTGCACACAGGCTGCCCGGTGCCCAGAGGGCTCTGTGAAACCCAGCTGCAGGGCCAGGCTGGCAGACCACAGAGGAAACACAGCAGGGAAGGAAGGGGTGGTGACAGCCTGGAGCAGCTCTCCCCGAGTCTCACAGCAGAAACCAGATCAGATTCACCAGGATTCTCTACCTGATGCGGACAGCTCCACCAGAGCCAGCTGAGCTGTACCAGGCACGCTGGGTGCCCTTGGCTGACACTTCCCCACGTTGTTAGGCACAATCAAGCCAACAGACGTTTTCTATCTGTTTCTGTGATTAATACTTAGCAGTTTCCCTCCAGCCCCCACAAAGGGGTGCAACTTTCCCTCTTGCACTGAACCATTTCACTGAATGAGCTGTCAAGTTCAAGCCTTCATGCCTCTCCAGGTTGGGAAGCAAAGCTCCTGCCCTGAGCAAACCAGTATCCCAGAAAATTATTTGGCATGGGAATTTTCCCAACGTTTTCTGAGCGAAGGAAAGAGGGCAAGAGGTAGGAAAAGAAAACAGACACAAAATAAGGGATGCAGTTACTGCAATGGAAGAAGTCAAAGGAAGCTAATGGGCAATGATAAATTAACCTAAACTTTATGAAAATGAGAAAGAATACATTCATTTTCTTTGGCCCAAGTCTGCAAATCCTTTTAGTGTTTTTAGATGCTAAAACCATCTAAACTCTAGTTTTATTATCAATTTTAGTTGCTTAGCAGCAACTAAGAGCCACAGAAGTCAAGGAATCACCCTTTGCCAGCATGCAGCCAGATGCACCATTTGGAGAGCCCCACCTCCAGGATCACAAAGGATCCTGTCACCTGCCAGTCACACCACACAGTCTGCTGCCAACAGCAGCCAGAGGGATCACACAGGGGCCTGTGTTTTGCCAGGGTTAAGGAAAACTGCAGGAAGCAATACAAAATAAAACAGCCAATCGACACAATGAGCAATTTTCTGCAAGATTGCCAGTGCTGGACCATAGGCGGTTGCATCTGCATAATTAAAACTGGTTTGTTTTGCTGCATTAAAGCCACAAATCAGGCATGTAACCATAATGAGGGAGAGATATTTATTTAGATTTCTGGCCAGATCGACCAAAAAACCCCCCAAAACTGTATGTCTGAAAACAAGCACTTTAAATTGTGCATCCAAGGATCTGCTGTGCTCTGTATTCCGCAGGCAGCTGTCATGTGGCAGTTGTAAATCTGCAGCCATATCTCCATTGGTGTTTATTTTTAACACCACCACTCCTGTCTGCAAGGCTAAGGCAATAAGAAAACCTGCCTCCTGAAAGTATTCTTAAATATTTTCTTTCTGGTACCAAGCAGCAAGCATCTCCTGCCAGTGCTGGGGCCGGCTCTCCCCTCTCCGGACAGCTGGAGGGTGCAAAGCAGCAGCAGCAGAGAAGGACAGAGGCTGGGTAACTGACAGGAGAGACCGCACCGTGGGCAGGAGCCTGCCAGTGCTGCCTGTGTGCAGCAGAGGTGAGGGAGAGGGCTCCGTGCACGGGCAGGCAGCAGCCGCTGCAGAGCTGCAGGAGCTGCAGAGCTGCAGGAGCTGCAGGAGCTGCAGCCGCCAGCAGCCATCACGCACTCCCACTCCCAAAAGCAGAGTGGCACCGACCCAGAGCTCACACGGCCCTGTCAGCCCCTGTCACCAGCCCTCCCAGGCGCCCAGGAACAGCGTGGGCAGCAGAGCAGACCCACACGCACCCCACACGCCCCCGCTATCTTTCCAGGCATTTTCAGGACAACTCCTTCCCACTGTGAGAGGAGCAGACACAGCTCTCCAGGGAAGGAACAGAGCCATCACGGCCAATAAATCACCCTGCGCATGAAGATAATTCCCAGTTCAACGCTCCCCCTTCCAATCTCACTCCCCACAGGGCGCGTGGGCTCCTCGATTGCTGGAGCCAGGCTGCAGCACCCGCAGGGCGGGCAGGGCTCAGCTCCCGCCCTGCAGCCGCTGACAGCCACCCCGAGCCACCCCAGCCCTCGCTCTAATGCCCAACAGCCAGAGCCAGAGCCTTCAGCCAAACTTCCCCGAAAGCAGCCTCAGTAACTTTTCCCCCTCCCTGCCACGGCAGGTGCCTTGCCAGCTCCTGTCTCTGGTTTGAGGCACCTGAGGCGCTGCTGGCACATCACAGCCTCACCCAGCGCTGCTGGCACCTCACAACAGCAGCACCCCGCCCGCTCCCAACCCCTCTGACCTCCTCTTCAAATGCGTTTCCAGCGCAGCTTTGCTGGGGTTACTTCTCTTCCCCGCACGCTGACATACGCCCTGGAGCTCACCCGCAGGGTTTTGCACCTTCCTCCCTTCCATCTTCCTGTCAGTGCCGTGGGGACAAACACTGTGTCACGTTCAGATTCAAGGCTCATCCTCCGTAGCATGAGATCACTGCTTCAAATTTTCATCTATTATCGTCTCCATATTTCAGCACTTCTGTATCAACACCTTGGTTGTTAGTACCCCTTGCCACCACTTCTGCTCTTCTTTATCCCTATTTCTCTTCCATTTTAGTCTTTCTCTGGAGGTCTGGCATCTGTCTTCACGAGGGTAGCAAGGGATTAGATATGAACAGCATAATGACTCAATCCTTGAAGAAAATAAACAGGATATCTGGGATAATGAGGTAGTTTACATCAATCCTTCAGTCAAGCCAGGAGAGACCACACTGTGCACAAGTGGAGGTGCGTGTTCATGGTCACTGCCACGCCTCAGAGAAGGTTTAGATGATCACAAACCCATGTCCAGCTGGCACACGCAACACACAGCTGAGCACAAAAAAGCCCTCTCCTTCTGCAGTGCATCCTCAGCCACCAGCCCTCCTTGGTCCCTACAAATGCAGTGACCAACTGCTGTCCTGCCTGCCACGTTTGTTCTCATTGCTCCTATTCAGAGAGGAAGCACAGGCCACGGCAGAGGATCCCTTGAACTCACATGCCTATCCTCCTCCAACAGCTGAGCAAGGTGGGAAAACCAGGACCACCCTGGTCCCACAGAGAGGTGCCAGCAAGTGATGGCTCCCCAGTCACGCTGTGAGGACGGGAGCCCTGCATCCCACCATGGTCACCCCACGACCACCGTGGGGCTGTAACAGAGCAGTGTGCAGGGATGGAGCTGCCACCTCCCCAAGGGCAGCAGCAGCACACACGGGCCTTGGGGTGACTGTGCCCAGCTCTGCCCAGCCACAGGCACACCCTCTCAACACAAGAATTAGCCACTATTCAGCTGAAAACACAGAGCAACTACCCTATATCAGGAATCAGACCTTCCTGGAGGTGCAGTTATGCACAGAACTGTACCAAGGAAATTATTACTGGCCCATCAGCAAACTGTCTGCACTACAGCTGCCCCAAACGTGATCACTGTGGTGTAATGTAACACCCTCACACACACTCCAGCATTAACTGCCTCACATATGGAAACCATGAGGCTGCAGAAGCCAGGCCAAGAATGATCATGGCGCGGGAGTACTCCAGTCACAAACAACAATCAGAGTAAAACACTGGAGACATCCACAGCAAAGCTTTGGGAGCAGCTCGGAACCAGTCCTGCCCCCAGTGACCCCTCTGCACCCTGAGCACCCGAGGAGCAGGAATCACCCAGCCCAGGACATCTTTGAGAATAACACAAAACCATGGGACAGTCTCTAGGAACAAATGCAAATCCCCTCCCATAAAACAAACAATACCACAGACTAAAAGAATATTTCATCTGCTTAACTGCAGGGTGCAATAACATCAATTTGCCCAAATTACACACAAGCAGAAAGGTAATTGGCACCGAGCAGGGCGTGTTGTGACTGCTCCATCACTCTCCGAGGCCAGCTACAAAAGCCTGAAATTCACGAAAGTAAACAATGGCACGAAACCAACAGCCAGCCCCTTCCCCAGAATCCCTCCCTCTGGCATCGCGCTGCCGCATTGGGCAGAGACTTTTCCAAGCAGAGCCTGTGCAGCCCAGCCATCACCAGCTGAGCTGGGATCTGGAGAAAAATGGAAGCTCTTGAGTTTGCACAAGCACAAGTTAATCCACAGAAAAGCTATTTTACACTTTAATTAACCATGTCCTGGACTTAAATATAATGAAGTGGTAAACACATATCTATACAGAACAACTCAGTGGAGAGAGAGAGGAGCTGGTTTTATATAATAGTGGGGGGACTGAAGGAGGCAATGCAAGTGAAAGGCATGAAGCAAGTAGCTGAGAGTATCCTCCGTCTGAAGGTGGGAAAAGGAACTGTCATCAGCTAACAAAATTAGCAATTATCGCAATAAGGAGCTGATTTATTAAGTTATCTAGAAATGCCCATTACTACAGTTTGGTACCAACAGGAAAATGCCTGTGTGTGCAATAGACAGAAGGGTAACTGGCTCATTTCCCTGGGTGTGCAATGGACAGAAGGATGCACTGCTCATCCCCTGGGTGTGCAATGGACAGAAGGATGCACTGCTCATCCCCTGGGTGTGCAATGGACAGAAGGATGCACTGCTCATCCCCTGGGTGTGCAATAGACAGAAGGGTGCACTGCTCATCCCCTGGGTGTGCAATGGACAGAAGGGTGCACTGCTCACTCCCTGGGTGTGCAATAGACAGAAGGATGCACTGCTCATCCCCTGGGTGTGCAATGGACAGAAGGGTGCACTGCTCACTCCCTGGGTGTGCAATGGACAGAAGGGTGCACTGCTCACTCCCTGGGTGTGCAATAGACAGAAGGGTGCACTCCTCACTCCCTGGGTGTGCAATGGACAGAAGGATGCACTGCTCATCCCCTGGGTGTGCAATGGACAGAAGGATGCACTGCTCATCCCCTGGGTGTGCAATGGACAGAAGGGTGCACTGCTCATCCCCTGGCTGTGCAATAGACAGAAGGGTGCACTGCTCATCCCCTGGGTGTGCAATAGACAGAAGGGTGCACTGCTCATCCCCTGGGTGTGCAATAGACAGAAGGGTGCACTCTTCATTCCCTGGGTGTGTAATACACAGAAGGTTTCACTCGCTTATCTCCCTCTGACTCCAACCCGCTCAGCCCTTCCCTGGGCTGCAGAGCTGCCATGTGTCACAGGGTACAACTTTCCGTCGAAACAACAATTAACTTGGAGCCTGGGATTTGCTGCTCAGTGGTCGCAATAGACAAAACCCCCAGTTCTATTCCTCTCCAACACCCAGGAAGGCAGCGCCTGCCGCACAGCTCCGCACCCCGCACCACTACCGGCACTTGCATAATAATGACTGCGGGCCTGGAGGCGAGGGGCCGGAGCAGAAGGCGAACTTCCTTACATAAGGACCGCAGGATCGATGCCCTCCGCACCGGGAGGCCGCGCACCGCGCGGGGCCCCTCAGCCGCCGCTGCCCCCTGAGGGCGGCCCGGCCAGCGGGCCAGCGCCGCTCGGGGCCGAACGAGCTGTGCCCACCGCCGCGGCTCCGGGGCCGAACGAGCTGTGCCCACCGCCGCCCTCAGGGGCCGAACGAGCTGTGCCCACCGCCTGGGCTCTGGGGGCTGAACGAGCTCTGCCCACCGCCGCCCTCAGGGGCCGAACGAGCTGTGCCCACCGCCTGGGCTCCGGGGCCGAACGAGCTCTGCCCACCGCCGCCCTCAGGGGCCGAACGAGCTGTGCCCACCGCCGCGGCTCCGGGGCCGAACGACCCCTGCCCACCGCCGCGGCTCCGAGCCCCGCGCGGCGACGGCAGCGCCCGGCGGGCAGGGCCGGGCGGGCCGGGCCGGGCTCCCCGCCGGTGCTCCGCGGGGCCGCGGCTCCGCGCCCGGCGCTGCCGCAGCGCGGGAGGGGCGGGGGGCGGCGGCGCAGCCCGCGGCCGGAGCCGGCCCGTCCCCGCCCCGCCCCGCACACAAAGGCGGCCCCGCCGCGCCCGCACCGGCCCGCGCTCCGCACCTTTGACCTGCGCCTCGTAGTCGGCGATGATCTCTTTGTCCTTCTTGAACTTGCCCTGCGCTGACATCGTGCGGGAGGGCGCGGGCCCGCGGCACCGCCGCGCTCCGCCGCCGCCGCCTCACCCGGCCGCGGCCCCGCCGCCGCCAGCGGCCGCCGGCATTGGCGGCGCCGGGGACACCGCGGGGAGCCCGCGCAGCGCCGCCGGCAGCGGAGCGGGCAGGGCAGAGCCGGGCACAGCCGAGCCGAGCCGAGCCGAGCGCAGCCGCTCCCGCCGCCGGCCGAGGCGGGGCCCTGGCGCCGCTCCTGCGCTCAGGTTGCGCGCGGGGCGGGCGCTCCGGAGCCCCTGCCCCGCCCCGGCCCCGCCCCGGCCCCGCACGGCTCGGCCCGGCCCCGCACGGCTCGGCTCGGTTCGGCTCGGCTCGGCTCGCCCCGGCCCCGCCCCGGCGCGGGATGCGTCGCTCTCTCCGCGTGTCCCCGTCCCGGAGCGGCCCCTCCGCAGCCCGGGGCTCGGCACCGTCCGGGCGCCGCTGGGACAGCGCGGTGCGCTGGGGCAGATTTGTCACTTCTTGTTAAAACTGAGGAAAAAGGGGAAAGTGTTCGTTGCAGCAGAAGCAAGGCCAGAGGTTAAGGCGCTGTGTCAGGGGTCCCGGCTGAGCGCTCGGGACATCCCGCAGCCGCTGAGTGGGTCCTCTGTCCGCCCCGGCTCCGCTCCCATCGCTGCTCCGCACAATGGGGTCTTTTGTGGGTGTCTTGTGAGGAGTGAATTCAGGGAGATTTGATGATTCACAGCTACTCTGCCAACTTTAAAAAATAACCCCAGCCCATTACACAAATAATTTACCTAGTGCAAGCAGGCGGCACAGAGGGGCATTCTGCATCTCAGTGGCTGTGGAAAGGCCCGGGGAGGAGGGAGAAAGAGCGAGCCCTTCCAGGGAAGCACAGAGAGCAGAACGTGAGGCACGGGCTCAGGGCTCAGCACTGTTACTCCAACTCCAGGGGGACCAAGGCACTCAGAGTCTCAGGGACAGCAAAAATTGTGCTAGACCCCCGCTGGGCACAGGGACCACAGGGAGGGCACGGGGACAGTGGCTGTGAGCGTGGGTCAGTGTTTTGTGGCAGGGCAGGAGCACACAGAGAGCATGTACCAGTCCCTAGGGCGAGTTGCTGCATCCCCTGCCAGGAGTCTGGGCAGGGGCTGGGCTGGGACCTGTGTGTGACTGCCCTAAGCTGTACTGGGACCAGGCTGGACAGGAAACACCGAGGAGAGTCAAAAGGTATCAAAGAATGATCCTCCAGGAACATCGGGTCTTCGAGAGGGTGCCACTGGGGTGTGCAATGATTGCTGTACACCAGCGGAGTGTCATCTCCCAAAGCAAGGAAAAGCCAATTTACACAATGACCAGAAGAGTCCAGGGATGATGATGTTGTGTTCCTTCACAGCCAAGAACACCCTGGAGGGATCTTACAGTTCCGAGCTTGCTCTCCACAAAGAAAAAACAAACCAAACTAAGCAAGGAAAGAGAAGCACAGGCCATTGGATAAAGGATTCATCCTAGCAGCAGTCACTTCTCCTTGCGACACCCTCAGGGATTCAGATCTGGAGCAAGGACCAGCATTCCTGATAACCACCTGTGCCATAAGACAGATTTTGATTTCCTTGCCAAATTGGTTCAAACCTGCAAGGCCAGCTCTGTGGTCAAAGCTGAGTGTCTGAGAGTGTTAAGCACCTTTTCTTTTTCTAGTAGTGGAAGAAAAATCCCAGTCATGAAATGATCCAGCAGTGCCAGGGGTTTCTGCTACTCAGATATCATAAAGAATAAAGAAGCAGCGATGGCTGAAGAAAAATAATCCAATCATGAATTAATGATCTTTAACAAATATCAATGTCTAAGATACTTTGTGGAATTTCTACTTGAAACAGCTTCTTAAAAGGAAGGATTACATTGTAATTCACTTTGTGACACTCTCAACCCAGAATTTTTTAATGAAGAATGGGATGGGATGGGATTTAATCATAATAAACACTTCAAGCTTGAGGTATAGAGAAACCAACAGTAGCTATGGCAACGTGGTCACTCCAGTAAGGCTAATGCAGATTATTTCCAGGGCAGTAGCCTTGTGTGTGCTCAGGAAGCAGAGGTAATGTTGGCTTAAAGCAATTCCTAAATTAAGGAAATTTTTTTAAGCAGAAGCTGTCTTGCACTCTTTGTTTCCAGCTTCAAACTGTAACTCACAATGTGCTGAGCCTACAACAGCAGCCTCAGCAGAGCATGACCTGCTGCTTCCAGAGACACTCAGGTATGTCACCACGAGCTGGGCAGACCCTCTGGTCATGGATTCACTGACTGGTTTGGGTTGGAAGGGACCTTGAGGCTCATCTCATTCCAACCCCCTGCCATGGGAGGGACACCTGCAGTAGACCAGGCTGCTCCAAGCACTGCCCAGTCTTGGATACTTTCAGAGATGGAATATCACCATAGCCACTCTCACACTGGTGAAGCTTTGCCAGAGAAGGCTGCAGCCAGCCAGAGGCCACAGATGACATGGACACCAAGCTGTTTGATGAACCCCTTCACAACCTTACACAGGTGCCAGAGCTGCAGCACTGCTGCCAGGTGCTCATCCCAGAGTAAGGCAGCTCGTGCCAGGACCCCAACTCTCCCTTGGTCTGTCTGCCTTCCTGAGGTCTCTGAAAGGCAGAATCCCTTCTGCTGAAGAAGTTTGGGAAGGGGGATGACTTTGGCCATTGATATGTGGCTAAACCTCTACAGCCTCTCAGGGAAGTTGCTGTAAATCCCTCCTTGGTGATGGGAACAATTCCAGCCCAGGCTCGAGGGTCCCAAGGAGGGCTCTGCCTCAGGCTCATGAGGCCTGAGTACACCAGCCAGACTGGGAGAGACTGCCCACGCAGGAAAGCACTCAGCTGCAGCAGGGTCAGCTGGGGAATGGAATCCACATGAGCCAGGGCAGCAGAAGCCAGCCGTGCTGGCTGTCCCCGCTGTGGGAATGGCATGGCTCTGGCACAGCACGCTGGGGAAAGGCTTCCATACACACCTTTGCCAGTGTAAGAGTAAACGAGCTGGGGACACGTAACACAGCAGCTGTTGGTGCTGCACATCACCTTTGTTTTTTGAACCTTACATCTTCTTTCCTGCCAGCAAAGTGCTGTTACCTTGTCATATTAACAGAAAACTACTTCTCACTCTGTTCCCTTTTTTATCTCTGTAGTGGAGTGCAGTTGTAGCTTGGCACTGACAGAGCTTCGTCAATGGGTCCTGCCTTTGCACCCAAAATAACTGCAGCCAAAGATTTCTGTATGTGGAAATGCATGTTGTTTTTCAAGTAAAGCATCCCAGAAGTTTGCTTTTGATTTTTATTTTATTCAGGTCACCAACAGCTCAGTTGTAAGTAGCAAGGTATCTTCCAAAAATACATGTGTAGTATCCTTGAGGCCATGAATATTCAGAGAAGAGAAAGGGTGTTCTAAAATACACACCCACCTTGATCCCAGCCTTTTCCACTGCTGCCATCTTAAGCCCTTGTGGTACCAGTAGAATTCAGCTTTACACTGGTCAATAATTCACGTCCCTGTAAGAAATGGGAATACTTATATGTGACTAGATGCATGAAGAATTACGATAAACAACTTGGCAAGGCAACAGCATTTCTCCCCAGTAGCTCTAATTCTCCTGTGAAGGGCGTTGGAGCCACCAGCCACTGAGAACCTGCTGTAAGTGCACGAGGCCGTGGCCACGGTGCTTATCAGCGGTGAAAGGGCTCTTGCGAGCAGCTTCCTGCCAGAGATCTGCAGCCTGCGTTTCCTCAGGGAGATTGCCCAGGCTCTGTGGTCAGCGCTGCGCTTTCGCTTCCCCGCTGCAAGCAGCAGCTCCAGCTGTGCCCAGCAGCCGCTGCTGCAGGGATGGGCACCAGCACCCACGCCCGGGCTCCTCAGGGAGCACATGCCCTGCACAACCTGCTGTTTGCCTGTTGACATCCAAGGTGTGTGTCTGAAACCCCAGGGCTGCTTAAGCCTTGCCATGGGGTGGCTTGCAGCCCTTGCCCTGTACTACATGTGCCCCCAAAGAGGTGCTTTTGCACAGCTCTCCAGGAAAAGCAACAGGAGCTGTTTATTCTGCTGGGCCGTTTCCACAGCTTTGATCTTGTGCTAAACCCATGGTGGCCCAGACCCCTCTTGGGCCCATCCCTCCTGTGCACACCGTGCTGAAGCCAAAGCTGCCAGAACCAGATTGTTAATTATACTCCCACTGATTCAGAGGAAAGCTAAATATGCAATAATTTATGTCCATCAGTCAACCCCCCTTTCTCCGTTATTATTGTTCCTCTCTGCCTCCACTTTCTTCCATTTTCCCCCATGCTCTCCCTCCCCAGGATACCCCACCCTGTGCTCCTGGGAGCTGCCTCTCCACCACCCAGCATGGTCCCACCATCTCCTCTTCCACCATGCGGGCAGAATTCTCCCCAGGGTTGGGTACAAACCTCTGCTATTTGGTGCAGTTGGATTTGCAGTTTGGTTACGACCTGACCCATGCTTTGCTCCCGTAGGATGGTGCTGTTCCCCCTGGTTACACGCTCCCAGGAGTTCATCCCCGTGCCAGAAGCAGTCATGTTTTGTGTCATCTCAGATGACTCCTCTGGCCTTTCTGCCCCTCATCCTCGTTCCCTGCAGCGCTGAGCTCGCTCAGCCCTGTCTGGAGCAGCACCTGGCACACACAGGTGACAGTCACACCCAAAGTGACAGAGCTCCAGGGCCGTCCCCACGCAGGAGCTCTGCAGCTCCGTGGCCAGGGGCTGGGGCTCTGGAGGTGGCAGGTCCTGGCAGGCAGCAGGGCCTTGTCAGGCTCTGCTCCACCAGACCCAGGGCTCTGCATGTGCAGACGTGACCCCGGACACGCAGCTCCGTGGCTCCTCAGGTCTGCCCACAAGGAACACAGCTGTGGGGAGCAGAACTGAAATGCAGCAGTGCTTTAAAACCGATTTTAACATTTCCAGATCCAGACAACCTCTGTTGCAGTTACTCACATTTTACATTTCTGGTCTGTGCCACCGGCAGACGTTGAACTTTGCCAAAACAGTACTTGCCAAAAAGTGTTTGCTTCTTTTTAAAGAATATCAAGGCTTTGGGGATTTTGGTACAGAATATGATTTGTGGGTAAAATACATGATGTTCACATGCAAAAGAAATAAGGCCAAGAAATCCAGTGTTTATAATGACCCACTGGATTTAAATAAATTTATTTAATTGGTTTCTGAGGGGAAGGAGGAAAGAGCAACACAGGAATTCTTGTCACACGATTTCCATCTGAAATCTAACACAATTAGTGCAGCAGGATTCAGTTACCAAAGGAAAAAAAGAAGGGAAATCAGGAGTCAATTGAGTTGCTGCAAAATTTAATATCTTGCTGTCATCTTTGTTCTTGGTAGAGAGTTGCTGTAGCAACAGACCAAAAAAAGAACTTGCACAAGAGGAGGAGCTTGCTGCTCTTTTAACAACATCTTTTTACCCTCCCTGAATTACTGTTCACAGCCAATGGATCGCTTCCTGAGGTATCAATGACTATGGACACAAGGCCAGAGCCTGCAGGTGTTACACCTGTCACACACAGTGGTGTTCTCAGCTCCTCTCTGCAAGTCACATGGTGGCAACTCTTTTCTGCAGAACTGAGCCCATTCTTGTCACATGCAAGATACATCTACTCCTTGATCCATTTCCATCACTGGGGACTCTGCACCCTGCAGATCAGCACTGCGTGGGACTGTGCAGCTATAAATAAGAGACAGCTTTCCCCACCACTGCCTTTCTGGACGAGGCCAACAGCACAGCAGCTCAGGAAGGACAGGCCATGGGGCAGCAGAAGGCAGCACTGCAGGGTAAGGATGCCAGCAGCTCAGGTGTGCCCTGCAGGGCTGCGTGCAGCTGGTCATGCTGCAGCAAAGGAAGCTCCAGTGCCGGTGGTGGCTGGGCTGCCAGTGTTTTCCAATAGTTGGGTCCCTGCTGTTTGTTGTTCCCAATTAATTTAGTCACACATGATCTCCAACTCTCCATCTGCAGTGTGAAACCCACTAGCGGCAATTTTAGGCGTTTTGGGATGCAGAGCTCCTAAGTGCAGGAGCTCTCCCCATGGAAGGGCCCCTTCACAGCCCAGCAGGACCAGCAAGCCTGGCCACCATGGCCCCACATCCCTGCACCAAACAGGGCCCTGTGCATCCCAGCACATCCACCTGAGCTGGTGCTTGACTGGATTTGCCAGCAGGGCACAGGACAGAGGGTGAGCCCCTGTTCCTGCCTGTACCCACAGGGCCCAGCGTTTCCAGCAGCTCCCCGAGCCCTCGGCAGCAGCCAGGGGCAGCAGGGGCAGGCGGGTGGGCATGGGCCCACTGGGACAGAAACGGGCTCATCTGGGACACCAAGGTCTTGCCCACATCCCCGTCTGTAAGTGGAGTTAGCATTCCTGCTTCCTTCTGGGGGTACTTTCATGGCTGCTGGCAAAAAGGAGCATCCCCTTGCGTGCAGACTGGATGGCCCTGCCTGCAGAGATTTAGCCTAGCTTGATTTCTTTTAAGCTTCACTCTGTAGCTCCTCTCTCCAGCATCTCCATCTGCCTTCAGGGAGCCCTCACCGCAGCACGTGGGCACCAGGGCACTCTGTGCCCACCAAGGCCAGCCCCGGTGCCACCACGGTGTCCCCAGGGCTGCAGCAAGGGCACTGCTTGCAGGTGACTTGCTGGAGCAGCGGCTGCAGCCCTCCTTGCACCCTGCTGTGCGTTTTTGCTCCAATTACCCGGTCTGTTGTACTGGAGGACAGCGATCCAGTACCTGCAGCTGGAGCCGGGGCAGGGGCCGAGGGGCCCACCCCGCTCCTTTGTTCGGTGCCAGCAGCCCCTGCGCTGCCGGGGGCTCCAGCGGGACAGGGACAGCAGAAAGGAAAAGCCTGGGAAACTGAGCTCGCACTGTGCGCTCGCACAAAGCGCTATTGTTCCGAGGCTCAGAGATGCAGTTTAGTAGGGCAGGCTGTCCTCCCCAGCAGCCCCGGGCGGCACACAGGCCCAGGGGAAGCTGCATGTGGGGCCTCTGTCTGAACTGACAGCGATTGATGGGGGGAAAGGGGCCAAATGGAAAACACAGCTTTGAGGGAGAATTCAGCTCTCTCATTAGAGCTGAATGCAGCCGGCCAAAGGGGCCTTTTCCTGGAGAAGCCCCGGGCCCCAGGCACATTCACAACTTCATTGCAAATTCCAGCATGAAAGTGTTATTTCCTGAAAGAGTGGAAAGTTTTGGGGTGTTTCTAAGTGCCCCTTCACACCAGCACAGCTCGGCACACAGACCCAGTGACCTGGCCTGTGCTCAGCAGCAGCACCGAGACACAGGGGTGGATTTTGGTACCTCAGGTCTCAGGCACTATCAGCAGCCCCCCCAGAGGGATTTGTTAGCTTTTCTCAGGAACTCGGGCTAGACACCCATCACTGTCCATCCCATGGATTACCCACCACTGGGCACACACAAGAAAACACAGGCAGTTCCACATACAAGTTGCAAATCTTCTGCACCATCAGTGCCAGCTCTGGCCTGGACCTGGGGGCACAGCCCTGCAGGGAGCACCTGAAGCCAGGGGATCAGCCGACGGAGATGCACCTTCCCTGGAGAAGGAAGGCTGTTTACTGGAGCAGCATCAGTCGAACCTTCCCAGAAGAGCTGAAGCAGCACAAGCACTTTGCTGACAGGAGCTGTGTCAGCACATCCGGACCTGGCCGAGCCCTCCTGGATCTGCAGAGGGTTTGGAACACATCGGCAGCAGGGACGTGCCCCATGGCCAAGGCAGGCTGCCACCCCCTGGGAGGGTCCAGCCCCTGCTCAGCTGTAGGACGGGGAAGCTGCTGCAGCTCTCAGGGAGCCCTGAGCCTTCACTCGCTGCAGTCGGGCTCAGCCAGGGCTGCCCTGCAGGGAGTGAGGTCTGCCAGCACCGGGATCGTCCACTCCAATCAGCCCCACAGGCACAAACAGCTGCTGGGGCAGGCAGGGAGGGTGTACTGAACCACCACAGCATCTCAGCCTGGCTGTGCCTGCAGGACACAAAGAGACTCCCAGAGTGGGGACAGCAATCCACTTTTATGCCATGTTTTTAAAGCTGTTTTCTTCCCTCCATGACCAGCATCACTGTGCTTTGGGTTTGAGAGTTTGTGTGCACAGTGAATCTAATTTGATTTTTATCCTTTTTGTCTCCCTCTATTTTGCACACTACATTAGGCTTTTGTTCCAAGGCAGTTAAAGCAGATTTGCTGTGTGCTTTGAGCTGCCTTGCAGCGCTGGCAGAGCCTCAGAGCACAGAGGAGTGTCACGTAACAGATATGCCATCGATAACGGGGCGGCTCGCACAACACAGAGGCCCTGAAAACCAGAATCCTCAACAACACCAGTAAAACCAGCTGTGTGTGAGCAGGTCCCTCCAGCTGGAGAGCTGTACCCTGCAATGACAGCACTGTGGCCGCTGGAGCTGCAGCCACTGGGGGGAATTGTCAGGGAGGCTCCAAGAGCTTCCCTGACAACAACAGCAACCCTGCTATTGTTCAGCTGCACCCTGATGTTTGATTTCTCCTTCCCCTCTTTCTAAGCTCATGCTGTGTTGACTGTGCTGCTCTCACAGCCCTGTGGAATGTGGAGGTGGCAGAGCAGCAGCTGTTGGAAGGCACCGTGGGTCTGCCCAGCAGAGCTGTGCATCCAGCCTCTGCTGCTGGGATGGGCCAGCTCCTCCTGTGGTGCCACTCAGTGAGCTGCGTGTGAATCCTTCCCTTTAGACAGGATCAGGAATGTTCTAAGTATAGCCACGACTGCTTTCCAGAAAAGACAGAAGACAAGGCAGGGACCTTGGCTCCCTGCAGCACTGACCCTTTCTCCTGCAGCACTGACCCTTTCCCCTGCAGCACTGACCCTTTCCCCTGCAGCACTGACCCTTTCCCCTGCAGCACTGACCCTTTCTCCTGCAGCACTGACCCTGGCTCCCTGCAGCACTGACCCTTTCCCCTGCAGCACTGACCCTTTCCCCTGCAGCACTGACCCTTTCTCCTGCAGCACTGACCCTGGCTCCCTGCAGCACTGACCCTTTCCCCTGCAGCACTGACCCTGGCTCCCTGCAGCACTGACCCTTTCCCCTGCAGCACTGACCCTTTCTCCTGCAGCACTGACCCTTTCCCCTGCAGCACTGACCCTTTCCCCTGCAGCACTGACCCTTTCCCCCTTCAGCACTGACCCTTTCTCCTGCAGCACTGACCCTTTCCCCCTTCAGCACTGACCCTTTCCCCTGCAGCACTGCCCCTTTCCCCTGCAGCACTGACCCTTTCCCCTGCAGCACTGCCCCTTTCCCCTGCAGCACTGACCCTTTTTCCTGCAGCACTGACCCTTTCCCCTGCAGCACTGACCCTTTCCCCTGCAGCACTGCCCCTTTCCCCTGCAGCACTGACCCTTTCCCCTGCAGCACTGACCCTTTCCCCTGCAGCACTGACCCTTTCTCCTGCAGCACTGACCCTTTCCCCTGCAGCACTGACCCTTTCTCCTGCAGCACTGACCCTTTCTCCTGCAGCACTGACCCTGGCTCCCTGCAGCACTGACCCTTTCCCCTGCAGCACTGACCCTTTCTCCTGCAGCACTGACCCTTTCTCCTGCAGCACTGACCCTTTCCCCTGCAGCACTGATCCTTTCTCCCTGCAGCACTGACCCTTTCTCCTGCAGCACTGACCCTTTCTCCTGCAGCACTGACCCTTTCCCCTGCAGCACTGACCCTTTCCCCCTTCAGCACTGACCCTTTCTCCTGCAGCACTGACCCTTTCCCCTGCAGCACTGACCCTTTCCCCTGCAGCACTGACCCTTTCTCCTGCAGCACTGACCCTTTCTCCTGCAGCAGGACTCCAGAGGCTCTGCAGGGACTCCAGAGGCTCCGTGGCACTGCTGTGCAGCTCTGCAGAGCTGAGATACCTGCCAGCTCTCACAGCTTCTCTCCAGCAAGGACATGGCCCTCTGCTGTGGGGCTCCTGCTCCAAAGCCCTGCCCTGCAGGAATGCAGCTGGATCCAGCAGCTCCCAGATCTGAGGGGCAGAGCAAAACACATGTGTAAAGCAGGAACTGAGCTGCTCTGTGCCAGCTGTCCGCGTGCCCAGAATTGGTGCAAAACACTGTCAGATCTCACTGGCAACCTCAGCTGTAATACAAACAGCACAGCCTGCTTGCTCCCAGGGACTCACAGCCAGTACTTGTGTGAGAGGCAAAATGTTGTGGGGGATTTTAATTTGAAATAAAGGCTGGAGTGACCTTTCATTTCAGGTTTTAATTAAGCTCCCCTGCCTCAAAGCTGCAGAGAAAAATCCTGAAAAATACAGTCCAAGAGCATGGTAAAGTCTCAAATGTCAAAGGCAAGCAAAATCCTGAGTTGCTGTTGTTTTAATTGTAAATTTATTTGTCCAAAGGACACAGCTTCCCCGATGCTCACAGTCCGACGTTCTGTAGGATGCATCAAATGCCAGACAAGTCGTAGATATGAGCCTGCATTTCATCTTCTCACAAGATGCGGATTTACCTGTAGTCAGGATATTATTTTTCCATCCTTTCACTCCCTCAACTCAGAAGAGCTACTTGCAGAGTTCCTATCAGTCTCTGGCTGAAGATCTAGACCCCCATTCTTTATGAACTAGTCCCAAACCTGCTGTTCCCAGGCAGCATGACCTGGGCTCATGGGATCTCAGCATGCTCATCTCAGGTTTGCTCACCTGCTTCTCTTTCTGTCTGCAGTATGGCTAGTTTCTCCCCAGGCAGACGTGCAGAGAGCCCAGAAATATTTACAGAAAAAGGCGGATGGTGGTGTCCAGCACCGAGAGCCCGTTCCTTTCTGCTGGACTGAGGGAAGCAGTGCTGGAAGCTGCAGTCCTGCCCAAGCACCATCCGAGCAGTTACTGCCTCTTGTTTCTGTAGTCTTGGCCTCCCTCCCGTGCCCTCTTGCACTCCTGCTCTAGGTTCCTCCAAGAGCTGTTTCATTGCCAGTGTTTGAGATCTAGGCCTTGGCGTGCTCTTAGGAGGAGGAAATTGAGCTGACACCAGCAGCAGAGCCTGCTGCAGCCTCACGGGGAAGCTGCTGCATGCACAGGAGCTGGGCCAGAGCAGAGGGAGCCCCATTTCCTGAGCAAACCACCCACAAGGTCACAGTTTCATAATCAACTTGAGCAAGACCATGGGGGAGCAGCATGAAACACTCCTGCAAATGCTTCAAAACTGCGACAAAAACTCATTACCAACACCGCAAGATCTTTGTTTTGACATATTTCACACTAAACTGAATCCCACTAATCCACAAACGGGTTGCTGTGTGAGTGTGGTTCAGGTTGGTACACAGGATGAGTTGTTGCTCCCTCTTCCCTCAGCTGTCACTTCTTATCCAAAACAGCTCCAGTTCACAGCTCATCCAGGTCAAAAAAGAAGAGCCGGGTCAGCAGAGAAAGTGACTGACCCCTCCACGCTCCCCTAAGACATGAAACACTGGGAAATCGCCGGGTAAGGAAAACCAAGAATTTGGGACAACTGGCACCTCCCTACTGCTCACTTCCACCTACTGATTTACCCCACAAAATCAGGCACAACTATTGAACAGATTAAATCCTGTCATCCCCATGCAGCAGCCACACACCACGCGCTGCTGGTCCCCTGAGGCTGTGTATCACAGCCCTCACACACAGCTCACCTGACACATCAGAAGCAGAGCTGGATGCCAAGGCCCACCACAGCAGCAATGACTGCACAGAGGGGATGGGTTCAGAGCTGTGGAGGGAGTCCCATACCCTCCACCCCAAAATCTTACCGGCAGGAATTTGGGTGAGTGACCCACGTCAGTGCTAAAGTTGGATTCATTCCAACAAAGGGTTGTCTTCTCCCACTGTGAAATGAGTTTGAAGATCATCACATTTCAGAATTCCAAAATTACAAGCATTGATTCTCTGGCTTCACTGTTTGGCAGCTCAGTCAAATCCCTGTCCCTGCTGAAGGGATTCCCTCCAGCCCAGAGTGAGGCACGCTGGAGGGGCCGCTCTAGAGAGCAGGACACCCTAGCCAGAGGATTGGCATCCACAGCCCAGGAGGCTGAGGAGCCTCGAATTATTGCCATGTATTTCATACAAGCCACATTTGATGATAATGTCTGCAGCCATGTAGTCATGGATATAGAACAAACAAATCACTAAATTGCAGAAAAACAGTGAGAAAATTTAAACCTGGAGTTTGTTCTGGACTCTGCTCTCTGCAGAGTTGCACAACATTCCCAGTTTCACATTAAAATATCTCTGTGATTTAATGCCAAAGAGCTGGGTTTCCAGTGCAGCCTGGATTCCCCATGGCTGACTTCACAGATTGAGTTAAACACTGTCTAACTTGGAAGGCATCTCCCCTCAGCCTCTGAAAAACCCAGTGCTGCAGAATCTGTTAAGGAATCAGTCAGGTATCTGTTCAGACAGAACACTCATCACAGCACAGTCATACCCAGAAATTCACATGTGAACCAGAACGTGCAGGGGGTTGTCTCTGGCCCGGAAGAGCGAGTAATTCATGAAGAATTAGTACAGCTCAGGGGTGCTTCTCAGGACCCTGCCGGGGACTGCGGGTTTGGCATGGAAACATAATTCTCAAATCTGAGTTTTCATCTTACTGACATCATCTTTTTCAAATGATTTAGGATGAAGGGGTAGCAGCAAGCAGACGTGCTACCCAGGATTACTCCTTTGCCCAGCAGAGGAGGGGCTGTCCACTCGCAGCAGTGTGAGGCACACACAATTCTCTGTGAGTCCCCATGTGAGCTGTGCAAGCCCTGGGGCAGGAGGGAGATGCTGGGCTGGGCAGGGCAGGAAATGCAGTGCTTGCACATTGTTGCTTCTCACCTTGATGCTCCCTTTGCTGCACTTCCAGGAGAAGGACCTGCAAGCAGGCAGAGAGGGTACAGCTAGATCCTGCACTGCGCTGCTGGAGCTGGTTTGTGTGTGTCACACAGCCTCACACGAGACACCTGAGATTCAGTCACCTCCTTTAGGGAAAGCCTCTTGCAGGGTGTCTCCCATGCAGCTTCCTCAGCAGCTCTCCTGCTTTGAAATCCCAAGCACAGGCACAGGTTTGTGCAGAATGGGCTTTCAGGGGGCAATCAAACTGTTTGTTTCACGTGGTAAAAGACAGTGTAGGTTTCCCACTTAAAAGCATGTTTAAAACAGAAATAAACTAGTACATCAGACTTTTTAAAATAAAACCCAAACCCTCAGGCTCCCCAAAAATGTCTTTTTAAGTGCGTGTGTGCCAGTTTTCTTTCAATATTCCCAACAGAAGGATTTCCATTCAGTAACATAATTTAAATCTTCTCTGCAGGACGTATTTGAAGAAATAAGCTGACAATTCAGCTGAGCTGTCCACCACCATATCCAGCTGCAATGCCCATACAGGTTACATGCAGGCCAAAAAATTCCCAGCAGAGTCATTGGCACAAAGGTCACTCCAGTTTCTGCCAAGCTTCTGCCGTTTAAGGAGCTGGGATTTCCCAGGAAATCCAGCAGAGCTCTGCACTGTAGAAGCTGCTGTGCAGGACAGGGTGATGTTCATGCCCTCAGATGCCACTGAGGTCAATTTAAGCACTGCAACAATTCTGCTTTTCCTCCCAGAGCACTGACCAACGATCAGCTGGGAATAACCCACGAGCCAGGAACACAGGCCTGAGCAGCAGCTCTTGTGTACAGGCAATTTCTCTGACAGGTGCTGCTTCTCCCGGCTCAGAAGGAAAGAGGGTACAGCACTTGTGTGCCGCTGCTTCCAGGGAAAAGAACCTGAAACTGATTTCTTCTCAGCTCAAAATATCAGCAACAGCAGCAGCGCCGAGCAGTCAATGCATCCTCTGAATGTGTGGTTTAACACCACAGATGCTGAGCCAACAGCACGAGGGGTGACAGATCCTCACGTCCCCAGAGCAGGGTCACACAGAGGTTAACAGAGGTAAATTAACTGAACTCTTTTGATATTGCAATACGCTACACATCTTGTACATTCCATTCTAGAGAATAATTAAATTGACTTTATAAGAGGGGCAGTTTTTTGGGTGTGGAGGAGAGACTTTATAATTCCATTAGCCTCTGTTCTGGCCCCTAAGTGATACTTGGCAAGTCTGTTAGTATGCAAAAGCCTCAATTTGCTCACTAATAAATTAGCTGTTAGGAAAACAAAGCTTCAGATCAAAGGCATTAGTAAAACACAGCTGCAGACTCTGAAGATGCTCAGCAGTGCCCGTGGTAACTTCCCAAGGCTGCATATTTTTAGCATCAGTGGCATTTTGGACTCGGTAGGAGCTAATCAGGTGTAACAGGAAAATACACCAATGCGCAGTGCAGGGTCACAATGAGATTATATACTCCGGAGTTGTGTTTCCAGATCTGTTAAAAATGACTGTAGGGCTTATTAGTTTTCCATTCTTTAAAGCTCATGCTAGCTCCATCAGCACTGTGAGCAATCTCACTCTCCTGGCTGTGCCGACACCCGGTACCAGGCGGTCCCCACGGACACACACCCGGTACCGGCGGGCCGCACGGACAGACGCGCGGTCCCCGTGGACAGACCGACACCCGGTGCCGGCGGGGCGCACGGACAGACGCACGGACAGACGCACGGACAGACGCGCGGTGCCCGCGGAGCCGCGGCGCCGCCTCCCGGCCGTGCCGGTGCCCAGCAGCGAGCCGAGAGCCGCGGGGCGGTGCCGCGGGCGCGGAAGCGGAAGGGGCGGCGGGCGGCGGGCGCGGGCAGCGGGGCCGGCCCGGCATGGCTGCGGCGGAGGCGGGCGGCCACGCGGGGCCGGGCCCGGGCGCAGCCCAGGAGGGCGCGGAGCTCGCGGCCGTGATCGGCGCCACCGTGCCCACGGGCTTCGAGCAGACGGCGGCCGAGGAGGTGCGCGAGAAGCTGGGCTCGGCCTCCAGGATCAGCAGGGACCGGGGCAAGATCTACTTCGAGGTGCCGGCCCGGAGCCTGCCCCAGGTCTGTGCGAGCTCCCTGCCCCGCTCCGCCCGCCGCTGTGCCGCTGTGGCCGGCTCGGCCCGGCCCGGCCCGGCCCGGCTCGGCTCGGCTCGGCTCGGCTGGTCCCAGAACGCCTCGGTGCCGGAGGCCGCCGGTCCGGAGCCATCCCGCAGCCACGGCCGGCCGGGATGCAGCGGGGTATCCGCCGTTACCGGGGGAGATGAGGTGGGACATGGGGTCGGTGCAAGGACGTAGAGTGATAACTCCTGCGGGGACTCGGGGTGGAAAACCGCAGTCTGAAACCTCGATGAAGGATGGCAAAGTTCTGACAACAGCAAACGCAGTCCCCACGGCACACGGTTAACAATGTGTCACCTTTTCATCTCTTCCAGGTCCATCGTCTGAGGTCAGTGGATAATTTATTCGTTGTTGTTCAGGAATTCAAAGACTATCAATTTAAGGAAAATAAGGTGAATTACTCTACCTTTTTCTGTCGGTTCTGGGGTTTGGAGTCTTGTTTGGGGTTTTTAATTTAAGACTAGTATCAAAATATTCTGTTTGTTTAACAAGGCTTTAATTTGTGATGTTATCTAGTTCCATTTACAAGCCAGAAAAAGGTAAGTGTGACCATGTCATCTAACATAATTTCTGCAGTTAAATGCTTTACATTGGCAAAATCTGGGTAAGAGGTGATGCCATGTTTGTAGGTCACGGACATAGAACAGTGAAGTGTCACTTTGGTCACTTAATACAGTGTTAGTTGTCTGTGTTACAAGATAAATTATGAAATCCTGTGGGTCTTGTGATTTTCAGTGTAATTTCATTTAGTTGCAGTAAAAAACAGACAAAAACCTATAAGCTTTGCTTAAACATGTAGTGGATTAATGTTTAATAAATTAATTTGAGAGATCTCAAAGGATAACTTTTAAAAGGATGGAATAACTTCAAAGCACAACTTCTTCTGTCCTTTGAAGGAAGATGCTCTAAAGGATTTGGAAGATTTGGTTAAAAAGCTACCCTGGACCGATCCATTGAAAGTTTGGGAGTTGAACAACAGCTTGAAAAAGAAAAAGACAAAACGCAAAAAACACAATCTGCAGAGTGCTGCAAGCAGCGGGAAGCTGAGTGGTGGTGGAGAAGAGGGAGGAGCAGACCAAAATACCACTAACGACCAGGAGGACTGTGCCCAAAACCCTGTGGCTGTGGAAGCCACTGGTGGCCAGGATACAGAGGATCCCCAGGGAGTGACACCCGGAAATGGGGTGGAGGAGGAGGCAGATAATGAGCAGGAAGATGTGAAGGTTGAAGCGCAGGCGGGCTCTGAGAGCGGGCCCGAGGCGGGCGGAGGAGAGGCCAAGGTGCTGAGGTTCCGAGTGACGTGCAACAGAGCTGGGGACAGGCACAGCTTCACGTCCAACGAGGCCGCCAGAGACTTCGGTGGAGCCGTGCAGGAGCACTTCCAGTGGAAAGCTGACATGACTAATTTTGATGTGGAGGTATAGTGGCATGCCTTGGAAATACCTGCATTTCTGCAGTACAGATTTTTAGTTCTTGTTTCTGATGCTTAGAGATCTCCAAACTGCCTTCCAGAGACTCTGGAACTGAAAACTGGTAATGCTGAAATTGGCCTCCTCTGAAGTGCTCCTTTCCCTGGCAACATTATGTGTGTCCTCTGATGCATGCACTTCACCTTCAGTAAATCTTTCCTCTAATGCATTGTTTATTAGCAGTCTAAGTTACCAGGAAATGCTCCGAATGGAAGCTGGTTTTGGGGTGAAGGGCACAGAAGGAGTTGACAATAACTGTCAGGTGTTTGTTTTCTGTCAGGGGAGAGCAGAGGCTGGGAAAATACAACCAGCACCCCTGGCCTGTTGGTGGTGAAGAACCAGTGTTTTTGAGGGGCAGAAAGACCTCAGTTTTTCTTGCTGCTTTACTGAGGGCTGGCCACTGCCCTTGAGTGAGATTTCACCTTCCTAGTTAATCTAGTCTCACAAATGATTTTTATTGCTGCTTTTGCAGATGGTTCACTGTGTCTTGCTGGACTTACCCAGCCTCTGCCCCAGACTTAAAAACCAAGTCTTTTAAAAAGCCGGTGCAATGGTTATAGCACTTTGAGAAGTCTTGTGTGACAAATTTGGTGTGAATGAGAGAGTGTGTGAATGCTCACCTGAACTCTGTCCTATTAAAATGGTTCTTTGCTTTGCTTCCAAGAAGAAAAGCTTCTTTATATGTCATTCCTGGGTTTCAAATTACCATCTAAGATTCCTGTAAGTATTTACTAGGAGTTCTGTGGAAGGTTTCTGTTACTCCTGAAATTCACGTCAAGTTTTTTCTTCAGGTCCTTCTGAATATTCACAACAATGAAGTGGTGGTGGGGATTGCATTAACTGAAGAGAGTCTCCACAGACGGAATATCACACACTTCGGGCCCACCACGCTGCGCTCCACCCTGGCTTACGGCATGCTCAGGTCAGGGCAGTTACATTGTGTTATGCTCGGTTAACAAGTGGCTTTTGTTTAAGAAATTAAACCTTTTATCTCCCCCACTGCTTCCTCAGAAGCCATTTCTGTTAATTCTTAAAGAAAAATAAATGAGAAACCCCTGGAGTTGCTGACACCATGGGCCTTGTAATAACAGTGGGTGTTTCCCAGCCAAGGAAAGTAAACATTTGCTGTATTAGCCAAATTTCAAAACTGTACCACAGTCTTGAAAGAATTTCACTTCATTGCTGGTTATAAAAAAAAATTAACTAGTGGAAAAAATAATCACATCAAGTTTTTTTGTAGAGTGATTAAAATAGTTCACTTTCCCTTATTTACAGAAATTCAGGTTTTTAAGACATTTCTCACCATATTTTTTCTTCTGTTCCTCAGACTCTGTGATCCCCAGCCCACAGATATCATAGTTGATCCCATGTGTGGTACAGGTGCGATACCAATAGAGGTGATTCTTCCTTGATTTTTTAAACTTAATTAAACTTGTCTCTATCTTAGCTATATTCTATTATAGCTGAATAATACGTGTAAATCTTCTTAGTAATGACTGAATAGTAAGCTCCAGTCTCACCAGTTTTTGAACAGATGCAAATGCACTTTTATTAAATGACCTCATTTTCCTTCCATAGGACGTAGCAGGAAGAGACTAAATCCAAAAGTATTTTGAGCTTTAAAGGTGCAAAATACAGCTATCTGTTACCGAATTCTAAATTTCCAGCCATCCACTTGCAGTCACTTTGTTGTATTCTGTCACATTTGAGAAATTATTCTGGTTTTTTTCGTTAAAGCAGTGTTGATGCTGATGTTGCTTATTGTAATTTCCCTCCCAGGGAGCTGCAGAATGGCCCTACTGCTACCACATTGCAGGGGATAACAACCCTCAGGCAGTGAAGAGAGCAGCAAACAACATCAACTCCTTACTGAGGAAAAACGAGAGTAAGGACAGGTGAGAGGAGCCTGATGGGTTTACCCTTCCTGCAGTGCTGTATGCACAGAAATCCACTTTGCATTGATGCCCTTGAGTGTCTGGTTCCTGTTTTCCTGTTCATTTTGTTGCCAACACTGTAGCCCTGCCCTGTGTGAAAACCCTCCGAGTGCTCATGTCTGAGGGCAGTGCCTTTGCTCTTGCAGCGGCGCTGCCCTGGGCGTTCCCCTGGACGTTGTGCAGTGGGACATCTGCAACCTGCCCCTGCGGACGGGCTCTGTGGACATCGTGGTGACAGACATGCCCTTTGGCAAGAGGTGAGCTGTGCTGCCCGGGGCTGGGCTCCTCCCCAGCTGCAGAGCTGAACCGCTGGGGAAGCAGCCATGGGCCCTGTGCTGAAAATGAGCTCGAGAGTGACCTGCTCCTGAACGGGCAGATTGGTGTCTGACACACCGTGGACGCTGAGCTGGTGCCCGTGGCCGCAGGGGGGTCTGAATGTGTCTTGCAGGATAGGGTCCAAGAAGAAGAACTGGGACCTCTACCCAGCCTGCCTGATGGAGATGGGCCGGATCTGCACCCCAGGGACAGGCAGGGCTGTGCTGCTTACCCAGGACAAGAAATGCTTTGCCAAGGTTTGTTCTGTGAGAGAAAATCTAACCTGTTTGCACTTGAAAATGCGTTGGGGGAAAAATTGTGAGCTGCCATCATTACAAAAGACACTCCGTTTATAGAGCTATCTTTAGTAACGCTTAAATTCCGTATTGGGCCTGGAAAGTCCTTTGTTGCCATCAGCTGTGATACAGAGTAATCCAAATGAATGCTGTTGTCTGAGTGCCCCTGTTTGTCTGTTTTGGCCTGCAGGCCCTGTCCCGCGTGGGGCACATCTGGCGCAGAGCCCAGACGGTGTGGGTGAACGTGGGGGGCCTGCACGCCGCCGTGTACCTGCTGCGGCGCACCTCGGAGCGCGCACCCGAGAGCAGGCCCCGCTGGTGAGCTGCCTGCAGCGCGCACCCGAGACACCCCAGGCCCGGCTGAGCAGCCAGCTGGTACAGCCTGAGGGCACGGGCCTGTCGGTTTCCACACCAAACAGCCTCTGGAGAAATCCTCACACAAATACTAAACCTGGGATCAACTGGAGAGCTGCCACTTCTGCTGCGTGTTCTGAAACCTTATTATTTAAATCACCTCTGCTCCCTTCCACCCAAACCGAAATTCATTGGGGAATTAGTAATTATTTCCTTGGCTTGGATTTTCTCTTGTATTTTTCAGTTAAACATTTATTTCTTCTGCTTACAGTAGAAAACATGTTGAGGCAGCTCTGGGTGTAACAGTTAATTTATTTACCAAGGTGTATCTTCAAACTACTAACCGTACTGCTAAGACAGTCACCTTAAAGGGTTCAGAGGTGGTATCTCCAATGTAGTTTTCTGATTTATACCATTACTCAAATGTAAACTAATAATAAGCCAGTATCTGGTTTTTGTGGTCTGATAAGCAAATTCCAGTTGGCAAACAGTATGCTGTGCTTCTGGTTCTCTTGCCTGTTACCTCACCTTAGGGCTAATTGCCAGTAAATGTCTGATCTGGTTTTTGGCATTCCATTGCCATGGGTGAGGGGGTAACACACAGCCCCAGAAAACAGTCCGTAGTTACTATTTGAGGTTCTTTCAGCAGTTATATTAAAAAGTTCACAGTTTTGGTGTCTACCATGGATGCATCAAGGTGGCAATTTGAATTTCTTAGGTAATTTAACTACCACAGCTATGCTGTCACAGTATTCACAAAAATATTGTTGCAAATATTTTTTTCTTCTGTGACCATACTAGGATTTTTCAGCCTCCCACTCTGCTCATCAGAGGCTGAAAACAAATTGCCAGTTTGCCCTTTCCATTACAGAGTGTTCATGCTAAGATTGTGTAACTGTTCAGAGGTGAATTAACAAGTATTAAAGTTTCAGAAGTTTTGCATAAAGAGATGTCTTGTGGTTTTTTTCTGATTCATGTCCAGATTTCCCAAAATCTAGTTAATTTTTCTCAAATTTTAGTGTTTTCACGCGTGTGATAAAGATAATACAGTGTTTGTGAATCTACAGCTGAAGGATAAAGGAATGTTTTGGCACCCTGAGATCGGGAGAGGAAAACTCTTACTGGCTGAGGAAGAAATGGTTTGCGGCAGCCCTGGTGAGCCCAGTGCTTTGGTCACAGGACTGTGAACTGAGGCCGCAGGGCGGTAAGACGTGACCCAGAGCTGACAGCTGCAGTGACCACTCGCCAGCCGCCGTTGTTGTTTCCGTCTGTTTGTTAAAACAGAACGAGCGTTTGGCGGCCCCGTGCGGGAGCTGCCCTCACGGCGCTGCCCTCACGGCGCTGCCCTCACGCCGGGCCCCACCCCGCTCTATGAGCGCATGCGCCGCGGCGGGGCCGCCCCCTGGCGCGTGCGCGGTGGGCCGGGCGCCATGGCGCCGCCGGTCCCGGGGCGGCCGGGCGGGCTTGGGGCCGGGCCCGTGCTGCGCTCCGTCAACACGCGCGAGCTCTCCGAGGTCGTGTTCAACAACCACAGCCCCCGCCGCGTGCTGCCCGTCTGGCTGGACTTCGAGGGCCGCCCGCGCTGCTACCCGGTCCTGCAGCCGCGCAGCGGGCGCGTCATGCGCAGCTACCGGGGTGGGTGCGGCGGCACGGGACGCGCCTGGGCCTCGCGGGGCCCGGGCGGCTCAGCTGCTGCCGTGCAATTTACCCTTGTGCCGTCCTCCTCTGCCCTCATTTTCCTTTTCTTCCCTTTTTCCTTCTTCCACTCTTACCTTTCCCTTCCTTTTCCCTTTTTCTCTCTCCATTTCCTTTGCTCTTCTTTCTCTTCCTTTCCCCCTCTTCTTTCCCCCTTTCTTTCTGCCCTTTTCCTTTTTCCTCTCCTTTCCCCCTTTTTCCTTTCCCCTCCCCACTCATACCAGTGACTGGGGCTGTGGTAGCTCTCCTGTGCTGGAGAGCTTGGTCCCTTGCCGGTAGGTGCCCCTCAGAGGCACTCATTAGACAGTTCTGTAATTGCTGCCTTCCCACCTTGTTCCCTGGCAGGGCACCTCTGGCTGTTCCGGGATGCAGGGACCAACGACGGGCTGCTCGTCAACCAGCAGGAGCTGTTCGTGATAGCCCCCAACGTGACCAAAGCTGACATCACGCTGCCAGGTGAGGGACAGGAGCACATCTGCTCCGGGGAGTTCTGGACCTGCTGGGATTAGTGAGAAATCAGATCCCCATGAAATTAAGCCAGCTCAGAGACTGGAGGAGATGGTGAGGGGTTGTAGTGGAGCTGTTGTATTGTGGCAGAGCTCTCCTTTCAGGGGCTTTCAGAGGGGTTTCGTAGGTGCCTCCTGGCAGAACCACACCTGTGTCCTGTGTGCAGAGCCCGGCCTGTCGTGGTCACTGGTGCTCTGCACTCACAGGCTCAGGGCAGCGCTGCTGGCGCTGGAGCAGCAGCTGCGAGCCCTCGTGACGAGGCTGTGCTGTGCTTTGCTTGGCTGCAGTGTTCACCCTGAAGGAGAGGTGTCTGCAGGTGGTGCGCAGCCTGGTCAGCCCCGTGGACTACAGGAAGCTGGACATTGTTCAGTCCTTGTACGAAGAGCTGGAGGATCATCCTGACATCTGGAAGGATCTTCGGCGGCTTTCTCTGGAGAGGAATGAGGCACTGAGGAACTAAACTGTGGAATAGCAGGATTACTCACTCCAGACTCCTCGTTACAAACCACTGAGTGAGCGGCGAGAGTCCCCAGGACACACACCAACTGATGCCTCCGTTTAAATTTGAAACATAAACTCAATAACTTCGGTGACAGTAAAATCCCAAAGACTGAACAGCACGGGGAGGCATGCTGGGTTCTGATGGTTCCGTTCATTTCTTAATTACAGTTACTGCAAACTGTAGGGTAAGATCAGGGCAGCTAAATGGAAAATATTCATACAAAGTAATTTTCATTGTATTAGAAAGCAAATTACACCAAGGATTAATTTAGCCCAGACTAATGGTTGTGTCATGGGTTTTGTTTGAGTAATTTGTTTTGATGGAATTTCCCTTTCACGTGTCACCTCAGTGTGCCTGTGGGTCACAGAGCATGAGGGGTTTGTACATGAGGGTTTCCAGCAGCGCCCGAGGGTCTGACAGACGTTACATTGGTGGAAAGATGATGTGTAAACAGGTTATTCTGCCTCTTACCTTTCCACAAACAAAGCCATGTCCCATCTGCTCCAGCGCTGACATGTTTTTACTGTCATCATACCTCAGATGCCTTATTTGCCTTTGCCATAGGAGTCTTGCCTGGCTGATCTCAGCCACGCAGACCAGACTCTTGTTTTGGAACACGCGTGTCCCCCACAGCTGCTTCCCCAGCAGCCCGTGCAGGGTTCCCAGGAGGCAGATGCTCTAAGTTCTGTCTTTTCCCCTCGCAGTGCTGCAGTCCAGGTCACAGTAGGAGGTTCATAGCAGGGAGCATGGGCCTCTTGAGCTGCCTGTGTCTTCTCAGGACCACTGGGAGCTGTATTGGCTCACACAGCCAGCTCACAAACAGGGCCGTGCTTACTGGCAGGCTGGAGAAGGAGAGATGATATTTCTTTGCCTGTATTCTGTTCCCCACATCTCAGTGCAATGTGCTCTGGTGTGAGCACAGAGAGTTCAAAGCATTGTAGTTCAGAGTTAGATGAATTGTCCATCAAGCAAGATGTGGTGCAGCTCAGGTTAGAAGCAGATTGGTTGGAGATTGATTACAGCAGGTTATTTCTGTGGATATGTTTCCCTGCAGTTGTACATTTTGAGATTAGCTGTGAAACCGAGAATCTCAATGTATTTTGTAAGTATGGAATGTCTCCCTATTTGTAAACTTGTTTCTCTTACATATTTGAAGAAACTCATCTTTGACATAAAAATGGAAATGCATGCTAGCTTTCTGACTGTGATTCTGTCAGGTAAGTCCCAGTGCCTCTGTTTGTAGTGCTGTGACACTCACAGTCAGTGGCTGAGCAGTAAACACTTGGCCTGCCCAGCCTGCTGCTGCAGGGCTGTGTTGTGGCTCCCATGAACTATCAGCACAACTTCAGCAGCGTCGGGGCTGCTGGGGAGTTCTGCTCTCACCACCTCTCACAGATCTCTGAGGGGAAAGAGCCCATGCAGGCCTCTGCAGCAGACTTGGGTCAGTGCCCCAGGGAGCCTCAGGGTGGGAGAGAGCTGTTCTCTGCTCCTGACCATTCCCGAGAGGAGGTGCCCTCTGTGGGGCTGTGCAGTCAGCATGGCAGCTCTGCCAGGCAGAAAGCTGACCTGCTTGCCTGCAGCTTTTCCTGTAACCTAGGTGGTATTAGGTGTTGGGTTTAACAGTCTGTACATGGCACACACCTTCTGGGTATTGCTGAGCTGGGTGGGGTCTGTGATTTCTTGTGTTTCTTATTAGGGTGTATTTTTCTGTTCTGGAGTGCTCCTTTGGATCAGAATAAAAGGTTGCAGAAACCCCAGCGAGCTGTAACCCATGAGCATTGGGAAATGCAGTCTCCCAGTAGTGGCTCAGATGGGTTAGTAATGAGTGAAAGCCCTCATTTTCTTGTGGCAGCTGCAGCAGCCTGGGTGGTTTCAGTCAGCCCAGCACGGCCTCCTTGGCCATCCCAGGAGAGCAGTGAGAGCCAGCAGGGCCAGCCCAGGGAGCGGGTGTGCCACAACCCTGCTGTGCAGGACAGGACAAACCCCAGGGATAAAAACTGCTGGCACTGACCCTGCTGTGCAGGACGGGACAAACCCCGGGGATAAATGCTGCTGGCACTGACCCTGCTGTGCAGCATGGGATAAACCCCGGGGATAAATGCTGCTGGCACTGACCCTGCTGTGCAGGAGGACAGGACAAACCCCAGGGATAAATGCTGCTGGCACTGACCCTGCTGTGCAGGAGGATGGGACAAACCTGGGGATAAATGCTGCTGGCACTGACCCTGCTGTGCAGGAGGACAGGACAAACCCCGGGGATAAATGCTGCTGGCACTGACCCTGCTGTGCAGGACAGGACAAACCCCGGGGATAAATGCTGCTGGCACTGCAGCGTCCTGCAGAGCCCTGCCCACAGCACGGCGGAAAGGGAAGCCCTGAGAGCAGGAATGCACAGGATTGCCCCAGTCTCTGTTCAGGATTTCAGTTCCCCAGTGAGAGCCTGCATGACTTGTGACGTTCGGGGCAGAACTGAAGCCGTACTGCGGCTGGATGTGGTCTTTCCCCGTGTTTCCAGCCAAGGCAAATAGTTCAGATGGTTTTGCAAGGTTTTCCAGTACCGAAGGGGAAGAAGTATTTTCTTCCTACTTTTATGTAGTTCTTTGCAACACAATTTCAGTCTCATCTTACATCACTTCCAGAGATGTTCCAATCCTGAAAGCATTTTGGTGTGTGTCAGAGGGACAGTAAGCAGGGGAAAGGGAGGGGAAAACCCCATACATGCAACTATTATTGTTGAACTGGTACTATGGATAAAACAGCTTATCCCAAGGCAGTCTTTGAATTTTTGTATTTTAAATACACTTTTGATAGTTGTGTTTATTTTTGTCTGTTCTTTCGTCTTATAGCTACAAGGATATTGCATTTTTCAGTTTTGCATTGTCACAGCAGAGCTAAGAAGTTCATGATTTCTGAGGCCAGAAGTGTAGAAAACTGCAAAAGTTTGAAAGTTTGATACTGAAAACAGGAGTTGGCTGTACTGTAACATATATGCAGAGTACAAAGAAACGGTGAATTAAAAGCTGTCAAAACTTACAGCACTTCTTTTCAATTCATACAAATTTAGACCTAGGGCTGAATACGAACAAGAAGACCAGAAGATGGATGGTTACACTTACGTATCTGCTGGCAGTCTCTAGCAGCAGTAATATGGCACGAAGGGTCTCCTTTTTGCCAAAGTAATATTAGTAATAGTAATATTAGTAATTAGTAATATTTACGCTGGAAAATTGATTAATTATACGTTTTCATCAAAATCAGGTTTAACAAAAAAAAAAAAAAAAAAAAAGAGAGAGAGAGAGAAAATTGCTGACTTTAAGAACGTATTTTAAACCTAACGCTTGACAAGCAAGGCCTGGCCCTGTGACAGTTTCTGGTGTTTCTAGCTCTCAGTGCCGGCACGTCCTGCCGTTCCCGCAGTAAGCGGGTTCCCGGAGCTGCCGTGACCCGAGCCCCGGCCGGAGCCTCCCGCGGGCGCGGCCCGGCGGCTCCGCGCTGCTCCGCCGGGCCGTTCCTGCCCGCACGCCGCTGTCCGGGACAACCGCTGCGCTTCCGGCAGCTGGAGCTCGCGGCTCGGCAGCGGGGCTGGAGCCCGATCCAGTCATGGAAAGGAAAGTCGGGTTTGCGCGGGGCCGGGCCTGACGTCAGCCGGAGCAGGAAGCGGCGCTCGGGCCGGCCGGGGCGCGCTGCCCGTGCTGCGGTGCTGCTCGAGCCGGGCTGGGGCGGCGGCGGCAGCGCCGGGCACAGGAGCAGCACAGGAGCAGCACAGGAACCCCCGGGCACAGGAGCAGCACAGGAACCCCCCGGGCACAGGAGCAGCACAGGAGCAGCACAGGAGCCCCCCGGGGCACAGGAGCAGGCGGCAGGAGCCCCCCGGGCACAGGAGCAGCACAGGAACCCCCCGGGCACAGGAGCAGCACAGGAGCCCCCCGGGCACACAGGAGCAGGCGGCAGGAGCCCCCCGGGCACACAGGAGCCGGCTGCAGGCAGCCCCGGGCACAGCAGGCTCCGGGGCAAGCCGCAGAGCCCGGCGCGCTGCCCGTGGCCGGTTCTCCCGCTGTCCGGGCAGGCACGGCGCGGCCATGGCGCTGCCGCCCCGAGCGGGCTCGGCCCCGGCGCTCTACATCCACAGCATGCCCGCCTGGGTGCTGGAGGACTTCTGCCAGAAGATGGACTGCCTGAGCGACTACGACTGGATGCGGTTCGGTGAGGGACATGGCGCTGTCCCCGCGCTTCCCTGCTCCCTGCGAACAGGGGATTCCCGGCACCAGGCTGCTTTTGCTTTCCGAACACAGGTGGAATGCCGGGCTGCTGCGGCTCCGTGGCTTTTCCTGGGCAGCCAGGCTCCTTCTCCTCGCTCTCCGCAGTCTCTCGCACTTCCCTCTCCATTCGCACTGTATCTCCTGCCACTTCTCGCTACTGTTTCCACAACGTCCCTCACATCTGCTCAGGTGTTCTGGTTTTTTATTTCCTCCTTCTCCTCATGTATATTCCCCCATGCTTTGTGCCCCTGTTTTTCTCGGTCCTGGCTGTGTACAGTCACTAAGTACAGAAAATACAGTCCCCAAGTTATTTACTCTTTTTTCTCTATCCCCGTGCAAAGAATTCTAACCTGAATCTTTTCTTAGTACCTGCCTTCCTTTATTTGACATGACTTCCCTAACTGTCTGCTGAATAAGTTCTTACCCCAGTTAAAGGTCCTGGTTAGGGGAGGATTCATCTCCACTACCTTCAGATGCATAAAGCTGTATTTCTGATGTCCCTGCAAAGCCAGCCGTGGTGAGGACTCAGGAATCTTTGTCTCCAAGAACACCCCAGCCTTTTTCCTTCAGGCACAGCCCCCGAGACTCCGGCTCTGGGGCTGCTGGGGTGTGTGGGGTGGAGCACTGGTGAGGGGAGGGGGGTTCTGTACGGGTAAGTGGGCTGGAAGAATGCAGCGGGGTCAGGAACTGGGACACGTTGTGTAGGGTCAGCTGTGGCACAGGATCCAAAAATAGCTGCATTTCCCCGATGGCTTTATCAGAGTGTAGCTAACACCCAGGTGATTCAGGTATTGTTTGGCTCACCACAGCACAGGGATTTAGGAATGCAAGTGGGAGTGCAGCCACTCCACTGACTGCTGCCACCTGTTTTGGAGAATCACCCCAGGAATTTAGTCTCACCTTGCTTTGGTACAAAGTACTGATGATAAAGATTACAGGGAAAATATGCTGAAAAGTATGAGTGGGTCTTCTTTTCAAGTGTCTCTGATAGAACAAAAATTTTTCCAGAATAGTTGAAGGAGCAAAAGGGGTATCTTACTTTAGGAACAGAAATTTCTTCATGTCCACGTAGGTAATTTATTGTGCTCCTTCCTTTTAAAGATACACAAATGCAAAAGTAAACAGTGTTTCACACCTTAGCCTGCCCTGCTTGCCCTTGCCTGTTTTTTCTAATATTTAAACAGAGATATCCATTCTCTCCCACCAGCCTCCTATGTGATCACTGATCAAACAGAGCTACGGAAAATCAAGTGCATGGAGAAGACAGGGATCAGCATCACGAGGGAGCTGATGTGGTGGTGGGGAGTGAGGCTGGCGACAGTGCAGCAGCTCCTGGACCTGCTGCAGGGGCTGCAGCTTTACCGAGCAGCTCAGGTCATCCTGGACTGTGAGTAGCTGCCCCTTCCTCCCGTGGCTCTGTGCTGCTCCTCACAGCACCCGGGCCCCTCCTAGGACATCTGCCTTGCTAGCTCAAGAAGCTTTTTGGTAGAAGTCACATCCTGTGTCAAATTCCGAAATGTCTCTCTGATTGTGATTCTCCGCTCACTCTAGTAAAATGGGTGGTGAGGGAAGAGGTGGCACAGGTGGACTCACTGTCCCTGCAGCTCATCACCCCATCTTTGTGGTGCTGTCTTGGACCCTTCAAGAAGTGCCAGGAAGATGGGCTGTGGCCAAGCCAGGGCTGGTGCTTTTATACATCAGGCAGGATTTCAGAGCACAGAGGCTGCACAAAGGGTCCCTGTGCCACTGGATCACAGCCTGAGAGACAGCATGTTGCAGCCCCTGCCAGGATTGCTTCTGGTCCAGGAGCAGCTTCCTGGCCCTGAAACACATACCCAGCACAGACAAAACCATCACCACCCCTCTGTGGGTCTGCTCTGCTCCTGTGGTGTGTCAGGATGGCCTTCGCTTGCACAATTTGCACCTGGCTTAGGTACAACAGGGCATTGCCTGCTTTCCCTTATGCTGCTCTCAGTTACTTTTTTTTTTTTTGAGCTTTTCTCTGTGTCTGAACATGCTTACCCAGGTGATCCCTCTTGGGCAGATACAGAGGATATGTTGCTTGTTTTGTTAGGCACTTCAGAAGACTAAGTGGTCCTTACATCAGCATAATTCAATTAATTCCTGCTTAAAGGAATCAGACGCAGCACAAAGGGAGATCTTTGGCTGGCAGATTACTTCCCAAAGAGTTCTACATGCATTCAACAGTTCTTTGCACTCTCTTGTGCCACTTCTGAATGTCCATAATGATGTTTTCTATGTCAGTTCCTTAGCTGCAGTGCTGCCCTGTTTGTCTGACATGCAGGAAGTTGCAAAAGTCATGAAAAACTCTGAAAAGTAGGTTGAATAAGGGAAGTGATGCTAAGTTCTGAGACTTCTAGGTTAAACCATGTGAGGAAAAAAACCACAATACAGGGACTTCCCTGCAGAATGAAGGGACTGTCAGGTTTGACTAAAGGCCTGCAGACTGTGTGACAGCTAGTCTTAAAACCCTGTCAAATTTGGGATTTCATAGCATTCTAACACAGTAACAAAAATACCTGAGTGTTGTGAGTTTTAATTTTCAGACCTGGTTTCATTCAGACCTGAGTTCCTAGGTGGCATTGAAGAGAACAGAGAGCCTGGCCATTTCTGCCATTCTCTTCATGTCCTGCTGTTCTTCAGCCTCAGTGCTTGAATGTGCCAGGGCTTGGCTTCCTGAGCCAAGTTCACTGGCTCGTGGTTCACACCAGTAGCCCAGATTACACAAGAAACACTGGGCTTCCTGCTTGTTCCAGGTACTCCCTGGCCTTTGTTTGTACAAGCAAAAGAAAACAAAGCTGTCTAATTTCAGATGCAGAGTCCTGCCACATTTGATTCTAAAATCACCAAAGCTGTTAGAACAGCAGGATAAGAACCACCATGTAATAATGCTTGGGCTTATGTTTTTTTCTATATAATCCAAACATTTATTTGGATTTTTAGGAAAATGTTAAATGTATTTCCGATAAAAGGTGCCGTATAAAAGTTTAAAACTACAACCAGGAAAATGTTATCAGGGAGTAGAAAGCCCTTATATCACCCCTAGTGCACACTGGGCATTTCCAGGCTCCTTTTCAACCTCAGTTTTAAGAGCATTTTAAGAGGTAAGGATTCACCTGCTTTGGAGATTTTGACAACCTCATATATCACAGCATCTTGAACTTCTGTACTGTATTTCTTCCCATCCTAATTGTAGCTTAATCTCATCTAAATAATTCCCCCTCTGGTGTACATAGTTTTACGTTCCTGTATACGGTGTCCTTTTACTTCTTTTAATCAGACTTCAAGTTGCTTTTTCAGGCCTGACTCAGGTTTTGCCAAGCTGTGTACAGCACAGGGTCTGTTAGAGCTGTAGTGAATCAATGATTCATCCTTTAAACTTTCCTTATATATCAATAAGTTTTGAGCTTTGACCATTTTTTGTTTTCCCTAGATTGTCTTTGGTTTGTTTCTTTCTCTTGCTAAGTAAAAGTATGAGTCTTGCTTACAAATAGTCCTGTATATGGAAGTTTTTCCTGGGAATGAACCTAGTCATGCCACTAAAATCACACAATTGAAAATAGTCCTAAAATATGTAACTGACTAAACCCAACACAATTCTGTCCATCTTCCCCTCAGTCCTATGACAACTGCAGAGAATCAGTGCCTTCCTTAGGCTGGGAGGTATTTGTGATTTGAGATCATTACCTGAAGGATGCTATATAGAAAATGATAAACATATTATTATTGCTAATTTATTCTTGTAAGAGACTGCATCTCTTGAATAGTCATTGCTGGTATTTATTTGAAGCAATTAGTTCCTGTTAATTTTCAGTAGAAGTTAATGTCATAGGTATAGTATCAATTTAAATGCTGTCTAAATTGCTTGAATGTTCATTTTAATGTTGATGTTAATTTGAAGTCTGATGTCCTGATTAGGATTATTTTCTGGTCAGTGATTAGAGTCAGGCTCTATTTTCCCTGCTTATCCTTACCTTCCCTTTGCTGTGTCTTGAAGGGACATCAGCCTCGAGCATCACCCTGCCTGAGAAAGAAGAGCCAGAGCCACCCAAACAGATCATATCTGTACCTCCCACAGAAGGCAAAAGGAGAGACAAAGAAAATGCCCTAAGTTTGCTGCCATCCCCAGACTCCTCTCACCCGGGAGCAGTCCCATCAGGCAGTAAGTTCAGTGCTGGACTCCGAATTTTCTGTGCCATGAAATGACTGCACAGCCAGGGCTGCTGTGTGCTTGTGGTCAGGATGGTACAGTGAAGACACTGGTCTCCCAGATGGGCACAGCTGAGTGTTTGCTGTTTTCCTAGCACTGCTGTCTCCTGTTTGTTCCTCACTTCAGCACACAACCTCCTTTAGCCCCCTTGTCCTTGACACATGCTGGCTGTGTCTGTCCTCTGGGATCTCAGGATGATTCCCAGGACTCTGGACGCCTTGATCCCATCCTGGCTCCTTACAAAGACTACACCAGTGCATGCACGTCCTGCCCCATGCCCCTCTCCTCATGCACAGTAAATCTAGGCCAGCAGAGAGCTGGGCAGAGCTCAGCAGCCCCTCTGCTGGGAGAGGGAAGGGAGAATCCCAGCACATACTGGGGGGAGCATCTGCAGCAGCACAGGCACAGCCAGGGCTGGAGAGGGCTGCAGTCATCCTGCAAACACGAACCAGGAAGAGAGCTCCCTGTCTTCACACAGAATTTCACAATTTGACAGTTTGTCACAGATTATCCTTGGTCAGAAAGTTAAAAAAAAATACCCCAGATCTTCATAATTCTTAGACCTTTGTAGTTAGTCACAGGTGGTGGTATGACAAAGCTAAGGTGTGTTTTCAATGCTGTTATCTCAGTTTCAGGTGCTGTTTCTGAAGGAGCCTTGTATTCCCTCCCTGCTCCACCACCTCCCCCGAGAGACCTTTTGAACTCCCTACAGTCCAATCCTCCTGTTCTGTCGAGTGTGAAGGTAAATCCCCTTAGTGCTCGCTGACTGTACAAGGAAAATTGCATTTATGACATTCTTTTTTCTGTTAAAGTTTATCCCTCTACTTGTACAAAAACGTTGCTGCAGTGAAAACATTGAGCTCAATACAAAGGGTTTGGACTGAATACAGTACTAGTGCTTCAGTTAGATTGCTTGTGGTTACATCACATTTTTTGCCAGTGAAGGAAAAATTTACAGTATTACTTCCTGCACAGCTCAGAAGGGATAGCATACCAACAAACAGCAACTGAGTTTGAAGGACTCTCACGTGTAGATGTTACAGAGGACTTACATTTCTGGTGTGATCACAGGACAGGACAGTATATACCACTGATTAGTCAGAACCACAGACCTCTTTTAGTTTCATTGTATACTTAAAATGTGGTTTCTGCTCAAAACTGGGCTAGTATTGAATTTAAGTCATGTTGTTCAAAGCCTTGTGTGGCTGACAACTGGAAATCCCCCAAGATAAAGGTTCCATCACCTCTCTGAGCCCCTGTTCAGGTGCTTAACCATCACAGTGGGGAAAATTCTCCTGATCTTCCTGATGATTTCAGCATGAAGTCTCCTATTCCTTCCTCCCCACAGTTCTCTCATCTTTCATACTGTCTGACTAGATCTGTCCTGTCCCCAAAGTGTTTCCCAGATCTGTGGGCACACCTTAGTCCCATCATGGTTGTTCTTGGCTGTTTTCTGTGGTTTATTTTGTCTGAGGCTTTAAACTCTTCCACGATAACATGGTCCAGGAGTACCAGCCAGGAGGGAAGACTGACTCAGAGTGCAGTAGTTTCAGAGTTTCTGGAGAAGAAATTAGTGCTTTATTTCCTCACGTTGTGTGCACATTGAGGTTGTGAAAGCTGCATGATTAGCTCCAGTGAGACTGTAATTATAGTTGGTATTAGGACTTACCAGACTGGAAGCAACAAATCATTGTGCAACCGATGCTGGATGCTTCAAAAGTAGATATGAAGTTTACCAGACCATAATTACATTATGAGGGACCCCACCTTCTCATCCAACTGTTTCTTAATATGTAACCCAGCTATAAAGATTAAGATCTTTTGTAAATCAGACTAACATCACTTCACATAAATAAATGGACTTTTAAACAAAGCTAAGTCTGTTTCCTGGGAAAGGTGGAAATGCAGATTGGTAACTGATTTCGCTTCTGCTATGCAAAAGTTTTACATCATCCCAACACATCAAGACAGGAGTTACCTACACCCTAAGGAGTGATTGCATAGTACCTTTCACAGTTTCATTCAGCAATCACAAGGATTGCTTAAAACATGGGAAGGAAAATGTGACACTGAAAGAGGGAAAAAGCATATGAATTATCATGAGACAAACTTGTTTCTTCTACAAATGTGTAGCCTTGCAGCTCTTCTGCTCCTCAGCAGGAGACGATGGCCGATCTCCCCAGCGGGAGTCTCCTGTGGACCCAGAGGGAAATTGCCAACGCCACCAACAGCTTCAGTGACAAGAACAGAATCTGTGAAGGTACCTTTGCAGATGTCTACAAGGGTCAGAGGAACAACATGGTGTTTGTCATCAAAAGACTCAAAGAGGCAAGTACTGCACCTTTTTCTAGAGGAGTGTGTGTTATTAGCATGACTTGCCCATTAGCAGATGTTGTTTAATGTTGTGTGGGGAGGGAACCAGAATAACTGCACAAGAGGAGAGGTAAAAATGAAATGATGTAAATAATTAAACCTAAATTCAGAAAACACACTTGGATGAATACTTTACTCATGTGAGTAGGTCCATTAACTCTATAGATAAGAGTAGCCTGCAGTATAGCTGCCTGCACTGGGTGATTGGATCGGGGGTATCTTTACACTAGTTTTTGTTCTAATTGCCAGTTAATTGTTGCCTTTGACTTAATGTTGCCATGAGTGGTACTTGACTGTTTCCTATACTAGCTTGTCATCTAGAGACTACCAGATGTGTATAAATGCAAAGTCCTAGTAATTTCTAATGACATTCTTGCATGTTTTCATTTTTCAGCTGGAATGCACAAGCCCAAATTCCACCCAGAGGTTCTTTCATACAGAAGTGCAGATTTGCTTTCGGTGAGTGGCTGGCTTTCAGAGGCAGTGATGCGTGTCCCACTCGTGCTCTGCTGCTGGGTGTTCCATCCACACTGGGGTGTCTGCTCCAGGCACTGCTCTAGCTGGGGACACGCGGTCTCGTGCTGCCTCTGCGGGAGCCCCGGGCAAGCAGCACAGTGCCCAGGGCTGCTGCTGCTCCTGGCTGAGCTGGCACAGCCACTCTGCAGCCTTGGGGTGGGGAGGACACAGTGCCCACCGTACCCCTGTGCAGTGTGATGGGCTCTTGCTCAGTCAGCCTCCTGCCATCTGCTGCCCAGGACCGTGCTGTGCTCCGGCTGCGCTTCCAGCTGCAGCACACCATTCCAGTTCCCTTGAATTTAGGAGCTTGCTCCAGCTCAGGAGTGTATTTTTCTGCGTTGCTCTTACATCATTTGCAATCACGCTGATCTGTGCCTGCAGGTGTTGCCACATAAACATCCTGCAGCTGCTGGGGTTCTCGGTGGAAACTGGATCTCACTGTCTGATATATCCGTACCTGCCCAACGGCTCCCTGCAAAACAAGCTGCAGTGCCACGTAAGAAAGCATCTGGGTCTGCCACCTGCTTGTGATTGCAAGTCCTCTCCTGGAATTCCAGGAAAAACAATTGCATCTCTCTGGTTTCTGAGAAACAGACAGAGAAAAAAGGTGCCCAGTGCCTTGGCTGCAACACCAGGAAGGCAGCAGCTCTTCTGGAGTTTGACTGGGACTCAGCTAAGCCTTTGCTTTTCTAAACTACCAATGTCTTACAGTGTTTTATTCCATTAATTACCAATTTTTTCCTCCTTTCCTTGCAGGATGATTCTGCTCCACTGACCTGGGAGATGCGAATTAAGATTTCTTTAGGAGTTGTCAGAGCAGTGGAGTATTTGCATAATTTTGGAATTCTTCATGGGAATATCAAGAGGTGAGGACTTTGATTTCCTTGGTCACCTGGTAATTTAAGGATTTCTTTAATAATCATGGCTAAAGTTTATACAGTTTGGAAATCCATTTGCAGTAAATTCTGCTGTCCCTTGTTCTATAGGGCCTTTACCCTTTTTTGTTTAACCTGTCTCTCTCTCCTAAATGACGAAAGTAAATTATTTTGAAGTAATTTTTGGGTGCTTGTTTTTTCCCCTTCTTGCTTTCTAATATTCTTAATCCTTTCAGTCCTATGCAGGAGGCAAAATGCTGGACACTTTCAGTGCTTAAGTTTAAAAATATAAAACTAATTCTTTACGTCAAGATAAAGTAATGATTTGATCAAATTTGTTATTGTTATTGCAGCTCAAATGTCTTGTTGGATGAAAACTTTACACCAAAGCTCGGGCATTCTGGGCTGCGCTTGCATTCTTCTGATAAAAAATCAGAATATGCCATGATGAAAACCAAAGTCGTACAAGCTTCACTTTCTTACCTGCCAGAAGATTTCATCAGACATGGGCAGTTAACGGAAAAAGTGGATATATTCAGCTGTGGTGTGGTATGTTGCCTTTTTTCATGCTCTGGTTTATTTTTTGATGCTTTTAGACAAGAAATTGAATAAGAGCAAGTACCTCATATGGTTGTTTTGCTGGCAATTTCATATTATAGTCGCTGGCTCTATCATTTGTTGAAATCCTGGTTTTAATTGTTCACACTCCAAATATATCTCAGTTTGTGGCAAAATGAGGTGAATCTTTCAAACAAGAGAAACAAAAGTGTTCTTTATTGTAGATAAACTATTACTGCTGAGGGCTTAAAACAAACTAGATGCTCAAAATTCTTGCAGACTCACCACATGAAGTTCTACAAGCATTGCCTGTTCATTTGTAATTTCAGCTAAAATAATTTATAGTATATGATGTCTCCCATCTCCAGGTGTTTCCATTTAAGTAGGAAGTTGCTTTGTGCAGTATGGTTTTTTATCTATATTTAGCTTTACTTTCTTCCTATTCTTTGTTTCAGCAATATCTATTGAACTATAAAATCTGGGCTTGGCTCTGGAGGTAGATCTAAAGTCTCATAAATGACCTGAGCTGGCATTTTTAAGCCATCTGAAGTAAAAATATAATGCCAGAATGCATTGAAAGTTCAATATTTCTTTAGTTAAAAACTTATTTTTAAAAATTATAGTTCATTCTGAACAAATAATTTTATCTTTCAAATACGCTTTGTAGGTCTTAGCAGAGATACTGACTGGGATTAAGGCACTGGATGAAGACAGAAACCCGAATTACCTGGTAAGAAAAAGCAGCAGTAATGAACGCCAATACAAATGTATGGGCTTGCTGTCATAAAAATAATTGTAATTTTATTTAAATACAATTTGATGTTTGCTGTCTGCTGTACATGCCCTGCAGAAGGGAAGTTTAGGAGCCATATCCTGGTTCCATTAAGGTCAGTAGCCTGCCTGCCATTAGAACAGAAGCACAGTTGATATTCCCATTTCACATACCCACTCATGGGTGCTGGCCTGAATGGCATGAGGAGAGACTGCAAAATAAATAAATCTTTAAGAGACAAGGCTTTGTGCTGAAATGCTGCTGTGTGTTTTCTGTGTGCCAGGAGGAGGTGGGATGAGCCACAGGGAGCGGGGAAACCTGGGCAGGCAGGAGCTGCAGAAGCTCATCATCATGTTTATCAGGCGTTTGTCTTGTGCTCATGCGTGGAACTGATATCCCCACCAGTTTCCCAAGCTGAGGGGAGAGCTACATGAGCCACTTTCACAAGCAATCAGAAGAGCCAAACCCACTGAATGCATTAGAACCATCTGCAGGAAGCAGCCTTCACCTGCATTCCTTCTGTGGCATGTGCTCCTGACTTCTTGTCTGGCTGGAGCCTTGGAGGGGACAACAACAGTATTCCCACTATTTGCAAGCAGCTCAGAAGTGTTCAGAGGGGTTCTGAAAATCAAAGATCCTACATTCCTGATTTCTTTAACGTGTGTTACAAAGGCCTGTGTAAGAATGCTGCTCTGCAAAGTGTTGGCTCTTTTTCATTCCTGTATAAATGAGCAAAAGCCAGGAAGAGCTTGCCCTGCTTTAGGAAATTTGACATTGGACACATGCAGAGAAAGCCACTGGCCCTTTTCTCTCCTGTGAGAACAAACATTTCAGTCAGTTGCATGAACAGAGATTGTTAAAGGTTTTCAGTCTGTGAATCAGGCATCGAGGAACGCCAATGACAAATACACAGCAATACTGATTCTCAGAGATGCAGACAAAAATAAATGCTTGTGTTCGTTTTGCCTTCACTAATACATCTCCTTCATTTGAACAGAAAGATATGATTGCTGATGAAATTCAGACAGCAAAAGAAAGCTCAAACTCCAAAGTAAAAAATTTGGAAAAACTGGCTGCCAAGGAAATCTGCTGCAAATACCTAGACAGAAAAGCAGGGCACTTGCTGGAAGAGGTGGCTGTTGATTTTGCATCAGCCATCTGCCTTTGCCTGAGAAAGAAGAATTCGAACATAGCAGAGGTAATATTTTAAATACATGGCAAATATTTAAGTCTCCTTGTAATCAGGGTGTAAAGCTACAACTTTCATGTCTTGCTAATTTTTGTGAGTGTTGACATAGGAGAATATGTGTAAGCAGGGGTACAGGAATTACTATGCATTCATAGATTTGGTTGTTAAAAACAGGTACGTGAAATGATGGAAATGGCTGAAAACAAATTAAAAGAGCATTTCATCTGTGGAAGCAGCACTTCTGGGTTCTCCATGAACACTCCAGAAGAGACTGATGATGAGACAGCCAGTGTGAGCGTGGATGTGCCTTCTGCAGTGGGGAACAGGGAGGAGAGCAGCCAGGCAGCAGCGCTGGCCAGCAGCAGCCCCTGCGTGCCTTCCCTGGCACCCGACACCTATGGCATCTACATGTCACGGGTCCCCTGCGAGTCAGATGAGTCCAGCAGCTTCACATGGAATCCTCCAGAAAAAGCCACAGAGGAGCTACCTAGCCACAAGTGTCCCAGTTCAGAAAACGCGGCAGGCTGTGATTACAAGCAGGGAAAGCCTGCCCAGGGACTGCAGGAGAGGAGCCTGGCGTGTGCCCGAGGCGATGGCACCCTGGAGGCAGCAGCTGCTGCACAGGGCACCTGCCCGCAGGGAAACACAGACCTGGACTCTTCGTGTGCTCCTCAAGGTAAAAGTGCCCTCGTCTCACAATACTAGGGGCAAATTGCTCTCCAGAACTGCTTAGCTTCTTCTTCCTGCTTTTAAACACTTATCAGTAAATCCTTTCTCCTTGGTTATGAATTTACTAATAAATCTACAAAACATTTAGCAGTTTTCTATCAGATTTTTTCCTAAGCCAGTTTTGTTGTTTGGTTAGTTGCTTGCTTTTTCTTAAATTTAAAATTATCACCTATTCCTTAGACAATAGATGTTTTTCTTCCCTCAGTATTTGTGCTTTTTTTGTTTTTCAGCCTTAGCCAGAGAGACATCTTGGAAAATACAGATAAATGATCAAAAGAAGAAGCTCATGGAAAATATTTTGCTGTATGAAGAGGACAAGTTAAACAGTTCTGAACTTTTTGAATCATAAATTGGATGGATTAATTAGCAGTGGCAAGCTCAGAAGAAGAAATAAGGACTGTCTCCTCATTAGAAAGATGGTAAAAGTGCACCTTTCACATGTGATTAGATCTCGATCAGGAACACTAGCCCTGACTGAAGGAAACAAGTACCACATAGAGAAGCACCAGAAAATACCTGTTCTGTGTCAGATTAAAGCACAGTCCCACTCTGTGCACAGAATGCCTTCTGCAGTGTGGAAAGGAGTGGCAATGACAAGTGCCGCAGTAGTTTGTGGTTGATGTGCAGTGTGTTTCAGGAGGCACCTGCTGGTCTCACTGCACCGCAGTCCCGGGGTCACAGAGCTGGCCAGTGGCAGGCAGCAGTCCCTGAGCTGTTTCCCACTGTGGCAGGCAGCAGTCCCTGAGCTGTTTCCCACTGTGGCAGGCAGCAATCCCTGAGCTGTTTCCCGCTGTGGCAGGCAGCAGTCCCTGAGCTGTTTCCCACTGTGGCAGGCAGCAATCCCTGAGCTGTTTCCCGCTGTGGCAGGCAGCAATCCCTGAGCTGTTTCCCACTGTGGCAGGCAGCAGTCCCTGAGCTGTTTCCCACTGTGGCAGGCAGCAATCCCCAGAGCCCCTGGGGAGTTTGCCAGTGACTCCTGCTCCGTTCAGCCTTAGCCCACGCTCACACCACTGCCTTACCACAGACAGGATCTTTGTGCCAGTGCTCAGAATGCTGGACACAGCTTCATCTGGGCTTGGACTGCCCTGACCAGTGCAGGTAATTCACTTCAGCCGCCTTCCTCTCTGAGCTTCCCTCCACAGACACACTGACACCACTTCAGTCCAACCCTTCAGTTCACTGCTGGGAGCTCTGGGACCATGTTTAATACTCCATAGGGGTACTTTTGGGAATTATTTTTCTCAAAGTGTCCTTCACATGGTAATGTTTCTCATTGTGTTTCACATTATAACTGTTGTATATTCTGGATTAGGGAAAATATTTTAATTTAAAATAGCTTTGATTTTTCTATAGGACACTTGAAACATAATTTGTTGTATTTATTTTGGCAATGGGTCAAATATAAGCTAATTGTGATGGTTCCACACTCACCAGGCATTCTCAGAGGAACCCTTGTGGGTCTCCCTTAGTTGTAGGAGCAGTAGGAGCCTTGGTCTCAGGCCTAGGGATCACATGCAAAACAAAAACAGAAACTTGTATGCTGGTGTATTTATGAGCAAGTGAAAGCCCCCTTAAGAAAATATCACTTTTGTTTTATGATATTTATTAATATTTTATTTTATTAAAATTTTATTATTGCTAGCATATTCCACTTGTGTGCAGCAATAGGAAAAACAGGTTTATTATGGACCAAAAGAATTACCAGAGTATGTAGCTCAGTTTACAGACAGGTGAGCTGCCTGCTGAGCACGGGGAACAGGGCCTGATGTGCAGAAATGGCTGCGATTCACAGTGCAGTTCAGGGAACAAAAATAAAATGTAATTATTTCCAGTGGAATTGTTTACTAGTATATATTCGTAGTTTTACACAAAGGCCTCACGCCTTCTATTTTTGTACAGTACCTAGTTCATTGTGTGTATTATTATGAGCAAGTAAAAGTATTTTAGCTAAAGACCTGTATACTGGAATTATCTACACATTTCTCAAGTTATTTTCTACACTAAAAGCTGGTACAATTCCTTAATTATAAGTGCCTTGGATACTCTCTTTGTATTTACCAGTGTAAGGGGTTTTTTTATTTTACCACAATCAAACCAAGATAAGATTAGTACTGACATAAGAAACATTGTATACTCAGGTTGGTCAATAACTACTTAATTCTGCAGGAGATTTATAGAGATGCTTTATGTCACTGAAAATATAATATTCATTGTTTTTCACTGGTGGTAAAATCCTCGTGTCTTCTCCAGAAAGGAATGCACATGGATACACTGCAGAGCTGAATGGGAAACACGAGTTTTAAACGGAGAAATGTAGTTTGTGCACAGTTCTGTTTCACAAAAGTGCTTTGGAGGTCTTGTTCTCCTGTAGTCACCAAATGGAATTGTTATTCTTTGTCTTGTACCCTGATAGTTTTAAAATATCCTGAGGTGATTTATGTAATCTTACAGTTACCTAAGTATTTAATAGCATGACATATATAAGACACTGTGTGGTCTTACATTAACACTGTAATGTAACTTGGCAGTTCACAATCCAGTTTATGCATTACCATTTACTAATAGCTTTTTGAATAAAAAGCCTGAAAAAAAATTCCTTTCTTTCTAGCCTGCTTTTTCGTTATTTATGGCACAGAAAATGTGTCTCATCCCACCCTATTTGGGCAAAAGAAGCTCAAGGCCACCTTGCTCTCAGTAGTAATTATTAGTACAAACATATTTATTCAGTCTTCATTCAGTGTCAAGTAGCTTTTTTTCCTTTCTGACGGCTCCAGAGAGGAATCTCAGAGTAAAATTCATCACACAGGTTGCTGTGGGCGGGCGGGCCGGGGCTGAGGGGAGCGGCGCCCTTCCCGCCCTCCCCGGCCCGTCCAATCAGCGCCTCCGCCGCCGCCCCGCCGCCCAATCAGGGCCAAGGGCGCGCCGGGGGCGGGGCCGCGCCTGAGGGGCGGCGGGGCCGTCACAAAGCCGCGGCCTCCTTTTTCCACCGCCTAGCGCTGGTTTAAAAACAACTGCAAAGTGCCCGAGTGGGTTCACGGCCTTCTTTCTTCCCTCACGACGAGTACAGCTCTAAGAGCAGAAAAGGGAAGCTGGCACTGCTTACGTTCTCCCTGGGAATTGCCAAGACCAAAGGAAATGCAATGGCTTTGTAAAGCCTTGTCTCGTGATGTACCATTAGAGGGAAAAAAAACCCAACAAAACACCAAAAAGCCAAGTTCTTGAAAGCTAATTACGTGGATGGGAAGATGTGACTGCGGCTTGGCTGAAGACAGACTGCAGATTGCCTTGAAAAGGCAATCCTGTGAAAAGATTATTTAATACAGCACACCAGGTTTTTAACCAATAGGATTTTATTCTGTTGGTATCTCAACCAAAAAAAAAAATCCAAACAACTGAGGTACAGTACAGAAGTGTGACTAAAAAAAATAAATCTTCAAACCATGGTTTGATTTATTGATGTTGGTTAAATAACCCAGTTTGAGATTATTATAAAGCAGAAGACATATGCATTCCACTACTCCTTTTCATCTCCCAGAAAGCAGAGACTTTCACCAAGCACCAGAGAGACACAAGTACAATGTCACTGTTACCAGCAGGGCTAGCTAGCACACCACCAGCTAACCCGAGAACTCCACCAGCCCGTTCCCTCGCTTGAAACAAAGTTCTGGTCTTTGAGGGCACAGAGTATTTGTCCCCTGCATAAAGGAGTATCACACCTCATTGTTTTGACAGCTTCTCCCTGTTCTGCTGAAGGGCGTGAACTCTGACCACAGGACAGCCACTCAAATTTGACCCCTAAACCAGAAAAGCAGGGAATAATTCCTACAGTATCAAGGAGTAGTATCAGGCACAGTCCTTGGCTATACTGTTTATCTTAAATTTAAGGGAATGTCAATTAAGGCTGATTATCAACATATTGTAGCCTCCCAGCAATAGAGGGCTCATAAAATTGGATAATTGTTTCCCATGTTCATGTCCAGTTCAGATAAAATCAGTTCTCATCCAGCTAAAGACGCATTGCAAATCAGGGACAGTGATCACGTGCTGCAGCTGGAGTATTCCACTGTGCATCACTGCTCGTTCTGCTGCCCTTCTGTCACAGCAGACACCCCTCCTTGGCCCTTGTTCACGTCGCTGATGCACGCCCACAGCCCGTCCACCGACTCCTTCCACAGTGTCACCTCAAAAACAGAGCAGCAACAGCTTTCAGCCTTAAACACACCCTGTTTCCCCTTTTCTTGTAGCTACCACAGCATGGGTTTGGTGGTAGCCTGCAGTCGTATGAGAAGAGTATGTGAATTGTCAGTACCCCACAAAATCAAGCTCAGCCTGCGTTTCTACCCTCCAGTAAGGACCCAGAATGCAGTGCAAGTGGTTTTCCAAAGGTTACAGTCTTCCTGCCCTCCTGATTAATCAGAAGAAAAAATGCTCCCATGGCAGCAAAGGAGACTCTACGACAGCCTTGAGTTAAACACGTGACAAGTCTCATCTGAGCTCCTCTGGAAACAGGGTGCACGGGGGTAAAAGCCAAGGCAGCAGTACTCACTTTGTTGTCTCCTCCAGACACTGCAAGGATGTTGGCAGTGATGGACCAGCTCACGTGCCAGACAACGTCATTGAACTTGTGCAGCAGCTTTGGCGACCAGGAGTTTCCAGAGGCATCATCACAGGTCCAGATAAACACTCGGCCATCCTGCAGAGGCAGAGAGCAGGGCTGGGCACAACAAACGTAACCCTGAAACCCTTGGAGCTACACTTCCAAATCACAGCTCGCACACCACCCGTGATGTGTCTGCAGGGATTTGTGCTCAGCGCAGCAAGGGGCTGGCTCCTGGCTGTGGAAAAAGGCAAGGCAGGAGTGCAGCTCTAATGAGAAAAACTACCAACAAACAGTGACTTGCAAATACCAGAGAAGGGCCCCCAAAATACATATGTATCAGCTGAGACACCTCCCCACAATGAGATTTTGTTTTTCACTCACATGGCAGGAGCTCACTAAGTAGTCTTCTTGATGTTAAAAAAAAAGCATTTACAGATTAACAAGAACACAACAGTCAATATAAAGGCTGACAACATCAGAGCTGATTAAGAATGCCAGTTATTAGAAAACAGTAGTTTTAGAAGGAAGTTTGACCCCAAAACACTAAATATGATATTAGTTGGAAGGTCTTCCCCCTAGTGAAACCATCCTGCTCATGATTTCCAATCCAAAAGCCAGTCTTTGGTACAGAGGCGCACACACACATAAACCTTTGTCCAGAAATGCTTCTATTGGGCTTCTGAGTCTGGGAAGAACAGGAGTCAAAGGCTCTTATGCAGAGACCAAATATAGCAAAGGATTGCCAAGAGGACCTGTTACAGCAGCTCCACCCCTACAATTCCTTCACTAGAGAAACGGGGAAGGAAGCACGTGGAAGTGAGCACACCTAGTGCCTGCCTCTGGCACTCCAGAGAAGCCTCACCTGAGAGCAGCTAGCAATGGTGCTGGTTGGCAAACCGATGGAGGGAGCCCAGGCCACGTCTCGTACCCAGTCACTGTGAGCCTCCAGCTTCTGCTCTTCTTTCCACTGACCCTCTTCTTCCCTGAAAACACAGCTATATAGTCAGAAGGATGGTGGCAGCACCCTTCATCATCTCATACCTGCTCGGGAAGGCTTTGGATTGTAGCATTCAAACTCCTTCTTCATCAATACAATAGAAAGCACAGGTGTTCCCTACTTCTCCAAAAATCTCTATGGCTTGAACTGACAAAATCTCTTCCAGGAGACAGAAAGCAGCACAGGCAAAGATGTTCTGACCTCCAGTTACTGTCAGAAATCTGCTACTACCAAAGTGGTAGCAAAAGACCATTACAAAGCCACCCTTGGAGACAGGATCACACAGGGCTGGCACAAACTGTAAGAACCATGGGATATTGTGCATCACTAAGCTTCCATTTTTAAAACACTTCTCTAAAACAGTAATTCGAAGATGATATAATAGGGATGCCAAAAATATTATTTGAGATACTAACAGGGGCACTCAAAGCCTAAAGTGTCAGGTTTTATCTGGCAACATGGCACTTACTTCCAGATCTTGACCAGGTTGTCACAGCCACCAGATGCAAATCTTTTGATGTAGTTTGGCTTTTGACCAGAGGGTTGTTCTATAAGGCTTCCTGGTACAACAGCAGGAGCCCAGCTAACTGCATTACATCCAATCTAGTTAATGAAAAACATCACTGTTAAAAGTTGCTTACTTTAATTAACCAAATAAATAGATAGAGGCTGCTGAGAGGGTGAAGAACATGTAGCATACTCTCTACTGAGAATGGGGAATTAGCCCATTTCAGAAAAAAAAATGAAGTCTTGGACAATGCTGGATGAATATCGGATGAATAAGAAATCCAGATGCAGAGTAGCCTCACTAAGGCACTTAGAGAGCCTGAGGTAGCTAAGGGTATTTGCACACAAAATAGTTCAGCTTGGATGTGCAAATAGAGACAGAGATGGAAACTGCAAATTCAAAAGGCACACACAGTTGCTAAGATTTAGGAATACAGGAGTAGAAGGAGCCTTTGGTCCTGAATTTCCTTCTACTGGGGGCCATTGCCATTAGTTTGTTATGTTCTGCTTAAACAAAAACCTCCACAATTTTGGGAAAAACAGGAGTCCCACAGTTTTTTCCAGCTGGTGCAGATATTCTTAGGACCAAGGCCATTTCTTACCAGGTAACTTTCAGCACTGTGTTTAACAATAATGCCCAATAAACAGGCATTGCCAGTGCTGTTTAGTGAATTTCATCGTATTTTCACTTCATTTTAGTGACTAAAACGTATACCTGCCTGCTCAGGATGAAGTGAAACTATTCTTGGTTCTGGATGTTTCACATAATTTCATTGCATTTCAGTATTTATCACCTCGGTGTTTCTGTAGCTCTGGGAACTCTGGGCTGCTGCAAAGGACGAGACTCACCGTGTGTGCATTGCTGATCTTTTTGACTTCCCACTGCCCATCACCCGTGTAGCTCAACAAGGAAATGGCCCCGTCAGAGCTGCCGCAGGCCAGGATCAGTCCATAGTCGTGTGGTGCCCAGCAGACAGAATTCACTGGGAAGGGCGAGACAGACCACATTACAGCACAGGGACCACCTAAAACTGACTGACCAATTCACTGACTGCTATCAGTGGCACAGTCACCAAAACCGAGTGGCTTTGAAAGCTGAGAATGAGCCAAATTTCAGCAAAAGCCAGCCAATTAGCAATGTTTACTGAGTAGCAGATCTGCAGTGGGAGGGTAAATCATTTGAACACAACAGTTTCAATTTTAAAACAAAATACAGCATGATTAAATGCAGTCTTTCTAACTGAAAACAGATAGTATTTTCCTCAAGAACTCAGTTCCCTGTCATCTTTATTTGAAAGCTGACTTTTTTGTATAACAACACCTACGGACACATGGTATGAATCAGTAGTGGCTTATCCAGCAATACAACCTTAGAGAAATGTCCTGTTAGTGCTGAACTCTCTCTTCAGTTTTTATCCTTCTCTTTTTGACAGTGGCTTTCTTCCTTAACACTAACAGATTTATTTCAGTCTTACCCAGATCCCCTCATCTCCTCAGTCTCCCTTTCCAGCTCTACACTCCAGCCCTCCATACCTGAAGAATCATGTCCCGTGTACTCGTAGGTCTTTTCCCAAGTGCCATTTTCTTCCTTCCAGATAATAACCTTCCTGTCATAGGAACAGGAAGCCAAGATATTCCCATACATAGGATGAGCCCAGGCAACCTGCCACACGGGACCTTCGTGCCTGCAAGAAACAGCATCATTAGGAAAAGCTGAAGCTGAGAGCAACCCCTTCCAGCTGCAGCTGCCTCACAGATCACCATTGTGAACCGCTGCTCTGGGAGGGATTAGTTCTGATGTGAGGAATGAGTGATGCTAAGATAGCAATGCTAGTGCCCTGACACAGGGCTCTCACTGTCACAAAAAACAATTCCAGCTTGTATCAGTACGTTACTCCTTGAAAATCACAGGTGCAAAGTGCTAAATGAACGAACCAAGTGCTAAATGAATGAACCAAATGAAGCCAGCCCCACTGCGCTTCCCACGGGGCTCTGTCCCCGCCCAGCTCTGAGAAGCTCTCCAGCACAGTCCCGGAGGAGTTCACGCTGGCACTCAACCCGCACTCTGTGCTGCCCGAGGGCAGAAGGACAGGGCACAGGGCTCTGCCGAGGTGAAGCGGGCTGCAGCGGGACCTCACCCCCGGAGGTCGGCGATGAGGATCTGCCCCCCGTTGCGCACGTCGAAGATCTTGACGGAGCGGTCGGAGGAGCAGGTGGCCAGGCGCGTGCCGTAGTAATCCATCTGGGCGTCGTGCTGCAAGGAGAGGGGAGCGTGCTCGGCGCGGGGCTGCTGACCCCCGGCCTCCAGGGAACCCCTTCAACAGCCCAGCGTGCCACACAAGCCTCTCCAGTCACTACACAATGCTACACAGGAGGAACCCAGGAATTCTGAGCTACAGCCACAGCGTTCTCACGACAGGGAATTCAGGCTGCTGACTACAAGGCAGTGACCAGTTATGTATTTCTGCTTTTTAAAAGGTGGAGTGGGTGTACAAATACTGCTCTTAAGTATAATTGAAAGTTCACCATCAGCACGGAATCTTGAAGGCTGGAAAAGGCCTCCAAGGTCACTGACTACAACCTTTGACCAATGGTTGTCACTTGTCACCAGACCTGAGCACTCCATACCACATCCAGTCATTTCCTGAACACCTTCAGGGATGGTGGCTACACCACCTCCCTGGGCAGCCCTTTCCACTGCTTGAGAGCCTCTTCTGTAAAGAAGAATTAGGCTCACCTACCTGGGCTCCTTCCTTCAACAAATCGCTTTGAAACCATTCTTCCTACCCACATTAATACATCTACTCTCACATACATCCACTTAAAGGAAAACCATTTTTATCAGCTGAAGGTCTGTACCAGAGAATATACGCATATCTCTATTATTTCACAAAAACAGGCAGAAACAAGCCCTCACAGGAAAATTAAGATTTTAAATAACTTCCCCTGTCCTTCCAGCCCAGTTTTCCCCTCCACACAGTATGAAACGGCACGATCAGGATCTCAGACGGCATCCAGCACCCCAGCAGCGTGCTCTTTCCCGAGCACACACCCGCCGCCCCCCGAGCAGCTCCGCCACAGCGGCCGCCGCACCGGGCCGAGCAGCCCCCGCTCACTTACGATCATGTCCTCGTGGGACGTGTCCACGGTGTTAATGACCGACACCTGCGGGGGGAAGGAACACAGCGAGCTCAGCGCAACAGCGCGCGGCCGCGACCCCCGGGGCCCGCTCCATCCCCGGCCGCGCACCCGGGGCCGGTACCGTGCGCCGTGCCCCGGGCTGCCCGGGCCGCGCCCGGCTGCGCTGGGGCCGGGAGGCGGCCGGGCCCCGCTCCCTCCGGCCCCGTCCCCGCTCGCCCCGGCCCCGTCCCCGCTCGCCCCGGGCCCGGTCCCGCTCGCCCCGGGCCCGGTCCCGCTCGCCCCGGCCCCGTCCCCGCTCGCCCCGGCCCGTCCCCGCTCGCCCCGGCCCCGTCCCCGCTCGCCCCGGGCCGTCCCCGCTCGCCCCGGGCCGTGCCCGTTCCCGTTCCTCACCATGGCGGCGGCGGCCCCGCGGCGCTCCCGGCCCGGCCTCTGCCCGCGCTCCGACGTGGCACGCCGGTCCCGCGCGCAACCGGCCCCGCCGCGCCCCGCCCGCCTGCGACGGCGTTCCGCTGGCGCCGCGTTCCGGGGCGGCCGCTGCTCGGCTGGGCGGGCAGAGGGCGAGCGGCGCCGGGCCCGTCCTGCCCCGGGCATCGCCGGGGCCCGCACGCTGCCCTTCACCGCCCCAAGCCCTCCGGCCCGGCTCCGGCCGTGCCTTGGGGCCGCCCGGCGCGGAGCGGGGCGGGCCCGGGCCCGCAGAGCCCTGCGCCATGGCCAGCGTCTCGTACCACATCTCCAGCCTGCTGGAGAAGATGACCTCCACCGACAAGGACTTCAGGTGCGGCACCGCGGCACGGGCCGGCGGGCGGCAGCCCACGGGGAGGAGGGGGCTCCTGCTGAGAGCAGAGCGGGGTGTGTGCCTGCTGTGTTTACCGGGGGTCGGCTCTGTCCCGGCTGAGGGGCACGCACAGAGGCCGGAGCAGCGCCCCTCCCTTGCCTAGACTGGTGCCTGTTGGAAGTGGAAGGGGGAATAAGTCTGGGCAGCCGGACTCCAAGTTGTTACTTGTTTTGTCAATAAAGAATATCGTAGCAAAAATGCTTCTAGTTTGTTTTGATAATCTGTGAGATAGTCAGTGCATTAAAAGGGGTGAGTAGACACCCGTGTCTCTGGGTGAAGGATGCTGCACATACTGGCTCTGCTCAGGCTGCCTGGAGAACTTTTTCTGTGTGATGGGAAAATGTGCCTTCCTGACAGGACTGAGATGCTTTTTTTTTCTTTGTTTATGTCAGCAGAAAAGTTGATATCTTTTTAGGGTTAGGTGGATTACTCTATCAAAAAGTAATTAAAGCTGACATGTTTGAAAGATTTCACTCCTTAGCATGTCGTCCTCTCAGACTCAACCTGGAAGGTAATCTTTGGGCCAGACTTCGTATTTTGAGGTCTAAGAGAGGGGTTAGTAATAGTCTAAAAGCAGGTTGATTTTTGTAGAAGCTGCTGATGTTGTCAGATGTTAAAATAGGTACTTTGTAAAGAAGTCAGTGGTGGAGCAGTTGTACAAACAGTTTGTCGAAAGAATTTACAGTTACACTGCAAAGGTGCCCGACACCAGGCAGGTCAGTCACAGAGGAGCTGCAGGGCCAGCACATGGCCAGAGTGCCCGTGCAGGAGCCGGTGTGCTCCCTCGGGGATCTGCGGGGTGAGAGGAGGCAGCAGGCAGAGCCCCGGGTGCGGGGCAGGAGGGAGCAGGCAGCGGGGTGAGCCCCGGTGCGGGGCAGCGGGCAGCGGGATGTGCCGCCGCCGAGGGCTCTGCTCAGCCCGTGGCCATAATTGGTCATGCTGGGTCCGCAGCGCCGAGGAGCTCTCGCAGAATCACAAATAGATCGCAGCTAACATCTCGGCAACAGCGTTACTGCTGTTTGCTCGCTCTGGATCTGGGGCTGGCTCTGGAACACCCGTCAGCCCCTCCTTCCAGAGGTGCCTCATTGCTGCTCAGGAATGGGCTGGCAGGTGGCAGCCTCAAATGACGACCTGCACAGGAGAGCTCCTTGTGCGGAATGAGTGACATCAGAGCCTAATTTAAAAGGAGCTGTCAGTTTGTAACAAGAGAGAAGGACTCCGTGGTTGCTGTCAGACACCCGTTCTGTGCAGGGCTGACATTGGAAAGTAGCCAACACACGATAGCCACACTGAGATTTCCTAGAACTCAGACTCCTGTACCAGCACCTTTTGCACTTCCTGCTCCTGGGAAAATAGATACTTTCCAGAATTTCTCAATATCCATTCTGTTCCCATTAGAAAACTGACTGTCACTTGGGTCTTTGCTTTTCTTTCTAATCTGGAGTGATAAATACTCGATTGTTTTGCTCACAGCAATCTAAATATACCTAGTGCACTTCTGAGGTGTAGTTTGCATGGAGTCATTACTTTCTTTTTTCATTTTTGAAAGTGACAGGTATTGTCCATATCTGGGCTCATACTATTAGTGCTAAGTTAGCCAGAAAGAACAGAGCTAGGTGAATTCTTAGACCCCAGACCACTTTTCCTAGGCCAGGTGGAAAATTGGTGAAAAAAGCCATCATGATTTTTTTTCTGGCATAGTCATTTAGTTGCTGAGTGGCACGTTTAGAGTTTTTGTTTACCTGACCCCTGTTAGGTAGTTATCTAGTTGTAAGATAGTAGTGATTTTCCTTTTTCTTAGGACAGTGTTGTAAGTTACTCTTTGGTAGTGTGTTTTCATACAAGCACCAGTTGACCAATTCTGCCCAGGTGATGCATTTGTGTCTGCACATCAGCCAATCCCCTTTCTCCCTGTGTCCTTTCAGGTTTATGGCCACCAATGACCTGATGATGGAACTGCAGAAAGACTCAATAAAACTAGATGAAGACAGCGAGAAAAAAGTTGTGAAAATGCTTTTGAAATTGCTGGAGGACAAAAATGGGGAAGTACAGAACCTTGCTGTCAAATGGTAAGAGCCCAGACAGTAATAGCCATGTTCCCTGGCACTAACAGAGCCATCACAGACTGCAGAGTGAGAACAGAGCCTGGCCCTTGGCACCTCCCTCAAACCTCCTTTGCAAGGCACATTGCCCTCTGTTGCAGGCACTGCACTTTCTCCCAGTGTAGACACTCACAAGGGATGAGCACACAGATACCTTTGTAGCAGCAAGAGATGATTTTGGAAGTATTTCAGTATTCCTGTTATAAACCTTACCACATGGAAGGCAGAGCTCTAGGATTTTATTTCTTCAGGGAGAAGCACACTTAAAATTTTTGCTCATTAACCTCTTGACCTCTCTTAGGCTTTGAAATCCAGTGCTGAATTTCTTCATGGATCTGTCTTTGATAGCAACGGTACTAAACATGTACAGCCCTTATGGGTTTTAATTTCAGGTCCAAATCCTTCTCTTCAAGGGAGTTTCCATTGAACTTTATAATGCACTTGGATTTTTCCCTGCCTTGACTCTGAGTGCAGCCTGTGCTGTTGCTTTGCCTTTGACCATTCCTGTATTTTTTTAATCCAAGTGAACAAAAGTAGCAGGTTCCTCTCTTAGTGAATCCTGTGATAAAGGGATCCTGCTGCTGACATGTTATTTCCCATCTGTTTCCCCAGCATGGCTAAGTGGGCATAATCAGTCTAGAAATGCCATTGAATGGCTCAGTTCACCCCAGGGCTCCAGGAAGGTGGGCCACTTAAAGACAACTTTGGATTCCTCTATTTTTTCTTGCTGTGGATCCTGTTCATATTCCCTTCTTTTCAACCATGTGCTGCTTCTATCCCTGTTCTTTCCCTCTTCTCTTTGGCCCTTTCTTTTTGATTCCCACTGTCCTGACTTCTTTTGGCCCTGCTCCTCTCTCTGCCTGCTTTGGGTTAGTTTATTCTGCGTTTTAAAGCAAAACAGATGAGCACTGAGCAGAGGACCAACTTCTCAGCTTCTTTGCCTGGTTATCTCTGGTTGTATCTGCAATAAGTCCATACTCATTGCAATCTCTCATCCATCCAGAGTGTGATAATGAGGAGGCCTCAAAATGGAACCAGGAACATTTCCTTCCCGTGCCTAAGGAGGTGCTTAGAGTGGAGTGTCAGTCATTCCCAGATAGGTGGCCAGGATGTTTAAGAAGCAGCAGTGTGATGGTTTGGAGGACGTGGGCAGTTGGATTAGGCCCTTCATCCTGACTGGCTTCTCCTCCCGCAGCCTGGGCCCGCTGGTTGGCAAAGTGAAGGAGTACCAGGTGGAGACCATCGTGGACACGCTCTGTACGAACATGCTGTCAGACAAGGAGCAGCTGAGAGACATCTCCAGCATCGGCCTCAAAACAGTTATTTCTGAGCTGCCACCAGCTGCCACAGGTACACTGTCTGTCCCCGTTGGTCACTGAGGGATGGGGAGTCCCAGCCCTTGGCAAACGGGGGAAAATGTAGAGTCCAGAGCCTAAAAGTTATTGATTCTTTATGCACCTGCCGGAGGACAACCTGTGAAATCAGGGGAGGGACAGTAGAGCTGAGGCACCAGTGGGATGAAAGACAGAATTAAATGAAAACTTGAGCTGTATTTGGAACTATGTATCCCAAAAATGCATCACCTTTTCAGGGGATACCTGAGGCTCCCAGCAACAGGATTTTCCTCTGCAGCCATCTCTTGAATCTGTCCTGATTAGATCTCCCAGTGATGATTTCTTTTTTCAGTGTACAAGGGATTGAATGGTTCCTAGCAGCAAAAAGACTCCATGTTAACTGACAGCAGGGAAAAATATCTCTCTTGCAGGTTCCACCATGACAGCAAATGTGTGCAAAAAGATCACAGCCCAGCTGACAGGAGCCATTGGCAAGCAGGAGGATGTGTCCGTGCAGTTGGAAGCTCTTGACATCCTGTCAGATATGCTGAGCAGGTACCAGAGGATTTTCTTCTGGCAGCTGTGCATATAAGGGGACTGCAAGGATGTGTCAGCTTTTGATTTCTTTTATTTCCCTAATCCTGTTACTGGGACTTAAAACCACAGGATTTGGTTGACTGCTCTTAGGGAATATCAGAGTAGAGCAGGTCCCCAGCAGGGATGAGAGATAACATGCCAAGCCTTTCTGTGTTTGGGAATGGCAGTGCCTCTGGTGATGGATCCCACAGAAGCTTAGCTCACACGAATGTGGAAGGCAAAGCAGAGAGGTTTATTTTAGCCCTATGAGCCCATCACACATGCTTTTTTTTTTTTTTTCTGGCTGCCTCTTGCTGCATAAGTCAGAGTGGCAGTGTCGTATGTCATCTGCATGCAGGAAATTATTGGCACACCCTTGGGTCATGGAGAAGGACACAGTCAAAAACTCCTCCATGATGGAGACAAATTATCTCTGCCTGTGTTTTACAGACCAAGTCAGTGTTCAGACCAAAATGACAAACCCATTCTTCTCCTCCCCCTCCCCACAACATGCATGAAGTTTCCATAGCTGAAGGATTTTCAGATTTGTTGCTGCCAAGAGGGCTTCTTTCTGAGCCTTTGACTTTCACCTTGTGCCTTGTTCTGTTCATTGCAGGTTAGGAGGAACACTCTACTCATTCCATTCCTCCATCCTAACCTGCCTGCTGCCCCAGCTGACGAGCCCCAGGCTGGCAGTACGTAAAAGGGCCATCATTGCCTTGGGGCACCTGGTCTTGACCTGCAGTGGAAACATCTTCTCAGAGCTTACAGAGCATCTGCTGGCAGAGCTGAAGAGGAACGAGTCCACATCCACCACCAGGACGTACATTCAGTGTGTGGCTGGCATCAGCAGGCAGGCTGGGCACCGCATAGGTAGGATGAGCAGCTTGAAATGATGCTGGGAAATGTATGTGCATTTTAGAGCAGCTCCTCTTAGTGGTAAAAGAAGAGTGCTCGTTGTTCTCCATGTATTAGTGGCTTGTGCTTGTGATCCCCTCTGTGGCTGTGGTCTTGCTCTCTGATCTGCACTTGGAAAGGAGACACCAGAGTATCTCTCTGGCTGCCCTTCCTTAGTGACTAAGGTCTTCCCCTCAAGATCTTGCAGCTCTTGCCTGGCTTGAATTAACACCTCTGTGAACCAGGTCAGTGGATTCACCCCCTTTTAAATGACAGGGGGGTGGCAACATATTGTATTACTTGTCTAAAAGACCTGCAGAGTTGAGATTAGGTTCTAAGAGATCCCTAATCACAGCTCTTCCTGTGACTGAAATGCCAACAAGAGGCTGCAGACAGGGAGTGGAGATTGGCTTTGGTGGGCTGCTGGCTTCTTGCCCATGAGGTCTGGGGCAGGAATGCTCCACCAGGCACAGGAAGGAAGTGGCAGCTGGCTGAGTTCTCAGCTGCCCAGGTGAGTGAAGGCGGGAATGGATTTTCACTGCTGTTTGCTTTGTCTTTCCCAGGGGAACACCTGGAGAAGATAATTCCTCTGATTGTTCAGTACTGTAATGTGGATGATGACGAGCTCCGAGAGTACTGTTTCCAGGCCTTTGAGTCCTTTGTGAGAAGGTGTGTGCCCTTGGGGAATGGCTCTGCACCATCCAGGGCATCCGTGCCCTCCTGTGTAAATATCCATGTGTTCAGCATCCTCGAAGGAGGGCCTTCCTGCAAGTACTCCTGTTGGGAAGACAGTTCACACATGAAATCTCTTCTGCACATGCAGAGCTGGGCTGGAGTAATGAGCTGTTTTACCTCAGCATGTGGGGCTGTCCTTCTGTAGTGGTTTTACAGGAGTGGGAGGTTTCCTTGTCCCTGAAGTGTTCCTTAGCCAGAGGGAACTGCCTCGCTCCTGGTGCCTGGAGGGAGCTGGAGGCAGCAAGGGGTTGGGCAGAAGAGGCTGCAGCTCTCCTGTTGTTTGGTCAAACATTTAAGGCTTGGAAAAGGAGTCTGCAGAGCTGCTGAGGTGTTCTCCCAGGAAGGGAGGATTCAACCAGGGTGTGTATGTGTGCATTGACACACACAGGTAACCAAGGGCCACCATCACACCACAGCTGAAATGCCAACAGTAGGTTTATTTCATTATCTTGCTAATTACACTGGGTGACAGAGACCCATGGGGGCACAGGCTCTGTTTGGCTTAGTTATCCCAGCTGAGAGAAGGGCAAGGGGGCTTGCTGCCTGCCTCACTCTAACAAAAGGCTTCCTGCATGTCTGTGAGAGTGTATTATCTCTCCACAGGAATTGTACTTCTGAAAACAGGCAGAGGATGAACAACATTAGGTATAATAAATGGGATTTTCCCACACTGACAACTTTAGCATTCCAGTTGCAAGGTCACTTTGAGTAGAACTATTCCCTCCTCACCAAATCTTCTGGTTTTAACTCAGTCCTCCCAACAGGGTGAAGGCAGTTGATTTATTTATTTGTCCTTATAAAAATTACTGCAACCTCCCCTGCAAGGGGAATGCTTACTTCATGCACAGCAGGAAGGAACATCTTTGGTTTAACACATATTATCAAAATGGTCTGTGGGCACTTTGTGATCCTTTTGAGATTAATAATATTATCTGGATATTTAAAACAGCTTAGTCTCCTATTAACTGTTACAATTTTCCTTTGTGATAGGTGCCCAAAGGAAATGGACCCTCACATCTCAAGTGTGATGGGACTGTGTTTGAAGTACATTACCTTTGACCCAAACTACAACTATGATAATGAGGAGGAAGAGGAAGAGATGATGGAAACTGAGAATGGGGAGGATGAAGAGCAAGGTGCCTGCTTGTGAGGATGGCTGTGCTCAGCAGAACACGGGGTTAACATTTCTCCCCTCCCTGCTTTCTCCTCGTGGAGAGGGCAGCTCTGAGGATCAAGTGATCCTTTAGCTCCAGTTTTCTCATAATGCTGCACCTTGTTTCCCCTGTGTTGTTCCTAGAAAGCGACAACGAGTACAGCGACGACGACGACATCAGCTGGAAGGTCCGCAGGGCTGCGGCCAAGTGCCTGGAGGCCATTGTCAGCAGCAGGCACGACCTCCTGCACGACTTCTACAGAACGCTCTCCCCAGCCTTGATAAGCAGGTTCAAAGAGAGGGAGGAGAACGTCAAGGCTGACATCTTCAATGCTTACATCTCCTTGCTGAAGCAAACACTGCCTACCCAGAGCTGGCTGCACTCTTCGGATGCCTCTGGCAAGGATGATGTTCCCCTGACAATGCTTCAGAACCAGGTGTGTGAGCAGGTGGTGGCTGGGTTAAATCACAAAGCAACGAGAAGTAGGTACCTTGGGAACGTGGCTAGCTGAAGGAGCCCTGGGACAGGCATCCAGAGGGTCCCAGATCCAGAGAGGGCTGTCTGTTTATTGTCTGTCCCCTGCCATTCCCAGGGGAAGAGTGCTGGCACAGCACAGGAGTGTGGGAGTACAGCCAGCACTGCTCCTCCACCAGCCCTGGCATGTGTGCAGGCTCAGGCAGGGTGGCTTCTGCGTGAAGTGATTGGCTCGTGCCTTACTACAGCTGTTGCTCAGGATACTCATTGAATAAACTGTGGTAGAAATGTACCAGAGTGAGCCTCTGAGAGCAGCTGGGATGACTGAGGTGTCCCCTTTTCATTTGCTTCTCTGAACTGCAGGTTCCCAACATCATCAAGGCCTTGCACAAGCAGCTCAAAGAAAAGAGCATAAAATCAAGACAGGGTTGTTTCAGCCTTCTGACAGAACTGGCCAGTGTTCTTCCTGGCTGCCTGGCAGATCATATACCTGCACTTATCCCTGGTAAGCTTGTGTGTGGTCTGGGGTGAAGCAGCAGGGCTGGCAAATTCAATCTGAACACATGTGCTTCTTGCCTGCATGTTCCAGTTTTATTCCTGTAGTTATTCTGCTCAGCATTAGGACAAACACATGAAGTTCTGCTCTGTGCTGATGTGCTGAACAGCTCCCAGATTACTTCTGGCCTCTGCACTGAAAGCCAGGACAAAAATGTCAAGTTAATTTCCACAAGATGCTTTTGGGAGGGCCTATTCCAGCCTCCTCAGAAAGCAGCTGAAATTGTGCTGTTACCACACTGAGATCAGAAATACAAATGCCACTTCCTTTTGCAAAATGCAGTGGCATTTTAAAAAATTCTTTATATTGACTGATTCTTTAATTTGCACCACCACATTTTTCTCTGAGCTCTCTGGACAGTGGGCCTATGAAGCACCCCACTGCTGGAAGGCTCAGGTGCTGCCTTTGCTTTTGATGTGATTGTATAGTGAATATGAGAAAAGTCTCCTGTGATCATCCCTGGCTGGATTAATGAACCTCCTTCTTTGGGAAAAGTAAGACATCATCATATTTTCTTCTGCACAGGTATTGTTTTCTCCTTGGCGGATAAATCCAGCTCCTCCAACATGCGGATCGACACACTGTCCTTCCTGCACGTCCTTCTCTGCAACCACCAGCCAGAGGCATTTCACCCTCACGTCAAAGCCCTGCTGCCTTCTGTTGTGACCTGTATTGGAGACCCCTTTTATAAGATCACGTCAGAAGCTCTGCTGGTAACTCAGCAGCTTGTGAAAGTTATCAGGCCTTTGGACAAACCTTGCACCTTTGATGCCAAGCCCTATGTGAAGGACCTTTTCCCTGGTACTCTGAAGCGGCTGAAGGCAGCTGACATCGACCAGGAGGTGAAGGAACGTGCCATCTCCTGCATGGGACAAATCATTTACAGCTTGGGAGACCATTTAAGCACTGACCTCCAGCCAACCTTGAAGATATTTCTGGAGAGGCTCAAAAATGAAATCACCAGACTGACAACAGTCAAAGCATTAACCTTAATTGCTAGTTCTCCACTTAAAATAGATTTGAGACCCATCCTAGGGGACGGTCTCCCCATTCTAGCTTCCTTCTTGAGGAAGAATCAACGTGCCTTGAAACTGAGCACTCTGAATGCTCTGGACATCCTGGTGAAGAACTACAGTGACAGCCTCAAGCCTGCCATGATTGAGCCTGTGCTAACAGAGCTCCCCATCTTAATTACTGAGAACGACATGCACGTGTCCCAGGTGACCATCATGTTCCTCACGACTTTGGCCAAGGTTTATCCATCCTGTATCTCCAAGATCAGTGGCTCCGTCCTTGCTGAAATCTTTCAGCTTGTCCACTCACCTTTGCTTCAAGGAGGGGCCCTGAACGCCATCATTGACTTCTTCCAGGCGCTGGTGCTGACAAAGACGGCTGCCATGGGTTACGCGGAGCTGGTGAAGCAGCTGACAGCCCCGGTTTACTCCTCGGGCTCGGCCGGGGCCTCGCTGACACTGCACAAACAGGCGTATCACTCCATCGCAAAGTGTGTGGCAGCCCTGTCCTCAGCCTGCCCAAAGGAAGCCCCTGCCACGGTGAACCAGTTTGTGCAGGATGTGAAAAGTCCCAAGTCCAGCCCTGCAGTTCAGGTGCTGGCTTTCCTCTTCCTGGCAGAGGTGGGCCGCAGCACGAACCTCAGCGCTCAGAGGGAGCTCAGAGCCGTCATCCTGGAAGCGTTCTCGTCCCCCAGCGAGGAGGTGAAATCCGCCGCCTCCTACGCGCTGGGGAACGTCAGCGTCGGGAGTCTGAAGGAGTACCTGCCCTTCATGCTGAAGGAGATCGGGAGCCAGCCCAAGCGACAGTACCTGCTGCTGCACTCCCTGAAGGAAGTCATCAGCTGCTCCCCAGCTGACAGCCTCACGCCCTACGTGGAGGACATCTGGGCTCTGCTCTTCAAGCACTGCGAGTGCACAGAGGAGGGGACACGCAACGTGGTGGCAGAATGCCTGGGGAAGCTGACTTTGGTGAACCCTGCTGAGCTGCTGCCCCGGCTGAGGAAACAGCTGTCAGCAGGTAATGGGTAGGGCAATGACCAGAGCACAGAAATGCTGCCTTTTGATGGAAATTCGTTTTGTAAACTGCTTGTGGGTACAACAGGGAGCAAAGCTAGCTGAGAGGAGAGCAGGTAGTAAGATGGATCTCTCTGCAAGGGGGATCAGAGGAGCACTGGTCCACAGAAGACTAGGAGGGTGTTGTGAACAGGGACTAACTACACAAGGAGATTTTGCAGGAGCAGATTCAAACACAGTTAATAAGAATCCTCTGCTCCCTTATAACACGTGTAACAGGACCAAGGGCAGAATATGCACTACAGAGATACAGCAGTGATATTCTCCCTTGATTTTTCACTGTTTTTCTTCCCCTCTTCACTGCAGGCTCCCCACATGCCCGGAGCACCGTGGTTACTGCCATCAAGTTCACGATTACAGACCAGCCTCAGCCCATCGATGCTCTCCTGAAAGGCTGCATAGGTAGGCTGCTTTGGACAGGGGTGTGAGCTGGGGGCATGAGAGGCTGGGTGTTGTTAGCAGCTCAGGGATTTCCCATTCCTGTGTGAACTTCATCCACTCAGTTTTTATCAGTGTTTCTCAGCTTTTGGGATTAAACAGTAACACTGTACTGTGAGTCCTTGCTAACTGCGCTGATGCATTCTTTTGGGCATGTTCCATTGTTTTTTAGAGTGCTTAAGTTCTTTCTGCATGTGAACTCAGAATTCCAGCACCCCACAAAAAGGATCTTCAGAAGTATAACCTACATGAGGAGTTTTTGTTATCCAGGGAGCCCACAAAAGGATCTGCTGTATAAAACTGGCCCTTCTGTTTCAGAGAAGTTTTGATCAGATGGGATCTAAGCAAGAAAAATCCCCCACAACTTCCTTGAATAACAAAGCTTCTGATTTGACTTTAGGGTGAGGTAGTTAAGAGTCACATCATTTGTTTTTATGCCCAAATGCAGGATATTCATGTTTCTTTACTGTATCCCAAATGGAGGGAGAGAAGGCACCTCAAATGGCTCTGACTAGTTATTTTACCAAAAATGCTCTCATAACCAGCCTCCTTGAAATACATCCCAATACACTTTAAAATACTGCAAAAACGTTGCAGCCTCTCAGCTGCAGGACTGACTGACGTGTTCTTATCCAACAGGTGACTTCTTAAAAACTCTGCAAGATCCCGACCTGAACGTTCGCCGTGTGGCCTTAGCCCTGTTTAATTCTGCTGCTCACAACAAGCCTTCTTTAATCCGGGATTTGCTGAACACAGTCCTCCCCAGCCTGTACAACGAAACCAAAGTGCGACGGGAGCTCATCCGGGAGGTAACTGGGCTCAGCAGGGGCCACACGGTGACTCAGAGCAGCCTGCAAAGTCCCCGTGGAGCTGCTGCTCTGTCTGCTCTTTGCTGACAGCTGGACTGTTTGTCTTGCTTCAGGTGGAGATGGGGCCATTCAAGCACACAGTGGACGATGGCCTGGATGTGAGAAAAGCTGCTTTTGAGTGCATGTACACCCTGCTGGAAAGCTGCCTGGACCGGCTGGACATCTATGACTACCTGAACCACGTGGAGGATGGGCTGAAAGATCACTATGACATTCGGGTAGGTGCTGTGCCCTGACTGATGTCATTAGTGTGGGCCTGGGCTGCAGTCGGGCTGTGTATCCCCAGAGCCCCGAGGTGCAGTGTCCCCAGGGCTGTCAGCCCTGTGCAGACCCCTGGGCCAGCTGCAGCTCCAGCCCTGGCTGCCAGGGGCGCGCTTCCAGCTCTTAGCAGAGCCCCTTGCGCAAGGGCAGAGGAACTCAGTGCGGGTAGAGCCCAGCCTGGCAGCAGAGCTGGGTGCCCCAGAGCACCGACATTTCCCTCCCCTGGGCAGATGCTGACGTTCATCATGCTGGCGCGGCTCTCGGTGCTCTGCCCCAACGCTGTGCTGCAGCGGCTCGAGCGGCTGATCGAGCCCCTCCGGGCAACCTGCTCCACAAAGGTAAGAGCAGGACCTGCAGGGACAGCTCCTGCCCTTCTCCCTCAGTGCTGCTGGGCCACCCGCTTCCCCAGCTGGAAAATCCTCGGCTGGCCTTTGCTGCTGTGTTGTTTCTGTGCCCGTATGGGCTGCACTAAATGCCAGCTGAAAACGGGGCTTTGCATTTGCAGGTGAAAGCTGGATCGGTGAAGCAGGAGTTTGAGAAGCAGGACGAGCTGAAGCGCTCAGCCATGCGGGCAGTGGCTGCTCTCCTGACCATCCCTGAGGTGGAGAAAAGCCCAGCAATGGCCGAGTTTTCATCCCAGATCAGATCCAGTCCTGAAATGGCATCACTTTTTGAGAGCATTCAGAAAGATTCTGCTTCCCTCCCCACCTCGGAGTCCATGGACATGAGCTAAGGTGTTTTTCCCCACCACCCTCCTGCCTTGGGATGCCTCAGCCAGACACCAGCTGGGTGGGGAAGAACAAATGCCACTGGGCTGCTCTTCTGCCTCAGCCAAGGCCAAGTCCCTGGGCAGCCACAGGAGAAACTGGGGATGGTGTGTTAAATATGACAGCTGGATGTGACTGGCTTGATCCAGCTGCCTTTCTGTTGAGACCTCAGAGAATTGGAACGAGACCTGAGATCAGGGAGCACAGCCTCATGTAAGGGAGGGGCTGGGAGATGAATATTCCCATTTTTTCAGGAAGTTTTAAGGGGTGCACAAAGCAATCACAGTTGTGGTTCCACAAACAATGGAAATTACTTCCTCAAATACTCCTTACTGCAGTACAAAGGTTTTTTAATCACTGCACATGCACTTTTTACCTTAAATTGCCCAAGAATGTATTTATAGTTTCTAACGAAAAAGCATGGCTAAAAACTGGAAGCCATGTTTTATTAATGAGTTTATCCCACAGGCCTTTTGGGACAGGAGGCTTGCACCTGCCAAGCTGCTGAGGCTGCACAGGGCAGGGGGTTACCCGACACCCCACCCTCCTCCTGGGGCTTCAGTTTGGCATGTGGGCAATATGAAGCTTTGTTGCTTGGCTTTCATATTTATGGTTTTGACTGCAAAATACCTCAGCTGTCTTCCCTGAGGGATGATTAGTCACTGTTTCAGTGACAAACCCTGCTTAAAGCTTTGCTTTGCACTAACACTGGCTTCTCTCTTCCCCTGGAGCACCTTGGTGTTGGTGTCACCAGCCACAAGGGTCTGCTGGTCCTGGTCACACATGAGCAGCAGGCCAGGGGTCAGTGTCACAGTCATGGGCCTCAGGAGGTGGCAGGCAGGAGCCAGGGGTGCAAGCACACAGCCCATAGTGGCTGCTGTGCCCAAATCCTGCTTTGTGCAAGAGAAAATGCCTTAAGAGACAAAGGTTCCAAGAGCCAACTAGAGGATGAGGCAATCATGACACATTGCTCTAGCCATGAACTGCTCTGTGTTTTCTTTTCTCTTTTGACAGAGTGGTTGATGTGAATAGTATTGATAGTGCTGTGTGAAAGGATATCTGTTGTCTGGGTGGTATAGAAAATAAAATTCACTTGTGAAGCTGTGTACCCTGAGTTCACTGACCGTCACCATGACTCTGCCCCTTGAGTGCCCCTGCCAGCAGAGCCCTGGAGCCAAACACAGGCTGCTGCCCCTCCTCTGCCCATGCAAAACAGCACCCGAGTTGGACTGAGGCTTTATTAAATACACCTGTGCTGCAGAGGCTGCTACTCGTTCTCCTCGCTGCGCAGTCTGGCGTTGGGGTTGGTGATCTTGATGGCGAGCTGGGCGGCTCTCTCCACGATCACCTTCCTGTTCTTGGAGGACACGTTGTGGGCAATCTCTGCACAGTACGACCTGTTGGAGACACACAGCGCTGGCCTTGCTCCAGCAGCACCCGGAGCTGAGGCAAAGCCCTCTGGAACGTGTTGGAGCTGTCCTGCCAGCAGTACTCAGACACAGCTGAGCTCAGGGGCATCCCTGCACAGGACTGAACCGTGACTCCCACCCCTCCCTGCCTGGCCTGAAGCAGGCGCTCCCCTCCACAACAGTTCAGCTTTTCCTGTGAACAGCTCAGTCAAGGTAGTCGTCAATTATTGTTCTTAGTACTTTGTAGCAAAAACAAGCACTGGAGCAGACTGGTGCCCAGGTCTGACCCAGAGCACCAGGGCTGACTGTGGCTACCAGTGAAGTGGCACAGCCTTGCTCGCCACCGTGTGTATTTTTGCCAAGAGGATGAGATTGCCAGCCCCAAGGCCTCTCTGTGCCCCCACCCTTCAGAGGCACTCAGGGAATCATGATGGCATCTCTGCTCCCACGGGCAGTGATTTTCCTCATTTCCCCCTGCCCATGCCACTCTCCCTGGGGCAGTACAGGCCCCCACACTCACTTGTTGCTCATCATCAGCACTTCCAGCTCTTTCACATTGTGCACCAGGAACTTTCTGAAGCCCGTGGGCAGCATGTGTTTTGTCTTCTTATTGCTGCCGTAGCCGATGTTGGGCATCAGGATCTGCCCCTTGAAGCGCCGGCGCACTCTGTTGTCGATGCCTCTGGGCTTGCGCCAGTTGCGCTGCACAACGGCAGAGAGACAGCAGTTACCACAGAGCCGGCCTGAGCCCTGCCGGCCTGAGCCCTGCCGGCCTGAGCCCTGCCGGCCTGAGCCCTGCCCACCCCGGCCTCCGCTCCCTGCCCACCCTGCTGGCCTCTCCTGCACCGCCTACGCCAAAGCACCCCAAAGGTTCCCGTCCCTGGGAGGCTGCAGCAGCTCCTCACCTTGATCTTGACATAGCGGTCAGACTGGTGCCGGATGAACTTCTTGGTCCTCTTCTTGACGATCTTGGGCTTCACGAGCGGCCTGAGGGCAGGCATGGTGGCTGCGGGACAGAGCGGGGTGAGCGAGGGCCGTGCCCCGGGTGCGGTGCAGCTGCCCGGGCCACGCGTGTCGCAGACTGCCTTCCCCCAGGGGCCACGGCAGGCCGGTGAGGGAATGGGTCTTCATCTGCTGGGGCTCTTCCTCCCGCCTCCGAAGCTGGCAGAGCACTGGGAGCCCTCCAGATGCGATCCTGGGAGGTGCCGCGGCCTCACCCCCCCATGCTCCCGCCCGGGGCCGCACGCCGTGCACATCAACAGCGACCGACACGCCGGCTCCGCCCGCCCGCGCCCCAGCGGCCCGGCCCGGCCCGGCCCGAGCGCGGCCGCGGCGGCCCCGCCGCCCGGGAAGGGGCCCGGGCGAGGCCCCGGCCGGCACAGGCCCGGTGCCGGCCCGCGGGGGCCGCTGTCCGCGCCCCGGGGAAAAGATGCGGCGGACGGGAAGGGAAAGGGAGGAACGCGGTCCGTGCAAGAAGCGCCGAGGCGCGGACGGCCACGGATGGGCACGGATGGGTGCGGATGGCGCGGCCGGGACTCACCGGGGCCGATGGCGCGTCCACCGCGAGCCGGGCGAGAGAGGGCGGGGCTCCGCGCGCAAGCGCTTATGGGGCGCGCGGGGTCCTGGCAGGGCCGTGCGGCGCCGCCGCCGCGCACAGCGGGCACCGGGCACCGGCGGGGCGGCGCGGAGGCCAGCCCGCCGCCCGGCGAGGTGGCACCGGGCAGGGAGGGTCAGTCCGGCGGGGCGCCCCGATCGGAGCTTCCCGCCCGCCGCCACGGACAGCGCGCCTGCTACGGGGCTGACAGGACCTGCGTGCGTCACAGCGCAGGCCGTGCCCGCAGCCCTGCCGCCGGGGCGGGCGCGTCCCTCAGGCTCCGGGCGGCCCGGCCCGGGACACTGACCGGCACCGAGCGGCTCTGCTCCGGACACTGACCGGCACCGAGCGGCCCGGCCCGGGACACTGACCGGCACCGAGCGGCTCTGCTCCGGACACTGACCGGCACCGAGCGGCCCGGCCCGGGACACTGACCGGCACCGAGCGGCTCTGCTCCGGACACTGACCGGCACCGAGCGGCCCGGCCCCGGCTCTGCTCCGCCCGTCTGTCTGCCCCCGCACAGGCTCCCGCCTCAGCCCCGCTCCGGTAACGGTGGGCACGGGCTGGCTGTGCCCAGCGAGCCCCAGCCCCGGGAGGTAGCTGTGGGCACAGACCTGCACTGCAAGGAGACACGGGCACTACAAACAGCGACACGTTTATTAAAAAAATAGCAATGAGTCCAGCCATGACACCACACAAATATTTACACCCAGAGCTGTGAGGGGACGCGAGGGGCGGTGGGGCCGGGGCAGCCCCAGCTCAGCTCAGCTCAGTCGATGCTCAGCCTCTCCCGGTTCTCCCACAGCCACGCGTGGTACACGTTCAACTTGTGGTCCTGTGGCTGCACCTGAGACACGGGGAAAACGTCAAATATTTACTAAAACACCTTAAAATCCCTCATCGCTCCAACATCGTGAGTGTTGGTTTTCCAGGGCCAGGGGGCACAAGTGCGATGCTGAAGGACCCGAAGGGCACCACCCACCTCCTTCCACTCGTTGACACAGAAGATCCTGTAGGAGTCGTTGCCGTACTTGCCGATGCCGTGCAGCTCGATGGGGTAGCGCCACGCCTTGCTCAGGTACTCACCTGCGGGGCAGGCACAGCACTCAGCCCCTGCACACAGAGCTCCCTCAGCCCCTGCACACAAGGAGCACCCGGGCAGCACCCTGTGCCCCTGTTACATGACTTCACTCCGGCACATTTTAAATGAAAGCCACAATGCAATCTTATGCACAGACCTGGATCCAGGTGAGCCGTGCTGCTCCCCCCTGCACACACCTGCCTCCACGGCAGAGCAGCACGGCTCACCTGGAGCCAGGTGTGTGCAGGGGGGAGCAGCACGGCTCACCTGGAGCCAGGTGTGTCCATGGGGGAGCAGCACGGCTCACCTGGAGCCAGGTGTGTGCATGGGAGAACAGCACTGCTCACCTGGAGCCAGGTGTGTGCAGGGGGGAGCAGCACGGCTCACCTGGAGCCAAGTGTGCAGGTGTTTCCTGGTGCATGCAGACCATGAATCCCCACAGGTTAATCTTGAACTCCTTTTCAACAAACCACCATGGGAGTTTTAATTGTAATCTCTCTCATCTGAACAAAAATTCTCCTCTGCAGGTTCTGAGTACAGAACCAGAAAAATCCCAGCTGGAAGGGCCTTGTGCAGGTCAGCAGAGCAAGCCCGAGCAGAGCCACCCTCTAACAGGGCTCAAACACAGCAGCAGTGCTGCGGGTGCTTGGGTCTGTTCTACTCCTACTCCAACAAGTTTCTGGTCTCCGTGGCTGGCAGTTCCTCCCCAGCTCAGACTGGGATCAGCAGCTTTGCCAGTGTGACACCAGTGGATCCCACATGCTGCCCAAACAGCCACCAACCCACCCAGCAGAGGAGAAGCCACACAGCAGCCTTTGCATCAAAGCTGTTTGTCTTTTGCCAGCACAACCAGGATTGTTCCAGACGTCAGGAAAACCCACCCGAGAACCTGATGATGGTTTTGGCTCTGAGCTCGTAGAGGCCAAGAGGTTTGAGCAGCTCTGACATTTCTTTCCAGTCTGCAGCCCTGGCTACCTCAGGAGAAGGATACTTCTTCAGGAACTCCCAGAGCACTGGAATGGCCATTTTCCCTGGTGAAAGAATCCCGTGAGCAGGAGGCTGGGATGGAGTTCTCCTTCTGCACTACCCATATGCTTTCTCAAGTGAGCTTTTCCAAGGCAAGGTACCAACTAAGGATTATTATTTCACAGCAGCACAAGTTAAAATAAATAAATTCTTTCATGAATACCATTGAAACTGGCAGCTGCTTCAGCCCTCTAACACCTCCCAACATTTACATGCCTACTCCTGCTACTCTGCTTACCTGAAGTTTTGTTGAGAAATATGGTGGCAATGAGAAGCTTCCACGGATCATGGAAGAGTGTTTCCTGGATAAGATTGAAAGGAGAACGGGGAGGAGTCCATTTTCTGAGGACCTTCCTTCTGGGTGGGGTGGGGGCTGTACAGAGCAACACAGGAACATTTATTAGACAGGAAAGGCTGGCTTCACCTATTTCATGAAACAAACAAAAAAAAAAGACCTCTGAAGCATTACTGTGCAGGCACTGTGCACAGATGGAGGCAGAGCAGCTCCCACACAGCCTTTACAGGGCTGCTGGGGACTGTCCCACTTGGCACAGCTGCAGCCAGTGTCAAGCTGCAAGGAATTTTCCACATCATCACTGATCCTGAACCATCCTGTTCCCTCCCCATAAAAAATGTATTTGCCTAAATACAATACCTTCTTTGCTGTATTTACTGGAAAAATAGGGACTTGTTTTCCTTCTCTCCACTTGTGTTCGTGGGACAGACTCTTCTGTAAAGAAATAAACTTCAGCATTAAGAAAAAACAGTAATTATTTTGCTGTCATGTTTCACACACCACTTCCGCTTTATGCAGTGATGGAAACAAAGAATGCTCATGTACAGAACACAAGTGTACCTTAAATCTCCTGATACTGTACAGCTTAAGAGCTTGGCACAGTAAGTTTCAGTTTTGAGTAGGTCTGCATTAATTTAAATGCTGTTGGATAAAAATGAGATTGGGATGTCAGAGCAGCTTGAGCTGAAGCAGAACACGAGGCCTGGCAGCCCCTCTGCTCTGGCAGGCACGCACCTGGTGACATTGTGGCTGCTGTGAAGCTCGTCCTGTCCCCGGGCTCAGCATCCAGCTCGCTGTCACACTGGGCTCCCTGCCTGCCCACATGCCCCGGAGCTGGCACCTTCCCTGTCCCCAGTCCAGAGGGTTTCTCCGCAGAGCTCGCAGCAGGCGTGTCCCTGGAGCAAGGCCCCTGCTTTGGCAGGTGGCCCAGCTCCCTCTGCGGGGCAGCCGCTCTCCTCAGCCGTGCCCTGGGCGCTGCTGCAGGGGCTGTCCCTGCACCCCCAGGGCCAGCGCCTGCTTCACCCCCTCCCTGGCTGTCAGCTCCACGTGTCTCTGGCTGCTTGCTCTCAACACGCCTGGTCTCCCGTGTGCTAGAGACTCCTCTCTGCCTCTTGCTCTTGGGGTCACCGTGGCTCCTCCTTTCTGAGCCCTTCTCACGTTTCCTAGTTTGGACACTTCTTCCATCTGCCCTCTTTCTTCTGGTTTTCAAACTCTCCTCTGGGTTTGTGCCTACCACTGCTAAATCTGTGCCTTCCACAGCAGATGTAGCATCTTGCAGGTGTCCAGTGCCAGCCTGGATGTTCTGAATTCCAGCCTCAGCACCATGCTGTGCTTGGAGCTCCTGCACTTTGCTCTGACAATCCTCCTTTTCCAGGTCAGTCCTCGCAGCTCCCGTGCCAGATCCCCTCAATCCTGAGCGTGTGCTCCCTCCAGGAGCTGCAAAATCAAAATCTGCTGCTTTCAGTGTTGTCTCCCCAGTTTTCTGCAAATACTCCACAAGTGCTCGTTTTGACCTCAGCTTCTTCCCTTCAGGGCTGTGGTGGGAAAGGAAAGTAAACCAGCAATGACTTTCTCATTCTGCTCTTCTCTTAAAAATCTTCAGTAACACATAAAAACAAACCCCAAAACGAAGGACAAGAACAGTTTTGAGGGCGACGTCTGGTCAGATTCCTGTGGCCCTGCCCAGAAAGGCCACAGAGCTCAGCGACAGCTCCAGGCTCACCTTATGAAGTACACGTCGATCCTCCCGGCCGTCCTGCCCGCGCGCCTGCGGCTGCTCACCCGCTGCCACCCGCGGGGGACGGCGCAGGGCCCCGCCGGGCCGCGGGCCCCGCAGCCGGGCCGCTCCGCCGCGCCTCGACCTCCGCCCCCGGGGCTGCAGGGGAAGAAGAGCCCGGGTAAGGTCCCGCTGCCGGCGGAGCTCCGGGGACGGCGGAGCTCCGGGGACGGCGGGGCGGGCCTGGGGGCGGGCCCCCGCACGACCCCGGGGCCGGGCCAGCGCCGTCCGCCCCCCGGGCCCCGAGCCCCGGGCCCGCCCCGCGCTCACCCGCCCGCCGCTCCGGGCGCCGCCATCTCCTGCGCGCCGCCCACGTGACGCTCGGGCACCGCCCCCGCGCCCCGCCCCGCGCGAGCGCCCCCGCGGCGCTGGCAGCGCCCCCTGGCGTGGCGGCGGCCCCGCGGGCCGCGGGCGCAGGCGCGTTGCCCGTGGCAGCGGCGGGGCCGGGGAAGCGGCGCCCGGCGCGGAGCGGAGCGGGCCCGGCCGTGAGGGCGGCGCCGGGCCGAGCCGGGCCGGGCCGGGCCGTGCGGGGCCCGAGGCATGCGGGCCGCGCTCACCTGGCGGGACAGGGCCGAGCAGTGGTGAGCGGCCCCGGCGCGGCCGGCCCGTCCCGTCCCGCTCCCGGCCGCGGGGTTCCCGGCGCGGCGGCCCCGCCGCTCCCGCAGCTCGGGGCGTGCGGGCGGTCGCTGCCCCATCGCTGCAGCCCTGGCCCTGCTCCGTTCTGCCTCCTGACACGCGGTTCTCCGTTTGTTTTTTCCCGCAGCATTTACGACCTCGCGTTCAAGCCGGACGGGACCCAGCTGATAATTGCTGCTGGAAACAGGCTGCTGGTAGGGAAACCTTCCTGTCCGCTCCTTTTCAGCTGTAGGAGCATGACTTCTTCCACATTAACTTATGAATATAACCTATCTGAAATCCCCTTATCTCTGTCAGTGCAGCCTCACAGTAACATACATATTAATGCAGGCCAATTCTGAAGTGTTTTGAAGCTTTTAAATATTTCTTACCAAGTTTTAAGCTCTATTTCCAGAAGTAATGAGATTTCAGTTATTTGTGTCATCTCACCCTCTTGTGCGGTGCCCGGGGTTTGACATCCATGAGCCTGCCCCTAGTCCTGGCACAGCGTGCAAGTTTCCTGAAATCTGTGACAAGGGCAGAGGCTCAAACCCCTGTCCTGGCATTGTGCTGATAGGACAGCTGTGGGAACATCCACCTCCAGCGGTTTGTGGGCCCTTGGCGCTGCTGCAAGGGCAGCTCAGGACCAGCTGCTCACAGGTCCTGCGAGGCTTTCAGGTGGGACAGGTGTAGGAGCTGCAGGAAGGGTGGATGGATGATGGATGGATGGATGATGGATGGATGGATGGATGGATGGATGGATGGATGGATGGATGGATGGATGGATTGTAGAGGCAGAGTTGAGCATTGCAGGACAACAGGTGTTCTTTTCAGGGCTAACAGAATCATGTATTTAGCGATTACTCCTTTGCAGTAATTTATTATGCTTAAACATAAAATGCGTAGAAAGATGTTTTAACAGCAAGATGTAAAATATAAAAATAAAAGATATAAAGCCAATAAGATGTAAAACAAGCTGCCAAACAAGCTGTTGAAAAATGTCCTTTGTGCATGTTATTCTCTAGTACTGACTTTTTTCTTTCTAAGAATATCATGTTACAGAAAGCTGTTTCTGTGCTAGAAAATGTTTTGTCTTGTATGAACCATATGAAATCCAAAAAGCAGACACAAAAGGAAGTGCATAATCTGCTGGCCTTCAGTAATTTTATATCCCAGCCCTCACACTGGAGGTGTTCTAGGCCAGGTTGGATGGGGCTTGCAGCAGCCTGGTTTAGTGGAAGGTCTCACTGCCCCACGGGGGCATGAAGTGAGTGAGCTTTTAAAGTCCCTTCCCACCCAAATGTGGTTCTCTGATTCAATGAAGGTTTTGTTTGTGTAAGTTCTTTTGTTTGTATATTTGGATTGGTTTTTTCTCCCCATTTGAACAGGTGTATGATACTTCTGATGGAACCCTAATTCAGCCTTTGAAGGGACATAAGGACACTGTGTACTGCGTGGCTTATGCCAAAGATGGTAAATAGCACCCTGGGGCACTGCGAGCCTGGTGTGTGAAGTGCTTCTCTCCCACTGGTGACTGCCCACTGGAAATGGAGAGTGGGCCTTGTTGCACTCACAGCGTGGGGGTGCTGGGGGTTTGTTCTTTGAAGGTGCTGGGGCTTGTTGTCCATGGAGGGTGTGATCTGCTCTGCACATCTGCCTGCACAAGTGCCTGTAAGGTCACCTGTGAGCCCAAGAGCTGTGGTCCCACTGCTCCTCCGCTTTGACTTTAGTGTTAGGCTTAGCACTGGTGAAGTGTGTATTCATGGGTAGTGTGAGGAGAAGGCTCACCTCAGAGATTCCTGTGTCCACTCATCTGCCTCTGGGTTGTATTCCTGTAGCTCCTCTGTCCCTGATCTCCTGGTCCTTCATGTGTTACCTGCTCAGTGCACTCTGCTCCCAGGTCTCTCATGGCCTGTGGCTCTCATTCAGTGGGACTCACTCTGTGGGCTGGGGCCCTTCCTGCAGCTGCTGCTGTTTGGTGATGGGAGTTCTGTGACACTGTACCAGTTTAACTTGTCACTGTCCCCATCAGTCTCCAGCTGGGGCTGGACAGCACTGGAAGGACTGGTTATTAGCAAGGCCTTGAATGGTGCAGTACAGCCTCACGTGCCTGGGGAAGCACCAGCACATCCAGCACTCACTGTCAGCCCCTTTATTACTTGAGCCTTGTCGAGTTCAAGAACTTCTTGCTCTCTCTTTGATTGAGTATTTGGAGTGAAAGTGATTCTTGTATGTGTGGGATTTAAATTATCTGTAATTCCTAGGCAAGCGTTTCGCATCTGGCTCTGCTGATAAAAGTGTGATAATTTGGACTTCAAAGTTAGAAGGAATTCTGAAGTACACGTAAGTGATGCTGTTCAGTTCTGTGCCTCGGAAGCTGATTTTGATTATGCACTGCTGCAATTAAAGAGCACGAGCTGTTAGATTTGGGAGAGGGTTCACTAAGGTCAGAGAAAAGGGGTGGTGGGGAGGGAGGAGGAAAAGAGCAGCTGAAGTATCTGAGTGAGGCAGGAAAGCAATTATAGGCATAAAAGGAGGTGGGAAATCCAGAGCAATCTGTGAATTTATAGGGCTGGCAGAGAACTAGGGAAACTCAGAGTAGGTCAGAATAAAATGAAACATAATATGACCAGTCTTCTATAATAAACCATAATTCTGGTCAAAGATCAAATTAAAGATGGGTTTGACACTTCTGGTGTATTTCAATTATTTGGCTCTGCTTTCAGTCAGCCCTCTGAAGCAAAAACTTCATGTTCTCCTGAGTGCACATTTACCAGGAGTTAGCTGGTCACTGCACAGAGCCTGCACCAGCACACTTGTTTAAGGATTTGGATACAACCTTCAGGCAGATTTCACAAACCTCAGTTACTGTAATCTTGATAAAATACAGTGAATCCTGCTACTTGGAGACACTTTTTACAAGGTTTATTACTGATTTACTTTACAGTAATAGCAGACTTACTTGATATACTATAAACCAATCCAATTATTTTGGCATCTGCTAAGGCTTTCAGCTCACTTGCTGAAAGTCAGAAAAGAGACACTTAAGAATGATTTATTGAAATCTGATTGTGACTTCATTCTAGGCATAATGACTCAATCCAGTGCGTTTCATACAATCCTCTCACTCATCAGCTGGCATCCTGCTCGTCTGGGGATTTTGGTATGTCTTCTTCCTTGAACTTTTCCATTGAGACAGTGATTCCTTTACAGCTGGATAGCTAAGCTAACCACAGACAGGTACAGCTCTGTGCCTCCAGAAGAGATGGGTCACAAAGCTACCTAACGTTCAGTGACATTGGGTACTGATTTAAATCACTTAACCTCAGTGAGAAGGGACAGTAGTGAGGGGTCACAGGGTCAAATGTGCTGCTCTGTTACTGGAGTTTTTTGCAGAGACACCCTCTGTTATTTAAATGTATTTTTTTCCCATTTAATATTAAATAATATGTATTTAAAAGTCCACTGGCAGTGGACAAGACTTTGGTGCCTGTAAAATCCCAGCTGGGTTCTCTGACAGTATTAATTTCCAGTCTGAACACTGGCACATACTTACTTGTCACTGGCTTTCTGTTTTCTTTCATCAAGGCTTGTGGTCTCCTGAACAGAAGTCAGTCTCTAAACATAAAACAAGCAGCAGGATTACTTGCTGTAGGTAAGTTTTAAGGGTTATCTATGGCATTTCAGTTAGTTTCAATACAAACCATTTCAAGTAAGATGGAAGCTTTAAAAAAAAAAAGGACTTTTCCCTCCTTCTTTTTCAGTAGCAAAGTGTTGAGTTATGCTTGGTCCTGTTTATAACCAAATCCTTCTGAAGGCATCAGAGACAGATTCTGGTCTTGAGCAGGTGTCTTAAGTGTTTTGTCTGTCTGTTCATCTGTCTTGTGCAACAACAATGAATTTAAGTTACAGTAAAAATAATTGCAATGTTTGTTTGTCGTTCATTCCCTGTACTGTTGGTGTTTTCATTTGAAGAAGGTATTACCTGTGTGGGGAACCTGAAGCAAGGGTTCATACTGAAGTCATTCATCTGACTCAAGAAGAGACCAGAATAGACCCTAGGCCTCCCCTGTCCTGCACCAGACAGTTCTGTCTGGTCATGTTCTAAATGTGGCTTTTAAAGCATTTTGGTCTGCTCCAGACTGCCATCCCCAAAATGTATCTGACTTAGCACATGTTATAAATACTGCAAGCTTTAATTTTTTATTTTACTTCTGTGTATGGGATAGAATGTCCTTGATGTAGAGTGTGCTGTTGCTATAAATGTGGATTTAGATGCATAAACAAACCATAGGATTACTAGCCACCTCCCAGAACTCCCTCTTAGAAATATACTTTAATCTGCCATTCCTGTGTGAGTGTGCTGTACACCATCCTGCCTTCCTGCTGCTTGTTTGTAGTAGTTTACTCTTCAGTATGTATATGTTTTCTCAGCTGGACAAATGATGGGCAGTACCTTGCTTTGGGGATGTTCAATGGCATTGTCAGCATAAGGAACAAAAATGGTGATGAGAAAGTGAAAATAGAGAGGCCAGGGGGCTCTTCCTCTCCAGTATGGTCAATTTGTTGGAATCCTTCCAGGTAAATAATTTCATCCTTCCTTTTTTTTTTCATTCTGAATAGATAATCCTTGGCTCATTGATTGCAGAAAGGCTTGACTTTTATCCCTGCTGGAGCAGGTTAATTCCATGTGTGTTACCTTCTTTAAGTGATTACATATTGGGGTTTTGGCTTTGCTGCCAGTCTTCAACTGAATAGAGAACCTGGGAACAGGTTTAGATTGGAGACGTGGGATTGTTTGGATTAGAAAAGCCCTTTGAGACATCAAATCTAACACTTCCACAGCAGTGCCAAAGCCACCACTAACACCTGTCCCCAAGTGCCACATCCACCCAGTTTTAAATCCCTCCACCTCTGCCCTGGGCAGCTTGCCAGGGCTGGACAGCCCTTTCAGGAAGAAGTTTTCCCAGTACCTAGCCTAAACCTTCCCTGGCAAAGCTTGAGGCCATTTCCTCTTTTTGTGTCCCTGTTCCCTGGGAGCAGAGCCTGACCCCCCCTCAAGCTTTGAGTTATTCCTGTAGAGGATACTGGTTTTGATTTTGTGTCCCCAAGCTATTTTCCAGAGGTTTAAATGACAAACTGCTGTCCTTTCAGTTTGTGACTTTTAAAGAGTAGCATGAAGTGAACTCTGCTATTCTGCTACTTGGTTCTGTTGCTCTAGGAGCTTTTTTTTTTTTTTTTGGCAGAGATGAACGAAATGACATTTTAGCTGTGGCAGACTGGGGTCAGAAGCTTTCCTTTTACCATCTGAGTGGCAAGCAGGTATGTCTTAGAGAGTTTATTGAAGTGTCACATTTCTGGTTCTGTTTTGTGTCCCACAGTCAAAATATTTGTATGCAGGTGCTGTATTAATTACATTAAATGTCTTCTGTTTTCCCAGCCTTTTATGAGTCTACTTGTTTTAACCATTCCTCCTTCAGGTCTTATTTCTCACATAGCAGCTCAGCTGCTGTCTCACAGTTCTTCCATGAGAGCCCTTACAACTCTGCTGACTTGTGTGACATGGTTCACTGGTTTGTAGAGAACATCTTTGGGTTTTTTTTCAGCTGGTTAAAGGGGTTTTTGAGTTGTTGTGTTCTGAGCAGAGTGGTTCGGGACTGGAGGGATTTGTCCATATTTTGGCCATATTTTAGAACTGCCTTGGGAATCTTAACCCAGTGGTTCTGGGTGTTAAAAGGCCATGCATGGAGGAGATGGATGGTGTCAGTGATGGCACGTGTTGGTTGTTTCAGGAAAGATGAAATGGTCCTGTTGTTAATGTTTTTGATTGTTTATTTTCCCTTGTAGATTGGGAAGGACAGAGTGCTCAATTTTGACCCGTGCTGCATCAGCTACTTTACTAAAGGAGAGTATCTCTTGCTGGGAGGTTCAGACAGACAGGTTTCTCTCTTCACAAGGGATGGGGTACGCCTGGGCACTGTGGGAGAGCAGAGCAGCTGGGTGTGGACCTGCAAAGTTAAACCAGACTCCAACTATGTGGTGAGTAGAGACGTTCTTCTAACATTTTCAGAGGGAATTTGTTACTTAAAGTAAGATAATACATTTTCAGCTTAGTTGCTTGGACATTCCTACTGAGGCAGTAGAACCTCTGCAGTGTCTAGGGAGGTCCTATAACTGCCACTGGATTTACATACATCCCACAAAAGTAAAACCTGAGCTGTAAGAAGGATCTAAGGAGCATAACACCTGCTCTCAAGTGGTAAGGTGTTTGCTGCATTTTGGTTAAAAAAGAGGAGGGAAAAATAATTAAAAATATCAGCTAATAACTTCTGGAATTGACCAAATCTAATTCCGTGATGGGAAGAAAATGCCTACAGGGCAGCTGTCAGCTCAAAATGCTGCACTCTTGAGTCCTGTACAAGTGGGAAGAGAATTAAAGCAAATTTAAAAATGAGCAAACACACCTGCACTGCAAAAAATCTAACCAAAACCCCAACCAAATAGACGCAAGCCGCCCCCCAGCATGGTGGTCTCCATGGTCTGTGGTGAGTTCAGTCTGTTCTCAGTGCACTTGTGCCATGGTTAAATGTAAGTCAGCTGTAACTGGTGTTGGTCTGTCCATTATGCACAGTCATGATATGTAAACACCACACACTCTGCCAGTTCTCACCTGTTCGTACCAATTAACTGAAGTCATTCCCTTCCTGTGTGCAGGCAGTGGGGTGTCAGGATGGAACAATCTCCTTCTACCAGCTGATTTTCAGCACTGTCCACGGCCTCTACAAAGACCGCTACGCCTACAGGGACAGCATGACCGACGTTATTGTCCAGCACCTCATCACGGAGCAGAAAGGTGATTCCACACTTGCAGGCAGGCCAAAGCTTCATGCAGCTTGTTTTAATTGATATCCATCAGGGCACTTGGAATATACACTGCATGCACCTGATAGGCTGTTGTCACTTTGGCAGTCAAACCGTGGAGCCCACTTTGGATGAGGAGAGTGCAAACTTGGAGTGTGCAAATTCAGCACTGACAAGTTTAATGAAAGATGTGGGGATTGGCAGAGAGACTGGGAGGGACAGGGGATCTTAAAATAAGGTTTTAATCTCTGAAAATGAGATAAAAATACTGTGTGTTATATTTAGCTTTTATTTTTCTTACTTGTAACCTCAAACATTTGTGCTTATTTTGTTTCTTCATTTCTGCTGTCTTTTTATGGCAAGGATTCGAAGTACTGCTCCAGAATGTGCTGTTCAGAGAGGGTGGTAAACTGTGACAGGGAGAGTAGATTGTGTAGATGCAGAGCAGCAAACATATCTGAGCAGAAATGTGCTTTGAATTTTAGAAGTGCTCTAGGGAGATTCAATTTTAGTGTGTTAGTTCTCTGATTTCTGTATATTATTTTTGTGTCAGCTTATACTTTAACATTTTGGTGTTTTTTCTTTCTAGTTAGGATAAAAGGCAGAGAGCTTGTGAAGAAAATTGCAATCTACAAAAACAGATTAGCCATCCAGATGCCAGAGAAAATCCTGATTTACGAGTTGTACTCGGATGACTCTGCGGATATGTACTATCGGGTGAAGGAAAAGATCATAAAGAAATTTGAATGTAACTTGCTGGTGGTGTGTTCAAATCACATTATTTTATGCCAGGTATGTGCCTTAAAAGCTAGAGTAGTCCTGGGGTGTGTTCAGTGTTCAAGGCAGCTGTCCCAGACAGTGGTTGGCAGGACACAACTGTGCTGTGGGGTCTGCTGCAGCACTTCCCAAGGCAGTCCTGCTGCGCCCTGCAGTGCTCACATGCTGCTGGGCAGCCACTGTGGCGTGGCTCAGGTGACTCTGGTTCAGTAAAGCAGGCTCTAGAGAGAATTTGATAAATTAGCACAGAATCCAGGGGTACTTCTGCATGGGAGAGAACTACTAAGAAAAGATTGGGGGTGTTTGTTTCTGTTTGCTCATAGGATTAGAAAATCTCAAAGAATTCACCCATTAAATTGAGTATTTGACTTTATGGTTTTTAAATGTAAAAGTAGACACACCTGCTAGTATAGGTATAAACATCACACATCAGACACAGATTTTTGTCTTCACCTCCAGGCTGTGTTTTATACCTTACTGTGTCCTTAGGAGAAGAGACTGCAGTGCCTCTCATTTAGTGGTGTTAAAGAACGAGAATGGCTGATGGAATCTCTTATTCGTTACATTAAAGTCATTGGAGGACCTCCAGGAAGAGAAGGCCTCTTAGTTGGTCTAAAGAATGGTCAGGTAACATATCTTCTCTGGTATGTGTCTTTCCTCTGCAAACAAAACGTGTTCTGTGCTCTTAGAGGGAGACCTTAGGGGCAGCAGGCTCTTCTGCAACCTAGAATTTTATTTGCCAGTCTCATTTTTGGATTAAAAATTAATTACTTCTGTCTTTCACATTCTCTGACA